>NC_132910.1:40771293-42114418 GCF_047675955.1 Chlorocebus sabaeus | reverse complement strand
GACATGTCTTACTTTAAAAGCTATTTTTAAAACTCAGGACATCTATTATTAATTTTCATGTCTTTCACATTCATAGAACCATGCCATAAAGGAATTAACAAATAATTTAACAACTGAACACTAGATGGAAATGGCTATTTCTCTTCTAGGTTTTGACTATCCAAATTAACATTTAGAATAGGTTGTTTTATAAGTTGAATTTCCTAAAGCCTATTACTATGTTTTTGGAATTAACTTCAAAGGATTGCCAACGTGATTGCTTATCTTTTCTTATCCTACTTACTTTTCAGCACCTCCCCAAGTTGACCTTCTTGAAGCAATATTTTCTCTTGGCTTTTTGAAAGACACTATGCTCTTAGTGTTCTTCCTAGCTCCCTGGACACTCTTTCTCTTGATTTTCCAATCATTAAATATTGGCACATCCTACTCTTTTTTTAAATACAAATTCTCTCTTCCACAACTTTAAATATAATCCATATGATCATGAATAATCAATCTACATTTCTAGCCATGATCTTGCTGGATGTACAGACACATTAATTCAAATTTCAGCTTGACATATACATTTGCATGTTGAAATAAGAATTTCAACCTTCACCTGGTCAAAATAGAACTCTTGTTTCCTTCTGTCTTGCACAGGTGACTCCTCTCCTAGTCTTCCAAGGCTCATAAAATGGCAATATAATCTGCCTGTGACTCAAGTGACAAATTTCAGAGTTATGCTTGATTTTTATCTGTCACCACTCTATTCCAGTTCACAAGCAAGTATCATTGAGAAAACTTCTAAAAGAAACAAAACAAAACAGTACACATCTCTCTTCCCTTCTATCTCAACTTCTATCATTCTGGTTGTCACCCTGAATTCTTACCTGGAACAACCACAGTATATGTTGACTCTAAACAGGAAATTCAATTGACATGTTCTAGCACTTTTGTGGAGTGGTGTCAGGTCAAATGTGCTGCCATAATTGAGTAAGCCCAGAAAAGCATAAATGGCAATAATACTTCTACTTTCAGTTTTAGCTAGTATGGCTTTTAGTTAACATTATTGGTAAATTATTTTAATTTTATTAAAAATTATTGATAATTTTATTAAAAATTAATTGATACTGATTCAATGAATATAACACATTATGCTATTAAGTATTTACTGATATATATACAAATAATATATATATTCTTTTTTAACTGTTATATTTGTAAGTGTTTAAGAAATCTCAAATATTTCACACCTGGCTTGACATAGTCAGCAATTATCACACAAGTAAGATCATTGCAGTGGCTCATGTTCATGACTGCCTACCCCAAACTCACACTGTGATGTCCTGTACACATTTTATTGCTTAATTGTCCGAGTAACCCTATTAGGTAGCTATTAACATTACATATGATGAAATAGAAACTTAAGAAAACCTTAATCAACTTACAGTAGCTATACAGTGGCAGAAGTGAGATTCACACCTAGATCTCTACGATTCAAAACAGTTGTAATCTTTACCACTACAATATACTTCCTCCAGTGGAATTTTGTGAGTGAAATGGGGTTGGGGTTAGGAAAGAATTTTTCTCCGCCTTCTCTAATCTCTCCAAGAGGACTGTTTAAAATTAGGGTTGTTTACAAAGCAAGAGTCATGGAATTATACTTTCCTCCTCTCCTCATCTCTTTTCAAGACTAAGTTGTACAGCATCATAGTCAGGCCTTATTTATGTAGGCAGAATGTTATTAAAAAATCTATCAGTCTAAGAGACACCATTGTCTAAACCAGAGGTTTCTTCAAGGAGTATACAATGGGATCCATATGTGTATATAAAGACTGTGTTACCGTGTAAATGCTTTTTAACCTATATTATTCTAACAATGAGGGAAAATAACTTGTAATAATTTGTAAGAACTGACAATACTAAGTTAGTCTGTATGATAAATGGTCATAGTTGTTTTACAGGTCTCACAAGGGAAAACTAAAAATTCCACAAATGGGAGCATTGACAGTGGCACTTAACAGTTGTGTAATGACATTCCGTGTGTTGCTATCCAAAATGTGTAATTTGATGAGTTTTGATAAACATGTAAACCTGTGTAGCAACCACATCATTTGAGATTAAAACAAATCGATTATCTTAAAATTTATTTAATGGATGTAGATCTGTCCTGAAAGATAAAATGTGGTGCTGCAGAGTAGCAAGTTCACTCACACAGAAGGTGCCTTTTGTTTAAGGTTTTAAGGTATGGCCCATTGAACTTCACAGCCAAACAATTAAAATTTCAAAAGCTTAAAGGAGTTATCCCCCACCTATTTCAAGTTAGAGTAGGGCTTATCTTGAAGAGATTTGTGGGCATGCATTTTGTCTAAGGAAGTGATTCCCGAATAAGGTTTACAGGCAACCCTAAAAGGAATTTAAGAGAGTTATATTCACAGAAACACTTTCCAAGTTTGGTCTTTAAGAGACAAACAGTAAAATGAAAAGAGATCTTTGAATACTAATGTCTACACCTACAAATAAGGATGAAGAAACTATTCTGCTGCAAAACATGTGCTACCTTTATAAGAAAGAATTGCCCAGAGGTTAGAACAAAGAACATAGAGGACAGAACGAAAAGCAAGAATTTTCAGTAGGCCCTGAATCCTAACCAAAAAACTACTAACATGTGTATTAGATTACAGGTTAAAATGGAAAACTGTACTTGAGTTGCTGTGTTTAAACCTCATCTACAGCTATACATACTTTAGATTTTGAGATTCTGCACTTTGAATTGAGGCTGTAATTGAATGATACTTTGAATGGCCTTGGGAGGGGCTGAGTGTACTTTGCATATGTGAGGAATATACCATTGACTGGTAGACCGCCTCCAAGATGGACCACAATGTTCCCTACCTCCTGGTATTCATTCTTTTCATATTGTTCTTCCATGCTGAATCAAGTTGGATCTCTGTGACTAATAAATTTGACAAAAGTGATGGTATATTACTTCTGAGATTAGGCTACAAAAGACATGGTGCATTTTGTCTTCTCTCTCTCAGATTGTGTAGTCAGGGGTAAGCCAATTGCCATGTTGACCAGTGAAAAGGCTACATGGTAAGAAACTGAGGCCTCTGAGTACCAGCAGTGAAGAACTGAGTCCTCTTGCCACACAGCAAGTGAATGAACTAGGCAGTAGATCCTCAAGTTCAGCCAAGAATTCATGACTACAGTCATGGTTGACATATTGAGTGCAACCTAATGAGATGCCTTCAGCCATAACCAGCAGGTAACCACTCTTAAACTCGTAACCATAGAAACTTTGAGATAACAAATATGGATTTAATCTACTAGATTTTAGAGCTAATTTTCTACACAGCAATGTATAATTTTATGATAACCTTATATCCTCCAATGCTGATAAATTTACTGTTAATTCTGTCATTTTATTATTGACTTTTTTGGGCTTATTGTTTGTCTGTTTTTAATTTTATGGTTTTATTTTTTATTATGTGTTTCTACATACTTCATTTGGATTTAATTTGCCCTACTTTTATTAGCTTCCTTTTTAATTGATATTTTATAGTTGAACATATTTTTGGGTGCATGTGATCTCTTAATGTATGTATACAATGTGGAGTGATTAAATCAGGGTAATTGGTATATACATCACCTCAAACATGTATCTTTTCTTTGTGTTGGGAACATTACAAATCTTCTAGCTATTTTGAAATGTAACAAATTATTATGAACTATAATTTCCCTACCATACTATTTAATATTAGAACTTCTTTCTGTTCGATTGTTTTTTTGTATTCATTAACCAACATTTCAAGGAAGAAAGTTAGGTTATGAATTATAGCACTCTTTATTTAAATATAAGCATTTAAAGTTACAAATTTCCCTGTAATCATAGTTTTAATGATATCCAGAACATTTTGATTTGTGATATTATTATCATCATCTCATTGGAACATTTTAAAATTTTCTTTCAGCTTTCTAAATTTGTCTATGGGTTATGTAGAAGTTTGTAATTTAATTTCCAAATATTTGATGCTTTTATAGTTATTTTATTATTTATGATTCCTAGTTTCATTCCATTGTTCTCAAGAAAATGTACCCTATAGATGTCTACCTTTCAAATTTAATGGGACTTATTCTGTTACCCAGGATATACTTTTTCTTGATGATGTTCCACTCACATTTGAAAATAATATATAATTATTTTATTAAGTGTAGTATTCTATAAATGTCAATTGGGTTAAAAACATTGATAATATTGTTCAAGTCTTCTAGAAATTTTCTGATGTTTTTCATTTAGTTGCTTTATCAATTATAGAAAGAAATGTTTTAAATTCTTCAATTGTGATTGCTAATTTGTTTATTTCTTAGTTCTGTCAGTTTTTGCATTGTGTATTTGGAAGTTCTAGAAACAAGCCATCCATATGTTTGACTGTTGTGTCTTCCTAAAGAACTGACTTTTACCATTAGTAAGTATGGCTCTCTGACTGTGGTAAAATGTCATAGATTTAGATCTACTTTGACATTACTATAGCCACTCTAACTTTCTGCCATTTGATGTTTTCATGACACTTCTTTTTCTAATTTTCCTTAAACATATTTTTGAGTCAGCAAAAATAAATAAATAAATACAAAGAAGGTAGCAAAAACTTGTAGTGTTGTTATTTTCAAATGATAAGTATAAAGAGAATTCTGATTATTAGATTGCTATCTATACTTCCATGGTAATTGCTTGATTTGGGTATTTTCTTTACGACTCTTCACTGTTGCCTTTTCCTTCTCTAATTATCCATTGCTAAAGTTCCTACCCTATAGACTTTTCTTTCCGTCTCAAGATGTGCTGATAGGAAAATGTCATTTAGTTATAAAATCCTTATTAATGCTCTTTGAATCATTTACTGAAATGTAGTAAAAATAAACCCTTTAAAAATTCCCAACAGTGACGAATGATGAAGTAGAAAACGCTCTAAATTTTATAATGTAATTGCAAATTATACTGAAAAAAAAAACCCCAAAAATTTTGCATTGAAAATTATCCTTGAAAGTTTTTCATTATTATTCCTTTTAGGTAAAATGAAATTAATGGTTGAACTATTAGATAGTAGAGAAAAGAAAAAAAAAAATAGATTCCAGCTCTTTAATCAATGGCAGGTCTTTTCCAAATGTTTCACAGCCCCAATATTTCCATCAACTACATGGGCCTGTAAATTACATAAATTTTCAAATAAGTAGTTCCTTGATTTTTACTTATCTACCTATTTTGTTAGAATAGATTTAGCTCATTATATCAAAATATATTTGTTTGATAAAGAGAGAGTAGAGCAAACTAAAAGGAAATATTAAAACAAAACCTACCTCTGTAGATATTAAACATTTTCTTTTATAGATTAATAAAATTATGTGAAAAAAATTAAGAAAAAAAGAAAAAAAATGATACAGTTCTCCTCCCTTGCTATAGTCATGTCTTTTACCACTAATACTAGAGAATAAAGTGACAACAATAGAATTTCTAAGGGCCCAACATCAGTCATTTTTCTAAAAATAAAGGAGTTGAAGTTTGGAGTTGCTGGGAATATGAATGAGCATTTTAATTAAAAAAAAAAAAATCTTTAAAAAAGGATGACACAATTTGGAGTGTGATATTCCATTCAGATTATTCATTCTTAGCTCATCTCAAAATTAAAATCTAGGATGTCAACAGAACATCGTTAGGAAAATGGTAAGCTTAGCCAAACAATAAGAAGTAATAATGGCTTTATACCAACAATTTTATGTTTATTAGATTTGCTAATTTGTGGTTTTATAATGATTTATAGTTGTCCTTTCCCTCTGAAACTGCCATGATGTTTAGTGAAAACAAAATTATCTCTGTGTGAAAAGAGTGAGTACATATGGAAATAACCAGTCTCTAAACCACTAGGCCTTTCTTCTAATCTGGAAGATGTAGCAGATAATTTTAAAAACACAGTTAATGAACACTATAGCCATCTACTGCATAGAAAGGTCTCAAAAATCTTCAGGAAATTATATCTACCATTGATAGACTTGGGCAAACAAATGAGTCTTGATTAAATTAAATCTAATAATTTTTGTGATGTGTCTTTATTTCATATTTGGAGAAAAAACATATTGTACACTTCGTTTAATGAAGAGAAATTTTCTACGTACTTATTTTGATCCTCATTCCATCAAGCACTCAAGCTTATCATTTGTTTTCTGTCAACAGTTATTTTAATGGTAGCCTGGAAACAGAATGAAATCTAGTTCCTTTCATTTATTTATTAATAAACACTTATTAAACAGCAAATACCCTCCAGGTTGAGAAGATACAAGAAGATGCAAGTTCACAAGATCATTTTCATGCATCCTAGAGTATCACTGTGGAAAGGAAGATTAGCAATTATAATGAGGAGACATAAGTGCTCCAATGATAGAGGAAATATAGACTGTTATACAACCTGTAGAAGAACTTGTAAGAGCAATTAGGAAACATTCAAAAAATTACAGGAGACTGACTTGATCACATATTCATTTTAGTCTGACAGCAATGAGTAAACTAATTTGATAGGTGGGAAGACTAGAAGTAAGAAGACCCATTACGAAGTAACTTCAGTAAAATGGACCATCATTGATGTAGGAGCAGTTGGAAGAAGAGATAGATATAAGCAGATCTGAAAAGTATTTAGGAGCAAGAATCTCCTAAGTAGAGGAAGGTTTCAGGATGTTTTATACAAACAGTCTAAAACACAATATCCTAACCCAGTGCTTTTCCAGTATACTTGGAAGAGACACTTAGTAAGTCCTCACCATTCACATGCTTGGGCCAAAGACAGGTTCACTGAAGCAGAATATTTAGAGCAATGCCTAGCCATTATTCATCTCCATCTCTGGTTCCTACCTAAGATGATTCAGATACAAACATGCTGTTAGATTCACTTTCACAGTTTTATTCACTTTCAAAATTATATTTTATTGAAAGTATATATTATGTTATAAAATAGCATATCACATATAATCCCCAAACCTGGATTAGATTAATATGGTTTATGTTGTTATGGTGATGGCATAAAATGGAAGAATTACTAAGCGCCAAATGAATTACTTGATGAAAATTTTTATTAAACCCAAAGTAGGTAGAATAATAAGTAATGCAATGCCAGTTAATGACAAAATAACTTAAAAAAAAATCTGGAATTAGCTAATGGGATTTAACATTTTAACAGCATCTAAGGTCGTTAAGCCAGTAATAAAAATTGCAAAATAATTTTAAACATGTGATAGTTCATAAAAAATGTTGCAAGAAGTAAATTTTATAGGTAGCTTTAAAATATTATAAGTAGACCTCACCATTTATGCTTATATTCATTAAAATGATATAACCAATATGGACTATATAGATAAGAGTACTTGAAAGATAGAGTACAGGTCAAGTATCCCTTATCCAAAAGGTTTGGGAACAAAAGTGTTTTTTGAATTTTTTCAGACTTTAGAATATTTGCATATACCTCATGAGATGTCTTGGGAATGGGACCCAAGTCTAAACATGAAAGTCCTTTATGTTTCATATATACTTTATAGACATAGCCCAAAGATAATTTTATACAATATTCTTAATAATTTCATGTATAAAACAAGTTGTTTAAAGTACTTATATGTGGAATTTTCCACTTGTGGTGTCACATCAGTGCTCAAAAGGTTTTACATTTTGGAGTATTTTGGATTTAGGATTTTCAGATTAGGGATGCTCAACTTGTATATTTATTTAGACTGTTGTGTAGAACTTTCCAAGGAATTAATTTTATTACTCCACAACCCTGAATCTGTTCTAGAAACTTTAGGGAAGTCATCTATTAAAAATCTGTCTAGGCATCCTTCTAGCCACTAGTCATTAACCACAACCCTACAGCAATCTTAAACAGGTTAGGCCAAAAATATTCTGTGTTCTCACTATTACTATCTCTGGATATTTTCAAATGCTATTTGTAGAAGATGTCCCCTCAAAAGTAATAAAGGATAACTTGATTTGCTCACAAGAAAGGTGCACCTTTATTAGCAAAAGTATAAAAATATCATGAATGCATTGCATTTCTACTAAGTGATAGGTTTCAAATAGATCAATGGGAAAAAATATATAAAAGCAATACTCATGTAACAAATATCTCAAATAAAAGAATATTCTAATATGACATATAAAAATTAAGTAGTTATTTTACCTTGAAACCAGATAACAGGGACCTCCTGCCATTAAAAAATAATCTGTGAACAAAGATTGAACTATTGTACATCACAAAAAATCAGTCCAAAAATAGGAATGAATTTTTTTACATTAAAAAGATATTGTTAATCTAAATGCATATTGATATTAAGCTCAAATTTAGTAATAAAATGGGAATTGCAGTTTAAAACTTCCTGGCTTAGGGAACATTTCAAAAAACAATTTTCTTTGGAGACATCTATTATGAATATATTCTTAGTAGAACTGTTGTCTGTGCTAATCATACAATAGTATTGCTTTTCCCTGTTGATAATAAAGACCCTCTGCTCACTGAATGGGCTGCACAAACATATATTAAGTATTCTTCACTCTACATCAGCTTTAAAAATAGATTCTCTTCAGCTTCTTTGAATACTCCTTAATAAAGACAAACAGGTGGCAGTATAAAAACCATCTCAATATATTTTGAATATTGACTTTATAGTGAATATCACTGAATATTTTAAAATTATAAAATTAAGTACTCTAAGAAAGCCTCTTGCACCTTGTCAGTTCTTTCTACTTAACTTTTGCTTGAATTGATTTGTTACTAAAATTCAGACCAAACAGAGAGGTAAAAAGCTGAATAGTTGAGATTAGTACCTTTTAATATAACAGCTGTTACTAAGTTTGCCTTGTTTGAAGAGGATCAGGTTGCATGTTAAGCCAAAGGTTGAAGAAATTCAAACTTATCTATTCATTTGCAGTCAAATATTTATGTTGTCAGTACAGAAATCATATAGTTATACACATAGTAATGTGCTAGTAAATATTTAGCAACAAATTAAGGCCTAGCCAAAAATACAAGGCCTTAATTTGCAGTGTTTGCCAATTTCTGAGGCATAAATACTCCCACATGGCTGATTTCAAGCTACCAAAATGACATAAAATGAATCTACATGTTGGAAATCTGTACAGTAGGAATTATATAGTACTTCCACCATGTGATTCTAAAAGATGTAAATCATCTCACAAGTGTAGATAATAGTAAAATAAATAGAAAATATTTTTTCTATAGTATTCAAAAATAGTTTTGAATACTGATTACCCTTTTTAAAAGTAATTGATTTAATTATAAGTTCATATAATTTATTTAATGCCTTTGCTTAACCGCCAGCTCACAAAATTTCTGAAATTCTAAGGGTAATCAGGTATAAGCATACCACTCCAGCACAACACATTATAGGATCCAGAAAATCCAGAAACAAAGGTTGCCCTAGTGATACAACCTGTATGGGACACAGAGAAGATATCTTCCAGTTTTTGTTTATGACGTGGTTTGACTGTGTCCCCACCCAAGTCTCAGCTTTAATCATAATAATCCTCATGTGTCAAGGTGGGGGGCCATGTGGAGCTAATTGAATCGTGGGGGTGGTTCCCCAAATACAGTTATCATGGTAGTGAATAAGTCTCATGAGATCTGATGGTTTTATAAATAAGAGTTTCCGGGCACAAGCTCTGTTGCCTGCCGCCATGTAAAATGTGACTTTGTTCCTTCATCACCTTCCACTGTGATTGTGAGGCCTCTCCAGCCATGTGGAACTGTAAGTCAACTAAATGTCTTCCCTTTATAAACTACCTAGCCTCAGGTATGTCTTTATTAGCAGTGTAAGAACAGACTAATACAGTTTATAACAGCTGATGAGAACACACTGGAAGCCCCAATAGTCTATGGCATTCATTTATCTTAGATTGCCTTCTTTCTTCCTGATTCAATTCTAGCCTCCAGTGGTAACTGCTAACATTATTATGAAAGTGTTCGGCCGGGCGCGGTGGCTCAAGCCTGTAATCCCAGCACTTTGGGAGGCCGAGGCAGGCGGATCACGAGGTCAGGAGATCAAGACCATCCTGGCGAACACGGTGAAACCCCGTCTCTACTAAAAAATACAAAAAAAAAAAAAAAAAACTAGCCGGGCGAGGTGGCGGGCGCCTGTAGTCCCAGCTACTCGGGAGGCTGAGACAGGAGAATGACGGGAACCCGGGAGGCGGAGCTTGCAGTGAGCTGAGATCCGGCCACTGCACTCCAGCCTGGGCGACAGAGCGAGACTCCGTCTCAAAAAAAAAAAGAAAGCGTTCAAAAAGCAAATGGTAGCAATCATTATAACATAGAGACTATCAATTCTAAATAATAATATTTTTCTCAATTCTTTATTAATATCTCCAATCAATAAAGGTAAATCTATTTAAAGATAATGGGATGTAATACAAAGACACAAATTTCAGGCTGTTGCCCTGAAATTACACTTACTTGAGGAAAATAATTTAAAATTATTAACTCTCACTTCACACGTCTATGAAGTAATAATAATCGTGTGTATATGTTTTATAGAAATCCTTCAAATAAAACAAATGTTGTAATTATAAAAATCAAACCAAAGCAAACTTGAATCCTAAAGAATGGCTGATTTCTGGGCACAAGCGTAAAAGAATCCCATTATGTATTTTCCTGACTAGCTCACTGTTTCACCAACCAGGCCCAGATTGTGTGGAGGGTAGCTGTATTCCTTAGGCAAAATCATTCCAACCTTCAGATTGAATTTTACTGTAATTCAACTTTACTGAATTCAGATTATTATTGGAACAAAAATGACTAAGTAAACTACTTTTATGGTATCATAAAAACAAAGCCCCAGTATCACTGATGTGAAATACATTTAATAGATCTCTCAATAGCTTTATAATAGCATGTAACCATAACTTTATAGCTGACAGCCATTTCTCCTTAACTGACAAATAGGAGGAAGCTTGGGATCAATTTATTATTTTTTAAGTATTTCGTAAGCTCTTAAAATTTTAAGGCTAAAGAGTACCTTCTAAACCAGAACTTCAAAACATTCATTTGACATATGAGACTAGCTAAGGTCCAAGAGGAAACCTGACCCCTGCACAACGCCATGCAGTTAATCACTGACAGAGCAGGGTCTCACCACGTCTTCTGACTTCATTGTCTACCAGCACTGAAGGACATTAATCTTAGAGCAAACCATTACCTCTTGAAGAACTCTCTTCATCTTTAATAATAACGTCTTGACTGCTGTGCAGTCCTGTAACATCAGTCTGAATGGCAAAGAATCTATGCCTCCGTTTTCTTCCACACCTTGTAGGGGCCAATCCGCAGATGGACTGTTGGGCATTCGACTGATGTGAGAACACCTGGCTTCTTGATCAACGTCCTTTGTTAATTTTAGGGAAAGATTCCTAACAAGAAAAAAAAAAAAAAAAAGAACAAAAATTACAGTGCAGCATGCTTACAGCAGTATTTTTCAAGTTGTTGATCAGTGTTTCTAGTATCCTAGAAAGTATTTCTTGTGTCCTCATTTCATGATATTATTATTATTATTATTTTGAGACGGAGTCTCGCTCTGTCGCCCAGGCTGGAGTGCAGTGATGCAATCTCGGCTCACTGCAAGCTCCGCCTCCCGGGTTCACGCCATTCTCCTGCCTCAGCCTCCCGAGTAGCTGGGACTACATGCGACCACCACCACGCCTGGCTAATTTTTTGTATTATTTTTTGTATTTTTAGTAGAGACGGGGTTTCACCGTGTTAGCCAGGATGGTCTTGATCTCCTCACCTCATGATCTGCCTGCTTTGGCCTCCCAAAGTGCAGGGATTACAGACATGAACCACTGCTCCCAGCCTCACAATATTAGTTTTTAAAAATTTTCAGACATTCCAGTAGAAATTATGAAATGAGTCAAATACATATTTAGTGGTAAGATTCAATGAAAATTACAGTTTTAGGATATAATCTTTCCATTAAAAAATTCTTTCCATTTTTAAAACCAAGAGACCTATCCAATAATGATAATTAACATTGTAACATACTTTTTAGGGCTTGTGTTTAATTTCAATACTCTCTCTCTCTCTATATATATATATATATGTATGTATACATACATATTTCTGAATTATGTTATTTTCTTATATATTTTTATATCATATAATTTTCTAAATTATATGACAAGATACCTTAGCAACTTAAATAGAGAAAAAAACAAACAGATGCTCTGGCACTTGCCACCAAGGTCAGGCAATAATACAGATAAGAAAATATATTTTTAATTAATTTTATTCATGTGTGATTATCCACAAACAGAATAACTGAATTTGTAAATTACTAGATAATTAGTAAACACATTTTTGAATAATATTCAATTGTTTACTTATCTTCACAGGTATGTTCAGTGGTTCAATTGTCCTTTGAGGGGATAAGACAATAATTATTACCTCCATTTTATATTTATAATGAAATAATTAATAAAAAACTATGGCTAACATTTTTTGAGGGTTGACTACTGTCCAAGTACTGTGCTAACCACTCCATGCGTGTTAATTCATTCAAACCTTGAATAACTTCAAGAGGTAGATATAAAGTACAGATAAGTAGTTTTTCTTGTTGTTAAAGAGTAAGAAATGGATGTAAAATGAACTAACCTAGGATTTTTCCCCCTACTAACTACATAATGTGCATACATATAATAATAGCTAATATTTATATAGTTCTTACTGAACCTCAGGCAGTCATGTAATGATCTAATAGGTTTTAAATCATTTAATTCTCACAACAATTCTTTTAGGTACTATTATAATCTCCATTTCCCAGTGGGGTGATTTGAGTCAAGAGAGGTTAAGTAACTTGCTGATGGTTACACAGCTAACAAGGGATACTGCTGAGGTTTGAATGCTGGTAATGCACACTTAGCTCTAAACCACTACAGTGTTGCATTTTGTGTGGAAAACAAGCAATTGAACAAAATAGTATACTTACAGTTACACTAAGAATCATTAACATTTTCACTTTAAAGTGTATATTTAATCTGATACAATTGATCCAATTTAATTATATGATGTCCAACTTGAAATGAACTATACAGTCATTCTTATAGGCTTCTATTTAGTGTTAATGCTTTCTAGGGCTATTTTCTCTAAGACCAATAAGAATAAAATCAAATATAAACATTAGAAGTCACAGTAGATACATATTAAATTAGAGTAGTACTTTAGTTATAATAGAACTTTTGAAGATGTATCATTTTTAAGTTGTGAACTTGCCTGGTATTTGGCATATATTAGGCTGACTCAGTAAATAGTTGTATAATTGAAATTGAATAGATAAATACAATAATGGGTGAATAAATAAAACACAATTTGTTGTAATCATCTACACACACAACTCTCATACAGAAAAATGTTTCTGTATTGTGAAGTGTTATGAATTGTGGGGCTCCTGTCCATGGCTCTAAATTTCCTGCCACAATTACAATAAAATTTAAATTATATTTCTATAATTCCTGTTAGTTAGCTTGCTGGCTCTTTAAAATTATTTGGTCAGTCATGGATCTAAACATGCATGCGGACTGACACAACTTTCAGGAATCATGTTAGTGTGAAGTTCTAACATTGTATTTCAGGAAATTTACTGAGGCTCTGGAGATTATAATTTAATATTTACAAATTTAAATATCTTTGCCATTTTCAAATAGCTAAGATGAACCATGTACAGAAATGCATTATGAAGATGAAATTAGTCATTTTTTCATACTTCAATAATTTGAATATATTTTTAATCCCAAAAGGACAAAGATGATGGCACTTTTTCTAAAATTATTGAAAACATCCACGTTGTGTCCAGAAGAGCAGCGATGGTTGAAGTTGCAGAGATTAATAGAATTCTGTCACTGACTTTAAGAGGTTCACCACAATTATTAACTTTTTAGTAGTTCATACCAAAAAAAAAAAAACCTAATATTCTTTCACATATGAGAAACAAATCAATTTATCTCAAAACATTTTATCTCTACATGAAAAAATAGATCTGCTACAAGGCTATGGTAATCAAAATCATTCTTAATTAGGTTGAAATCGTCAGTGAAATATCTGTTAAATGGGGTTGCCACTCAGCTGCAAAGGCCAGCGCAGTCATCCTGTTTTATGTTGATTGCCATTATCTTTCTGATTGGTTGGTACTTATGGTTTACAGTTGTTCAATATATTGAATATTAATATTTTGATCAATAGATATTATTGGGCAGAAAAATACGCAAGTATCTCTGGGTAAATTCACCTAAAATTATCCTTGTGGTTGACAAGAAAATGAAGAAAAATCTCTAATACAAAGCCATATTTTCCTCTAGTACAGAAAACATACAACAAGGCTGGTGAGGGGAGAACAAGATTCAGGTGCTCTTCTGTTCTTGCATTTAGCAGGGTTCACTGGATAATACAATTCATGCACTTGGGGATATATAACTCTGTCTGCCAACTCTGAATTATTATAGTTTCAAGAAACTGAACAAATGTGCTTTATATCACCAAAGATAGTCCTTTAACTTGGCAAAAAAAAGAGTATGATACTGAAGCTGGATACAGTGGTTCATTAATCACCATAACTACTCCAAACAAAAAACAAAGACAATGTAATCTCCACTGAACACATTTATATACAGTTCATCCTCTCTGGGTCAACTTCATGAATCTTAGGTAAAATTGTTACCAATATTTACACATGCCTCATTGCTTATGAGTGCTAACCAAGCTTTTATAATTTAAGATTTAGTAACATTTAAAGTTTGAGACATACAGACTTTTCTAAGCCCATAAGTACCAAAATAACATAGGTTTTGGATGAGATTAATAGCAAATCTCATAAATGTTACATTAAGTGGATTCTTGAATGAGTAGAAGATTTGAGTCTTTCAACTGATACTTAATACATTTAAGTTAAACTACGATGGTGAACTGGCTTTCCACTTTTCACCCTGGGATCCTTTGTGTGAAAGGAATTTCTTACCAAACTAGTTCAAAAGTTGTGCTGTAATTCTCTTTTCAGTATGGCAGACAAGTTTAATGGGAAAACATATATCTTGACACACACTACAGGGGAACTGAAAGATTTCCCTTACCTGAGAGAGAAAGAGTATTTTAATGATTTTTTTTTCTCACTTACCTATAACTAAGTAGTATCATTGGGTAGTTAGAATTTCCTCTTTCCCACCAGTGCTCTTCAAATCATTTGAAAGTTTCTTAATATAATGGCCCAAATGACTATCAAAATACAAGATCATGTCAGTTGCATAGCATTGATCCCATTATCTGTCATAGGAACCTTTCTTTATTTAGTGCAATGACATCTTTCATTATAGGGAATGTCTATAGCCAAAAAGCATCTCAATGGCTTACACTTTATACTGTAATTGTGATTTCTGAACCAAATTTCCAAAGAACTGGGTAAATTTCCTCTTTACCCAGCATAATAAATAAGCATATGCACACAACTGCCTTTCAAAGCTTCATTAAGTAAAGCTGCAGAAAATAATAATTTTTAAAAACCTTAACTTAGGAAACTTATTGTTGTTGCAACCTCATTTTAAAAAGGTTCAGGTTATTTATGGTGAGTTTAATCCTAGCTTGAATAATTCTAAGACCAGCACAATGACATAAATCTATATTAATGTACTGGCATTCACAGAACCTAACAGAAACTATCTGTTTAAGGACCTACCTACAGAAAGGCTGTTGATTATGAATAACTTATATTTTTCATATTCCTTTCCAAATATATTGTTTGAGAATGTCATTTTAGGAAAAGACTTGCATCTCAAATTTTTCTGTAGCTGGATGTTTCGTCATATTTCTAGAAGAGATGAAATCAGCAATTCCCTCTATAGTAAGTGTAGTGGTTATAAGAACTTAACACTACATTTAGATAAACATTTACATGTAACAAGTTATTTCACCAGTACCTGTAATATGGGGAAAAGCAAGATAGAATTCAAGTATCTTAACATAGCCAACAAAGTTGTTTCATGGTCTAGAAACTCTCTCACAAAACCTCATCTCTTAACAGCCGCCTCTTTGCTTTTTGAGTTCCAAACACATTGGCCTTCATTCAGGCCTTGAAATGTGCCAAGTTCCATCCTGCCTCAGGGCCTTTGCATATGTTGTTCTATCTTCATAAAAAAATATCCTTCACCCACCTTCAGGTCTTCCCTTAAAAAACATCAGGTCGCCATACCCTACTCTTAACAAATATACAGGTACCTCTTTTATATGGTAGGACTTCATTTTTAATGCTTATCACAGATGCATTTAAAAAAACTAATTTGAAGGGACCTCTAAGAACACATTGGACTGAGCTGATCTACACTCCACCTCATGTTCCAAATATGAACAAATGCTAAATAACTTATAACCATGTTTGTTTTATAACATGTTACAGTACAAAAGGAAAAGCCAGATGAACTTCCAGGTGCCATATGAAAGAAAGCAAACCAGAAATAATTATACAAATTGCCACTGTGGTAGTGTCAGGGTATTGAACTTGCATGAAGTTTCTAAAAACAGAGGCTGCAGCAATTTTTTATGCCTATGCAGATAAAGGATGATCTGCCACAGACAAAGGGGACTCATAGTTCTGATAGACATAAGAGTTCCAAAGTTTAAAAAGGCTCAAAAATTCACTTGATCTACTAGTAAATTAACTGCCTGCTAGAATAACTCTATTCTTTCTGTAGAGGAAGACAATAAAATACAGACTCTGATAAACATGTCATCCATTCGTGTGTGGCAAATATTCACATAAGCAGACATGCAAAGAAGCAGAAAAACAATTTACAGACAGACACTAACAATGAGATGACCCATAGATTAGAATTAGCTGAAAAGAATTTGAATCAGCATTATAAATATCTTCAAGGTCTATTAAACATGGTAATAACATAAAAAAATGGCAAGTCTCAGCAGAGAAAAGAATTTTATAAAAATGAAAAACAAAAACAAAAAACTAGAAACTCGAGAACCAATTGATAACATTTCTGAAAGGAAAAAATTATTATGGGCAGACATTGTTGGCTGCCTGCCCGCTCTTCATTTTATATCTCCTTCCTGCTTCTTTCAAAAACAAAACTTCTTAATTTGTTTAAATGCTGGTTCTCCTGTGACTCAGAGAAATAAGAGAAAGACTGGGGTAGGAGGGCTTCAGGAAAATACTTCCTCCCTGGCAACAAGAAAAAAAAAACACAGAATAATTATAGCTATTTTCCTTTGGGTGTTGTTTTGTCTTGATATATTGCCTGGAATTGTTGGTGGATCCCACAAAAGAGAGGAGAGTCAGCTGTAAAAAAACAAAACTGGTGGCTGGGCAGGGTGGCTCACACTTGTAATCTCAGCACTTTGGGAGGCCGAGGTGGGCGGATCACTTGAGGTCAGACATTCAAGACCAGCTGACCAGCATGGTGAAACCCCCTCTCTACTAAAAATAAAAATACAAAATTAGCCAGCAGTGTTGATGCACGACCGTAATCTCAGATACTCAGGAGGCTGAGGCCGGAGAATGCCTTGAACCCGGGAGGTGGAGGTTGCAGTGAGCCCAGATCACCCCACTGCACTCCGGCAACAGACTGAGTGAGACTCCGTTTAGAAAAGGGGAGGGGAAGGGAGGGGAGGGGAAGGGAGGGCAGCGGAGGGGAGGGGAGGGGAGGGGAGGGGAAGGGAGAGGAGAGGAGAGGAGAGGTCATTGTTTCTTCTAACTAACCAAGTTGGGGATTCCCTACCTCTAGATTTCTTGTTAGACAAGTTTTTGGGTTTTTTTGTTTTTACTGTTTAATAATCTTTGTGTTAGGTTTGTCTTTTACTTGAAAGTGAAGGCATTCTAACTGGTATAATGGCTAAAGGATATATTCCAGTAAGAAAGACATTAAATCTAGAAGTAACGGTGAAATATCATAATTAACTGTGTAACTATTTATTTCTATATTTGAGACTAGGACAATTCAAGGAAGTAATAGGGACAGTACTTATATTTCTTGTTCATTAATGTATCCATAAAACCTTGCATAATTCTATGTAATAGTCAAATAAATAGAATAATCAAATTTAGTATAGAAAAAGCATAATAGTCCATCCTGCAAAATATCTCCATTTAATACATAGGAAAGCTCAAGCCTAAATTAATTTTCTAACTGTCACACAGAGACTGTGAAATTCTGGTTTCCTGACTTCTAGTCCAGTGTTCTTTTACCATATTGTATCATCTCTTAATAGGGTGAGATTTTTAAATATACTTATATGTATCTATTCTATTTTCACTGAAGCTAGAAGAGTGAAATATTACTAAGTTACAGTCTTAGGGAATTAGATTAAATAGTAAGGACTCCCACTATTCACTAAAATTAGTTTCCTTGTCCAAAATTTTATTACCTTTATTTTTATACCTATTTTGGTGCTTATTTTTTGCTGTGTCCAAAATTTTAGAGAAAGCAACCTATGAGTGTAAAACTGATCATACAGACTCTGCAAGTTCTTGTTTAGTCTTAAAAAGAGAAGGTTGACATGATTGTGTATGTTCAGTACCTTTTCTCCATGCCATTAATGTTGTGAGTATTTTTCTCTCCCATTTTCTAGTTTCACACTCACATGTGATTTGAGATCCGGGTTAAAGACCATTTCACTTATGAAAATAATCAGAATTAACAAATGTAGTGATGAAAATACAATCAGGTTGAACAAATTATTGTTTAAAAATTCCATACACATAAAGATACACACCAAATTTGTTTATGCACACAGACATATTTTTTCACTTTCTAATTAATTATTTAATTGTAGGTATTGTATGCCTGTAATTATGCTATGATTGAAGTAATAATGTATTTGGGTTTCTTTCCTAGAGCACTAAAACTGACAGAAAGTTGAGAGCACAAAATCATCAAAGACATTTCATACAGATGGAAATAAATAAAACTCTTATTTACTGCCCCCTAATATTTGTAGAAGTTGTTCTTAACTTACAAAATATCACAGGCTGGTAGGTCTTCCTGCGTCTAAGAGGTACCAAACAAAATTTTTTAATCTAAAATTATTTCTCTTTAGCCTTTCATGCAATTCATCATATAAACAACATAAATCATCTGCTGTGTTGGAACACTTACATTTTCCACATTTTCCAAACTGCACATTTTTCTCCTGCGGGAATCAGGAAAATTTTCCCACCTTCTCATTCACCACTATATGGAAGAGTAATTTTATTTGGGAAATTTTAAATTACTGAAGAAGAGTAATGAGTTTAACAAAGTCTCATCTGAGGAATAATTATTTCACGATGATATTGAAGAGCTTTCAAAATTTGCTAGAAGTTCAGTTCCATTGTAGTTTTTAGTACATTTACTATCAAATACATTTATAAAGATGAAAAACCTCTAAAAAGGGATATAACTTTTACTATATTAAATATTCTATTTAATATTTGGTTGAAACAGCATTTTATACATATAGACAATGAGTATTTTTATTTTATAGTTACCTATAATGTAGATCTTACAGTTACATATTATTTTTGGCTTTTTAACTTATATATTATAATTCATTTGAAGTATATTTAGTGGAAGAAATACATAAGATAATTAATTATTCACTTTATTTTTGCTTTTCGAAATATAGGCTTTTATTTTTTAAGTCACAAACTCCAGGTCTAAAGTGATTTATCTATTATGAACTTCTTATCAACAATAAAAGTTTTATACTTGCAGTGTAACAGAATCAATAAGATGAGAATTATCATTTATAGAGATAGAAATTATATTATGAAAATAAATTTGTTTTAAATGTCAATTGTCACCTACCTTATTCCCTTCAATATCATTATAATGAGCCACAAAAATACCAGTGCCTTGCTTACTTCACATCCATATTATGTAAGAAATGTGATTAACCTTACAGGACCAAACTACTAAAATAAAATCCAACCTATTTCATTATCACATAAAATAGTTAGAACATAATGTTATTGTTTTAAGAGCTAGTAAAATGGGAGTTTAGATGTGATTTACAGAAAACATTATTAAAAATATTACTGTATGTATATTTGCTTCTGATAATTTGTGTTACAATATTCAACAAGTGGCAATCTAAGAGCTATAAGTGTTAGCCAAGAAATTATAGTCTAGAAAATAATGTTTCTAAAAGGAAAATTATTGTCTTGTAATTTGGCATAAAGGTAACGCCTAAAAGTATTGGCATAATCCACAGCAGTTAGGAAACTAAAGCTTCCAATACTTTTCAAAGGTAAAAGACTTGGCGCTTATGACTTTGAAATTACGACTTTGAGTAAATCTTTAGGGTGACAGAACTTTATCAATTTGAGAAAGATTAATAAAACCTACATTAATCTTCCCAATCAAATTTCATACATTCCATTCTCAAAGTAACAAAAGGACTTGTGATAGTTTGTATTCAATTTCAACTAGAAAAAAGATTTTCCATACTATGCCAAGTCAAGGATTCCAAAATGCCTTGACATACCCACTCACACCCACACACAAAAAAATCATCTAGATTACTTTCAAATATATGAATTCCAGAGCCCTACCTCCATCCCACTGTGTCATAACCTTGTTTTGCTCTGCAATGCATTTAGCTTTAGCAAAAGAAACAAAACATACATTGTCAAAGAAGAATAGATTAGACTAATCTTCTCATGTTCGCTGGTCATAGCTTTTCCTAGTGTATATGTGAGTTTATGATATAGTGCAAAATCTAGGTGGCTAATTTGTACACATCCTTTAAGATTGAACTAATGCACCCCCATCCCCACCAGGAAGTCCTCTCCAAACCGTACTACCTGCGGCTGCACTGGTTGCTTCTTCTCATTGCTCTGGTAACACCCTATGTACACCTCTGTACTGACCACATTACATATTGTACTGACCACATTACAATCTACATCCTTCACATAACTGCAGACTCTTTGAAGGTGAAAGATTCTCTTTTGGCATATTTGTATTTCCAAATGCCTAGCTCCCAGCAGTTTCTCAATAAGTATTAGTTGAGTGAATACAATATATGGCAATTTCATATACATTAAACACATATGCTAAGAATTCTGCTGTATTAATCTTAAGTAACAGCATTTACACATCACAGTTTCCCAGGGAACACTTTTTAGACTTATCTTTGGAGTCTCACCAAAGGCAAAGCTATTCAAGTTAGTAAAAATATTCTGGGTCAATGAACTATAGGTAGATAAAGAAGATATTATCAATTAGTAGAATAAAACAATGAAAATGACAAAATCATACTTATAATGATAATAATAAAGAAAACAAGGATGGCATGTGAATATAGATATCCAGCAGTTTCACAAGGAGGAATTCTAGAGAAATGTTCATGACCTCTGAATTTAAATCCAGCCCCTCTTGAGAAATGAGATTCTTATTTCAGGGAGAACATTTTTGTAAAACAAAGTTGTAGTGGAGGTTCAATTGTTTGATAAGAGTTTTTTAATTTAATATAGAAAACATTGTGTCACTTCCTACTTATTTTGAAGGGCTTTCCTACTAAATCAAAAGCATTTAATTAGGCTCTAGGCAATAAGGTGTCACAAAGCCCTTGCCTTACCAATTGAGTTGCTCAATTATAATATTAATAATACACAACAAACTATAAATCAGTCTAGCAAGTCTAGAGATATGTTTTAGTTTGAATTACAAAACTATAGTCTAGGCTAATGATGGCTACTTCAATCTGCAGCCACAGGATATAGTAAATAGAACATAACTAGCCCCACAAACCAAATCCTATAATAGATAGTTTCTCATGTGATAAAAATAACAGGTGTGGCTTTGGAAACTAAATAATAAAAATTTTTAACAACACATTCATCATCAAATACATTTCAAAAATATTTTTAAATTATTCAAAGCTTGTTGTATAAAATTAGCAGAGTAACAACTTGAAAAATGCTGATTAAGAATCCTGCTGTGTTGAATCCAGTATTTCTTAAATTCATTTGAACACTCATTCACTAATTCATTCTTTCAACACAAATTTATTGAGACTTGCAATTTATTAATGTCCTAAGAAACTATATTTTTAAAATATTATCAAAAATAGTTTCCTAGGAAGATGTTTGGAGAGCATATTATAAAACTACAAAAGTACCTTTTTTGGTATTATATTTTGAAATTCAGTGGTAAATATTATAATAATAAACAAGATAGAAAAATCACACTGTCAACAACATGTAGAACTAACAAAAATGTAGTTATTTTGTACAAACAAAACAAAAGCGTAGTTAGAACTAATAAAAGTGTAGCTATTTTGTAAATAATGAGAAAGTTAACTGTAAATGGACAAGAAAGACAAAGGGTATCTATACTCTCTCCCTTTGAAATAGCATGTCCATCCTTTCTTTGAAATAGAGAAATTACTGGGCTTCAGTATAATAACTGGCAAGGTTATCTGTGTAAATGAAAAGCATATAATATGGTTTATACATAATTATATATAATAGAACTGTCAAAGTATGAATATCTGTTGCAAGGAACAAACAAAAAATCCTTGAAGTTAGTCAGAAAATCTCAGGCTAGACCTTGGAAGGGGTAACATGAAGACAGAATGTCATCATTGAACTAATTTAAATGATTCAGTTTAAAATAGCTGAATTACTTTCCATTACTCATCAGTATAGCACCAACATAGACAAATACTACAATCATATGTATAAACATGTTACATGGCTATAAATCATAAGGTTAGATAAGTTAGAAGCTGCAAAGTGTTTTAGGTTTCTGTTGATGAATCGTTTCCTAACTCCTTTCTCAAAGACATAGACACTAAGATGGTTGGTAGGACTCTATCTTTGTGCTCCAATATATTTTTCTTTGACTGTTATCTCAGTTTCTTTCTTTCTGTGCTGAAGTGTACTTGACATTTAAAACAGATAACAGTGGTTGCTGGTGGCATAGGATGGTTTTTCTTTTACACAAGCAGCAGAAACACAGATTGGTATCAACATTCAATTGTCTTTGAAACAGAGATGAGGATAAAAACTCAGCCCTCTTCTTAATACAACCAAAGAAGAGGTGAGAGAATAAAAGCTCCATTTTGCTCTTTCCTCTTCAGAGACAACTGCCCATTTAGAAAGGATAACAGAAAAAATAAATAATTCCTCTCCAAAAAATCAAGTTCCATTCCTAAGACACACCTTCACCAAATAATAGTATTATGTTGTTTTATATGTATTGTTTCATACATATGAAACATATGTTTGAAAAGAATAAATTTTTTCTTTATGTGTAATAATTATATTTTAAATTATGTCACCTTCAGAGATATTTTAATAATTGATTCTGATATTCATATTTTCCTAGGTGTAGAGACTGAACAGGATACAAACAGCAAAACAGAACTTTAAACCCAGACTCTGAGTGTGAGTCCTAACATTTCCACTCCCTTCAGAGACAGCCGCTTGGCAACATCCTCAATAAGCTTCTTAAGCCAAACTCTAAAAGCCATGAATACATACTGATTAGAAGATATAAGCTAATTTCACCTCAGACGAATTCCTATAAGCTCTTTTATTTCTATTTAATCTAAAACATTGTGTGTGTGTGTGTGTGTGTGTGTGTGTGTGTTTGTGATGGAGCCGCACTCTGTGGCCCAGGCTGGAGTGTAGTGGCCTGATCTCAGCCCACTGCAACCTCCGCATCCCAAGTTCAAGCAATTCTCCTGACTTAGTCTCCCAAGTATCTGGGATTAGTGGCATGTACCACCACACCCAACTAATTTTTTATATTTTTGGTAGAGACGGAGTTTCACTATGTTGGCCAGGCTGGTCTTGAACTCCTGACATCAAGTGATCCTCCTGCCTCAGCCTTTCAAAGTGCTAGGATTACAGGTGTGAGCCACCACACCCAGTCTAAAACATTTTTTCTATTATTCTTCAACAGTTTGTTAGAAGAGTGTAATATACTGGAAAATTTAACCAAAAACTACTTTATTAAAAAAGTTTCCTAGAATCATTGAAATTAATAATTTGGTATACAGGCATATCTCAGAGATGTCATGGGTTAGGTTCCATGCCACTGCAATAAAGCAAATATTTCAATAAAGGAAGTCACACAATTTTTTTTGCTTTCTTAGCACATATAAAAGTTTGTGTATACTATACTGTATTCTATTAAGCGTGCAATAGCATTATGTCTAAAAAACAAAGTACATGCCTTAATTTAGAAATACTTTATTGCTAAAAAATGGTAACAATCACCTGAGCCTTCAATGAGTCCTAACCTTTTTTGCTAATGAGAGGTCTTACCCCCATATTTATGACTGCTGACTGATCAGGGTGGTGGCTGCTGAAGGGTGGAATGGCTGTGGCAATTTATTAAAATAGGATGACAATGAAGTTTGCTGCATCTAGTCACTCCCTTTCACAAAAAATTTCTCTGTAGCATGCAATTCTATTTGGTAGCATTTTACCCAGAGTTGAACTTCTTTCAAACTTCATATCAATCCTCTCAAAACCTGCCCCAGCTTTATCCACTAAATTTAGGTAATATTCTAAATTCTTTGTTGTAATTTCAACAATATTCACAGCATATTCACCAAGAGTAGAATCCATCTCAAAAAGACTCTTTCTGTGCTCATCTATAAGAAGCAACTCCTCATCTGTTCAAGTTCTGTTATGGGATTACAGCAATTCAGTTACATATTGAGGGTCTATTTCTAATCCTAGTTCTCTTGGTGTTTCCACCACATCTGCAGTTACTTCCTACACTGGTCTTTGTAGTTTTGAACCCCTTGAAGTCATCCATGAGGACTGGA
This sequence comes from Chlorocebus sabaeus, assembly GCF_047675955.1. Taxonomy (NCBI): domain Eukaryota; kingdom Metazoa; phylum Chordata; class Mammalia; order Primates; family Cercopithecidae; genus Chlorocebus; species Chlorocebus sabaeus. The sequence continues at coordinate 42,089,585 of NC_132910.1, read as the reverse complement.
TCAACTTCTTCCAAATGTATGTTGATGTTGATATTTTGTTCAACTACAAGTGTTCTTAATGGTATCTAGAATGGTTCCTTCCAGAAGATTTTTAATGTATTTTGCCCAGATCAAACAGAAGAGTCACTATGGCAACTCTAGGATTACAAAATGCCTTTCTTAAATATGAAGACTTGAACGTCAAAATTCCTCCATGATCCATGAGCTACAGAATGGATGTTCTGTTAGGTGTCATGAAAACAGTTTTAATTTCCTCGTACCTCTCCATTAGAATGCTTGGCTGACCAGGTGCATTGTCAATGAGCAGTAATATTTTTAAAGAATTTTTTTTTTTTTTTTTTCCTGAGCAGCAGGTTTCAACAGCGGGCTTAAAATATTCAGTGATCCATGTTGTAATCAGATGTGTTTTCATCCATGCTTCGTTGCTTCATTAATTGAGCACAGACGTAATTCTTAAGGGCCCTACAATTTTCAGAATGGGAAATAAAAATTGGCTTCAACTGAAAGTCACGAGCTGCTTTAATCCCTATCAAGAGAGTCAGCCTGTCCTTGGACACTTTGAAGTCAGGCATTGACTTCTCTCTAGCTATGAAAGTCCCAGATGGCATCTTTTGTCTGTTTTGTCTACCTTGAAAATCTGTTTGCCAGTGTAGCCACCTTCATCAATGGTCTCAGTCAGATTTTCTGGATAACTTTCTGTAGCTTCTATATCAGTGCTTGCTGCTTTACCTTACACTTTTATTTTATGGAGATAGCTTTTTTCCTTAAATCTGATGAACCAACACCTGCTAGCTTCCAACTTTTCTTCAGCAGCTTCTTCACCTCTCTCAGCCTTCACAAAATCAAAGAGAGTTAGGGCTTTTCTGTGGATTAGGCTTTGGCATAAGGGACTGTAATGAATTATTTGATTTATCCAGACCACTAAAACTTTCTCCATTATCAGCAACAAGGCTGTTTTATTTTCTTATAATTTCCATGCTCACTGAAGTAGTACTTTTAATATCTTTCAAGAACTATTTCTTTGCATCCACAACATGGCTGTTTGGCAAAAGATGCCTAGCTTTTGACTTATCTCAGCTTTTAACATGCTTTGCTCACTAAGCTTAATCATTTATAGCTTTTCACATAGATTTAGAGAAATGTAACTCTTCACTTGAACATCTACAGGGCACTGCAGAATTGATCTAATTTCAATATTGTTGTGTCTTAGGGAATAGGGAGCCTGAGGAGAGGGAGAGATACAGGGGAATCGCCAGTCAGAACACACACATTTATCCATTGAGTTTGCTGTTCTATACGGGCACAGTCCATGGCACCTCAAAATAATTACAATAGTAACATCAAAGATTGCTGATCATAGATCACCATAGCTAATATGATAATGAAAAAGTTTAAACTCTTGTGTGAATACCAAATCGTGGCACAGAGACACAGTGAGCACAGGTTGTTGGAAAACTAGCACCCGTGGACTTGCTTGGCACAAAAAACCTTCAATTAGTAAAAAATGCAGTATGTAGGAAGCACGGTGTAAAGCAAGGTGCAATAAAATGAGTTGTACCAGTATTTAAACCTAAGTATCTGCGATCCAATGGAGATATTACAAAAGTACTGTTAAATAAACTATTCATGTTCTTAGAGCCAGCTTCTTAGAAGCTGGTCATAGAAATGTAAGAAAGGATTTTTATTCTTTTTATTTCTATGTGAACATCTGTTTGTTTTTTTTTTCTTGCACAGGAAGAAATTATGCCTTTTGTTAACAGTTCCTCTATATTCATTTTAGAAACTCCTTACTCTTCTCCATGATTGCATGCAGTCTTGCTAAACAGGATTCCATGCTCTCTTCCCCTGTGGCTATGGCTGTCATAGATAGTGATTCTTCTGATGAATTTAGGCAAAGTAAATTGAAAATCTTCTGGAAAGAATTCACCATTCTAAATCTCTAGATTATGGTTCCCAGAAGTGTGACTCTTTAGTAGCAACAAAGGACAAAGACAGAAAACCATAGTAGCTGATTTATAATATTGAAGAGCTTATCCATTAATTCCTGCCACCTATGGTCAGATTCATGGACTTGCGAAATGCCCAGCTCTTGAAAGGATACTACATTTGGTATTATGCTCTTCTGTCACCATCTTGAAATTTTCAGTGATTTCTGAACAAGGAGTATTACATTTTCATTTTGCACTGGACCCTTCCATTATGAGGCTGGCCTTGCTTCTATCTCAGTTCTCTAAGATTCGCATCTTTTGCCTGACTTGAGTACTGTTTGGCTTTTCATTTCTGTGTGCCTCTTCATACCCTTCCAATAACCAGGTTTTTTTTTTTTTCTTTTTCTCATGAAGTGAGCAAAAGTAGGTTTCTGGGACTTGTATCAAAGAATTGTATGTTATACTTTTGGGCACACCTAAGACTAAAGTGTAAAATGTAGTACAAGGTTCTTCCAGTGCCCTCGTACACTTGGGTGTATTGCTGTTATGCCCCTTTGTGATCTCCGAGTTTGCTTTAGAATATTACTGTTCCCTGGATACTCAGAATTCATTATTGGGTTGCAGCAATTCATTTAATTCTAAGTAAGAGGCCAGTCACTTCTTGTAACTTCTCTGTCAAAACACACCAATGTTATGCCCTGGCCCTCACCACTCTGACCCCTTTTAGGTAATTAACCCAGCTAATATGCTGGTGCCTGATAAGGGACTGGTATAACATTTTATTTTAACAGAGTACTTATTATCCAAAAGGAATAACTCCACACACAAACATTAAGGGGATTATGTCTGCAAAAGACAGCCTTTTTGCAGTATTTGGTTTCCCAAATACTACTATATAGGGGGCCATATATTCTGTCTACAAGTTTCTCTTGCATTTGGAAGCAAAAAGACATAAGCTATTCTAAGACTGACCTTTTTTATTATTATTATACTTTAAGTTCTAGGGTACATGTGCACAACATAGAAAGCTGAAACTGGATCCTTTCCTTACTCCTTATACGAAAATTAATTCAAGATGGATTAGGGACTTAAATGTTAGACCTAAAACCATAAAAACCCTAGAAGAAAACCTAGGTAATACCATTCAGGACATAAGCATGGGCAAGGACTTCATGTCTAAAACACCAAAAGCAATGGCAACAAAAGCCACGATTGACAAATGGGATCTAATTAAACTAAAGAGCTTCTGCACAGCAAAAGAAACTACCATCAGAGTGAATAGGCAACCTACAGAATGGGAGAACATTTTTGCAATCTACTTATCTGACAAAGGGCTAATATCCAGAACCTATAAAGAACTCAATCAAATTTACAAGAAAAAAACAACCCCATCAAAAAGTGGGCAAAGGATATGAACAGACACTTCTCGAAAGAAGACATTCATACAGTCAACAGACACATGAAAAAATGCTCTTCATCATTCGCCATCAGAGAAATGCAAATCAAAACCACAGTGAGATACCATCTCACACCAGTTAGAATGGCAATTATTAAAAAATCAGGAAACAACAGGTGCTGGAGAGGATGTGGAGAAATAGGAACACTTTTACACTGTTGGTGGGACTGTAAACTAGTTCAACCATTGTGGAAAACGGTGTGATCATTCCTCAAGACTGACCTTTTTACACCAGGGAGAATAAAGTGACTCGGAGGTAAGCAACAGAAAATTATAAGAATTTTGTTTCAATGTGGAATTTCTCTGCTTTAAATATGGAGTTACATATGTCCTAAATCTAATAAGTTTATCTTATACTAAGTTTCTTTTCATTGGTAGCTCCAACACATTAATGTTTACTCATTTTCTGTCTTTGTTCATGAGGAAGGCTAAAACTGACGGCTGCTTTCTGTGATTATCTTGTCTTTTAAGTGATGGACTACACCCTCTTCTCCAAATACCCTGTCCTACTGAATTATGAACAAGAAATTTAGGTTATGCATTCCACCATTAAAAAATAATAATAATCTTTTTAGTATTCCACCAATGTTCCCAATAGTTTCTCTCTAAAAGTTTTCTATAAAATAAAATTTTACATTCAGATAAACAAAAATTTATGTGAATCTAAATAGTTGTTTTTTTAAATATTCTTTTAAGTTTTAAAGTATTTTATTTGTAAATAAACTCAGCAGTTTTAAATTGCATTTTACTGAACAAGCAATTAAAATATTTGTTATTGGCATGTCTATAGCTATCATTTAAAAGAAAATCAAACAGAAAATAAGGTAAATAAGAGATATATTAAGAAAGACTGTAAAAAGTCAGGAAAAAATTGAGTATTTGATATCTGTGAGAAAGTTTCTATAATAAATGTACTAATTACATTTCAGAGGCCAAGTATATCTCCCTCTAAGATATTAAGGACTCTTTTTCATGCCATGTGAGTGGTTTTATTTTGAGGATAACAGAAATAAGCTGTATATATAATTTTAAATATATATTATATATAAAGACCATTTCTACATATTAAGTATTATTTTAAATATATACTATATATAAAATAATTATATATTATATCTTGTTCATCCATATATGTATTTAGTGAAATAACAGGAAATAATAATTTTCCTCATATGAAATGGTATTATAGAAATATCCTTAAGGGGTTTGGTTTATTAATGAATACACACAAAAATGAAATATACCAATCATACAAGAACTGAACTTACATTTTAGAAAAAAAAAAAAAATGTGTTTCGGTTTTAAAATACCTGGTAGACTAGACATTAGTAAATGGATATCTTCTACTCCTGGGATCGTTTTGTTCTCTCAATGCAACCAACTGAGATTTGAATAAATCCAACTGATCTTATAAGGATGTCAAGGCATCAAAGGACTAAAGCACTGTGACTTCAACCTCTGGTTCACATACTAAAAAGATCTACTGAATTTACAAGTTAGCAGTCATATATCACAAGAAAGAGAGTAGAATAAAATGTTTGCAACCAAATAGCCCAATCATTAAATAAAGGCAACAGAGCTTCATTTTTTTTCAGTAATTTTTTCATTTGACAGCTTTTTTTCATTTGCTTGTTAAGAATATGAACTGGGCTGGGTACGGTGGCTCACACCTGTAATTCCAGCAATTTGAGAGGCTGAGGCAGGTGGATCACCTGAGGTCAGGAGTTCGAGACCAGTCTGGCTAACATGGTGAAACTCTTATCTCTACAAAAAAAAAAAAAAAGGAAAAGAAAAGAAAAAGAGAATTAGCCAGGCATGGTGGTAGATGCCTGTAAACCCAGCTACTCAGGAGGCTGAGGCAGGAGAATCACTTGAACCTGAAAGGGGAGGTTGCAGTGAGCCAAGATCACGCCATTGCACTCCAGCGTGGGCAACAAGAGCAAAACTTGGTCTCGGGGAAAAAAAAAAAAAAAAAAAAAAAAAAAGAATATCAACTTATGGCATTCTTCTGAGATTCAAATTTTTCTTATCTAATTAATGTAATGAGATAACGGTCGATCTGCCTTCTCTACATACCCTCTAGCTCTATTCAATGCATATTAATATATTTGATAATATTTGCCTTCATTACTATGTGTGTAGCTTTTTACATAAAAATGTGATGTTCATCATAATATTAACAGATGAAGTTTATAGTTGTATTGCTTAATTATTGATTTGACTTCTATGTATTCTCATAGTTTTAAAAGCAAATCATTCAAGTGGTACACTAAGTAGCCTAAAATTTTTCTTTTCTATCAACTGAAGAAGATCAATGGCCTGTCAGATGTCAGCCTTAGAAAGCAAAAAGAGCTAAAATATTTATATCATATTATATGTATCTAGTTATACATGTATGAATATGTTTAAGCAATCACCATGAGGTAGTAGTTGACAGTTATTCACAAATACTCTTCTCACATGTTTAAGACAAGAAGATTGGGCATGACTCGAGAAGGGCAGTAGAATTTTTGATTCAGGCAGAATGGCAGATTCCTTGCGATCTTTTGTAATTACAGCTTACTGAAATCACATTTTATTTATTTATTATTATTATTATCATTTGAGATGGAGTCTCGCTCTGTCACCCAAGCTGGAGTGCAGTGGCGCAATCTCAGCTCACTGCAAGCTCTGCCTCCCAGGTTCACGCCATTCTCCTGCCTCAGCCTCTAGAGTAGCTGGGACTGCAGGCGCCCACCACTATGCGTGGCTAATTTTTTGTATTTTTAATGGAGACGGGGTTTCACCATGTTAGCCAGGATGGTCTCGATCTCCTGACCTAGTGATCCTCCCGCGTTGGCCTCCCAAAGTGCTGGAAGTACAGGCATGAGCCACTATGCCCGGCCTCACATTTCAAAACTGATATTCTACCTGAATAAATAGCACTTTTTCTTTTTCTTCTGCAATCCAAATTACAGTAATCAATATGAATTCTATGTCACTCAAGTAAGGAGTAAAATAATTTAAAACATGAGTTGAGTATTTTAAGGTCAATGACTCCAATACGCTACTGATGACTAAAGTACACATCCAACTGGGTTGCATTTATCTAAATTCAGTAGCCAAATCTACTTTTACTCATAAATATTTTCTGAGTGTCCATCCATATGAAACATCTCTATGATAGCTAGATTTAGAGACAGGTATCTACTGCCTAATGCATATCTCAATTGGGCAACATTTGTATGCTATAAGGCATCAGATACCACATACTGATACAATGCTCTATAGTTTTCCTTCTAAAATAGTTGTGTCATGTACTCCTACTGAAGTCTGAAGGTTGGGATAATGTCTTTTGATTGAATATTTTATTTATTCTTTCAGAACGAGTTTTCTTCTTTCTATCAAAAGGAAAACTATATAGACTTTTTTTGTGTATTATTGATATACTAGTACTGGTATAGTCTTTTTCTGACAGGCTAGAAAATTTCACACCATACTTAAATATTAATACAACTGACATATGATTCCTTTTAACCTGTCCTAATTATATGAGTTAACTCATAAAACAAATATATAAACCAATCAATATCAACTACAGTAAAGAGAAAAGTGAAACAATTTAACTCTTATTAAGCCTGAAGAAAATGACATAATCACACTGTGTCTGATTTCTATTTTCAACATTTTTACTATCTAGTAAGGGATGCAATCAAAACAAATGTCCAAGTATAAATATATAAAAATATGAATAAAATTAATCATATTTCTATTATGGTCAAGTGCAGTAAACATACTACAATACAGTTATTATAGATAACTACAGGAATCCAGGATCCTGTCTTGGAGGCAGTAGTATTCGATGCAAAAATTGTATTTTAATATGATGCTATCAGAACAAATGAGTTGAAATGTGGAGAGAATCCCATAGAGAGATAAAAAATGAACAAAATCATGGGGCGAAGGTATATGTATAGAGAAATAAGACTAAAAAGCAAGCTATTTTCTTTATTATAAAACAGATTAAAAATTCTAAATGATAGACTACATAGAATGGCCACATTTGAAACCTTTCTACAGAAGCAGGACAATCAGGAATCAAATGAAATAAAATAAGTAGAAAAAAATTGGAAAGGCATAATAAGAAGTAAGAACATATTATTTTCTAGATCAGAATATTACACATATTAGGAGCTTAATGGAAACATAATATTTGTGTAACTTTACATTATGCATGAATCATTTTTTATGAATAGTATCTATTAGTTATGTACCTGTTAATGATAATGTATATATTTGTTACTATAGTAGGCAGAATTGTAAGAGGGCCTCTAAGATTCCACTCCCTGGTGTATATGCCTTGTATATTCTCCTCCCTTTGAGCTGTGGATGGAAGTTGTGAATTTAATGGGATATCATGTGCTTAGCTTGATAATTGGTTATCTTTGATAATAACAATCTTTTAGAAATAACTTATTCGGACCCAGTACCCAGTCAGAGGGTCCTTTAGGACAAGATAAAGCATCAGAAAGGTATGGTCCTTTTGAGCTTGAAGCTGAAGCCTCCATGAGTTCTGCAGATACAAGGAAATGAATTCTGTCAACGATCACATGAATTTGAATGACGAGCCTCAGATAACACCTTGGCCTGGCCAACACCACTACTGTAGCCTTGTGGGACCCTAACAGAGGACCCAACTAATCCCTGCTCAAACTCCTTATCCACTGAATGTGTAAATCTTAATCTAAATACCTTAAATTTCTTTGAATTAATCTAACCTTGTCCTTATTTCTTTCTGTTTATTAAGGTCCCTAAATAACATATAAGCTTTCAGAAACCAATGTAAAAATAAACATTTTTGTACAGTTTTAAAAGAACTTAGGAAATGTAAGGAGTCAACATTAAAAATGATTGTGGAGTGCACACAGGATATGGAGTATACACTTTTACTTCAGTATGTTTATGTGTTATTTCTGCCTTAAAATTTAATAAGCGTTAAGTGGAGTCTTTCTTTCAAATTCAGGTTTAGAAATAAAATTTAGTTGAGAGGAAGGGAAAGGGCAAGTTGAATTTCAAGATCCACGTTTAAGAAGTTAGTTGTAAGTATCCATTGCCCTCTGTATGGGTTGAATTGTGTCTCCCCAAAATTTATATGTTGAAGTCCTAGCTCCTAAAACTTCAGAATGTGACCTACTTGGGAAAAGAATCATTGCAGATGTAATTAGTTAAGATAAGGTCATCACAGAGAATGATGGGCCCCTATTCCAACATAACTGGTATTATAAAAAGGGAAAATTTGGACATACACAAAACACAGGGAGAACACCACGTGAAAATTAAGGCGGAAATCAGGGTGATGCTTCTATAAGCCAACGAAAGCGAAAGATTGTCAGAAAACCACTAGAACTAGGGGAGAGGCGGCCCTCAGAAGGAACGAGCTCTGTCAGTATCTTGATATGAGACTTCTAGCCTCTAAAACTGTGAGACAATAAATTTCTATTGGTTTAAGCCACCCAGTTTGTGATAATTTGGTATGGCAGCCTTAGCAAACTAATAAATGCTCCTTCCTTAAAGTTTTTTTTGTTTTTTGTTTTTTGTTTTTTTATATATTTAGTGTGTTCAGGAATGAGAACATCTTAACAGTTAGATAAGATTTATTCTGTTAAATATTGACATATATATCAAAATATACACAAATGTCTAAAAATAGCCAACAATTTTCACTGCCTTTCAAATACTGAGGTACTAACTAATGTATTATATTCTGATGCTTTTGGTTAAAATGGAATACATTTTCAGAACATCAAAGTCATCCATACATAACTAAAACCATATGTAAAATATTTCTTCCCCACAAAATTGGAATTAATCTTACTGTGTTCTCCTCCATTAGCAATGATTATTATGATTTACTAGAATCCTTAATTTCATCAACAACATATAAATAGGGAACTTATGAAAATATCTTCAGGCCAAAATATATCTGTAATGTTATGTTTTTGAAAGATAACTATTTGGTGTGGAAATACAAAAGCCCAGCCTCAGTGTGAATGCCAACATTAATATTTATACATTATGGACCTAGTTTATCTGTATGAGTGTCACAGAAACCCTCACAGTTTGGGATGCCCCTGTACTATTTCAGAGTAGAACAGTATATATACCACTCATCATTATTATCTCTGAGAGACATAATAATTTCAGGAAGTAACTTGTCAAAAATATAATTTTATCCACTTTTTCCTGAATATCCATGCCATTGGTTTGCTACGAAATGGTGTGTAGTACTTTAAAATAAAAGTGAAAATAAATTTTTCACAGTACATATTTAAAACTTAGGTGATCAAAATCAATGAAAAACACATATGGCATATGAACTCTATGCTACGTAAGTGTATGACTATACCATGTAACGACATTTTGGTCAATAATGGACCACATATACAACAATGGTCCCATCAGATTATAAAGGAGCTGTCTTGTGATGTCATAGCTATCGTTAATGTCTTGATACAATGCATTATCTTTTCTATGTCTAGGGATGTTTAGGCATACAAATATTTACCATTGTGTTACAACCGTGTTATAATGTAGCTGTGTAGTAGTTTATACCATCTAGGTTTGTGTAGGTACACTTTGTGTTTGCACAATGATGAAACAGCCTAATGACATATTTTTCAGACTGTATCTGCATCTTTAAGTGACACATGACTATATAATAACAACAATTGGAACTCTCCCCATGGCAAGGAAGAAATAACACCCCAATTTATTAATAACAGAGTCCAAGTGTATAAACTTATCTCTTCAGTGTTTAAAATTTTTAAATACATTCTACATTCATCCAAAATGATACTTTCTTTCAAAGAGAAACTTTTAAGCGAAATGAAATTATAACCAATCGGTATCTTCATATATTATAATAATGAAAAATATAGTACCTCTTTTTAAGACTTCTCAAGATCAAGAAAATTAGGAAAAAAAGTATCAATATAATTTAACCATCAATTTGGCATAATATGTAATTTATTATGATATTCTAATAAACTTAAGCACTATAAAACTAGAAATATATTTCTAAGAATACATTGTTGAACTCAAATTAAGTATTTTTACTGTCCTAACATTTTGAAAAAAATATACAAAACTTTCACCAAAATATTTAGTCAATATAAACACACTGGCACTAAGAAGTCAAAAAAATTAAAAAAATTCATTTACATTTTTAGCAAGCAGTCAAAAGATACATATTTTATTCTAATACAACTATCACTAGTACCTCACCTAGGTTTTTAAGCTGTTCCTGATTTCCTGTCGCGTCTGCTTTAGGACAAGACAGAAAAAGACACAATGATGGAGTACTATGAGATAATTTTCCCAAGTAAGAAACAATGATACATTAATTACATTTTAGACTAGACTTGTACAATCTTACATGCATATAATATTCTAGTCTATATTTTTGTTTCTCAAGCCTTTTTCCTTTTTAAGTTTATTTTGACTTGTGAAGAGATAAATATATCAGATTTAATACGTGACTTTGAAGAATTATAAATATCAACTTTATCAGCCCATATTTACAACATCTGTAAACATAATTCACAACACATGCACACTTTGGCATCTAGTCTCACACATTCAACATGTGCCATCCTGGTATCTAACTCCATGACCCTCTTGCCCTTTGATCACAAGGATACATAATTAATGCTGTAACAATATGCTAAGCACATTGCAAATATTATCTCTAATGCTCAAACCAACTTGCCAAGCATGTTTCATTATAGCAGTTTTATAGATGTTGAGACTAAATTTAAACAGCTTAATTGAATTGCTTAAAAGTAACACAGATAATAAATGGTGAACATGGGACTCAAACTTTAATTCAAATTCAAGTCTTTACGTTTCCAGAGTCTGCATTCTCTCCAGTACACATGGGCAGCCTTGAAGACAGTAAAATAGTCATAACAGAATAACAGGATGCTCAAGGATGTTTACCAGGGAAACATCCTTGGGGAAGATTTCTGTGAGATACAGAAAAAAATACTGATTTTGTAATTTTTCACAGCTGGTTTTGAATATTATCCCTACCATTTGTTAAATGCATGATCTCCAACAAGTTACTTGGCATCTAATCCTCAATAGTTCACCAGGAAAGATGGGGAGAATAATATATTTCATAGACTTACATTGACAATTAAATTGGAAAATCCATGTACAAGCTGCTGGCATAAGGCCTATGAGAGAAGACATTCAATCCTGTATTTCTTCTTTCCTTCTCGATGGTTCAAAGATTGATGCTAGATGTTAGGTTTTATAATAAGGTATCATGGGGCCATTGCACTTCCTTCTTCCCTCCCATTGCCTCATAGAGTCACCACCCAAAGGCACTGAGTCAATGTCCATGAAGGAGACTTGAATACTAGCTTGTGCTTCTAAATTATCTGCAAACAGGCTTTTTCTTCCTCCCTTCTCCTACAGTTACTCCCTGGAAAGCAACTGCTTTTGGAGAGTAATTTGGTATCATCTATCAAAATGTATGATAGGCATGCACTGTGAGCCATTACGTTTCTAGGCATCTATCCAGTGGAAATCCTCCCACATATGCCAAAAGGGAGATGTACAAGGTTATTTACTAAAGTATTGTTGGTAAGAGAAAAGCTATTAGAAATTACATGAACAAAGACTTCCACAGATTGTTTGCAATTTCAACATCACCCTCCTTCATCTATATACTTTCCTAAAACACAGGGGAAGAGCTTGAGAGGTATCCTTCCCAAATTCCAGAATGCCACTAGATGCTGCCAATAAATATCACTTGAATGACATCTGGGATGTGGAAGAGTAAGAAAAGCCATTATTCTCTGGCAGGGCTGAGGACAGGCACAAGGGCATTGGCAGACAGCAGGCTGAAGACCTGGAGTTTTGCCAATAGCTTTCAGGCATCCTCCTGATAATTAAACACTTTTATGCCACCAGCAGTACAGATCTGCAGCATCCGCTTACCTGGCTCTGTCTGCACCTCCAGGTAACCTGATAGCAAGTAATGGGTCTAATATTTGCTAATCTTCCAGCCACTGCATATGCTTCTATTTTCTTCTATTAAACCTTTCCTTAAAATACTGAGTAGCTTCATTTTTTTCAGAAAGAAGTAACTGATACTTATAAATATGTTGGGAGAAAATTACCTGTGAGTCTGACATTTCTACATAACCTCTGAAGAAAGGGCATTGACAGCTTTGTCAAAGCTTCTCCAGGTCAAGGAACAGATCTGCTTACTTTCCAGGGTACTAAGGCTAAAGTCTCTCTCTCCTCCCTAGAAGAACTTCAGAATAACAAAGGCAGTGTCTCCCTCTAGGAGAGAGGATGGATTTGTTTCCTGATCAGGGTAATAAAGGAGAAATTCCCCTGTGTAGCAAAGGTTGGGAAGGTGTGTTATCAGTCTCCTTATAAGGTTACACTTGTTCCTTCTCTGTGATAAAGAATCCTATGTGAATAGTGTTCAACTGCACTCTTCTATATTGTCCCCATGAGACTTGTGGAGGGTAAGCAGGGGAAGAAATGTGAACATGAAGATCATATTGTTTGCTATGTCATGGGTAATAAACTGTCTAAATCTACTTGGGCTTATTCTTTATTGGTTAAATCCATAAAAATGTGGAAATCTAGCCTGGTGGTTGCTTGTTGCTTAGAAACTACTTGGCCAATTGGTAATATAACAGAATACAATGCACACATTAAAATTAGTAAGATAAATGTAATAAGATGGATATTGGGTGGATGAGACAGCCCATCTTGAAGGCACAATGTCTCATTGGTCAAATTTGATCAAGCCGAAAGACCTAACTATATATTGCCTGTAAAGAAATGCAAATATAAAGTCATAGATTAAAAATAAAATAATGAAAGGTTATATATAATACAAACATTAACTACATAAAAGAAGAGGTTATATTAATAATAGCCAAAATATATCCAAGGAATATTACTAGGTATAAATAAATTTATTCCATATTACAAAAGGGGTTGTTAGTTCAAAGGAACAGAAAAATCTTAAATGCATTTTTCACCTAATAACAGAACTTCAAAATATATGAAGCAAAACTGATAGAATGAAAATGCCCCATTATAGTCAGAGCTTCCAAAACTACCTCACAGTGCTGGTTGAACAAGTAGACATAAATTCTGTAAGAATATAGAAGACTAGAAAAACACCTATCTGAAGTTCATAGACCACTCCATTCAAAAACAGCTCAATACATTCCTCTAAAGTTCACAGAGACCATTTACTGAGAGATCACATTCAGGATCAAAAAACAAATCTTAATACATTAAAAAGAATTCAAGTCGTACAAAGCAGGTTCTCTGACCAAATAAAATTAAAATAAAGATTGGTAATAGAAAAATCCCTGAATAGTCTGCTACTGCTGGGAAAAAAATAACATATTATAAAATAATCCAAGGGTCAAATAAAAATAGAAGTATTTTAAACCAAATTAAAATAATATACAGCATATAAAATGTGTTGGATGCTGTGAAAGCAATACTTAGGGAGAAAGTTGGAGCACTAAATACCTATATTAGAGATAAAGAAAAAATAAGGTCTCAAAACAAACCATCCAGTTTTCAGCTTAAGAACCTGTAAACAAAAAGAGCAAATGAAACCTAATGTGAGAAATAGCATAGATAAGAATGGAACTGGGCCGGGCGCGGTGGCTCAAGCCTGTAATCCCAGCACTTTGGGAGGCCGAGATGGGCGGATCACGAGGTCAGGAGATCGAGACCATCCTGGCTAACACGGTGAAACCCCATCTCTACTAAAAAATACAAAAAACTAGCCGGGCGAGGTGGCGGGCGCCTGTAGTCCCAGCTACTCGGGAGGCTGAGGCAGGAGAATGGCGTAAACCCAGGAGGCGGAGCTTGCAGTGAGCTGAGATCTGGCCACTGCACCCCAGCCTGGGTGACAGAGCCAGACTCCGTCTCAAAAAAAAAAAAAAAAAAAAAAAAAAGGAATGGAACTAAATAAAACAGCATACAAGAAAGTAAAAGTAACTTTTGGTTACATTTGGTTGCCTCTCAGAGAGGATTAATCAAACTGATAAACTTAGTTGGGAAAGAGGCAGGGAGGAGAGGGAGAGAAAAGTGTAGAAAATGTGTTTGCCTTTTTTTCTAATATCCATTCCTGATAAAAACTTTCAACAAAATAGAAACAGAAAGGAAATTTACAACCTGATAAAGGATATGTAAATATATATTAAACACACACACATACACACATACACAGAGCTAACAGCATACTTAATAGTGAAACACTAAATGTTTTACCCGAAGATTAAAGAAAACAAACAGGGATGTCTGTTCTTTCCACTGCTGTTCAACATTGTACTGAAAACTCTAGCCTATGAAATAAGGCAAGAATAAAACATAAAAATCATCTAGTTCAGAAAGAAAGAAATAAAACTGTATTTATTTGCAAATGACATGATTGTATTAGAAAATTTGAAATTACTAGAACTAATAAGTGATTTAATGAGTTTGTAAAAGACCAATATTCAAAACTCCATTGTATTCAATACATTAGCAATGAAAAAATTAGTTTTGATATAAAATAATATCACTAACAATAATATCAACAATATAAAATACAGAAAAAGAAATCTGACAAAAATATGAAAGAAAATTAAAAAATATTGTGTATATAGACACCTGGCTGGGCGTGGTGGTTCACAACTGTAATCCCAGCACTTTGGGAGGCCAAGGCGAGTGGATCACGAGGTCAGGAGATCGAGACCATCCTGGCTAACACGGTGAAACCCCATCTCTAATAAAAATACAAAAAGTTAGCTGGGCATGGTGGTGGGCGCCTGTAGTCCCAGCTACTTGGGAGGCCGAGGCAGGAGAATGGCGTGAACCCGGGAGGCAGAGTTTGCAGTAATACAAGATGGGGCCACCTCACTCCAGCCTGGGCAACAGTATGAGACTCCATCTCAAAAACAAAACAAAACAAAGCAAAACAAAAAAAAAAACACCTAAACATATATTATGCTCATGGAGAGTAAGACTAAATATTGCCAAGATAACAATTTTTCTCAAATTCATCTATAATTACATGTATTTTAATCAAAATCCTAGCAGGATTTTTGACAGATATTGATCAATTGATTCTAAAATTAAAAAAACATATTAAAAGACATAAAGTAGCTAGATGTCTTTGGAAAAAAATCACAGATTTGAAGGACTAGTGCTACTTAATTTCAAGATACCATTCAGAGAATGATTCACCAGAGTCTGGAATAAAATCTTTCACAGCATATATCTGATAATTGACATATATCCAAAATATATGGAGAGTTCTGAAATCTCAACACATATTTTTCAAATAGGAAAAAGATATGAACTAAGACACTTCATTAAAGATGATATACAGATAGCAAATAAGCTCAGAAAAAGATGCTCAACAGTAGAGAAATGCAAATTAAAATGCAAAGTAAAATGACTGTACACAAATGTAAAAAGCTAAAACTGAAAAGTCTGACTGTACCGAGTGTTAGGTAGGAAATCTCATATGCTCCTGGTAGAAATGTGGAATTACTACAACCTGTCTGAAAACAGCTGGGAAGTCTCCTAAATATTTAAATCTTTCCTGACCATATCATTTCGGTCCTAAGTATTTACTCAAGAGAAATAAATACCTATGTCCATATTTACACTCATGTTCATAGAAGCCTTATTTTCAGTAACCACAAACTGTAAACAATCCAGATATCCATTAGCAGGTCAATGGATACAGTGTGTTTTATCCATACAATAGAACACTACAATTATAATAAATGGACTACTGATACACATTGCAGTACATAAAGACATGAAAATAATTATATTAAGTGAAAAGTGTCAGACAACAAAAACTACATATGTTCCCATTTATATAAAATTCTAGGAAATGCAAATTAGTGGTTAGTGACAGAAAACTAATCAGTGGTTATGTGAAGCCACAGCAGGAGGGATGAAAGAATTTACAAAGGGCACAAGAAAATTCTCAGAGAGAAAGCAGCAAGATGGCTGACTAGAGTTGCCTAACACTTATCACTCCCCAACAATAAGGAACCAACCTAATGAATAAGCAGCTGCATTTTGACCTGAGTAACTAAAGAGGAGTGCCAGAGTGCAGGAAAGGAGTGAGGTAAACCCTGTGGAGCACAGAAACTCAGGATGGTCACATACAGAAGACAAGAAAACACATTGCCTCTTCTACCCCATCCCCAAGTTTGGATCACCTCAGAATCATGTGGGGCTTCTCCAGATAGAGAAAGTCAAGTAAGAGACCCCCAGTGGCCCTCATCACCATGGTATTAGTCCATTTTCACACTGCTATGAAGATACTACCTAAGACTGGGTAATTTATAAAGAAAAGCATTTTAATTGACTCACAGTTCCACATGGCTGAAGAGGCCTCTGGACACTTACAATCATAGTAGAAGGTGAAGGGGAAGCAAGGCACATCTTACATGGTGAGAGGAGAGAGACAAAGAATGAAGAGGGGATTGCCAAACACTTTAAAAACCATCAGCTCTTGTGAGAACTCCCTCACTATCAATAGAACAGATGGGAAAAACCACCCCCATGATCCAGTCACCTCCCACCAGGTCCATCCTTCAACATGTGGGGATTACCACTTGAGATGAGATTTGGGTGGGGACACACAGCCAAACCATATCAACCACCACAGATACCTGCAATTTTTGCTACTGGAGGATCCTGCAGTCTTTACAGTTCCTGAGCCTAGCTTAGGGAACTGCCTGGGGTTCACATGGCTACACTAGTCTAGAGAAGGAGCCCACATTGTGCCCTGAAACCCATGACCCAAGCTGCTACTGCACTATCGCATTCTGAAACCAGAGCCACTGCTAGAGTGTCTTATGTTCTAATGGCCAGTAGCCACTGCATTCCTTCATCCCTGAGGTTTTGCCATCATTGCACCATGCTCTCACACATGATACTGCAACATTCCCTAGCCAAACTATGGCTCCCTACTCTGGGAACAAGGTGCCTCAGAGGCTCACTTCCCCCTTCCAATGGCTACCCTGTCCCCTGACTACTTTAACCTAGGCCCAGTGAGGCAGGCACCTGAGCCAACCCACTGTCCCACCCCACCACCCCTCTATGTTCCATTCCATCCCCAATCCCCTGAATTAAAGTGTCTCTTAAAATTCAACAGCAGAAAAATTTTAAAAATCCAATTAAAAAATGGACACAGGACCTGAATACACATTTCTCTGAAGAATACATAAAAATGGCCAATGAATATATGACAAAGTGCTCTACATCAGGAATCATCAGGCAAATACAAGTTAAAACCACTGCGAAGCATTACCTCACACATGTTAGGATGACTATCATCAAAAAGATAAGAGATAACAATTATTGTTGAGGGTGTGGAGAAAAGGAAAGTATAGTATGCTGTTGGTGGGAATTTAAACTAGTGCAGCCATTAGGAAAAAGAGAACCAAGATTCCTACGTAAATTAAAAATAGAACTATCATATGATTCAGCAATCTTTGCTCTAGGAATAGACTTAAAAGATATGAAATCACCATTCCCTAAAGATAGCTGCACTGTCATGTTTATTGCAGTGTCATTCACAATTGTCAAGATACGGAAACAACCTAAGTGTCAATCAACAGACAAATGGAGAAAGAAAATGTGATATATATATACGATAGAATATTACTCAGCGTTTAAAAAAAAATGAGATCCTGCCATTTGGCACAACATGGTTGGACTGGAAAGACACTATGTTAAGTGAAATAAACCAGACACAGAAAGAATAATATTGCATTTATATGTGGAATCTAAAAAAGTGAAGGTCAACTCCACAGAGATAGAGAATTAAAAAGTGGCTACCATGGCAGGTGGAGTAGGGAGAAAATGAGGAGATTTAGGTCAAAAGATATAAAATGAACAAGCCTAGATATCTAATGTACAGCATGAGAGCTATAGTTGATAACATTGTTTTGTGTTAGGAATTTTTATTAAATAAGTAGATTTTAACCACTCTTGTCACAAAAACGTAAGTATATCAGATGACAGACACTGTAATTTGATTCACTATTGTAACCATTTTACTATCTATATGTATCTCATAACATGTTGTAAATCTTAAATATATATGGTTAAATGTATTTTTTTAAAAAATAAAGAAATTTATGGGAGGTGTTATGATCACTATCTCAATCTTGGTAATGGTTTCATGGGTCTGTATGTCAAAACCTAAATTGTATATTTTAAATACATGCAGTTCATTGTATGCCAATCACATCTTAATAAAGCTATGTAAACAAAAAGCAATATGTAAATTCTAGTAAGACAAAATACATATTGAATGCAGTTATATAATAATGCATGTTCAGCTGGGACCTCATAATACCAATTAGTGAAATTTAAAATGGTCTGAGACATGCATCAAGCAGAATAAGCATTTGATTCATTCATCTTTGATTTTCCTACTGCAGATTACTGTATTTTTCCAGTTTATTCAGAGTGATGTAAATCTTGATTTCAATTTTACAAAGTCCATGGGCTTATTTGATAAGCAAACCATCAGAAGATAGAATTTACATTTCTGGAGAAATATACATTACATTTTATAAAACGCCTTTTTGAAGTTGTAACTTAATAGATTGAGTTAGCACTAACTAATCATGACTGAGAATAATTTTTAAAAAGTCATAAAAACGCTGAAAACTTTTTAGCTGTAAGTTTTTTAATGTTCATAAGAAATTACTTATTTTTTTATTGTCTTTTCTTGATAATATCCAAGCTCCATGATTCATTGTTTCAGTCTGTCATTCATCATAGATTGTATTATTACAGTACCCTGGACATTTTTTTTTAAGTCATGGTCTTTTCTGAAATTGTTATTTCCTTTGGAATGACCTTATGACTGATTTTAATCATTTAGATGCTAAATAAATTATTATCTGAGCTTTTAAGTTTGTCTTTTTTTGGGGGGGGAGTAAAAACAATCTGCTTTAGCAACTATTTTTATAGAGATATTCTTGTACTTATCAGTAACAAGAGAATTGAATCCTTCTCTTATTTCCTCATATTGATTGTACCTGTCACTTTGAACTTCTAAAGCAGTAAACCATGTACCTAAGCTAGTTTATTGAACTTATACTTTAAATTGTCCTAGAAAAAAATCAAGTTGACTCATCACAGGGATGTGTTTTACAGCTATATATAGTCAATATAGAAATAAGCTTAAATGCCAAATTTAAAAAATTATATCATTGTTGGTACCTGTCCTATACTTTAAATCAGTATATTTAACACCTATATCCTTTATTTTACTTCACCATAATGAAAATCAGACATGAACAGACCATGAAAAAGCATTTAGTAACTTTAATTGAATAAATAAGAATATTTCCTATTCTATAATTAACATAAATGATCATAAATTATTTGACTTGATTTTAATTTTTTCATTTAAATTTTTAAAAATTTGTTTTTAGTTTAACATGTGCTTTTAATGTGCATTATTTTAATTCTTGTAGTTTAATTTTTAAAGGGGGAAACAGTTTTGTTTCCAAAGAAGTTTTACCTAAGCGATATTCAAAATGTGCTCCACAGACTATTAGCATCAGCATCATCTGAGAACATAATAGAAATGCAAGCACTCAGGCACCACTTACTGATTCAGGACCTCTGGAAGTGGAATCCAAGAATCAATTAGTACTTTACCAAACTCTGCAGGTGATTTGTATGAACACTGAAATTTACAAAGCACTTGTCTTTATATAAGAGGTTTTTCTCTCTTTCCATATTAAGTCAATTACAACATACCATTCTATAAAAGATATGTTTTGTCTAACAAGTCCAATAAAAAAAAGTCAAGTTCTTGACTATTCTGTATTATTTTATTTTATTTTTTGCAAAAATGAATGTTTCAATTTAAAGAGAAAACACCTAGGTCTGGTTGAGGAGTACAAAGAAAGGTTTCAAGTGCAGTACTGATACTAAAAACTAAAGCATATAAGTCTCTCACTACATAATATTTTAAGCTACCAATTAAGACCAGAACCACAAAGATCTAATAATTTCACAATGGTGTTCACATTTTGAAAGCCAACACATGTTCATACTTTCTATATTCTTTATTGAAATTAATTATTTCAATTATGTCTCAGAAGCCCAAACTAGGCATACAAGCTTTCTAAGCCCAATTAATTTCCAACATATCATATTTCAAATATATTATAAGGTTAATCCAGAATTCCTTCCATACATTTAGAATAATTTTTTATACATATGTTTAATTTTGCCTGAGTGATGTAACTATTAACATATAAATATTTCAAGTGCCTACCATAATTTTCAAACACTAAATGTTCCTATTAGTTTATTTCAATATAAAAATCTCAGCCATTAAAATAACTGTTTGAGGCAACAATATTTTCTTTGCTTTTCTTTCTAGACCACTGTGAGTTTTAACTTCATGTGATGCCTGACAAATTTAAATGAAGATATTCTACACATTTCTGAACTTCAACTATGAACTAAATTATATTGTATTCAAAATTACATGATCAGAACTCCTGGATGAAATCAAGTTTAAGAATTTACAATGGTAAAATAGATGTTTCATGTATAAAATAGATGTTTCATGTATGTGTTTTTTGATGAATTCTCTGATAAGTAACTTAAAACACTTGTTCATAGATGAAATCAAATAATTAGTCACTTAAGGTACAAAAATATATTACCTATGATATTAAAATAAAAAGAACATGTAACAAGCACTTTTTCAATAACACTGAATTCATCTAAATCCTAAATGCTTCCCTGAGTAAAGAGTTTTTGTTGGTTTCCAAGCATCTAATACTAGGTGTTGTGGTTGGTTAGCTAGTACCTATCTAAAACCAAGTTTTAACTCTGACATGGTTAGTTGTCTCATATGTTTTCAACCTTTGGGGCTAAAAAGCACCTCAATTATTTGATCTATTTCTTAAATGAAAGAGTTCACAATTTACTATTCTGCTGGTAGAACTCTACATATTGTTTACAACGATGGTCTAAATGAAACGTTTAGTGGAGACTTTTCTATTTCTTTGCCACATAAAGGTAAAACTAAAGAGACACAATATACTGAAGAAATGCTTTTTACCTGTTTTTCATGCCTTCCATCCAAAATAACTCCTTCTCTAATTTATTTAATCCTGTGAGACTGTTTACTATAGTGGTAGAAAGAGATCAGGGTATCTAAGCATATTAACACTGTCTATACTCATGTTGGGTATAGCAATTGGTCAAGATATGGGCACTAGAATCACACAGGGCTAGTTAAATCCTTCCCTACATATTTATATACATATCATAGGAGAGAAAGCCATGTTTATTACCAGATTATGAGTGATAAGAAGCAAAGTTTGGCCTTAAGGCAAGACACAGTGCTAAGTGAAGAAAGCCTACTTGAGAACCCGAGAGAACACGCAGGGAGAGGGGAGTCTGAGCCATGATTACTTCATTTAAACCATATAGTATCCTTTACTTATCAGCTAAAAGAGAAAACAAAACATCTTTTTTCTTAAGTTGGTTTGAGGTTGTTATTTTTTCCCTTTTCTGGGGGGTGGGGGGGGGGGGAATGGAATCTTAGGTGAATTTGCCTAGTGAATGCCAATAGCCACATCTCCATAGCATAACTTCCAAAGGTTAAATTTAAATTTGGATTGTAAAAATTTTCCTTCTTCTAAAATAAAACCACTTTACAATGGGCCTGCACATACATGTAATTATGCTATACATCTACAGTTATGTGATTTACAAATATTTACTGAGATCCTACTATGGGATGAATATAATTAGTCATTTTGAATATATTAGTATACAAGGTAGACATGGTCCCTTCACTCACAGAGCTCTTAGTCTTGTAGAATAAAAAGTTAAGGAAAGTACAATAAGAAGGAAATTATAATATGGAACATAATAGGAATTACCTATCTTGTTTTAAGAACACAGAGGAGAAGCATCCAAGCCGAGTTCAGGTATAAGGAAGGCAATATGAATATAACACCCAGGGAAAATATACAACAATATATATATAATGCAAAAGGGCTAATGATTTTGGTGAATTTAAAGAGCCTCTATCAAGGCAGGATAATAGAATCTGGAGGCAGGAAACCTAAGGACTTCCTAGAACTAAATCAAATGGCAACATTTCAGTTATGACAGGAAATACCCTCTTCATTTACACAGGGCATACACCAAGTTATTAATGGAAACCTCTAGAGGGTATTTAAACCCCCAAAAATTCTGTGACAGGGCTCTTGAGTCTCTATCCTTGGGCCTACTCCCACACTGTGGAGTGTTATTTCATTTTCAATTAATCTCTGCTTTTGTTGCTTCATTCTTTCCTTGCTTTGTTTGTGTGTTTTCATCTAATTCTTCATTCAAGATGTCATGAACCCATACACCCTCCACCAGTAACACTATGATTTAACTGGTGGCATTAGAATCACAGGATTTTTTGTTTGTTTGTTTGTTTGCTTTTTCTATTTTCTTTTAAAATTAAATTGGAAAAACCAAATGAGTTAGAATCTATCTAGTTTTCCTATGATGTGATAAAAAAATGAACAAATCCAAAGTAAGTTACATTGAGATAGTAACTTTTTGCAAGCATGAATAATAGCTGTCTATATTTTTTAAGTTATTATACTCTTTAGCATGATCATTTTATCTCATGAAGAATTCTACAGCATACATTATAGCTGTCTGGAATTTATACTATTATTTTGTACAAATGTTCTCACTTGATTCTCATAGACTGCTACTGATCTTACTACGCCAGTCTGATATTATAGAAGAGTTTAACAAGAGTGAGATTTTCTCAAGTGTACAGAGTTAACACATAGAGCCAGAATTTGAATCCAAACCCTCTGAACTTCAAACCTCATGCGTTTCCAGCTGTATCACATAGCCCAGTATGAAGAGAGTGCGGTATTAGGGAATTCAGAGGATACAAAGAATCATAACATATTGTCTGGGAGCTTTAAATTCCCCTGCTCTAATTCAATAGATGAATAAAAGGAAAGCTAAAAAAAAAAAAAAAAAAAAAAAAAACAAACCCACAAAATAATAAGAAGCATATGGGGCAAGTAATTAGGCAATTAATCACCATTAATTACAGAGAAAGAAGTAGGCTGTGTGTAAGAGATGATTCAAAATATTAAGATTAAGACAATATACAAGTTTATATATCCTAAGAACATATACTTTATTCATAGCAAGGCAGGTGAAGTCCCAAAATTAACCACAATTGCTCAAAATACACAAACAAATCAATGAATGAATACTTTGGACTCAAAGTCTAGTGCCTTCTTACAGGTCTGTAATATAATCCAACTTTCAAGCATTACCACAATGGTAAATTATTCTAATGCCTGCAATTAGGGGGACATAATCTGTCAGTTAAAAATCAGTGCTTTCTTTTTCTTTTTTTATTTACATATATATATACACACACACACACATAGAGTTTTATTTTACTTTACATACTGGGAAACATGTGCAGAACGTGCAGGTTTGTTATGCAGCCATACATTTGCCATGGTGGTTTGCTACACCTATCAACACATCATCTAGGTTTTAAGCCCTGCATGCATTAAGTATTTGTCCTAATGCTCTCCATCCTCTTGCCCTCATCCTGTGACAGGCCCCTGTGTGTAATGTTCCCCTCCCTGTGCCCATGTGTTCTCATTGTTCAACTCCCACTTATGAGTGAGAACATGTGGTGTTTGGTTTTCTCTTCCTGTGTTAATGTGCTGAGGATGATGGTGTCCAGCTTCATCCATGTCCATGCAAAGGACATGAACGCATTCATTTTTATGGCTGCATGGCATTCCATGGTGGATATGTGCCACATTTTCTTTGTCCAGTCTATCACTGACAGGGATTTGGATTGGTTCCAAGTCTTTGCTATTGTTTATGGTGTTCCAATAAACACATACGTTCATGTGTCTTTATAGTAGGGTGATTTATAATCCTTTGGGTATATACCCAGTAAAGGGATTGTGGAGTCAAATGGTATTTCTGATTCTAGATCTTTCAGGAATTGCCACACTATCTTCCACAGTGGTTGAACTAATTTACACTCCCATCAATAGTGTAAAAATGTTTCTATTTCTCCACAACCTCACCAGCATCTATTGTTTCCTGACTTTTCATGATCACCATTCTAACTGGCGTGAGATGGTATCTCATTGTAGTTTTGATATGCATTTCTCTAATGACCAGTGATGATCAGCTTTTTTTCATATGTTTGCTGGCTGCATAAATGTCTTCTTTTGAGAAGTGTCTGTTCATATTCCCCTTGAAAGCCAGCACAAAACAAGGATGCCCTCTGTCACCACCCCTATTCAACATAGTATTAGAAGTTCTGGATAAGGCAGTTGGGCAAAAGAAAGAAATAAATGGTATTCAAATCGGAAGAGAGGAAATCAAATTGTCTCTGCAGATGACATGATTGTATATTTAGAAAACCCCATTGTCTCAGCCCAAATACTTCTTAAACTTCAGCAAAATTTCAGGCTACAAAATCAATGTGCAAAAATCACAAGCATTTCTATACACCAATATTAGACAAGCAGAGCGCCAAATCATGAGTGAACTCCCATTCACAATTGCTACAAAGAGAATAAAATACCTAGGAATACAACTTAAAAGAGACATAAAGGACCTCTTCAAGGAGAACTACAAACCAGTGTTCAAGGAAATAAGAGAGGACACAAACAAATGGAAAATAATTCCATGCTCATGGATAGGAAGAATCAATATCATGAAAATGGCCATACTGCCCGAAGTAATTTATAGACTCAATGCCAGTCCCATCAAGCTACCATTGGCTTTCTTCACAGAACTAGAAAAAACTACTTTAAATTTCATATGGAACCAAAATAGACCCCGTATAGCCAAGAAAATTCTAAGCAAAAGGAACAAAGCTGGAGGCATCATGCTACCTTACTGCAATCTATACTACAAGGCTACAGTAACCAAAACAGCATGCTACTGGTACCAAAACAGACACATAGGCTGATGGAACAGAACAGAGGTCTCAGAAATAACACCACACATCTACAACCATTTGATCTTTTTTTGTTGTTGTTTTTTGTTTTTTTTGAGACCAAGTTTTGCTCTTGTTGCCCAGGCTGGCGTGCATCTCAGTGTGATCTCAGCTCATAGCAACCTCTGCCTCCCGAGTTCAAGCGATTCTCCTGCCTCAGCCTCCTAAGTAGCTGAGATTACAGGCACACACCACCACATCCAGGTAATTTTTGTACTTTTAGTAGCAATGGGGTTTTACCATGTTGGTCAGGCTGGTCTTGAACTCCTGACCTCAGGTGATCTGCCCACCTTGGCCTCCCAAAGTTCTGGGATTATAGGCATGACATACCGTACCTGGCCAATCTTCTTTATTTTTGAGACCGAGTCTCACTCTGTCACCCAGGCTCCCAGACTGGAGTGCAGTGGCGTGATCTCGGCCCAATACAACCTCTTTCTCCCGGGTTCAAGCGATTCTCTTGCCTCAGCCTCTCCAGTAGCTGGGACTACAGGCATGTGCCACCATGCCTGGCTAATTTTTGTAATTTTGGTACAGACAGGGTTTCTCCAGGTTAGCCAGGCTGGTCTCGAACTCCTGATCTAAGGTGATCCACCTACCTCAGCCTCCCAAAATACTGGGATTACAGGCATGAGTCATTGCACCCAGCCTAAAATTAAGTGTTTTCACCACAGGGTAATGAGATTACAGATACCACACAATCTGGCCAATTTGTAATGTAGATATTCCAGTGATCTGAAGTTTTTCAAAATAAGGGAAATAGTAACTAACAAAATAGATAAAAAGAAATCTGCTTTGTTAACTACACTTCACTTATTTTAATAGAAAGTTTCTAGTTTAAATAGAACGTGATAATATTTTTTAGAATTATCTGAAAGAGGCTGCACATTTTGCAAAAGTAAACAACTTGAGTGATTATTTCTCCTTGCAGGTAGTCATTATTAGATATTAGATGAAGAATGGGAGGAACGTGTCAGGGCTTCATATAATGAACTCATAGAATAGCAACATTTTATCATAATAAATGTAAGGATAGATATTTGTCATATTACAAAATAGTAATATGTAAGTCTTCATCATACTATAATGATATATTTGAATATTTGGGGAATTTAAATATATGTTCATTTTCTGTTATATTTGCCCTGCATTTTCTCCAGATTTTTGTAAATCATAAGAATCCAACTTTTCAAATAAAATATTTATCATATTTTAAACAATGCCTATTTTCAATAACCCACCTCTGGTACATGCAACTCTTTTGTAATCAAATGAATCTATAACTTAAAAAACAAAAAAAATATAAACCCATATGCACCTTCTGATGACAGCAATGCATTAAAATTTTTAACGTGTGACAGAAAATAGAGTAAAGAAACCATTACCCAAAAAATCCTTCAGACTTGGCTCTCACCCTGACAACCTCTCTAATTTTAATAAATGCTTTCCTCCTCTTTCTAATTGAATAATTTCTCCCTGTGACTCACATATTTGTATACATTCATTCGTCTGTAGCATACTTTCCCTATATTTTAGTTACTAGTATATTTGCCTTATTGCACAAATCCATATTAGATTGTAATCAATTTTATGGGTAGGAACTCCATTATAATAATAGTTCAACTACACTGGAATACTATGACATAGTCTGCTTATTTGCATACCAGTTGTATTAGTCCGTTCTCATGATGCTGATAAAGACATACCTGAGACTGGGTAATTTATAAAGAAAAAGAGGTTGAATGGAGTCACAATTCCACGTGGCGGGGGAGTGCTCCCCATCATGGTGGAAGCTAAAGCATGTCTTACATCGCGGCAGGCAAGAGAGAAATGAAAGCCAAGCAAAAGGGGAACCCCTTATAAAACCATCAGATCTTGAGACTTATTCACTACCATGAGAACAGTATGGAGGAAACTGACCCCATGATTCCATTATCTCCCACTGGGTCCCTCCCACAACACATGGGAATTATAGGAGCTACAATTCAAGATGAGATTCTGTGAAGGACGAAAGAGGTCAGGAAGCTGCAGGAGGAAGGTGAGGAGCTTTGAAAACCAACACTTAATGGGAGCAAATAACCGCAGGTGTTGTAGAAATATTAAGAGGGCTAGAATTAGAAGTGGAGTCTAAAGAAGTAACTGAATTCCTGCAATTGCATAACAAAATTTGAATGCTTGATAAGTTGCTTCTTATAAATGAACAAGGAAAATGTTTTCTTGAGATTAAATCTACTCCACGTAAAGATGCAGTGAACATTGTTGAAATGACAACAAAGAATTTAGAGTATGACCTAAACAATTGATAAAGCAGGAGTAGGGTTTAAGAGGACTGACTCCAATTTGGAAAGAAGTTCGAGTGTCGGTTAAATGCTATCAAATGATAACATAATACAGAAAAATCTCTTGTGAGTCAATCATGGTGGAAACTTGATGCTTGTCTTAAGAAACTGGTACAGCTACCCAAGTTTCAGCGACCACCACGCTGATCAGTCAGTGGCCGGCAACATCGAGATCAGGCCCTCCAATAGCCAAAAGATTATTATTTGGATGACTGTTAACATTTTTAAGCAATAAGGTATGGTTAATTAAAATATGGACTTTTTTTTAGATATAATGCTATTGCACATTTAATACACTATGGTATAGTATAAGCATAAATTTTATAAGCACTGGGAAACCCAAACAATTTTTATGACATTTATTTTACTGTGATAATCACTTGATTACGGTGATCTGGAACTCAACCTGCAATATCTTCAATGTATGCCTGAAATTGATTTTTTCCAGTTTATTAAAACTAAATAATAAATAATATCAACTACAAATCATTTGCTTATAAGAATGTGGAGAATCTAGGAAAATGACCTATGGAAATAATTTAAAGGATATTATTTTTGACTACACAAGAAATAAAGCAATTTAGGTGGCAAAAGTACAGGTTGTAGTGATAGGCACAGAGGCTTAATCTAGGATCCAATTTATTAACCATATGTCCTAAACAAGTTATATTTATTCAACCCTAAATAATTCATCCAGTCAACACATTCTTAATAATCATGTACTGTATCAACTTCCACCTCCTGGGTTCAAGTGATTCTCCTGCTTCAGCCTACCAAGTAGCTAGGACTACAGGCACGTGCCACACGCCTGGCTAATTTTTGTATTTTTAGTAGAGATGTGGTTTCACCATGTCGGCAGGATGGTCTTAATCTCTTGACCTTGTGATCTTCCTGCCTCAGCCTCCCAAAGCGCTGGAATTACAGGTTTGATCACTGCATCCGGCCAGGCATTTTTATTAATTTCCTATGATTGCTTTAATACATTTCTACAAATTTAGTGGTTTAAAATAACACAAATATATTATCTTACAGTTCTGTAGAGTGGAAGTCTGACAGAGATCTCACTGGTCTAAAATCAAGGTGCCAGCAAGGCTATATTTCTTTATGAGATTATCCATTTCCTTGCCTTTTTGAACTTCTGGAAGCTCTGCACATTTCTTGGCTCATGACCTCCAATCATTTGCAAAGCCAGTAATGGTGATTCAATCCTTATCACATTACAGCACTCTAGCATGAACTTTTCTTCTGCTTCCCTGTTTCACTTTTAAGGATCCTTGTGATTATAGTAGGCTCACGCAAGTAATCCAGGATAATCACCCTATCTGAAGATACTTAAATTAATCGCTTCTGCAAAACCTCTTTTGCCATGGATGGTAACATATTCACAGTTAGAGAAGAGCCATCTTTGGAAGGCCATTATTCTGCCTACTACAGCATCCTATTAGCATTGCTGATAAGGTTTCCAGAAAACTTCCTATTGTATAAAATTTACACATAAACAACTTATGAAATTAACTTGCACTTATAATAGTGCAAGTGATTCTTTAATAAAAGCAATGCAAATGATTCTTATTTAAAGCAATCTAAAGAAATGTTGTCCAGTATAGATATGATTTATTTCTAGCTGCTAGTGGCAACAATCTCAAATGTTATAGCTCATAGCCCTGTAGGATATTAAGCAATTATGCATCTATTAGTAAATTATTCTGAATGTTCCCTGACTGACGATATTAATCTCAGTACTTTTAATAATCCTTTGAAACAGTTTTAGCATCTTCTGATTCTCACATTAATTAATTAGTCAAATGCAAATCATTGACTTGGTTCATTTATATTTATGAGGGTCATGTTTTCAACTCTTTGACAGTTAAATTTTAGCAAATTATAATAGATCTGTGTTAAACTTATTTTTTAGCAACACTTATCTTCTAAATCCACAGTCCCCAATCTTTTGGCATCAGGGGTCAGTTTTGTGAAGACAGTTTTTTCATGGACAGTTTGGGAAAAAACTGGGGTGGGGGGGTACATTGGAGTCTCACAAGGAGCACACAACCTAGGACCCTCGCATGCGCAGTTCACAATAGAGTTGGGCTTGCATGAATCTAATGCCACCGCTAATCTGACAGGAGGTGGAGCTCAGGCAGTAACGCTCACTCACCCACCACCCACCCCCTGCTGTGCAGTCCGGTTCCTAACAGGCCACGGACTGATACCAGGGACTGGGGACCACTGCTCTGGATAATTACATTTCAGATATTTGTGGGACATCTAAGTACACATCATTATTTGACGTTGAATTTCACCTATTTTTCAGCTGTAAATTAGGATAATAATAGAAAATAAACTTTGTGGTATTACTATGAGATACAAATGAGATAATCTCACATAGCACAGTGTCTGACACATAATAGACCATACATAGAGGATAATTATTTTTATCATTAATATCAATAATCAGAATTTCAGTGGGAATTAATAGCTACTGGGGTGGATACAAGTACAGAAATATCAGAGCTGAGAAATCAACACTTCATCATTAACATTTTTAGTCAAACACCCTTATGTTACTTTTTTGGAACATGTTTGTGCTTCATTAGCCAGCATTAAATGAAAGAAAAGTCATTCAACCTAGTAACAAAATTCTATATTAAAAATGTATATTTAAATATACTTTTACAAATTCTAGTTATAGGCAAAGTAAAGGTAATTCTTCATATAATATTAATTAGCTAGGTTTATAAGAATAAGAAAGCATTTTAGAATGTGTTGAATCATTTGTTTTCATGCAAGCAATTAAAGAAACAAACAGATCTTAAAAGCTTTTCCTGTTATTGTCACTTTCATTATTACTTTTTACACCAATGCAGGTTATAGTTTAATCAAGATTTAACTATAATGTTAAATGAATCATGGGAGTTTTACTGTACATAAAGGATTTTGTTAAAAATACACAAATTTTGAGGAACTCCAATGGTTTTCCAAGTTGTTGGTACCATTTTATATTTTGACCAGCCAGGATACCTGTTTCACATGCTCACTAGCACTTACCTATTACCAGTTTTTTTAACATTAACTATTTTAATGGCTTCATAGTAATGTTTCACTGTGGCTTTAATTTTCATTTACTTGATGACAAATGATGTAATGTTTCACCTGTTTATTTGTCAATCAGATATCATTTTTGGTTAAGGATCTGCTCAACTACTTTTTTCATTCTCAGTTGAATTGTTTGATTTCTTATTAAATTTATAAGCATTCTTTGAGCACTCGGGATACAAATCCATTGCAAGATAAATGTATTGTAAATATCTTCTTGCATTATGTGGCTTTCATTTTAGTTTTCTTAAGGTGTCTTTCAAAGACCAAAAGTTTTTAATATCAAAAAATTCCATTAAATCGTTTAAAAAAAAAAAGATTTTGTTGAATCTGTTTATAATCTGCTTGAGAGTTTAAATTTAAAAATCAAACTAAAATATGCTTAAATACATACTTCATAGTCTGATATATTATTTGAGATATACTTCCAATTAATTGGATTATATTTAGTTTCAATATTAAAAGTGTGCTATTAAGAACTGTGTTAGATGGCATATATAGGAAGTGCATTAGTCTTCTATCACTTCAAAGCAAATTATCACAAGTTTAGTGCCTTAAAACAAAACCCAAATTTTTAGCTAACAATTTTGTAAGTCAGAAGTCTGGCATACAGTAGTTGGGCTCTCTATCCAAAGTATCACAAGGCCCAAATCAAAGAGTCTGGGTGGGCTTCTCTTCTGGAGTTTCTGAAGAAGAAATTCATCCCCAAGCTCTTTCTGTTGCTGGCAGAGTTAAGCTTCCTTGAGGTTTGTGTAACTGAGGTTCTCTTTTCCTTGCTGGCTCTTAGCAACTAGAAGCTACCTTCATTCTTTGTCTTGTGGTTTCTCTTCTCCAAGCTAGCAAAGTCACATCAAATCTTCATGCTTGGAATCTCTGACTTTATCTTTGTCTGACCTCTAGGCCCAGACTTAAAGACTTTTATGAGTAGATCAAGCAAAACTAGATAATCTCCTTATGTTGAGATCAATGATTTGAGACATTAATTAAACATGTATAATCCCTGTAGCTTTATAACATAACCCAACTGCAGAGAGTGAAAGCCATCCTATTCCACAGTCCTAGAGAGTTACATAGGGTATGTACACCAGGGAATGGAGTTCTTAGTGTTCAGCTTAGATTTCTGAATACTACCATGACATTTGAATTACTTTGCACAATTATAATCTTGATACAACTTTTTCTCTTAAATTGTACTTTTTATATTATTGGATATTAATAAGAAAAATAATATGTTTCAATTAAAATTAAATTGCTACATATTTCAAAGATAACATGAATTACATTTTATCCCTAAAGTAATTGTATTTATAAGACTCTCATATTTGAAAAAAAGATATTTTTTCCTTGAATATTTTCAACCATGGTTGATTTTTAACCTCTTGCTTTTAGCTGACACTAAAAATAAATGTGCTAAAACACCACATAAAAAGGTATTCTCGTTTGAAAATTGTGACCTTTGAGATAGAGACAAGCTTGGCTGAAAATCAATAACTAAGGATACTTCCCTGCAAAAAAATTAAAGTTTCAGTTGTCACTAAGATACAGGTTAACATTTTAGCACGTTTGGCACAAAGCATATTTTTCCTTTTTTAAATATCTATAAAACTATATTTCTGAAATGTATTCTTATACAGAATTCACTAAAAAACATATCCGACCCGGTGTGGTGGCTCATGCCTGTAATCCCAACACTTTCGGAGGCTGAGGCGGGTGGATCACCTGAGGTCAGGAGTTCAAGGCCAACCTAACCAACATGGTGAAACCCCATCTCTACTAAAAATACAAAAATTAGCCAGGCGTGGTGGCGGGCACCCTAATCCCAGCTACTCGGGGGGCTGAGACATGAGAATAGCTTGAACCAGGGAGTCGGAGGTTGCAGTGAGCCTAGATAGCGCCATTGCACTCCAGCCTGGGCAACAGAGTGAGACTCTGTCTTAAAAAACAAGAAACATATCCACAAATTTTTAAAATATGAAATAATGTAATATAATTAAAGGACTCACAAAACCATTGAGTAGAAGGTGGTGTAGTAGGTGTGGTTAATTTGAGGTAAAATAAAACAAGACATATTAACCCCAACGAAAAATAAATTTAACACAGACATAACAAGCTGAACGTATTTAAGAACTGAAAAATGCTATTAGTAATGATTCTTCTTCAGACTACAGATCAGTATATCAATATAAGTAATTTCGTGAGTTAAAAGTAGTGTGTTTATAATAATAGTCAATTTTTCATAGACCAAACAAAAAACGATAATTTTTCTCAAGCATGAATTAGTCAGGTAATTGGATCAATTTTCCACTTCACTCTCGATGTTTTAAAGTATGAAGGTAATCATCAACATAGGGATACCTGAAAAGGGTTAAATATTCATGTCTCCTACAGATTATTGCATTTGAATTACTTATTTGATCAAGCGGACCATAGCTAAGAGAACAGAATGAGAGAAAACCCTGTCAAAGGAATTCACCTCACACATAATGATATAAAAGTCATTCTTGAGAACCTGTGTTTGATTGTATGTTGGTGTTAACTGATTGATAAACAATGATTATTTTAACATGTATTTAGTTTTTAAGGGTTTATAAAGTGCTTTTACAGTCATTATTTACTTTGATTTATACTAATCATGTGGAGTAGCAATACTACATGTCACCCATGTTTTAACACTAAAGTGTTATGATAGTAGTTAAAGAAATTTAAAGAGTTCCTAACAACTATCTATGCCTTTGTTCTTGACTATTTTGAGACATAATTTGCCACATAAAGGTTCACTCAACAGACCTGAGTTACTCAAACCCTGCACATTCCCAGGAAAAGCCTGTCTTCAGAACTGGCCCTTTGCCAGCTACTGGGAAATGAGCTCTGAATCCTCGGAGTATTCTGCCTTGAGCCACAATACAAGTTTGATCAGATCGTTTATGCTAACAATATGATTTTCAGAGAGTGCTTATTTTTGTTCTTGGGGGTGAGAAAGCTGAAAGCAACAGCTGAGGTAGGTAGAATATTATTCACATGTAATCCATGTTTTATCAATTCTTGTTCCACCAAGAAATGCAGAAATGAGATTTCTATACACTAAAAGAATAAGAAAAAAAAATCACTCAGCTAATGAAATTCATCAATTGGTCCTCCTATGATAATATCTATCCTGCTCGGTCCTATCAAAGTAATCTCACATATGGTACATTGCCACCACTCTTGTCAAAAACTCACAAAAAAAAATCATTCCTTCCCTCTAAAAATCAAGGCTCTGCACTGATATGAAGCTTTTTTTGTCTAAATTCATCTTCATTTACAACAAGTTCTCTCTCAAGGGACCAAATAGTCCCCATGCAAAAACTCAACTCAAATTACACATGAGTAAACTGAGGGTACAAAAAACTTTGTCAAATGGAGGTAAATACTTTGATCAGAGTCACACAGAGAGCAGGAGGCAGACATAGAACCCATATTTTTTGTTTTCAAAACCTAAGTTATTTCCGTTAAAGGGATTTCCCCAAAAATAATTCTTGATAATTTAGGTGCCAATTAAATAATTAATTAATAAGAACTGTACAATATATATATTTCACACAGATACACACACTAACACACACACACACACCCCTTAACTATGTATAAATTTGCATTAAGTAGAAAGTAATCATACAGATCTTAACCAAGTCTTCCTTTCTTTCTGTCTCACAGTGATCATTTCATCATTCTATCTTCCTACTGAATGTCCTGAAGAAAAATAAATTATTGAATTGGCTTACTAAAAGTCTTTTTTTCTTTGCATGAAATATTATAATTTATCTTTTATATGTGCTCGTAGCTAAATTGTTTACAGGGATTTCTTCAATCAGTGTTTTTGGAGATTAGTGCTGATTCATTCACCTATAGTATTGTAATAATAGCTAATGGGGTTATTTTGAGATACTACAATCTGTAATTTAGTATTATAGATTAAAATATGTATCCTACTATATATTTATTAACCCATCTTTGTTTCTTATTTTGTTGCCATTTGAATTAAAATTTCTAGATGAAAAATATTTTATTCAATTTATTGCATTAAAAATTCAAGCAGAGTTTTTCAGGTAAGAAAATAACTCTAAAATATTTTGGAATTATTTTCAATGAGGAAGTATAAGTAAAAAGGTCTTTCTAGTTAACCCTTTTAAAATAAAATACACAATTAATCAAAACTAAATTTCCCCATGGATTCTGTTAAGCAAAGTATCCTGCTTTAAATCCTAACTCTTAATTTAAATGAAATGCTGTTTCAAATTAAAGAAATACTCTTTGACTACTTTAACTGACAGAGGCTACAATAGTGTTATCATAGAAAAACAAGAAATGTAAAGAGTTTGTAACAAATATCTATGCCTTTGTTCTTCACTATTTTGAGATATAATTTGCAACATAAATGTTAACTCAACAGATCAGAGTTGCTCAAATCCTACATATTCCCAGGAAAAGCCTGTCTTCAGACCAGAGTTGCTCAAACCCTGAATATTCCCAGGAAAAGCCTGTCTTCAGCACTGGCCCTGGGCCAGCTCCTAGGAAATGAGCTCTGAGCCCTTGGAATATTCTGCCTGGTAAGATTATTTCTATAGGCCTGAGGCCTTAAGCCACAATATCAGTTTGATCAGATAGTTTACACCAACAATACGATTTACAGTGAATGCTTATTTTTGCTCTTGAGGGTAGGGGAGCTTAAAGTAGCAGAGTAGCTGAGGTCAGTCACACAGGTGCTGCCTACTTCAGTACATGACCTCCCATAAAAACCCTGAACACTAAGAGTGAGGTAAATTTCTCTGGTTGCCAACATTTTGCATTTTATACATGAGGAAATCAAAGTATAGAAAGGCAAAATGACTTTCCTGAGGTCACATAATTAGTAAGATGGAGAACCTGGAATTGATCTGTGGTATTTCAGCTTTGGAAATAATTTGTTAATTCCACAGATAATATCATTCACAATATTCACTGGCATAATATATATTTTTTTATATATATATTATACATATATTTTGAAAATATATGCATGGGAATATATATAACAGCCTCTCCTGTTTATCATTCATCAGGAAATCTAGGTAAGGCAAAACAAAGTTGATTTCATTTGCTAAATAATAATTAGTTTTTCTAAGAACTGCTAAGATGTGGCCTTTCTCTTTTTTATCCTTTTTTATTTTCACTTACTATTAACTACGGATTTTGCTCTAGACTGCCAAAAAAGATAAGAGAATATCTATATAATACCTCAGTTTGTAGAACTATATACGACTTTAGCCATCTTTAAAAAAAATAAAATAAAAAATCCTTCCTGGCTATGAATGAAATTACTCTCCAGTCTCAACAAGAGGTTTTGACTTGTCAAACTGCACAACAGGCCAACCATGGAATTAACTGAGTTGGAAAATGAATTACCCCAATACTATTCCTCAATATCTGAGTTTCAAAGATTCATAAAATGATTTGTCTGTAATTTTTTCATTTCTGAAGGCCAGTAACTGCCCCCAGGTACTTTATATTAGTGTTTTACACCATCTAGTGATTATATTGCTTTTGAAAATAGCTACAGGCCATGAGTGCAAGGAGGTATGGAAAATCTTTCTGAAAAATTATATATGAGCAGATGGATACTACGTGAAGTGGATTAATATGTTAATTGTCTAAATGGAAAAGCTTGTCATGTAATTCCAGGCCATTAATGAGATCAAGAATCCCAACTCTGAAATAAAGGAGTGATTTTGTGTCATTGGTGGCTAGATTTTTGCCCTTGCTGCTTTGTCATTTTGTATAATAATTGCTCCCATAGGGAAAACAAAGTTAGATTAGAGAACACTTAGTAAAGTCATCACCTCACATTGTTCAAAATGACTGTGTTGATTGCAAGAATACTAGTAGAGCTGCTAGACCTGCATTATACATAATCAAACAAAGCCCTCGAAAATATTAGTTGGAGTATGTCAGTTTCTGTATAATAACAAGATGATTTGAACAATGACACACCTGTAATGTAGCATACAAAAAAATTATCATTCTATGTGACCTGATATTAAAAATAAGTATTACCCTTTTTTTCTTAGTTTTATAATTTAAAAATATAAATCATTTTAAGTAGCTAGGTTATTATTTATTTTAGTGATTAAAACAGCTTGAATCAATTATCTTTCCCTTTAGTAAAGAAGCAATCATAGATATCATATTTATATACTTTATAAGCACTAAAAATATGTAGAGAATATTATGATTTGCATTCTTGTATCTTTAGTACCAATGCTTTAAAATAGGTGAAATAGTTGGAAAGCTAGAGTAGTACCTATCATGTCTACCTCAAGGTTCCTCTGAAGTAGATACAACCTATAAAATTAATTACTTAATAAATGTTTTATTGAATGAATAGTGTCCACATATTGATAGTCTATATCAATATTTTCCTAGATACTTCTATAGGCAGAACAATGGCCCACCAAATATGACCATGTCCTAATACTTGGAACTCGTAAATAGGCTGCTACATGGAAAAAGGGAATGAAGATTGCAGATACAATTAACATTGGCAATCAGCTGAACTTGAGATGGGAGAATATTCTGGATATTGGAGAGGTCCTAGGTAATCATATGAGTCCTTAAATATATCACTTTGATCCTATTTTTTGCCTATTCTCTAAGAGAATGATAACTCTTAAAAATATTCTTTATGATAACTGAAAAAATTATCTTAGAGAATAGGCAAAAGGTAGGGTCAGAGTGCCATGATATGACAAAAACTCAGCCTGGCTTTGCTGGCTTTCAAGATGGCAGAAAGGGGCCATGAGTCAAGGAATACAGGTGGCCTCTACAAGTTCAAAAAGGTAAGGAATAAGTTGTCCCCTAAAGCTTGCAGAAAGAAAAATGGTCTTGCTGACTCCTTGATTTTGACCCAGTTTAAACCCATGTTAACATTTTGACCTATAAAGTAAAAAGAAAATACATTTGCATTGTTTTAACCCATTAAATCAGTAATAATTAATTACAGAAGAAGTATAAAACTAATATAATAATCCACACATACTAACTTTTACTTCTTACAAATCCTCAAAGTAATCATATTTTATTCACAAGTTGTATGAAAGGGTATTTAGTCTTAGATATTGTCATCTGTAAATAGCAGCACGAGTCTAATCCATGTTTGACATACTCTAAATCAGTTCAGTTTCTACTGTATCACAGTACTTCCCAATTGGATTAAATATTAAAAATGTTTTGAAAATACGAAGCTTCACAAGACAATAAATATTAATATTGTTAGTTATTGAAAGCAATAACATTAAATAGAGCTACTGACAGATGACTGTATGCCATAAACATGAAATCTCAGCTGCACTGACATGAAATAAAATAAAAATTATTTGTCAAAATAAATAGTTAATTCTTCCCTACAGAAATATTATTAACCCATAAAATGATCTCCATCTATTAGCATTTGGGAGTTCAGAGGAACTCTTAAAAATATGATACAAAAATTTTTAAAAATAAGTAATATTGAAACTTTTGGATTCCAGGCCAGCATGTAAAAAGTTTGGAAGTCATCACTTCATCTGACGAACAATTTAAAAGCTGAACAAAGTAAAAAAAATAAAACAAACAACTCTTTTTAGAACTACTGGAGAAGTTAGGTCAAAGGGCAAACCAATGCCCTAAAACGTGGAGAGACAGACATACAAAATTAAGGAATAACAACTTATTGAAGGATAAATCCACAAACAGAAACCTCTGTGGGAACTACTACTGTGGCAAAAAGCAAAATAAAAAAATCCCTCAACTATAACTGACAAATTGTTAGGTAGTCAGTGTGGACAATTATGAGTTAAAAAATCCAGGGACACTCACTCATAAGAGGTTCTTCACATTTTTATGAGTTTTACCTTAGGAACTCTACCAAGTTCTCAGAGAAAATATTGGAAAAAAGTCACCTCCTACTTCTAGTAGAAGAGCAGCAACCCCATTTTAAACCTAATGTAAAACTGAGAAAAAGACCTAAACAGATATGTCAATAAAAATGTATAGAGACAAGAAATAAGCATATAAAAAGATGCTCAACACTATATGTTATTAAGAAACTACAAATTAAGATGAGATGCCACTATATACTTACTAAAATAGCCAAAATGCAGAACATTGATAACACAACATGCTGGTTAGGATATGGAACAATAGGAACTCCCATTCATTGCTAGTGGGAATGCAAAATGGTACAGCCATTTTGGAAGATAGTTTGTCAGTTTCTTACTAAATTAAATCTACTCTTACTTACTATATGATCTAGCAATTGTACTACTTAGTATTTACCACCCCAAAGTTGAAAACCTAGGTTCATGCAAAAACCTTCACACAGGTATTTATAGAAACTTTATTTATAATTGCCAAACTTGGAAGCAACCAAGCACCTAATTCTATTAGGTGAATTGATAAATCTACCATAGTATATCTAGACAATAAAATTTTATTCAGTGCTAAGTAGAAATGAGCTACCAAAGAATGAAAATACATGGAGGAGACTTAAAATGAATATTATGAAGTGAAAGAAGCAAGCTGAAAAGGTTACATACTGTAGAATGCCAACTATATGATATTCTGGAAAAGGCAAAACTATGGAAAAGAAAAAGCATCAGTGGTTGTTGGGGGTGAATGGAGGGAAGGATAAATAAGGAGAACAAAGAACATAGTTGCAGTGAAATTAATCTGTGTTAGTACAATGGTAGATACATGTATTATGCATTTATCAAAACGCATAGAATGAACATGAATGAACTGAAAAGTAAACTATGTACTTTGGGTGACAATGATGTGTCAACATAGGTTTATCAGTTAAAAAATGAGCCATTCTGGTGCCAGATGTTGGTAGTGGGAGAGTCTGTGGTAAGTGGGAACAGAGGGGCTTATGGGAAATTTTTGTACCATCTTTCAATGTTGCTGTGAACCTAAATCTAATACAAAAAATGAAATCTATTTTTAAAAAGCCATTAGCAAATATTGGAAAGTCAATCAAACCTCTTAGAGAGTAGGAAAAGAGCAAACAAATGAAATACAGGCAGGAAGAAAACAAACTATCAATCTAGTAAGCAAAAACATTGACCACACCAGGAATAAAAACAAAGAAGAGGGAAAACAGAGAGAGGGAACATACCTGAGAAACAATACAATAAAATTTCAGAGATATGAAAACTGCATCTTCAGAGAAATTACCCTAATGTTCAATACACTGAAAAAAAATCCAGATATGCTTGAAGCAAATATACCCACAGCAGAACCTCCAGAGAATGAGAGTGAAGACAGAAGTGTATAAACAAAGGAAAGGGAAACAGAATGTAATCAGGCTTCTTGACAGTAACAAAGATTTCAAAATTCTTAAGAAAAATATTTTCTGCCAAACCATTTATTAAATGTGAAAGTAGATTGAAGGCATTTACAAACACACAAGAATAGAATTAAGAGTAAAAACAGAAATAGAAAAAAAAAAACATTTGAGGAAAGTAAATATTTGTTTTATTGTATAAGGTAAAAGAGAGAAAAATGACGATACATAGAGGCTTGTGTAACATTGAGGGTACATTTAAAGTTTGGATCAGGTATTTACTACAGTGATGTAATTCCACATGCTAACAGCATGACTGGTGCTATGGTTTAAATGTGTACCCTCAAGTTCCTGTGTTGGAAGTTTAATCCCCAATGCAACAGTGTTGAGAAGTGAGACCTTTAAGAAGTGATGAGGTCAAGAGGGTTCTGTCCCCATTTTGAGGAAGGGAATGGGTTTGTTATCTCAAGAGTAGCATCCTCATGAAGCATGAGTTTAGCCTCCCTTCCTTTCTCTCTATCTCTTACTCTCACCCTCACCCTCTTATGCCTTTCCACCTTCCACTATGGAATGTCACAGAATCAAACCACTTACCAGGTCCCTGTATCATGCTCTTGGGCTTCACAGCCTCCAGAAATTTAAGCGAAATAAATTTCTCTTCATTATAAATTACTCTGTCTGCAGAATTTTGTTGTAGCAACATAAAATTAACTAAGTCATCTGAGACATCGCTGACAACTGATGACTAAATTGAATCGTGAATGAAATTTAAAAAGGGAGTGAACAAAAGTGAAAGTAGTAAAGGAGAAAGTGATGAACCATGGAGTGGTGTATAAATAGAAAACAACTTAAAGGCAGGAGACAAATAAAAATTGGGGGGAATGAAATAGTAGAAAACAAGAACTTGAAATTCTAAATGAGCAAATTTCTCACAAGTCTCTAGGAAATACTTTCAGCTCCTCCCTGGAGATTCCTGCATGATAAGGGAGAAAAACATTCATTAGACGTTAAAAGTTTGTGATATTTGAGAGAGAAATTATTATATTAAATGTTTATTTATGTAGCTGTAGTTTGCTGGAAATGATTTGGTTAATATACTACAAAAAAACACACCAAAATGTTATTATGATATTCTATTTTATTTAAATTATTATTGTTATTTATATTTCCAAGATATTTACTGAGTGCCTTTTATGCACCAAGAATTGTGCTGAGTTCTGGTACATAGTAGGGAACAAAGGAGATGTTATATCTGTCCTCACAATGCTTATAACACCCTACAAATTTAGTTTAAAAATTAATGTGTTTCTACAAGTTATATGGCACTACATTAAATAATATTTATAATGCCAGTGTAAACAAGCTAAATAACTGCAATATTCATAAAAAAACAAGCAATGTAATTTCATAAGAAAAACTAACCAATTTGTTCTAAAATATATCAGTGCTGATGCAAAGAGAGAAACCATCAAATTCTATAAAATTTTGCTCAGGTAAAATGCATTTTTTAAATTAAAAAAATATATTCTTCATTGACTTCATAGTATAATATACTATGTTGTACACAGAATGTCAGCAAAAAAGAAGACACTTATAAAGAAAGATTTTTAATTAGGTAATTTCTAAAAAATTTGGGAGACAAGCAAAAATGACATGAAATTTAGTGTTTTATGAACTATGAATTGATGGATCTAAAATATTTTTGGTGCTCACATAGAAGCAGGTGCTTTATTTGTCAGTTGGCTACTGTAAATAAATGAACAATATGGACTTTAAAAAATGCAAGTAATAGCAAAATATGTATGAAGCAATATCTTTT
Source organism: Chlorocebus sabaeus (assembly GCF_047675955.1). NCBI lineage: Eukaryota > Metazoa > Chordata > Mammalia > Primates > Cercopithecidae > Chlorocebus > Chlorocebus sabaeus. The sequence continues at coordinate 42,047,517 of NC_132910.1, read as the reverse complement.
AAAATTAAAAATATGAGGGGGAGGGGTAAAGTAGGACTCTCTGGCAACTTTCTCTCTGCAGAAATACCAATTTGAATTACTTTACACCCAGAAAAATTACATTCACAAGAGCAAAACAAACCAACTTAGAGATCAAAATATGTGCTTGTAGGAAAATAACAAGAAAACACTCATTGAAGAGATTAGAAAAGACTGTTTAACATCATCCATGTTACCCATTCCCCAACACAAGACAGTATAGCATAGAGAGAGATAATATCCACTTTGTGGAAATGAAGGGAAGCAAGCACAAGATTTTGCCCTGGACTCTACCACTGGGCCTACCACAATAAAACCTGGCATGAGGGATAACCCTATAGTCCCATATTCCAGGACAGTACCCATGAACTGAGCCATCAGACCTGACCTAGCTGCAACTGAACCAAGCTTCTACCCTGCCCCAGCAAGATGCCTGCTGTAACAGACCACAGGCTTCTGGCAGCACTGTACTGGAGGCCGCTGCACTGTGCTTCTGGCACATTCCAGCACTGTGCCTGCTTGTAGCAGGCCCCAGTCACCTGCATGTGCCATATTGGACACAGCTTCCCTGGGCATCTGGCAGTGCCATGACCGCTACAGGTGCACTGAGTTTATAGTCCACCCCCGGAGCCACACCTGTTGTTGTAGTCCCCGGGGTTCTGGAAGTGCTGCGCTGACCACAACTCTCCCAGGTTTCTAATGCACCCTAGTGCCACATATACCTCAGGGCTTTCCCAGACAAAGCCAGTCCATGAGAACTGGAATAGGTCTTACTTCTTCAAATGAGCAGACATCAATGCACAATCACAAGGATGAAGAACAATTAGAAAAACAAGACATTACCAAACAGACAAAATATGGTATCAATGGCTGAACCTAAATAAATCAGGACATATAAACTGCCTGGCAAAGATTCAAACTGTTTTAAGAAAGCTTAGGGGACTTCAAGAGAATCCAGAGAAACAATCCAGTAAAATGAGAAAAACATGTGAAGAGAATGAGAAATTTAATGAAGATATACTTAAAAAACAAACAAACAAATAAACAAAAACAGAAATCCCAGAGAAGAAAACTACAATGAATGGAAAAAAAAAAAAAAAAAAAGCAGCAGAAAGCATCAAGAGCAGAATTGATCCAACAAGATGATACTACTACTACTACTACTACTACTATTACTACTACTAACAATAATAATAATAATGTGAGCTCAAGGATACGTTATTTGAACAAATGCAGTCAGGGGAGAAAAAATGAAAAGAAATGAGAAGAACTTATGAGATTTAAAGAAGAATATCTAAACAAATTTTCATGTCATAGGTGTTAAAGGAAAAGAAGAAAAAGGTAATAGGATAGAAAATTTATTTAACACGATAGTAGCAGGTAACTTTCCAAGCCCAAATAAAGATGTAAAGATCCAGGTACAAGGAGGTAAATGTTCTCCAAGCAAATTTCGCCAAAATAAGACTACTCTAATTGTCAAATATCAAAGACAAGGAGATTATTTTGAAAGCAGAAAGATAAAAGAGACAATATATAAGGGAGTTCCAATACTACTAGCAGCACACTTCTTAGCAGAAACCTTATAAGCTAAGAGAGACGGAGATGATATATTCAAAGCGTAGAAGGAAATAATATCCTGAATACCAAGAATACTTTCCTAAGCAAGTCTGTACTTCAGAAATGAAGTACAAACAAAAGCTGAGTGACTTTATTACTATGAGACCTGTCTCACAAAAACTACTAAAAGTAATTTTTCAAAATGAAAGAAAATGCCAATTTGTAATATGAAAATATCAGAAAGTATAAAATACTGGTACAAGTAAGTACACAAATTCAGAGTAACTAATACTCTAATAGTGCTGCAAAAATTACTTATAATTTAAGCATAAAATATAAAACACAAAACCGTTAAAAATAATAGCTACAATAATTTGCTAAGAGATACACAATATAAAACATGCAAATGGTAACATCAAAATTCAAAATATGATAAGACTAGTGGAATAAAACTGCATTTTTGAGTTATTTATTTTAATTTTAAATGCAGGTGGTACATGTACTAGTTTGTTATAAGGGTACATTACATGACACTGAGGTTCAGGCTTCTATTGATCCTGTCACCAAAACACTGAAAATAGGACCCAAAAGTTAATTTTTCAGCACTTGTCCCCATTCCTCCCTCCCTCATTTTGGAGTCTCTGGTGTCTATTGTTCCATCTTTATGTCCATGTGTACCTAAGGTTTAGGTCCCACTTATACATAAGAATAGGTGGTATTTGGTTTTCTGTTTCTGTATTAATCTTCTTAGGATAATGACCTCCAGCTACATCCATGTTGTTACATGGGACATGATTGACATGATTTCATTCTTTTTTATGACAGAACAGTTTTTCATGGTGTATCTGTGCTACATGTTTTTTATCAAATCCACCACTGATGGGCACCTAGGTTGTTTCCATTCCTTTGCTGTTGTGAATAGTGTTGCAATAAACATATAAGTGCAACTGTCTTTTTGGTAGAACAATTTATTTATTTTCCTTTGGATATATACATAGTAATGAGATAGTTGGGTTGAATGATTGTTCTACTTTTAGTGGTTTGAGAAATCTCCAAACTGTTTTCCACGGGGACTGGACTAGTTTACATCTCCACTAACAGTGATTAAGCATTCCCTTTTCTCTGCAGATTGGCCAACATCTGTTATTTTTTTACTTTTTAATAATAGCCATTCTGACTGGTGTGAGAGGGCATTTCATTGTGGTTTTGATTTGCATTTCTCTGATTAGTGATGTTGAGCATTTTTTCATACTTTTGTTAGCTGCTTGTTTGCTTGCAGATCTATGGCTCAGGCCATAGATCTCAGCTCTATATTCTCTTTTCAGAGGGCCAAGACGTTGTAAGGGTTCCTTTGCTGTAGACAGGTTCTTGTGGTGGGTTTTGCAGGCCTTGGATGTAAACATAATGTATTTTTGTTTGGTGGTATAATTTAAGTGTCAGTCCAGCAGATGGCATTTAAGGATAAGGGTCAGCAGGCTCTCACTCTGCCATGCTCACACCTTTAGTATTTCAGTGGGCCTGCAGCAGTGCTCCAGTGTGGAGGTGGGAGGCAAAAGATGACTCCCTTTCCATGTCCATTCCTAGACGTTGGTGTTGTCCCCTTTAATTACTGGTGCTGCTCCCGTTTCCTTTGCCCCAAAGGAGGACTTCAGTAGGCTGTATTCAACCCCTCCCTTAGGGGTAGTCCATGTTGAGGGAGGTCACCAGGAGACCCACAACTTCCAGGGGACTATCAGTCCCTTGTGCTTGCGGAATTCAAAGCAGATTGCATGGTATGTCTGCAGATGGTCTGGTGATGCAGTGAGTTCAAGGGCATAAGAGCCTCAGGCAAGTGGCACCATTGGTTTGCAACGAGTGTAGTGCCTGCAGCCCAGGGTTTTCAGCCCAGCAGACGCAGTGAGGCCAGGTCAGCTTGCAGTCCCCCGACCCAGTGGATCTCCCTCCAGTCTCTGCCATGGGAGTAGGCCTGACCAACTAGGCTTCTTCCAGGCCTAGATCTCGGAGCCATTCCAGACGTTCTAGACCACAGGACTCCCCAGGGAACAAGACACTTATCAGGACATCTCCTTCCTGGGCTGGTCTTATGAAGGGAGGGATGTCCAGCTCCCATACCAGCACACAAACCCATGCCACACTCCTCTGTGTTCTCAAAGCTGGGGAGGGGGTGTGGTCATCATCCTTGTTCATGTTCAGGCCATAGATCTCAGCACTATATTCCTCAGCAGTGTGTTCCAGTCCTGAGGAACTGGGACCACACCCATGGGTGTAGTTTGTCCACTGGCTCCTCAGTTATTGCACTGGCTATGCTGAGGGGCAAACTGCTTCCAAGCCAACAGCAAAGCACTCAGGTGGGGGCAGTGGAATCTGTGCTGTAGGCACTCTCCTGTGGGAGCAGCCAGACAGGTAGTCTTGGAAGAGGTCGACAGGCAAGGGGATAGATAGATAGATCAGATTAACCTCAGTCCTGTAGCAGTGGTGGCCCTGCTCTCTCCTGGGCCAGCAGACAGCAAGAGCTGTAGCCACTCAGCACAAGATGGAAAGCCTTGAGAGATGGACATCTGTGATCATATTTTGCTGAAACCACACAATGCAGCAAAAACTTCTGGCTCCACATAGGCACAAATTATGCCTCTGTCTGTTCTTTGGGCAGCTCCTCCTGCCAGTTTAAGAGTCTATGGAGATCATGACAAGTCCTGTAGCTAGGATCTCAGAGGTCCACAGTGGGCATGCGGTGCCCAAGGTTCCTTCACTCATCACTTCCTTATGTCTGTTTTGAGTCCTGGGGCCTGTCCTGGTGCCCAACTACTTTGATCAGACATCCAAGCTTTCTCCCTTTTCGATCACAGTGTCTGCATCACTTCTTTATCAATTTCTAGTGTTTTTCTTTTATCACAGATTCTTTTCCAGTATTGTCAGCTTTAAAATTTTTGCCAATCGGTCCAGAGCTTCAGGCCACAAATGTAGAGCTGGGTTCCCTTCTCTTTTGCACCAGTCTGTTCTGGGTTCCACTCTTCCACAAGCAACCAGAGTTATGTTTTGTTTTGTTTTGTTTTGTTTTGTTTTCGGATTTTGTATTGTTTTGAAATACATCATAGCGATTAAACATATAAAGCGAATGTTAACAGATTTGAAGGGAGAGATGGACTACAACACAGAAGTAGTAATAGACTTCAACAGCCCACTTTCAGCAATAAACACATCATCCAGACAGAAAATCAATAAGGAAACATCTGACTTAAAATGCAATCCAGATCAAATAAATCTAATTGACATTTACAGAACATTCCATCTAACAGCTGCAGAATACATATTATTCTTAACTGCACATGGAAGGACACATTCTCCAGGACACTTCATGTTAGGGGAGACATTATATTACCTGGCTTCAAAACATGCTAAAAAGCTATCCTAAGTTACAAAAGAGTGTGGCACTGGCATTAAAAGACACATAGTCCAATGGAACAGAATAGGGAATCCCAAAACATATCCACACATTAAGAGCAAACTGATTTTTAACAAAGGAGCCAGAATACTCAAGAGGGAAAGAACAGTCTCTTCAATGAGTAGTTTAGGGAAAATTGGGTATCCACGTGAAGAAGAATAAATTAGACTCTTATTTCACACCATATTAAAAAAAAAAAAAAAAACTCAAAATGAATTAAAGATTTAAATATAAGACCTGAAGCCATAAAACTACTAGAAGAAAAATTAGAGGGAAAGTTCCATGCCATTAGTTTGAGCAACGGCTCTTTGGATATGACCTCAAAAGCATAGGCAATTAAAGCAAAAACAGACAAACGGAATTACATCAAACTACAAACCTTCTGCCCAGCAAAGGAAACAATAAAAAGAGCAAAGAGAAAGGATACAGAACGGAAGAAAATAGTTGTAAACCATGTATCTGATAAATAGTTAATATCCAGAATATATGCAGAGCTCAAACTACTCAGTAATAAGAAGACAAATAACTCAATTTTAAACAGTAGACTGGGTGTGGTGGCTCACACCTACAATCCTAGCACTTTAAGAGGACAAGGTGGAGGATCACTTGAGGGCAGGAGTTCAAGACCAGTCTGAACAACATAGTCAGACCCCCCCATCTCTATGAAATCACAATGAGCTGTGATTACACAACTGCACTCCAGGCTGGACAACAGAGCAAGATCTTGTCTTAAATAAAAAAATAAATATAAATGATTGATAAAAAATAAATTAAAAATTAAAAACATGGGCAAAATACCTGAGTAGACATTTCTCAAAACAGAACATACAAATGATCAACAAGTACATGAGAAAATGCTCGACATCACTAATCATAAGGGAAAGGCAAATCAAAATCACAATGAGATATCCCTTACTCTTGTCAGAATGACTACTATCAAAATGACAAAGGCTAAAAAGAGTTGGTAAAGACGTAGAGAAAAGGGAACCATAGCACACTGTTGGTAGGAATGTGACTTAGTACAGCCATTATAGAAAACAGTATGGAATCTCCTCAAAAAATTAAAAATGAAACTAGCACATGATCCAGCAATTCCTCTACTGGGTATAATTCCAAAGAAAATGAAACCAATATGTTGAATAGATATTTACATCCCATGTTTACTGTAGCAGTAACCAAAATAGTCAGATATGGAATCAATCTAAGTGTCCATCAATAGATGGATGGATAAAGAAAATGTATTATATACACACAATAAAATAGTAATTACCCTGCAAAGAGAATGAAATCCTGTCATTTAGGACAGCATAGATGAACCTGGAAGACACTAAGTTAAATGAAATGAGTCAGGCACAGAAACATAAATACCACATAATCTCACTGATAGAAAAAATTGCTCTCATAAAAGTAGAAAGGGAAATGGTGGTTATCAAGGGCAGGAGTTGTTGGAAAGACGGGGGAGAAGACATTGGTCAAAAGATACAAAATTTGGGGCCAGGTGCAATGGTGCACACCTGTAATCCCAGCACTTTGGGAGGCTGAAGTGGGCAAATCACAAGGTCAAGAGATCGAGACCATCCTGGCTAACACGGTGAAACCTTGTTTCTACCAAAAATACAAAAATTGCTGGGCGTGGTGGCGGGCGCCTATAATCCCAGCTCCTAGGAAGGCCGAGGCAGGAAAATTACTTGAACCCGGGAGGTGGAGGTTTCAGTGAGTCGAGATCGAGCCACTGCACTCCAGCCTAGCTACAGAGCAAGACTCCACCTCAAAATAATAAATAAACACATAAAAATTCAAAATGTGAAATTAAAAATAAAAAATGAAATAAAATTACAAAATGCCAAGGGTTATGAACAATTTTTTATACATGGTAAATTTTCAGAGAAATTTAGAAGGGCATGAAATTCAATATTAGTTTTATTTTGTTTTTTATTTTTTTATTTTTTTTATTTTTTGAGATGGAGTCCGCCTCTGTGGCCCAGGCTGCAGTGCAGTGGCACGATCTCGGCTCACTGCAAGCTCCACCTCCCGGGTTCAGGCCATTCTCCTGACTCAGCCTCCTGAATAGCTGGGACTACAGGCGCCCGCCGTCACACCCCGCTAATTTTTCTATTTTTAGTAGAGACGGGGTTTCACCATGTTAGCCAGGATGATCTCGATCTCCTGACCTTGTGATCCGCCCGCCTCAGCCTCCCAAAGTGCTGGGATTACAGGCGTGAGCCACCGCGTCCGGCCACTTTTATAATATTAAGCTAAAACAAGTATACTTTAAATATTATAAGAAATTATCTTTGCCTCGGATTTGGAGTAAATTTATCAATATCCCTTCAAACTTTAAAAAATACCTTTAGGTCTTGTTTTTAAAAAAAAAAAAAAAAAAAAAAAAAATGGGAGGCTGGGCATGATGGCTCAGGCTTATAATCCTAGCACTTTGGGAGGCCACGGCAGGAGGATTGCTTAAGCCCAAGAGTTTGAGTTAAACCTGGGAAACGTGGTGAAACCCTATCTCTACTAAAAACACAAAAATTATCTGGGTGTGGTGGCACACACCTGTAGTCCCAGCTACTTGGGAGGCTGAGGCAGGAGAATCGTTTGATTCTGGGAAGTGAAGGCTGCAGTGAACTGAGACTGCCCCACTGCACTCGAACCTGGGTGACATAATGAGACACTGTCTCGAAAATAAACAAATAAACAAACAAATAAATAAATAAATAAATAATAAAATGTATCTGTGTCTTATTTCAATTTTACTCATTTTTTTTGCAAGTGAAGCATACAATGAATTTTTAATGGAATTAAGAACATTAAAACATGATTCATTATGTGTTTTCCCTTTGATTTTTAATCTGCTTAACACATGGAATATTCAGAATCAGATGTTTATTGGAAGGGGTGGATATTAAACTAACCTGATGAGTGACAAATATACAATGTATCAGAGTCTACTAATGACTCATATGCTGAAGAATAGCTTTTGTAGAAACATTGGAGAGAATACAGTATGCTACATGTGAAACAGTGTGAGTTTGAATTTATCTTTTATTAATTAATTAATTAATTAATTATTTTTTGAGATGGAGTTTCACTCTTGTTGCCCAGGCTGGAGTGCAGTGGCACGATCTTGGCTTACTGCAACTTCCGCCTCCTGAGTTCAAGCGATTCTCCTGTCTCAGCCTCCTGAATAGCTGGGATTACAGGCACCCGCCACTATGCCCAGCTAATTTTTGGTATATTTAGTAGAGACAGGGTTTCACCATGTTGGCCAGGCTGGTCTTGAACTCCTGACCTCAGGTGATCCTCCCTACCTCGGCCTCCCAAAGTGCTGGGATTACAGGTGTTAGCCACTGCACCCAGCCTAAATTTATCTTCACAGTCAAATCCCTTGCTATGTGTGGTGATTATTATTAGTTATATCATTTTCCAATTTTGGAATATAAAGTAAAAATAAAGTTATATAATGACTTGGATAAATAGGAAAATATTATATGTAGAGACAGACATATATTTACTACTGCCCTCCTACTATCTGTGATGACAGGAGGTTACTTACTGACCTTATTTTAATGGCTACACTATTGCAAATAACAGGGAAGCCCAGAGGAAGTCTGGATATTCAAGGCAATCTTGTACAACTAGGATTTGGCCACAAATAAGCCACATAGGGGAAAAAAAATCAATAGCTCTTTAACATTGTGCTATCTTAAAATGTAGATTCAAAAATAAATTACTGAGCATAAGTTATGATTGATATCTATTGGAACAGCATGCTTTAATCCCAATTTTATATGTTCAGCCAAGAGGGAGCTATTTAACTATGAGATTTTACACATCTTTCAGCTAAATTAAAGACACAAACATTAAAGTTAACACTTGGGACATCATGAAGATTTGTGGTGCTCTCCAGGGCACCTTGGATACATAAACCGATGAATGGATCCATAAATAAGCTATTTCATTCTTGGACAGAGTCTTGGTTAGAATCTCTTAAATTAATAATTTTGGAAGGCCACAGAGTTGTGTGGAATAGAAATATGTGGTGGTGTTGAGGCAAGAGATAGAAAAGGATCAATAGAAAATAAGAAGTGCTTTCTGTTTCTGGACAGATCTATGAAGGTGAAGCGTAACAGATTAACTGTATATTATCTTATGAATGTCCACGGTAGTGGCTTTCAGAACAGATCTTCTCCTATTTTTATATCAGTGTGATAAGGTAGTAAATTACAACAAATACCCTGTGAGAATATATTAGCAATAACTCAATTAATGTATTAGGATTAAATGATATTGAAAACTGGCCAATTCCTGGTTACTTGTAAAGTCACCTGCCAGATGATTTGAGGGGAGCCTTGTTTTATTTTTCATAAAGCTTTTTAAACAACTAGAAATAATTTCAAACATCCAGAATTAAACCAGATTAGCAACATTTTCAGTCTTTATCTAAACAAGCTATTTTTAAAAAACTGCTCGATGAAAAGGATATCAGGTATTTTGAAAAAGTAGCTAGCAAATTAGAATATTTTTATTAATGTTGCTCAAAGCAAAGGTGTTAAACAATTTAAAATTATATGAGAAAGGCACTTAATGAGTATGAATAATAGATGAGTACTTTTTAATTATTAATTTAATTAATAGATGAAAATCCTAACAAAGTGCATTAAGGGCTCCTGAACATGACACTGATGAAGACCAAGCACATTGTCTTTATAACGGGTAGTAAAACATGGATAAAAATCCCTGCAAAACAATATAAAAACATTAATACATTTTGCAGCCAGCCCATCAAGGTTTATCCTTTTCTGGACTGGGTATTTTGGAACCAACTGGTAAAATTACACAGTTCAGACTGAGTATTGACAGGACAATTCTGAGTCCTGTGTCTGACTGGCACTTTCAATAGAGTGGCTACAGTTCCAGAAATTTCTGATTTTTTGTTCTACATTTCCTCAACCTGATCTAGGATGTCTAGAGCTTTGAATTTAGAGAATATTTGGATATTCTCTAACAGCGCACCAAGGGATACCCCCTTGATCACTTGGTTTTCCAAAAGAGGATAGCCTATTATTTCCCCTCTGATTTCCTCTTCTCTCTCCCACAGAAAATATAAAATATAGCTACCCTCTGTTTGAGAATGGAGGTCAAGAAAATCACCAATTACATGATATGAAAATTCTTGTTATGTCGGGATAAGTTATTGCAGGTTATTACTGTAACTGTGAAAGAGAGTGCTGCTGGTAGAAAAGCTTCAGCTGTCAGTCCTTTTTGTTGTTGTTGTTTTCCTTTTTTTTTTTTTTTAATTGAGAAAGGTTCTTGCTCTTTCACCCAGGTTAGGGGACCTCCCTGAACTAAAGTAATTCTCCCATCTCAGCCTCCTAAGTAGCTAGGACTACAGGGATGCACCACTATGACTGAGTATTTTTTTTTTTTTTTGTATTTTATGTAGAAACTGGGTTTTGCCATATTGCCCAGGCTGGCTTCAAACTCCTGGGCTCAAACAATCCTCCCACCTTGGCCTCCCAAAGTGCTGGGACTACAGGTGTGAGCCACTATGCCCTGCCTCTCAACCCTTTTCAGAATCAGCCGAAGGGACTTCCTCTCCTCAAGGCAGCCAGATTTCATCAAATCTCAATGCAAGTGTATAAAGGCCAAACCCACCACCTTACCTTGGGCTATTCTAGAGCTCCCCCATGGGGTCTGCTGAAGGCCTTTGTTGGATGTGCTTTGCAGCTCAACTTCTCCCTCTGCTTAATCCTGCCTTTTCTCTTCCACACTACAGATGGTGATCCCCACATTACTCCTAATAAATTTCCTATGTGCCATTTACTATCTCAGAAATTAGAACCTATGAAAATATCGTTAAAGTAGGCAGCGATTAATAAAAGGGGGGCAGCTAAATTTGGACAACACTCAATTTAATTTCAGAATTTTAACTCAAAATGTTCAGCTGCCTAGAGATAGAATATAGAAATCAGATAGTGGCATTTATATAGGCCTGTAGCTCACAAAACAGTGTGGATTAGAGTAAAAGGAGTGCAGTAGACCCTGGCAGATCTGGGCTGGGATCCTGCTTTATCACTTAGTACCTGTGTGTCATCAAGTAGCCTATAAAATTGCTTACAGCAGACCTTGTCTTCATTTGTTTTTGTTTCACCCACCATGTAGTTAGAAATATAATTCAATAGGCCATCTCAACTCTACAGCTATTTCACATCATAATTCACAGATACAGATTCTCTTGAAAACCTGAAACCTGTTCATTCTTAGCTCACTTAAAAACAATCATTGAACGTAAAAGTCAGGTGTCCTCCTTCCCTAAAGAATATACTCATTCCCACATTTCTTGTCTTACAGCTATTTTCATCATTTATTTTATCTAGCCAATTCTTCTTCAACTTAAGTTATACAGGGCAGTATAGTGCTACCTACCTTTCAGACAAAGATACTGATTATGTTTGAAACACCCATCACAGTTCCAGGTATGAAGTAGGTACTCAGTTACCAGAAGCTCCTACAATATTTATGATGATAGTGCTGCTGTCATTAGCTAGAGGGAAAGATGACAGAAGCCTATTGACTTATCTATAGTCTAGAATACGAAAACAAGTATCACTGAAAGGACCAATGAACCAGCACAGGTGAGGTAGCAAGCAGATGAAACCAAACGTGAGGTGACTTATTGGAATTTATGAAGAATTAAAGAGTGAAGCTCTTATTTAAAAGGGAAAACATTTTTACAATGATTTTGAAAGAGAAAATATTTTTACAATTATTTCTATAAGTAATATGTTAATTTTATTTAGTTTATAATATGTCCACTGAAATTCAACTTTCAAGAATAATTATTGTTTTTATAAAGAATATTTTCAAATGTCTGTTTTCTTTTTAATTGCAACCCAGCTATGCTAGAGAAAGAAACACACTGCTACCATGTAGCAGTAACTACTCTGAATTGCTGGCAAATTTTTTCCAGAAATAATCAGTAGTCTCAGATGCTTTTCATTAATTCAAGCACATATCAGTGACAGAAATAAAACAGAAGTTACAAACCTTCTTAGATGCATATTTTATTTGTTACTTAACAGCAACTTTATTTGTTAACCTAGCAGCATATAAACCCTATATTACCATTGTAATATGGAAGAGGATCACAATTGGAATTATTCTTGAAAAGAAATATTTACCAAACTAAAAGTATTTCAACATCCACTTTTTAAAAACGAAGTATATCTGAATCAAAATACAACTTGTTTACACTATAAACACATATTAAGGCTATGGTACTAAATACATTTAAAATGTCCACACATAATATGAGAAACATTGCCAAGTGGCCAAGTGATATCATGTTAACACCTTGCCATAGTCGTGTAAATCATTACTGAGAAACACCTTCAGAATTTTCTAGACTGTCCTTCCAAAAAGGGAAATAATGATAAACATTTTGTATTAAATGAAATTATATTGTTCAAATTGAGGTACAATGTATTAAGAAAATGTCTACAAAGTCAATAGTGCTATCTTTTGCAAAGTAGTTGCTTCTGATGATATATACACCTACAGTATTTGCTAAAATAGATATTTATTTAAAAAGCTTGAAAGCATCCTTTTGCTAGTTAGTACTAGTAAAGACAAAAGTGTACCTACCAGTATAATGCTCCTTAACAGCTAACAAAAATAAAGGTGAATGAGGCTAATTTATTCTACTAGTAATACAATTATTAGTAGGAACATAATCATCTGTTAATATGACTTATTTGGAATCTTCAAATTTCCAAACTCTCCATTCTCTAAAGACTGTTGATATTTAAAAAAATCTTTGCTCTATGGATCAATAATTCTGGTTCCAAGGTAATAATTAATAAGCAATTATGGGCAAATAATGATATTCCAAATTGAATACAGGTTTTATACGCCGAGTAATTTTAGTTTACTTTTGAAAACTACAGATGGTAACTCCAGAATAATCTCATAAAACTTTTAGTATATCTCTATGAAACACTGGAACTTATAAATCTATATTATTTCAAGGGGGTGGGAAAGGATACAATTAATATAGTAAGAGAAGAAAGAAAAATAAACAGAGTATATATTGCATACTTTTCAATTAGTATATATAAATTAATTATATATCTAAAAAACAAGTTGTTATTGAATGTTGGTACCTGTATCTATTTGTATTTATGTTTGCTAATAAAGAAGGGGGTCTCTTCTGATTAATTCACTGAAATTCTTAAATGTATATACACTTATATATCCATATATACATACACATATAGATATACAGTTGTTACTTGAACAGCGTGAGTTTGAATTGAGCAAGTTCACTTATATGCAGATTTTCTTCTGTCTCTGCTACCCCTGAGACAGCAAGACCAAACCCTCCTCTTCTTCCTCCTCCTCAGCCTATTCAATTTGACAACCACAAGAAAACCTTTATGATGATCCACTTTCACGTAATGAATAATAAATATATTTCTCTTCTGTATAATTTTCTTAATATTTTTTCTCTAGCTTAGTTCATTGTGAAAATACAGTCTATAATATCTATATCATACAAAATATGTGTTAATCAATTGTTTATGTTATCAGTAGGCCTTCCGATCAACAGTAGGCTATGAGTAGTAAAGTTTCTGTGGAGCCAAAAGTTATCTGTGGATTTTTGACTGCACAAGGGTTCGGCCACTGCACATTGTCCAAGGGTCAACAGTTGGACTTTTTTGATGGGATAAGCCTAGGTATTTTAGTGTGTATATACTAAGACTTGATATCCACAATTCATATTTGCATTCGTCTTGTTCTCCTTGTTTAGTAAATACTTTATTTTTCACATAAGCCTAGAAAGTTTGAGTGAAATTATAAATAATCATCTGTTTTCTATATTTCTTTAAAATTAAAATTTTCTTTCTATCAGTTTAATTAGTTTTTTAAACTGTTTTTCCAGTATGAGTTTTTGGCTACATTCAGATGAGTAATTCAATGGTGACCCATGGGCCTAATGGATAAGCCTAATTTTCCAGATGAGTAGCTCAAAGTATACCAAATCACTTTTTTTTCTCCCTAAGAAAGCCTTAACATCCTGACATAGTAAATGGAGATTTTTGTTGTTTATACCTTATTTATATTTAACTGCATTTGTACATTTAATAACAACTTGAACTGTCTACATTATGAATGCCAATTGGTAAAATATTAGGAAATAAACTTGAATATTTAAATTTCAGTGTAATGCAAAATAACTCCCTGTGTCAAGTAAAATGCTGTGTTACTGTGGTCTTTATTATAAAATTTAAGATGTATGATGTTCATGACCTTGAATATAAATCATTTCCTTCTTAATCACTTGTATTGATATGTATTGAATGTAATGTCTTTCTTATGCTAGTGATTATTATCAAATGAAGTGTATATAGGACTCCAATTTGTGAGTTCAAAGACTAATTTTCTTTAAACAATAGTTACTATTTAGTATTTAACAATAATAAAGACACATCATTTATACATATTTATTCTAAGTGTGTCTCTTATCTTTTCTCTCATATTCAAATCATTTGACATTTGCAAAGGTGTAAAATTAAAACTGAAGAGTTATTTGAGAAGAGCACAATCTCATATCAAGCAAGTTCTCATGGGAATTTAATCACAAATAGCAAAAACTGCTGGTCAAAGTAATGAACTTTAAGTTCTCATTTGCAAATGAAGAAAGCAGAACTTTTTATTATATTTAGATGTTCTCCAAATATTAAATATCAACAAAAGCAACCGAATATTTTTTAATAGAAGTAAAAGAGAAGTAAGTTACTGTTTGCCAAAACATTTATCTCTGGATAATTTTATTCTACTAGTGGGTTTTCAAACTTGAAAACCCTCACGAAAATTTTTTTGCCAGGCTTGTTCGTGGGTTCTATATCTGTACTTTATCAAGAAATGTTCCTATATAAATGCAACTATGTAATTTTCTTTTCAAAGCTTTATATATTATTTCCCTTTTTTGAAAATGAAGACCCCAAAAGAAAAAAAAAATGAATTTTATGGTTAACATATTTTTGAGCAAAAAATGCATTACAGCAAACTTTCCACTGAGAACATGGTAATTAGTTAAGTTGGCAGCTCACATCTGGCATAATAAAGAAGGGAATATAAAAGTCCTTGATGTAACCGAAGTGTTTATCAGTTTTTAGATCCTTCCTGTTACTGCCAGATTCAAGAAAATATTTCATTAAGAGTTGGCTCTCTTCTCATCTTCACTAACTTGAAGGTGCTGCCCTCCTTACTCTCCTGGGTGCTAAAAAGATCAGTAGCATAAACAGCATTACATTTTACTTCTCAGATATCTCCCTTAATAACAAGGTATGATGAGAAGTCAAGCCTGTTAGCTACTGGGCTAAGAAAAGTAAGACTGCATTCACTTAGAGAAAGATAAGTTCTCCTACACACTGGCATGCATTTAAAGACTTCCTTAAAATTTGGATATTCTCCATTATACTTTAGATTGGGGATTGCATTTAGCTGGCTGGCATGTAGCAATATAATAGCAATATAATCTCACATATGAGCTGTCCTTCATGCACAAAACCTGAGGAACAATGTAGGCATCCAGATGTATCCACATATAATTAGTACTCCCCAATTGTTATGATAGTATTTTTAATTTCATGAAATATTTTCAGTATATAAAGGTAAATTGAATCACACATTATCACATATTTTGGGTGTAACATCATTTATTTGAACATTTATTTTATTTTATTTTATTTTATTTTTCTTTTGAGAAAGGGCTTTGCCTTTTTGCCCAGGTTGGACCGGAGTGCAGTGGTAAAATCGGTAAAATCACAGCTCCCTGAGGCTTCAACCCCCTAGGCTCAAGACATATTCCCACCTCAGCTGTCCAAATAGCTAGGACCACAGGCACACTCCACCATGTTCGGCAAATTTATTGTATATATATATATATTTTTTTTTTGTAGAGACAGGGTCTTTCTATGTTGCCCAGGCTGGTCTCAAACTCCCGGCTCAAGAATCTGCCCACTTCTGCCTACTAAAGTGCTGGGATTATAGGTGTGAGCCACAGCACCCAGTTCCTTTATTATTTATACGGTTTTCTCTCCAATTTTCTGCTTTTTCCCCTAATTCTGTGTTGAACATTGTGATATGTAGAAAGAAATACAAATTTAATAATAATACCTAGTACGTTTAGAGTTCTTTGGTTTTAGAATGCTTTAAATTATGTTATTCTATTTGATAAGTTGGTGAGTAAACAGTATCTCCTTGAGACAGTCTTTTTTCATTGTGTTTTGAAATCATTTTACACATGAGAAAATGCATTTCAGAGGGTTTAAATGAATTAACAAGTAGTTGAATTCCTGTCTGCAAATCCAACTCTTTGCGCTGTACAATAACTTTATCTTTAATAGAATATTCAATTAATAAATGTGCAGAGTAAGCATCAAGTAAAGATATTGAAATAACAAAGTGAAATAAGATTATTTTTAACCAATTAAAACAAATGAGTTAACTATTTCCCACATTTGTAGTTAACCTGGTAAAGTTAGTAATTATTGAGCACTTGCGGGCAGTGGATGACTAGCAAGACACATGCATGATCACCTTGAGATACCTGGTTAATAGCTCTAATGCATTAAAGCCATTATATGTATCTAATTATTAAAAACAAGAACCAGAAAATGTATATAATAGGAAATAATATTAAATAATTTATCAACTTTTTTGCTTTTACTTCTTTCTTCTTAAAGTTACTATGAGTTTCATAGGAACCTTTGAAGTTTACAAATTATTTTATGATGAGGAGCACAATTCAATTAACATTTTATTAAAAATCATTAGCACACCACCAATATTTTATTAAACTTATATTTGAAAAAAATCATCGGTCGGGTGCGGTGGCTCACGCCTGTAATCCCAGCACTTTGTGGGGCTAAGGCTGGTGGACCACGAGGTTAGGAGAGCGAGACCATCCTGACCAACAGGGTGAAACCCTGTCTCTACTAAAAATACGAAAAAAATTAGCTGGGCGTGGTGGTGTGTGCCTGTAGTCCCAGCTATTCAGAGGCTGAGGTAGGAGAATCTCCTGGACTCGGGAGGCGGAGATTGCAGTGAGCCGAGATCGCACCACTGCACTCCAGCCTGATGACAGAGCAAGACTCCATCTCAAAAAAAAAAAAAAAAAAAAAAAAAATGTTATTTTAGTGACCATTTATGAATTTTTAAGAGCTAACTCTCTGGTTCAGAGATTACTCTTTAAGTTAAATACAAACTTAAGAACGTACGTCATTATCTCAATATTAAGAATAAAGAAGTAACCTTACAATACACCTTGATATTACCAATAAATCAGAGCTGTTATGAGCTGAAATTGTGCCTCTGCACTCCAGCCTGGGTAAAAAAATAAATAACTAAAAGATAAGAAGGCTAAGTGTGTAGCACAGTATAAAGCATAGTTCTTGCTGAAAATTTGTTCTAAAAATGTTATTCAAATTTATACCATATTTCTACAATCTAATATTTTTGTATTTTAATCTTTAGATATGTTTGTGTTGGAATATGGGTCTAGTATATACCACATTAGTTTAACCATAAAAAAGAAAATCATCAATTAATTCATTCAATAGTCATCAACTAACACGTACCTCCACTATGCTTAAATGCTGAGGATACAATGTTGCTATGATTTCAATGTGCTCCCTACAAAATTCAGGTGTTGAAACTTAATGGCCAATGTTATAGTATCAAATATTAAGTGGTGGGGCCTTTAAGGAACAATTAAGTCATGAGCTCTCCTCCCTTGTGAATGGGGCTAAGGTCTTTATAAAAGAGCTTTCATGCTGAGTTCAGCTCTTTTTCCCTTCTGCCTTTCTCCATGTGAGGGCACAGATTTCCATCTCTCCAGAGGATGCAACATCAAGATGCCACTTTGAAAATAGAGAATAGCCCTCACCAGACAACCAAACCTGCCATCACTTTGGTCCTGCACTTCCAGCCTCTGGAGCTATGAGAAAATCAATGTCTGTTCTTTATAAGTTACTCAGTCCTCAGGTATTTTGTCATAGAAGCATGAACAGACTAAGACAAAGGGAAAATAAGATAGACAAAGACTGTCGTTACAAGGCTTAGGGTCTAGTGAGGATGAGAGATAAGAATACACATAATTTTATATGTGGTATTTATATATATATATATATGTGGCACTTTTTAAAATGAAGTGTTTTGTATACTTTCATGGGAAATGAAAATAGAAGCACAAAATTATTTGGATATAGATTTGAGTTTCACCCAATGTATTTGGGAGCTATTCATAAGCCTCTCCAGAGAAAGTGAAACCTAAAGGACACACAGGGGACCAATTGAGACATGAAAAATGCTTAGGTGCCAAGCAAAAGATGGGAAGGAAAAGGCTGGGCATAGAAGAAAATACTGTGGCTGACAGAAAAGGGAGCTCTGAGGTCTGCAAACAAGAACCAGAGTCATTTTCAGGGAACAAACTAAAATTTAGTAAAGCTGAAGGGCAAAATATGAAATATGAGGGAGAAAAACTATGCATGAATAAAAAGCAGGCACCAGATCTTACTGGCTTTTATAAAACATGTTAAGAGATTTGGACTTTACACTAAGAGCCAAGGGGAATGAAACGGATAACTATCATGCATTCTATCACACGTCTTTATCAGAAATGCCATTCCCAGAAATAGAAAACCATGGTAAGCTGTTATAAACTAAGCTTTTAAACTATATAAATTTATGACATAAAATTTCACTTAATTAGTAACCAAAGTAATGTAAAATATGCTGAAACACCACAACCACTTCCTAGAAGAAAAATAGTGCTAGGTATAATAGAGGGGAGATGGTCACACTTACGATGATGATCATGAAAACAATATTAATGTGTTAATAAAATAAACTCAAGAATAAAAGCATTCAGAATGATGGTTGCATGAATTTCATATTCAGATAATATTTGCAACTAGAATGATATTAACAATCATTTATAAAGGGCTCTCAACTACTACAGTGGCCACTACCACATAATCTACTTTTCCCCCAACTTACTGCTAATTAATTCCACCTACCCCCAGCATTATTAAAGTATACTTGACAAACTAAAGTTGTATATATTTGCTGTTTAAAAACTTACTTCATTCAAGTGGTTTGGATGTCAGCTTTCTCTCTTCCTTCTTTTTCAGTTATGATATATTATACCTATACTTGTAACGTTACATTGAAGAACAATTACACTTTTAGGTCAATTGACATTCTTCATCCTTTTCGATTTCCATTTATTTCACAAAAACTTGTTTTCTTGAATAATATAGTTCTTTATATTAATTTGTGATAGTTTAAATGAATTAGAAAATAAAATTTTGAAAGAAATGCAAATAAATGAAAAGTTCTTCTGCCAAAAAGTTGTCTTGAAATATTTGGCTAAATGAGACAATACTATAGAATCTCAAACAAAATAGGAACTAATAGGATTACTAAGTAAATGAAGAAAATAAATTTTATGAAAGTCAAGTACCTAAGTTATCTATTTTCCTCTTAGAAAATTCCCATCTTCAATAAATGTAAATAGCAATAAATAACATGCTTCAAGGGTAAACGTTACTTTGAGTATGCTGTAAACATACACACACCCCCACCCTTGAAAAAAATGTTTAGCACACCCTGTGATACAGGAAGACCTATCAAGAGTCTCTTTATAAATACTCCTTGCTCTCCTCAACTCTCCACTGGCTACTCTTCCCCTGGTACACCTTCCCTGCTTTCCAAATTCTAAGATAAGAGGAAGATTAATTTAAATACTTACAAAGGATCTAATGCAGGGTTTTGATAATAATAAAAGAATTTTTATTTTTGTTCTTGTCACCACAATACTCTTAGTTGTCCAGCTTTAAAATTCTGGGCATTGTTTGTTTACTCTTCCCTTTCCTCCATGTCCAGTAGTTACCAAGACTTATTGAATATAATTGCTTAAATCTTTCTTACATTATTTTCCTTTTATTATGTATTTAAATTAAGGCATTTTTACATCTTATCTAGTCATTGTGGTCTCCTAAAGAACAGTTTCCTCCACTTCATCACAAACTTATCTGGAACATCTTCATGACATACTGCCCTGGAACCCCAACCCTTACTGGCATTTCCTCATCTATACAGTAAGGCTTATATTCCTTGTTTATCTATTTAGCATTCAAAAGATTATCTTACCAAGCTCCAAATTTACCTTTTAAATAATATTGGCTATTCACTTATCCTATGTGATATCCAAATTTGTTATATATACACACATGGTACACAGTTCTCTGTGCATACCCTAAACCTTCCTTTCATCTGCCATTGCTTCTCTCCTTGCCCTGAGTTTCACAGCCTGACTCATATGTAAACAATGCCATGAATGATCTCCTGAAGTACTCCATTTTCATGACTACCCTAAGCTTAAAGCAATCCCCTTCTGAGAAAAACTTTTAGCTTGACTAAAAGTTATGGCACTTCTTCCTTTCTTCATTTTCTTGTGAGTGTTTCTAGATGTGACAATTTTCCTGATAGACAAAGTTTGTTGAAAGAGGAGTTTCACTGTAAATCCTTCTGTATTATAGACATTTAGCAAACATTAAGTGAATGAAATGTTCTCATATTATGATATAGGTTATTAATGGGTAGACATCATGTTTTGCTAAATCACTGGCCAACTAACATTTGTTAAATGAAGCATTACAGAAAGAATGCAGTGAAGGAAACAGCAGTGGATAATTAGTGAAAAACGTTCACACTATTGTGGTTGGGCATCACATATTATATACTGCACAATAAATGTTGATAGGTACAATTACAGGGGAGTCATGCTTTGTAAAATGTGTTCCAAAGACTGTTGTTATTCGATCCAGCATGGATGTTTATTTGGCTAGCAAATTCTTGGTTTCCAGAACAGACCAATTCAATCTTGATTCAGAGAGTCTAAGAAAAAGGCTCAGAAAACTGCATATTAAAATCCCTTGCCCTCACTCCTCCAAATGATTATTTTGAAGTTTGATATTCTGAAGTTTGAAAATAGTACAGAATAATCACTTATTGATAAAGAATATGCTAGTATGTGTGTGTATGTGTGTGTGTGTGCATGTTTGTATATATATGTGTGTATATGTATATATATATATATACACCTTTAAACGATATATCCTACCACTCACTAGGAGATAAGTCACACTAGGCTGAAGCCCTACAATCCAAGGACCCAGAGTCTTAGAGTTTCTAGGCACCTGCACGATGTTTGGTATATCTGTTCTCTAGCCACCCTTGGAGTCATGAGTCCCAGAGGCTCTACCCAGGTGCCAAGTTCCCCTTTCCTTGTGTCCTTTGAAATTGTCAGTGAAGATAACATTATTTTTGCCAGCTGGGAGATGTGTGTGTATGCTCATGTGCAACAGACAGGTAGGCCCTAAAGACTGAATGTGGGGCTGAAGAATGAGTGGTGCACAGACAAGGGACACTTTAAAGGGCTGATTGGGATGGACTGTTGAAGCCTGAACCTGGAGTGGAGCAAGTGACTGTTAATAAATTAACCCGCCTTAGTTTTTCTTTAGCTGCGTAAGAGGCCCACACACTACCAGAGTTTTTGTTTGTTTGTTTGTTTTCTAACAAATCCAGACTTAGCCTTCTTAAAAGTCATTATAATTTTTTTCTGGTCTATAATGCAAATAGCATCCCAAAATGATTGCCCTTGTCCATTCCTCACTTTCAGAGATGTGAGAACACACACTGAACGCCAACTTGAGGCTTAGCCTTGTTCTTTACCTCACTTGAGTAAAATTTTAGCTAAAAAATCATTTATACGTTTTCTGAAAGATAGCCTTATTTATTTGGAGATATGTTTAGAAAATAATAACTTAGCAAACATATCTTTCTACTCACATACTAGTTAGGCATATTTTGCCACTGTTATATAAATCAAATGGCATAAAGTAGATTTTTCACAAGTCATTTTCCTCTGAATTGAAGTCAATTTGTAAAGGTGCAAAAAATTTAGAGCCAAATTATCTTATGTCTAGCAAGTCATCCTTAATTTGCAATCATTCTCTAAATGAAGATCAGTGAAAATACATCTGATAATATTTAGCAGAGGTGTACTTTAGAGAAAGAACTAGGATATTTTCCTTAGAATGTTATTTTCTGAATCTTTTCTCAAATTCAGAATTCCAACTTTTAAAGTTTTTGAAAGGATAAGACACAGAGTATGTTTTCATTTTTTTTCTCCTTTCTCATGAATGATATGTGTTTGAGTTTACCTAGCCGATAAGACAGTTCAGGTAGAAAAAAAAAATTAGACTACAAGACTAAAAATAAAATGTCAGTATAAAAACGAAAGTGAAAATGTATCAATATGTTTCTCTCTGACACTGGCATATTAATAGAAATAATGTTTTCCTGGATACAAATTGTGAAGAAATAGACACTTTATTTAAAAATGGGGAAACAGGCATTTCTAATAGAAACAGTTTCAAAAGAGTACATCAACCATTAAAACAATTTTATAAAATACACAACTATCCTTCACCTTTTAAAGTAAAATTGTGTCACATTGTAGACTTCTAATGGCATTACTAGGCATCAACAAACTATCAAGTCATAAATACCATGAAATTAATTTATCAAAAACTTATATGAATTTATCTGCTAATGTACGTTTTATCTGTCTGATCTTTCCAGTATGAAATGTAGGTCTTAAAATGTTTTAATAATTATTGCAGCAAACTTGTTAAAGCTCTTGCTCAATCAAAACATGACAGCCTTAAGTATGCAATATTCACATAGAAAAAACACTGGACTTATTCATTAGACTTTGGAAAGCCTTTAAATCTAGTGTTCTGCTTCTGATAGGGAGTAAAAAGCAAATTTGATAATGAATAAAAAATAAGGTAAACCTGAAAAAGAATGACTATATGCTGATGTATTGTAGTATATTTATATATACATGTTTTGTGTCTTCTTAGGAATTTCAAGTTCCTTAAGTAGATGATTCTCATACTTAGAGGATGCTAAGCTCTCGAAGAAAGGACACAATGTTCAAAACTACTGTTTGCAGTAAAAAGAAAATCAGTATCTTTTATAGGAAATTTTTTTTTATTAAAAGTCACTCATTTTCTAAGTTAAAATGTGACTTAAATTTTGTAGTAAATAAGGAATTGAAATGATTTTCTCCTAAATTGCCTCACTTTGACTTTAGTTATTCTATACATACACCATTAGCATACTAAAGCATATTTAAACACACTAAGTCATATCTAGGAAAAAAAACAATCCAGCCATTATTCAGGGCAGAACATTTCTCTGATCCCTGGAATATGCAGAAGCTAAACCTAAGAAACATCAAATGCACACAATGAAATATAACACTGTTGACTCCACTACTTCCTCTCTGCTCTAGTTACCACATTTTATCTAAGAATTATGAAGTCATTGCCTTACATTGAATTTGGCAGCACTTTGCAGTCACAAAGCAAAGCCATAGCCTGAGGACTTACTCTTCCCAGGTAGGTTTAGTCATAGCAGTATCCACAGAGAAAAGGAAAAACTTAGAAGAAAAGTATTAGGTAAGCAGGAGAGGAAATAACCTCTTTCTATGAGCTTCACTTTCTTAGGTCTAGACCTTAAGCTGTCAAACTATTTCAGCCAATACTCCTGGGTGTGAAGGCTAAGAAACGACTCTTTCACGTCAAAGGCAGCCCTTGAAACTCAGATCTGATGCCATAGGAGGCAAATCATATCTCATAAGAAAACGTGTTGGTTGCATGCTGTACTCTGTATTTATTTAACCTATTGTTGTTCCTCTGTCTAAATTCTGCTGCAGGATTTTGTTACAGCCTTTTATGCATAATATGTATTTTGAATTTCCCTAAAGGAAAATATTATTTACAACACTTTCCAAATGTATTTGACAGTGAAATTCTTTTTTTAAAGGACGTTATGTTTTAAGGAAAATAGTTTGAAAAAGCTGCCCTAGGTTTTACAAAAATCTTTTTAAATGTTCCAATCTTTATTATGAGATAGCAAGGAAAGATATGAATATGCTTGAGTCGAATAGATAAAAAGAAGCATCGCTTTTCCTTTTAGATCCATGAAAGTATCTAAAGGAAAAATGAATTTGGGAGCGGTAGGGTGAGGAATAGTCATGGCTGAAAATATAAGTGTATTAATAAGAATGAGGAGTAGTGATTGAAGGCAGGAGGATTAGAAGGCAAACAGAGTACCTGTCCTCTCCTTTCCAACTATTAGGGTTTTGAGGCAGAGAGGAGACTGTCACTCTCAGCAATGGAATATCATTTTAAGAAACACATGAAATTATATATTTAAATTATAAATCATGGTTAGGTTTTGTTAACCTTATAGTCATTGAAGAAAATCACCTTGATTTTAGGAGGGAAAAAAATTGAGATAAATTTCAATGGTGCCATCTCATGAAATTGCTCTTTGCTTCCAGGTAATCTGTATTTTCTATTCCCATCAAAAACCTTCTACATTTGGGCAAGTCACACATATGTATGCATGAAGGAAGTAAAAAAACCTTCCCAATGTCAAAAGACTTTCTCTGTTACCAACATAAAAGCTACTAAAAGTAGGGTGATCACTTTCTCTAGGTTTAATAAATACAGCTTGAAAAGAAGTGCTCTTTAGTCCACCTGAAGAGCCAGAAATTTGAAAGAGGGAATCTCAGAAGATGAGTTTCATCAAATGCAAAGCACTAGCTAGTTGTTGGCAGCCTTTTCTCCATGAATCTACACATCTAGACATTAACAGCCAATTTGCTCCAGGACTATTTTTTTTTTTTTTCAGAAATATTTGTATAAGCAGATAGCTCTGGAAAGATAAAGATGATAAAGATAAAGACATCTTGTTCCCTTCCCCAGAGAGCTTTGTTTACATTCTAAGACCTGTAATAAATAATTTAACAGTGCCCAAATTCATGTCTTGTCTTTTTCCTTAGCATTTGCTAGGTCTCTAAGCCTTTGGAATTTCATAAAAGGCCTTTATAAGAGTGCCTTTGTTTGTCTGAGGGACTTGGATCATACCAGATACTCTAGCAATAGGAATTAGGGTAGAAAATGTCACAGCAGATGTCGTTTGGGGTGAAGTTCTTGAGTCACAGTTTCAGCTCACCCACTGGAGGGGCTGTAGACTAAGACTAGCCATATGGGCAGTAGACCATGCTTACATAACAGAGACTCCATAGAAACTCTGGACACCAAAGCTTTGATGAGCTTCTGGGGTTTGTCAATACTCCATCCATATTATCATTCAGGGTTGCAGAGAAAATCAGTGTTGTCCGTAACTCCACTGGGAGAGGAGAATGAGAAGTTCCACACTAGGAACTTGCCTAGACTCTGCCACATGCATCTCTTCCTTTGGTTGATTTTAATCTAATCTGTATTCTTTTGACATAATAAACAACAACCATGCATATAACAGCTTTCAGTGAGTTCTATTAGTCCAGGCAGTGAATTACAAATACTTAAGGTGGTTTGGGGGACACCTGGACTTACAACAGAGGTCAAATGTGAGGATGATCTTCTGGACTGTTTCCCAATTTTGCACAGGGTAATAAAGATAATGTTTTTCTCCAGGACAACGGATGCCAACAGTTTCTATAAAAAACAGACTTCTAATCTCACAGTTCTTCTGTAGTATACCCCTCCTCACATGTGCAGGCATCACCTGGCCCTCATCCCCTGGAAATTGGCTCAGGGTACAACATTGCAACGTTACTTTGACTGCTGCTTTTACTGTAAGAAACCTGTCTCTGACACAGTTGCCTCATATCTTTCTGTCAATATCTGTAAAACTGTGACAGGCTCACTCGTTAGCTGAGATTCAGGGTAAAATCTCAGACCCTTTCATCACAATTTCAGACCTGAGGATTTAATAATATTCCTAACTATATCTGACCAATTATTCAACACTTCTTCAAAAAGATGTATTAATTAGGAAAGTCATTCTAAGAGTGAGCTAATAGCTAGTTTGAAAATGACTTCAAGTTACACAAGATACTATCTTTAAATTACAGTGAAAAGGCTTACAGGTGCAGTGAAAGAAGCATAATATCAGACATTCTTGTGAGACACAGAAACATTTCACTGTATGCCTGAGAAGCAAACTCATTTTGTGATATGAAGGTCCTCAGCTCTACTGCAATGGACTCTGTCATGGGGTGCCTGGTAATGAAAGATGACAGTATCTATTTACTGTGTGACATCCTGTGCACTCTCTTCAGACTTAATTAAAAAACAAACAAAAAACAATCACCCACAAGGTTTTGAAATGCTTATTTTCATTGGTTGCTAAATTTCCAATCTAATTCCCATCTAGAAACATTTATGACTACAAGCTAGCACAGTATGACTGCTCTACAAATGCAGGATTTAAGGCCCATCTGCATATTCACAATGTCTTCTTATGTGGGAAAGGTTCATTCTTAAATTGCACCTGGCAGTGAAAAGTGAAAATGTAGATACACGTGGCTATGATTTTTATAGTAACTCAGTGTGCTTTTAGGTTGATATATATTCTTTCAGCTCCATGTAAGGTCTCTCCATATATGGCTATTGTAATTTCTATTCCACAATCACTAAAGGAAATGTGAACAAATGACACAACAATATGAAACA
Organism: Chlorocebus sabaeus; assembly: GCF_047675955.1. Lineage (NCBI taxonomy): Eukaryota > Metazoa > Chordata > Mammalia > Primates > Cercopithecidae > Chlorocebus > Chlorocebus sabaeus. Next base: position 42,020,832 of record NC_132910.1, on the reverse strand, counting down.
TGGGCAATTGCATGTATACTTCTAGTTCAGAATCTATTCTGTTTCTAACACTTTAGTTTAACAGATATGTATTACCAGCAAATGTCAGCCAGGTAAATATAAGGGCCCTAAATGCCAATGTTTCTATGAATAAAAATTTAAAAAGTAAGGATTTTGAATTAAATGTGAATATGTATAATACATGAGCATAATTTTTAAAAAAGTAAACAATTTTAGTAAATTAATTTTCCTCATTCTCCAGACCAACCACAATTCCAAAATGAAGGGGAAAAAGAGCTAGGATCAGAGGTTTGTTTATGTATGCTAGAAAAACATACTATCCCAACTATAACATAGGCTTACCTGTCTCATAATATTGTTTTAATAAAAACTTCATTAGGATTTCTGGGATAATAAAAATTGACTTTTAAAAATTATCAACAACATTTATACTTTAATTCTGCAATAAATATTGTAAAGGTCTTTATAGTTATTCAAAATAATCCTTAAGCCTACTAAAAGATAAAAACTTTCCCCCTTTTTTATCTAGCATACACACTTGAAATTCAGCTCTGATTTGATTTATAGTTTGTTAGCACAGTTTGTCATAACTGAGAACCCTAAGTGACTGAACCTTATTTGCATCAAAACAACTTGATTGCGGTGCATGAAGCTTAGTTGGATCACTTTCCTGTTATTGATGCAATTGTTGTGCCATAGCAACAACAGAAAAAGAATAACATCTCTGAGCCTGAGTAGAATAAGTGTACTTCTCACTTTCCTCCTGCTGAGTGAAAACTCCATTTTCATCGAATCTACAGAATATTATCTGCAAACCTAATGGGATCCGACAGTCCATCTTAAATAGTGTCATTAGGTAACAAAGAGAAATCTGAGGCTACATTACCCTTGGTCATTTTGATGACTGTTTCCTTTTCTCTCAATTTGGACAAGTAACTGGTACTCCCCAACAAAAGGTTTTTAAAATTTTTTGTTTTTTTAATCTGAATTTCTCTCTGAATAGTTCTTTTATCACAAACCAAAGTTTCAAACAAATGGTTATAAAATCTGATTGAAATATTGAGTCATATGACTATAACTAAGCAAATTATATAATAATTTATAGATTTTACAATTTGATGAAATCATACAAAACTAAAAAGTAAATCAAGGAGTATCTGATTCTCAAATTTTTAAGAAATAAATAATATGGAATAAAGAAATTGAAGAAACTGACAAGTTTCATTAGATATATAATGCTGTTGTTGAAGATATATTAAACCATTTTCAGGAAAATAATCTGTGGTAGTAGGATGACATAAAAACATTTATTTGTATCCACAAAATAAAAGTGCCAGTTGTGAAAATAATTTTAAACATTTTCAAACAAAACATCATAACATTTATAAACAACATAACATCATAACATTTATAAATCAAATATATATACATACTTATATGCATACACATACACAGATATTAGCTGCTATATAAATATATTGAGAGAGAGTGAGAGAGAGCACGAGAGAACACTATATATATTTATACACAGCAGCTAACATATGAAGAAGACTTCCTATGTGCGGTGTAGTTTGCTATGTGTCATTCCTGGATTTAATTCCTTTGCTAACTTTCACCATGTTACAGATTGGTAAACTCAGATTCACAGTTGCTAAGTAACTTGCTCCAGATCAGTCACTTTATAGAGTTTAGGACAAGATTTGAAGATCAACAGCTAAATCTTGAACTTGTGCTCTCTACATTTTCTCAGTATCTTGTGGTAAAGGCAGAGAAAAGCTGACTTTGCAGGCAAAAAATTTAACTTATCAACATTGTTATCATTATAACCTTAATAAACAGTAGTGAATGGTAGAGACAGTACTCATTCTCTCTTATATTTGACTTTTTTTCTCAAACTTTCTTCAATGTCTTTATTTCTCTGTCTTCTTGCTTTGATACTCAGCACTTTCTACATCCTTTTCTTCCAATTACTTTCTTTTCACCCTCTTCATTTTCTTCCTTACTTGCCTAGCCAGTGTCAGGCCAGGATGAAAGAAGTAAAACCAGTACCTACAACGGTCCAATGGTTAGAGTGGCAAAGAAATTTTCTTATCTAATGAATCAATAAATGGTGGAATTTCAAATAGTGAACTTAGTGAAAATTTTAAATGTAGGATTTTAGAAAAGGAAGAGTATTTCATAGTTTGGACCTCTATCATGCATGATCATAATATTTTAATCATAAAACAAGTTTATTGATTGTTTACTAAACAGCCACTTGTGCTGTGCACTATGCATCATGTCATGTTATTCCCATTTTTTTTGTTTGTTTGTTTTTGCTTTACATATATGGAAACTAAAGCTCTTAATAGTTTTTCGACTTGCCTAAGACTCAAGAACTGGGAAGCAACAGAGTAGGTGTTGAAATCCAGGTCTGGCTGAAAGTCCATGATTTCCTAAGCTCTCTGCCATGTTACTCTGTAACCTCACACCTAGATTTAAATCTAGAAATTAATACAAATATATCAATTAAGTGGAAGTGGCTTTCTTTGGTCTCTTCTCCATGGGCATTTTCTCTCATGTCATCAAAATATTAACTACATAAAAATAAAATAATTTGCAAGCAAGGGTTCTGCTGTTGTCTATTACAGTCTTCGAAATACATAACGCTATTGAATGGCCATGCTGACCTTCCTCTGGAGATAAATTGAGTGTTAATCCCATTATCCACACATGACATAAGTAAAAATGCACATCTTACTTCTTAGAGGTAAAATTTTTATAACAGGCCTTATTTAGTTTTATTTCTCTGTATCCACACAAAATTCATCTATGGTGTTTTTAATAAACACAAAACATGTTACTGAATTTAAGAACTTTTATTAATCTGAAATATGTGTTTTATACTTTATTAGAAAAATCTATTTCACAGTATTATTTTTCTGTGTTAAGTTGAATCTCCCCAATGGTTTGCACTGAAAATTTTGCTTTTCAAAAACTGTCAACAGGGCAGCATTAGCTACCAAAGAAGCTCAGTCCAAAGCCTTGCCTTAGCACCCAGGTTTATACTGAAATTACTCAAAATCTAACTGCACAAACTAATTTGTTCCGTTCCTTATACATACATTATGGTCAGTGTCTGAAATTGCCCTGTTTCTTGCCATTTCCATGCTTTTGCTTTTATTCCCCTTTCCTAGAATACAAGGGTCTCTATAAATGTGTTAGAAATCCAACCTCTCCTTCTACATTCTAGTAAATTACTACTACTTATATAAACCACATATTGACCTCTCTACAAAAAAATGATCACTTAATACCTTCGATTCCCATAACAACGTATTTGTACTTTCTTGTAAGTTTTATTTATTCATTTAGCCAGTCGGTTGGATGATTGTTTGCTGGGGTACTAGTTTTTGCTACAATATTTTACAGTTCTCACAGTCCCTACAAAACTTTGAGACAGAAAGTAAATCTTACTTATTTTGTGTCTCAATATAATTTATAGTTCATTCAACAACTATTTATTTGCCAGACTCTGCGTGGGGCTCAGAAAATGCATGCAAAATGATAAGATCCCTACCCACCTAGAGTCTGTATTCCAGTGGCTCACAATCAAATTATAATAGCAATAAATGTAAATTTGTAATTGCCACAAGAGCTAAAAATGAGCAGTATTTGATCTTATGAGAGCTTATAACACATAAAAAAGTCATGAAAGATTTTGCTATGAAAGTCTGAGTTTAATTTAGAATATATGCACTGAGAGCCTCCTATATTCCAGAGAATGTTTCAGGCACTTAGGCTGCATCAGTGAGTCCCTGTCTTCCTTAAGACTATATTCTAGGGAAAGGGTTCTTAAACATTTTCATGACCTACACTCATTTGTTAGTTTTGTAAAACCTATGGACCCATTCTTAGAATTATGTGTTTACATGCCTAAAATAAAATACCTAGGATTATAAAAGAAAGCCACTATATTGTAAAACAGTATCTAAAATATTAAAAACAAAATTGTGATATAATAATAAGTTTACATATGTTTATAATTTTGTGAAATTATTTAGATATGAAAAGTTGATTGAAAAAAGCTATGATAGAAATTATACTGCATTTTCAACTCATTCATGGATTTTGTCACTTGCAGAAGTATCCAGGCAAAGAAATTATTTGTCAGCAACTTTATTCAAGATAAATTTTGTTTTATTTTATTTTATTAATACTTTATTTTATCAATTATTTATTAATATTTACAAAAAGATCAGATGCCAAAGTAATTGACATAATGCAAAAACTGGAAAAATAATTTAAAATATCTTATACTGGAATTATTCAGTCCACAAAGTCCTCACCATTATATTTCTCATTCTAATTATTATGACAGCATTTCATTATTTCTGAAGAAAAATTAACTTTCTGCGGAGATAATCTAGAGACTTCATAAGGTAAATATTTCAAATATTTCAATTACAGAAGAAGCAAATAATCCATCAATGGATTAATTTTGTTTTATAAGCATGCTAAAATACTATCTTAAATGAGCTAGCCATTAAGGCTGTTATAAAATACAGTATATCATGCTACAAAATAATACACAGTGCACTCAATCTAAAGTTTATGAGAGAAACAAATCTGAGAAAAGGTAAATCAAAGTTGTCAAGCAGTAAAACAACAGAAGCCAAGTTTTTCAAGTAAAAACTTCTAAAAAATACTTTCAAGATAGCTGGGAGCAATGGCAACAATATAACTATCTCCCATAATATTTCCTGCAAATGAGAAAAAAGAGAAAGAAAATCATATTCTACATTTAAGGAAAAACTAGGAAAATGAAATACTATGTAAATTAAATTAAAAGTTAAATTCTATGTAAATTATTCAAGCATACCTTATAGATAGAGAATATCAAAACTGCATAACTGTGAGTGAAAAGAGGAAAATCAGGAAATCCCAGAGCATCATGTCTCCTGCTGCAAACCCCCAGCCCCATCCCTACTCATAGACAAACAATGGGGAGAACAAAAGAAGGAGTGACTTACAACAATCACTAGAAAAATAAAATTCACCTTACGTCTGAAAAGAATGAAAAAATATCTGTGCCGATCAGAGCAGGGACTACAGGGAAGAAATTTCTAAGTAAGCACAATTTAAAAGGTCCCATCTCTTTTAAAGAGACAAACATAATTTTCAAGGCAGACATGATGTGAAGAGATACAGTAGATGCAATTTAAAGATGAACTCTTAGAATAGAGAAAAAATGGTGAGAGAAGTACAGGCTACTGGACGATAAAGAAGAAACAAGAAGAAAATAAAATCGAGGGCTCTGCAAGATAAAATGCAAATCATAAAATTGGAGGATTAACAATCCTTTCCCCAAAACAAAGGTCCTCTAAAGTACCTAGATTTGCTATATTGAAAGAAGAAGGAACAATCAAACTAGGACCATTGTATAAAACCCCGGTAGATAAAGGTGAAGAAAAGTCCTTACAGAGCTCTTGCAGAAAAATAGGAAGCTAAATTCCACACATACCAACTGAGAATTCCCTCATACAAAGCAATCACAGAGCAGAAGAAAATTAAGTTAAAACAATGTAGAATTAAATATTCACAAATAAGACACATGATGTTTTAAAAAACTATCAAATCAGAAATTCAAAATTTACAAACAAAAGTGGAAAAATGGATAAATGGAAAAGAGCTGATTGACCTCAGGAAAGAAATAGAAGAAAAAGACAAAATTATCACTGAAATGAAGAATACATTATAAAATGTCCAAGTGAGAAAAAGCTCGAATGAAGACTCACAAAGCTTCATTGAAGAAAGACAAAACAAAAAAGATATAAAAAAGTAAAAGGGTCAGAGAGAAAGTAATAGAAATGGAACACAGGCAAAAAGAACTAGTATTTAAATTATAAAATATTAACTTGACATAAGAAAAATAAAACAATGCAACAAAGATAATGTTTACAAGTATAAAGCAAGAAAGCCTTTCAGAGAAAGAAAAAAGACCACAATCTAAACTTAAAAAAGTTTACCCGAGAAAAATTAATTCAGAAAATTACTCTGAAACATATCCTACTAAAACAATTAGATTTCAAAGATAAAGATAAAAGCTTCAAGGCCTCCTGACAAAAGAGGCAAATAATTTACAAAGGCGAGATAATCAGATTAGCAGCAGTCTTTTCAAAACCAATATACAAAGCAAGAGAACAAACAAGAAAATTCAATGAATATCAAGGATAAAGAAAAGCATTTTTGGGCCGGGCGCGGTGGCTCAAGCCTGTAATCCCAGCACTTTGGGAGGCTGAGACGGGCGGATCACGAGGTCAGGAGATCGAGTTCATCCTGGCTAACACGGTGAAACCCCGTCTCTACTACAAAATACAAAAAAATAGCCGGGCGAGGAGGTGGGCGCCTGTAGTCCCAGCTGCTCGGGAGGCTGAGGCAGGAGAATGGCGTGAACCTGGGAGGCGGAGCTTGCAGTGAGCTGAGATCCGGCCACTGCACTCCAGCCCCGGCGACAGAGCGAGACTCCGTCTCAAAAAAAAAAAAAAAAAAAAAAAAAAAAAAAATAGAAAAGCATTTTTGACAAATAGGGACTTTGGAAATTCAGCTTTCATCTGTCTTCCTAAAAGAATATACCTCAAATGAGTTTCATTCAAATTTAATAAGAATAACCATTTAAAGTAGCTAGAATTTTCCTCATTCCATCAAAAAAGAAACAATGGTGAAAAAGATTAAATGAAAAGACTCAATTTAATGCAGTATCAGTAACAGAACTGGGATTTAAGCCAGATCTTCAATTATCAGGGTAATTAAACCCAGGTCTTTAATTTTTCAGGCCAATGTACTTTCCATTAAGTCATAGTTCTCTCCTCATTTAGAGTAATCAAGGTCAAGGTACAGACTGACTCCAAACACACATAGAAGGCCACAGTTGCCACACACTCGAATACCTGGTTGCCTCTAGAGTACAATAATCAGAGAGAAGATGATGGAAACAAGGAAAAGCCATTAACGTGGATAAGCCATGAATATGTTTTCCTCAATTACAGTATAAACGCTTAATCCTCCCTGCTATCTTGTAAATAGGGTAAGTATCACAACCCTCACTAGTTAAAGAGAGAAGATCCAAAGTATTTATAAAAATGGAATAACAGGCCGGGCGCGGTGGTTCACGCCTGTAATCCCAACACTTTGGGAGGCCCAGGCGGGTGCATCACCTGAGGTCAGGAGTCCGTGACCAGCCTGGCTAAAGTGGTGAAACCCCGTCTCTAGTAAAAATACAAAAAATTAGCCCAGTGTGGTGGTGGGCACCTGTAATCCCAGCTACTCTGGAGGCTGAGGCAGGAGAATCGCTTGAACCCAGGAGGCAAAGGTTGCAGTGAGCTGAGATCTCGCCACTGTACTCCAGCCTGGGTGACAGAGCAAGACTCCGTCTAAAAAAAAAAAAAAAGAGAGAGAGAAAAGAAATATTAGTGTCAACACATTATAGTTGGTATGTTATGTATGTTATGTTACATTATGTTATGTTACAATCAAGGCATATTATAGTCAAGACACATGATACTCAAGTCATTTAACTGCAGACTCTGTCTCCTCATCTGAAAATGTAATTAATGTGATTAATGGGATTTGCGCAATGAAAGTAAAGCATCTGAGTTTTAAAAATGTAAGTTACTGAAAGTACCTTTCTCATCGATTTATTTTTTTAATGTATGCTGTCTTCCTGTATCATTCTATGATGTTATCTGTGACTCTTCACATACAAAGAAAAAAAAAACTTTCAGTGATATATTTTGAACTACTATTTGCCTGGCAGTATTCTATCATTAATGTACATAGAGAAAAGAGATCCCTATACTTACGGTGCTTACATTCTAGCTATGAGCCACAGTAGGTATAGATGTGACAAAGCTGTCCATAGTCCCCTTCTTGAGCACTGCACAACCTTATTTAATGGCTGTCTGTGCTAAGTGTAAACAATATAGTTCTTTAAAAAATTCTCTTTAAATCAAATGAGCTTTGCTACCATTAAAGTAATATAAAATGATTCCTTTTTCTTTGTTGTTTTTTTGTTTTTTGTATTGATGGGGTTCCACTATGTTGTCCAGTCTGGTCTTAAATTCCTGGGCTCAAATGATCCTCCCACTTTGACCTCCCCAAGAGCTGGAATTACAGGCATGAACCACTGTGCTCAGTCCAAATGATGTCTAACGCCTATACTAACAAAGTTCTACCAAAACATTGAGCTAGGTGGAAAATATTGCATATAATTTTTAAAATGCTAAATAAAAAATTCACACAAGTATTCAAGTATTAATAGATTATAAATATCTATTTTTAAAATATCTTAATAATGTATTTAGAATTTGGTAGTTAATTTTTCTCAGTGTAGCTAGGCAAAAAAAAAAAAAAAAAAAAAGAATTTGGTAGTTAATATTATTTATTTTCTTCCTACTCCTGATGAACCTAAGCACTGACACATTAGAACAATGCTCCTCAACATTTCAGATGCATAAGATAACCTGGGGATTTTGTTACATACAGATTCTGATTCAGCAGATCCCAGATTCTCCATTTCTAGGTCTCAAGTGATTTGGATGCTGCTTGACTACTGACCACATTTTAAGTAGCATGACATCACAGCACCCTTAAATGCAGATGTTATGTTGATGAGAAGAAATCAAAATGTGTGTATAATAAATGATTAACTTCAGTAGCAATTACATCTAATCCAAAAATACTCTATAGTAATAACAATACAATGCTCAACTGGTAGAACAGTTAATATTTCTTCCTTGCAGTGCAAGCTGAATTGATTTCCTATCCTAAATTGTTTAAAAGTAAAGACTAATGTTAAGCCTTCAATAGCATGATCCCACCTATTATTTTTATGTCTCTCTGTGTGAGCATGTGAAATACTTAATATTTATTTTAGCCTTTCAATATCTGCTTTAATTCCTGCCAAAAGTAATAGTGGGGCTCATCCATAGTAAAGTTTTTAATATAGAGAATAGGTAAATGTCATACACACACACACACACACACACACACACACACACACACAAGGTTGGCACAGGCCTGGTGCGGTGGCTCACGCCTGTAATCCCAGCACTTTGGGAGGCCGAGATGGGCAGATCACAAGGTCGGGGGATCAAGACCATCCTGACTAACACGGCGAAACCCCGTCTCTACTGAAAATACAAAAAATTAGCCGGGCGAGGTTGCAGGCGCCTGTAGTCCCAGCTACTCAGGAGGCTGAGGCAGAAGAATGGTGTGAACCTGGGAGGCGGAGCTGGCAATGAGCCGAGATCCTGCTACTGCACTTCAGCCTGGGTGACAGAGTAAGACTCTGTCTAAAAAAAAAAAAAAAAAAAAAAAAAAACAGAGAGAAGTTTTGCAGATTCAAATTTGTAGGTAAATTCAAAGGGATCACAGTAAAGTCAGAAAATAGTAGGAGAGCCTCAACCCTATAAAATCTCAAAACTAAAAAACCTAAGCTCTCTTTTAACCAAAGTCCCACACTAGAAAGTAACTCCTGGGAGGGAGTACAACCTAAATTGACCTGAACAGAATCAGTAAGAAGGGAATACAAAAAAGCCAAGATAGATACTTGGGAGGAGTCGAGGAGGAAGATACTCAAAGTACAAGTCAATCTATTTGCACATAGTTGGAAGGTCTAGAGGTATATAGCTACAAAAAGATCTTAGGGAAATGTAAAACTAATTTTCTTTAAATATAAGAAATAGAAAAGAATTTTGGTAGAATTCCATACAAAATTATTTTGATATAAAGAAAATGAGCAGCGGAATAACATATCTAGAAACCTCAGCTATTTATTTACCTATTGTGTATGGCTTCTTTCATGCTACAGTAGCAATTGTGCACCAGGCATCACATGTTATGCAAAACCTAAGATAATTACAATTTGTCCCTTTACCAAAAGTTTTGCCTTCTCAGACCTAGAACACTATAGTAAAAAGCTCCAACTTTTAAACTTTGGGCAGACAAGGCTAGATGGGTAGAAACTGGGTATAAAAGTAGATTGAGAAAAATTGTCAGAACAAGCAGAGAGAGGAAAATATGGAATCACAGAAGCCAAAGAAAAGAAAAAGAAGTGTTTAACATGGCAAAGGCGAGTGTTTCCAGTTTTCCTAGGTCCATGTAAAAGGCAGACTAAAATGTGCCTGCAGGATTTAGAGATATGGAAATCACTTGTCTGGGAAATAAATGGTGTGAGAAAATGGAAAGTGTGCACTCTCTCAAGGATTTAGTTTTAGAGTATTTTAGAGAGATGTGTCAATAGCTGGAGTAGGCTATGTGGTCATATAAGATAAATAATCATACTTTTGATTTATAAAGATACTATATAGCTTTCTCTTGCTACACTGTTACTTACTATTAATTATAAAATTTGCCAAAAAAATCTTATAAACATATTTTCTTTATTCTTATTTTATATATATATATATATATATATACTCTTTTAAAATCAAATTCTAAGAATTTACCTTTATATTTCCTTATTGTAAACACCTTTCCAATCTAAAAAAGACTCTAGTGTAATGTGAAGCAACATACTGTTGAAAGTGTGTTGTTATACAAGTCACGCTGACATTTCTTATTTGGTGCCATTTGAGCAAAATGTAATAAGAAAACTAGGTAGCTGAGTCTTGTGAAAAGGCTCAACTGGCAAAATATGTGTATGTGTGCATGTGTGTATGTATGTCAGAACAGTTTTTCATAGAATTTTCAGTGCTGCCATTTAATGATATTACAATTGGGCATATGTTATAATGATATTATAATTTGGGTACAAAACAACTCTCTATTTTGAAGTAACTTATTATCAGTTCCAAATCAGCAAGTGTGTCCTGACTACTATGACTCCAAATACAATTCTAGCATGTAACTACCCTTTAAATATTTGACATTCAAAGGTGCAATGAAGTATTGCCCCTCTTCAGACTGACACCTCACACGGCCAGGTATCCTTCTGAGACAAAGCTTCCAGAGGAACAATCAGGCAGCAACATTTGCTGTTCAGCAATATTTGCTGTTCTGCAGCCTCCACTGCTGATACTCAGGGTCTGGAGTGAACCTCCAGCAAACTCCAACAGACCTGCAGCTGAGGGTCCTGACTGTTAGAAGGAAAACTAACAAACAGAAAGGACATCCACACCAAAACCCCATCTGTACGTCACCATCAGCAAAGACCAAAGGTAGATAAAACCACAAAGATGGGGAGAAAACAGAGCAGAAAAGCTGAAAATTCTAAAAATCAGAGTGCCTCTTCCCCTCCAACGGAAAGCAGTTCCTCGCCAGCAGCAGAACAAAGCTGGATGGAGAATGACTTTGACGAGTTGAGAGAAGAAGGCTTCAGATGATCAAACTTCTCCGAGCTAAAGGAAGAAGTTCGAACCCATCGCAAAGAAGCTAAAAACCTTGAAAAAAGATTAGATGAATGGCTAACTAGAATAACCAGTGTAGAGAAGTCCTTAAATGAGCCGATGGAGCAGAAAACCATGGCACAAGAACTACGTGATGAATGCACAAGCTTCAGTAGTCGATTTGATCAACTGGAAGAAAGAGTATCAGTGATTGAAGATCAAATGAATGAAATGAAGCAAGAAGAGAATTTTAGAGGAAAAAGAATAAAAAGGAACAAACAAAGTCTCCAAGAAATATGGGACTATGTGAAAAGACCAAATCTATGTCTGATTGCTGTACGTGAAAGTGACGGGGAGAATGGAACGAAGCTGGAAAACACTCTGCAGGATATTATCCAGGAGAACTTCCCCAACCTAGCAAGGCAGGCCAACATTCAAATTCAGGAAATATAGAGAACACCACAAAGATACTCCTCAAGGAGAGCAACTCCAAGACACGTAATCATCAGATTCACCAAAGTTGAAATGAAGGAAAAAATGTTAAGGGCAGCCAGAGAGAAAGGTCAGGTTACCCACAAAGGGAAGCGCATCAGACTAACAGCAGATCTCTCGGCAGAAACTCTACAAGCCAGAAGAGAGTGGGGGCCAATATTCAACATTCTTAAAGAAAAGAATTTTCAACCCAGAATTTCATATCCAGACAAACAAAGTTTTGTCAGTGAAGGAGAAATAAAATCCTTTACAGACAAGCACATCCTAAGAGATTTTGTCACCACCAGGCCTGCCCTACCAGAGATCCTGAAGGAAGCACTAAACATGGAAAGGAACAACCAGTACCAGCCACTGCAAAAACATGCCAAAATGTAAAGACCATCAATGCTAGGAAGAAACTGCATCAACTAGCGAGCAAAATAACCAGCTAACATCAAAATGACAGGATCAAATTCACACATAACAATATTAACCTTAAATGTAAATGGGCTAAATGCTCCAATTAAAAGACACAGACTGGCAAGTTAGATACAGAGTCAAGACCCATCAGAGTGCTATATTCAGGAGACGAATCTCACGTGCAGAGACACACGTAGGTTCAAAATAAAGGGATGGAGGAAGATCTACGAAGCAAATCGAAAACAAAAAAAAACGCAGAGGTTGCAATCTTGGCCTCTGATAAAACAGACTTTGAACGAACAAAGATCGAAAGACACAAAGAAGTCCATTACATAATGGAAAAGGGAATCAATTTATCAAGAAGGGCTAACTATCCTAAATATATACGGACCCAATACAGGAGCACCCAGATTCATAGAGCAAGTCCTTAGAGACCTACAAAGAGACTTAAACTCCCACACGATAATAATGGGAGACTTTAACACCCCACTGTCAACATTAGACAGATCAACGAGACAGAAAGTTAAAAAGCATATCCAGAAATTGAACTCAGCTCTGCACCAAGCGGACCTAATAGACATCTACAGAACTCTCCACCCCAAATCAACAGAATATACATTCTTCTCAGCATCACATCACACTTATTCCAAAATTGACCACATAGTTGGAAGTAAAGCACTCCTCAGCACATATGAAAGAACAAAAATTATAACAAACTGTCCTCAGACCACAGTGCAATCAAACTAGAACTCAAGACTAAGAAACTCACTCAAAACCACTCAATTACATGGAAACTGAACAACCTGCTCCTGAATGACTACGGGGTACATAAGGAAATGAAGGCAGACATAAAGATATCCTTTGAAATCAAGAACAAAGACACAACATAACAGAATCTCTGGGACACATTTAAAGTAGTGTGTAGAGGAAAATTTATAGCACTAAATGCCCACAAGAGAAAGCAGGAAAGACCTAAACTTGACACCCTAACATAACAATTAAAAGAACTAGAGAAGCAAGAGCAAACATATTCAAAAGCTAGCATGAGGCAAGAAATAACTAAGATCAGAGCAGAACTGAAGGAGACGGAGACATAAAAAAACCAGGAGCTGGTTTTTTGAAAAGATCAACAAAATTGATAGACCAAGGCCGGGCGCGGTGGCTCAAGCCTGTAATCCCAGCACTTTGGGAGGCCGAGACGGGCAGATCACGAGGTCAGGAGATCGAGACCATCCTGGTTAACACGGTGAAACCCCGTCTCTACTAAAAAATACCAAAAACTAGCTGGGCGCGGTGGCGGGCGCCTGTAGTCCCAGCTACTCGGGAGGCTGAGGCAGGAGAATGGCGTGAACCCAGGAGGCGGAGCTTGCAGTGAGCTGAGATCCGGCCACTGCACTCCAGCCTGGGCGGCAGAGCGAGACTCCGTCTCAAAAAAAAAAAAAAAAAAAAAAAAAAATTGATAGACCATTTGCAAGACTAATGAATAAAAAAAGAGAGAAGGATCAAATAGATGCAACAAAAAATGATAAATAGGATATCACCAGCGATCCCACAGAAACACAAACTACCATCACAGAATACTATGAACACCTCTACGCAAATAAACTGGAAAATCTAGAAGATATGGATAAATTCCTGGACAAATACACCATCCCAAGACTAAACCAGGAGGAAGTTGAATCCCTGATTAGACCAATAACAGGCTCTGAAATTGAGGCAACAATTAACAGCCTAGCAACCAAAAAAAGTCCAGGACCAGATGGATTCACAGTCGAATTCTACCAGAGGTACACGCAGGAGCTGGTACCATTCCTTCTGAAACTATTCCAATCAACAGGAAGAGGGAATCCTCCCTAACTCATTTTATGAGGCCAGCATCATCCTGATACCAAAGCCCGGCAGAGGTGCAACAAAAAACAGAGAATTTTAGACCAATATCACTGATGAACATCGATGCAAAAATCTCAGCCCAAAATCTCCTTAAGCTGATAAGCAACTTCAGCAAAGCCTCAGGATACAAAATCTGTATGTAAAAATCAAAGCATTCTTATATACCAATAAAAGACAAACAGAGAGTCAAATCATGAGTGAATTCCCATTCACAATTGTTTCAAAGAGAATAAAATACCTAGGAATCCAACTTACAAGGATATGAAGGACTTCTTCAAGGAGAACTACAAACCACTGCTCAGTGAAATCAAAGAGGACACAAACAAATGGAAGAACATTCCATGCTCATGGATAGGAAGAATCAATATTGTGAAAATGGCCATACTGCCCAAGGTAATTTATAGATTCAATGCTATAGATTCAATGCCATCCCCACTAAGCTACCAATGACTTTCTTCATAAAATTGGAAAAAACTACTTTAAAGTTCATATGGAACCAAAAAAAGAGCCTGCATTGCCAACACAATCCTAAGCCAAAAGAACAAAGCTGGAGGCATCACGCTACCTCACTTCAAACTATATTACAAGGCTATAGTAACCAAAACGGCATGGTACTGGTACCAAAACAGAGATACAGAGCAATGGAACAGAACACAGCCCTCAGAAATAATACCACACATCTATAACCATCTGATCTTTGACAAATCTGACAAAAACAAGAAATGGGGAAAGGATTCACTATTTAATAAATGGTGCTGGGAAAACTGGCTAGCCTTATGTTGAAAGCTGAAACTGGATCCTTTCCTTACACCTCATACAAAAATTAATTCAAGATGGATTAAAGACTTAAATGTTAGACCTAAAACCACAAAAAACCTAGAAGAAAACCCAGGCAATATCATTCAGGACATTGGCATGGGCAAGGACTTCGTGACTAAAACACCAAAAGCAACGGCAACAAAAGCCAAAATTGACAAATGGGATCTAATGAAACCAAAGAGCTTCTGCACAGCAAAAGAAACTACCATCAGAGTGAACAGGCAACCTACAGAATGGGAGAAAATTTTTGCAATCTACCCATCTGACAAAGGGCTAATATCCAGAACCTACAAAGAACTCAAACAATTTTACAAGAAACATACAAACAACCCCATCAATAAGGGGCAAAGGACATGAACAGACACTTCTCAAAAGAAGACATTCATGCAGCCATGAATGAAAAAATGCTCATCATCACTGGCCATCAGAGAAATGCAAATCAAAACCACAATGAGATACCATCTCACACCAGTTAGAATGGCGATCATTAAAAAATCAGGAAACAACAGGTGCTGGAGAGGATGTGGAGAAATGGGAACACTTTTACACTGTTGGTGGGACTGTAAACTAGTTCAACGATTGTGGAAGACAGTGTGGCAATTCCTCAAGGATCTAGAACTAGAAATACCATTTGACCCAACCATTCCATTACTGGGGATATACCCAAAGGATTATAAGTCATGCTGCTAGAAGGACACATGCACACATACATTTACTGTGGCACTATTCACAATAGCAAAGACTTGGAACCAACCAAGATATCCATCAATGACAGACTGGACTAAGAAAATGTGACACATATACACCATGGAATACTACACAGCCATGAAAAACGATGAGTTCATGTCCTTTGCAGGGACATGGATGAAGCTGGAAACACATCATTCTCAGCAAACTATCTCAAGAACAAAAAAACAAACACCGCATGTTCTCACTCATAGGTGGGAATTGAACAATGAGAACACTTGGACATAGGAAGGGGAACATCACACACCAGGGCCTGTGGTGGGGTGGCAGGAAGAGGGAGGGATAGCATTAGGAGATATACCTAATATAAATGACAAGTTAATGGATGCAGCACACCAAAATGGCACATGTATACATATGTAACAAACTTGCACATTGTGCACATGTACCGTAGAACTTAAAGTATAATAATAATAAAAAAAGAAAGTATTGCTCCTCTTCTTACAGATTTAAAAAGCTTAATAGGTTTCTAAATGAACTTGTAAAATAAACATTCAGGCTCAGAATCACATAAATAATACAAATACACCTGGTGAGTAGGAGCTTGTAATTTCAAAAGCAGAAAAGTTAAAAAAAAAAAAAAAAAAAAAAAAAAAAAAAGGAAAACTGCAGTGTATGAATCCCACTAAGGATTTTATTAAACTCAATGAAGAAATCTCCAGGGAAGTAAATACTCATTTTTGAGATTTTTAAGGTCTTTGTAAGTCAAAGCAATTTAAAAACTAACAATTAATGTGTTTATACAGGGAGAAAAGAGTATTTAGAAAATGCCATTTCCTTTTCAGATGTATGTTTTTCATTTTCTACTTTGGCTTCTTGGGGTGTTAAAAAAAAAAAAAAAAAAAAAAAAAAGGCCAAACCAGAAAGAGCCTACATTATTTTTTTTTTTTCTGAAAAGATTTCAATTAATGTAAAACTAATTCACAGATGTCACATGGCTTATAAACAAACATGAACTAAATTCGCACTAATTGTTAGCCAATTATTAATTAAGGTGAACTCACAAATCTTTTTTTAAGGACAATCATTTTACTGATTTAGATAAAATATTTGCTTCTGACAGTAGTTTAATTTTTCTCCTGATAAGGAGCACATTTGTGGCGACAGTTTTGAGGCAGGAGTAACACAAGGTGGTTGCAAGAGAATAGAAAATTCCAGGCAGCAGTTTCATGTGACTAGCAAAAGAAAACTGCCAAAATAGCTGTAGAAGCCAGGAGCAGACAGAACCCTTAAAACCAGGGCATGGACCAAGCTGGTTAAGATCTGGTGGACTCAACATAGCACTGTATCTGTGCTGGGTTTTACCTAGGATCTTAGTATACGCTCATTAACATAGTCAATAACATACCTACAAGCGCCATGACAGTTCCAGGAGCGCTCACATTTGATGTAAAAATGGGTAGCACCACAGTTCTGAGAAATGGCCAGCTTTTTCTAGGAATCTTCATGAATATTCCATCCCTTGGCTAAAGATACCCATAAAGGTAGCAGCCCCAAAGTCCCTTGCACGTGAATCTCTCTCTTGAGTACACCCACACTCCCTTTTCTTGAGTGTGTACTTTTTCCCTTGCAACTATCTCTGCACTTTCACTATTTTCTGACTTGTCCTTGAATTGCTTCTTGGGACTGTGTCAAGAGCCTGGACACCAGCTGGGGTAGAGGTCCCACTGGTCTCTCCAGCCCAACGATATCAGTTTCATTGACACCAATAATCTATGAAAACTGTAAGAGGGTTAATCTTTTAAGTAGAATAACAGAAAAGACTATGATTAGTGACTTGATTACATTGTATTCTGTATTTCTTCACTGTACCTTCAGCTTCGTACTTTAAGGGACCATACTCCTATTCATCTTGGCATCTCCAGTTTCTTGTCCAGTTGTCTGTCACCTAGTAGGTGTTCAATGGATGTCTATTTGTTTTTCTGAAGTTTACTTACACAATGTAGTTCATTTGTGCTTTTAATCCTAATGCACAGAATATATCCCCATGCATATTAAAAAGTAGGGAAATGTTCATAAGAACAGATCAGATATTCTCTACCATTACAGAATATATATTCTATTTAATATGCTGCTGAATGATCTATGAGGTTGTACACTCCTAAGTGATTTGAGGGATAACACCATTTCCCTTTACTTAATAGAGCAATGTTCCCTAAAAGAAAAGTGGGCCATCATGTAGTAGTTTGTAATTACTTTGCCTAGCATCACGGCAGAAGAATTTTTTTTTTCTTTGAGACGGAGTCTCACTCTGTCCCCCAGGCTGAAGTGCAGTGGTGCGTTCTGGGCTCACTGCAAGCTCCACCTCCCGGGTTCACGCCATTCTCCTGCCTCAGCTTCCCAGTAGCCAGGACTACAGGCACCCACCACCATGCCCCGCTAATTTTTTTTTTTTTTTGTATCTTTTAGTAGAGATGGGGTTTCATCGTGTTAGTCAGGATGGTCTTGATCTCCTGACCTCATGATCCACCCACCTCCGCCTCCCAAAGTGCTGGGATTACAGGCGTGAGCCACCGCGCCCGGCCCAGAAGAACTCTTAATAGAGGAGCTGAAGAGTAATGAAAATTTATGTTACTATTTTCAAAAATTGAACATCCACATTTTGTTAAATGTTGACAAATGGTTAATGACAAAAAAAAAGCAGCATATTCACACTCATCTCTAAAAACAACCAGTTTCTGTATATCATTCTTAAGTGATTAAATTATTAGAGATAAAACAGGGGACCATTAGTCATTTTTAGGAAATATCAATAGTAGATCATTAAAAGATAGTGATTACAAGCCAGGCATGGTGGCTCACGCCTGTAATCCCAGTACTTTGGGAAACCAAGGCAGGCGGATCACTCGAGGCCAGGAGTTCAACACCAGCCTGGCCAACATGGTGAAACTTCATCTCCACTAAACATACAAAAATTAGTCGGGCATAGTGAAATGCGCCTGTAGTACTTGAGAGGCTGAGGCATGAGAGGCTGAGGAATGAGAATTGCTTGATCCTGGGAGTCAGAAGTTGCTGTGAGCCAAGATCTCCCCACTACACTCTAGCCCCGGTGACAGAGCGAGACTCGGTTCCAAAAAAAATAAAAATAAAAAATAAACTGAGTAAAAAATAGTGATTACAAAGTCAAATTGTCCTAGAAATGTAAAGTGTATATACATGTACAACAACATAAAATCTGGAAGAAAGAGGATTATAGGTATTATTTCTGTCTTCTCATCAAGCCTGAGAGTGACTTATACAAGATGCTTACTAAATATAAATTTAATAAGCAAGAATAGTTTATCGTAAGTTTCAGGGAAAAAAAAAAGCAGACATCTGTCTATGATGTTTAGCTGTCCAGTATACAAATCATTATGTGGACAAAGAAAGTTCAACACAAAAAGACTCTAAAAATCCTTTCTCAACCATTAGCCAGTGAGATAAGGCATGATTCAATCAACAATGGAAATTGGTTGAAAATGATAACATACAATAAAATTTAAAAACAGACAAGGTGACCTAATATTACCTTTAAAACTTCTCTACAACCCATTGGGAATGAGTAAGTTTCATTTAACAGCATTTCGACATAAAGATAAAATTTTAATCAAATTTACTTTCTCCAGTGACTAGAAAAAAAAAAAATCACTGGTTAATGGAACATGTGTGTTTTATAGACAAAGAATTAAACAGCATTTCTTCAGGTAAACTTATTGATCACAAATGAAGTAATATTATGAAGTCTTTAAAATTTGGTTGGAGTAAATGAATGATAACCCAGAGTATCCATGAGTAACTGAAAAAAATCAAATTTCTAATACTACATTGCTAAAGACAAAGTTCTAAATCAAACTGAGTCCACCAAAGCATTGCAACACAAAGTCCAGAATTCTCAGTTAGTTGTGTTTCTGGACCATATTTATTTGTGTTTTATTTAGAATTTAGGTAGTGTGGACTGTTTCTGGTAGGAGATGGGGCAGCAAAGAAAAACTGGTTGGTGCCAATTACTGATTTTGAAAAGGTTAAATGATAATTCAATAAGTCAATACCGAAAATCACAAAGTAAGTGAGGCAGAAAGAAAAAAAAATCTGCAAAGCATGCCACACAACTATTTTCTCATCTGCATTTCCATAATCACTGTACTCTCAAAATGTATATTTTCATATTGCAATAGCCAGCTTTAAAGGTCACTCCTTGGACAGGGGAAGTCTGTTCTACCACCTAGAAGAAATGCATAAATCAAATACAAAGCAATTGCCACTTCAAGTTAAATTTTGTTATAAATAACTGTTTGTATGTATCATCATTTTCCTTCTCTGTCAAATACTGATAAAGATTCACTCTTTAAATTATAATTTCCCCTATGCTGTCAGCAAAAAGATTTAATACAACAATAAATGGAATAGTATGTATTCCTTCCAAGACTTGTATATTTTAGGTAATGCTTTAAAAACTATTATATATTTTCTTCATTTCTACTTAAACAATTTCATGAATTTGCTAAAATATAATAGCTACAAAATTTAAAATTCATAAAAGGTGGGATATATAAGATGTAACAAATATATAAATAAGATCTGACTTTAATAAAAATCAGTCTTTTATGTTAGTAATTTAAATTACATGCTTTCTGGAAACTATATTCACCAGTCTAGGTATAATTTTATTTTAGTTAACATAGATTCCATTATAACAAAAGTCTAATGAGCCTTGATTTCATCAGGGGAAAAAACTGTGCTGGTAAAATACTGTCCTAACTTATGTTAAAATTGGCAAATATTGTAATTAATAACATCATCTAACATGTAATAAGAATTATTATATCAGAGGCACACTGGGATGATATTTTTGTATTATTTCTCCCACTTATCTCTCATAAAAAAGCCTTTTGATTGCTATTCTAACTGGCATGAGATGATATCTCATTGCGGTTTTGATTTGCATTTCTTTAATGACTAGTGATCATGAGCTTTTTTTCATATGCTTCTTGGACACATAAATGTCTTCTTTTGAGAAGTGTCTGTTCATATCCTTTGCCCAGGGGTTGCTTTTTTCTCATTAATTTGTTTAAGTTCCTTGTAGATTCTGGATATTAGCCCTTTGTCAGATGGATAGATTGCAAAAACTTTCTCCCATTCTGTAAGTTGCCTGTTCACTCTGATGATAGTTTCTTTTGCTGTGCAGAAGCTTTTTAGTTTAATTAGATCCCACTTGTCAATTTTGGCATTTTTTGTCATTGCTTTTGGTGCAATCATTAAAAAGTCACAAAACAATAGATGCTGGAGAGACTGTGGAGAAATAAGAATGCTTTTACACTGTTGGTGGGAGTGTAAATTAGTTCAGCCATCGTGGAAGACAGTGTGGCGATTCCTCAAGGATCTAGAACCAGAAATACCATTTGACCCAGCAATCCCATTACTGGGCATATACCCAAAGGACTATAAGTCATTCTACTATAAAGACACATGCACATGTATGTTTATTGCAGCACTATTCACAATAGCAAACACTTGGAACCAACCCAAATGCCCATCAGTGATAGACTGGATAAAGAAAATGTGGCAAATATACATCACGGAACACTATGCAGACATCAAAAGTATGCGTTCATGTCCTTTGCAGGGACATGGGTGAAGTTGGAAATCATCATTCTCAGCAAACTAACACAGGAACTGAAAACCAAACACCGCATGTTCTCACTCATAAGTGGGACTTGAACAATGAGAACACATAGACACAGGGAGAGTAACATTAGATACTAGGGCCTGTGGGGGATGGTGGGCTAGGGGTGGGATAACATTAGAAGAAATATCTAATGTAGATGACAGGTTGATGGATTCAGCAAACCACCATGGCATGTGTATACCTATGTAACAAACCTACACGTTCTGCACATGTATCCGAGAACTTAAAGTATAAGAAAAAAAAACCTTATGTTATCTGCAATTGAGAAAATTGAGGTTCATGGCAGTTAAATCGTTGAGCTATTACGTGAGAGAGCTATGAGTCAAACTCACCTGACTCCAAAACTTAGTTTTGTTTTATTGAAATACAGCAAAATTGGTTTAGGTAGTCAATATTTTTGGCAAACCACATCCAAGACAGTAAGAACAGAGTGTAAGGTATAAGTAGAGAGAATCTGAGAAGGGTCAAAGCAGCATTTTAGCCTCTTTGGGTTAATGGAAATTATATTACATATACCTTCTCAATTTTTAAGGGAGGTATATTTATATCAAGGGCATATATTAAATAACTTTAAAGAATTAGGAAACTATATTTATTATGAGAAAAACTAACAAAATATTTTTTTAACTAAGTTGGTATCTTAACTAAAACACATTGCTATATAATAATACAGATGCCATAAACAAGAAAACTAAATGTTGGTTAGATGCAGTGGCTCATGTCTGTAATCCAGAAGTTATGAAGGGTGAGGCAGGAGGATCACTTGCGCCTTGTAGTTCGAGACTAGCCAGGGCAACACAGTGAGACCCCATCTCTACAAAAAATAAAATATATTAGCTAGGAACAGTGGAATGTGCCTGGGATCCCAGCTACTGGGGAGGCTGAGGTAGAAGGATTGCTTGAGCCCAGTTACAGGCTACTGTGAGCAGTTATCCTGCCACTGTACTCCAGCCTTTGATGATGATTTAATCATTAAAAGAGGGAACAAAAAAAGTCGGAAAATAATAGTAGGCAGGGAAATTTAGAAATGAAGATTCAAAATGAGGGTTACTTCAAGAAAAAAGTACAATAATAATCAAATTATTATTTGAGCAATAATAATATTATTTGGTAATAATACTTCAACTTACACTTTGTTAATTATTTTCCTTTTGAATTTTTATAATGAACCTGAAGCATTACTATTAATAGTACACAGAATTGTTAAAATCAACTCTTCTAAGAACTTTGGAGCCTTTAAACAATCTAAATTTACAAAGACTAACTTTTTATGAAGATAGAAATTACAAAAGAAAATATTCTCCAAGGCATTTGGCTATCTTTTA
Organism: Chlorocebus sabaeus; assembly: GCF_047675955.1. Taxonomy (NCBI): domain Eukaryota; kingdom Metazoa; phylum Chordata; class Mammalia; order Primates; family Cercopithecidae; genus Chlorocebus; species Chlorocebus sabaeus. Next base: position 41,998,129 of record NC_132910.1, on the reverse strand, counting down.
TATTAAATAAAAACATTTTCAGAAATTGGTCATTATTTCATTAAAACACCTGGGAAAGATAAAAGGAAGTTGTTCTGATCAATTAGAAAACAGCAAGCAACTCACAATGGACTGATTTTAAGCAGTGTTTTTATTTGAAAATGAAACTATTGATTTTTGCCCCTGATGAGATTTGCTTAATTAAAAAAAAAAAACAATTTGTTCTATCTTGTATTAGCTTCATATAAAAGAAAGACTCTAAATCTTAAAAACAGTGTTTTAATATAAACTTCCTAGCATTTCTGACAGAAATGTTCTTATTGTAAGATTGCTCAGTCATTTGCATGATTTTAAATGATTTTAAATAAGGAGATTAAGTTTCATACATCTTTTCCTGCTTTCACTCTTTTCTGTCACTTCTACTATATACTTAATATTGGCATTTAAAATTTGATTGAAAAAAGTGACATAATTAGACAACTGAAGGAATTTAGGAACAACAAGAGCATGTGAGGATAAATGAGGAATTTCATTTGTCTGATTTTCGTAATATTAAAACCACTTGGCCAGGCACAGTGGCTCACACCTGTAATCCCAGCACTTTGGGAGGTCGAGGCATGAGGATCATGAGGTCACCAGATGGAGACCATCCTGGCCAACAAGGTGAAACCCCGTCTCTACTAAAAATACAAAAATTAGCTGGGCTTGGTGGCACACGCCTGTAGTCCCAGCTACACGAGAGGTTGAGGCAGGAGAATCGCTTGTACCCGGGAGGCTGAGGATGCATTGAGCCAAGATCGCGCCACTGCACTCCAACCTGGAGACACAGTGAGACTCCGACTCAAAAACAAACAAACCAACTAACAAACAAACAAACACATCTTCATGCTGAAGAATGCAAGAATTAGACACAAAGTACTTGTGGTTTGGAAACTATATCCCACTGTTTTTCTGCCAGCTCTGCTACAGCTGTTTGCCCCTTGGCTTAACCACTGAATGCTAAAATGGCAGCTTGTTGTGGTGATACTTAAGTCATCTCTCCCTGGAAAAAAGGCCTGAAATTTTCCGTATCAGTGTAAGAATATATTGTTTCCCACAACTAAGCCTAATTCTAATAAGTTCCTAAGGTATCTTTATACAGTAAGAAAATGGTCCCATCTTTAAGGAATTCAGACAAAAGGATTAAAACCATTCTAACTCATTCTCAGAATTTCTCCCTAATTTTGTCCCAGCCTGGAATATTCTTCCTCTAGTCTCATAAATACATGTTTTTTTTTTATTATTCACTTGGTTGTGTTGAGCTCTTATGACTTGGAACACTGCAAATAATATTTAGAATTGTTAGGCATATATGGAAAGAGATGGAAATATGTTCCATCACTTTACCTAGGTTTTCCACTTCATGTACACAGGATATGCTATTCAAAGAGTGACATCTGTAGCTTAATACTATATACAGAATTAATTTCATTACTTTATGCCTGTAATTATTATTATTGGCATTTTATAGTGATTTTTTTTCAGATATGCCTTTCTTCTCAATTCTTCCACAAACTTTTGGGAAATCTTCGTACTTTTCAGGTCTATTATCATTTAGAGTTTGGAGTATCATGAAAATCATCTTTCCAGATGATGAAACTGACCTGCTCAAGGTTAAATGGCTAATATGAGTAGAAACAACTGTGGAACTTCAAGTTCTTAAATCACAGAACTTTGATATTCTATTTTACTTCTAAATACTACTAAAAAATGATAAAAACAAAACTGTATTCCCAAATCCCATGCTATTGGTGATTATATTAATATCGTATAAATAAACACTGTACATTTGTGTTTATGTAGTACAGGTAAAAGAAGCTATGAAAGTATCATTCTTCCTTTTTATTATTATTATTATTATACTTTAATAATAAGCATGTGCACCACATGCAGGTTTGTTTCATATGCATACATGCGCCAAGTTGGTGTGCTGCACCCATTAACTCGTCATTTACATTAGGTATATCTCCTAATGCTATCCCTCCTTCCTCCCCCTTCCCCACAATAAGACCTGGTGTGTGATGTTCCCCTTCCTGTGTCCAAGTGATCTTACTGTTCAGTTCACACCTATCAATGACAACATGCAGTATTTGGTTTTCTGTTCTTGTGATAGTTTGCTGAGATGATGGTTTCCAGCTGCATCCATGTCCCTACAAAGGACAAGAACTCATCCTTTTTTATGGCTGCATAGTATTCCATGGTGTATATGTGCCACATTTTCTTAATCCAGTCTGTCACTGATTGACATTTGGGTCGATTCCAAGTCTTTGCTATGGTGAATAGTGCCGCAATAAACATATGTGTCCATGTGTCTTTCTAGCAGCATGACTTATAATCCTTTGGGTATATTCCCAGTAATGGGATGGCTGGGTCAAATGGTATTTCTAGTTCTAGATCCTTGAGGAATCGCCACACTGTTTTCCACAATCGTTGAACTAGTTTACAGTCCCACCAACAGTGTAAAAGTGTTCCTATTTCTCCATATCCTCTCAGGCACCTGTTGTGTCCTGATTTTTTAATGACTGCCATTCTAACTGGTGTGAGATGGTATCTCATTGTGGTTTTGATTTGAATTTCTCTGATGGCGAGTGATGATGAGCATTTTTTCATGTGTCTGTTGGCTGTATGAATGTCTTCTTTTGAGAAGTGTCTGTTCATATCCGTTGCCCCTTATTGATGGGGTTGTTTATATTTTTCTTGTAAATTTGATTGAGTTCTTTATAGGTTCTGGATATTAGCCCTTTGTCAGATGAGTAGATTGCAAAAATGTTGTCCCATTCTGTAGGTTGCCTGTTCACTCTGACGGCAGTTTCTTTTGCTGTGCAGAAGCTCTTTAGTTTAATTGATCCAATTTGTCAATTGTGGCTTTTGTTGCCATTGCTTTTGGTGTTTTAGACAGGAAGTCCTTGCCCATGCCTATGTCCTGAATGGTATTACCTAGGTTTTTCTCTAGGATTTTTATGGTTTTAGGTCTAACATTTGAATCTCTAATCCATCTTGAATTAATTTTCGTATAAGGAGTAAGGAAAGGTTCCAGTTTCAGCTTTTTACTTATGGCTAGCCAGGTTTCCCAGCACCCAGTATTTCTGTGGGGTTGGTGGTGATATCCCCTTTATCATTTTTTGTTGCATCTATTATTAAAAACGGAATCCTTTCCCCATTTCTTATTATCAGGTTTGTCAAAGATCAGATGGCTGTAGATGTGTGATATTATTTCTGAGGGCTCTGTTCTGTTAATTGGTCTATATTTCTGTTTTAGTACCATGCTGTTTTGGTTACTGTAGCCTTGTAGTGTAGTTTGAAGTCAGGTAGCGTGATGCCTCCAGCTTTGTTCTTTTGACTTAGGATTGTCTTGGCAATGCGGGGTCTTTTTTAGTGCCATATGAACTTTACAGCAGTTTTTTTCCAATTTTATGAAGAAAGTCATTGGTAGCCTAATGGGGATGGCATTGAATCTATAAATTACCATGGGCAGTATGGCCATTTTCACAATATTGATTCTTCCTATCCATGAGCATGGAATGTTCTTCCACTTGTTTGTGTCCTCTTTGATTTCACTGAGCAGTGGTTTGTAGTGCTCCTTGAAGAGGTCCTTTACATCCCTTGTAAGTTGAATTCCTAGGTATTTTATTCTCTTTGAAGCTATTGTGAATGGGAGTTCATTCATGATTTGGTTCTCTGTTTGTCTGTTACTGGTGTATAAGAATGCTTGTGATTTCTGCACATTGATTTTGTATCCTGAGACTTTGCTGAAGTTGCTTAGCAGCTTAAGGAGATTTGGGGCTGTGATGATGGGGTTTTCTAAATATACAATCATGTCATCTGCAAACAGGGACAATTTGACTTCTTCTTTTCCTAACTGAATACCCTTTCTTTCTCTTGCCTGATTGCCCTAGCCAAAACTTCCAACACTATGTTAAATAGGAGTGGTGAGAGAGGGCATCCCTGTCTTGTGTCACTTTTCAAAGGGAATGCTTCCAGTTTTTGCACATTGAGTATCATATTGACTGTGAGTTTGTCATAAATAGCTCTTGTTATTTTGAGATACGTTCCATCAATAGCAAATTTATTGAGAGTTTTAGCATGAAGAGCTGTTGAATTTTGTCAAAGGCCTTTTCTGCATCTATTGAGATAATCATGTGGTTTTTGTCTTTGGTTCTGTTTATATGCTGGATTACATTTATTGATTTGCGTAAATTGAACCAGCCTTGCATCCCAGGGATGAAGCTTTTTGACGTGCTGCTGGATCCAGTTTGCCAGAATTTTATTGAGGATTTTTGCATCAATGATCATCAGGGATATTGGTCTAAAATTCTCTTCTTTTATTCTATCTCTCTCAGGCTTTGGTATCAAGATGATGTTGGCCTCGTAAAATGTTTTAGGGAGGATTCCCTCTTTTTCTATTGATTGGAATAGTTTCAGAAGGAATGGTACCAACTCCTCCTTGTACCTCTGGTAGAATTCGGCTGTGAATCCATCTGGTCCTGGACTTTTTTTGGTTGGTAGGCTATTAATTATTGCCTCAATTTCAGAGCCTGCTATTGGTCTATTCAGGGCTTCAACTTCTTCCTGGTTTAGTCTTGGGAGAATGTAAGTGTCCAGGAAATTATCCATTTCTTCTAGGTTTTCTAGTTTATTTGCATAGAGATGTTTATAGTATTCTCTGATGGTAGTTTGTATTTCTGTGGGGTCGGTGGTGATAACCCCTTATCATTTTTTATTGGGTCTATTTGATTCTTCTCTCTTTTCTTCTTTATTAGTCTTGCTGGCAGTCTATCAATTTTGTTGATCTTTTCAAAAAACCAGCTCCTGGATTCATTGATTTTTTGGAGGGATTTTTGTGTCTCTATCTCCTTCAGTTCTGCTCTGATCTTAGTTATTTCTTACCTTCTGCTTGCTTTTGAATGTGTTTGCTCTTGCTTCTCTAGTTGTTTTAATTGTGATGCTAGGGTGTCAATTTTAGATCTTTCCAGCTTTCTCTTGTGGGCATTTAGTGCTATAAATTTCCCTCTACACACTGCTTTAAATATGTCCCAGAGATTCTGGTATGTTGTATCTTTGTTCTCATTGGTTTCAAAGAACATCTTTATTTCTGCCTTCATTTTGTTATGAACCCAGTAATCATTCAGGAGCAGGTTGTTTAGTTTCCATGTAGTTGAGCAGTTTTGATTGATTTTCTTAGTCCTGAGTTCTAGTTTGATTGCACTGTGGTCTGAGAGACAGTTTGTTAGAGTTTCTGTCCTTTTACATTTGCTGAGGAGTGCTTTACCGCCAATTATGTGGTGAATTTTGGAATAAGTGCAATGTGGTGCTGAGAAGAATGTATATTATGCTAATTTGGGGTGGGGAGTTCTGTAGATATCTATTAGGTCCACTTGGAGCAGAGTTGAGTTCAATTCCTGGATATCCATGTTGACTTTCTGTCTCGTTGATCTGTCTAATGTTGACAGTGGGGTGCTAAAGTCTCCCATTATTATTGTATGGGAGTCTAAGTCTCTTTGTAAGTCTCTAAGGACTTGTTTTATGAATCTGGGTGCTCCTGTATTGGGCACATATATATTTAGGATAGTTAGCTCTTCCTGATGAATTGATCCCTTTACCATTATGTAATGGCCTTCTTTGTCTCTTTTGATCTTTGATGGTTTAAAGTCTGTTTTATCAGAGACTAGGATTGCAATCCCTGCTTTTTTTTGTTTTCCATTTGCTTAGTAGATCTTCCTACTTCCCTTTGTTTTCAGCCTATGTTTGTCTCTGTATGTGAGATGGTTCTCCTGAATACAGCAAACTGATGGGTCTTGATTCTTTATCCAATTTGCCAGTCTGTGTCTTTTAATTGGAGCATTTAGTCCATTTACATTTAAGGTTAATATTGTTATGTGTGAACTTGATCCTGTCATTATGATATTAGCTGGTTATTTCGCTTGTTAGTTGATGCAGTTTCTTCCTAGCATCAACGGACTGTACATTTTGACATGTTATATTTTGACATGTTTTTGCAAAGGCTGGTACCTGTTGTTCCTTTCCATGTTTAGTGCTTCCTTCAGGATCTCTTGTAGGGCATGCCTGGTGGTGACAAAATCTCTAAGCATTTGCTTGTCTGTAAAGGATTTTATTTCTCCTTCACTTATGAAACTTAGTTTGGCTGGATATGATATTCTGAGTTGAAAATTCTTTTCTTTAAGAATATTGAATATTGGCCCCCACTCTCTTCTGGCTTGGAGAGTTTCTTCCAAGAAATCTGCTGTTAGTCTGATGGGCTTCCCTTTGTGTGTAACCCGACCTTTCTCTCTGGCTGCCCTTAACATTTTTTGCTTCATTTCAACTTTGGTGAATCTGACATTTTTGTGTCTTGGAGTTGCTCTTCTCGAGGAGTATCTTTGTGGTGTTCTCTGTATTTCCTGAATTTGAATGTTGGTCTGCCTTACTAGGTTGGTGAGGTTCTCCTGGATGATACCCTGCAGAACGTTTTCCAACTTGGTTCCATTTTCCCCATCACTTTCAGGCACACCAATCAGATGTAGATTTGGTCTTTTCACATAATCCCATATTTCTTGAAGGCTTTGTTCATTTCTTTTTTCTCTTTTTTCTCTAAACTTCTCTTCTCACTTCATTTCATTCATTTGATCTTCAATCACTGATACTCTTTATTCCAGATGATGGAGTCAGTTACTGAAGCTTGTGCATTTCTCACATAGTTCTCATGTTATAGTTTTCATCTCTGTCAGTTCTTTTAAGTACGTCTCTACATTGGTTATTCTAGTTAGTCATTCGTCAAATATATTTTCAAGGGTTTTAGTTTCTTTGGTTACGTAGTTCCTCCTTTAGCTCTGAGTAGTTTTATCTACTGAAGCCTTCTTCTCTCGACTAATCAAAGTCATTCTCCATCCAGCTTTGTTCCATTGCTGGCTATGAGCTGCATTCCTTTGGAGGGGGAGATGCACTCTGAATTTCTAAATTTCCAGGTTCTCTGCACTGCTTTTTCCCCATCTTTGTGGTTTTATCTGTCTTTGGTCTTTGATGATGGTGACATACTGATGGGGTTTTGGTGTGGGTGTCCTTTCTGTTTGTTAGTTTTCCTTCTAACAATCATGACCCTCAGCTGTAGGTCTGTTGGAGTTTGCTTGAGATCCACTCCAGACCCTGTTTGACTGAGTATCAGCAGCGGAAGCTGCAAAAGATAGAATATTGCTGAACAGCGAGTGTTGCTGTCTGATTCTTGCTCTGTAAGCTTTGTCTCAGCGGGGTACCCCGCCGTGTGAGGTGTGAGGTGTCAGTCTGCACCTAGTGGGGGATGTCTCCCAGTTAGGCTACTCAGGGGTCAGGGACCCACTTGTGCAGGCAGTCTGTCAGTTCTCAGATCTCAACCTCCATTCTGGGAGCTCCACTGCTCTCTTCAAAGCTGTCAGACGGGGGCATTTACCTCTTCCGAGGTTTCTGCTGCTTTTTGTTTAGCTACAACCTGTCCCCAGAGGAGGAGTCTACAGAGGCAGGCCGGCCTCTTTGAGCTGTGGTGGGTTCCACCGAATTCGAGCCTCCCAGTTGCTTTGTTTACCTACTTAAGCCTCAGCAATGGCAGGCGCCCCTCCCCTAGCCTTGCTGCGGCCTCGCAGTTAGATCTCAGACTGCTGTGCTAGCAAAGAGGGAGGCTCCGTGGGCATGGGACTCTCCTAGTCAGGTGTGGGATATAATCTCCTGGTGTGCCATTTTCTAAGACCCTTGGTAAAGCGCAGTATTAGGGTGGCAGTTACCCGATTTTCCAGGTGTTGTGTGTCTCAATTTCCTTTGGCTAGAAAAAGGAATTCCCTTCCCCCTTGTGCTTCCCAGGTGAGGCAATGCCTCGCCCTGCTTGAGCTCTCGCTGGTCAGGCTGCACCCGCGGTCCAGAGCCAACTGTCTGACACTACCCAGTGAGAAGAACCCGGCACCTCAGTTGAAAATGCAGAAATCACCCATCTTCTGTGTCGCTCACACTGGGAGCTGGAAGTTGGAGCTGTTCCTATTCAGTCAACTTGGGCACCCCCCCCGAAAATATTGTTCTTTATTTGTCAAGTAATCAGTTCGAATTATATGAAGATGACTTTGAAATGGAGTAAAGGCTGGAACCAGAGAGGAAAGCAAGAGCCCAGTTAATTCAACTATGTGTGAAGTCACAAAAAAAATTTAAATTGGTGATGAATTGTCTATTATACTGACATTTTTGGCACTGGACTGATATGAGCCTGGTTTCCAGCTCTGTCCATCATCACCATATAAACTTGAACCATTTCCTCAATTTCTCCTTTTCTTAATTAGTAAAACAAATATATTGGTTATTTCTGTTGGAAGAATTATTGTGTAAATTCTTACGGTATTTAATACTGAACCTAGCTTAAAATAGCAATCAATAATAATGTGATTCTGCCATTATTAATCTCAAACCAAACTTAATCTCAATCTCAAATTGGAAGATTCTTTGTCCCTAATTGAATGACAGGATGACCATAGAGGTAGGAGCAGGGGTAAAGAGAAGGATAAATGATTATGGGATTTAAAATTAGAATACATTAAAATGAGTAGCCAGTAGTATCATAGAGGTTGTAGAAAAACCACTCTAAGAGACTTAATTTAAGGCAATAGAAGATAATCATTCAATTCATATTCAATCAATGCCAACTTTGAAACAGGTACTATGTTATGCATAGGGAATTTAAATCATAATTTCAACACAAAATATTTTCTTATTAAGGAATATTTATAAACAAAAATTATAATATGTCTGTTAAGTTCTGTAATGGAGGATAAAAGAAAGGAGTGTAAGGAAAGTCTTCATGGAAGTCACAGTCTTATGAGACCATGAAGTCACAGAAAGTCTTCACAGAAGTGGTGATTTTTATGCTGGGTCTTAGAGTTTACTGGTCATGTAGAATAGAAAGTATCTTAAAGAGGGAAAAACCTGGGCTTCAAGTTGAGGCTATGGTCAGTGGAGCCATGTGGGGATCGCTTAGCAGAATAACAACAGAGCCAAACCAGATTTCAGTAGATAACTGATATCAGTACACATCATGAACTCCTAAAGGTTAAGAGAAGTGCCAGACAGCTCAGTTAGAAGATTGTTCAACAATATGGGAGGAAAATGATAAATATGTGACTTAAAGCTGTGGCACATAATAGCTCTGATTAGAAGAGAAATATTCTGTAACAGAACCTACAAAATTTAGTGACTTACAGGCTGAGATGTGGGAATAAAAAAAGAGTCCTATATTACATTGAAATTTTTAGCTTGAGAGATTAATTTGATGATGATATTATTAACCACAAATGAGAATACAGGAGGAAGCAGAAGTATATGGAATTGAGTCTAAAATCAATTCAGGTTTGTCCATGCAGGACATCAGAAATAAGGTTCTGAAACTCAATGACAGAAATCAGACCAGATTTTGGAGTTTTCGCTAGAGAGCATTTAAACTAAAATAACCAGGTAATCCAGGCAGAGTGATTAGAGAGTAGAGAAATGTGACTTCTATTACAAACAACCAACATTTACAGAGTGAAATGAGAAAACAGATCAATGAAGAAAACTGAACAGGAGTGACCAGTTTGGCCTGGCATTCTGAACAGGAGAAAATTTCAAGAAACAAGGAGTGGTTTCTATTTCAAATGGCTATCTTGTCCAGTATTATCTTAGGCTTATATTAATGTCCCCTGTTTCAGAAAGGCCTGGAACTCCTACGTGAAAAGAAAAGTACTACTTGCAGGAGAAAACGTAAAGAAAATAAGTCAGTGATTTTATTGATGATATTCTGGGACAAAAAGAAAGAAAGAAAAGAATGCTCAGTTTAAAAAAAAATAAAAAAACCTGCAGTGTTTCTATCTCTAACCTGCAGAGAGGAATCAGTTTCCATTGCTTTTCATGACTACAATTTAATTTTACAGTTACCATTTTCTTTTTCTTGCTATGAGCCGTTCATATATTGTGCTCTCCAGAGGACAGTTATATTTCAGAAGGCTTATTCTCTTCTTGAGGGGAAAAAGCTTGTGTATTCTTTTATCATACGATTTGTGCCAAATTCCCTTTTATATTATATTTGTTCTGTAAACTCTTAAATCTCAATGCTTACCCTATAGACCCTTTCCGACAAACAAATGCATTATCATAAGCACATTAATCACAATTGGTCCTTTGTCCTTCTTCTCTTTTTCCTTACTGATTGGTAAGGTTATGGAGTTTTTCACTAAAGGATATTTTTAAGTCTGTTATTGGCATATGCATACATTTGATACACGTTAGGCATTGATAGTAATAGATTGGAAACTTAAGAGAAACACAAGAATCATCTTCTGCTTAAAGCAAAGAGAATCAGAAAGCAAATTGAGTGTTTATTTTTCAACCTGAATTTAATGAAAAAAAAAAAAGTCAACTCCTAGAATGTGTATTAGATTTTTTAAAATGAAAGTGTCAAGGATTACAAGTAATTATGCCAAATCTAGCTTGGATGTTTCATATTCCTCTTCCCACTGCAAGGTATTATAAAAACTTAGTCACACATTTTACTTATCTATTATTTATTTACTACAAGATGGGGTCTCACTATGTTGCCCAGGCCGACCTCTAATTCCTGTGCTCAAGCCATCCTCCTGCTATCCTCCTGCCCCAGCCTCCTGAGTCCCTGGGACGTGCCACTGTTCCAGGTTTCACATAACAATTTTAACAAACATTGCCTAAATTTGCATCATATGTGTCTTCCTTCCTTTGAGCACAACTGTTTTCTTAAGATATAGTGTACAAGTACATTTTATAAAATAATTTTGCACATTTGATCCACCATTAAGTAGTAAGGTTTTTTTTTTTTTACTGTTAAAATAATGCTTTCAAATATCTGATTAATTCATTCATATGTAGGAAAAAAAAATCTACTAAACATTGTGAATTCCACCATAAACAAGACACAGTCCTGAAGGAACGTGGAATTTAATGAAGAAAGCCAACAAGAAACTGAAACTACATGCTTAAACACTATGTCAGTAAAAGCAACAAAGAATCAGTCAACTGAGGTGCTGATGACATTAACATCCACAAACCATTTTTAGGTGACAACAGATTCCATGCTACCTATGTAATATAATTTAAAACTAATATATTGATACAAATTCCATTATGAAAAAGAGTATCTATTTTCTTGGTATTTTTCAAATAATAATTAAAATTACAACATGATTATAATTACTATATATACACAGGTTATATACAATTATAAATTTCATATTATATTTAATTATATTGGAATAATAATTATGATACAAACACTAAAAACTACAGAAATAATAGCTGCCATTTATTAAAAGTTTATTTTTGTCCAGCACTGTTATCATAGGTTACCTCATATGATATCACTTTAATCTATAAGTACTACTAAACACATCCATCTTACATATTAGGTAAATGGAGCTTTGAGAGGCTTAAACTGTTAACGTGTGTTGGCACAGAAATTTATATACAAGAGAGTATAATTTCAAAGTTCATGTTGTAACCACTGTACTACACATTTTTAAACCAATCAATGTAGTTTTCACTTCAAAGAAAACCGTGTTTTTAAATAGTAAAAGAGTTAAGATTATTTAAGTTTTTTTTCTGAATCTGTTAGTCATTGGTAGAATGGAGATGTTCTGAATTAAGTAAACGTTAATGAAATGTAAATGATCTTTTGCTTCCAAAGTATTAGTCCAAGAGTTACAACTCCTCAACATCTGGTAGCGTTTAATAAAAGTGCGATCAATCAATATTTTAAATCTGATTCTGGCAAAACCAAAAGTAAGCAAGTATTAAGCAACATAATTACTATTAGTGGAGTTACATTGTTTTTCTCAATGTTATTTAATAAAATCAGCTGCTCTTTTAGAAATAAAAATTTGTAATAAGCAATTCATACTATAATGTATTAATACCAATTTTAAAATATTTAATCAATAAATTGACACTACTTTGGAAACATCTCATTTTTATTCTTCCCTATGTAACATTTGTTTTGGGGATGCAGCTCATATATATAACAAATGTCAAGTTTCAACTGTATCAACCTGATCAAATTTTAAGAAGTTTAAATTATTAGAATAATATAAATTGTCAATCCACTGTATCATTTCATTTTTTCTGGGAAAACATTTATAATAGCAACATTAAAATTTATTTACTTCCATTATTTCTCATTCTTCATTACTGTAAGCTTCATGAGAGAGGAGGTTTTAGCTGTTTTTTAATATAAAACTATGTTATCTGGAGGTAGAAAAATACCTGGCACATAGAAGGCAGAATGAATGAATGAATGAAGATTTTAGAAATTATGGTGAAAGTTCAACTCCAATCCAAAAGAAACGCTAAATTTACAAATGAATATATAAAAATCTTTCAATGCAAATTTAAAGTACAAATTCTGTCCATACTCCAAGCAAATATCTCATGTAATAATTCTACTTACCATCCTATGTTTAGTGGAAAGATATAGTGTTTAGTGGAAAGATATAGTATTTAGTGGAAACAAATTTGCTCTTTTCAGCCCAAATATTGTCTGCTACACAAACATGCTGGAAGCCTAATATCATGAAATGTGTAAATAGAAACAGTCCTATGTATCTTTATATAGATATATAGGATAACTATTCTATCTATATATCCATATATATATATATATTTAGCCTTTATAAGATTAAAATATAAATATTAATAATGTATAGGAGATTTTCACATGGCAAATTATAATATCTAGAAATGTAATCAACTTTGAAAAGTTTGAGATGAAATTTTCTATCCTAATACCTCAAATCAGGACAAAGCCACAGATTCATTAATATTTTCTGCTCAGAACTTATTATAGTCACTGAATTATTACCAACTGAAAGGTGCTTTACCCTCCTAAGTATATGGATACTTAAGTGGAAGCACTCAGTGATCATTATGGACACTTATTTGAGTTCATGACAGTTATCTTGTAGTTAATGGACTGATTATGAAACTGTGCCATTACCAAAGATGTTTAAAGATCTATTGTTACTATCCTAGTAGAAAATAATGGATTTCATATTTTTATGTGATGAAGTTTAAGTGTCAAGACTTGTTTTCAACTGTACATTTCAAACACCTACTCTCTAGTCTCTATCAATAAATTATACACTCAGTTCTTAGCAACAAGTTGTTGGAAGTAAGTACCAAAGCTCTTCATAAATCCAGATCAGGGATGAAATTATGTTTTTATCCATTAGGAGGTAAAACCAAATTGGTGGCACCTCTGTGGAAAAATTTATTTTAAAATTTGTTTTAGTTACATGAGTTAGCCCTATTTAAAAGATTTAAAACTATATCATTTCAACTAACAGTGGAAAACAAGTTTAGTTAATTATAATTTAATTTATACATCACAGAAGTAACTTATAAATTAAGCAGTCTTTAAACTACTTCCCTTATTCATATTATGTTTTTTTTTTTTTTAATTCTTGCTTTCTATCACTATTCTAGGAAGACGTTGACTTCAACAAGTATTTATAACTTGTAACAGACAACCTCGTGTCATGAAAAATGTGTGGTTTTGGAGTGAGGCAAAAATAAAAGCCAGGATGGTTAATCTGATTCTCAGATCCTGATTCAAAATATTGTAATACCCACCCACAAAACTATTATAATCTAAATGGGATAACACAAGTGCTAGCTTAGTCCTAACATTGGATTCCTTTGCTGACTTCTTCTCTAACTAGCTTTCTCTGAATGTCTAAGTTTTACAAGGTTTAGTCATTTCTCCCTTCTAGTCCCTCAATGCACTTTTAGTTTAAATGATATCATGATTACATAGCTTTAAATCTAGTTGCAGAGGGCTCCCAAAGGTATGTCTCTGGATCACACAAATTTAAATCTGTATATTCAATTTGCTGACACTTCCACTTGAATATTTCATGTCTAAAACTAAATTATTGCTCAACATCCTTAAACCATTCTGTTGATAGAGTTTTTTTCTGTGGCAGTTTCTGGCACCAACACCTACCTACTTACGTGAGTCAGATACATGAGAGTCACTGTGACCTTTCAATCCAACCTATTCATAAAATCTATAATCAAGTCCTGTTATTTATACCTTTTAAACAGACTTGCAACCGCACTACAGATGGTCCCCGACTTATGATGGTTTGACTTAAGATTTTTCTATATAAGATAAAGCAAAAACAATACACACTCAGTGGAAGTTGTACTTCAAGTACCTACACAACCTTCTGTTTTTCAATTTCAGTTCAGTATTCAATAAGTTACATGAGATACTCAACATTTTATGAAAAATACGCTTCGTGTTAGATGATTTTGCTAACTGCAAACTAATATAAGTGAGCACATTTAAGGTAGGCTAGGCTAAGCTATGATGTTTAGCAGGTTAGGTGGATTAAATGCATTTTTGAATTAGGATATTTTCAACCTATGGTGCATTTATGGGATGTAACCCCATCATAAGTTGAGAACTATCTGTAATCAAAGCCACCATATAAACTACTAAATAACTTTGTATCTCCCCACTCCATTTGTGCGCTTGCCTGTCTACAACGTGAGCCATTTTCAAAGCAAAATCCACCTCATAAAAGTATTATAATCTCCCCGTACCAAAAGCACCCCACTTCAAAGATTCCCCAATTTGCCTAAAATAAAAGATTCTGTAACATGAACTAAAGGCATAGCATGATCGTTCAGCCGCCAAAAATTCTAATGGATATCCAAACCCTCTTTGACCTTGCTCTCTACTCTCCATCCTGGGAGACTGAACTGAATTAGTTAATCAGTGGGCTTTCATGCCTTTTCCCTTTGTGTTTAGGCAATGGATGACCAGCCTCATTAGGAGATGAAAGGGCAGAAGGTAAAGCAGGGTCAGGAATCTATTTTCCTGTTTCCCTTTCTTTGGATTTCCTCTAGCTGAGTGTGACCCTCAGCTGAAGAGACTCATAAGGCTCTCATAAGGAAGTCTGCCCTCTATGACCCTCTCCTTCTCAGCTCCAACAACCTGCTTCTCCTTCAGGCCCTGGGGTAGTACATACTAGCTCTTCTAACTCTCACCCCAAGTTTCTACACTATCCCTTAAGTAATGCCTGTATCCAGCTTTCTTTACAAATGAATCCCCACAAAATATTTTACTTTTTGGTATGTCATCTGTTTCCTGTTTGAATCCAAGTGAAAGACAAAATAAGGACACCTTTTCTATAAGTTCCAGAAATTCTGGTCTTCTTATATACTATTTCTTCTGCTGGGAACTCTTCTCTCATTCATAACCTGGCTGCCTCCTTCTCATCATTATTCAAGTCTTAAATACCAATTCCTCAAAAAGGGCCTACCCACATAACCAAAGAAGGGCCTATCTGTTATAATACCTCATTCTTTTTGTTCTTAGTACTTACAATTTTGCAATTGTATGTGCAAATTATGTTTCTGTTTCCCTCACTTGATTCCAGGCTTCATGAAGCCGGTTCTGTTTTATTAAATGAAAAACAGAGCATTTGATACTGTAGGTGCTTGCTAAATATTTAGTAAGAGGAAAGATCAATCCAATAAGAGTCCTGTCTTTCACCACCATTTACTACAAAATATTTACCAGCTATGTACCCTATAGAGACAGTATAGTTAAAGGTATAGTCTCTGCAGTGTGACTCTAGGGTTTGAATCCTAGTTCTGACATATAACAATTTGTTACCTTAACCAAGTTACTCACTCTATGTCTCAGTTTTCTCCTCTATTTATATAAAGGGGGTGGGTAATAATAGAACCTATCACATGTACTTGATGTGTGGCTTGAACAAGTTAACATCTATATAGTGCTTAGATTTACGGGCCTGGAATAAGTGCTATGCAAGTATTATCATTATTACTATCATGTTGTGTGAACAACACAGAAGACAACAAAGACACAATTAAAACTAAATTTAAGAAGAGTTCCCAGTGGAGTGAGAAAATAAAGGTGTAAATAAAAATAATTTCAATATCACTAGGGTAACACTAAAGCAGTAACCTGCTCTTTCTGATAATACATAAAAATAAAATTTATGCAAAAGCTTCAAAAGTAGTCCAATGTACTAAGAAAATATTAATGATTCATTATATGGGGCATGTAAAACTTATGAACCATCACAAGCTAGGCAAGACAATATTTATTAAGAGGAAACTCTGACTATCCTAAGACCAAACACTATAATCAACAAGAATTTTAAACGTCATTGCATAGAACAGACATTTTTAAAATTTTATACTTTCTATTTGCCTCTCTACTAGTGTGGATATAGAAATAACTATGAATTGTATACATAGAAGTTAACTATGTGACCAGGCCTGGTGGCTCATGCCTGTAATCCCAGCACTTTGGGAGCAGACGGATCACGAGGTCAGGAGTTCAAGACCAGCCTGACCAACATGGTGAAACCCGTCTCTACTGAAAATACAAAAATCAGCCAGGCATGATGGCACATGCCTGTAGTCCCAGCTACGCAGGAGGCTGAGGCAGGAAAATCACTTGGACCTGGGAGGCAGAGGTTGCAGTGAACCAAGATCGCACCACTGCACTCCAGGAACAAGAGTGTGTCCCAAAAAAAAAAAAGAAAAAAGAAAAGAAAAGAAATTAACTATGTAATATAGAGATTAACTATGAATTGCATATTCATACACCTATATGTAATCATATAAATTATTATAAAGGTTTAATATGCCTTCTCTCTTTTTTTTTTATTTTTGAGATGGAATCTCCTCTGTCACCAGGTTGGAGTGCAGTGGCATGATCCCAGCTCACTGCAACCTCCGCCTCCTGGGTTCAAGCGATTCTCCTGCCTCAGCCTCCCAAACAGCTGAGATTGGAGGCACCTGCCACCATGCCCAACTAATTTTTGTATTTTTAGTAGAGATGGGGTTTCACTATGTTGGCCAGGCTGATCTCAAACTCCTAACTTCAGGTGATCCACCCACCTTGGCCTCCCAAAGTGCTGAGATTTACAGATGTGAGCCACTGTGCCCGGCCAAAAATGTTTTCTAAACTATATCTTCATATCATTCTATAGCTATAATCTATTAAAATTGTCCTATGAAATGTATCTTTTTATATCTATAGTCTATAATTATTAAACGAAATACACCACAGAAAATAATGTATGATTAATTCCATCTAAAATAAATATCAAAGGCAATGCACTGATAAAATTTATCTTTAATCACTGAAAATAATTATAAAATTGTATTAGAAAATATACAGATCATTTTAGTCTATCATTCATCCAACAGTTTAATCTCATCAAATTCAAGACATTTATGAGAGAAACCATTACCTAAGAATCCCCAATTTCCTGCTGAATTTCTAAAACCATTTCATTCTCTGCTCTGAAATTTCAGATCAGTTATCTGCAGTATCTCAACTTCTCCTTTGTAAATGTTCTCCTCCATGAGCTCTAGCTGAAATCTGGCTCCTGCCTGAAGTCACAGCTTCTCCCACAACTCTCTCAAATGGCAGCTGTTTTATCTCCCATCCCCCTATTTTCCTTGCATATGTAGGCAGTATAGGTATCCTTCTGGCTTTTTTTTTATTTTTCAGATTATACTCCCTCCTACCTATGTAATCCACCCACAGCTTTGAAGCTCGAAACATCAGATCATACCAACCGCTTCTCATCTTTGTAGTTGTCCATCATGTCCCTCACACCTTCACAATTTAAATTTTTTTTTCCTGATTTATTCAAATTCTCTTGCATACTTCTCCAGTTCTTAAGCCCAGTCTCCTGGAATTCTGAACTCTTCATCTACCCAATTTTTCAGCCATTATTTCCCATAGTCATACACTCTTCATTCATCTTTCAACAAAGGTTTCAACAAAGATCCATTGTGCAGCTTCTCTGAATCAATCAAGCACTGAGAATGCAGCAGACGGGGAGAAGGGACAAAAATCCCTGCCCTAACATATTCTGCATTCTAATCGAGAGAAAAAGACAAAATATTATGAAATTAGTAAAATTTGGATCTTGTTTTCATAATAACTGCAACTCATGCAAATACTGCAATTTCAGACATTCCAGTATTGACATGCTCATTATTAGAGGGTCCAGATTGCAACAATTTTTCTACCTTGAAGAGAGCTACAATTCATTGATGAAATCATTTGTTTCAGTGGTTCTTACCTACTACCTGTATTCCTTCCCTCTTTGCACAGCATAAATTCCATGGTACATCATCATACTGCTTTATTCATACATCCTCAATTTCTTTAGCCTAACTATCCTGTTAAAATGCAGCACTGTTTATACTCCATGTGTGTACCTATGCAACTGAACATGATGGAAGAAAAACATAAAACTATGCTTAGTAGACTTCCCTTACATTCATGTCCTTTAACTTCAAGTGAGTTTTAGGTTTTGCTGGGCAAGTTTACTTTGTGTCCCTAGTCCACACATTCTGCCACTCTCTTCTACCAGTTACCCACAAGCTGTTTTGCCTTCTAAAATAATTATATAAATTATATATAATATATAAATTATATAATATAATTATATATAAATTATATATAATAATTTATGTAATTATTTTTATATTATTTTATATAATATAATTACATATTTGATATATAATTATATATTTTATATTACATATTATATATAATTATATATCAAATATGTAATTATATATTGTATATATTTATATATTTTATATAATTGTATAATTATATAAATATATAAAATAATTATATAAAATTCTATAACTTCAACATTTGTTAATATGAAATCTAATAATTTTATCATAAATTCAATAATTGTAAATGACTTAATTTCTGATAAATAAATGTGTTATTTGTCCAGAAGAAGACATGTTTTACTTACAAAAATTATTTTTGTAACCATTAAGCTTTAAGTATTAATTTTTTCCTACTAAAATGACTTATTGCAATTATTAGCAGTTTACAGTAAATCAAAATAGATAAACATATTCTAAATATGATTAGATCACTAATTATCCTAAATGTGATTGGATTAGTAATGATCAAGTACAAAGGTATCATTTTATTGGAATACATCACAGTGTAAGATATGAACACATTTTCAGTTATTTTTCTGATTCACATTTGAATTGCTAATATTAATGTAGGTTCAGTGCCATTTCTATCCTCATTATCCTTCTTACAGACATGAGAATAAGAAAGTAGATGAGAATGGAAGGAGTCTTGTTATAGGCATGTCTGTCAGTTTGTTGAACTACTAAGAATGCCAAAAATTACATAATGAAAAATCATCAAATGTAATATCTAGTTATCTAACACACACCATATTGACTAAGCCCTTCCTCAGTGTTGATAAAATCAAAGAATTTATAAACCATTTGATTTTCAAAAGGGTTTGTTCCTTATTAGTAATTCACTTTCTTTAAAAAAAAAAAAAAAAAAGTTCAAATTGTGTTTTTTTTTTTTTTGTTTTGTTTTTTTTGCTTAGAGTTCAAGAAATTTTACCAACCAGAGGCAAGGCACCATAGTAGAACACAGAAAAGGAGTGTATGGAGTACAGACAATGAAAGCAGAAATGGGAAAGAAAAGCCTATATTGCATCTCAATTCTTGGGCAGATCAATTTTAGGGACGACATCATGAAGAAGAGGATTTTGAAAGTGAACTTTAAAAAATGAAAAAAGTGACCACATATCTATGGAAAAATATGTATATTGCCCAGTTTGCTGACCTTGTCCTGGACCAGTAGGCATTCACTTCTTCTCTCTTCTCAAACCTCTAGTACCTCTTATCTCATCCTCATTCTCAGCTGATGACCTTGCTTTTTGTTTCACAGAAAATATAACAAACAAAACTTTCTCAAACCCACCACCGCATATTCATACCTACAAGGATATATTATCATATATTTGCTTACCTCTTTGTCTGGGTTCTTTGTGGTTAAGACATCCCCTCTAAAGTTTAACTAGATTCCCTCCCCTTATACCTATTCTAGGAATTCCTCTCTCATCAATTATTTTCTTTCTGTCTCCCATACCATCATTTTGTTCTCTTTACATGTTATTACTTGAAGCACATACTCTGGTTTATTCTCAGATTCTATAAATCTTTCACTTTTTATTATCTGCAGAGCATCCAAACGAGAGCTCTATATCTCCTACCCAAAAAAATTTCCTGAACTTGAATTCTCTCTCAAGATACTGCCTCATTTATCTATTACACTTTACAACAAAACTGGTTGAGGGTTTCCTGTATGCACCAACTCTAATTTCTTCTAGTCTATTGTCTCTGAACTCACTCGAATAGCATCTCAATCTTCACCAACATAAAGCTGTGTTGAAGTTACCAAGAATTTTTATCTTCTTTCTTTTCTTTTTTTTTTTTTTTTGAGATGAAGTCTCGCTCCATCGCCAGGCTGGAGCCCAGTGGCACAATCTCGGTTCAATGCAACCTCTGCCTCCTGGGTTCAAACAATTCTCCCTTCTCAGCCTCCCGAGTAGCTCGGACTACAGGCATGTGCCACCACACCCGGTTAATTTTTGTATTTTTAGTAGAGATGGGGTTTCATCATGTTGGCCAGGATGGTCTCCATCTCTTGACCTCATGATTTGCTCGCCTTGGCCTCCCAAAGTGGTGAGATTACGGGCATGAGCCACCATGCCCGGCCCGATTTCTATCTTCATCTTACTCTATCTTTCAGCAACATTTGAGTTGGCTGATTATTCCCTCATGGTAGAAACACTTTCCTGCTAGCACTTTCCACTTCCATCTCATTGGCAACTACTTCCCAGTCTCTTTGCTGGTTTTTCCTCATCTCCCTAATCTTTTCATATTAGAATGAGTCAGGATGTGCTCATTGGGCCACAATGACTCACAGACTCCTTCCCCTGCATCAACTTCCCTTGTCCATGTTGTCATCGGTGGTCTGGGCCAGGACTCTGCTACTGTGACTCATCATCAGCTCTTGCTCAGCACCATGAAGGCCCAGAGTCTTTTTCTGCTGCTGGGCCTATCCTCTGCTCTATGACCTCTCTGGAGATATCACTATGACTTCAATTATAACACTAGCTATGAGATGTCATCAGTGAGCAGGTGTTTCTGACTGCTCATGGCAGCAGCACACAGCTCAAACTTCGTCTTCTATATTTCCCCAAATCTTCTTTTCCTCATTGTTGCAATAGGGATGTTCCAAAGGGTGAAAGAAAGATAACATTTGATAGCAATAGGATGAGTGTCATGGAAAAGCTGGAAAAGATGATGTTGAAGTCCAGGACTTGCCTAGTTATAACTTCTCATTTCTTTGTCTCATATGTGATTAACCCAGTTGAAATGTATGTTCCAAGCATTGTTTTTTGTTCTTTTTTTTTTTCTTAAGATAAGACATACAAAAAGTTAATATTATACTTTCTACTTTAATTCTCATTTGTTTTTCTAATGGTAATGTGAAAGACAATACCAATTATTAAATTTCAAAAAGTTCACTAAAGAATTCACCTTAGAATACAAAAATACTTTCATATTTTGGCTATTTAGAAACCATTTAATACCTTTATTGATTTCACTCTCATTTCAGGGAAGGTTAAAAAGCAACAAATACCTAAAAGAATAGAGAGTTTTAAAATGCATGATATTATTCGTAATGGAAGATTTTTCTGCATATTCTAGGATATATTTATTCCATTTCATTTATTTTTGCCTGCATTTGTCCTTTAAGAACTCTTTCAATATCATATCTTATGTTCCAATATGAATGAGCACATCTAAGGAGAAACGTTAAAATTCTAGCACACTGTGAGATTAACCAACCATGAAAATCTGACATTACTACAGATATTGTATTAATGGCTTTTAGACATAGATTTAATCTCTATGTTCCATAAAAATTTGGTTATGATTTTTGAGATAGCAAAACAATTGGTAAGATAAAATTGTTTCTATACTCATTGAATGTTAATATTCATAACCCTAATATTTAGCTCTATAAAGCACATGTTTCAAATATTCAAGTATGCTAATCAATGTGCTAGCCCACTCAGCTATGAGCAGTGAAGGTGACATGAGTAAATTCAATACACATCTAATCATCATTCTGCTATAATTCAGGATACAACTGGAACTAATACATGAGGGAAAAAAATCAGGAAATAATTGTGATAAAAATGTTCAAGCACAATGTTCCAGAAATCAGTGGACAGGAGGAAGGCAGAATGAAAAGGTTAATCTCTAAAATTGCTCTAAGTCAAGGCTTTATACTTTCACGTTAAAGATGGTACTTGGCTTGAGGAAATTGCATTTCACATAGTTATAGAAAAATGATTACAATTGTAGTAGTAGGAAAATATGACTCAATCCCTTGTTTTAATCAGTATAGCTCTCTTATTCTTACATGTAGATGGCAAACGACTTAGCACATTTCAGGAAGTTCTTTTACAGGATATAGAACAATGCATTACTCTTATAATCCTTTGTTTTTTATTACACCTCCCAGGTGAGGTAGAGTCTTAAAGTCTCCTGGAATATTAATACTTAACAGAAGAATCCCCGTACTTCATATGTCTAAACTTTCTAAAAAGGAAGTGTGAAGTAAAACTTGGCCTTCTTTTGAGATATTAAATGAAACAATTAGCCACTTTATGCTACAAAAAACTCTCTTTTTGCACACAAACACATCCACACACTCATTGACACACACATATGAAAATACACAACAGCAAAAACATATTAATTCCCAAACTCTTTTATAACTGCGATTTCCACCTGAGACTTAATCTTTTAATTTATTAAATGGGTGTGTGTGTTTTATCTATTTACACACACACATCAACATAACAAAATATTTTAAAATTCAAAGTTTCCTAAAAAAGAAATATATTAAAACAATATATGCTAGCCCTAATTTGGTAAGGTTGTTTAGCAAACGTGAAGAAATCAGATACCCCAAATTTAGTTATAATATTTGAGATAATAAGACAATAAACTGTTAAGATAAAGTTACTTCTATTGTCAATGAGCTTAAGTGCTTAATTATGTTAAAATCAGCATTATGTTTTAAATAAATAAAGATATTAATTACACTATAATTAAGCTAGATCACCCAGTTACCAGTAATGAAACTTCAACAGTCTCCATTGCATCTGATACGGTAGTAGAACTAATTTATGAAGGAGGCAATAAAAAAATACTTGACAGCAATACCAAATCCCGGTTCCCTAAATGTCTCATCACTATACTAAAGTTCAGAATTAGTGATTTTTAATAGGAGGATATAAGGAATCACTTAGAGTTTGCTCCTTTCTTGAGGGAGGTTAGGCCCAAATGCTATGCCACTGAGAAAGATTGGAGGATTCCCATGTAGAGAAAAATTTAAATGATTCCAAGTGTAGGGGGGAAGAAACCTCATGTGAGCAAGATAACAAGTTTGTTTCATCTAGAAACAAACTAAACAAGTCTGTGAGGTCTAAATGAAAAAAAAAAAAAAAAAGCCAGAAAAAAGACAACTATAATTTTAATAAACAAGATTGTTGAGGGACATTCAAGATCAGATAAATGAATGTATAGATAAATAGACCAAACTAATTAACCAAATCTTATTCCTCCTTTATTAGATTTTATGAACAACTTCATTCTTATACTCACTGTATACCCAATATAACTGCTTTTCTAAGAGCCAATTTTCAGTACATTTTTTCAAAAATCCTAAAAATTGTTGTGTATCCATTACTTTCCCAGTCATCCAACCAAAAGATAAACAATTAAGGGGGTGCCCAAGATGGCCGAATAGGAATAGCTCCAGTCTCCAGCTCCCAGCATGAGCAACACAGAAGACGGGTGATTTCTGCATTTTCAACTGAGGTACCGGGTTCATCTCACTGGGGTGTGTCAGACAGTTGATGCTGGTCCACGGGTGCAGCCCGACCAGCGAGAGTTGAAGCAGGGCAAGGTATCGCCTCACCTGGGAAGCGCAAGAGGGAAGGGAATTCCTTTTCCTAGCCAAGGGAAATTGAGACACAACACCTGAAAAATCAAGTAACTCCCACCCTAATACTGTGCTTTACCAACAGCCTTAGCAAATGGCACACCAGGAGATTATATCCCACACCTGACCTGGAGGGTCCCAGTCCCATGGAACATCCCTCATTGCTAGCACAGCAGTCTGAGATCTAACCACAAGGCGGGTAGCGAGGCTGGGAGAGGGGCATCTGCCATTGCTGAGGCTTAAGTAGGTAAACAAAGCCACCGGGAAACTCGAATTGGGTGGAGCCCACCGCAGCACAAGGAAACCTGACTGCCTCTGTAGACTCCTCCTCTGGGGACAGGGCATAGTTAAACAAAAAGCAGCAGAAACCTCTGCAGATGTAAAAGTCCCTGTCTGACAGCTTTAAGGAGAGCAGTGGTTCTCCATGGAGGTTGAGATCTGAGAACGGACAGACTGCCTACTCAAGTGGGTCCCTGACACCTGAGTAGCCTAACTGGGAGACATCCCCCACTAGGTGCAAACACCTCACATCTCACATGGCTGGGTACAAACCTGAGACAAAGCTTCCAGAGCAAGAATCAGACAGCAACACTCGCTGTTCAGCAATATTCTATCTTCTGCAGCCTCCAATGCTGATACCCAGGCAAACAGGGTCTGGAGTGGACCTCAAGCAAACTCCGACAGACCTGCAGCTGAGGGTCCTGATTGTTAGAAGGAAAACTAACAAACAGAAAGGACATCCACACCAAAACCCCATCAATACGTCACCATCATCAAAGACCAAAGGCAGATAAAACCTCAAAGATGGGGAAAAAGCAGTGCAGAAAAGTTGGAAATTCAAAAATTCAGAGTGCATCTCCCCCTCCAAAGGAATGCAGCTCATAGCCAGCAACGGAACAAACTTAGACAGAGAATGACTTTGACGAGATGAGAGAAGAAGGTTTCAGTAGATCAAACTTCTCAGAGCTAAAGGAGGAACTATGTAAACAGCACAAAGAAACTAAAAACCTTGAATAAAGAATGGATGAATGGATAACTAGAATAATCAACGCAGAGAAGACCTTAAAAGAACTGACAGAGATGAAAACCATAACACGAGAACTACATGACAAATATACAAGCTTCAGTAACCGACTCGATCAACTGGAAGAAAGAGTACCAGTAATTGAAGATTAATGAATGAAATGAAGCGAGAGAGAGGTGTAGAGAAAAAAAGAGTAAAAAGAAATGAACAAACCCTCCAAGAAATATGGGATTATGTGAAAAGACCAAATCTACGTCTGATTGGTATACCTGAAAGTGATGGGGAAAATGGGATCAAGTTGGAAAACACACTGCAGGATATCATCCAGGAGAATTTCCCCAACCTAGCAAGGGAGGCCAACATTCAAATTCAGGAAATACAGAGTATGCCACAAAGATACTCCTTGAGAAGAGCAACTCCAAGAAACATAATTGTCAGATTCACCAAAGTTGAAATGAAGGAAAAAATGTTAAGGGCAGCCAGAGAGAAAGGCTGGGTAACCCACAAAGGGAAGCCCATCAGACTAACAGCAGATTTCTCAGAAGAAACTCTCCAAGTCAGAAGAGAGTGAGGGTCAATATTCAACATCCTTAAAGAAAAGAATTTTCAACCCAGAATTTCATATCCAGCCAAACTAAGTTTCATAAGTGAAGGAGAAATAAAATCCTTTACAGACAAGCAAATGCTTAGAGATTTTGTCACCACCAGGCCTGCCCTACAAGAGATCCTGAAAGAAGCACTAAACATGGAAAGGAACAACTGGTACCAGCCACTGCAAACACATGTCAAAATGTAAAGTCCATCGATGCGAGGAAGAAACTGCATCAACTAATGAGCAAAATAACCAGCTAATATCATGATGACAGGATCAAGTTCACACATAACAATATTAACCTTAAATGTAAATGGACTAAATGGTCCAATTAAAAGACACAAACTGGCAAATTGGATAAAGAGTCAAGACCCTTCAGTATGCTGTATTCAGGAGACCCATCTCACATGCAGAGACATACATAGGCTCAAAATAAAGGGATGGAGGAAGATCTACCAAGCAAATGGAGAACAAAAAAAAAGAGGAAGGTTTGCAATCCTAGTCTCTGATAAAACAGACTTTAAACCATCAAAGATCAAAAGAGACGAAGAAGGCCATTACATAATGGTAAAGGGATCAATTCATCAGGAAGAGCTAACTATCCTAAATATAAATGCACCCTATACAGGAGCACCTAGATTCATAAAAAAAAGTCCTTAGAGACTTACAAAGAGACTTAGACTCCCATACAATAATAATGGGAGACTTTAACACCCCACTGTCAATATTACACAAATCAATGAGACAGAAAGTTAACAAGGTTATGTAGGAATTGAACTCACCTCTGCACTAAGCGGACCTAATAGACACCTACACAACTCTCCACCCCAAATCAACAGAATATATATTATTAGATCAATATCCCTGATGAACATCAATGCAAAAATCCTCAATAAAATGCTGGCAAACCAAATCCAGCAGCACATCAAAAAGCTTATCCACCATGATCAAGTGGGCTTCATCCCTGGGATGCAAGGCTGGTTCAACATATGCAAATCAATAGACATAATCAATCATAAAAACAGAACCAAAGACACAAATCACATGATTATCTCATAGATGAAGAAAAGGCCTTTGCCAAAATTCAACAGCCCTTCATGCTAAAAACTCTCAATAAATTTGGTATTGATGTAACGTGTCTCAAAATAATAAGAGTTATTTATGAAAAACCCACAGCCAATATCATACTGAATGGGCAAAAACTGGAAGCATTCCCTTTGAAAACTGGCACAAGACAGGGATTTCCTCTCTCTCACCACTCCTATTCAACATAGTGTTGGAAGTTCTGGCTAGGGCAATTAGGCAAGAGAAAGAAATCAAGGGTATTCAGTTAGGAAAAGAAGTCAAATTGTCCCTGTTTGCAGATGAAATGATTGTATATTTAGAAAACCCCATCATCACAGCCCAAAATCTCCTTAAGCTGATAAGCAACTTCAGCAAAGTCTCAGGATACAAAATCAATGTGCAAAAGTCACAAGCATTCTTATACACCAATAAAAGACAAACAGACAGCCAAATCATGAGTGAACTCCCATTCACAACTGCTTCAAAGAGAATAAAATACCTAGGAATTCAACTTACAAGGGATGTAAAGGACCTCTTCAAGGAGAACTACAAAACACCGCTCAGTGAAATCAAAGAGGAAACAAACAAATGGAAGAAAATACCATGCTCATGGATAGGAAGAATCAATATTGTGAAAATGGCCATACTGCCCAACGTAATTTATAGATTCAATGCCATCCCCATTAAGCTACTAATGTCTTTCTTCACAGAATTGGAAAAAACTGCTTTAAAGTTCATATGGAACCAAAAAGTACCCCGCATTGCCAAGACAATCCTAAGCCAAAAGAACAAAGCTGGAGGCATCACGCTACCTGACTTCAAACTATACTACAAGGTACAGTAACCAAAATAGCATGGTACTGGTACCAAAACAGAGATATAGACCAATTAACAGAACAGAACCCTCAGAAATAATACGACACATCTACAGCCATTTGATCTTTGACAAACCTGATAATAACAAGAAATGGGTAAAGGATTCCCTATTTAATAAATGGTGCTGGGAAAACTGGCTAGCTGTAAGTAGAAAGCTGAAACTGGATCCTTTCCTTACTCCTTATACAAAAATTAATTCAAGATGGATTAGAGACTTAAATGTTAGACCTAAAACCATAAAAACCCTAGAAGAAAATCTAGGTAATACCATTCAGAACATAGGCATGGGTAAGGACTTCATGTCTAAAACACCAAAAGCAATGGCAACAAAAGCCACAATTGACAAATTGGATCTAATTAAACTAAAGAGCTTCTGCACAGCAAAAGGAACTACCATCAGAGTGAACAGGCAACCTACAGAATGGGAGAACATCCTTGCAATCTACTCATCTGACAAAGGGCTAATATCCAGAACCTATAAAGAACTTAAACAAATTTAGTAAAAAAAACCAAACAACCCCATCAAAAAGTGGGCAAAGATATGAACAGACACTTCTCAAAAGAAGACATTCATACAGCCAAAAGACACATGAAAAAATGCTCATCATCACTCACCATCAGAGAAATACAAATCAAACCCACAGTGAGATACCATGTCACAGCAATTAGAATGGCAATCATTAAAAAATCAGGAAACAACAGGTGCTGGAGAAGATGTGGAGAAATAGGAACACTTTTACACTGTTAGTGGGACTGTAAACTAGTTCAACGATTGTGGAAAACAGTGTGGCAATTCCTCAAGAATCTAGAACTAGAAATACCATTTGACCCAGGCATCCCATTACTGGGAATATACCCAAAGGATTATAAGTCATGCTGCTAGAAAGACACATGGACACATTATGTTTATTGCGGCACTATTCACCATAGCAAAGACTTGGAATCGACCCAAATGTCGATCAGTGACAGATTGGATTAAGAAAATATGGCATATATACACCATGAAATACTATGCAGCCATAAAAAAGGATGAGTTCTTGTCCTTTGTAGGGACATGGATGCAGCTGGAAACCATCATCTCAGCAAACTATCGCAAGAATAGAAAACCAAACATCGCATGTTCTCCCTCATAGGTGGGAATTGAACAATGAGATCACTTGGACACAGGAAGGGGAACATCACACACCAGGTCCTATTGTGGGGAGCGGGGAGCGGGGAGGGATAGCATTAGGAGATATACCTAATGTAAATGACGAGTTAATGGGTGCAGCACACCAACATGGCACATGTATACATATGTAACAAACCTGCACATTGTGCACATGTACCCTAGAACTCAATGTATAATAATAATAAAGATAAACAATTAAATATATTTAATACTAAAACTACACAATGAAACCAGATTCACACATGAATTAACATTTCAGCCTTAAGATATTTCTATATAAGCACACTATATTGTTGGTTACATTTATTAAAATTATTTATTTTCAGAGTTCTTTTATGTTTATGCTTAAGAATATTATATCTATGTAAAATAAAATTGAATCTTCTCACTGAGTCATCAAAGGTTTGTTTTAGAAAATGGAAATCATCTTTTAAAAGCAGATTTTCTATAGAAATGAAAGCTAGCACAACTAAAAAGAATTTGAAGTAATCATTGAAATTAACCTTTACATTTGCTCCTGGCTTTCACAATTTAGAAGCCCTGAAGAGAAGTGGCCAGATGAGGAACAGTCCTACCTTGATTAAAAAAGAATTGTAATGGATATACATAAAATCATATCTTTATCACTTTCTCTCCAATATTCCATACTGAATAACTGCTGTATAGTTTAAATTGAACATTATAGACTATAAAATGTATGAAATGATTATTTCATCTTTTTGTACCTCTATATAAGATATAGATATATGAGATATATATATATATATTTCTATCTCTGTCTCAATTTCTGTTGTCCACAAAGAATGCAGCAATTTTTCATGTAAGAAAAATAAACTATAAAAATCTCAGAGATTAACTACCACAGTTTGAAATTAAATAGTTGTATGTTTTTTTAAATAATGTTTAGACAGTATAAAGTCCTCTATTATTCTTTATTATTTTCTCCTTTCTCTCTTACAAGCCTCTTATTGTTTTTTTTTTTTTTTTTTTTTTTTTTTTTTTTTTTTTTTTTTTTTTTCCGGTTTTAAGGGACAAAGAAAGGGTGGAAAGGAATAATGGCACAACTTTCAACATATCTGTTTTTTTAAGCTTTGTTCTCAGCCATTATGATTTTATTGCTCTGTGATGAAGTAAAGAGGTAATCACTGCTGTTTTAGCAAATAGCAATCAGTGTTAACAAAACTAGTGTGCTCTTTCATGCTTGGATTTTATTTCTGTGTACAAAACCATATTCTTTATGTTTCATGTAATTCTTCAGTTTTCCTTGTTAGTTGTCAAAATTTTGAATAAAAGATAGTAAACTTATGCAATAACTAAAGATTTTATTTGAGAC
The DNA here is from genome assembly GCF_047675955.1 of Chlorocebus sabaeus. Lineage (NCBI taxonomy): Eukaryota > Metazoa > Chordata > Mammalia > Primates > Cercopithecidae > Chlorocebus > Chlorocebus sabaeus. The sequence goes on along the minus strand of NC_132910.1, from coordinate 41,968,115 downwards.
AAGAGAACTGAAATTAGAGTGTGTCAACCAAATCTATTCATTATTTGTTAGGAACAGAACCAAATTTATGGCATACAAGCTTAAAAAGAACACCTAACATCCAAAATGGAAAGCAATATGTGTGAAATATAGAACGTAGTATAGAACCTATTATTTAGTTCAACAATGTTTGTTATTTTAAAGTTTATTTATTTATTTATTTATTTATTTATTTATTTATTTATTTTTGGAGATGAAGTCTCTCTCTGTAACCCAGGCTGGAGTGCAATGGCACAATCTAGGCTCACTGTGACCTCTGCCTCCCAGGTTCAAGTCATTCTCCGGCCTCAGTCTCCTGAAAACATGGGACTACGGCATGCACCACCATGCTCCAGCTAATTTTTTGTAATTTTTAGTAGAGGCGGGGTTTCACCATGTTGCCTAGGCTGGTCTTGAACTCCTGAGCTCAGACAATCCACCTGCCTTGGCATCCCAAAGTGCTAGGATCACATGCGTGAGCCACCATGCCTGGCCTAAAGTTAATATTTAAATGCTGAAAAACATTTATTTGGATGAATTAAAAAATGTGAGTTGAAATACAAGCCAACCACAAGAGTTCCTTAGTTTCAAAAACACAAACAAGAAAAATATGCATATTTTATATTTTACTTCTGGTTCTGTACTAGAATTTTGTCATGACATAAAAAAATATTTTCTGAACTCTACTTTATTTTCTGATTATAAGAAAATTAACTAGATAAAAATTCTGAAAAAAAAAATTTTAATGATCATTGGCTTTACTTAATGTTATCCCTTTGGGAAAAATTTCCTTCAATATACAGATAACCTACATAGAGGACTAGAATATTTAAAACTCTGCTTCTTGTGCTCATACACTAATTCAACATTCACTGAGCAGCAACATGTGCTAGGTCTGAGGAAGGTACACAGGGTAGAAGTTGAATAAAATATCCCTTTGTCCCTAAACAGACATGCAAATAGAATTGCAAGACAGTTATAAGGCTATTATAGAGATAAGATCAAAGTACTGTGGAAGGAGAGGGAGAGAAATTTTACCCCAAGGATTAAATAAGACTAAGCGACTTTAGTGGGAGTGAATTAGGAATTCGGCAGAATTGTTTTACAAGACCATACTGATAAAACAGGATGCGGTAAAGAAGCTGGCGAAAATCTGCCAAAACCAAGACGGCAAAAAAAGCAACCTCTGGTCATCCTCACTGCTCATTATATGCAAATTATAATGTACTAACATACTAAGGGAAACTCCCACCAGTGCCAAGGCAGTTTACGAATACCATGGCAATATCCAAAAGTTATTCTGTATGGTCTGAAAGAAAGACAAACTCTCAGTTTCAAAAATGCCCTGTCCATTTCGAAGACTCAGGAATAATCCACCCCTTGTTTAGCACATGATCAAAAAAAAAAAAAAAAAAAAAAAACATAAAAGTAGCCAATCAGCAGCAGCCCTCAAGGCTCACTCTATGACATCTTTTCTGATGACTGATGAAGTGACAATGGAGACATCCCCCAAGACCCCAAATTAAGATCAATCAGCATCACTTAGACCTGATTGGTGGGTGAGTCTCCCATTGTCTAGATTCAACTTACTGTCTTTTACTTGCCCCGCTTTGATTTTGGTCCCTCTGTCCTTTCCTACATTCTTTATTGTGGACAGATAGGAAAGTGGCCGTGAGGCTTCTGGCTTCGAAGCCGGATTGCAGTCTGCTATTGTCTGGGTGCCCCAGATGGGAGCACGTCTGGCCAGCCATGTCCTTTGTAGCCCATCTGTTGCCCCTTCTCTCAGAGTTTTTCTCCTTCATTTCTAATAACAGGCAATTTTACTTTCCTGTTCTTAGTGCCAAAATGCATGCTTATGTTTATTTCATTATCGTGTTTGTAGTCTTTGCTTTAGCTATTTGGGCAATGGTTTAAGGCAGGACACTTGGTTGTGAGATGTCTCCTGTTGTGTTAACCCTGTGATGCCAAAGTCATGTTGTTCTGTGGCCCCAGTTGTTTTAGGCCTAGTGTCTTTGGGGTTAACTATTGGCCAACTCCAGAATGCTTCAGTGTTTTTGGCATTTGGTGTGGGGACCCTTGTTAGTTGATACTTGGATACTCTGGATTTTTTGGCATTTGATACCACTAGCTGCCCCTGGATGCTCTGCAATGTTTGGCATTGGCATTCTTGCTAGGATTGTGAGTTAGAGTCCATCCTAAGGACATCATGGTTTTGCCTTTTATTGTTTTCTACCCTAAAGTCATCATTTTCTTAATAGCATTTCTGCAACTTTTTATACACTTTTACCACTTTTCTTATTGTCACTTTATTTTACACTTTGCTATAGGAGGTGAGAATTTGAAGAGGAAAATAATTGAGCTCTTGCTAGACTTAGAAAAACTTTTGTCTAATAGATCCTTATTAGACATGGAGACAATGGCAAGTCCCAAAGAACTTGTCACTAGGCTGTCTTTTAGGCAATTAGAACAATTCAAATTAGAAATCAAATTTAGCCATGTGGAAAAGTCCCAATTTTTTAGAGAGATAATTTGGATTCAGCTATCATTTAGAAAATCATGAGTTTGTGTTATTATTTCATGTCTAGAGTCCTAAGATAAAAGCTATTGGATCTTTGTTTATGTGTATGTATACATGTCTAGATGTGTTTGTGTATGTACATTCATTATATTATATATTGTACCTACAGAGTACCAAACAGGCTTATAAATAAAAGACCACTCATAAGTTAACTCCAAGCATTTTTCAAGTTCATGTGATAAGTTCATGGAAACTTAGAATTAATAAAAATTTATATATAATTCTGTATATGAAATATGCCAAAGAAAATATGATCTTATTGAAACAAAATTGGTCAATTGGACATTACTTAAAAGTGGGTTTTACAATATAGATTTAAGAAGAAACAAGAAACAAGTGAGAAAGATTAAAACAAATCAATAAGTAAGAAAGAAAAATGTGAAGGTTATAAATACAATGATGTATTTTTGGTAATAAAGGTTAAAAGTAAATGAATGTTATATGAGAAAGGATCATGTGTGGCAAATTCTTGTCCTAAAGTAGAATGACTAATTATTTAGGAAAGAAAAAAGTATAGGATAAGTCAGAAAGTCTAAGCATGTCATAGATGATCTATGTAAGTCATGATAAGGTTTATAAAAGGGAGCTTATTTTTAAAATTATGTATAATTAAATTAGCTGTAACTGAAATAAAATTTATTTATAATAATCTATGTAAATTTTGGTCCTCATGTTAAAACAAGTTTTCTTATTTAAGTGTTGGTTTGCTTATAGTAAGACCACAAGAAATACTGACTTTTAATTCTAAAATCTATTTTAAGACTTCTCAGCTTTACATCAGTTTCTTTTCCCTTGTAAAGGTGTACCCTTTGCAAACTCAAACATGACTGTTCTAGCCTTCTTCTCGGAAAAAAAAATATAATACTCATCTCTTGCTGCAGCTCAGTAGTTAAAGATTTGTTCTTTCATAATGATGGCTAGGGTTCAATTCCTGGCTTACGGAATGAGTTCTTTCTGGTTTGACACTTGCGGGACTTTTGCTATTTATTTATTCTTTTACCCTCCATATACAGTTTCTGATTTTCTGACTTGAATTTTCTTTTCTCTGAGCTACCTTAGGGGTGATTCTAGATGCTTGGCTTCTCTCCGGAGACATCTTGTGCATCTGTAGTTAAGTCATAAAACGTTAGTGAGGCTTATTGGTTTCACTTGAGAAAACACCTTTGGGGAAAATAAAAAATGGCTAAAAATGGCTTAAAAGCCAGAATTTTCAGCTATTTGTTCTGGCTAGAGTCTGTCTGGTATAAAGAGATTTAAACGGATTATTTTTAAAAGAGCTCTGTGTTTAAAATTCAGCTTAACTAAAAATAAATATCCAAGATATAAACATATATGTACATTTTTTCTTAAATGTTTTATGCATTTTCTCTCCTAGGATCTTGATTTTTTTTTTTTTTTTTTTTTGAGAAAAAGTGTTGTTTTTTTTTTCCTCAGTGAAATAATTTATTTCTATAGTCTGTCATCTTGCCACCCTCAACATCCACCTGAGACATTGTCCACTGCTTCTGACAATAGTAGGAGAATATTTGTTCAGTTCCTCTTATGTACAATTTGCTGTGCTACTTAGAGAACACAGATTTTTAGCGATATAGTTTGGCTCTGTGTACCCACCCAAATTTCATGTTGAATTGAAAGCCCCAATGTGAAGGGAAGGACCTGGTGGGAGGTGATTGGATCATGGGGACAGATTTCCTCCTTTTTCTTCTCCTCACAGTGAGTGAATTCTCAAGAGATCTGATTGTTTAAAAGTGTGCAGCACTTCCCCTTGTGCTTTCTCTCTCTCTCCTGCTGCCACATGAGGACCTGCTTGCTTGCCCTTCACATTTCCTCCATGCTGGTAAGTTTCCTGAGGTCTCCCTAGCCATGATTCCTGTGCAGTCTATGAAACTGTGTGTCAACTAAACCTCTTTTCTTTATTAATTACCCAGTCTCAGGTAGTTCTTTATAGCAGTGTGAGAATAAATTGATATATTCAGAAAATCTAAAATTATTAATTTTCAGCTTTTAAAATATTATATTTTGCTTTAAAATTTTATATGTTATAAAATATTTTATTGGTATATATGGTAGACTTTCATGCCTGGATTGTTCAAACAAACCTATAGAATTCTTTAAGATAAAAATGTAATTATTTCGTTGGTCCTATCAGCAATTATGACAGCTAATTGTTGATAAAAGTTGATAAATTTATTTCTATAAAGCAATTTAACATCAAGTTTAAAAAATGTTTGGATAATTAACAAGGTATATAATACATAAAAATACAACTGCAGTCTACATATAAAGGGCCAAATTATAGTTAGGAAAAGTTCATCTTAATTGTGTTTCCTTCATCTGCTAGGCCATTTTAAAAAATAAATTTTCAATGTTTTCCACAACAACATAGCATAGCTTAGAAACACATGACAAGTAGGCATATAGATTATATTTTCAAAATGTTTGCATCTTACAAAATCATATTTATATTGATATTTTTCCATTGACATTTTCCCACTGTGAGCATAGAGAGTTCAACTGTCATAGATAAAAGTAAAATGCATCTAAAAGACAAACCTGGTTGTTGTGGACAGTCAAAGCAAAAAGAAAAGAGCGGAGACAAACGAGAAGCAATTATTATTAAGTCAAAGGACACAATTCACTTGGTAAATACATAATCCTCCAAAAATGACAGTGTTTATGATCAACACTGTCTCATTTTATGTCAATACATATTAATATCATTAATTGCAAGATCTAGAATTTTTGTCACTTTAAAGACCAGAAATTTAAGTATGCAATAATTAGCTACGTAGCCAATATTCTATTACTACTATGAAATCTTTTATTTTTTCCAAGTGAAATTCCTGTGACTATCAGATATATTTATTACCATCAACAACAAAATGATTTAAAAATCAATCTGTAATGAAGGTCACTAAAGGTACAAAGGAATAAATTCCTCATCAATATGTCATTTCATTATCTTTCTATATTACTTTCTAGAAGAAAAACTTTTCTTATTAAAATGAGAAGAGTGAAAACACTTCATTAAGTTAGACTATACTTGTTTGCTCTATATATTCTTTATACATGTTTGTCATATTCTACTTTGGAAACAATCTTATTTTTTGCTTGTTTTTAGTCAGAATTTTATTTTATTTTCCTTTGTTTCCCAATTATTATCATCATATATATTTTAATTAGAAAAATAAAACTCTGAAGAAATGCAGGGATGCTGTTAATTTCCTATACTTGGCATAATTTTGAAATCACATAACACATTGCCACCAGAATAGGTCTTCACACTTTATAATAAAAATATTAATTTATTTGTTTTTGTCGTTGTTTTCTGGCTTGTTGTTTTGTTGGTTGCTTTTCTTCCAAGTCTATATTGATCTATGCTGTAATACTATTTCCAGATAAAACGATATAAATACAATTTAAACAAAAGATGTTTAGGACTAGTCACAGTGGTTCTCGCCTGTAATCCTAGCACTTTAGGAGGAGGAGGTGGGCAGATCACTTGAAGCCAGGAGTTCAAGACCAGCCTGGCCAACATGGTGAGATCCAAACTCTGTTAAAACAGAAAAATTAGCCAGGCGTGGTGGCGCATGCGTGTAATCCCAGCTACTCAGGAGGCTGAGGCACTAGAATCACTTGATCCTGGGAGGTGGAAGTTGCAGTGAACTGTGATCATGCCACTACACTCCAGTCTGGGTGATAAGGCAAAACTGTCTTGAAAAAAACAAAACAAAACAAAACAAAAGATGTGGATCAAGTACGAATACTTTTTCCCACTCTTACGTTTCCTGATTATAAAAATCACATATAGATGCCCATTTGAGAACATTGTAGATGATTCAAAACACAGATCAACTATCTGGGGCTTCAAAATAATATTAAAGAGCAATTGTTCAGAATTAATCCAGTACATGATGAATTCATAGAGATAATGTTTCTAGCATGAAAAAAAGGGGAAAAGAATAATGTGCCCTTCAAATGCCAGGGTCTTTATTGATTACAAACTCTGAAGAAAGCCAAAATGGTGACTAGAACAGAAAACACTATTAATAAGAAAGGAACATTGGATGCAGTACATTTAAATTTCTCTTCTTTGATTTTATGTAGTGTATAAAATTGCAATTTTATAATCTAATTGTTCCCATAAATGACTAATTTGGTCCCTCCATATTTGTGTTTTTCCATGAAATAAACTTATTCTTAGCTGCTTTCTGAATTAACCCCAAAGGAGAAACAACTGATGGCTTGGTCATAGCAAAATAGTCCAAATAGTTCTTTTAGAGGTGCCCTAAAAGCTCAAGCTATGATGGAACATGAAAAATCATGTAATTTCATTCATCCTTTCCCTTGCTTATAATTGTCATTAAGATCTCACAAAATTTTTCTGCTCCTGGAGTTATGATACCATTTTGGTTAGATTGTTATGAACCAGGGTTGAATAACAGGTTTGGTCATGACTAGTTATGAAGACATACAAGCTTAGATAAATAGATGGTTTGAAAAAAAAAAAAAAAAAAAAAAACACCCATTGAGTAATTCACATACATCGATATTAATCACAAGGCATGTCCAGAAACCAAGAGAAGCTTATAAAGAAAAATGAAGAGTTCAATTCAAGCACCATTAACTATGTCCCAAATTTCATTACACATGCACAGTTTTTGCAAAGAAATCAAAGAAATTTAAATAGGCAGCAAACGGGAGACATTTGGGTATTGGTAAGGGCAGCATTTCATATTTAGAGACATGAAATAGATCTCCTGGTAGTTCCTGAGTAAGAGGCAGGTGATTTTTAACAAGGGAATTTGGAAGACATACATTTGATACATGTACCTTGCGTATAATAGGCACTTAAAACACAGTATCAAATTAACAATTTGAAATCAGGTCATTGATTCAGCCATATGGTAATAAAGCCTTAAAATGTCACACACAAATGCACACAAACACACACACACATATACACATAGATATACATACACACATATATATTTCATAACTAACTTTACTTTTAGAAATATAGAGCTTATTTATTGATAAAGATTTCCAAATAATTAATTACGGCTTCAATATTTATTACACAATCAACTTATCAATTGCAGAAAGACTTTTTAAAACCTATAATTGGAGTTTTAAAAAGTTCACATTCTATGAGAAAATGATGCCTAATTTTAATCTTTATCTTCATTTCTGCCTCTATTTAAATTGCTAAGTGGAACTTCTCTATAATACCTGTAACCTCTAGAACAAAATAAGATTTGTAAATATTAAAAACACATATAAAGAATTTCTTTTCTATTTAATTATTTTTATGATGTGAATATGAAGACTTTAAGAATATGAGGCATGGAAAACATTAATCCCTTGATTCATTTCAGGGAAAACACAGAGAAGACTTAGAATTTTTATCATCTAAAACGTATGGCACCTGTCTACACTCAAATAATATTAAACCAAACAATTGTTGATGGAATAATCCTGTCATTATAATTTATAATGAGGCGGTTAAGATTTTGTAACTTTTACTTCAAATCTATTGCATGTATCACATTTCATGAGGATATTCTCAACTTAAACTTTATCAAAATGTTAATATTCTGAATAAGAACTATGTAAATGTCAGTGTTTCAGCTTATTTTTAATGTCAATTATTATACAGTAGTCTACCCTTATCTTTTGCTTTGCTTTCTGCAGTTTCAGTTCTGCACAGTCAATCACAGTTTCAGACTGCACAGTCAATCATGTTCTGAAAATATTACAAACAATAAGATATTTTGAAAGAGAGGGAGAGACTATATTCACGTAACTTTTATTACAGTCAATTGTTATCACTGTTCTATTTAATTATTAGTTACTGTTTTCAATCTCCAACTGTGCCTAATTTAGACATTACATTTTATCATATGTATCTATGTATGTATGTATAGGAAAAAACATAGCATACATAGGATTTAATATGAACAATGGTTTCAGGCATCCACTGGGGATCTTGGAATTTATCCTCCATGGATAAGTGGGGATTACTAGAACCAAAATAAACATTAAGGCTCAATTATAGCAAGTATATTAAAACTTATGAATGGTAGATATGTTGGAAAGTATTGTTCACTTTTCCTTCACTCCCGTCCCTTGCCATAGCTTCCCTATGGTTACAGTACATTTCTGATTTCACTGAGTTTGGACTTATCCAAGAGTCATGCTTTGTAACCAGTGGAATGTGGACAGATGTGCCAGAGCTAGTTTTTAATGTAGACTTTAAGGGACAGTTCATGGCGGGGCATGGTGGCTCACACCTGTAATCGCAGCACTTTGGGGGGCCGAGGTGGGCAGTTCACGAGGTCAAGAGTTCAAGACCAGCCTGGCCAACATGGTGAAACTCCATCTCTACTTAAAAAGCAATACAAAAATTAGCCGGGCGTGGTGGCACACACCTGTAATCCCAGCTACTAAGGAGGCTGAGGCAGGAGAATTGCTTGAACCCAGGAGGTGGAGGTTGCAGTGAGCCGAGATCATGCCATTGCACTCCAGCCTGGGCAAAAAGAGCGAAACTCTGTCTCAAAAAAAAAAAAAAAAAAAAAAAAGTAGACAGTTCCTGATTCCAACTCACCCTCTTCTCCCCCATGAGAAGAGCCTTCCCTGAATAGCTGCTGATGCCAGATTGAGGAGACAGGTATACCAGACCTGAATCTCACCTTTAGACAAAGTCAAGTTATGTTGCTTTAGCTTAATCCAGACAAGCAAACCAGAACCACAGTTATTCCAAAGACCAGTGACCACTGAGATGTGCAGCTGTTTGTTATGCAACATTAGTGAAGCAAAACCTGACTAATATAGTAATTAGTGTGTTTCTTTGGCTTTACATTGATATTTTTTATTCAATTTCTAGGTTATTATCACATTATGTATGTTTGCATTGAGCTATTTCTAATCTTTTGTGGAATCTGGCAAGGTTAAAAACTACAAGATTAAATCGTTTGTAAAAGTAAATTGTTTAAGATGTATTATAAAAAATTCTGTGGCTAAAGTATATGGTAAACATGTTTTCATTTTTAGTTATGAGGAGGATGTAATCACAAAAAAAGAACAAAATACTCTCCATACGCCCCATATATACTAATACTGATTAATGGTTCTGGCTTGCTTTGTCTTCATAGTATAATATAGGAATTATTTAATGGGTAAATACAAACAGGCTTCTTTATATATAGTACCACGTTAACTGAAACTCATATGTATCAGAACTATGTTCTCACTTTTGCATGGTTCTGTGTAACTAAAATTAAATCAAAGCAAGGACATGGTTCCAATATGCCTGGGTTTCAGTTAACCAAGTACCATGCAAAATGTGGATGACTAGTACTGTTGTTAAAACTTTGTTGTTTAGTAAAATATAACTTTGTAATGTTACTTTATTAGCATTTCAATATTGTTACTTTATAAATCATAACAAATAATGATTTATCTTGGTCTCTTTTTCCTGTTATATATTTGATGACTCACTCTTTCTTTCTTTCTTTCTCTCTCTGTCTCTCTCTGTCTTTCATTCTTTCTTTCTTTCTTTTTTTTTGGTTTTTTTTTTTGTTTTTTTTTTGGTCTCACTCTGCTACCAGGCTGGAGTGCAGTAGTGCAATCTCGGCTCACTGCAACCTCCACCTCCTGGGTTCAAGCGATTCTCCTGCCTCAGCCTCCCGAGTAGCTGAAACAACAGGCATGAGCCAACACACCCAGCTAATTTTTGTATTTTTAATAGAGACGGGATTTCACCACGTTGGCTAGGATGGTCTCGATCTCTTGACCTCGTGATCCGCCCACCTCGGCCTCCCAAAGTGCTGGAATTACAGGCGTGAGCCACTGTGACCGGCCAATGACTTTTATTTTCTTTAAGGTTTCTTTAGTTACCTTCAATCTATTTAAAGGAAAATATTGATTGAATGAATCATAGTTGATTAAACTGAGTGGTGTTTGACTAAAATGAACAATACATTCATTCAAGGTTAACCTGAGGACTCCATAAATATTTGAAAAAATTGAAATCACACCTAGTTTATGAGGACAAATCAATTCTAAGACAATAAAACCTACTTGTCTTTTATAAATAGTAAAATGTAGGAAATCTGGTGATAAGCTTTTTGGTTTTAATACCACGTGAATCTCTAAGGCAAAACTTCATACTGAATGTATTTATATTAAATTCTAACTCCTAAATACAGATGTTATTGAGTGAAATAAGTTGGAGTATAATTTTTTTCTATTTTCTATTTTTAAACAAATCTGTCACAGATCATTTTCTGAAAAGAACACAATTTTTTATGTGTTTCATGCTATCCCTCAATAGTTCTGTAACTGTCACCATAGTAACTGAGGACTTTCTGTTAAGCTTCTTTAATTGTTGTGACTTCAAGTAGCATCCATCATGGTTTTGCTGAATCACTCAGAACCAATGTTATCTATTAATAAATTATGTTCCACCAGTATTGGTAAAGTTACACCATTAAATAGGTAATGTTTGTTCTTTGAGAGGTTTCTGTTTATTTTTAAACTCTGAGCAAATAACCATAATAAAAATATTTTTCCAAAAGTCATTTAAATGAATGCTTTTCCTAACCTAAATAAAAACATGAATTGACTTTAATTCATCCTAATGTCTGAGTGTCTTTCTGCAGTAAAAGCAAAGTGGTTTGATTATTCCTCCTCCTCCTCCCTGCTGTTCTGTTCCATTGCTGCAGGGGCCTGATAATTATAGAAATATCTATTTATAATCTAGAACCCCAAACTGTATAAATGTCGGCCTCTTATTTAATGTATTGGATCCTTAATATCTCCATATGTAACATGATGATCCCTGCTATAATCCACAGAACTGTCACTAAAAATAAATGACATTATGATATAATCTATAAATCATTGTTCATTTGTATTATAATTACTCGCTATTTATTTAAGTATCCATATAAAAATTAGTGGGCATCTTTAAGCACAAATATAATTAATTCTATTATATTTTAGAGTACTATTTATTTGGGAGAAGTTATTTATAGACTTGCTTTTTCAAGCACTCAGTAGTCTATAAGAATGAAGGAAAGCAGGTGTCAATACAGCTAAGCTGTAATTGCTTAGCAGATGGCTAGACATCCATTTTGAAAGTAAGTAGACAAAATTCTAAATAAATTAACCAACCTGGGAGATCAGCATCAAGCTGTCCATTAGCAATGGTCATGTTAATGCATGTCAAATTCATAACAACACTAAACCTTGTAGTTTTTAAAACACTATTCTCTAGTCACAACGTGCTTGACAAAGTTATTAACCATTTCAACAAAAGGTTGGTTTTGAGGACTCAAAAATTTAAATGACTTTCCAATATAGAATCCAATTCTCTAAAATTGAAAGGGAGGGTTGCCCACCACATTAGTGTTCATACAAACTGTTACAGGGAAAAACTAGACCAGAACTGTGATAACAGAGAAGAATCAAGTCATTTTAATTGTTAGTATATTTGCAAGCAGGGTAATGTTGAAGCTAGATTAAGATTAGAAACTAGAAATTATAAGAGCATCTGAAATGAATGGGAATGAACAGAAGCTACAGAAATCAGGTGCTCAGGAAAGGAGACCCAGGGTCAGTAACCAAAGCAAGGGATATAGGCATCAACAAAGCTGTACCAGGAGCTGAAAAAGACTAGTATTTTGAAAAAAAAAAAGAAAAAAAAAAAAAAACTATGCTACCCCAGGATATCCATAAATCCATTTCCTGTCTGTGGCGTGAACTGTTGTAAAAGTATATATGTTGGACTTAGGACCATACGTGTTAGGGAACAGGGAGGTGATTTAGTAGTAGAATTTTATTTTAACTTTTATTTGTGAAAAATAGGTAGTCTTCAATAAAATATCTAGCTACCATTTATTGAGCACCAACTATACTAGATACTTTGCAGGCATTTGTTTTTATCCCTCTAATGAAGTCTACAAACTGGGCATAAATTTCCAAATGTATAAATCCCTGAGATTCAAAGAAATTTTGTAGTTTGTTCAAGTTTGAAAGGTCACCAAACTCTCAAGTGATAGAAAAAGAATTTAGAAGTGAAGTCCTACCTATTAGCAATTTCCCTCTTTGCCCAAGATTAGCAAACTCAACTGATATAAGAATGCTGGCTCCCAAGACTGTGCTCTTTACTCCTATCCTATATACTCCCTGAAACTGTCTTAAAGGGGTATAACTTAAAATAGCACACTAGTTCTCACTTGCAGCTCAAAAACAGGGTTTTCACTTATGAGACTGAGATCTAAGATACTAGAATTCATTTCTAATACTTGAGGTCATATACCATTTCTCTATGCAGAAATATTTTCTCTTCATCTTCCTCTGGTATACTGGTGTTAATGACCCTGTATGATATACTGAAACATTAATCAAGGGTATGCTTCTTGAAAGAAATAAAAGTTGAAAAATGGCTTTTGTTATCAGAGAAAACTTAATCATGAATTTGGAGAACTATCTACCCATAACATTAATTATTAATCCCAAACTCAATAAAGTAAAAGGCAGTCTCATTATTCTGGTATGCATTATCTAAGTCGTTATATTTATGATTCTGTGTAAAGAAGTAAAATTTTCCATACAATAAAATATTCACTAGTGAACTGACTACTTACAAAATTAATCCTTCCTCAAACCTCTCCTGACATGTCTATCCCTCTCCTCTGCACAAGGTGCTTAAAAATATAATTGTTACATTAACTGATGATTCTAAAAGGCTTCAGGGAAAATCAATAATATCCTTATATAGTCTTATGAAAATTACCTTCTTTGACATTATTATATACAATTGAAGTAACAGATGTCATATGTTTAGAGCTAGCATTCTATTTTTTACCTTTCAAACATTGCAATTATACTCTAGGTTTTGTAAAATGTAAGGTAAACAAATTATTTTCAGGTTGGCTCATTTTCCACCATTTAAACCTCTTCTCATTATTTCTTATGCAATTTTGGTCTCCACATTTACCAGATTCATACTTAGAGGGCTTTTATTAATACATATTATCTTTAAATATATGAGGCTTTCTTGACTGAAATATATCAAAATAGAGAGGACCTGGCCTAGCACAGTGGCTGACGCCTGTAATCCCAGCACTTTGGGAAGCCAAGGTGGGCGGATCAACCGAGGTCAGGAATTTGAAACGTGGCAAAACCCGTCTCTACCAAAAATACAAAAATTAGCTGTGCACGGTGGTGGGTGCCTGTAATCCCAGCTACTCGGGAGGCTGAAGCAGGAGAATTGTTTGAACCTCGGAGGTGGAGGCTGCAGTGAGACGAGATTGCGCCATTGCACTCCAGCCTGGGTGACAGAGCGAGACTCTGTCTCAAACAAACAAACAAACAAACAAACAAAAAATAGAGAGTACTTAAACAATCATGTAGTCCAGGCACTCATTTTAAATTTCCTCACAATTGATGGTTCAGGAACAGGGAACATGCTATCTCTGAAGGCCTAACTTTCCCCATTTCTTCTGGGTTATGAACTATTCTGAACATTCAAGACTGTTCAAATGGTAATCCTTATAAGAAGTCAATCTACTGAATGTTGACATATCTACTGCAACTCATTAAAACACTAGATTAAACCAGGAGCGGTGGCTCACGCCTGTAATCTCAGCACTTTGGGAGGCCAAGACGGGCAGATCACTAGATCAAAAGATGGAGACCAGCATGGCCAACACGGTGAAACCCCATCTCTACTAAAAATACAAAAATTAGCTGGACATGGTGGCTCGTGCCTGTAGTTTCAGCTACTTGGGAGGCTGAGGCAGGAGAATCGCTTGAACCCAGGAGGTGGAGATTGCAGTGAGCCGAGATCGCGCCGGTGCACTCCAGCCTGGCGACAGAATGAGACTTCATCTCAAAAAACAAAACAAAGCAAAACAAAACAAAAAACCACTAGATTAAATATTCATTCTTTCAGCTGTTTATTCCATACACGCTTATTGAGGCCCTTTTAGAATCTGGTGCTATGCATAGCCCTGCAAATGCACCCATGAATAAGAGGAACAATCCCGGCTTTCATCAAATTTAAAAACCTATATGACAAAACTGAACAAATAAGTATATGATAGAAAGGAATATTATGTACAGAGAGATAAAATGACTACTATACATTAAAATTGTGAGAGAAGTGCACTTATGATTTTCTTAAAGTGACTTATTCTGTTGCTTAATGAGATGACCTTCTGTGCATTATCTAAGTCAGACAACTAAAACAAAAGTTAAGCTGCTCTGTTAAAGAAAATAAACAGGAATTCTGGCTGTGTTCATTATTATGTAACAGAATATCCTGTAAAGAGGTATTAAAAAATAGAGACGGCAGGGCGCAGTGGCTCACGCCTGTAATGCCAGCACTTGGGGAGGCAGAGGCAGGTGGATCACCTGAGGTCAGGAGTTCAAGACCAGCCTGGCCAACATGGTGAAACCTCATCTCTACTAAAAATACAAAAATTAGCTGGGCATAGTGGCAGGTGCCTGTAATCCCAGCTACTCAGGAGGCTGAGGCAGGAGAATTGCTTGAACCCATGAGGTAGATGTTGCAGTGAGCCGAGATCATGCCTTTGCACTCCAGCCTGGGCAACAGAGCGAGACTTTGTCTCAAAAAAAAAAAAAGTATATATATATATATATATATATAGAGAGAGAGAGAGAGAGAGAGAGATTTATTATTATCTAACTAGCATAAAGTCTAGTAGCTAAAAGTTGGATAGGCTTTCTTTTCAGCTTATAGTTTACTTCAATAAATGTACTCTTCCAGTCTCAAGATGGGTGCTCTAGGTCCAACTGTATTGTCTTCATAGACAAAACCCAAATCATAAGGGAAAGAATGAGGCAAAAAAAAGAAAAAAAAAAAAGCAGTTTTTATCTATGTATCAAGAGGAAAATATTTCTTGGAAGCCCTTGGCTGACTTCCTATTGTATCTCTTTGTCCATAACTCAGATACCCACCTGAAGACAAAAACCTAGAAAGTAGAAATGAGGTTTTCATGACTAGTGAAGTTTTAGACCAGACATGATTCATCACCTGTGGCAAGTGCATTGCTGATCCCAAAACAGAAGGCATCTATTTCAAGAAAGCTGAAAACTGTCTAGATGACCACTACAACTTGCCACAATGTGTTTTCAAGTAGCAACTTTGAAGTGAGTATGAGGCATTCAAGGGGTGAATGTAGAAAAGTGAAGAAAGGTCCTGACAGAAAGAAGACTGAGGAAAATTACAGTAAGAGAGAAGCAGTCCATGTCAGGACTTTAAAAGAACTTAAGGACACTAATGTCAAGGAACCTATACATAAGAGGTTAAAAAATAGTCCAAATAGATCAAGAATTTAAGCAAAAGAGAATATTGGGAACAGAGGCAACCATGAGGAAAAGAATTGATTACAATTTTCCCAGATTTAGGGGTGGGAGTGGGAACCACTGTACTTAACACAGTTCCTGGAATCAAAGCCCAAGAATTTTTTTATTTGAATACCAAGGAAAAGTGAAACAATAAAGGACCTCTGATTTGTGAACATCTGCAATTGTTGATTAGGTTTCATATTTAATTGTTTCTGTGGTAAATAAGGTAAAAAAAAAAAAAAAAAAAATTGGAGAATGTAGACCATGTAACAGAATCCTCTGAGTTGAAGAAGTGACTTTTCAAAACAAAAGATGACTAGAAGTTAGCCAGTATATATGTAGCCATTAGAAAGACAAAACAAAATAAGACAAAGAAAACATAACAATATCATGTCTTTTGCAGGAACGTGGATGGAGCTGGACACAATTACCATTACCAAACTAACAGAGGAACAGAAAACCATATATTGTATGTTGTCCCTTACAAGTAGGAGCTAAATGATAGAAACACATGGACACATAGAGGGGAACAACACACACTGGGGCTTATCAGAGAGTGGAGGGTAGAAGAAAGGAGAGGATCAGGAAAAATCCCTAATGAGTACTAGGCTTAATACCTGGGTGATGAAATACTCTGTATCACAAACCCCCATGACACATAGGTATATGGTATATGTTTACCTACATAACAAACCTGCACATGTACCCTAAACTTAAAATAAAAGTTAAATTAAGAAAAGAAGATAGCCAGTATAGACAGGAAGAAGAGAATTCCACATAAAATAAACAATATATATTCAATCCCTGAGTTAAAAAAAGGACTATGTATTGAGAACTGGAGGGCCAATATGGGCAGAGAGAAAAAAGGAACTGGTCTGAGATAGGTCAAAGGAAGAGGGCAAAGGAAGGTAGACCATTTAAGTCCTGGGGGACCTATTAATCATGTTTTTTAAACTTGGCTTTAAGAGTAATGGTTTTGAGAAGATTTAATTTTTGAAATCTCTGAGTTGTGAACCTGGATTGCAGGAGGGACACGAATAAATGTGGAATGCTACTTTGGAGGCTACTACGATCATCTGGGAATTTGGCAAGGTGGTGACAATGCATCATAGAGAACCTGAAGGAGAGACTTGGTATCACTGCTCAGTCCTTTGTTTCAGGAATAAATAATTAGTGGATGGTAGAACCGTTTACCGACATAGCTGACTCTTTAGGAGAAACAGGTCTTGCAAAATGTCCTTGTCAAATTGCTTTTTCTTTTATTTTTAGTTGACACTTAATAATGTATATATCCACCTAAATGTCTATTTAAGCTGGTGAGATGGCTGGAGGGCAGGAAATTCACAATTAGCCATGTTGAGTTTGTGATGTTTATGAGACATCCAAAGATAGGAGATGAGTGGAATGTTGAATACAGTACTAGAAGGTGTGGTTTGGAAATATAAATCTCTTAACATAGGCTTTTTAAATCTGCATGTTCAGCAATTCTGTTGGTGAATACCATCAGCTTGGCACTAGCACTCAGTAGATTGCATCTGGAATCTGCTATATCTTTCTCCAGGTCCTCCACTTCTTGTGTGCGTGTGTGTGTGTGTGCGCGCGCGCGTGTGTGTGTGGTCAAATGTATATAATATAAAATTTAGAATTTTCAAAAATTTTCAGTATGCAGTTTGGTGGCATTCAGTTCATTCACACTGTTGTGCAGCCATCATTACCATCCATCATCAGAACTTTTTCATCTTCTCAAATTTAAACTCCACGCCTATTAAACAATAATTCCCTATTGCTCACCCATACACCCCACCCCTGGACACATCATTTTACTCTCTATCTCTATGAATTTGACTTTTCTAGGTACCTTCTGTAAGTGTAATAAAAATATCTGTCCTTTTGTGACTGGTTTATTTCATTTTGCAAAATGTTGAAACTGCCTTTGCAAAGATGATAACAGTGAGACAAGTCTAGCCTGGCTGACTCCATCTTGCTTCTAGCCTCCCAGGCTGGCTAGCCTCGCTCATTTCTGGGTGTAGGCCAAGGAGGAATTAGTTTATAGTTTAACTTCAAAGCAAGGTTGATAATAATCCCTCCCTTAAACTGACACCCTCCTTGTTCCAGAACTGGAATCACCTTTGTAAGACTAATGAAAGACCACAAGATTAGGACTATGGGAGGGGCTAGAATTCTGCTAAAATGTAGGAATGGTTAAAAGATAACCAGCATTGTTCCCAAGTTTGCTTTTCTATAATCCCTTACTACTTGGGAGTCACGTGGGCAGAGGTCATAAGATTTGTAACTTGTCCAGTTGCTCCTGTAGATAACATCACTATTTTAGAACTCAAGATTGGTCTTTTGAGATGTTTCCCAGACTTTTGCATTCTGGCAACTGACAGACTCCACTTGGACCCCTGACTCATGACTCAACCAATTCTTTGGCCTCCACCCAGAGGCTGAATCGGTGCATGAAAACTGTTTCCAAAACCCTTATGATTTCATCCCCAACCAATCAGCAGCATCCATTCCCTAGCCTGCTGTCTGCCAAATTATCCATAAACACCCTAGCCTCTGAGTTCTTGGAGATACTGATTTGAGCAATTACTCTTGTCTTACTTACTGGCTAGTCCTACAATTAGTAAACTCCTTTTTACTGCAGCATCACTGTCTTAGTGAATTGGCTATATCTGTGTAATGGGTAAGATGAACCCACTGGGTAAGTACAATGTCTTCATGCCATGTTGTAGCATGTGCCAGTATTTACTTCTTTTTCAAGGCTGAATAATATCCCATTGTATTTATATACGATGATGGATACTTGGTTTGCTTCTACCTTTTGACTGTTGTGAATGACACTGCTCTGAAAGCGGATGTGGAAATAATCTGTTCAAATCTTGCTTTCAATTATTTTGGGTATATAACCAGAAGCAGAATTGCTGGATCAAATGTCATTCTATGTTCAATTTTTTGAAAAACCACTATACTGTCTGCCATAGCAATCCCACCGTGTTTCCAAACTTTTAAAAAGGGGGTTTCATATATCATTCAATTCTTTGATACAATTCTCGACTGATTATGGACTGAAATTTAAATCTCACAGCTTACCAACAAACCCCCTTGAACATAAGGCAGTGCGGGGACCAATACGTAGTTCATTTTTACATACAACATCCATGAGCTTTTAATTTTAAATACAGTAAAACCTATTAAACTTATTCCACAAATTTTATCATAAACATGGTCATTTGATTTTATGTGAATAGTTTACATTTGTTATCATTTTCTCAATTTAAATGACATAGATGCAATATTTTACACTTGACAAATTTCTGCTTTCAGATTAACATATGCATCCTAATGGGTGGTTTTAGCATGGTTTTTGAAAAATCTTGTTATTACTATGAGATAATAGTGCTGTGCATGACAATTAGAATTGCTAGTTTACAACAGAATGCATATTAACATTTATGAATTTTAAATACCAACATTACTGATATCAAATTATGTTGCTATCTTAATGTTAAATTTTATTAAGATTTTTGTTCATATTTTAATTTGAGTAGGATCAAGGATTAATGTTTAATATCTATGAATTTAACATGCCCAGTTATATCTCTGATCCTTGAAATTGAAATAATGAGTTACTTTCACGGCAGCTACATATCTGATTTATGAAGTCTACACAACAGCTATTTTAGCAAAAGCATTCTTACTGTCACAAAATGATCATAAATATACAAAACATGTAGAAAAGAAAATTGTGAATAAAGTTCCATGAATAAATTTATAATTTAAATTTGTTAATCTACCTTTTATTCCCTTAATATCTTTTCAAGTTTTGTATCTGTCATTTAAAATCTAAAAAATTACTGATTATTAGTAAATATATTTGAGTGCCCCTGACCTTAAAACTTAGGTAATTTCTTCTGGCACTAGGAGTCATCCACTATGTTAAAAGTAGAAAGATGGCGTAGTAGAACTAGAGTCAAACTTTCTTTTTAAGAATGCAAAACGGACCAAATCCCATGAATTGGTCTATCAACTCCACCAAGTTTCTGAACAGGATTAGTTAGAAAGCAGTGTGCTCAACTGAGCGCAGTGGCTCACACCTGTAATCCCAGCACTTGGGGAGGACAAGGCGGGTGTATCATGAGGTCAGGAAATTGAGACTATCCTGGCTAACATGGTGAAACTCAATCTCTACTAAAAAAAAAAAAAGAAAAGAAAAAAAAGCAGTGTGCTCAATAACACCTGGCAATACATATAGTTTGCTTTTTACTTCCATTTTTCTCTCAGTTCACTCTCCATGGTGCACTGAGTAGTTACAGAATACTCTCCCAGGCTTCTAGGTCATCAAAAGACATTTAGAGCTTGTTCAGCCTTGTAAGAAAATAAAAACTACAAAACACGTATTGTTCTGCTGTATTATCCCCAGTCCTATCATGATGCAACTGAGTGAAATAAATCAGGTTCAGTTTTTTTCTGGGAGTATTAGATAGCTTCTAATAATTTCTTTTCTCCTCTAATAATTTATTTTCTCCTCCAAGTCAACTATAGGTATGAATGAACATATGATCAATATTCAGAATAATACCACAATAGATGTAAGAAGTCATTTCTTATTTATTTCTAAAATAAGGAGAATAATTTTTCTTTGTGGCACATTAATCTTATAACTATAACACCTAATCAAGTATTCAGTTTTAAATTTAAATGGTAGCCATTTATCATACAAAAAATTTTAAACTGCCAAGTAATTAATGATGTGAAATATATGGAAACTATATTAAATTTAAATAATAAAATTGCTGTCTCTAATATCAGCAAGGTGCTTCCCATTATATTTTTCTGACATCATAATTTTTTGAAAGTAAATTCTAACTCATTTTAAAAATGCTTTCTACTTTGTTTCTTATTCCAATTAAATGGTAAAGCATGTGGACACTGTTCAATATAATGCAATAATTTTTGTCTTTGTTTTTTAGGTAAAGAGCATATTTCTCTTGAAATTTGTGAATTTCAAAGGGCAAAATAGGAAATAAAAAGATTATGCCTCTAGCATTACTACATTATCCCATTCAGAGTGGATGATCATCAGGTCCATGGAATTAATTTCATAATTATTTATAATATAATAGAAATAGTACACAGGACAAAGGAGTATAAACATATATTGCAGTGCTTATTATTTGTCTAATATTGACTCATGGATTCACATACTTAACTTAATCCTTGACATTATTTAGTTAATCAGTTTATTATTATAAAACATACCAAAATATGATATGTTACTGAGAGGAAAATTGTGTACATTTGTATCTGGAATGTGACATATTTTAGTTTAGGAGACACTAGAGTTTATAGCTTGATATTAACATAATAGAACAGCTTCTAAAAGCACAAAAATATTTAAAAATAGAAAATTATTATAAATATACTAATATTTAATTATTATTGCTCATTTTATTAAATGTCTTGAAATACAATAATAATAATGTTCAAATAGTAACTTAGAATGTAAAAGTAAGAGATTACGGGGCTACAGAAAATATTTATTTTAAATGTTCCATTTTAAAGAGGATATAATTAAAAAATGATTTAGACATTTAGATTATAAAAGAGTTGACGATTTTAATTTGTATATTTTATTTATATTATCTCCACTACATGGCATAGATGTCTGTTTGAAATCTAAGATGACAAATCCTTGACATTTTAGAACTTTGCTAATTTCTTACCATCCCACATAAAAAAGAATCACAATTTAATTCAATTTAGTAAAGTCTAATGAACTACTTGACACTCCAAGCAGTTTCATGTGAACAATTTTACAGAGAAGTGCCACATAACATTTTATAGGATATGTAGAAATTTGGCACCACCCTAATTTATCAGAATCTCAAAAGTGCAACATTAACTGTATAAAAAAAAATTTGAACATTCTAATACAGAGTAAAGACAGAAAGAAAATATAAAAACTCTTTCCATAGAATAGGAAAAATATCATCCCCAGGGTGAAATTATGATTAATATAGAATAACTTAAACACATAGAATATATCCTAAAAAATAATTGATAAAAAACGTAGCACCTTACACAATACTTTGTATACCTTAGTTTTGATACATAAAAAATAAACATTACCTGAAAGCTGTACAAACTTACTGTCATTAACCAATTTATGTTATATCTAAACTGTCATTAACTAAATGTAACACATAAACAAATGTGTTTGTAAACAAAAAATATTTTGACTATGATGATAATACAAATAATAAAATGCAGTTGACCTGGTTATGAACAGATTCTCTGGATTGGAAAAGATTTTAAAGATCATTTGATCCTATTACTTCTATAATGCTTGAATTCATTGACACTATTACTACAAGATAGTTACATAAAATTGTCAGTCATGGGCCAGATGCAGTGGCTCTTATCTGTAATCCCAGCACTTCGGAAGGCCAAGGTGGGCGGATCACAAGGTCAGGAGATCAAGACAAGCCTCGCCAATATGGTGAAACCTCGTCTCTACTAAAAAATATATAAAAATTAGCCGGGTGTGCGCCTGTAATCCCAGCTAACTTGGGAGGCTGAGGCGGGAGAATTGCTTGAACCCAGCAAGCGGAGGTGGCAGTGAGCCAAGATCGCGCCACTGCACTCCAGCCTGGGCGACGAAGCAAGACTCCATCTAAATAATAATAATAATAATGATATATTTTGGCATACGGTATTATAATATCTAAACATGCATGTGACATTTTTAAAATGGATATATTAGTTGGGGAAAACACCTGGTTATATTTTTCATCTTATACTAGTTCTCTAAGCTCATATGTGCCTCTTTATTCCTGACAAAACGTGTAATTTTAGCTTTACTGACATGAGTTTAAGGAAAGTTACTTTCCAAAGAAATGTAATAATCAAAAAGAAAGAAACAAAAAAAAAGTCTTAAGAAATAGCTAGTAAAATGAATAATGACACCAAGTAGAACAAAAGCATGAAAAAAAGTTTTCTTCCTGGCTCTTTTGAGAGAAAAACATACACATAAATGAAGAGGTACCGATTGTGATAATCAACAGTGAAGAATTTTGTTACTTATATTCTTCTTTTATATTATGTTGATTTACATATGGTAATCATCTTAAGCATTATTGGCTTATAATGACATTCATATTTTTTAGATTATAAAAATCTACAAAAAGAACTGCATATGAAATAAAAAGAATGATTTCACAGTGTGTCAGATTCTAAATTCAATAATTAAAGTAATTTAAAAGAAAGTACAGTCCTGGCATGGTGGCTCATGCCTGTAATCCCAGCACTTTGGGAGGCTGAGGCAGGCAGATCACAAGGTCAGGAATTCAAGACCAGTCTGACTAACCTGGTGAAACCTCGTCTCCACTAAAAATACAAAAATTAGCCAAGTGTAGTGGCACATGCCTATAATCCCAGCTACTCAGGAGGCTGACGCAGGAGAATTGTTTGAACCCAGGAGGTGGAGGTTGCAGTGAGCCGAGACTGCGCCACTGCACTCCAGGCTGGGCGACACAGCAAGACTCCATCTCCAAAAAAAATGTTTTAAAAAAAGAAAGAAAGTACAACTTATTCTTTTCTTAAACGGTTATCTTGAACAAGTTACTTAATCTCCATGTGCCTTTGTTGTCTGACCTGTAGCTTGCAGATAATAATAACATATAATCTTGTTGGGAAGATTAAACGAATAAATGTTTGCAAAGCTTAGATTACAGTATGGCACCTAATATTAACAACATTTAAGTGCTACTGAATAAACAAATCCATTATTTTAAAGAATAGATTTAAACAATAGATTACAACATGAATTGATAAATTCAACACATAATTATGCTTACAATGTAAAATTTCATCATACGCACCCAAGATTTAAAAAAGAAAATGATAGAAACATCTGTCCTCAAAAAATACTTGTCTTTAATATCTGGTGAGAGAGAGTGAAGAATATAGGCAATTGAAATTCTGTCTGATAAGTACTATAATAGAAGTCTTCAAATATTATAGAAACACACAGGAATCAATCTGTCTACAAGTACTTTGATTTTTCCATCCATCAGGGGAACTTTTTAACTCAAATAATTAAAAATATTAATGAATGTTTATTTTAGATACCCCTATAAAGCAAAGAAGTAAGATATGCTACTTCACATTTTACAAGAGGCATTCCCAGACTTTTGCTCATTAGAATTTCACTGTGTTGCTAATGTTTGTTTCACAGTTAAGAGAACCAGTATGCAGCAAAACATAGCACTTCTCCAGGGCTGGCAATCAAGTTTCTAGACTTCAAGTTTTCAGACCTTTCTTTTCAATACTGATGACAAAATTGCTGTTTGAATTCCCTGTGATATTTTCAATATTAATTATTCAAATGTTAAATATATTAATATTAAAATATTAACAGTAAATATCCAATCTAATTTTTTAAAATTCAATAATGTTGGACAACTATCATGGTTGGTTCTACCTTCTAAATAAAAGAAAATGTGTTCTACCTCAAAAGTAAGTAAAAATTAACCAATTCTCAGGTATTTTTTGAGTACCTACTAGTTATTGCTATTCCAAACAAAATAGAAGATTTAAAAAAAAAAAAAAAAAACCCAGGAAACATTTGTTGTAAAAGGACGTAATCTACCAGATGAAAAAAAGATAATACTTTTTGCTAAAAATGAGCAAATAATCACATATTGTGAGTAGGCAAATTTGAGGAAATACCTAAAAGCATAAATGCCATAGAACATTATGTATTCTTATAGATCCAATCCCTTATTCTTATGCCCAACTTCCTCATGAAAGAGATATTAAATCTGTTA
Source organism: Chlorocebus sabaeus (assembly GCF_047675955.1). NCBI lineage: Eukaryota > Metazoa > Chordata > Mammalia > Primates > Cercopithecidae > Chlorocebus > Chlorocebus sabaeus. The sequence goes on along the minus strand of NC_132910.1, from coordinate 41,943,305 downwards.
ATTTTTATTGTGCTTCTTCTTTGTGCCCAGCATTATTCTACTTGCTCTACTTTGAAAATTGAATACTTTTAAAATGACCTTACAAAACAGGTGCTATTGTCTTTATTACATATATAAGAATACTTGATTTCAATAACAGTAGTACCTGCTCCTTGCTCCATGTCAGCTAAATGCCAAATAGAGATGAGATGTTTTAGATTTCAAAGTTTTTGCTTTCTCTGCTAGTCAATCTCCCCTGGAAGGGGAAAAGTAGAAAATCAATATTGGGTTATATAGCATTTATTTATAGTATTACTAGAAGACTTATGCTAAAACCTAAATTACAGAATATATTCAAATAAAATATCTTATGTATTTGTAAATCGATTTTTTTCCATGGGATGAGGTTAGCAGGGGGAATTGAAAGCTGGCAACACGCCTTTTCTGCGTACATAAGAGCTACTTTCACAACAACGGTGATGCACCTGCAATCTTTTACAGTGATCTGACAAATCTGTATTTATAGTACACTATAAAGAGTACAATGATAACTGTACTGCACTGGTGAGCTGAAACACTTCAGTCATATTATCAGGTTGTCCCAACTTATCTGAAAAATAGTATTTGTGTGCTCAATGTACAAAGGATTGTCAAACTAGATGCAAACATTACAATAGGATTTCTTGCCTTGACAGGGTAACTGCACAAGGGACCAAATATTATGACTCAGTAAGGAGCAATAAACAGCAGAGAGATAAAATAACAACACTGTCAATCAAGGGCAGCAGTTTCTCTGGGAATTTTTAAACATTTTTATTTTTCGTATTAAAATCCACTGGTTCTTGATGTTTGAAACCCTTCTTTAGTTGTTGTTTTTTAATAAACCAGTGAATAATGAGCTCATATCTTTCCAAAAAGTTGGATAGAGATCATAAATAAAATATAGAAGGTTGATGGCAATCAGTCCTTTCACAAGGTAACAGTGATATAGCATAGTTGACAAAACATCTAGTTGGCTGCCTTTCCACCAAGGCCCGGCAATCAGAAAGGTAAATGCCCCCATCAACCCTCTAAGCTCTGTCCACCACTACCAGTGATAGACTGTTCCTCTGCAGCCCATGGGTTGTGGGTTATGTGGTCTTCCAGAGGGGAGGACCTAGGGCCATTTGAGCAGTAAATTCTGTACAGAGTGAGTGGTGAAGGCATAGTCTCCTAGTGGGTGGGAGCCCTTGGCCTTCTGGAAAGACATCTTATGGAAGGGGGAGCAGCTGGAGAAGGGATGTGACACAGTTCTCTCACATGCAGGGCCCAAGGCAAGAATCCCTAGTGCCCAGATCTAATGGCAATGGTACAAAGGGATAAATCCAGGTTATGTGAGCCCTGAAGTTTATAAAATCTGGAGGGATCTCAAAACACACACATACACACACACACACACACACACACACACACACACACACACACAGGAGAAAAGAAGGAAAAATTTCCAGGATCGCTTCTAGGGCTTTATATGGGGCCCAGTGTAAAGCTGACCCCTGAAGATTAAGCTTCCTCAGTGGTACAGCTAATGTATTCCTGCTACTAGAGTGAAAGTTTGGGGGAGTGGTACTTGGTCAGAGGAGATTTAACTGGCTTTAGGGGCTAGTAAATGGGCCCACAAGTGATCTTTTCAAAGGTCTCTTTCTGGGCCAGTATTCTGTAGTTCCCTAGTCATGGGTGCATGAGAGTCCTTTGTCCCTCTTTATGGGGTATTCTCATCCTTCAGATAATTCACAAAAACACTACAGCCTCCCTGACTAACTCTAGAGTCCTAGATGGTGCTGCTTTCACAGCTGGCCATTTTTCACCCTCTAGGTTTTCTGGGCAGTCTAAATTTCTCAGGCATGAATCCACATGTGTCCCTTGTGCTTCCAACTGCAGAGAACACATCTGAAGCACTGAATGATTCTTCTGAAAATCCACTATAGATTTGAGGTTAGAAAGTTTCTCCTCCCAACCTTAACTTCCTCCAAAAGCTGTGTAAGAGACCCATATTTAGGTAACAGCTTTCACCATGGAAATCTTATCTCCTCACTGTTCTCCTCAGATAGTTGTTTCCACCCGTGAATTGACTGAAATCATGAAACACTATCCGTTTCTTTTGAATGCCTGCATGAGGAAGAAGGTTGTTTCCCAATCATAGTATTATCCTGATATTTATGCTATCCATACCTCAGTATCAAATTTTTTTAATGGAAGAATTTGAAGGCACCAAGTGATGGAGGGTAAATGAAGGAAAATTGTTAGTAAAGAATCATAAGAATTTACATAAGAACCTAGGTGGAACTTACTTATATTGTGGACAGTTTCAGTGAGAATCAATGACAGTGATTCAGAAAGGAATTTTATGCAAAGTGCATTTATGTGTGTGCATGTTACACTTATAGTTCAATTGATATAATACTCAACATAAATTAAAAGAATATCATGACTCTCCATTCATTAAACTATTACTAAATCAAGATAACATGTTAGGATTTTCACAATATTACATATTTATCATAATTACAATTAGTAATGAAGATAATTTCTCATTTTCATTCTTATTACAAATACTTAGCAATGTATTATAAGTTATTAATTTAATAACTGTATTTAACTTGCCACGGCTCATAAATATATATTGACACAGTTCTCTTTTCACATTTCCCCATCCCCAATGCCAGCACCCTACTCCAAGCTACTATCAGCAATCACCTAAATGATCTTACTGTAGCCACTCAATCTGTCCTCCATTTAGTAATGTACTGATAACTATTTAACTAGCTCTCCTGGAGAGGAGGAAAGTCCTCATTTGTAGAATTTCCCAATGCTATGATGTAACTACACCCACCGTGGCTGATTTCAAACTTTCAGTGTGAAATCACTGAATCTAGAGCTGGGGAGAACTGCTATCAAATTGGCTCTCCTAAGCCAGCTCCATTTCACCACTACCCCAACCATACCTAATTCATTCTCTATAACAAACAAACAAAGTTTTCAAAAGGCAAATCTGACCATGTCGCTTGGCCCTGCTAACATAATTTGGCTTCCTTTTCCTCCCACAAGCCTTCCTTCAATTTCTCCACACTCCCACCCATCACAGAATATCTTAAGAAGCTATTTTGTTTTTTCAGTTAGTTAACTAATATTCTGTAGACGTTAGCTCAAGAGTCACTTCCTCAGGGACATTTTACCTGACCTCCTTGGCTATGTTACAACCTCTTACCACAGCCCTTATAATGAGATTATAATGAGATACACCTCTACATTATAGCCACAGCTACACTTTTGCTTTTTCTTTTCTTTTCTTTTCTTTTTTTTGGAGACAGAGTCTTGCTGTGTCACCAGGCTGGAATGCAATGACGTAATCTCGGCTGACTGCAACCTTCACCTCCCAGGTTCAAGTGATTCTCCTTCCTCAGCCTCTCGAGTAGCTGGGACTATAGATGTGCACCACGACGCCCAGCTAATTTTTGTATTTTTAGTAGAGAAGGGATTTCACCTGCTTTTCAACACAAAATCCCTATCACTATGCACAGTGCCAAGAACAAAGCAGACACTCAAGAATTACCTATTTTTGATAAATTAACAAATACATATCTGCCTAAAGGCATAAATAAATATGTTCCCCTGAAGATTGTCAAGGAAAATTGGAGATCAGCTTGTAATATTATTCTTTGATGTCTCTTCAATATAACTACAGAGTTTGTGTAACAAATTTAGGAGACTAAAGCGGTGACCTTAGAGAGAGTACTTAACTGTTCCAATTCTAACATGTACTATTCATTCAGATAAATAAACAAAAAGAGCTGACAAAACTTTAAACCTGTGTGTTAAGTACCCTCTAAGAATAAAATAGGTTAGTGTTAGCAATTATTTAAAAATAAGACTTCTGTACTAAATGATAACATCTGTGACTTTTCAGAAGGAGTTTCTTGAACCTACTTCATGACAAGAAACTGAAGCATTACAAAGAGGTCTTGAAACTTGGAGTGAATGACAATACGTTTAAGTAATGCTTCATCTACGCAAGAGTCAACAGTGAATCAAATCTATTCCTAAAGTTAGATTTATTTATATAAAATAATATAAAAGCGTGGAAATGGACAAAGAATAGAATAATTTTTATTTTACCTCTGCATTTCTAACTTTACAATGGCCATAAAAATCCCTTCATTTCAGACGTTGAGCTATGGTATGTACAGAATATTTGCATTTCAACAAGCATATTTCTCACAAAGTATTAATACAAAATATAATCCAAAGCCAATCATGGTTATTCTTTCATTCTCTTCAGAGTTTGAGCTCTATGTACATTTCATGAAATGCTCATTTACATAGAACTGACTTGAGAAAAGTAGAGTTTTGAGGAACATGCTGAGTGTAGCTGGATATTTGGGCATACTTTTAATAGTAGGTTTTTTATGAATTTATAATTCCCCTCTGTGTGTCCATGTGTGCCCATTATTGAGCTCCCAATTACAAGTATGGATATGTGGTATTTGAGTTTCTAAGTTATTTCACTTAGGATAATGACCTCTAGCTCCATCCATGTTGCTGAAAAGACATGATTTCAGTCTTTTTTTATGGTGTATATATATATCACATTTTCTTTATCCAACCATCTGTTGAGGGGCACTTAGGTTGATTCCATGACTTGACTATTGTGAACAGTCACTCTCAAAGCTTTGACCCCAGCATTCTATGCTTATGATTAAATATTTGAAAATTGTACATTCTTTTTGGATTACATAGATTATTCTATTTTTTAGCAAGTTTATCCTTTCCATATGAGTTACATATCAAACTAAACTCAGAAGTGAAGTAAAATCCCCATCTTTGTTTCCTGAATTAAGATGAATTTTAGATATTGCAACAAGTGGAACGCTCTGGTCCTCTCCCACTGTAAGGCGCAATGTAGCTTTCCTTCTTAAAGATTTAGATAGTTTCTCCCTATCACTTGCTATGCTGAAAAGTTTATACTTCATTCCTAGTAGGAGTTCCTAATTCTTATTTCTCCTTATCAAATGTCTAAAAACTAATAAATACATGAGAATATTTAATAACGAATTGTCAAAAGTAAAATATTTATCATCAGAATATAACTAAACATTGGTTAGATAATACAAATATCTCAGTCATAAAATGTTTTTTACTTTCTAAAGTGATGTAATTATGCATTACATATTCTTTCTTATGTACAGTCTTACATATTCTGAGATGACTATTACAGTTAATTCTTAGGAACAAATTTACTGGGTTCTGAATTAGATGACTCTATGAATCCTATATTTTAAAGAGTCAATGATTTATGAATTTATATGTGGACTGTAAAATTCAAGGGGAAAATTTACTTAAAGAAGTAATTCCTTCCTAAATTAAAAAGAAATATTTGCTATCCAAAGACAATATCTCAACTTCCAGCATTAGTTTTATATTGGTAGGTGATTATTTTATGTCTACTATTTTTTTTCTTTTTTTCTTTTTTTTTTTTTTGAGATGGAGTTTCACTCTTGTCACCCAGACCGGAGTTCAATGACACAATCTCAGCTCACTGCAACCTCTGCCTCCCAGGTTCAAGCGATTCTCCTGCCTCAGCCTCCCAAGTAGTTGGGATTACAGGTGCCTGCCACCATGCCTGACTAGTTTTTTTGTATTTTTCGTAGATACGGGGTTTCACCATGTTGGTCAGGCTGGTCTCGAACTCCTGACTTCAAGTGATCTGCCCGCTTTGGCCTCTCAAAGTGCTGGGATTAAAGGTGTGAGTCAACGCGCCCAGCCCTATCTAGTATTTTTTTTCTTATGGTAAATCCAAAATACACAAAACTGATATCATAAAGGGCTTTAGTAACTCCATTTATAAACAGTTGATGTGGCTATTTGACAATTACGTTTGTTGCAAAAAAATTACACAATTTATATGTTCTTGCCTCTCTATTATGTTTTAGGCATTGCATTATGAGGTAAAGTATCTCCCACATTAAAAAGAAACAAACAAACTAAGGTTAAGAAGGTTTATTTATTATTTATTTCAGAGACAGAGTCTTGCTTTGTCACCCAAGCTGGAGTAAGGCAGTGGCATGGTCATAGCTCTTGGCAGCCTAAAAGTCCTGGGCTCAAATGATCCTTCCCCCTCAGCCTCGTGAGTATCTGTGACTATAGGTGCAAGCCACAGTGCCCAGGGGTTAAGAAAATTGGGGGAGTTGGGGGAAGAATCTGCCCAAGGCCTGGATTCCTAACCACTGAGTTATACTGCCTCTCAATAGCACAGCCAGAACAAATAACATAAAATAAAATTAAGTAGGTAAAAAATAATTTAAAATAAGAAATAAAGATACATACATTATATTTTAGTATTTAAATGTTTATGATTTAAATATAATAAAGAATTCTGACTTTTAAAATTAATGGTGATAATATTACCTATATTGAACATCCATTATTTTGACACCTCATCTATCTCTGCCTTCTTTTATCAATATCACCAATATGTCAATTGTGGAATCACCTTTCCCCTCCAAATTTCATTCTGTGTTCCAAGGCTTGTATGCAACAACAAATTATCTAGTCAATCACCACCAAATACTTTCGGATATAGCGATTGTTTCAGAATTGCCATGTCAAACAAGCCAAGCTAGTCAAAGCCAATCCAATTACACTCAAATCTGGGTTATTTTTGGTTTGATTAAAAGGAATGAGAAATTACCTCCTTCCACTGGATTTGTGGAGAAAATGAAAATCAATCCCAGTTGCTGCTGAAGGCAGCAATATCACCACTAGAGGATCCTCCCAGAAAATGAAAACCCCAGACAGAAGAGTCAAGCAAAAAGATGTAGATAGAATGACCCTTGATGATATCATTTGAGAACCAAAACTGTACTTGAAGAAATTGCTACCTTTGTACTTTATAAATTACATGAGCTGATAACCACCAGCACTCTTGATTCTTTTTTCTGAAACTAGTTAACATTTGGCTTCTGTCATTGACAAACAAGAGTTTTGAGTTAATCACTGTCTTGGCATTTATACTGTGTTGTCATATGTTCACATCTATCTTTTAATTCTCAAAATAATAGTGTGAGGTATGTAGGATATAAACAATTTCCATTTGATAGCGCCATCATTAAGATCACAATTGAAGACAGAAGTTATTCATTGAGACAATATAGAATAGATTATTTTTAATGCACAAAATTTATTTCTTCTTTCTTTATACTAATATTAACACATTTATTATAAATCACATTTTCTTATCAGTTATCTAATTGATTTTACAAGGCCTTGAAAAATTAAATGAACAACTCACTGTTTCGAAGGCTCAGGAAATTTTGGTTCTTCTCTTTTCTTCATTTCTATTGTTGGTTCCATAGGAGTAAGAACTACTGCAGCACATGAGACGACAGAGTGATATGAGTCCTCCCGGCAAACTGTTTGTTCAAAAAAACCGAGAAATTGTAAATGTCAAAATTATTTATGAACTAGTCTCACTTCTCCTTTTTCCCCTTTCTATATTTAGTCTAATAAAAGATCCAATTCTACTAAAACATTAATTATTAAATTATCCTTAAATATTTTCTGCTCTAAGTCTTTTCACTCACTAGCTATATGACCTTGGGCAATTTTTCTTTTTTAAAGCCCAGGATGGAAAAGGTATTGCCAACAGTTTATAGTCCTTTTCTAAAAAAGCTTTTCATCCAAGAATGAAAAGTGCACAAGTTGTACATATACAGTTAAATGAATCTTTGCAACATGACCACACCTGCTAAGTCAGCATCAGGATCAATAAACAGTGCATCACCAGCACCCTAAATCCTCCTGTGGTACCCCTTCCCAAACACTACTGTAGCCTCTGAACTTAACCACTATCATCATTTATAGAACCATAGAGAAGTTTTGCCTATTTCTGACCTTTATACAAATGAGATCATATTCTTTTGGGAGCATATTTTTTTATTGTTTGTTTTGTTTTGTTTTGTTTTTTGAGATGGAGTCTCGCTCTGTCGCCCAGGTTGGAGTGCAGTGGGACGATCTTGGCTCACTGCAACCTCCGACTCCCAAGTTCAAGGGATTCTCCTGCATCAGTCTCCCGAGTAGCTGGGATTACAGGCACCCGCCATCATGCTGGCTAATTTTTGTATTTTAGTAGACACGGGGTTTCACCAGGTTGGCTAGGCTGGTCTTGAACTGCTGACCTCGTGATCCACCCGCCTCAGCTTCCCAGAGTGCTGGGATTACAGGCATGAGCCACCGCACCAGGCCCATTTATTTTTGAGAAGGAGTCTCGCTCTGTCACCCAGGCTGGAGTGCAGTGGCATGATCTCAGCTCAATGCAACCTCTGCCTCCCAGGTTCAAGTGATTCTCCTGCCTCAGCCTCGCGAGTAGCTAGGACTACAGGCACATCCTATGAGGCCCAGCTAATTTTTATATTTTTTAGTAGAGACAGAGTTTCACCATGTTGGCCAGGATGGTCTCAATCTCCTGAGCTTGTGATCCACCCACCTCCACCTCCCAAAGTGCTGGGATTACAGGCGTGTGCCACCACACCTGACCCAAGCATATTCTTTTATGTGTTTTTTATTTCATTCAATGTGTGCTTATAAGATTCATCTATGTCTAGTAGCAGCTGGTTCATTCTCATAGCTGTGTGGCTTTCCACTGGTGAATATACCATGATTTCTTTTACATTTCATTAATAATGAACACAAGCTATTTTCAGTTTGGGGCTATTTCAACTGTCTATGAACATTCTTGTACTTTTTTAAACAGTGCACAAACACATTTATATTGAAAAAAATATCAAGAAGCTGTAATCGTTTCTAGGATATAGTCATGTTTTATGTTCTGCTTTAGTAGCTACTGCCAAATACAACTCAGAACTGTCTGTACTAATTTGCATTGCCAACAATAGAGAAAGAGTTTCAGTTGTTCCACATCCACACCAACACCTGGTTTTGTCAGTTTTTTCCTATTAAAGTTTTAATATTGTATTAATTTTCTATTGCAGCATAAAAAATTAACACAAACTTAGCAGCTTAAAATAACATCCATTAATCATTTCACAGTTCTGGAGATCGGAAGTCCAGATGGGTTCAACTGGGTTCCCTGATTAGGGTCTTACAAGGCCAAAATCAAGGTATCAATGAGTCTGGGCTCTTATCTAATGTCTCTGTGTGAAGAATCCACTTCCAGACTTACTCAGGTTAACAGAATTTACTTCTTTCCAGTAGCAGGATTCGAGTCTCCTTTTACCTTGCTAGCTGTTGTGTCTAGGCACCACTCTGAGCTTCTAGGGCTACTCACAGGTTCATGGCCTATGGCCCATCCATCTCAGCAGTGGGGAACATCCTTCACATTGAAGCCCTCTCGTGCTTTAAATATCTCTGATTTCTTCTTCTGCTACCAACTAGGGAAAAAAAAAATTCTTTCTGCTTTTAAAGGGCTCATGTGATTAGGTTAGGTCTACCCAGATTATCTCCTTTTTGATTAACTCCAAGTCAACTTATTAGTAGCCCTAATTACATCTGCAAAATCCCTTTAGCCAACTAACAGTCACAGCAGTGATGCCATATCATCTTCCCAGTGAAGAAAAGTTAAGGGCTGGAGTCATATGTCATCTTAGAATTCTGCCTACCAAAGCCATTCTTTTAAGTGTATAGTGGTATGGCATTGTAACTTCAATTTATGTATTTCTGATAATGAATGAAATTGAATATATATAGTGTATATTCAGTCATCTTTTTACATGGTTCTAATATGCAAAAATTTCAGTTACATGGTTTAGTTAAATAACACCAGTCACCCCCCAAAAACAGGGTTCAAATTGCAGTTCACATGGTATACCAACTGTGAGTAATTGTATAAAGTACAAACTTCTTTAGTAGCACTTCAGTACACAAATCACTATGTAAATAAAAGAGGTTCATCATGATCAGTGACACACACATCACTTCTTTCAAATTCTGTCAATTATTGATAACTAGGCATTACTCAGTTCAAGCACATAAATCATAATGTGTAGTTGCATTGCTTCCTTGTCTCCTTGTGATAAATTTATGTGACATTTTATAAAAAATAGACAATGTAAGGAAAAAATTTGCCAATGAAAATGAAAGTAGAGAAAATAAAAACTGATAGTGAAACCCCATCTCTACTTAAAATACAAAAAATTAGCCGGGCATGGTGGCATGCATGTGTAGTACCAATTATTTGGGAGGCTGAGGCAGAAGAACTGCTTGAACCCAAGAGGCTGAGGTTGCAGTGAGCCGAGATCAGGCCACTGCACTGCAGTCTGGGCGACAGAGTGAGACTCCGTCTCAAAAGAAAAAAAAACCAAAAAACAAAAAACTAACAACAACAAAAAAAACACGGAAAGTGCTGGCTGGGCACGGTGGTTCACACCTGTAATCCCATCACTTTGGGAGGCAGAGGTGGGCAGATCATGAGGTCAAGAGATTAAGACCATTCTGGTCAACATGGTGAAAGCCTGTCTTAGTTGGATGTGGTGGCACGTGCCTGTAATCCCAGCTACTCAGGAGGCTGAGGCAGGAGAATTACTTGATCCAGGGAGTTGGAGGTTGCAGTGAGCCAAGATCGCGCCACTGCACTCTAGCCTGGCCACAGGGCGAGACTCCATCTCAAAAACAAAATGGATAGTGCTGGAAGTGATATTTGAATCAAACAAAAAAACAGAGTGCGACAAACAGGAACAGTCAAGTTTTAATTACTCCATTACTTAATTTTACTTATAAAGTTAATGTTAATAATGTATAAAAAATTTTATTCACTTATACATTTTATAAAGGTAAATTATGGAACAGCAGACAATTATAACATAATGTAATGTAAAAAACATGAGACAGCGTCAAGCCATTCCATATTCAAATAGATTTGCAGCATCCATGGGTTGAAAAATCAATGATACATTTTTCACGATTATTTCCAACCATAGATATAAATAACAGTTTGAGGCAACAATATAAAAAGCTATATCCTAAATTTACTCTTCTGTGAAAAGAATTTTTGTTGTTAATGTATTGCATGAAGTGCAGAATATTCCATCTTAGGCTTCTGTCACTAGAGAGTATCACAGCAAGGCTAACTGTAAAATAAAAGTGCCCATTTATTTCTAGACAGATGAGGCCTTTTGGCCAAGATCAGGGTCACTTAACAACTACTGGAACTGCACCTAGTGGAAGTCAGTTGTCAGTAACCACCAGTTAATAAGAAAAGGATGATTCAGGCCTGAGAAACCAATGTTTAATTACAGGTTTTAAAAGAAGAAAAAATACGTGATAGTCACAAAAATTGCTCATCCTAAAACTTGGTTCTAAGCACTAGTCTTATTTATTTCTAGATAGTCATTAAATATATAAACACCAAAATGAACAAGGCTTCCAGGGACCACTCAGTCAGAGATCTGCAAACCTCAGGGCAGAGTAGAAATCATTTTTAGCTTTGAAATGAAGTAGTCTGACCTTGTCATGTAACCTTTTATTACACCACAAAACTATGCTATTATAGGAAATGACTTTGTATTATTGCTGTATTCCCTAAAATGCTTCTTTCAGATTCATAATAAACTGAGATACAAAATCTAAACACTAAAATTTTAAACTACTCCTTTTCTCCAGTTTGGCTACATCAAAATAATTTTATTTAATTACTGAATTTCAATCATTGTTTTACTTTTTAGTTTATAAAATCATTGCTAAAGCATTAAAAAAAGCAATATATTTTATATGTTAATAAATTTCACAAAACTACCAAAGATTCACCAGAAGCAGCATTTTTGTCTTTCATGCAAAATTAAAACATTTAAATGACTGAAAGTGCCTAGAGCAGTTATTAGTAATGTGTCTTTGATATTCTTGTATTATATTTTATTTATACATATTTATTACATTTGAGATCACCACTCCAGTTCACCGAAATAGTTTACTATCAATCGGCAAATTGCAGCCTTAAAAAAGAATTTGCTTTTGACTTGGTAGAGTGTTCACTTTTCCATTTTCTGTTCCAAATATCCAGGATCCATGTATCTACCATGGAACAACCCACTGAGAAAGCTTAACCTAGCAAAAGAATAAATTATTTAACAAACATTTAAATGGCATGATAGACACAATTCTGCACTAATTGTGCATTAACTCTTACTGTATTGTTTTTACCCTTCAGAAAAGTTCTATGGCGTAAGTATTATTATTACTGCCATTGCACTTTTCAAGGTCACACAGTTTGAGTATAGAAAATCCTGAATTTGATCTATCTGTCACTAGTCCTCATGCTATTGAACATACTTCATGCTGATTCTCATTTAAATATATCAAGTGCTCTGAAGTACTAGTGTAAATGTAATAGTTTATCTTTTTCAATTGTTTATATTCAATAATATTCCTACATCTGAATTCTTTATTGTAAGAAAAACTGTGAAACCATCAAGCAGTTTGTTTGTACAACCATATTATTTAAGACTGTATTTTGAACAGCCATATTATTTAAGGCTAGTATCACCTTGAGATTTTTTGTTAAGATGTGAAAGAATTGCATAGAAATTATCAATATCTTAAAGTAAAAACTTCTGAAAAATCAATTCATATGAGAACATACCACAATTTTGACTCATCATAAAAATACTTTGGGTTCTAATTTCTGTCCTTCAAAATGACTTACAACAACGTTTTTTCTATTGTTCCACTGGAGAATGAGTGTTTTGCGTTTGTTCTCCCATTAGTAAACTATGAATAATAATCTTGCACTTGGGTTGTGGTGATGATTAAATGAATTAATGCATGTAAAGTGCTTAGTATAATGTCAGGAAAATGATATTCTTTTAAAATGTTAGCAAATATTATTTATAACTGTTTTACTTTACAAGATGGTGTCTTATTATTTGCCCAAGCTGGAATCTAGTGGCTATTCACAGGTGGATTCATGATGCACTACCCCTCAAAGTCCCGGGCTCAAGTAATCCTCCTGCCTCAGCCTCCTGAGTAGCTGGGACTACAGGTATACGCCACCATACCTGGCTGATTTTTTGTTGTTGTTTGTTTGTTTGTTTGTTTTATATGTCAACTTGGCTAGGCGACAAGCCCCAATTATTCAAACACTAACCCAAGTACTGCTGTGAAAGTATCTTCTCTACATGTAAAGTCCATAGCCTGTTAGCTTTAAGTGATATTATCTTAGGTAATCTGGATGAGTCTGAGTTAATCAGTTAAAAAAAGCTTAAAGCAGAGTTGAGGCTTCCTGAAGATAGAAATCCCACCTTTGTCAAAAGTTCCCTCCTGCTCTACCTGACAGTCAGCTCTACATATTTTGGACTTACCTAACCAGTCCCCAAAATCACATACGTTGATTACTTGTTATAAAAACAAATAGACAAAATAAACTTCTTTATATCTTTTACTGACCTGTTTCTCTGGTTGATAAATACGTAAGTTAACAATGACATTTTGGTATTAAATATCAGTTTTAGTGAACCAGTAACTATTTCCTTTTAGTGCCTATACAAAGTTTTTTGATGAAATAGTATTAATCCAGAATTGGAAGAACTGAAAAAAAGAAGCAGTTAAGATAAAAATCATCGATCATGACTGTAAATAGCACACACCGAGCCAAAGCAGGCATATATATTCATTCCTCAGTAGCATTAATTGAACTATTTCATATCCAGACACTGTAGTAGGTGCTGAACTTGTGAAGATAAAACACAAAACATTTACCTTGCAGTAACTTAAACTGTAGTAGGAGATGATACCATTTAGAAAATGTAATCATAGAAGCCAGCCAAGTAAAGTAACTGGCAGGACGAAAACAGTAGAACTGCTGCAGTCTTGTTCACTCCTGTTACTTAGTAGAATGCCAGGCACTAAAAAGGCACTCAATAATATTTGGTAAATGAATGAGAGACTGAAGAAAAATGAAGTGAGGCATGGGGGAAATGAAAAGATGCTAGCCAAGCATAGGAAAAAGTGTGCTAAAAGGCAATGAGCTATGGGAAAATGTTATATATATTGAGAAATGGAAATAATTCAATGTGGTTGGGGCCTAGATAAGACACAAGAAGGTGAGGAAGACTGAGCTGGAGACATAGGTCACTGGCAATACCTTAAACACCTTCTAAGCAACTTAAAAACATTAGTATTTGATCCTAAAGTTAATGGGAATTGATATCAATCATTAAACAAAGAACAACATGATCAGCTTTATATATTTTAATAAATAGCCAGGGCAACACCTAAGTGCAGGAATAAGATTGAGTGAAACCACTGACAGCACTATTGAAAAAAACAAAATGAGAAATGGTGAAGGCTTCTTATTATTTGAAGTAGCAGTGTAGTGGACAAGAGGGGAAAAAGTCGAGTGCAGAGTATTCAGAAATGTTAACACTTCTGTTTCAAATATACGGTCACAGTCTATATCTACTTATTTGCTTTATTAAGATGAAATACAATTCTCAGTACATTACAAAATCAGAAAACACAGTGACAGTACAGATGGGTGTGAGAGAACAGCCATCAAAAGAAGAAAGCAAAGACCTTCAAATTATTAGGAGACAATTTAGTTTACAATTTAAATTTAAAAATATTCTGTACAACCATATTATTTAAGGCTAATATCATCTTGAGACATTTGTTAAGATGTGAAGGAATCGCGTAGAAATTGTCAATATCCTAAAGTAAAAATTTCTTAAAAAATAACACAGAAAAACAGATGAAAATAAGTATACCCTGGAAACTCAGACAAAACTACAAAGTGTAAATGAAAATATTAAATTTGGTCAGGCTTACCTCACATCATCCAAATTCCGGTAATTTTGTTGCTGTGTGCCAACAGTAACCTTTCATTTTATGACAGATGGTTGGAATATATCAGGTCTATTATAATTGAAATTGCATATTTTCAACCCATTTAATCTCAATTTTTTTCTTGCCTTAGCTTTTGAGTAGTTCTTTTCACAAATATTTCCTTGAGAAATTTTTTTCTAGAATAAAATTGAAACCTCACAAGTGATAGAGAAAACTAGCAAAAGTTATGAATTCCATTTGTAAGGTTATCGATCTTATTAAAACTCAAAATACTTTAGTATATTTGGGGCTGACAAAAAAGTGTCCTTCATTTCAAACATAAGCTGACATCACCAATGATGTTCTTGAATGTCGAACACGAAACAAGCATTTATAAAGTCCCTACTAATTGTAAAGTTAAAAATATTATGAATAAAGTGTCATTTATTTTAATAAACAGAAAATTAAGTTAAAATGTTGTCATTACAGTGGGCACTAATCCAGTATGACTGGTGCCCTTTTAAGAAGAAGAGATTATGACACAGACAGACACAGTGGAAAAAACATCTGAAGACACAGAAAAAAGCCATCTAGAAACCAAAAAGAGAGGCCTCAGGAGAAATCAACTCTGCAGACACACTGAATTTGAACTTCTAGACTCCAGAACTGTGAGATAATAAATGTTTGTTGCTTATGTCACCAAGACAATAATACCTTTTGTTATGCCAGTCCTAGCAAACTAAATTAAAGAGCATTCTAGGGGGAGGACTGGAGAATTACTTTTACTAATATTAATAATTAAATAAAAAGATCTCAGAGTTCTAGTCGAAACTCCCACCTAATGGCTGAATCTACATTGCTACTACTCCTATCCTCTCTCATTCCAAATATCTCTGACAGATGTCCAGTTCATACTTCAATAATTCTAACGCTGGAAAATATGTTACCTTGTCATTATGGTTCCCTCCTTCCCAATGTGACCTAAGCTTTTAGGGTATTTAAAACTAGATTGTGTAGAGTTGTATGAATTTGCATGTGTTTATATCTCTATATATGTACACACACATACATACACTATCCATATCTATATATGTACACACATGCACACACATGTATGCATATATTACATATATAATATATACTTTAAACACACATATGTTTAAAACATGCATACAATAGACAGCATCAGAAAGAACAGAATCATAAACAATTATTATTGCTGATAAACTAGATATTAAAAACGTTATCAGCATTTTCTCCATTGTATAGCCACCATTTAGAGCAGAAGACGTTACCTAGCTTAAGTGTTCTTCAAGCTTCCATAAAAAGTGATGTGTAAGAACTGTAGCACCACTGGAAGTCTGTGAAGTCCTTCATCACTGACACAAATTCCATACATAATATTAGAATGGCATCAACATCTGTAGTCTGCTCCTTCTAAGTAGTTCACATAAGAAGGTTTATGACTTATTCATTAAATATTTCATTTTAATATTGGCAGGACCATTAAAACTTATTGTGGCAAGGCCGGGCATGGTGGCCCACACCTGTAATCCCAGCAATATGGGGAGCCAAGGTGGGTGGATCACCTGAGGTCAGGAGTTCAAGACCAGCCTGGCCAAAAGGGTGAAACCCTGCCTCTATTCAAAATTAAAAAAAAAATTAGCCAGGCATGGCATATAGACATGGCACATGTCTATAGTCCCAGTTGCTCAGGAGCTGAGGCAGGAGAATCGCCTGAACCCAGAAAGTGGAGGTTGCAGTAAGCTGAGATGGTGCCACTGCACTCCAGCCTGGGCAACAGAGCAAGATTCCATCACACACACACACACACAAAAAAAAAAAAAAAAAAAAAAAAAAAAACTTATTGTGACAAGACTCTATTTTCTCAAGATGGCAGCACCAATATACATTCTGATGGCAGCAGTGGTCCATGTGGTGTGGTAGCTGTGAAGATGCTGGTTGCAGTGTGGGAGGTGTAGCTGGGGCTGTGCACTCCGTGGAGTAGGTGAGAGGAGGAACTCTTGGGAGCCTAGGAATCCCCCTGACCTCAGCAGGCTCCCACTGTCTGAAATTTCCTTGAATCTGGTGCCTGCTCCAATTTTGGAGCAAAGTTGTGACAAAGCCTGGGCACTGCCATGACCCTGCTGGGTATACACATGCTCAGTGTGGCACCAACATGCCAGAACCCTGCTGCCTCAAGCCACTCTGGACTTTGGGTGCTGATAAGCATGGAAGGGAGGCAAAGGGGAGGCCTACAGGAAGGTTGGCACAGGTCTGCAGGCTGTGGATGGCAGGTTGATGACAGCAGAAAGCAGACAGGCTCCTGGGTGGAAAGACGTGGGTCCCTGGTGAAGCCTCACCTTTATGCTGGGGATGGCCTGAAGCCTGGGTGTCAGGCTGCCAACTGCGTGGAGCAGAGTGGAAATTATGGTGCTTTTTCCAGGTCCAGCCATGGCCACCCATGGACCAATCAGCACACACTTCCTCCTCTTTGAAGCCCATAAAACCCTGGACTCAGCCAGACTTGTAGAGACATTGGGAAAACTTGCCTGTGGGCTGGAGCTACCCACTGTGGGACTTCTCTCAGCTGAGAGCTGAACAGATCTCTGGATGACCTACCTGTAGAAAGAAGCTACCCACTTCAGGTCTCTTGAGAGCTGTAGTGTAGACCAATAAAACACCTCTTTGCCTTGCTTACCCTCCAGTTGTCCATGTACCTCATTCTTCCTGGAAACAAGACAAGTACTTGGGACCTGCTGAATGGCACAAACAGGGCTGAAACATGCCCCCCAGTCACCATGTTGCAAGCACGAGAAGAAAGGAGAAAGAAGAGAGAAAAGAGAAGGAGAGAAGAGCTGTGGCCCTTTGGGGAGTTCAGCTCTAGGAGTTCCCTGAGCCAGGGCTCTTACACCCTATTTGGGGCTCTGCAGTTCCTGGAATCTCCAAGCTGCTGGGTGATGAAGTGTTCCCTGGTGCCTGCAGTGGAAGTCACCTGTGGTACACCTGGTCAAGCCATAGCCTCACAGGGAACCAGCGCCTATGTCAACACCTGGAGCTGCCCACCAGCCCCAGCAAGTGTGCCTTGTTGTACACAGTGGCCGGACTCTGCCATCGCTTGCTTACACACTCCACACCATTTCATGCCTGGCTCACCATTGTCAGGCATCAGATCTGAGCCAGTAGTACAAGCCGAGTGAAGACTGCCAGGCCAAGTAAGCAAATCAAGTCCAGTGATCCTGAGCAAAACTCGGGCAAAGACACCACCAGCCGCAGAGATTTATAGCTAGAAAAGCAACACTCTGAGGATCCTATGACATTTTGTGGGGCTCGTCCAGGATCTGCAGAAGGGTGAGTTAAAAGCAACCTTGCTGCTTTCTGTCCTTTTTTTGGGAATCCCTAAACTCCACAATAACCAAACTGAAAGAAAAATGTCATGCCTTTGTTAGCCAGTTAAAAGTGACTAGTATAGCTTCTGGCCTTGAGATATGAGGACAGGCTTTCTGGGGAGGACACTGCCAATCCCCCATCACCCTGGGGTGTTGGGAATGTTGGCTTTGTTCCAATCCAGTTTCCCTTCACAGAGGTCTAGCCATCATGTGGGATCAGAAGGAGGTCCTGGGGCAACTGAGGGTATCTGGTTAGGCTACATCTCAGTGTTATCCAAAGGCCTCTGAACTAACTCTAGTCCCCAACTGCCTATTAGGGTGTCAGCACTAGGACCTCCAGTCTTTCCTATCATTCTTCCCTTCTTTCACGGCTGTCATGGCTCCTATCTCTTTTTTATATACAATGATAAGGGTGTTGTTTCAAAGTACAGAGATAATAATACTGGGTAGAATAAGCACTTGGCTTGGTCATCAGAAGTGTAAATCAGAACAATGTGATGTCTATCTATTCTTAGAAGCAACAAGGATGTAACAATTGAGAGTTTTCTTTCCCCTGTTGAAGGAACCCATTTGCACAGGGCAAAAGATTTTTCCCCAGGCACCTTCCCCTCCCCTGAAGTTAAATCATCCTTTTGGGAGGCATCTTGTTAGGCCAGGTCCCCAATTCCCAGGACTCCCTTTCTTTCCCTTGTTTGCAGAGGACCTGGTCCCACAGCTTCACTTGCTTATAAGAAAGAAGCAAGAGATGGGCTGCCCCATCAGTTACCGGCTGCAATTTGGTGAGGGTCACTAATTTAATGGGTCTGTACACTATCCTGAGGCAATTTTTTGTCCCAAGTTTAGTTTTGAGGCCCTAGAAAGGAAAACTAGATGTGAGAGATCCAAAGGCACATGACAGTGAAGTTTACAGGGCACAGCACAGGTGAGCTTGACTAATTCCTGCCTATTATGCCCTCCTGCATCGTGGATGGAGGTCATGCTCCCACCCATGGCATAGATAAGGTCTAGGGAACTCAAAGGTTATCAAAAGCAGGAGGATTAGGCACCATATAGGTGAGTGTGAATATTCCTCTCGGGTATGCCTCCCCACTTCATGGGTGAAGTCACACTTGCACACATGGTCAACACCTGCAAAGATCACTGGGACTCAGGGATATAAGGTCAGAATAAAGAAAAGGATGCCCTTTTTTCTTCCCCTCATCTACCCTGGGTATTCACTGTAAAGAGAAAGGAACAAAGGGATGTTTTTCACCCCTCTTTCCTGAGGGGTAACCAACTATCTTCAACCTGCACTCCTCTTGACTGCATCCTGAATCACTGAGATCCCTTTGACCCTCAGACTCTGGAGAGAAGAAAAATGACCTTTTCCTCCTCTGTTCTCTCTTCCAGAAGGGTAAACAACCATCTTTAACCTATATACCTCTAGAATGTATCCTGAATCTCTGGGACTCCTTGACCCTCAGACTCTGGAGAAAATCTGCCTTATATTCCTTTGCACAAAGGTGTGGCTGAATTATGTTCTGCAGGAAGAAGCATGGCCTCAGAAATGAAGCATTAATTTTAATACCATTCTGCAGCTGGAACTTTTCTGTAAACATGAGGGCAAATGGTTCAAGGTCCCACATGTGCAGACTTTCTTTGCCTTGCACGGAAGTCCGGACCTTTGCCAACATAGTAGGATTGATTCTGCCCTCCTGGTGGCCATTTCAGAAAAGGCTGCAAGGGGCAATCCCAGGGAAAGAGACAAGCAAACCCCAGAGGTACCTCCATTGGAGGAATCATCTTCCACTTCCCTTATCCAGGTTCTCTCTAAGCTTGCCCCATCCTAGAAATCTTAGTTTTAGACACTTTTGCCCCTACAAAAGGTTGGCAAATATAGTCTCATTAAGGTTCAAATTTGCTTTTCTCTATAGAACTTAAGGCAGATTAAGGAGATCTTGGCAAGTTTTCAAATGACCCTGATATTTGCATATAGAGGCTTTCCAGAATTTAACCAAAGTATTTTAACTCTTCTGGAAGAACATTATGTTACTTTTGAATCAGATTCTGACTACTGTTGAAAAGCAGGCCACCCTGCAAGCAGCAGATAATTTGGGGGATGAGCTTTGTATGTCATATAGTGCCAGGGAAAGGAAGAAGCCTTATCCAATTAGAAGAATAGTGGTACCATTGGAGGATCATAAATGGGATACCAATGATGAAATAGAAGAATAGAAGACGAATCACTCTCAGGTGTGCACATTGGAAGGCTTATGAAGGACTAGAACTAAGCCTCTTAGTTACTCCAAGCTATACATGATAGAAAAGGGATTCAATGAGAACCCCACTGCCTTCCTGGAAATGCTAAAAGAGGTCTTGGTAAAGCACACCTCTCTCTCTCGATTCAGTTGAGGGATAACTGATCCTGAAGGATAAGTTTATTACTTAGGCAGCCCCAGACATCAGGGTGAAGCTGCAAAAGTAGGCTGTAGGACCAGACAGTACTCTAGAGAACCTACTGAAATTGGCCACCATGGTCTTTTATAATAGGGATCAGGAGAAAATCCAAAAAAAAAAAAAAAAAATGAAACACAAGAAAAGGCAGAGGCTCTAATTGACTCCTTGCAGGCTCACAAACCCCAGAGTGCCTAGATGTACCTGTTAACTGCTACAAATGTGGCAAGCCAAGGCACTTCAGGAAAGACTGCCCAGGCAACATGAGAAAGCTACCTCAACCCTGTCCAGTAGGTAATGGAGACCACTGGAGGGAAGACTATCCCCAGAGACAAAAGTCACCAGGTCCAGAGCTAGTCTCTCAAATTGTCCAGCAGGACTCACACATCCCAGGGCTCTTCTCCCTGGTTCTGGTGGTCCAGACCACCATTACATTCCAGGAGCCCAGGGTGAGTCTGAAAGGTGAAGAGAGGAAAGGGGACCTCCTCCTGGACACTGAAGCAGGCCTTTAAGTTCTCCGCTCCAATCCAGGCACTCCCTACTCTCTTAACATGACCATAAGGGGTGTCTCAGGAAAGCCTTTAACCCAATATTTTTCCCAACCCCTTAGTTGTAGTTGGGAGGACCGCTTGTTTACTCATGCTTTCTAATCATGCCAGAAAGCCCAACTCCTCTCTTGGTCAGGGACATTTTGGCTTGTATGGGAACCACTATCCTTATGGCTTCAGGACGGACTCTTTTTCTCCCCCTCATAGAGACCAGTATTAACACAGAAGTCTGGGCAACTCCAGGGAAAATTGGCTGAGCCACAACTGCCACACCGGTCTGGATCCACTTTAAGCATCTTACCTCCTTCCCTGACCAGAGACAATATCCTCTGAAACCAGAAGTTAGGAAATGACTAGAAACCATCATTGATAACTTGAAGATGCAGGGCCTTCTCAAACCCTGTAACAACCCTTGTAATACACTGATATTGGGGATACAAAAACCCAACAGGGACTGGAGACTGGTTCAGGGCCTCTGCCTCATTAATGAGGCTGTGGTCCCAATTCATCTGGTGTTTCCCAATTCCTATAACCTGCTAACTCAAATACCTAAGGGAACTAAATGGTTCACAGTCCTGGATCTAAAAGATTCCTTTTTCCTGCATACTGTTACACCTCAACTCCCAGTACTTGTTTGCATTCAAGAATTCCTCCAACTAGGCCACCCAGTTAACCTGGGCAGTGTTACCTCAGGAATTCTGAGACAGCCCCCACCTGTTTGAGAAGGTGTGTCAAAAGATCCCTCTGAGTTCCTTTATCCTCAGGTTAAAGTTTTACAACATGTATACATTCTCCTTTGTGCCCCAACTCTGAGGAAATCTCTCAAGGAGGCAGTAAAGCTCTTCTTAATTTTCTAGATAACAGGATATAAGGTCTCAAAATCTAAGGCTCAGCTCTGTCAGACTTCAATGAAGTACCTAGGTCTAGTCTTGTCAGAGGGGACCCAGGCACTAGGTGAAGAAAGGATCAAGCCCATGTCCTTCTTTCCCCTCTTCAAAACCCTCAAGCAACTGAGGGGATTCTTGGGCACTACAGGATTCTGCAGGTATTGATACTTGGTACGGTGAAATAGCATGTCCCTTATATCACCTAATAAAGGAGACTCAGACAGCTAAGATCCACTCCCTAACTGGGGAACCACAGGCTAAAAGGGACTTTGACCAATTAAAACAAATCTTGCTTGAGGTACCAGCCCTTAGCCTTCTCAATGAGGAGATGTTCAATCTTTATGTCTCAGAAAGGAAGAGAACGGCCATGCAAGTTCTAACCCAGGCCCGAGGTCCAGCCTAGCAGCCCATAGGGTACCTAAGGAAGGAGCTTTATTGATAGCTAAAGAATGGCCAGCCGGTCATTGCCGGCATTTCCAGTGGTAGCTTTACTAGTACCAGAGGTATTAAGTTAACCATGGGGAATAACTTAACTGTTTATATGTCATATAATGTGGCAGGACTGCTGTCTTCCAAGGGGAGTCTCTGGCTAGTAGACAACCACCTACTCAAATATCAAGCTCTGCTATTAGAGGGATCTGTAGTATAGTTAAGAACCTGTCTCTCCCTAAACTCAGCCACCTTCCTCCCAGAGGAAGCTGGGGAGCTTGAACAGGACTATGAACGGATAGTAGTGCAAACCTATACAGCTGGAGAGGACCTCAAATACAGACAGAAGTTCCTTTGTAGAGCAAGGGGTCCATAAGGCAGGGTATGCAATAGTTGCCCTGAATGACATTATCAAGAGTACGCCTCTCTCCTCAGGCACAAATACTCAACTAGATGAACTAATTGCCCTCATGAGGGGACTTGAATTAAGCAAGAGGAAAGCAGTTAACATTTATACTGATTCTAAGTATGCTTTCCTAGTCCTCCATGCCTATGCCATTATCTGGAAAGAGAGGAACTTCCTCACAGCCAATTGGTCTCCCATTAAATGCCATCAGGAAATAGACTATTATCTTCTGTGGTGTTCCTTCTGTGGAGAGTGGTAGTAATACATTGTAAAGGCCACCAAAAGGGGATGGATAAAATAGTCAAAAGCAATAAGCTGGCATAGCAAGCAGGCAAATCGGCAGCAAGAGGGCCCCATATATCTGATCCACTTGAGGCCCTCTGATATGGGAGTGCTCCATAAAAGAAATGAAACCTCAGTATTCCTCTGCAGAGATAGAATGGGCTGTGTCTTGGGGATACATACTTCAGTCCTCAGGATGGCTGCAATTAGAGGACAGTAAGCTTCATCTACCAGCTTCCAGCCAACAGAAAGTTCTTAAAAAATCCTCCACCAAGTCTTTTAGGCTAAGGATAAAACCTGTAAGGATAAAACCTGCCAAGTGCTCAAAGGTTGTTCTCACATAAAATTCTGCTAAAAACGGTCAAACAGGTTGTTAATGCTTGTGAGGTTTGCCTCAAAAATAATCCACTCAGTCAACGGCTTCTCCCCCCTGGAACCCAAAAGATGACAGTCTACCTCAGGGAAGATTGGCAGACGGATTTCACCCATATGCCAAAAACAAGGGGCATCCAGTACCTCCTAGTATGGGTAGATACCTTCACTAACTGGGTAGAAGCATTTCCATGATGAACAGAAAAAGGCTCTGAGGTGATAAAAACACTAATTAATGAAATAATTCCTTACATTGGACTTCCTAAGTACCTTCAGAGCAATAATGGCCCCTTGTTCAAGGTAGCTGTTACCGAGGGGGTATCAAAGGCAACAAGCATACAATACTGTCTTCATTGTGCTTGGAGACCACAATCCTCAGGAAAGGTAGAAAAGACAAATGAGATTATTAAAAGGCACCTAGAAAACTGTCTCAAGACACTCATATTCCCTGGATTACTCTTTTCTCCATAGCCCTACTATGTGTACAAATACTCTTTCAGAGCCAGATTTAAGTCCCTTCAAAATGGTGTATGGACAGCCTTTTCTCACCAATGATTTCTTGGTAGACCAAAAAAGCTCCGATTTAATTAAACATATAACTTCTTTGGCCCATTTCCAACAGGAAATGCAACAACTATCAGAGGCCCAATCTCATGAATAGAACCACTTCTATTCAACCCAGGGGATTTAGTACTGGTAAAGGCACTTGCTTCCCTTTCTCTCTCTCTAGTCCCAGAATGGGGGTGAGGGCTTACTCTGCACTTCTTTCTACTCCTATGGAAGTAAAGGTCACTGAAATAGATTCTTGGATTCATTATACTTTAGTAAAAGACCAGGGAACCGATGGAATTTCCTCTGTTGACCTAAGACAGCACCCAAAGTACAAGAGTGAAGAAATCAGGGATCTGAAGCTAACAATCAGAAAAGATAAGTACTAACAACCAACCCTCCATGGAGACCCTATGCTTACTATTCTCACTTTTGTTCTGTTCCTCACCATAAGGCATCTTTGTCAAGACCCCTTTATTCCTGAACTGCCTACTGCCATAAACAGTTATTTCTCTTTTAAAGCTTAGCTGCCCCCATACAAGATTTATTTCACAAAGGTGAAACAGCTCTAGCCACAACATTATTTTCAGAATGATTAGTCTATTTTACTGCTTATTTGTGTTATCTCCAGCACTAGATACTTTCCTTCACATTCTCAACCTCCTTGTAAAGTTATTTCTTCTCACCTTGAGGCTGTCACACTCTAAGTGGTCATACAACTGGAGCCTTGGATAATGGCTCCGTTTCTACCAGGGACCCTCAGAGGCCTCTGAGAGAGATCTGACTGCTGTTTTCCCCAAAACAATGTTTCCTATCAGCATGAAGCAGTTAAGAGCAATCATCATCCCCATCCTAACAGCAGTTAGATGTACCTCTTCAGAAGGGAGATTGATGGCAACAGTGGCCTGTGTGGAGCAGCCACTGCGAAGATGCCAGCTACAATGAGGGAAGCACAGTCAGGACTGTACACTCTATGGAGCCAGCAGGAGCTAGGAACAGGCAAAAACCTCACCCCTTCCAAGTTGGAGGGGCAGAGCCCCACCCTCTTTGGTGAAGATGCAGCCACCCAGTTGTGGCTGTGGACCCTGGCATCCCTACACTCTCTGGGAAGCCTCTCTGCCCCTGGAGGCTTGGAAGTGGCATTCCCACTATCTGACCTCTCCCCACTCTGGTGCCTGCTCTGATTTCGGAGCAAAGATGTTGCCAAGTCTGAGAACTGTTATGACCCAGCCAGGTGTGCACACACTCAGGGTGGTGCTGATACGCTAGCTTCCTGTTGCCTCAGCCGTCTTCAGATTCTCAGAGGCACAGAGGCCAAGGAAGGGCTGTGGGTAGCTCAGCACGAGCCTGCACACACTCCTCAGCACAAACAGCCTGGGCACTATGGGTGTCATGAATGGCAGGTTGATGGAAGCAGGAGGAAGTCAGGTTCCTGGGCAGAAAAGCATGGATCCCCAGTGAAGCCCCACCTTGAATCTGAGAGTGGCTTGAAACCTGGGAACTGGGCTGCCAGTTTTGCTAACTGGAGTGAGAATTTATTGTGCTTTTTCCAGGCCTGCCCATGACCACCCATGAACCCATCAGCACTCACTTCCTCTCCTGTGAAGTCCATAATAGCCCCAGACTCAGCCAGACTCAAAGAAACGTTGGGATGGCCTGCCTGCAGAGGAGATATCCACTGTGGGTATCCTCTCAGCTGGGAGGTAGGCAGACATTGGGATGACCTGCCTGCAGAGAGGAGCTATCCACATTGGGTCTCCTTCCAGCTGAGAGCTGAGCAGATGTCAGGGTGACCTGCCTGTGGAGAGGAGCTATACACTGTGGTTTCCCTCCCAGCTGAGAGGTGAACAGACATCGGGACAATCTGCCTGCAGAAATGAGCTACCAACTTCAGGTCTCCTGAGAGTTGTACTGTAGTTCAGTAAAGCACCTCTTTGCCTTGTTCACCCTCCAGTTGTCTGCATACCTCATTCTTCCTGGATGCAGGACAAGAATTTGGGGCCTGACTAATGGAGGGACTGAAGGAGCTGTAACGCAAACAGGGTTGAAACACGTCCCTCCTCTCACCATGCTGTGGGTATGAGAAGAAGAAAAGAGAAAAGAGAGAGGGAGAGAAGAGCTGCTGACCTTCTCTCCTTCTCTCTTGTGGCCCAGTATCAAACTATACACTTGTAAAGAGCATTTATAATTAGCAACATAAATAGATTTTGATTCCCCAGGCAAACTTTCATTAAATTTGGTACCTAAATGATACAGAAAAAAAATTGTGGACATAAGTGCCACAAAGATTTGTCCACATGTTATGTGTATGTGGAATTTATGAATGAATGATTTCTCCAGGCTTACTCCTTCAAGGCAAGGACCCCAAGTCTTTCTAATGCTTTTTCTATATAAAGTTACATGAATGACTAGTCTGTAACTGTTTTTTTTAAAGGATGATGTTTATCTGTGATGATTATTAGTCAGTGATCAGTTTCATGATGAATAACAAGTGTCTGTAAATACCATTTTGGAACTGTTATATTAGATTCCAATATAATAAATGTCATGCGTTCACTGTAAATTATGTTTGTTAAACCTCAGAAATGAGACTTCAAGGGACATGTGTTCTTATTTTCAGTTAACGGTTGGTTGAGAAATTATAGTTGCTCATAATTTTTCACCCTTTTAATAAAGGTATTGTCGAAATACTGTATGTACATAAAACATGAGTTTTTAATATTCAAATGTTGATATATGGACTATTTCTGTCTTGAATTATTGATGGCAAAATGTGTGACAAGATAAAATAAAATGAGATATATTATTAACAGAAAATGTCCTTAATAATACTAACGTGTCATCATAGAATATGACGTCACAGTAACAGCAGCATTATCATTTACCATGGGAAGTGTAAATATTAACAAACAGGAGCCAAAATGCACTCTTATTATATAGTGGATGCTAAAGACACTGAAGAAATTTGAAATACGACATTTTTGACAAGTTGGCAAAAACCAACTATAAATAGTTATGGGACAAACTAAAAATAGCTATGAGAAAAGTGACAACTTTGTAAAATTGTTATGAAGGTGGCACAGGGTCAATGCTTCAAATGGGTGGGTGCATTCTAGCTTCCCCTTTACTTATCTTCTTTCTTTGACATATTGAAAAGGAACAAAGAATGGCAGTAAGACATTATTAAAGCATGAAGAATGCTCTCTCTGGCCATAGTACTATATCGTGTTATAAATTGATTCTGGCTTTTAAAGTAACTGTTATTTTACCTCAGTATGCCAGTATAATTCCATACCACTTCTGAATCTCAAAAGATAAAAAGGAGCAGGAAATTTCATACATTCTAGGAAGCAATGTATTTTCTCTGTTAATAACTTTATAGTATTCTTTACCCCCTCCCCCACAAGCCTAGCCAATACACAGTTGTCCCAAAACACTAATTCACAAATTCTACACTCTAAATAATATTTAATTATATTATCAGCATGCATACTCTAAAAAGTCATTATAATAAAGTTTAATCTTCCCAAAGATTATATTTATATGTGTCTGTATTACTGTATTATATGTTTGTATAAACTATATGTATATGTGTGCATTCATTATCAAGTACCAATAACCTCTTCTATTTTCTGAAATTTAAACCTCATGAAGGCAAGGGCTAAAACAGCACCTAGTATATTCGGCTTTGAATAAGCAATTTTTGGACGAATTGCTCTCGCTTAATGACTTCAATTTTTATTAATGTATGAAAAAATCATATTTTTATATGCTTATAATAGAAATGAAGCCAATGAAAAATATAAAACACATTTTATCCTTTAGCAAACAAAAATAATCCCACATGTTCTATTCTTATGCAGTAGTCTCCCTTATCCATGGCTTTGCTTTCTGCATTTTCAGTTACTCACATTCAACTGCAGTCCAAAAATATTAAATGTAAAATTCCAGAAATAAGCAATTCATCAGTTTCAAATTGCACCCTATTCTGAGCAGCATGATGAAATCTCATGCTGTCCTGCTCTGTCCCACCCAACATGTGAGTCATTCCTGTGTTCAGTGTATCCACCCTCTCTATACTACCTGCCCATTCGTCACTTAGTAAACATCTCAGTTATCTAATTGACTATGGTAGTATCTCAGTGCTTCTGTTCAAACAACCCTTATTTTACTTAATAATGGCCCCAAAGCACAAGAGTAATGATGCTGGCAATTCAGATATACCAAAGAGAAGCTGTAAAGTGCTCCCTTTAAGTGAAAAGGTGAACTTTCTTGACTTACTAAGGAAACAAAAAAATCACATGCTGAGGTTCCTAAGATCCGTGGTAAGAATGAATCTTCTCTCTATAAAAGTGAATCTTATATTGTTATAACTTTTCTATTTTATTATTGTTGTTGTTAATCTCTTACTGTGCCTAATTAAGTCAAACTTTATCATAGATATGGATGCCTAGGGAAAAAAATATGGTTTGTATAGCGTTAGAACTATCAGCATGTTCAGACATCCATTGGGGGTCTTACATCCACTGGGGGTCTTAGAATGTATTCCCTGAGGATAAGGGGGATTACTGTATTTGGGTAAGAACTGAGACCTTGTGCAGCAATACCACTTAACTGGACCAAGGACCGGCACTCTGTCTGTCACCATCATCCCCTCCCAGTAATTCCCTCCCAGGAAGATAAAACTACATGCCAATAAATAATTCACTGTTTGCTTCAGGAAATATACGTTAAATATTTCTGGGTAAATACTGATTTTGTATGGGCTAACAGATTACTTATCAGGAGAACTATTTGTTTACATGAACCAAGGGCTCATTTATCAGCACATCGTCAAAACTTGCCTCAATTCTTGCTTTCCTGTGTCTACCAATTCTGAACTATTAGATGACAAAATTCCCACAATCCAATCAAGTTCTCCAATTCAGTTCAATGTTTCTCCAAAACACTTAAAACCATTTGATCCCAGATACTCAAACCTATAAATCTCTTTCCTCAACTTCTCCTCTTGAGGCACTCTGAAAATTCTGTCGAAGTAGAGTTTTCCCTGTTGCAGTAAGTTTAATAAATTGAGCTTTACTTGATCAATAGGTTTTCCTGGTGGTCTCTGGAGACAACAGACAATCCTAGAGTTCACCAGTAAAAACCATTGATTGCCATGGCTTAGTGCCCTCAACTTGTAAGCAGGGAATTCTCCTGAGGCCACATCAGGCCTCCTCAGGGGTTTCTCTGACTGTGAATTAAGTGTATTAAGACTGATCTCTGATTTTTTTTGTTGTTGTTGAGTTTCCAATTTATTTTAGCTCTTAAGAATGATGACCCGCCTCTTTGTGAGATCTTTTGATCTTCTGATGAGACTTTAAGACTCCCCTTTGGTAGAAATCTGCCTTGTTACTAACAAAAAACTGGCTATACTTCTTGATTGTATTCATCTTTTTTCTTTTGTGAGTAATATAGAGATTAGTGCATAGGGCTGAGGGTAATCAGAGTTTCCACAGGACTGAAATGTGTGCCATCCCAGAGAACTAACAAGTAAACTGTCTTGTTAAATAACAGTCATATAGGACAAACTTTGCCTTAGGGCAACTATCCAAAACTTATGAGAACTTTCCTCAGCTAGTCTTGCTTTATCCAGAACAGTTTAATTGTAGATTTACCACATCTATAACAATTCATCCATCAGAGATTAATTATTTCTTGTGTTTTCTATTAAACACAGCCAACTACTATGTCCAGGAGCACAGATACGAGGTACTTTTGGACCCTCCCAAATTTGTCTCTTACATGCAATACAATCACATTATCAGTCAATTCAAGTGTTATCATTCCAAATGGCATAGTAGCAACACAGACAATGCTATAGACTGAATCATGTCACCACCCCCAAATTCTTATGTTGAAGTGTTAACCCCCAATGTGATGGTATTTGGAGACAGGGCCCTAGGAAGATAATCAAGTGTAGACAAGGTCACAAAGGTGGGGTTCTCATGGTAGAATTAGTGCCCTTAAAAAACAAACATGAGAGATTGTTCTTTCTTTTCTCCACCATATGAAGACACGGCAAAAATGTGGCCATCTACAAGCCAGGAAGACAGTCGTTAGCAGCAATGGACCATGCTGGCACCTTGATCTTAAAATTCTAGTCTTCAGAACTGTGAGAAAATAAATATCTATTGTTTAAGCCACTTAGTCTATGCTATTTTGTTATGGCAAGATGAGCTAAAAAAAGGCAATAATATAGGCAACTTTGAGGAATTTTAACACAAGCAGAGAGAGAAAAATTCCAAGTATTCAGGTGTCTAGATTTTCTTGGGTGATGAAGCAGCCAAAAGAAACTCTGATTCTAAAATTATCTTCTTAAAGGATTCCTTGGCTATGCTGAAAAATTTCAAACTATCTCTTTCAGATCCTCCCAAAACACCAGTTAAATCTAACTTATGGCCTTTATGCCCCTTTTTGTCCTCCCTCATCCCTTGTCCATTCATTACCCTGAACTGTTATCTTTTCTGACCCTACTATCATTTTTTTTTTTCCCCAGTCAGAAGAAAACCCTCGAAGCTAAATTGCCTCTTAAAGTTAAAGCTCTCTGAGAATAGGGCAAATGTCTTCTTTTAAGGAACTTAAATTTTAAGCCCTGGTCTTGTTATGAGCTAAGAGTGATTATTTAAGACTTTCTGAAGCTCAGACAGAATAGAAAGATATTCACAGAGAAATTTAAAATATTTAAACTCAAAATAAAAATGAGTTGCTTGTGTTAAAAACCTTGATAAACTAAGCTGGGGAAAGTCGTGAAGGAAGGGTTCTCATGCACAAAGTGGTAATAAAAAGAACAATCACAAAAAACTGCAAAACCCACAACACTGCACAAAGCCTACCCCACCCTTACATAAAAAAATAATTCTGCAAGTACATTTGCCCACCAACTGCCTGTCCAACTTTTGGCTGGAGCCATGTTTGCTATTGATTCTTGTAGCCAAGGATAATTATCTCAAAACAATTATGTAATCCTCCTAGTTTTTCCTTTAAAAGCCATTGCCTTTCTTTACCTCCCTGAATACATACACAGTTTACTATGGCATATATTTCTCATGTCAGTGTCCATTTCTGAATAAGCATCATTGGCTTTTAGACAGTCTCTCTCTGTCTTTTATTTAGGTAGACAGAATAGAAACATGTTTAGAGAGAAATTTAAAATATTCCTAAGGACTGGATGCAGTGGGCTCATACCTGTAACCACAATATTTTGGGAAGCTGAGACAGGAGGATTTCTTGAGCCCAGGCATTAGAGACCAGCCTGGGCAATTAACCAAGACATTGTCTCTACAAAAAGTAAAAAAACTAGCCAGGCATAGTGGCACACTACTGTAGCCCCAGCTACTCAGAAGGTTGAGGTGGGATGATTACTTGAGCCCAGGAGCTCAAGGCTGCAGTGAGCTATAATAATGCCACTGTACTCCATCCAGCCTAGGTGACAAAGCAAGATCCTGTCTCTAAAACAATAAAATAAAATAATAAAACATTACTAGGAAGATATAATCCAGTACTCCTGGGTCTATATCAATTGTTTCATAGGCTATACGCTCAGGAAAAGAAAAATAATTGTTTTAACAAATAGAAAAGATCTTAAGGGTGACATAAAATACTCCATGTTGCATAGAAAAAGTAAAAGGTTTAGAACATCTGTACTGTGAAAGATGCTTTGGAGGCTATCCCCAAACTCATTCCTGTGAACACAAACTGCACTCTAATCCAGTCCAGCAAGTAAAGAAAGGATTAGTCTATTGAAGACTTTAGGGATAGATTCTTCCATATTAGACAGTATCTGGAGGTAAATACTGAAGCAGAAGTTACTCCAGTTTGCCCTGTACTTTTTTTAGTAAATTTCTTTAAGCCAGAATTAGGAGATATAGAAGCAAAATATCTAAGAGGACAATTTGGAAAAGCCTTGGAAGTGAGCAGAATGAGACTCAGAATAAACTTGATTTCTAACTCCAGTCAATAAGGATCAAGATAGGGATGTATTAGAAGTATAGCCTTTTGCAAATTAGTTAAAAGAATATTTTACAGTTATTGAAAATAGTCTTTTAAGATATATTCTTTCAAAACTTCTATTATAACAACAATCACCTAAATGATACAGAAATAAAATTAGAAATGCATGTGTTTACTACTAAGGCTGTTGTTTTGTTTTTGTTTTTTTTTTCCTTTTGGAGACGGAATCTTGCTCAATCGCCTAGGCTAGAGTGCAGTGGTGTGATCTCAGCTCACTGAAACTTCCGACTCCTGGGCTCAAGTGACCCTCCTGCCTCAGCACCCCCGAGTAGCTGGGACCACAGTCATGCACCACCACGCCTGGCTAAATTTCCTATCTTTTATTAGTGACGGGGTTTCACCATTTTAATCAGGCCTGTCTTGAACTCCTGACCTCGTGATCTACCCGCCTCAGCCTCCCAAAGTGCTGGGATTACAGGCATGAGCCACCATGCCTGGCCAAAGCTTTTTAAAAAAATGAATAATAGCATAATAGCGGCCAGTTTAAAAAAATCACAAATAGTATAAAAACTGCTGTTTCTCATTTCCAATATGCTTATATAGATCAATTAATTCACTATCTGCATTGTGCCAAATAAGAATATAATTTTTTAAATGATTCAGAATCAAAGGCAATCAAGTTCTCTGACAGTAAGCACATAGATAGATAGAAAGAAGATATCAAAGGAATCTGTAAATTCTTTAATGACATCATCAGTTTTGATTAATGTCAAGGATGCTGATCTACCATGACATATCCTGTTTTCCTTCAATAAATCTTTGTGTATGTATGTATCCACATTTTTTAGATTAGACTTTATTATTATGTCAGTAAAACAGTTTCAGAAGTATGTTGTCCAAGTGCATGACTTAGCATTTCCTTTACTTTTTCTAAATTTGTATCTTTGCATTATTGCCCTATTATAGTACTAATCAAGTTTTGTTTTGTTTTGTTTTTTGGTAAATCACCTTAGCAGTGTTATTTATAATCCTGTTCTCTTACAGTATACAGAAATTCACCAATATTTGGCAGCATAAGAACAAAAGTGAAACTATAAAATAATGAATGAATGAGTCTTTGAAAGGATCTTAGTCAAAATGTGATGACCCTTAAAATAAAATTACTCCATTAATTGTTTTACCCTATTAATAGCAATGAATCTCTTAATTTATATAAGCATTGCTATCTATATCATTAACCATAAGTTTTATACTCCTAAGATTGTGCAAAGACCAAGTCTGATTTCTTAAGAGAAACAAAAAATGCCACTGCCTTAGTAATAACATCAATGATGTAACACCTAAAATGTATTGACTTTTCTGTATCAAGTATAGCAATACGTTTTTTCAATGTGCTATTTCTTTAATTTCACAATAACTTTACCAGAAAAATATTATTGCATTTTACAGAACTGTAGAGATGTAGATAAAATGTTCACACAGCTACTAAGTGGCAAAGCCAGCACTTTAAACCGAGCCTCTCTTATCTCAAAGTCCGTATTTTTAACTATTGTTGATAAAAACTCAGATCATAATTAGCCAAGAATAAACATGAAATCACCTCTGGCTATTCAGTTCTCAAGGATCATTTCACGTATACTAATATTATTAATATAATTTCACTTCTAGTAATTATGTACCCAAGTAGTCAGTATTATCATAATTTTTCAGGTTTGAATCATATTAGTACATTGGAACTACTATGATGAGATACAAATGAAGAGATCACTTGCCTCAGTATTCTGGGATGTCTCTCTGCTATGTTCTGGTATGTTCTGGTAGGTACCAACCAAATAACATGAAATGACTATGCTGACCATATTATATGCATTATCTGGAACATTCCCCAAACCAGAAAATTTTGTTTTCTTATCCTCATTATACAGAAAGTAAAGTAAAATGGATTCAGAGATATTAATCAATTTTTAAAGACATCTAACTAGTAAGTAGAAAGAGAAATCTAAATCTAAGTTTTTTGCTTCCACTATCTGCATTCCTATCTCATCATATTATTTCTATCTACATTTAGCAATGACAATTATCACTCAAGAGATAAAAACGTGTATCTAAATAAAAATATATTGTTCACTATAGATTATATATGTACACTAAAACACCTACATCTGTGTATATATATATGTGTGTGTGTGTTTTAATTATAAATTAAATCTCCAAATCTAACAAAAAATAAAAATGAGCACTTGTTTCTCTTCCTGTTTTTAATTTTAAGGCTATTCATCTTTATAAAATATTATTCTCCTTGATTATAAATGTTAATATAATATATATGAGTACATATATTACTAATATGCATATATGCATAATTATATGGCATATATTCTTACAAAATTCTATAGGTATGTGTGTCAGACGAATCAATTTTTGTGATATAAACATAGTAGACTAAAAGTAAGAAAACTGGATTCTTATAAATATATCTGATTTTAACTGCTTATGTAACTTTAAGTCTCAATTTCTTCACCTAATACACTGAAAACTAAAATTTAGATGATTTTTAATTTCCTTCTAGCTGCAAGCTTGTATTATGGCTCTGCTTTTTTGAAATACAAGTGGTATTTTAAAATGCATCACACCTTGCATTCACAATATTTACATCACTGCTAAGCTGTGTTTAATTCTGTTTTCTATTTTGAGTTGAACTAAGTTTTCTGTTGAAAGTTCACACTAACAAATTTATAAGTACCAAAATTTTATTTAGAATTTTTTCTGTTAGCTTTTCTTAAAAGGCAACCCAAATTAAGTTCCAGAAATAGACATATTTGCTTATTCATGATCAATAACACCATTAATTAAGACATGATATCTCACTTAATATAACTGATTATGCTAGTATACCTAAGTAAAAACACAATCCTATTTGTAAAGATTGCTATTATTTTTGCTGTTATGTGCTTTAGTTCAAGTTTAATTTTTATCTGTGTCAAGCTATCTTATATGTAAGTGAAACAATTTTCTAGTAATCTATAATATCATGAATATTAACATTTTTGTAGTTTGACTTAAACAAGTTGGGAACATTATAATCAATTTAAATGAAATAAAAAGTTAAAATTAAGCAAGGTAAAAATTAAAATAGCCCTTATGTTTGATGAGTTTATAGTCTATAAACAATTTAATATCTAACATATATATATTGGAAAAAAAAGTATGATCTTTTGAAGTATTCACCAACAAGGAATACTTCAAACATACTGGTCTCTATCATCTGTTATCCTGGAATAACCCTTAATACTCGTTGAAATTTTAAGTATCCTTACCTGAGGCAGTCACATAGTACACAGCTTAAGTGAAGAACAGTTAAATTAAAATACTGCCATATTAATTATATACATAAATCAGCACAAACAAAACACTGTTAATTTGCCATCACTAATATCTCCCAACCTCTTACAGAGACTCAAACTTAATTAAGGCCAAAGGAATAATTTTTACTAGCCTAGTGGTAAGTTACAAGAATATTATAATGCTATTACTCTATTATTCTTTTACTCAAGAGACAAACAAACATTCCACAGAATTTATCAACAGAAGGAGCACAATACTGGTATTAATTCATTTAGTTTCTACCTCAGTACATGACAATCATAGGATCTATATTTTAAGAGATGAGAACCCTCTCTAGAAGAAACAGAGCTTCTGTTTCTTATATTTTTATTTTACTAAGAAGTAAATTAATTTTGAATTGAATGGTCAATGTCAATATGAAATATTTAAACATACTTTTAAAATCTTTATTTAAAATATTATTCAATAAACAGAAGCTTTAAAACGTCTGCAGAAAATTTTGACAAAAATATTAATAAATTTAGCTTTCTTCCTATTCTTCACACACATATATTTTATTTTCCTAAACTCTTTGTAGTAATGAACTCTAAGTTAGTAAAGCTGAGAAAACTGTACTATTTGCTTGCTTTTAATTTGTTATCATATTAAAATCAAAGGTCAAAAATTACTTTTGCTTGTATTAAAAGAACAAAATCAAAACAAAGAAGAGGAAGGAATGAGAAAGTTCACGATCCTGACATGGCTGGAGGCTACCTAGGTACAATTTACATTCACACAGAGGCCAATACCAACCACGTTGTTGTCCGATATGAAAATGAGAAGACGAAAAGAAGTGGGGAAAAGGATTTAACAAGTAAAATAATCTAAAGGCTGCTAAAATTTGATGAATGCCTTCAAACTACAAGCTTGATCATAGTGTGCCCCTACACAGAAAATCTTTACCAAATCCCCAACTACTACTAAGATAAAACACAAACGCTCTAGTCTGGAATGCAAATTTCCTCAAATCAGCTGCCACTAGCTTCACAGGCTCATCTCCCATCTTCCTTTCTCATCACACCAGACTGCTTGCTGTACCCCAAATACCCTCTGGTCTTTTATATTTCTGCTTTTTACCCAAAGTGCTCTCTCTGCCTTTAATATGGTACTTCATTTCCTTCTCAGTTCAACAAAGTGCTTCTTATCATTTAAAACTGAAATCAAAGTTATCTTTTTGAACTTCTTCAGTTCTGCTGGGTTTTAGTAATTGTTGTTGTTCCCAAGAAATTTTACCACCACGTGAGGCTATAAGCCTGGAAAAAATGATGGCCACATTTCCCTATGTCCAAGAATACATAGAGGTAGAAAAGGGTTAAAAATTCAGCTTGCCAATTTAAAACAGGGCAAGGTAGAATTATTTAAATATGAGAGGCTACTAGCAAATTGTTCTATTTTCTTATCTAACCATTTACAATATATTTTTCATCTAAAAATAAAATATCAAAAATTATTTTTGCTTAACTTAAAGAAAAAAATGGATGTGAAGAGAAATAAATGAAAAAGCTCAAGCATAATCTGTTATCACTAGGGATAAACTAAAATTCTGATAAAGACAATATGACAGATATAAAAGACAAATAAGAGGGGCGGAGCAAGATGGCGGAATAGGAACAGCTCCAGTCTCCAACTCCCAGCGCGAGCAACATAGAAGACGGGTGATTTCTGCATTTTCAACTGAGGTACTGGGTTCATCTCACTAGGGAGTGCCGGACAATCGGTGCTGGTCAGCTGCAGGAGCCCGACCAGCTAGAGCTGAAGCAGGGCGAGGCATCGCCTCACCTGGGAAGCGCAAGGGGAAAGGGAATCCCTTTTCCTAGCCAGGGGAACTGAGACACACAACACCTGGAAAATCAGGTAACTCTCACCCCAATACTGCGCTTTAAGCAAACAGGCACACCAGGAGATTATATCCCACACCTGGCCCAGAGGGACCCACACCCAGGGAGCCTCCCTCATTGCTAGCACAGCAGTTTGCGATCTCACCTCAAGGCAGCAGCGAGGCTGGGGGAGGGGCGCCCGCCATTACTGAGGCTTAAGTAGGTAAACAAAGCTGCTGGGAAGCTCGAACTGGGTGGAGCTCACAGCAGCTCAAGGAAACCTGCCTGTCTCTATAGACTCCACCTCTGGGGACAGGGCACAGCAAACAAAAGCAGCAGAAACCTCTGCAGACGCAAACGACTCTGTCTGACAGCTTTGAAGAGAGCAGTGGATCTCCCAACATGGAGGTTGAGATCTGAGAAGGGACAGACTGCCTGCTCAAGTGGGTCCCTGACCCCTGAGTAGCCTAACTGGGAGACATCCCCTACTCGGGGCAGTCTGACACCCCACACCTCACAGGGTGGAGTACACCCCTGAGAGGAAGCCTCCAAAGCAAGAATCAGACAGGTACACTCGCGGTTCAGCAATATTCTATCTTATGCAGCCTCTGCTGCTGATACCCAGGCAAACAGGGTCTGGAGTGGACCTCAAGCAATCTCCAGCAGACCTACAGCTGAGGGTCCTGACTGTTAGAAGGAAAATTATCAAAGAGGAAGGACACCTACACCAAAACCCCATCAGTACGTCACCATCATCATCAAAGACCAGAGGCAGATAAAACTACAAAGATGGGGAAAAAGCAGGGCAGAAAAGCTGGAAATTCAAAAAATAAGAGCGCATCTCCCCCGGCAAAGGAGCGCAGCTTATCGCCAGCAACGGATCAAAGCTTGACGGAGAATGACTTTGACGAGATGAGAGAAGAAGGCTTCAGTCCATCAAACTTCTCAGAGCTAAAGGAGGAATTACGTACCCAGCGCAAAGAAACTAAAAATCTTGAAAAAAAAGTGGAAGAATTGATGGCTAGAGTAATTAATGCAGAGAAGGTCATAAACGAAATGAAAGAGATGAAAACCATGACACGAGAAATACGTGACAAATGCAAAAGCTTCAGTAACTGACTCGATCAACTGGAAGAAAGAGTATCAGCGATTGAGGATCAAATGAATGAAATGAAGTGAGAAGAGAAACCAAAAGAAAAAAGAAGAAAAAGAAATGAACAAAGCCTGCAAGAAGTATGGGATTATGTAAAAAGACCAAATCTACGTCTGATTGGGGTGCCTGAAAGTGAGGGGGAAAATGGAACCAAGTTGGAAAACACTCCTCAGGATATCATCCAGGAGAACTTCCCCAACCTAGTAGGGCAGGCCAACATTCAAATCCAAGAAATACAGAGAACGCCACAAAGACACTCCTCGAGAAGAGTAACTCCAACACACATAATTGCCAGATTCACCAAAGTTGAAATGAAGGAAAAAATCTTAAGGGCAGCCAGAGAGAAAGATTGGGTTACTCACAAAGGGAAGCCCATCAGACTAACAGCAGATCTCTTGGCAGAAACTCTACAAGCCAGAAGAGAGTGGGGGCCAATATTCAACATTCTTAAAGAAAAGAATTTTCAACCCAGAATTTCATATCCAGCCAAACTAAGTTTCATAAGTGAAGGAGAAATAAAATCCTTTACAGATAAGCAAAGGCTTAGAGATTTTGTCACCACTAGGCCTGCCTTAAAAGAGGCCCTGAAGGAAGCACTAAACATGGAAAGAACAACCAGTACCAGCCATTGCAAAAACATGCCAAAATGTAAAGACCATCGAGGCTAGGAAGAAACTGCATCAACTAACGAGCAAAATAACCAGTTAATATCATAATGGCAGGATCAAGTTCACACATAACAATATTAACCTTAAATGTAAATCGACTAAATGCTCCAATTAAAAGACACAGACTGGCAAACTGGATAAAGAGTCAAGACCCATCAGTCTGCTGTATTCAGGAGACCCATCTCACAGGCAGAGACACACATAGGCTCAAAATAAAGGGATGGAGGAAGATTTACCAAGCAAATGGAGAACAAAAAAAAGCAGGGGTTATAATAATAGTCTCTGATAAAACAGACTTTAAACCATCAAAGATCAAAAGAGACAAAGAAGGCCATTACATAATGGTAAAAGGATCAATTCAACAGGAAGAGCTAACTATCATAAATATATATGCACCCAATACAGGAGCACCCAGATTCATAAAGCAAGTCCTTAGAGACGTACAAACAGACTTAGACTCCCATACGATAATAATGGGAGACTTCAACACTCCACTGTCAACATTAGACAGATCAACGAGAAAGAAAGTTAACAAGGATATCCAGGAATTGAACTCATCTCTGCA
The DNA here is from genome assembly GCF_047675955.1 of Chlorocebus sabaeus. NCBI lineage: Eukaryota > Metazoa > Chordata > Mammalia > Primates > Cercopithecidae > Chlorocebus > Chlorocebus sabaeus. The sequence continues at coordinate 41,903,644 of NC_132910.1, read as the reverse complement.
GCAAGCAGACCTAATAGACATCTATAGAAATCTCCACCCCAAATCAACAGAATATACATTCTTCTCAGCACCACATAGCACTTATTCCAAAATTGACCACATAATTGGAAGTAAAGCACTCCTCAGCAAATGTACAAGAACAGAAATTGTAACAAACTGTCTCTCAGACCACAGTGTAATCAAACTAGAACTCAGGACAAAGAAACTCAATCAAAACCGCTCAACTACATGGAAACTGAACAACCAGCCCCTGAATGACTACTGGGTACATAACGAAATGAAGGCAGAAATAAAGATGTTCTTTGAAACCAATGAGAAAAAAGATACAACATACCAGAATCTCTGGGACACATTTAAAGCAGTGTGTAGAGGGAAATTTATAGCACTAAATGCCCACAAGAGAAAGCAGGAAAGATCTAAAATTGACACTCTAACATCACAATTAAAAGAACTGGAGAAGCAAGAGCAAACGCATTCAAAAGCTAGCAGAAGGCAAGAAATAACTAAGATCAGAGCAGAACTGAAGGAGATAGAGTCACAAAAAACCCTCCAAAAAATCAATGAATCAAGGAGTTGGTTTTTTGAAAAGATCAACAAAATTGACAGACCACTAGCAAGACTAATAAAGAAGAAAAGAGAGAAGAATCAAATGGATGCAATAAAAAATGATAAAGGGGATATAACCACCGACCCCACAGAAATACAAACTACCATCAGAGGATACTATAAACACCTCTACGCAAAGAAACTAGAAAATCTAGAAGAAATGGATATTTTCCTGGACACTTACACTCTTCCAAGACTAAACCAGGAAGAAGTTGAATCCCTGAATAGACCAATCGTAGGCTCTGAAATTAAGGCAATAATTAATAGCCTACCAACCAAAAAAAGTCCAGGACCAGATGGATTCACAGCTGAATTCTACCAGAGGTACAAGGAGGAGCTGGTACCATCCCTTCTGAGACTATTCCAATCAATAGAAAAAAGAGGGAATCCTCCCTAACTCATTTTATGAGGCCAACATCATCCTGATACCAAAGCCTGGCAGAGACACAACAAAAAAAGAGAATTTTAGACCAATATCCCTGATGAACATCGATGCAAAAATCCTCAAAAATCCTCAATAGAATACTGGCAAACCGGATTCAGCAGCACATCAAAAAGCTTATCCACCATGATCAAGTGGGCTTCATCCCTGGGATGCAGGGCTGGTTCAACATTTGCAAATCAATAAACATAATCCAGCATATAAACAGAACCAAAGACAAGAACCACGTGACTATCTCAATAGATGCAGAAAAGCCTTTTGACAAAATTCAACAGCCCTTCATGCTAAAAACGCTCAATAAATTCGGTATTGATGGAACGTACCTCAAAATAATAAGAGCTATTTATGACAAACCCACAGCCAATATCATACTAAATGGGCAAAAACTGGAAAAATTCCCTTTGAAAACTGGCACAAGACAGGGATGCTCTCTCTCACCACTCCTATTCAACATAGTGTTGGAAGTTCTGGCTAGGGCAATCAGGCAAGAGAAAGAAATCAAGGAGATTCAGTTAGGAAAAGAAGAAGTCAAATTGTCCCTGTTTGCAGATGACATGATTGTATATTTAGAAAATCCCATTGTCTCAGCCCAAAATCTCCTTAAGCTGATATGCAACTTCAGCAAAGTCTCAGGATACAAAATTAATGTGCAAAAATCACAAGCATTCGTATACACCAGTAACAGACAAACAGAGAGCCAAATCATGAATGAACTTCCATTCACAATTGCTTCAAAGAGAATAAAATACCTAGGAATCCAACTTACAAGGGATGTAAAGGACCTCTTCAAGGAGAACTACAAACCACTGCTCAGTGAAATCAAAGAGGACACAAACAAATGGAAGAACATACCATGCTCATGGATAGGGAGAATCAATATCGTGAAAATGGCCATACTGCCCAAGGTTATTTATAGATTCAATGCCATCCCCATCAAGCTACCAATGACTTTCTTCACAGAATTGGAAAAAACTGCTTTAAAGTTCATATGGAACCAAAAAAGAGCCCGCATCTCCAAGACAATCCTAAGTCAAAAGAACAAAGCTGGACACATCATGCTACCTGACTTCAAACTATACTACAAGGCTACAGTAACCAAAACAGCATGGTACTGGTACCAAAACAGAGATATAGACCAATGGAACAGAACAGAGTCCTCAGAAATGATACCACACATCTACAGCCATCTGATCTTTGACAAACCTGAGAGAAACAAGAAATGGGGAAAGCATTCCCTATTTAATAAATGGTGCTGGGAAAATTGGCCAACCATAAGTAGAAAGCTGAAACTGGATCCTTTCCCTACTCCTTATACGAAAATTAATTCAAGATGGATTAGAGACTTAAATGTTAGACCTAATATTTAAGGTCTAAAAACCCTAGAGGAAAACCTAGGTAGTACCATTCAGGACATAGGCATGGGCAAAGACTTCATGTCTAAAACACCAAAAGCAACCACAGCAAAAGCCACAATTGACAAATGGGATCTCATTAAACTAAAGAGCTTCTGCACAGCAAAAGAAACTACCATCAGAGTGAACAGGCAACCTACAGAATGGGAGAAATTTTTTGCAATCTACTCATCTAACAAAGGGCTAATATCCAGAACCTACAAAGAACTCAAACAAATTTACAAGAAAAAAATAAACAACCCCATGAAAAAGTGGGCAAAGGATATGAACAGACATTTCTCAAAAGAAGACATTCATACAGCCAACAGACACATGAAAAAATGCTCATCATCACTGGCCATCAGAGAAATGCAAATCAAAACCACAATGAGATACCATCTCACACCAGTTAGAATGGCGATCATTAAAAAGTCAGGAAACAACAGGTGCTGGAGAGGATGTAGAGAAATAGGAACACTTTTACACTGTTGGTGGGATTGTAAACTAGTTCAACCATTATGGAAAACAGTATGGCGATTCCTCAAGGATCTAGAACTAGATGTACCATATGACCCAGCCATCCCATTACTGGGTATATACCCAAAGGATTATAAATCATGCTGCTATAAAGACACATGCACACGTATGTTTATTGTGGCACTATTCACAATAGCAAAGACTTGGAATCAACCCAAATGTCCATCAGTGACAGACTGGATTAAGAAAATGTGGCACATATACACCATGGAATACTATGCAGCCATAAAAAAGGATGAGTTTGTGTCCTTTGTAGGGACATGGATGCAGCTGGAAACCATCATTCTTAGCAAACTATCACAAGAACAGAAAACCAAACACCGCATGTTCTCACTCATAGGTGGGAACTGAACAATGAGATCACTTGGACTCGGGAAGGGGATCATCACACACCGGGGCCTATCATGGGGAGGTGGGAGGGGGGAGGGGGGAGGGATTGCATTGGGAGTTATACCTGATGTAAATGACGAGTTGATGGGTGCAGCACAGCAACATGGCACAAGTATACATATGTAACAAACCTGCACGTTATGCACATGTACCCTAGAACTTAAAGTATAATAATAATAAAAATAAATAAATAAATAAATAAAGACAAATAAAATTCAAAAGAGAAAACTGACAAAAAGAAACAAAAAACCTTCAACCATAATTGTGGGGAAAAAGTTGTAATTTCAAATAATATAATCTTTTAAACTATACAAATATTAAAAACTTAGAGATGATAACAATCCTAAAGAGAATATGGTAAAGTAGTTGCTGTCATATGCGGCTATTGGCCTATAATTTTATTTAACCCTCTTGTCTTATAATTTGTATATATATATGTATATGTGTGTATATATGTATATACACACACATATATATATACACACACACATATATACACACACACACACATATATATACACACACACACACACATATATATACACACACACACACATCTGTCTCTCTCTCCAGGAAATCAAAATTATGAACATCCGTTCATCTCAAAATTCCATTATATGCACTGTCCTAAGCAATTAGGGTGCAATTTTTATGCAAAACATTTAAATTATGATATTATTAGAAGCAAAGACAGAAAACCATCAAAGGTTCCACATTAAGCAGATTTTTAAATAAATTATTATATTTTATTTTTTGAGAGACTATAGCATTATGGTAAAGAGCCTGACTTTGTAAATCAGGCTACCTAACTTGCTGTGTAGTTCACATTTTAATGTATACTCGGTGTGAGTCACTATGCTAAAATTTGATAGTACTGTTGTCATTATCATGCTAAAGACAAGGGAACATTAGGGTTTTTAATCTTAATATCATTATGAAAATAGTTTTGACATCATGAATTCCTAGAAATGGTCTTGGGGACTCTCAAGAGTCCTTTGGCCATACTTTAAGAACTATAGGTCTAATAAATTAATAATTGTCATTCGATCTCCTTGGTAGATTAGTCAATAATGAGCAATTTTATTCCTATTACAAGAGGCTGTCGAATTTATCAAGATATTATAACATGTAAAATTTAAAAAGGAGGATTCAAGGGTGAACCCTTAGCAACTGAAAGAATAGACTTAATAAACCCTTAGCAATTGAAAGAATAGGATTAATAGTTGTTGAGATATGAACCCTTAGCAACTGAAAGAATAGACTTAATAGTTGTTGAGATTAATTATAATGGAAAGAGCAAAATGGGGGGGGCGTTAATGCACAAAAATCAGGAGTTTGGTTTGGGACATATTTCAGAGGCGTTGTAAACATCCATGTGAAGATCTCAAGTAGATAGTTATATGTATATGCCTGCAGTGCAGGGGAAATTTACGGGATAAAGATAGAAACTCAGAGGCTTTGTGATTTACCACCACTTAAAGCTAGGAGATTTGATGAATAATCAAAGGTATAGGTATAAGCAAAGTAGAAAGAAAGTCTAAGAACTGAGCACTAAAACATATCAAACGTGGAGATGGGAAGTACCTAGGTAAGGAGATTTTGAGGAAGGCAGAAAAACAGAAGAATATACTTTCCCAGGAATCAAATGAAGAATTTGGGGAAGGAGTAACGACTAGTATTTACTGAATGCTGAATGTCTTGGTTTTTAATGTTCATTGTTGAAAATAATGCTTAGAACTATCTTATTATTTAAGCTCAGCAGGGTGACACATACCCATAGTCTCAGCTACTAGGGAGACTGAGTAGGGAGGATTGATTGATTGCAGGATTTTCAGGCCAGCCTGGGCAACACAGTAACACCTTGTCTCCAAACAGAAGAAAAGAAAATAAAGAGAGAAAGAGAGAGGGAGGGAGGGAGGGAGGGAGAGAGGAAGGAAGGAAGGAAGGAAGGAAGGAAGGAAGGAAGGAAGGAAGGAAGGAAGGAAGGAAGGAAGGAAGGAAGGAAGGAGGGAAGGAGGGAAGGAGGGAAGGAGGGAAGGAGGGAAGGAGGGAAGGAGGGAAGGAGGGAAGGAGGGAAGGAGGGAAGGAGGGAAGGAGGGAAGGAGGGAGGGAGGGAGGGAGGGAGGGAGGGGGAGAAGAAGAACAAGAAGGTGGAGGAGGAGTAGGAAGAGAAGACGAAATATGTTATGATTTAGGCATGTGTTATGAACATTGTATTGAAAAGAAAAAAAAAATTTACAATGTCTTTAAGTAACTAGTATGTTCACAAAGTTAGTGTCAGAACTGGAGTTCACAAAGAGTTGTGGCTGACGTAAGAGCCTGATTCATTTATCGTAGACAGAAAACCATACAGGCATGTGACTGCACAGGGCAAAAGCTAAGCCCATCTCTCATTTTTTTGAACAACAAATAGTAAATTTTCTTTACAATTGCCTCTGATTAAGACTTTATTTTATTTAATGAGAAGATTACTACCATAAGTATTATGTCATTATTTTTAAGGTTATAGTTACTAAGACTTTGCATAATGACTCTATCATGTAATAATTCAAATTTTACGTATTGATCCTTTCAAAACAGTATTTTTCAGGACTATGTGCCAGAACACATTTATTCTCTGGCACCATCCAAGATTTCCAGACCCACAGGGAAATCTAGGGGTTAAAAATAAAAAAGGCGGACTGCCATGCAGCAGAGTCACCAATGCCCAGTGACATATTCCAAGAAATACAGAGTTTGCCAGCATTAGTGTCTATGGTCAGAGGACCAAATGGGAGAACACCTGTATTCAGCTGTCCAAGGCTAGTGGAAGGACTGGTTACAAATGCAAATTTGAGGAGGTGGGAATGGTCATTTGTTAGCCATAAACATTCACTACCAATTTATTAAAGTTACTCTTTAAAGAGCATACGTTCTTTATTTCAATTAGAAGATAAGTGCTGATACAGGGGCATCCCCTAACCCAACAATACTACGTGAAATGAAGCTGGAAGATCTACAAATACTGAGTGAACATTAGGACTACACTAATAAAAAAAACAAGTCAATACTATTTTCTTATTCACTCTCCTCGCTACAGAAAGATTTCTAAATTTTATCTCCATTTAATGGTAAAATTGCTGGGATTCAAAACAATAAGCATTGTAAGAAATAGTGAGTAGGAAGCTGACATAGGACTTCATTACTTTATTATTTCTTGAACTATCAGTAACAGGAGATTTTCCCCACAGTAAGACTCTCTGGTGTACTATTCTTACCAAAGGCAGGCATTTGTGGAATTTTCCTAGATTTATAAAATGTATTCTAAAGATGAATCATGTGGTTTTATTTTACACACTCTTTCTTGCCATATTAATTCCTCTACAGAGCTAGACAACACAATATAACTTTAACTTCACTAACAGCTGAGATTTCAAGTAAAGACTAACTTTTCTCCAGACTGAGCTGTTAGGAGTAGACCTCTATTTCTATGTTGTAATGACAGTGCTCTTTGTCTCCACCTTTAAATTAGCGTTCCTCCATTGTATCTGTCTAAGTAAATATATAGCCATATTAACTTATATTAACAAATATTACTTCCTTTGGGCCAAGTGAGGATCTAAAATGAAACATGAATCTTTCAATCATCTTTACAAAACCAGGCTCCTGTGAAACTAAAAACAAGCCATCCATTCATCCATTTACCTTTAAAAAAATCTGTGTTCAGCATGAGAAAAATCAGCTCAAAGGGTTCTCTTCTTCATTTTAAAAATTTTACACCAATCATTACCAATCACTCCCCTACTAAAAATCTAAATTATTAAAATTTGAGCATATACCTTTTTAAGCCAGCATTACAGAAAGATAGTTAACAGTCCATAAATATAATTCCCTAAAATTAAAATTAAAACAAATTTCATTAGTCCTATTTTGTTATTTCTACTTCCAATCTGTTAACTTTTTTCTATCTTTTCTTTTACAAAAGTGAGATCATTTATTAGTAGAACCCACATATTTTCCTATCAGAAAAAAAAAAATCTTGAAAAAAAGTTTGCTGTATGGCTTTCGCAGCAGTAAAGTTTTGTTATACCTTTGAAGCAGTGACATCCCTGAAACATTAACCAATGTGACTGCTAAAATATTTAAACATTTAAATCCCTGAGAGGCAGTAAGAACTGTCAATAAAATTGTAATTCGCTATGCAATATATTTTATTTTACATATGCTTTAAAGAGTATAAAGAAAATATGGATTGATTTCCCTTTTAATGAGTTTCACTCAGAGCTTGTATTGGAGATTTAAACGCACACTGACTCCACATTTACAAAGACTGAAATCTCCTTGAAAATGAATTTTGACATTGTCACAGTGAGTTTTACCCTCTTTTTACATTTCACTTTTTAGTGTAGTTGGAAAGATGTTACCCCTTGGTGAGAATACATCTGAAATAGAAATTCAAATGTTAGCTATAACTTGATATGTAAACATCCACTTTTGCAACTTATCAAAAATTCAGTTATTGGATAAAATAAGTACAAATTATAACTGTAATCTCATCAATTTATACAAAGAAGAACATGCAATTGAAAGCCTCTTTGAGAATGTACTAGGTATTTCTTTCTCTGTTCATTTACTTCACTGGAGAGTAGAGTTAGATTTTCGAGCAGACTTAAAGTCTACCTGTATATTCTACAAACATCAGGTTTGCTTCATTTTAAGAATTATACATGAGACTTAGTACAGATCTTTCCTCAACACATAATGTCTGTTGAACTGATGTGAAATATGAAACAAAATTTCTAAAATGATGAAGTTTATTTATTCCAATCTCTACTACCTTCATTCCAACCGAAGAATTAAAAATGGAAAATGAATATACAAACCATTCAAATTATACATTTACCAGACTAAAGAAAAATTTTTTACTTAAATTTTGACAAGCCACATAATCTTTATCAACATGATATATTGTTGATTTTTATGGTTAGAATAATTGTTCACTTTATATTTTCTGAACTATAAGTCTTTGTCTGCTTATGTCATTTAAAATATAGTCTCATCTAATTCTTTTTTTTTTAAATTTATTATTATTATTATACTTTAAGTTCTAGGGTACATGTGCATAACGTGCAGGTTTGTTACATATGTATACTTGTGCCATGTTGCTGTGCTGCACCCATCAACTCGTCAGCACCCATCAACTCGTCATTTACATCAGGTATAACTCCCAATGCAATCCCTCCCCCCTTCCCCCTCCCCATGATAGGCCCCGGTGTGTGATGTTCCCCTTCCTGAGTCCAAGTGATCTCATTGTCTGTAACACTGTCACCAAGTTCAGTTTGTAACAATTTACACAGTTTTCTGACAATATTTTTCAAGTACCAGTTGTTATCTCAAACCCTTTTCCGATACTGTTCTATAATGGTTGGAAATAAAAGAAATAAGCAATAACAGTATGTTTTCCTGAATTGTAAAGACTTATACCCTTAATCCTTTAAATTTCATAGTGTGCATGCTTATAAACATTACATGGGGGAAATTCCTCAAATTTCACACGTGCAGACAGTTTACTAATTCAAATGACTATCTTCTGATGGATTGCCAACAGACTGTGCTATCCAAACAACTTTTTATATAAGCAATGGATCTGTGTCATTACAATAATGTGAGCACTTCTACAATGGCATGTGGTTACATCCTTTTTCATCAATACTTCACATTTGACCCTAATTTCTTTGAAAGTGAGCACTAAACAAATAATTTTTAAGCATTATTATTTTCTTTACATTAATAGACTTTATTTTTAAAAAACTACTTTGAATTTACAAAATAAGCGAGCTGATAGTACAGACGATTCCTATATAATACCCCTCCCCAATACACACACACACACAAATGTTACCATATTATTAACATCTTGCGATAGTATGATACATTTGTTATAAAGGACAAAAACGCTGATACATTATTATTAACTAAAGGTCATATTTTGTTCAGATTTCCAAAGTTGTTACCTAATATCCCTTAGCTAGTCCAGGATGTCAGCCAGTATACTACATTTTATTTAGTTGTCATGTCTCTGTAGGCTCCTCTTGGCTTTGACAGTTTCTCAGACTTTCCTTGTTTTTGATAATCTTGCCAATTTTGACATTCTGATGTTCATAATGTTTACTTAGTATTTTACTATATCAAAAATAAATACAGTTCACTCTTGAACAACAGGGGTTTGAGCTGTGTGGTTTCACTTATAAGAGAAATTTCTTGCACCCTAACATCCCTAAGACAGCAAGAACAATCCCTTCTCTTCCTTCTCCTCCTTAGCCTACTGAATATGGAGATGAAAGAACAAAGATTTTTATGATGATTCACTTCCACTTAATGAATATTAAATACATTTTATCTTCCTTTTAATTGTCTTCAACGTTTTATTTTCTCTATCCTACTTTATTATAAGAATACAGCATATAATGCACTTAACATACAAAATACATGTTAGTTGACTGTTTATGTTATCATTAATTTTCCAATCAACAACAAGCTATTAAGAGTTAAGTTTTGGGGGACTCAAAAGTTATACATGGATTTCTAGCCACATGGGGGTTTGGCAACCCTGAGTGGTTCAAGGGTCAACTGTATGTATTTTCCTACAGAATTCTATTACTTATTAAATGTATCAAAGTATTTCTTTTTTTATTTTTATTTTTTGATGTTGTTGGAGAAGAAAAAAGAGATAGGTCAGGGAAAAATAATAATATAGAAGGAGGAAAATAAAAAGAACAGATTCAGCTTTAAAATTCTGCATAATAAAACAAAACTGCATTTTTCATAATAGGCTAAAGCTTTTGTACTTTTAGCAGATATATTGGTTTCCTGAGGACTACTGAAAATAGATAGAAAAGGAAAAGGTAAAAGTTAGATTAGCACATCAATCTATAATACTTGTTTGATTCAGAACCTATGGGCGTATTATCTATAAAATGTGTCAAGCAGGACCCATCAATACTAAAAGATCCGGCTAATATAACAAACCACAGGTATGCTGCTTACAGAAATGAGTTTCTGTTCCTGATGGCTATAATAAAAGCTACATTACAAAACAGGGCTGAATAACACTGCATTCTAATCATTAAGAGTATAGTTTTGCTTTATTCTAGAATAAAATTTTCATCATGCCTTTAAGCTCAAAATTAGCACATATAAATATATATTACTGAATATAATTAAAATAAAATTTAAAATACACTTGGAATTTTAGATCTGCATTTGATCATGTGCATATTCTCTAAAGATCATAGAGTTGCTAAAGCAATATCCTTGCTTAAAATTATATTAAAACTGTAGTCTTCTTCCCACTGATTGTTTCACGATGTGTAATGAAAATAATCACTATAGCTATGGACAACAACAATTAGATAGTCAATGACAAATTTCTTAAAGAGTATCATAGAAGGGACTTGTAGTATACTACTTTTAGTCATAATCACTTAGCAAAGCTTTTACTAATTTTTACATTTATAATATTTATTAATTTTTTAAAAACATATATCCAAAAGATTCCTTCAAATCCTTCCACTTTATATTCTGTTATTTGCCAGTTAGATGGTACTGAGTGACGTACCATCAGTACCATGATTTTAATTTCCTCATATACAGAGTGTAGGACAAGAAATATATCTAATGTCTCTTTTTCTTCTAAATTATTATTTTTAAACATAATTTAATGATTTTTGTCCGAATTCTCCAACGTTAGTTACAAAACAAACCAAAAATTCCTGGAAGAACTGACTGAGCTAGGAAAAGTATCTGTATTAGTTTTCACTAGGGAAAAACACATGAATACAGTTTTGGCTATTAGACACACAAAGTTATCTCTTAACATTTACTGTTAGAAAGGAAGCTGTCTTTGATAAGTATTTCCTTTTAAGGATTCCTATTTAACATTTATTTTTATTTCCTGCAGATACATCACTTCCTTATCCTATAAACACATATTTTTAAAGACTTTTTAGAAGAATCATCCAGATTTTTTTTTTTTTTTTTTTTTTTTTTTTTTTGGTATTTTCATTGAGAAAATAGTTCAGAACAACTTGAAGGCTATTCTAATAGAAATAAAGCAGATCTTTATTTAGAAAAGTATATTGCTAACTGCCAATTCATACAGCTATCACTTCTGTTTAATAACCTGATGATGGTTTTTACTGACATAGAGAATAGAGTCATATAATTGTGAAGAACAAACTCTCTTTAATTATTCAAATATTTATATACTTAGTATTTTATTTCATATCACAAGTTATAAACAAAGCTGTATTTTGTTTCTATTTAAGAAACTATGAAAAAAAAAACAAAGAATTATGAAATTTAAATTTTTTACATGATTCCTAAGAAATCTCAGCTTTTGAAAGGTTGGCACCACCTTCTATTGTTTTTCAGCTACACTTAGGTAATTTTTTCTTCAATCTTTTCCTTCTATTGATCCCTGCTCATAGAATGTGTCACCACTCCCCCAACCTCTACTGCAATTTACTAAAATATAGTTCGAATACAACCTCTTCTAAGGCCTATCCCACCTACTGCACCCACAGAAATATTTCTTTCCCCTGAATATAATACATTATTTTAGCCCTGATCATCATTGCCTAGTATTATACTTTCTTCCTCATGGACAAATATTAATTATTCAAATAGATCAGTGAGTTTGAGATCTATTTTGTTAGTTGAATAGTGATATAACTGTAAATAAAGAGAGATCATTTCAGGATAAGAAATCAGCACTTGAAGTATTTTATAGATGAGAAAGAATGTGGTGCATTCAAGTCACTCATCTGATGCCACTGATTCCCTACTCTGCCAAGGAATGTTGGGCTTCTGTGAAGCCCTACCACGTGTCACACTTTCCACGAAGAGTTCCAAGTTTCTAAACCATCTCTGGCACCATGCCACTTTATCAATACCCACTTATCCTTCATGGAAAAATGTCACTTCCCTAGGATATCTTTTCTTACCACCAAAATTGCTATGTCCTGCATACTGCTCTTTTCTTCATTAACATTTTTTTAAAAACATAGAATCCTCCATTAGACTGTATGCTGCACATCTCATATTTGTTACTAGAATCCTAGGGCCTACAGTAAATCTTCAATAAATATTTGCTGGAAGTCAAGTTTAATGTGTAGAAAAAGTGGTGAGTTTTGAAGCTTGAGAACTTTGTACACTCTGACAACAAAATCAGATTTTATAATGAAAGTAATGGGTAATATTGACTTTTAAATAGGTTAGTGAATGAGATCAGTTTGGTGTGTCAGCACACCTTGTGGATAACACAGAGAATAGATGAGAAGAGGTCAAACTAGAGATAGAGTCTAGATTATTGCTCTGGCGTTGTTATGAAAATTCATTTGGGACAGACCTGCTTCATTTGAGAAAATTCTCTGCTAAGCCATTTTTGATGGGGGAGACTGTGTCTTTGGGCTCATGGAGTCAGTCTACACTTAGCTCTGAAAGTTGACTATAGATGTACGTAGCTTGAATTAGAAAAGTAGAATTCATAGTGCCCAAAATTTGAAAAAGAATATGGCTACAGGGAAGAAAGTAAAGTCCAGAAGAGAGAACAAAATGAAACCCTTGAATACTCTCTCTCTCTCTCTCTCTCTCTCCCTCCCCTTCGTGCATTTTCAACTGCTGTGCTCTTACCTGCACCAGGTGATTCCTCCCCATCACTCCAAAATCTAAAATGAAATAAATACCAATCATCAAAGTGTTTATATGATAGAAAGCTTTTGTAGTGTGGGTTAAAAGATAAAAATCTGAGAGAGGCTCTGAATTCTGTATCGAGGATGAAAGGAAGAAACAAAACAAAACAAAAAACAACAAAGATGGCAGTAATGGACACTGACACCAGACCAAAGGTCATAAAAGACCAACTGGATCATATAAAGTTAGAGGAAAATGATGATGGCCTGAATAAAGGCTAAAACAAAAATTATAAAGAGAAATGTGAGAATGAATAACAGGTAAAAAGTAGAATCCGTTAAAACTAGTGACACCTGGTTTCAAATTTTGAAGTCAGCACTGATGTTGGTGCTATTCACAAAAGAGGAAATAAATATGAAGCAAAAACAAAGTTATGGGCAGCAAGAATAAGGTTAATCTTGGATCTGTTAAATCTGATGCATATAATTGACATCCGATAAAACTGCTAGCAGGCCATGAAATACAGGTATATGCACATCAGGAGAGAGGACTGAATTGGAAGTAGACTTTGGAGATATTCTAAGGGATGGTTGAAGCTGGCTTCTCCTAGTTTCACAGGGGTATAAAAATGTAGAATATGAGTAATGCAATTCTTAGTAATCAAAGCTTCTCTCAAGTGTAGTATCTTTTATATGTGAGAATAGTGAAGATCATAGTAAGTAGGGATTAGACAAAATCTACACATACAAATGCATCTATAGGCATAAAACAATAAAGTTTGCCATATAATTCATGTATGCATATAAAGAAATATGAGTATTGTAGTTAGCGGTATACTGAGGATGATAAATATTTTACCTTTCAAAATAAGACAAAGAAGCAAACATGATTCTATTATGGATGTCTAATGAGAAATGAAGGCTGTTCACAATTCTTTATATGGACATGACATGAAAGCAGTGACACATGAATTAATAAATCACCCCTACGGATTTTTTTGATTCGTATATTTCTCATCTAAAATATATTTTTGGATCTAAGACAGCATTACTTGCAAGACACATACTTTATGTACCTTTTTAAAGAAAAAAAAAGTTGCTAATCAATGCTAAAACACCTTATTAACGTATCAATATCATGGATATAAAAATAAAATACTGTGAGTATTTCATTCATCAAAATGTATTATTAAAAAGAATCACCTAGGCCTGGCGCGGTGGCTCACGCCTGTAATCCTAGCACTTTGGGAGGCCAAGGCGGGCAGATCACCTGAGGTTAGGAGTTCAAGACCAGACTGGCCAACATGGTAAAACCTGTCTCTACGAAAAATACAAAAAAGTTAGCCAAGCATAGTGGCCCATGCCTGTAATCCCAGCTACTCAGGAGGTTGAGGCAGAAGAATCACTTGAACTCAGGAGGAGGAGGTTAAAAAAGAAAAAGAACAACCTGGTGGGGACAGGAGCAGTGGCTCATGCTTGTATTCCCAGCACTTTGAGAGGCCGAGGCAGGGGGATCACGAGGTCAGGAGATCAAGACCATCCTGGCCAACATGGTGAAACCCTGTCTCTACTAAAATACAAAAAATTAGTCGGGTGTGGTGGCACGTGCCTGTAGTCCCAGCTACTCAGGAGGCTGAGACAAGGGAATGGTTTGAACTCAGGAGGTGGAGGTTGTAGTGAGCTGAAATCACGCCACTGCACTCCACCCGGGCAACAGAGCAAGACTCCATCTCTAAATAAATAAATAAATAAATAAATAAATAAATGAACCACCTGGTAAAATTTACAATTTTTATTTCCATTTTCATTGAATATTTTTTATCATTATTTATACCAAATAATATATATTTTAATTATTTTCTGATCTATGAATGCTCTACATATGGGAGCAGGCCCAAGTTACTGTTGATGCCAAGATACATGGAAAAGACTAGATCTTTCAGTGCATATACTGATGTTCAATAAGTAGATAAAATCTCACAAGGAGAAAACAAAAGAGACTTCCCAAGTCATCATCAAATATGGAGGAATTTACAATGATAAGCTGATTTAATCCATCTCTCAGTAATGCTCCTATTTACCCTGTCATTTTGAGGCTGCTGAGAGGATACTGTACTTGAGACAAATTTGAAAATATTTTAGTTCATGAGAGATTTCTTTCCATCTAAACCTTGTCCCGAATATCCTTTTGAGACACAGGCTGAAGATGCTTCTGTAATGTTACCCAAAGTAGCCTGCCTAAAAATAAAGATAGCAGAAAATTAGGTAATTTGGTTAAGAATCCCATATCTGGTGTTTTTTTGTTTGTTGGTTTAGTTTTTTGTTTGTTTGTTTGTTTGTTTGTTTTTTTCTGTTTTTGAAACAGCATTTCTTGACTTGGTATTGTTCCTATAGAAAAAGAGAGAGAGAGAGACGAGAGAGAGAGAGAGAGAGAGACTCACTCTGTTGCCCAGGCTGGAGTGCAGTGGTGCAATCATGACTCATGGCAGCCTCAATTTCCTGGGTGTAAGCAATCCTCCTACCTCAGCCTCCCAAGTGGCTGGGACTACAGGTGCATGCCACCATGCTTGGATAATTTCTTTTTTTTTTTTTTTTTTTTTTTTTTTTGAGACGGAGTCTCGCTCTGTCGCCCAGGCTGGAGTGCAGTGGCCGGATCTGCTCACTGCTCACTGCAAGCTCCGCCTCCCGGGTTCACGCCATTCTCCTGCCTCAGCCTCCCGAGTAGCTGGGACTACAGACACCCGCCACCTCGCCCGGCTAGTTTTCTGTATTTTTAGTAGAGACGGGGTTTCACCGGGTTAGCCAGGATGGTCTCGATCTCCTGATCTCGTGATCCGCCCGTCTCGGCCTCCCAAAGTGCTGGGATTACAGGCTTGAGCCACCGCGCCCGGCCTGGATAATTTCTTTTATGTTTTGTAAAGATGGGGGTCTCTCTATATTGCCGAGGCTAGTCTTGAACTCCTGGGCTCAAGCAATCTTCCAGCGTCAGCCTCCCAAAGTGCTGGAGAATCACGTATCTGGTTCTATGGGCTTTCCAGAATAGGGATGAAATTTATCCTGTTGTTGAATTGAGCACTCTTGATCACTGGCCAATGAGTGGACACAAACCCTGACCATAATCTTTCTATTTGTGTTACTGTGTTCAAAGATGTGATTTCCAGAGTCTTAAATGACTTTGCACATCTGCTGCCCTATCAAGTTCTCCAACAAAGAAAAGGTCATTCAAGAGGAAAAAACTGGCTTTCATGGATATTTGAGATAATGGGCCCCAGAAATCTGATACATGATTGTAACACCTCAAACATTAGTGAAAATCTGAACTGATTATGCCTTTAGTTAAAAATATGCTATCCTTCTGCCTTCCTCGGTAGGGAGACTGAGGCCCAAAACCACCAACCCACAAACAGCAGACTGTCTACTTTAACATCACTTTCCTATTTCATTGTCTTTTTGGTGTACCTTAACAATTCCAAAAAACTTTACATCACTGACTTTCCCCCAAAGGCCCACCAATTTTTCAATAAAAAGCATCAACAGAGAGTTCAACCCCTAAGAATCATTAAATTCTTCATGTTAAAATCCTCTCCTCACTGTTTCTGCCAATCCTTCAACTCTAAACTCTTATATCATGATTTTTATCCAATTCCAAACAAACCCTTGAATTGAAACATCTGTCTTAAACCACATTCATATTCTCAGTAAATCCTACCTTGTACTTTCCTCTACAGAAAACTACCAGAGTTCAGTCAAGGTAGCATTTTTCCCTCACCTCAGTAAACAATAAACTGAACACTGTCTTATCAAAAGGTTGGAGAGCCAGCATTTAACACTATTACGGCTTCAATCAGATCTACTATCATTCTACTATCCAGCCAAGGCTTAGCCTTCTTTAGCTTATGCTAGCACGTTATGATGTAAGAGTATAGAAAATGTGGTCTTGATAAGAGTAAGAGATTCCCAATTCCATCATAAGCTTTTAGAAAATGTGATTAATAAGATAGAGAATCAGAAAATAAATAAAAGAGATAAGAGGCTATCATATGACCTGATAAATAGAAAGTCTGTAATTGTTTTTAGTATGCACAATTAACAACTTAATTTGTTGCAACTGTGTGAATCTTCATTATTATTTCTCTTTTCTGCCTCAGGCACCACAGGAAATTATGTTTCATGTCAGTGGTTATTTTTCTTGTTGGTGAACAACTTTAAATACATAAATATTCTGTTCCTATACAAGAAAGACCAGCGTTTGCTTTCTTAATTACTTGTTCATTTTGATAGTGACAGTTGATGTTGCTGGTATTATTCAAGCAATTGTATGGAGATGTCACCACATAATTGTAAAAGGCCATGAAATTTTATATTGAGAGACCTATTTTCTTTTCTTATTGCTCCAGAAAAACCATGCCAAATGAAATAAATCTTTTCTTTTGACTTTATCCTGTAATGAACTTGGGCCACTGACTGCCCTTTTGTGCAGCAGAAGAGAGTTTATGCCAGTAGGAAATGCTACAATAGCAGGTTACAAGTAAATACTATGACTTCATTAAAATTGTTGTCATTTAATAATAAATTAAGTCAGGATGTAGAAACATTTTTCAGCTATTGTTGATTGGATTTTGAAAACTGTTACATCTAAAAGCCTTCTTTGTCGCTGAAGCAATCCTCTTAAAAATATAACAAAGTCTGAAAGGTGAAATAGATAGGCAAAAGCACTTTTAAATCAAGAAATACAAATGATTTAGTCTGTTGGCAACTACCATAAAAATCAAAAAATTGCCATTGTCTTACTACATGGAGCTAGTCGATTTCTTACTTAAGAGTCATCTCTCTATTACAAGCAAACTATGTTACCCTGAACAAAACATTTAAAACTATGAATATTCATAGAAGAAGTAGGAGGAGCTTCTACTTCTAAAATTCTCTCCCAGGTAGAACATTATTCTGTCACTTAAGTATACCATTTAACACAGAGTATGAAAAGAATGCACCCAGGTGAATGTTACTATTTTAATTAATAAGTTCAATACCTTTTAAATGGGAGTGTAAAAGAATGTATCAAACTAATGAACTGATAATTGGTCAATTTGTAAATTGGTCAAGCAAAAACAGCTAATAAAAACTATTAAATTTTGAAATATCTACACTAAAAATATATTATTGATAATTAGATAGTCTTGTGTTTAAGGAATATCATGGGCCCCATACTCAACTAATAGACTATAAATTATTGCTTTTTCAAGGATGACAACTAGGAAAGTCTTTCACACAGCTATCCTTATATCTAAGTAGTCTTTTGCAAGAAGACTGGGGAAAGAATATGGGGAAAAACATAAAAAGCATATAAAAAACATTAAAAAGCATATAAAAAGTTTAAGGTATATTCACATTTTTGCAATGGGGAATCATTATAAAATGACACTTCCTGGATAATTAAAGTATATGAAGAACTGAGGATTTATTTTCATTCAATAAATTAAAGAATAAATAAAAGTTTAGATATATGTCCAAAGGGAATTATATAGTTCCCTATCTCAGAATAATGCAGAATGTATTTTTTTCTTGATGATTCAGAACTATAATAATAGTTTTTAAAAAGTAACGGTGTGCCACATTTAATACAGTAATACTTCATCCCCTGCTGCTATGATTATGTCTGTTCCTATATTAAATGACCCCACATTATTCTGCTATATGACTTTGTCCACTCTTCAAAGTTTTTTGCCTTTTCTTTTTCCTTTGCTTTTTGCCTAACAGTCCTTATTTTTCACCACAGTCGGCATGCCTACTTGAAGCAACTTCTGTCTCCTCTTCTAAGATGTTATTATGATTTTCAGTGGCCTTGGAAAACATACAACCAAGTATATTAGAACTGTACTTAAAATTAGAAGCATCAAGATCTAGAAAAACAGTTAAAAGAACCTGCCATTTAATGTTAAGATCTAAGTTAATACTGGCTGAATAAGTTCTTTAACCAGAGTATTTGCTCCCTCCACTGTACTTGATGTATGTTAACATTTATTTCAGAGCGTTACTGTGATAATTTGACGAGATAACATATTTGAAATATCTTGTAAACTATAAAGCTGAATACAAATGTATGATGGGATTACTATCATCATTATAAGAACAAGATTGCCATCTAATGGCAACCAAACAGATAACAGGTATCCTATCCATTTTAAAGCAGAAATGCAGAGAGTAATAGGATCTGCTGATGAAACACACAAAGTGACAACTGAGATCACAATTTCATCCTCACTAAAGTGTTATCAAAACTGTATTGTAATAGAACATTTTGAACCTCTATTATAACTGCTCCTTCTAGTAACTAAACATCATTGAGAGCTTTTATAGTGGAAACAGTAAGTGGGTATCAAAGCCACACAGGCATAATTGAAACCCAAGAATAGCTCTGTAATCATGCACAAATAACAGTGCTCTTCTGAGTCTCCCTTCCTTCATCTATGAAGAGAGAATGATAACACTTTCTGAGAGTTGCTGTGAGGATTAAATTAGATAATCCAAAATGCTTAGAAATTATAGCTTAAAACTAAAGCAAAACCTGAAACAACTAAGTGCCTAGGCCAGTGGTCAGCGAAATGTAGATGCTTCAATAAATAAATATAGCTAATTTCAACTTCTTAGGTAAAGTCAAACACAAATATAAATTAAGTGATGCCCATAACTTAAAAAGCTAATAGAACAAAAGGTCAGTTTAAAACAAATGCTTCAGTGAACATGTGATTTTAACACTTTATATGAATTAATTTTATTAATCAACAGCATCAAAATGACTAATCACAGAGCCTTAGAGTCAGAAATACCATATTTGAGTCTAGCTGAGATATTTATTCCTATAATGCTTTATCACTCAAAGCTCCAATTTTCTCAAATGAGAAATTGATGTAATTTACCTCATAAACTGGCACCTAGGCTCAATAAATATTATTTATTATTCCATTATTTTATTTAGTGATATAATTTTATAAGCTTAGAAATAATGACAAAAATTAGTTGCATGTGTTGTGGCATTCTATTCTTAAAATTTGAGAAATTCTATATTTTAAAATGTTAAGATTTTTCACTAATAGAGACTGGAAAGATCACTAAATTTGTCAGGATCAGATGCTGACTGGCCTACATGTATATCATATTTTACAAGCATATTTTTAAAATGGTATTAGCAGTAATTCTTAAAAATATATATGCTGGACATGAGATTGAATATTCTATAATGCTTTAACTTACTGTTTCTCCAACAAATTTATGAGGTAGATAATATCATCGCCCCCATTTTCAAATGAAGAAGAAAAGCTGAAAAAATTAAATAACTTGCTCAAGTTTACATAGCCTGGCTGGTGGCTGAGATTTGTCTAATTCCAGAGCCAGCATCCATATTTTTAACCATTATGTTATATTTCAAAAATTAAGTGCTGTATGTTTCTTAGTTTTATATAATCAGATTAAAAATACTTTACACACACCTTTTCTGACCAAGACACATCAGAGCTTGTAGAAACTTAAAGTTGATTTTTATAATTTTCCCTGTGTGAATGTTGTTGCAATTCTCTGTACATTACCATTCATATTAGGAAAACCACTGGGGTTCATCTCTGCTCTGCTGTGCTATTATCCATTAAAAATTAATAATAAAAATTACTTCCTTAATTAATAGGCACAGGAGGAGTTCCCAACTCACTGCAGAATTTTTATATTGCTTGTTCATCAAACTCAAAATAATTTAGCAACTACCTAATTAATTCCTAATTGATATCATTGGGCCATTACTTCCCCATTTTCCTTTGGACATATACCAAGGGGCACTGCCCTAGGTGTTTTCAGATCTAATATACTAAATAAGTAACCAAAACAACATAAAATGTCTTCATTCTATCATCCAAATGACCATTACATCCTTTATAACCAAAAACATTAAATAATTGAAATACATTTTTAATTAAAAAACTCATCTGCAAATTGTAAATATCAACCTTAATACAATGTAACAGTCATAATTTATCTTTGAGAATTAATGATTAATGGTTAATATTAATGGTGAATAATTTTTAAGGTATTTAAAATAGAAATTTATTCTTTTTCATATAAATTTCTATTTTAAATATGCTATGACAATTTGGACATTTGACTAACAATCAGAAAAAAAAAGTTCACGCATTTAAATGCATTTTTAAAAAATTTTTTTAATATTTATTATATGTTAAGTTCTGGGATACATGCGCAGAAGGTGCAGGTTTGTCACATAGGTGTACATGTGCCATGGTGGTTTGCTGCACCCATCAACCCATCATCTAGGTTTTAAGCACTGCATGCATTAGGTGTTTATCCTAATGCTCTCCCTCCTCTTGTTCCCCTAACCCCTGACAGGCCCTGGTGTGTGATGTTCCCTTCCCTATGTCCACGTATTCTCATTGTTCAACTCCCACTTATGAGTGAGAGCATGCGGTGTTTGGTTTTCTGTTGCTGTGTTAGTTTGCTAACAATAATGGTTTTCAGTTTCATCCATGTCCCTGCAAAGAACATGAACTCATTCTTTTTTATGGCAAATGCATTGGTTTTAACACAAAGAAATATACCACCTATTATAAACAAAATGCCTTAATTGATTTTTGAATATTTAGTACTAGTAAATTATCACTTAAAATGTTACATAAAATTTAAATAAAATTTAAATCACAAAGCATATTTAAAAATAATTTATAACAATGATAAAACATTAAGACCCTAATGTCTACAAAAAATAACCAATAATGGGACAAAGTCTTTAACAAGGAATTAAAACTGTCTAAAATTTCAAGAATGGTAACCAACTTGTAACGGGCTCTTACCCTATTTTAGGCAACTAAGAATGGAACTTTGCATATAAATATGTCACTCATTTAGATAAGATTATGTTTTGAGACAGATGTAATTATTGTCATTTTACAAATGAGGAAACTGAGCTCAGAAATATCATTTGTTGAAAGCAACTGTGGGCAGAGCTGGAATTCCAACTTGGATATGCCTATCTTTAAAATGCCTGCTCTCTTTTGATATTAATTTGTAGTTTCTTTATTTTGCATGAATCATTAAGGTGCAATTTTCTATGAGAGTTATTGTGAGTATTAAGTTGAGAGGGTCTACAAAAAGAGACTGGTTCATTATAGGCATTCAATTTTCCTTTCCATCAACCTATTTTTTAACTTTATGAATTTAAAAATATTTAATTGATAAATAAGATTGAATATAATCAAGGTAAAAAAGGTAATGATTTGATATACACACATATTGTGCAGTGATAGCCACAAATTAACACATCCCTCACCATTCCTGCTGTATATTAGACCCTCAGAATGTGCTCATCTTGCAACTGAAAGTTTGTATCTTTTCATTTTCTCTCCATTTCCCCACCCTGAAGCCCCTGCTAGTTCTACTCGCATCAACTGAGATTTCCAGCTACAAATTGCCAGTGATTATGTACAACCTACCCCAGTACTAACACAGGAGTCAGGGTAAGAATTGAAGAAACTGTATTGTAAGTAATATACTCTAAACGGGTAACACTAAAATGTCTTTTAGCCCTCTTTTAACTTTAACTCACTTAATTATGATGCATCACTGGCATTATCCAGGTGCATATTACCCATCAGCTTCTGCCACTGTGAAGATAATCCTATGAGTAGCCGAAATAGAAACATGACCTTGTTTAGTTTACCACGGAATAAATAGCTAAAGATTAAGTATTCCAAAACACAAACCCAAATTCTTATTTAGAATATGCACTGCCTAATATTTAACCAGTTATTTGATAACAGCCATTTGCAAAATTGCCTTATTTGTTGCCCAATGGTTACCTTTCATCAATGGTTCATTTCAGAGGATTCATCAGGAAATAACATTGCTTAATATCTGATATTTTATTAAGCTTTATTCTAATTACTTTCTGTCTGACTAAAATTCTTGACAATATTTACTTTATCTAATTTCCATATTGAAATTATTTGAGGAATACAAAGTATAAAAAAAAGTTAATCGATTTTATTTTTGGATTAAGTAGTTTCCTTATAAGGCTCCAAGCTTTTGCCACACTGATGTGGTACCATTTAGAACTGTTTATACTGAACTGGCAGCATGATGTCTCAGCTTGTACTGAAGGGGGTTGCTGAGGAAATTATTCCCAATTCAAATCATGTGCACCTTATGAAGACATGTGAGGAAAATATATTTCAGTTCTTAGGAACAAGAATTCTTTTATTTAAAAAAATGCATTCACGGATTGAAGATTGATGGCATATATTTTGATTGTTCAACTGATTGAATTTCTTTCTTCATACATGCTAATAGGACACTCAAAATAACATTTTCAATTCACCGTCATAATACTAGTAAACTACTTGTGCCTTAATCTTATCCATAGCCTCATCTTATTATTTTTCATATTCTGGTTACTTTGTTTTCCTTAAATGATTATTATTTTATCTGTGTTATAAATATCTTGGAAGATGCATAAGTGAATAGAAAAATATCCTAAAAACATAAATGTGAAACTACATAAAGAAAAACAAACAAAAATGTATTGCTGGAATTTTTCCTGTGACAAATTGTATTGTTCATAACATATACTTCACTGTGAAGAAAATTTCAAGGAAACTTATTTGAAATATTGACCTTGAATGTTTCAAGGTCAAGTCTTTGAAATATTAAATGCTAGTAAATATCATTAAAACCCCTTTTTAAAAAAATATGCTGAGGTTTATCTAACAAACCTCATTGCTAACGTATTGCATGCCTCAATTTGTGACAGAAACAATACTATACAAATATGAATAAAAGTGAGGGCAGATAAGTGTGAAGAGTCACTAATATACTTTTTAGTTTATTAAGGTATAAATGCTAGCATCTCATATTTTCTAACATAAAATCACTGTGCTTGATCACATATGCTTTATAAATTATTTCTTAAAAGGAGAAGCAATAAATATAATATTTTACCACAAGAAAATAGAAATGTCTGGTATTAAAAAGTTTATAATCCTGTGTTTGAAACATAATGTGTATTAATTATTTCACAAAAAAATAGTTTCCAGAAAATATTGTCCAGAAACTCAAGAAAATAAAATTAAAATATCCTTTAAATCTAAAACATTTTAAACTGAAAATCCTAGCCTTTATATTAGAATTTAAAACAATAAAATTAGATAATGCCAAGATCATGGTAAATTATTTTAATTTTTAATTTTATTTTAAAATATTTTTCCTCTCAAGGCTATCTGCTTTTGGGAGCTCACTTTGAATTCACATACCATTCTTTCATTGAAATTGTTCTTTCTGGCTTTCATAAAAATAATAATATCCACTTACTGCAGTATAAAACATATTTTATTTGTACTATTACTTGTACTACCACTCCTTTTAGGAAGAATATATATTAATTTAGGACTCTTTATTAAAAAGATTTATGAAACTATTCAAATTTTTCAATACAAGTGGCAAAAACTAAACATTCACACCCCATATCATTTTTATACCAGTACCATGCTGTTTTGGTGACTATGGCCTTATAATTTGAAGTTGGGTAATGTGCCTCCAGATTTGCTTGCTTAGTCTTGCTTTGGCTATGTGGGCTCTTTTATGGCTCCATATGAATTTTAGGGTTTTTTTGATTTCTAATTCTGCAAAGAATAATGGTGGTATTTTGATGGGAATTGCACTGAATTTGTAGATTGCTTTTGGCAGTATGGTCATTTTCACAATAATTGTTCTACGCATCCATGAGCATGGGATGTGTTTCCATTTGTTTGTGTCATTGATGATTTCTTTCATCATTGCTTTGTAGTTTTCCTTGTAGAGGTCTTTCATGTCCTTAGTTAGGTATATTCCTAAGTATGTTACTTTATGTTTTTGCAGCTGTTGTGAAAGGGGTTGAGTTCTTGGATTTGATTCTCAGGTTGGTAACTGTTGGTGTACAGAAGGGCTACTGATGTGTGTACATTAATTTGGTATCCTGAAACTTTGCTGAATTCATTTACCAGGAGGTTTTTGGATGAGTCTTTAGGGTTTTCTAGATATATGATCATGTCTTCAGCAAATGGTGACAGTTTGACTTCCTCTTTACTGATTTGGATACTCTGTATCTTTCTCTTGTCTGATTGCTCTGGCTATGACTTCCAGTACCATGTTGAATAGTAACAGTGAAAGTGAGCATCTGTGTCTTCTTCCAGTTCTCAGGGAGAATGCTTTCAACTTTTCCCCATTCAGTATAATGTTGTCTGTAGGTCTGTCATAGATGGCTTTTATTACCTTATATGTCCCTTCTAGGCCAATTTTGCTGAGGATTTTAATCATAAAGGGATGCTGGATTTTGTCAAAGGCTTTTTCTAAGTCTATTGAGACGATCATGTGATATATGTTTTTAATTCTGTTTTTGTTGTATGTCACTTTTATTGACTTACATCTGTTAAACCATTCCTGCATCCCTCATATGAAAACTACTTGATCATGGTGGATTATCTTTTTGATATACTGTTGGACTCAGTTCTCTAGTATTTTGTTGAGAATTTTTGCGTCTATGTTCATCAGGGATATTTGTCTGTAGTTTTCTTTTTTTGTTATGTCTTTCCCTGGTTTTGGTATTAGGGTGATACTGGCTTCATAGAATGATTTAAGGAGGATTTCCTCTTTCTCTATCTTTCAGAATAGTGTCAACAGGATTGGGATCAATTCTTCTTTGAATGTCTGATAGAATTCATTTGTGAATCCATCTGGTCCTAAACTTTTTTTATTGACAGTTTTTTTAAACATCATTTCAAGCTGGCTGCTTGTTACTGGTCTGTTCAGAGATTTTATATCCTCCTGGTTTAATCTAAGAGGGTCATATATTTCCAGGAATTTATCCATCTCCACTAGTTTATGTGTGTAAATGTGTTCATAGTAGCTTT
Organism: Chlorocebus sabaeus; assembly: GCF_047675955.1. Lineage (NCBI taxonomy): Eukaryota > Metazoa > Chordata > Mammalia > Primates > Cercopithecidae > Chlorocebus > Chlorocebus sabaeus. The sequence continues at coordinate 41,877,669 of NC_132910.1, read as the reverse complement.
GAATAATCTTTTGTATTTCTGTGGTATCAGTTGTAATGCCTCCCATTTTGTTTCTAATTGAGATTACTTGGATCTTCTCTCCTCTTTTCTAGGTTAATCTCGCTCATGGTATATCAATATTATTTATTTTTTTCAAAGAACAAGCTTTTTGATTCATTTATCTTTTTTTATTTTTGTTGTTGTTGTTGTTGTTGTTGTTTCAATTTCATTTAGTTCTGCTCTGAACTTCATTATTTCTTTTCTTCTGTTGGGTTTGTGTTTGGTTTGTTCTTGTTTCTCCAGTTCTGTGAGGTATGACCTTAGATTGCCTATTTATGCTCTTTCAGAATTTTTGACGTAGGCATTTAATTCTCTGAAAGTTCCTCTTAGCACTGCTTTTACTGTATCACAGAGGTTTTGATAGGTTGTATCACTATCATCATTCAGTTCAAATATTTTTTTAAGTTCCTTCTTGATATCATTGTTCATCCAATGATCATTCAGAAGCACATTATTTAATTTCCATGTATTTGCATGGTTTTGAAGGTTCCTTTTGGAGTTGATTTCCAATTTTATTCCACTGTGGTCTGAAGGAATATCTGATATATTTTCGACTTTCTTAAATTTACTGAGACTTGTTTAGTGGCCTGTCATATGGTCTGTCCTGGAGAATGTTCCATGTGCTGATGAATACAATGTATATTCTGCAGTTGTTGGGTAGAATGTTCTGTAAATATCTGTTAAGTCTATTTGTTGCAGAGTATAGTTTAAGTCCATTGTTTCTTTGTTGACTTTCTGTCTTGATGACCTGTCTAGTGCTGTCAGTGAAGTATTGCAGTCCCCCACCATTATTGTGTTGCCATCTATCTCATTTCTTAGGTTTAACAGTAATTGTTTTCTAAATTTGGGAGCTCCAGTATTAGGTGCATATATATGTAGAATTGTAATATTTTCCTATTGGACTACTCCTCTTATCATTATATAATGTTCCTCTTTGATCTTTTTAACTGCTGTTGCTTTAAAGCTACTCCTGCTTACTTTTGTTGTCTATTTGCATGGAATATCTTTTTCCACCCCTTTATGTTAAGTTTATGTGAATTCTTATGTGTTAGGTGAACCTCCTGAAAACAGAACAAACTTGGTTAGCGAATTATTACCCATTCTGCCACTCTGTCCCTTTTCAGTGGAGCATTTAGGCTATTTACATTCAATGTTAGTATTGAGACATGAGGTACTATTCTATTCATCGTGCTATTTGTTGCCTGCATATTTTTTTTTTTCATTTTGTTACTGTTGTATAGGTTCAGTGAGATTTATGCTTTAAGGAGGTTCTCTTTGGTGTATTTTGAAATTTTGTTTCAATATTTAGAGCTCCTTTTGGCAGTTCTTGTAGTGCTGGCTTGGTAGTGGCGAGTCATTTCAGCATTTGTTTGTCTGGAAAAGATTGTAACACTTTCAAGAGCGTATCAGCTGCAGTCCTATAGAGAAGTTGCAAACTTGCCTAGGGACACCTGGTTAAGTACTCAAGTTTCTCAGGCCATGAGTAGGGCCACAGAGCACCCAAGAGATTATAACCTTTGTCTTAGGCCACCAGGTAGGGTAGAGAAAGACCACCAGGTAGGGGCAGGGATAGGCATTTCTGAACTCAGCCTCTCCTTGGGCAGCAGGTCTTGCTGTGACTTTTATGGGGAAGCGGGGTGTGGTTCCCAGTTCAGTGGAGTTATATTCCCAGGGGGATTATGGCTGCCTCTGCTGAGTCATATAGCTTGCCAGGGAAGTTGGGGAAAATTGTCAGTCACATGCCTCACCCCACTCCCATGCAGCCCGCCGTCTTAAGGGCCTATCTCACTCCCATTGTGCCTCCACAACAGCACTGAGTCTATTTTCCAAGCAGCCAGTGACCAGAACTGAGAACTTGCCCAGCACCACGAGCCTCCCATTGAGAAAGAAAGCAGACTCATCTCAGGGAGCCTGCGGCGGTGATCGAATTCCTTCAAAGGTCTGTGGATTCTCTCGGCTTTCCTGGTATATTCCTGCGGTAGTTCTTGGAGCAAAAGTTCATGATGTGAGTCTCCACACCCTGCTCTGTTCATCCAAGCAGGAGCTGCAAGCTAGTCCTTCCTCCCATCTGCCATTTTAATCTTGTCTTCTATGGTCTTTTAAAAAGTTAATCTTGGCTATTATAGTAAGCCCTACTATAAACTACTCTAATAAGACTCTGTAGCCAAAAATTCATATGCATTGTCTTTAAGAAGTATTTTTTCAACCCCTTTAATGATTTTCAGTAATATAAGCAGTGGAATATAATAATATCATTATTTCACTTTTCCGACTTTTGAAAAATCGCTTTTCTTTTATTAAAACCATCATTTTTGAATGTTTAACACTAATTGTGCTTTTTATCAATATCAACTATCGATTATGAGCTTCTTATAATCAGGGCAGGTCTTTAATTATGTTGCTTAATAAATAAAATAAATTGTATAAAACCAATTTCACTGGAAATTCTTCTTTCTCAGCTAAAGCATATAAACATTTGTTTGCTGCTTTTCAAAAACCACATAACGTGGAATCTAAAATGAAATACGTTTTCAAAAGACATTTTATTAAGTGACGTTAAACAATCCAAAGTCACTCTAAGTAATATTTTATCTATTAGAAATGCACTTCAAATGTGCAAACTAATACCATTTATCTTGTGAACAATTTATATAACTCAGTTGATTCATCAAGTACCCTGGTTTGAGCTTTAACTAAGCAACCTACACCTTAAAGTAGACTCAGGAGATTCATTGGAAAAATTACATCATTTTTATTTAAAATAAATTAATGAAGTACACAGTAGTATTATTACTTTGTAAAGGAGAGATTAAAGTTTAAAGAGGTTGATTTTGTCCCCAAGTAAACACACTGAAATAAGTCTTCAGATATTTAAATCATTCTTTTCTCGTCATCATGGTTGACTACCAAACATAACTGAGACTGCTATGTTAACAGTAGTGTTTTCTAATTGTTGCTTTGTTTTATTTTTTAACTACAAAAATCTTCAAAAATACACAAAATAGAGAGAATATTATAATTATTTCGTGAACTTTTCACCCCATGCAACTATTGCCTAGCTTTGATAATTTTTAAGAATTTGTCTACTTTGTTTCACCTATTTCCTTACTCATACTTGTTGGTAAAGCTCACATACCATATTGGTACCACCATATATATCTTTATAAAAAGTTTTCCTGAAAAAAAACAAAACAAAACAAAACAAAATATCATTACAACACCTATTAAAATTAACTATACTTCTGCAATAACAGTCAATCCTCTAATTTCTCTGATTAACTCAGAAACAACTTTATAGAAAAAGTTTACATATTTCAAATAAGTATACCAACAAGAATGTCAATTGCATTTGCCTCTTTTAACCTACAACTCCCACTCCTCTTATTTTATTATGCCATTTATCTTTTGAAGAAACCAGACCATTGATCTTGCCGAATCTCCAAATCCTATATTTGGTTGCCCTCAATCTTTTCATGACATTTAACATTTTCTCCCCACCCATTCCAATAATTCCTGTAAAATTGAAGTTTGAACTATTTGAATGGATTATTTCTTCTGAGAGGGGGATAGGAAGGAGGGAAGAGGACAAGAACACTTTAGAAGTTGTGCTGTTGTACTTCAGTCAGCATTGCATCAAGAGAGGCAAAGTATATAGTTATTACACTTTTTGTGATGTTAGAGAATTGATCAATGGGTTTGGTTTTGGTATTCCCCATCTAATCCATCCTTGAAAAGAAAAGTACTCTATCAACAATACATCCTTACAATCAGGTGGGCATGATGACTCAAACTTGCAATCCCTGCACTTTGGGAGACTGAGGCAAGTGGATCTCTTGAGCCCAAGAGTTCAAGACCAGCCTGGGCAACATGGTGAAACCCTGTCTCTACTAAAAATACAAAAATTGGACATGGTGGTATGCACTTACAGTCTCAGCTACTTGGGAGGCTGACATGGGAGAATCACTTGAGCCCAGGAGGCAGAGGTTGTGGTGAGCTGAGATCACGCCACTGGACACCAGCCTGGGCAACAGAGCCAGACCTTGTCTCAAACAAAACAAAACAAAACAAAAACAAAACAAAATAATATATCCTTACAATAATGCCATAGCAGATTTGGATACTGTCCTCATTCTTTTTAATGACTGTTTGGTATACCATTGCATATTCAACAAGTATCCTATTGATGGGCATTTCAGGTGCTTCCAATATTTTTCCATTATAAATATTTTGCAGTGAATAGTTATATGCATGTACTATTTTGTCTTTTGCCAGTATCATAGAATTAGATATCCAGAAGTTAAGCTGTTGGATCTAAGTTGTAAAAACCATCTGCATAAAAGTGTGAAAATCTACATTTTTAGAAGGATATCTGTCAAATCAACTACAGGAAAAATGTACCAAGAAATTTTTATCCTAAACTGGTATTCAACTGAAAAAATTTTAAATGCAGTTTCTTGTTTAGTATTAGCCAAAATAGAGTGTAAGAAAATATCAACATTGTTATTGCCTTCTTTTGACAATTGTTAATATGATGTTATTAATTAACCAAATATACTACCTAAACAAAATTTCATCGTGAAGTTTTACAACTAAATATAACTACAGAGGTTATGTCTAATTTCCATGAGTTAAAAATAAAGACAAGTACCATATAAGAGACTGATTTTCTAAAATGTATGCAGGAGGTCCCAAGGTTCTAAAGCTTTAGTTTAATGCTATATCCACTTGAAAATGACTATGTTAAAGGGATTATTAGGAACAAAAAAAGTAAGTGTAAAAGTTTACCTTTGCTGTCAAATATCTACATTTGAATGGACAACCAATAATTCCTATAACCTACTTTAAAGAGAGTAATTCTGGAATTTGAAGACATAACATTTTATGCTTTAACATAAATTTAAATTATTACAAATATATCAGGCTCCCTCAAGTCATTCAACACAAACTTATTTACCTCCTGTAAAACTGTGTGTGTGTGTATATGTTTATGAGTGTGTGTTTGTGAGTGCTACTGGTAATTATTACTTTTGAGGTCAATCTTATTGCATCAACATTAACCTATGTAGGAAGTGAATAAGATTTGGAACAGTAATTCTTGGATCCACCAAACTTCCATTTGGTTACATAAAATAAATGAAAAGTGAGATTATAATTATAGCTTTCTTCCACAAAACAGAAGAAAATATGAAACTTTTTGTTACATATTTAACTAGAATATTTCCTATTTTGGAAATTTTTTTGTATAGTTTTTCTTATTTATAATTATTTTCCAACTGGATTTATATTTCCATAAAAGACTCTAAAATCATTTAAGGCACCCAAATTAGGTCTCCATGGTACCTAGCATGTTCTTTGCTATAGACTATAAAAACCGAGGCCTGAAAAGACTGAGGGCAGCCTTAACAGTGTTTAGGCTATCAGTGAAAGTTACTGACCAGGGTAGGAGTTGTATGATATTATTCATCTCTTTAACACCTACCAGAAGGGTGAAGATTCTGTTCCTCTAAAAATTCAAGATCAAGCATTAGATCATCTTCATCCAGTTCACAAGATCCCAAATTATTCAAAACATCCTGAAGAAAAATCAAAACCAACAATTAGAAACCAAAACACTGAGTAAATGAGGAAATCCTCATACGTGGAAGCCATGAAGCAAAAATAAATTCCAAATCAGAATGAAAAGTTTTAACTGAATCTCAGAAATTATTTGACACCTATGGACTTTAAAATTATCAGTTCAATAAAAACTTCCAAGACTTATTCTAAAAATTCTTAACTTTTCCAATTATCTGCACATTCATTTTTTTTCTTTTTAGTGATATGTATGTAACTTATAATTAAATGGAAGTACATATGGGCAGATATGAAAGATATTAGAAGTCAGGAAATGATTTCTTGATATGAGAAATACAGGCAAGTGTTTATTTGAATAAAAACTTCTTTAGTGATATTAAAAAGGAATTTGCTCATTGCAAAAACACAAAAAGTATATACAAGTTTTTCAAATAGAAGTCTGTGAAATGAAACTTCAGTTACTTTTTCTAATATTTATATTTCAAATGTAAGTAACATTCTTCTAACACATTTAATGAATTGTTTTTCAAACAAATTTTGTATATTGTGACAACTGTGAAATATTAATTTAGACCATGCTTGGAAGTGAAAATTTGGCCACCATTTTCCAATTATTTGTTTTACATTAGGAATAATGGGCAGGAAAACAATCTATATTAATTAGATTAAAATTAATTATTGACTTGCATTATACTATAATATATCAGAACTGAGATTATGTTTCCTATTTTATTTTCAAGAGGGCAAACAGCAAAATAAACTCGAAGGCTACACTGAGAAGTCTTGAGAAGAGATGGTAATGTGCTGAGGTGCAGAGGGAGGAATTGCTGAGGAAGGAATAAAGTCCTGATTTGCATATTTTTATATATATAAATGATAAGTATATTTAAAAAAGTAAGAACTTCTATTTAGAGACTGACAAGGAAATAACAAATGTACAAAAAAAACCAGAACATCAAAAACATCAAAAAAACAGCCTAAATACTAAATGATGCCACGCCATCTCAAGTCACTTTTCAGCTAATGTGAATGTTAGCATAATTTGTAGTTAAAGTAGTTTAAACTAAACTAAAACATCATCATAAACTAAAATATCATTACGGAAAGCTAATGATATTTTCAAATGGATAGTGAACACTTTAGTCCTTGGGATTAAAAGTAAGGACACTGGGACTTTTAAATAAACCACTTCTTCTTTAACAATTCAAATTAGACATTATTAAACTGTAAAAACACGTGTGATCCATGAATAGTGCACATATCATGGTTTGAAAGGTGATCAGTATACCCAAATCTAAGTGCTTCTTTCTCTAAGCGAAGGTAATGAATAATTTAAACTATAAATAAAATCACTTGTTTATTGGAAGCTCTGTTCCATACAGTGTCAGTGATAGTCCAGTGAGAGTAAGTTACTTATCTATATACATAAAAAATAAGAAAATGTAGGCAGTAAAAGATAAGCTGTCATACTAAAAATGCAAAACAGAAAATTAAAATAACAACAACAACAACAACAAAACATAATTGAAGTTGTGGAAAAAGAAAAGTTTTTAAAAGGGAGATTTTTGTGAAGATACTGATATGAGTGTTTATCAAACACACTATCCAAATGAGAGAATCTTAATCTGGTAGTCAATAATATATTAAATATATTTTATACTGAAATCATAGTAATTTATCCAATTTCAAATTGAGGTAAATAATTTTACATTTGGATTTTGAATTCATTGGATTTAATTGTATCCTTCCAAAATTTATAAAAAATCCTAACCCCCAGCACCTTAGAATATGACTCTATTTGGAGACAGAGCCCTGAAAGAGAGAATAAAGGTTAAACAAGCTCATATGGATGGGCACTCCAGTGGGACTGGCATTCTTATAAGAATAGATTAGGACACCGACAGCACACAGAGATAGTGACGAAGACACAGAGATGTGACGAAACACATGAATTCACAGAGGGAAGGAAGATAGGCCATTTGCAAGCCAAGGAGAGAGGCCTCAGGAGAAACCAAACTGGCCATCACCTTGATCTTGGACGTCCAGCTTCCAGAACTGTGAGAAAACAAATTTCTGTTGTTTAAGCCACCCAGTCTATAGTACTTTTTATGGCAGCCCTGGCAAACCAATACAACCAACAAGACTTAGAAAGCAGTGAAGGACAGAACAAAGGAAATAAATAAATGTCTGGCACAAGACTACCATTTTTTATTATACCAAGTGAGGACATCTTAGACATTGTAAACTTCTAGAACAAGGTTTTCACAGCATTCCTCCTTTTTAATTGGAACCACCCTACCCAATCCACCTAGCTATAAAGGTAGCTACCAGATTCTTACATGAGCCAAACTCCTTCTCCTTGGTGAATGGTCCAAGATGGCCATCTTAACCGAACTTGGTGACCAAAGTCCCATCCCAGAAATGAAAAAAAAATTCTCTGTCTGGTGATACATACTGCAAGATGCAAAACACTGTCATCACAGGGGCTATGGATTTCATTGTGTAGTCAAGACCAGTCTAAGCCTACTTGAAAAATTAAAAAATGTCATAGGTAGGTCATCTTGTTCCTGCTTCCAGTAGTTCCTGAGATCCAGAGGCATACATGATGTTTTCAAGGTGGTCGTTCAATCCCTTTTTGAATTCAGACAGTTAATACATTCACCCACAACTTGAAATAAAATTTTAAAATATTTAATTTTTTAACAAGGAAGTATTAAAATCTCTGCCACTGCTATTCTAACATTTCATATAGGATGGCAACATCAATAAAGTGAATGAACTAAATTTGGAAAATTCACTACATTGTTCTCATTTTATTCTCCTTTTGCAGGTAGCACTTGACACTTGGACTAGCAGGGTTTCATTTGCCACTGGTCTAGATGAACTGTTTCCTAACTCTACTTATTTTTAATTGTCTTCCTTTGATATTGTGCTTACAAAGCAATTTTCTTGTTACTGTAGAGGAGAATCTTTGAAGCTGGTGAAACCTCATAATAAAAGAAGAGTAGATGCAGCAACATGATATGTTACAGAAAATAATCAATGGTGAATGCATAAACCTAAAAACGTCTTTTCCAGATCTCTCCCTAAAAGATACCAATAGCAGCAACAGTCCTTTTGCCGGCAGCTAGCACTGATACTGGTCAATCCTAGCGGCTGGATACTTGCTGCCTAATATCTATTAATAAATAATGTTAATAAAAATCAAAGTCCTTTACTTATTAGAGAAAGGGAAAAAGAGAGAAAGAAAGAAAGAAAGAAAGAAAGAAAGAAAGAAAGAAAGAAAGAAAGAAAGAAAGAAAGAAAGAAAGAAAGAAAGGAAGGAAGGAAGGAAGGAAGGAAGGAAGGAAGGAAGGAAGGAAGGAAGGAAGGAAGGAAGGAAGGAAGGAAGGAAGGAGAGAAAACAGGATGTTTCTGGGACAATCCTTTTGTTGCCGAGAAAACAAAATTCACCTAAGAAAAAAATTCACTGTTTTCAAAGGCTAGATAAGGAAAGCTACTTAGATGGCTTCTCCCTAGGTAATCTCTGGCAATATAAGCATGAAGAAAAAGTAATCAGTATGGCTAAACAGAATAATTTGAGACTGTTGAAGGTTAGCTTTTATCCTAGAAAAGTAAAAATTAAGGATATAAAAAGGTACTGCTAATAAAAAAATACAAATTGAGTAGAAAATTGTTAATTTATATTGGTTTTATAGTTTATATATGGGTATTTTGTTTTTCTTATTATACGTATGTTTATAAACTGTAGTCATGTATTTCTTTCTCTCTGTAGAGCCAGGGATCTGTAAGTAAACGAGTAGTACCAAAAGTAGTTCTGTACTAGGAATAGAAAAAACTGTTTAGCACCAATGGTCATATGTAGGAATCAGGTAAAAAAAGAAATCCAGCAATTAATCAACACTAATGATGATACTCCAAATATAAGAGGGTGCAATTATGCATTTCAGACATTTGATAAATTAGCAGAATGTAGAAGTAGAGTGATAACTAAGCAAAAATAGTTTCTCATCTCCTGGTAGATAAGAACACTAGATAGCCCTACATAATAAAGAAATAATAATGAAAGTCCATGAGTTTTTGTTTGTTTGATTTTGTTTTTTGAGATGGAGTCTTGCTCTGTCGCACAGGCTGGAGTGCAGGGGTGCGATCTGGCTCACTGCAACCTCTGTCCCCTGGTTTAAGCAATTCTCCTGCTTCAGCCTCCAGAGTACCTAGGATTACAGGTGTGCACAACCACGCCCGGCTAATTTTTTTTTTATTTTGTATTTTTAGTAGAGATGGGGTTTCACCATTTTGGCCAGGCTGGTCTTTAACTTCTGACCTCATGATCTGCCCACTTTGGCCTCCCAAAGTGCTGGGATTACAGGCGTGAAGGTTTTAATAATGTTAACATAGCAGGAACAAAAAAAGTGTTAAATAACCAAGCAAATGAGATTTAAAAAGAAAATCATAAAATGATAATGAAATTCATAAAATGAATTTTCTGTATATTCAGAGAAACTTCAAACCCATGATACTGGCCATAATGTTGGACTTTGCTTTTGCAATTGAACTCTACTTGTTATGTGCTCTTATGTCTTTTTTTTTTTTTTTTTTTTAAGTTAAAGCTCACCTTTTAATTTTGTATAATATGGGTTATTTCTGGATTCTCTATTTTTCAATTTGTGTACCAATCTACTTTACACCAGTACCATATTGTTTGGGCTACTATAGCCTTGTAAATTGAAGGAAGGTAATGTGATGCCTCCAGATTTGTTCTTTTTGCTTACAATTGCTTTGGCTATTCAGGCTCTTTTTGGTTCCATATGAATTTTAGGATTGTTTTTTTCTAATTCTGTGAAAAAATGATGGTGGTATTTTGATAGAAATTACATTTAATCTGTAGATTGCTTTGGGTAGTATGTTCATTTTCCCAATAATGATTCTTCTAATCCATGAGAATGAGATGTTTTTCCACTTGTTTGTGTTATCTACAATTTGTTTCATCAGTGTTGTGAAGTTCTTCTTGTAGAGATCTTTCACCTCCCTTGTTAAATATATTCTTAGGTATCTGAGAAAAAATATTTCCAAATGACACATCTGAAAAAGGACTAATAAAGAGAATTTACAAGGAACTCAAACAAATCAGCAAGAAAAAAAGAAAAAAAAATCCAATTAAAAAGTGGGCAAACAACATGAATAGACATTTTTCATATACAAATGGCCAAGAAGTATATGAAAAAATGCTCAACATCACTAACCATCAGGGAAATGAAAATTAAAACTACACTGAGATCATTGGATCAGGAGATCGAGACCATCCTTGCTAACACAGTGAAACCCCATCTCTACTAAAAAAAATACAAAAAATTAGCCAGGAGTGGTGGTGGGTACCTGTAGTCCCAGCTACTCATGAGTCTGAGGCAGGAGAATGGTATGAACTCAGGAGGCGGAGCTTGCAGTGAACCGAGATCGCACCACTGCACTCCAGCCTGGGCGACAGAGCGAGACTCCATCCCCCCAAAAGAAAACTACACTGAGATACCATCTTGCCCCAGTCAGAACGGTCATTACTAAAAAGCCAAAAAAATTAGACGTTGACACAGACATGGTTAAAAACAAAAAAAGGAACACTTATATACTATTGGTGGGAATGTAAATTAGTACAACCTGTATGAAAAACAGTATGAAGATTTCTCAAAGATCTAAAAGTAGATCTACCATCCCATCCAGCAATCCCACTACTGAGTATCTACACAAAGAAAAATAAGTCATTATGTCAAAAAGACACCTGCACTTATATTTTTATCACAGCACAATTCAAAATTGCAAAGATACAGAATGAATCTAAGTGTCCATTAACAGATGAGTAGATAAAGAAAATGTGGCATATATACCATGGAATACTACTCATGCATTAAAAAGAATGAAATAATATCTTTTGCAACAACATGTATGGAAATGAAGGCCACTATCTTAAGTGAAGTAACTCAGGAACAGGAAACCAAACATAGCATATTCTCACTTATAAGTTGGAGCTAAGCTATGGATATGTAGGGCCATACAGAGTGGTATAATAGACACTGGAGACTCAGAAGGAGGAATGGTGCAAGGAGGAGTGAGATTTGAAGAATTATCTATTGGGTACAATGTACACTATTCAGGTGATAGGTACACAAAAAGTTCAGACTTCCACACTATACAATTCATCCATGTAACCAAAAACCACCTGCATCCCTAAATCTATTGAAATAAAAATTAAAATGTAAAGTGTGTATAAGCCTGGTCCATTAGTGGGTCACAGAGAAGGTTTGGATGACTGGAACAGACAGGAGAGGCTCCAAGAGGAAGTTAGAGAGTAATACAGGGCCTAGGTCTTGTAATACCTTTCAGGCCGGTAAGAAGTTTAGAAATCACCAGAATGTCAGATATTCAGATACTCACATTAGGAAAATCACCTAGCCCGTTCTGCTAAGAATGCATTGCAAGAAAAAAATTTCTAAATGGATCCTAACAGCCAGAAAGGCATACATAGTTTTAAGAATAAAAAATGAGGGTTCGAAAAATTAAACAGCTTGGCTGGGCCTAGTAGTTCACACTTAATCCCAGAGTTTGGGGAGGTCAAGGTGGGAGGGATTGTTTGAGCCCAGGAGACTGGGTGCAGCCTGGGCAACATCGCAAGACCCTGTCTCTACAAAAAAAAAAAAAAAAAATTATAAAAGCCACGCATGGTAGCATGGCACAGGCCTGTAGTCCCAGCTACTCAAGAGGTTTCAACAGCAAGATCGACTGAGTCCAGAACTTTGCAGTTACAAAGACTTATTATCATGTCACTGTCCTCAAGCCTGGGCAACAAAACAAAATCATGTATTTAAAAAAGAAAAAAAAAAAGGAAGAAAAATTATATAGATTGCTTAAGGCCATAACACAAGAAAGTGGCTGCACCAAGATTTAAATACATATATTTTTGGCCTGAAGAATAAAACTTTCTCCACGAAGCTTCTCTTTGTGTGTGTGTGTGGCCTTTGGTAATATTGCAAGTAAACTTCTCAAATACTAAGAGTCATTTCTTTTGAAGGTTGCTAGCATTTTTCCAGATGTTTGAATATACATGAGTTTGCATAGTTTGGAAAGTGAAGTTTTGATTTCTTTCCTTATGACTTCCCAAACAGGTATGCTCTCATTTTTACTATTTTCTATGGAATCTCAAAGATATAAACTCACCTATTAGGCTGATTCTTTTTGCTATAAAGTGAGGGTAAAGTTGATGGTATTATTCACGATAATCTGTAATTCATTTTGCCTATCTGTAATTCCTTTTGTATTCAAATGATACTTTGTTTCAAAATTTTTTTTAAGCCTAACCTTCCAGATTTTACTTGACATTTTCTTTGTTTTCCACAGTTGCAAATTTAGCCAAATTTCTCTTTTATTTACCCTAACATCAAGGTCTAATATTCTACGACTTTTATAAAGATTCTCTCATTGGCTACGGTCAACATTAATTTCTTCTCATGTGATCTCATATTATTCTTACTTGTATCATTCATTTTAAAAGATGCTATGGTGTATTACTCACTCTTTGCAGCTCCCACAACACCTAGAACAGCCTTGAATATATTAATAAATTAATTCAATCAATAACTATTTATTCTGGACTTACTATTTGCTAAGTACTGTGCAAGTAACACATGATCTTGAAGTGTGCAATTTAATACTTAGCAAAAAATTGTTGAATAAGAACACTCTAATACATAAAATACAACTTTTTTACTTAACGACAAATCTGTAGTTTTTAAAATAACTTTGTATTTCATTCATTAAAAGTATCATATTGGTGTCACGTTAGGAAGTAATAGAATTACACTTACTGAATCATTTTTCTATTAATGTACTTTGTATTAAGGTACAGAGAAATACAACCTCACAGGCAGAAGTAGTATACCATAGGCAATTACAGAGTACTTTTGTTTTTCTTGTAAACTAGAACTTCCCATTCATTGGAAAGACTAACTTTATATTCCATTTTTTGAAAAGAATTATACTTCAATTACTAAAATAAAATCACTGCTACATCATCCCAGAGAAAGAAGGACAAACATTTCAGCAATATTAAGATACTCACATGAGTAGTTTGGAAGTACTTTATTATCAAGAGGAATTTCTTTAGTGCTTAAGTACCTACTGATTGGTTAAGGTACACAGTTCTATTTCCTAGTCTTTGAAGGATTAGTTTAAAACACAGAATATTGACATATACTCTATAATAAAACAAACATAGTCAAACATAAATATATTCATAAATATATATGTCAATATTAATTTCATCTAAAATGCAGAAAATAAAAAATATTATTAGGATAAAAAATAATTGCAGCAAATGAGAGTCAAGATAAAATAGAAGTGGTTCATTTCTTTAGTTTGGCATGTTTGCTAACTTACCTATTTGATATAAAGATTTTCAAATGAATTTATCCCACTGATTAGATCATCACACATTTTTATTTTATCCAAATCACTCAACAAAATTAGACACAAAATTGAAATATTGCATCCTGTCTAACCATTCACATTAGTTTTTACTGTATCTAACTAGACTAAAAAATTATAGGTGGATGAAGTACTCCATAATTAATGGAAATCTAATTCAGTACTAAAAACCCACAGATACAAACCAGTCAATGCAAATTCATTAATATATAAATTAGTGGAATTTAAAAAATGATGATGGAAGGTAAATAAATAATGATGAGTATTAAAAAATAGTAAGTTTGGAGAAACACCAGTTAAACAAATTGAATTTATAAATGTAATTATAGTTGTGTTAAAATTCATATCACTGTAAATCATTTTTTCCTCTGGCAACTTATCAACCCTTCATTCTCATGATTATGGACTAAGATTATTTCTATGACCATTACTCTGGAATGCATTTATTAAGTGCATTTTCCCTCTTTTTCTTTTTTTTCCTTTACAGCAACAAGGTCATTACATTTGTGAAATAAAGTGACCATGATTAATACTGTGTACACCATGGTATTCTATGGAATGAAAATATTAAAAACAAAAACTTCTTGATAAAGTTACATACAAATTTGTTTGCATTTTATAAATATATACACCCATATATAATATAAAATAAATACATTTTCAGCCTTTTGTAATTAGGCTTTACACTTTTACAAAGCTGTTATTTTCACCATTTTCCCATAAAATATACCATTAGTTCTAAAATATTCTGACTTTTCAAATTTGTTTCATAAATCTGAGAAAAATCTTGCATAATTATGAAATTAAAAAGTGTTTACATCCTAAAATGAATAATCCAAAGTAATTCAGGATGTTAAAATGAAGGTCTGCCTGGTCATTCCCTTCTGCCCTAATTATCCTGCATATTAATTATCACAAGGGTGGGTAGTGGGGCACAATCAGTACTGGTTTCCCAGGCTTGCTTTCAGGTCATGGCCACTCTGCCCTCACTAAGCAATCCTTGCTCATAGGAGGCACATGCTTTAGCATTGTTAGTTCCTCTGTCCTTGCTACATTCATTGAAGATTTTGACACTGGCTGGGCCAGTACTCCTGGGTGCCATCACTGTCCAACTCTGGTCCAGGCTAGTGCCTATCTTTGTGCTCCCACATCATTTCCTGCTTGCTTCTGATTTAGCACATAGCCCTGAATTGCAGTCAGTTCCTGTTTGTTTCCCTGATTGGACTATAAGCTCTTTGGGAGCAGGGAGAAGAAACACAGTATCTTGAACTTCTTAAATGAATTAACTATTAATTAGATGTCTGTCCCTAAGGAGGTCACTCCATCATAAATGAAACTCTAAATCTCACCTAGAAATTGAAACAAATTGGGAATTATTGTCAATTTAAAGTTTTAAAGGTATGGAAAATGACAACTTTTCTTTGCATGGCTAGATCCAGATAACAGAAACCTGAAAATAGTTGAAGTATTTTTCAGAAAATACAAAGAAGGCAAATTTACTAAGAAAAATAAGGGAATATATAACTTGTGTATTTACAAAGTCAAACTATTTAAATGTATTCTGAGTGACAAAAGCAATTTCAGTTGAGGCTAAATATTGTATCTTTCCATATATAATGAATAAGCAAACAATCAAAAATGAAGGTAAAAGTATATGAAGACACCAATAATGATAATATCATATCAAATGCTTTGAACATAGTTAAAAATCATTAATTACTTAATAATTAGGTAACAAAAATATTACCTTTTAGGATTTATCAAAATGAATACCTGATGATTTATTTAATTTATATGTATTTTTATAAAGAGAGAGGAATTCATTTTATTGCTTTCTCACTTTAGCCACATCATACATCTGTCCTCTGAAGTATCACTTATTTTTGTTGACCACTTTTCTGAGACATTCACAATGCTTATCACAACTACTAGTGTTTTTATTATAATCCTGAGAAGATCTTTAATATGGTTTTGATCTGTGTCCCTGCCCAAATCTCATGTTGAATTGTATTCCCGAATGTTGGAGATAGGGTCTGATAAGAGGTAATTATATCATGAGGGTGGGCTTTCTCACGAATAGCTTAGCACCATCCATCTTGGTACCGTCCTCGTGAAAGTTAGTGAGTCTCCTGAGATCTGGTTGTTTAAAAGAGTGTAGCAATTCCCCCTTCTCTTTCTCTTGCCCCTGCTCCAGCCATATGAGACATCTGGTTCCCCCTTTGCCTTCTGCCATGATTAGAAGCTTCCTGAGGCCTCCCCAGAAGCAGAATCCACTACGCTTCCTGTACAGCCTGCAGAAATGTGAGTCAATTAAATCTCTTTTGCTTATAAATTACCCAGTCTCGGGTATTTCTTTATAGCAATGTGAGAACAGACTAATACAATATCCCATTTCTTCTACCATATCATATATATCCCAGTGTCTGTGGAAGTTAAATTGCCATTTCTTTATTTCATAGATTTCCATCATACCATCTTAACTCTATCATCACCAATCCTGCCTCACTCTACTGGGCTAATGGCTCCTCTATGATATACCATTTTTTCCTTCTCCTATAACCAAAATATTCTATCTTCTATATCACCATTAATCATGTAGGAAAGCATTGCAATCACTGATCCCCAAGCTCTTTGACAAGTGTCTGAAAGTGTGCCTCACATGGTTATCTGACATGAGGAAAAATTTATTTGTGTTGCTTAACCTCAGAGCCTCAACTATGTCCTATAGATGGACATTAACTTCCATATTACAGATCCTTTGGAGTTATGTTAGAGCCATGTGGCCAGGTTTTGACCTTAAAAACATCCCATATAAACCTTTAATACTATCTTCCCCTGTCCAGATAACTCAGGAAATCCACGCATTAAAATGATGGGAGTACAAAATGGGGAAAGTTTGGCTCTCTGAGTCACAATATAAAAGAAAGCAGTCCTGAAGAGCTGCTGAACCCAACTGAAATTTTGTGTGAGCAAGAAATAAATCTGTGTTGCAGTTAAACTACTGAAATTTTTCATGATTTACTTCTTGGCATTATATAGCTCAGTCTATTCTAATAAATTTTCACTCTGTTTTCACTCTTACCTGATATGCTCCCTATTCTAATCTTGTCTTTAAGTTCTGTTATTTCCTGATAATTATTTTTCTCAAAGAGACTAGGTAGATGTGTGTTTCTGTTCATGTCCATGAACAATGGGACATGTGGCAAGAACTGAGTTACTATATATTTAAATTAGGGGATAAAGTACTATTCTCTGTAGAGAGACATTAACAACATAAACTCATATGGGAGAAGAATTCATGTCTCAATTGTAAAACAATCTAAGGTATCTGCACATTTATAATGTACTATTTTGCTAAAAATAAGAACCTAAACAACTATGTAAGAAACCAGGTGCCAATTTATAACACTAAACTATTTCTTGATTTACTTATGCAATTCTCAACTTCAAAATCAAATACATTGTCTTAGGCATATTTGACATATCACAGAGTTGCCAGTTTAATAAGCTTATGTCCTCAATGCTGCTTCAGTCAGATCCAGTCTTAAATTGTAATTTCCAAAAGCCACTAAGGATATAAGGATTAACTTCACAATGCAATTAGAAATCTCCAAACCCACTCTATCATCTGCCAATATAAGTACAGCATAGTGAAAGGACACACAATTATGAAATTCTAATTTTAACTCTGCAACCTAGCCTTGGGTCACTTACTGTCTTAAGACTTAAGCTCTTTCTCTGTGCAATAGAAACAATCAGTTCTGCTTTTCTAGCTCACATTTGTTGTTAAGACAAAATTCTGAGAGAAAACTATAAAGTATTTTACAAACACAGGTTATTAATTATTGTAGTTTCCAAGACAGGTATAGATTTTAGTTCTATCAGAGCTAAAAATAGCTGTTTCATTTACAAGCACTGAGTTTACTGAAGACAGAGGTCAGTTCAGTGTCAGCAGACCTAGACTTATCTTGAAATTATTAAATTCTAAACAATGCCATAAAGAGCTGAAAAGTATTGTTCAATAAATAGTACATGTTCCAGAAATACTTGCCAAATGAATAAGGCAAAGAATGAATGAATGAATCTGTAGACAGGGAAGAAATAAAAACTAAATGACTAGGAGAATTAGAGATGAAATTTTAAAATGGCAACAACAAAAGACAATGACACTATTTCTATAATTTACCCCAGCTTCATAATAAAAACACATTTTTTAAATGAATGACAATTATTTTCTGTGAAAATTTTCCACCCACAGTTAATTTCTCTAATTATCATTTATTTCCAATTATGTTTTGTTAATCTCTATAAAAATGCACATCTCAGTTATAATCATATCTATTATGAAATATTACATTGAGTTACGTTGGGTTTCCTATACCTTAGTAAAACATAATATTCACGAGATTGCTAATTAATAGAATTTTAGTAATATTTACGACTCCAAAAATAAGGCATGTATTTTTTGGTTATTTTGTTTAATTCAATCTCTTAGATACTATTTCTTCAACAAATTAATAGATTTTGATGTGCTACTTAAATTTTCCTTGGAGACCACTGTTCTTTGTATTTACATGTTGCTGGCATAATCTATTTTCCATTGGAATGATTTAAGATTCTGCTGCACATATTACACTCAATTTATCCAGTACTTCTACCTAATTATACTGGTGTTATACATTGTTGATGATTGTTTGATACGTGTTCAGATTTTAAATAGAAGGCATTTTATGAAGCCAAATTTCAGTAAAAATGAGACTTTATTACCTAGTCATAAATGTTGGTGGAATAGAATCCCCTCTCTGAAAATTAGCTTTAACAACACACTAATATTATTTTATAACTTCAAACATAATGTGTCTGTGAAGAACGTGTGTGAAGTGTCTGAAATTTTATCCCATCTGTAAGCTATTAGTCTACCATGATTTTGTGTAGGCTAGAAGAAAACACAAAAATCCTGGTTCAGACACAAATAACTTTTCTAGATCAATAGCAATAACCAGAGTGACAGCATTTTTAGGTGCCTGTTCCCTAAGTGCCATTTTCGCAGATAAACACAAAGAACTAGATGATATTTGCACATGCTCTGGGTTGTGTTACAGGAGACAAGCACTGTATGTGTGGTGCAGGTGAAATGCAAACCTTTGATGACTGGCAGTAACCATACCTGCTGTTCATTCTGGAGGGAGACATTATCTCTACCTTCAAAGTCTGTTCACTGCACAAATATCCTTAAAAATATTATGTGAGTGCCTCTGCTTGCAAGAAGTGAAGTATGAGAGATCCATGGAGAATTGTGTCTGTAATATCAAACTCTCTTCTATAGTGTCTTAACTTTTGGAGAATATTCCCATGACTGCATCACCTGTCAGCCACTCTGATTAATCTGACTGACAGAGGCTGGGACCATATCCGTTCAATTTATTCCATAAAGCATTTAATTAAAGCTACACAGAACTGTGAGCAGCAATAAGAGACTGACTTGCAGAACTAATCTCAACCATGTCCCCCAGGGTTCCAGACACAGACAACGGGACAAATCCTACAACCCATCAGGGACCACCTTAAAAAGCCAAATGGCTTTCTTTATTGACCTTTCCACTTGATCCGAGGCATTAATCCAGGTGTACAGAAAGAAGTATTAGAAATCACACAGGCTCAGCTTTGGAAGTAAGGAGAAAGTCTAGGGCAAATCTATCTTTTATATCTACCATGTCCGGTTAATTGAGGCTGAGACTGAATGCCTTCAAGAATCAAAGCTATGTCACTGATTACTTCAGCTGAAGACAAAGAGAAATGTTGTACTACCTTTTCAGATTAGTGAATCCCATTTTAGAGCTAATTGCACATAGGGCGTGCAATAATAAAGAAACACTCTTCCAAGAAGATCCCCTGAGTAACCACAGGCAGCCTAATTTTGAAGAGACCTGTGCAGTCATCTGAAGATTATATAATCTACTGGTGACGTTTTCCTTAAACACTTGAAGATCAATTGTG
Source organism: Chlorocebus sabaeus (assembly GCF_047675955.1). NCBI lineage: Eukaryota > Metazoa > Chordata > Mammalia > Primates > Cercopithecidae > Chlorocebus > Chlorocebus sabaeus. The sequence continues at coordinate 41,857,587 of NC_132910.1, read as the reverse complement.
ATCACCCTATAATGCATATGACTGTGTTTTCAGAAGAGAGGCAAGTTAATTCCTGACATCTACAGAAAATGTACAGTCCCAAGGCCACACATAGTGCCCCTAGAACAAGTGTTTTTACAACTGCTGTTCCTCCCCGTGTGGAGGACACAAGCTGGCAGTGCCTCCAACATGGTCTCCCAGCTGGCCAGGAAGTCTTATAGTCTCCAGTTAAATTTGAATACTTGAATCTGGTCCTAGTTTTTGGAGGGACTGCCTGAGGGAAATCAGTCCAACTTGTCTTCATGTCCATGCCACCCAGCAAATGTTATTTGTCTGCTCTACAAAATGACAGGAGACAGCTACTGAAATCAGCATGTGGAAGACATCCAGAGGTTTGGCAATGTTTTGCATGGGAGGTGGAAAATCTGGGGCAATTCCAGCTGCATCCAACAGATTTCTCAGTACAATTAAGGGAAATGATTATCAAATCATGGTTAGAGTTATCTGGTGGGGCAGAGAGGACCCAGCATTCAGTTAAATTTAAGGATATTTCAGTAGCTTAAGAGAGCCACAGCAGGGTCTTTTGCTCCACGAGGAAGGATCTAAGTGTGGTAATGAAGAGAAGGATCACAGATGGCCCTTCCTCCTCCGTACCCGTCAGGGTCTAAGTTATGCTCTCTCTAGGTTCTGCAGTTACTCCCCTTCTACTAACACAAAACTCAAATGTCACATTCTAGTAGCTATATTTTGCTTTTTTTCCAGTATCCCCAACTCATGCCTAGCTCTGTCATCTGGAAGGAACAGGTGAGAAAGGGCAAAGGCATTTTATTAAATCCAACACAGACCCAATGTACCACCCATTTTGGTTCACGTGGACTATTCCAGGAGGACTTAGTGAGCAACTTAGAAGCATGTCAGTCTAACAAAAGAATCCAGTTGGATAAACTAGAATTAAGTTTTAGTCCCAATTTTGGCGGAGATAATACTCAGAGGGTAGATCAACCAGGCCAAAGTGAGGCTGCCAAACTAAGATCCTTTTCTGATAATAGCTGCACTTCATGGCCAATCTTCTTTCTAGGTTTATGGACCAGGAGGAAGTGAAGGGAGTAGAGTGAGAACTCTTTTTGAGTTGATTATTTAGGAGCCCATTCCAAAGCTCAAAAGCAACAGATACTCATGGATGGCAGGGAGTGTGGAAGTTCCACTGGATATACTTTAACTATCAGCCTGTTAATTACTGTTTTTTGGTTTTTTTTTCTTTTTTTTTGTAATAAAAGAAGCACTAATATCAGACTGAAAAAGTCTGAAAATTAAAATACATGACAATGATTAGTTGCAAGGTCCATAAATGTATGGCCAAAGTCAGCTGACTGAACTGGAATTGCATTGTAATCTGAAAAAATACCATCAGCAGTGAGGTACAACTAAGTGCCCTGAGAGGAGGTCAATGGTTCAATGGTCAACGTGCCATGGGTGGGTGTGGGTGGGGGCAATGCTTTGTGTAATTCCTCATCAGTAGTTTTTCCCTGACATGTATGGGACAGGGAAGTACGAGCATATAACACATCAAATTTCTAATATATATTCAGAATGACAGCAACCAAAACAATACATAGAATTTTCCCAAAGCGCCTCACTCACAAGATTATTTTAGATTCCTTGCTCCACTGCAAACCTTGCCCAAATCCCATCAGTTGAATTGATTGTCAAGGAAATTCCCCCTCCCAAAAAAGGAAGCAAATTTGCAACAAGTCCAGCACTGTTTAAGCAGATCTCTTTATGCACACTTTCCAGTATTCTATCTGCTAATAACTTTCCAATTTCTCCTTATTAAAGAGCAATGAAGTAAAGGATAATTTATTGCTTGGTTGACCATTAATGTGGTCAATATGTTTGCTGCCAGTTCTTATACACTTTCTTCAATTTCTGTTAATTGACCCACAAGCGTCTCATTGATCCTATTCTAGAAATAAAACATTTTTAATTTTCACATCCTCATAGCCAAAACTGTCAGGAACTATGAAGGGTCTAAGATTTTACCTTACTTGCAAGCTAATAAGTTAGCCTGCTACAGTTTCGTGGATGTTGGCAAAAGCCACAAGACTCCTGGGTCAGAAGGAAAAGGACTTTATTAGTCACAACTATAGCAGTATCTAGAGTATCGGCATTTTCTTTGCCAATTCAGTGCCCTAGTTTCTCTAGGGGAATGCAAAGGGGGACATCTGTACACACTGTGGTTTGCATTACAGAAGAACCATGAGTTATAAACTCAGTTAACTCTCAACAGATATGTGTTGAATGGACAGATGGGTGGTTGGATGATTGAGTAGTAGTGTGACTTTATTAAGTTGAGGTCCTTAACATCTCATACCATGGCTAATGCAACAGTTTGCATCTCCAATATTTTACCATGGGTAGTAAACATACTTGTCCTTTTTTCCAAGGGGAGGCACTATATCTTCTACAGCTTTCCTTGTAAAAATATCCTTGAAAAGATAGTCCATAACAAAAACAGCAAGTTTACTCACAATACATGAAAAAATGCTGGAGACCCATGGAGAATTGTCTCCCATCAAAGAACTAGAATGTTCTCAATAAAGTATGCATCCATTGTATGATTTTTTTCATACTTTTTAAATATAGACCTAACTACATTTCTTAAAGCCATTGATCACTAAATAAATGATCTAATTAAAATGAAAAATAATGGAGTGATGTTTCTGACAGAAGAGTATTGTTTAACTGTACTTTCAAGGAGTAAAACTGTTTTCAGTTTCATGACTTTTTATTTCACTGTGAACTTTATTCCAACCATATTGCACCATATTAAGTTTGGCAAGTCTTCAATACTCTCCAGTGCTATATTTTGCACATACCAATCCCACTGCTTCCAATATTTCTGTCAACCAGGGTGACTTTTTAGTCCATAAAGCATTATTTCTAGAAATTCCTCATCATCATGGTGGTTATGGGTATTTATGCCCAAATATAACCCTATCATATCACTTAGAGGAATATATATGATAATTTTCACTTTATATGTCTCTTGTCACTTCACTACATACCATTCATAAACATACAAGCACACACACATACACTCCCTATTCATCTGTAAACTGAAGGTAAAATGAGGACACGATATCTGTTTGAGTCCTGTTTTGCTCCAGCATAATACCTAAAAATCGGTCAACTCTAAACAGATATGTGTTGAATGGACAGATGGATGGTTGGATGCTTGAGTAGCAGTGTGACTTAAAAAAGTTGAGGTCCTTAACATCTCATACCATGGCTAATGCAACAGTTTGCATCTCCTTTATTCTTTCATTTCTTTTTTTTTTTTTTTTTTTCATTATACTTTAAGTTCTAGGGTACATGTACATAGCGTGCAGGTTTGTTACATATGTATACTTGTGCCATGTTGCTGTGCTGCACCCATCAACTCGTCAGCACCCATCAATTCGACATTTACATCAGGTATAACTCCCAATGCAATCCCTCCCCCCTCCGCCCTCCCCATGATAGGCCCCTGTGTGTGATGTTCCCCTTCCCGAGTCAAAGTGATCTCATTGTTCAGTTCCCACCTATGAGTGAGAACATGCGGTGTTTGGTTTTCTGTTCTTGTGATAGTTTGCTAAGAATGATGGTTTCCAGCTGCATCCATGTCCCTACAAAGGACACAAACTCATCCTTTTTTATCGCTGCATAATATTCCATGGTGTATATGTGCCACATTTTCTTAATCCAGTCTGTCACTGATGGACATTTGGGTTGATTTCAAGTCTTTGCTATTGTGAATACTGCCACAGTAAACATACGTGTGCATGTGTCTTTATAGCAGCATATTTATAATCCTTTGGGTATATACCCAGTAATGGGATGGCTGGGTCATATGGTACATCTAGTTCTAGATCCTTGAGGAATCGCCATACTGTTTTCCATAATGGTTGAACTAGTTTACAATCCCACCAACAGTGTAAAAGTGTTCCTATTTCTCCACATCCTCTCCAGCACCTGTTGTTTCCTGACTTTTGAATGATCGCCATTCTAACTGGTGTGAGATGGTATCTCATTGTGGTTTTGATTTGCATTTCTCTGATGGCCAGTGATGATGAGCATTTTTTCATGTGTCTGTTGGCTGTATGAATGTCTTCTTTTGAGAAATGTCTGTTCATATCCTTTGCCCACTTTTTGATGGGGTTGTTTGTTTTTTTCTTGTAAATTTGTTTGAGTTCTTTGTAGGTTCTGGATATTAGCCCTTTGTCAGATGAGTAGATTGCAAAAATTTTCTCCCATTCTGTAGGTTGCCTGTTCACTCTGATGGTAGTTTCTTTTGCTGTGCAGAAGCTCTTTAGTTTAATGAGATCCCATTTGTCAATTGTGGCTTTTGCTGCCGTTGCTTTTGGTGTTTTAGACATGAAGTCTTTGCCCATGCCTATGTCCTGAATGGTACTACCTAGGTTTTCCTCTAGGGTTTTTATGGTATTAGGTCTAACATTTAAGTCTCTAATCCATCTTGAATTAATTTTCGTATAAGGAGTAAGGAAAGGATCCAGTTTCAGCTTTCTACTTATGGCTAGCCAATTTTCCCAACACCATTTATTAAATAGGGAATCTTTTCCCCATTTCTTGTTTCTCTCAGGTTTGTCAAAGATCAGATGGCTGTAGATGTGTGGTATTATTTCTGAGGACTCTATTCTGTTCCATTGGTCTATATCTCTGTTTTGGTACCAGTACCATGCTGTTTTGGTTACTCTAGCCTTGTAGTAGAGTTTGCAGTCAGGTAGCGTGATGCCTCCAGCTTTGTTCTTTTGACTTAGGATTGTCTTGGAGATGTGGGCTCTTTTTTGGTTCCATATGAACTTTAAAGCAGTTTTTTCCAATTCTGTGAAGAAAGTCATTGGTACCTTGATGGGGATGGCATTGAATCTATAAATAACCTTGGGCAGTATGGCCATTTTCACGATATTGATTCTCCCTATCCATGAGCATGGTATGTTCCTCCATTTGTTTGTGTCCTCTTTGATTTCACTGAGCAGTGGTTTGTAGTTCTCCTTGAAGAGGTCCTTTACATCCCTTGTAAGTTGGATTCCTAGGTATTTTATTCTCTTTGAAGCAATTGTGAATGGAAGTTCATTCATGATTTGGCTCTCTGTTTGTCTGTTACTGGTCTCTGTTTGTCTGTTACTGGTGTTTAAGAATGCTTGTGATTTTTGTACATTAATTTTGTATCCTGCGACTTTGCTGAAGTTGCTTATCAGCTTAAGGAGATTTTGGGCTGAGACAATGGGGTTTTCTAAATATACAATCATGTCATCTGCAAAGAGGGACAATTTGACCTCTTCTTTTCCTAACTGAATACCCTTGATTTCTTTCTCTTGCCTGATTGCCCTAGCCAGAACTTCCAACACTATGTTGAATAGGAGTGGTGAGAGAGGGCATCCCTGTCTTGTGCCAGTTTTCAAAGGGAATTTTTCCAGTTTTTGCCCATTTAGTATGATATTGGCTGTGGGTTTGTCATAAATAGCTCTTATTATTTTGAGGTACGTTCCATCGATACCAAATTTATTGAGCGTTTTTAGCATGAGGGGCTGTTGAATTTTGTCAAAAGTCTTTTCTGCATCTATTGAGATAATCATGTGGTTCTTTTCTTTGGTTCTGTTTATATGCTGGATTATGTTTATTGATTTGCGAATGTTGAACCAGCCTTGCATCCCAGGGATGAAGCCCACTTGATCATGGTGGATAAGCTTTTTGATGTGCTGCTGAATCCGGTTTGCCAGTATTTTATTGAGGATTTTTGCATCGATGTTCATCAGGGATATTGGTCTAAAATTCTCTTGTTTTGTTGTGTCTCTGCCAGGCTTTGGTATCAGGATGATGTTGGCCTCATAAAATGAGTTAGGGAGGATTCCCTCTTTTTCTATTGATTGGAATAGTTTCAGAAGGAAAGGTACCAGCTCCTCCTTGTACCTCTGGTAGAATTCAGCTGTGAATCCATCTGGTCCTGGACTTTTCTTGGTTTGTAGGCTATTAATTATTGCCTCAATTTCAGAGCCTGCTATTGGTCTATTCAGGGATTCAACTTCTTCCTGGTTTAGTCTTGGAAGAGTGTAAGTGTCCAGGAAATTATCCATTTCTTCTAGATTTTCTAGTTTATTTGCGTAGAGGTGTTTATAGTATTCTCTGATGGTAGTTTGTATTTCCGTGGGGTCGGTGGTGATACCCCTTTATCAATTTTTATTGCGTCTATTTGATTCTTCTCTCCTTTCTTCTTTATTAGTCTCGCTAGCGGTCTGTCAATTTTGTTGATCTTTTCAAAAAACCAACTCCTTGATTCATTGATTTTTTGGAGGGTTTTTGTGTCTCTATCTCCTTCAGTTCTGCTCTGATCTTAGTTATTTCTTGCCTTCTGCTAGCTTTTGAATGTGTTTGCTCTTGCTTCTCTAGTTCTTTTAATTGTGATGTCAGAGTGTCAATTTTAGATCTTTCCTGCTTTCTCTTGTGGGCATTTAGTGCTATAAATTCCCCTCTACACACTGCTTTAAATGTGTCCCAGAGATTCTGGTATGTTGTATCTTTGTTCTCATTGGTTTCAAAGAACATCTTTATTTCTGCCTTCATTTCGTTATGTACCCAGTAGTCATTCAGGAGCAGGTTGTTCAGTTTCCATGTAGTTGAGCGGTTTTGATTGAGTTTCTTAGTCCTGAGTCTAGTTTGATTGCACTGTGATCTGAGAGACAGTTTGTTATAATTTCTGTTCTTGTACATTTGCTGAGGAGTGCTTTACTTCCAATTATGTGGTCAATTTTGGAGTAAGCGCGATGTAGTGCTGAGAAGAATGTATATTCTGTTGATTTGGGGTGGAGAGTTCTATAGATGTCTATTAGGTCTGCTTGGTGCAGAGATGAGTTCAATTCCTGGATATCCTTGTTATCTTTCTGTCTCGTTGATCTGTCTAATGTTGACAGTGGAGTGTTGAAGTCTCCCATTATTATTGTATGGGAGTCTAAGTCTCTTTGTAAGTCTCTAAGGACTTGCTTTATGAATCTGGGTGCTCCTGTATTGGGTGCATATATATTTAGGATAGTTAGCTCTTCCTGTTGAATTGATCTCTTTACCATTATGTAATGGCCTTCTTTGTCTCTTTTGATCTTTGATGGTTTAAAGTCTGTTTTATCAGAGACTAGTATTGCAACCCCTGCTTTTTTTTGTTCTCCATTTGCTTGGTAAATCTTCCTCCATCCCTTTATTTTGAGCCTATGTGTGTCTCTGCAGGTGAGATGGGTCTCCTGAATACAGCAGACTGATGGGTCTTGACTCTTTATCCAGTTTGCCAGTCTGTGTCTTTTAATTGGAGCATTTAGTCGACTTACATTTAAGGTTAATATTGTTATGTGTGAACTTGATCCTGCCATTATGATATTAACTGGTTATTTTGCTCGTTAGTTGATGCAGTTTCTTCCTAGCCTCGATGGTCTTTACATTTTGGCATGTTTTTGCAATGGCTGGTACCGGTTGTTCCTTTCCATGTTTAGTGCTTCCTTCAGGGTCTCTTGGAAGGCAGGCCTAGTGGTGACAAAATCTCTAAGCATTTGCTTATCTGTAAAGAATTTTATTTCTCCTTCACTTATGAAACTTAGTTTGGCTGGATATGAAATTCTAGGTTTAAAATTCTTTTCTTTAAGAATGTTGAATATTGGCCCCCAGTCTCTTCTGGCTTGAAGAGTTTCTGCCGAGAGATCTGCTATTAGTCTGATGGGCTTCCCTTTGTGGGTAACCCGACCTTTCTCTCTGGCTGCCCTTAAGATTTTTTCCTTCATTTCAACTTTCGTGAATCTGGCAATTATGTGTCTTGGAGTTGCTCTTCTCGAGGAGTATCTTTGTGGCGTTCTCTGTATTTCCTGGATTTGAATGTTGGCCTGCCCTACTAGGTTGGGGAAGTTCTCCTGGATGATATCCTGAAGAGTGTTTTCCAACTTGGTTCCATTTTCCCCCTCACTTTCAGGCACCCCAATCAGACGTAGATTTGGTCTTTTTACATAATCCCATACTTCTTGCAGGCTTTGTTCATTTCTTTTTCTTCTTTTTTCTTTTGGTTTCTCTTCTCGCCTCATTTCATTCATTTGATCCTCAATCGCTGATACTCTTTCTTCCAGTTGATCGAGTCGGTTACTGAAGCTTGTGCATTTGTCACGTATTTCTCGTGTCATGGTTTTCATCTCTTTCATTTTGTTTATGACCTTCTCTGCATTAATTACTCTAGCCATCAATTCTTCCATTTTTTTTTCAAGATTTTTAGTTTCTTTGCGCTGGGTACGTAATTCCTCCTTTAGCTCTGAGAAGTTTGATGGACTGAAGCCTTCTTCTCTCATCTCGTCAAAGTCATTCTCTGTCCAGCTTTGATCTGTTGCTGGCGATGAGCTGCGCTCCTTTGCCGGGGGAGATGCGCTCTTATTTTTTGAATTTCCAGCTTTTCTGCCCTGCTTTTTCCCCATCTTTGTGGTTTTATCTGCCTCTGGTCTTTGACGATGGTGACGTACTGATGGGGTTTTGGTGTAGGTGTCCTTCCTGTTTGATAGTTTTCCTTCTAACAGTCAGGACCCTCAGCTGAAGGTCTGTTGGAGATTGCTTGAGGTCCACTCCAGACCCTGTTTGCCTGGGTATCAGCAGCAGAGGCTGCAGAAGCTAGAATATTTCTGAACAGCGAGTGTACCTGTCTGATTCTTGCTTTGGAAGCTTCCTCTCAGGGATGTACTCCACCCTGTGAGGTGTGGGGTGTCAGACTGCCCCTCGTGGGGGATGTCTCCCAGTTAGGCTACTCAGGGGTCAGGGACCCACTTGAGCAGGCAGTCTGTCCCTTCTCAGATCTCAACCTCTGTGTTGGGAGATCCACTGCTCTCTTCAAAGCTGTCAGACAGAGTCGTTTGTGTCTGCAGAGGTTTCTGCTGCTTTTGTTTATCTGTGCCCTGTCCCCGGAGGTGGAGTCTACAGAGACAGGCAGGTTTCCTTGAGCTGCTGTGAGCTCCACCCAGTTGGAGCTTCCCAGTGGCTTTGTTTACCTACTTAAGCCTCAGCAATGGCGGGCACCCCTCCCCCAGCCTCGCTGCTGCCTTGCGGTTAGATCGCAGACTGCTGTGCTAGCAATGAGGGAGGCTCCGTGGACGTGGGACCCTCCCGGCCAGGTGTGGGATATAATCTCCTGGTACGCCCACGTGCACAGTATTGGGGTGGGAGTTACCTGATTTTCCAGGTGTTGTGTGTATCAGTTCCCCTGGCTAGGAAAAGGGATTCCCTTCCCCCTTGCGCTTCCCAGGTGAGTGGATGCCTCACCCTGCTTCAGCTCTGGCTGGTCGGGCTGCAGCAGCTGACCAACACCGATTGTCCGGCACTCCCTAGTGAGATGAACCCAGTACCTCAGTTGAAAATGCAGAAATCACCGGTCTTCTGTGTCGCTGGCGCTGGGAGTTGGAGACTGGAGTTCTATTCTTTCATTTCTTTAGTGTGCTCCACATACTAAAGATAAATATCTTTAAGCATCAGATTTATCATCTCATTTCTCTTCTGAAAAAAATCATAATCACTTGTAATAAAATGAAGGATTGATTCCCAGGCTATTTACATGCCATTTCAAAAACCCAAAAGTATAACCCTAATCTAGCTTTTTTTTTTCATTTTTTCAGATGGGGTCTCACTCTGTTGTCCAGGCTGGAGCGCAGTGGCACAATCTCGGCTCAATGCAAACTCTGTCTCCCAGGTTCAAGCAATTCTCCTGCCTCAGCCTCCTGAGTAGCTGGGATTACAGGCGCCTGCCACCAGGCCCAGCTAAATTTTGGATTTTTAGTAGAGATGGGGTTTCACCATGTTGGCCAGCGTGGTCTCAAACTCCTAACCTGAAGTGATCCTCTCGGCCTCCCAAAATGCTGGGATTACAGGTATGAGCGCCCAGTCCCCAATCTAGTTTTTAAAAAATGATCTACTAAACATCTCACACCATGCTACAGTATCACTCAGATATTTCCCCTTCTGTCTTTCACTTACATTATCCTTCTCACAATATTGCTTTCTTCTCCCATTACCCACTATTTCATTGCTACTCAAATTTTAAACTTTCTCTTACTGGTCCATTCAAAGTGAGTTACCATTTTTAAACTTTTATTGTACAAATTATCTAGATTAGACCACAGAGTTATGTGGCCACATAAGCCACAGAATGTTATGTTTTTATTTTAGAGGTCAGCATCGTTTTTGCCAGGAGGAATTGGAGCTCCCTGATAGCAGAAACTAAGTCCTCCAGTCTTTTGTACTCTATGGAGGTATACAGCAATTGAAAAGTACAAGCATATCCACAGAGTTCCAAACGATTTTTGATCAGTAGTTGAACAAGTTATAAACTTTCAGAGACCCATAGGTATGGGTTAATATTTGAACACATTCTTAGATTGATCTTTGTAAATTATTTTCATATTTTCTCTTTTATATATATAGGTTAGTGTACACAGTTTATTCATTAGTGTTCTAAATTAATTACATTCGCATTCACATTTTTGAGGCCACCCTCATTTGTTTACAATGGATTGACACAGACAGTCTCCTAAGGACAGGTTTTCACATGGCTCTCATCTAACTATTATTAGCAAGGAAACTCTTATTATCATTTGACCTGTGATATGACCCTGATCCTAACACTGTTTTCGTTTTATGGTGCCATTAACCAAGTCTGTTTGTCCACAATAAAAACAAATTGAACTAAATGATGAATAGGACCTCTTGCAGTTCCAAATTATTCCTAATTATGATGTTGATTATAAAAACAACAGTATTTTTGTTTCCATGGTGCTTTTAAGTTAACCTTTTGCATAACTGTTTTTTTTCTTTGACTTATTACTAGTCTTAAGGGAGTTGGTTATTATTTATTTTCATTATGTATAAACTCCCACTCATATTTTGAATAATGATGTTATCTCACAGTTTCAAGTTATGTAAAATGTGCAAAATATGTCATATCTTAAGGCATAGCAATATATTTGTAAACAAATTTTATTCAATTATTCAATTATAGATGCTAGTGTAATTATAAAATATAGCATCAAAATAAATACTTCATGAAGAATATATTATCTCTATACTTTACAATTTGTGATTTTAAAAAAAGACAAAATAGCAATTATTTTCTGGAAGGATACTGAATTTCTTGAAGCAGAAATATTTTAAGGAGATTTATTGGATTCATTTGCTTCCACTATCTCCCCCAAAAGTAGACATAAACACACAACATATAAACCTATATGCAGCTGTACCTTACATGATGCAACAAAATCAGATTAAAACTAGACAGTTATTTATAGGCAAGGTCTGGGTTTGTTTCGTGCGATAGCTTTTAGCTGCTAATTCATCAAGTTTTGTACCCAGCTGAGAAATGTAGCCTTATGAGCTGTATTAGAAAATCTAAGAATCACTATCTAAAGAAAAATGTTAAGGCATTTAAACCAATGTTAATTCTAAACAAATATGAATAATTCATGGCCAAAATTAAATATTCCACTTTCTGCAACTTTACAGGCTTCAAAGGAAAAAGAAAATAAGTAATAAAAACAACAATAAAAAACAGTAGGAGCTTTAAATCTGCAGAATCCTTTAGAACCATGGTTTAAAATGCTAGGTGCATGAGGTATAGGTTTTGAATACATTTCATACAAAAAAAAAAATCTAAAAAGCTTTTATTCTTGAAAGGGGTCATTTAAAATGGACTTTCTTAAAAGAATGTGTATAATAGGCTGGAAAAGGAAACGCAAACCTTGCAAACCTTGTGATGTGATTTTTATAAGTAAGTCTCCCAGAGAAGACATACAAAACAAGCTAAATTATGAATAATGTTTAATTTTACTATTAAAATGGAGAAATGTAGATGACCAAAAGCATATGAAACATGTGAATCCATCTATTTTAAATTCAAGATTACTATATAACCTCTTCTTAAGTCTTTCATGGTTGAACGTGAAAATCCAACCTACTATTTATACTTAATTTTCTAGAAATAAGTGAAAATCAACGAACATTTTATGGACTCGATATCATACTTAGAAGTTCTAGAAAGCTACCCTCTTTTTACTATAACCTTAATTTTAAAACATACTCCTGTATGTGGGAAGATTGACATCTTCACAGAAACTGCAGACATGGAACGCCCAGCATGGAGTTGTGAAGCAAGATGTAGGTGCCCTCCTTGCCAGGCAAAGCAGCCAAAATAACCTGGGGTCAATGTGGTGGCAGATGTCAGTGCCAGATGGCATGACACCTAATAACCAACATGTTTCCTTGTATACAGTTTCATTTGTCTTTTTTTAGAAAAGTAAATGAAAACAAAAACGAGAATACAAACATTAGTTGTGCTTCTTTGAGTAAGGTTTTAAAAATAATTGTTAGGTAAAACTCCTAGGATTAAATAAAACAAAAACTAACACATAAAAGATAATACTAATATATTCTTTGAATTTTATTTTCATCTAATAAACTGAAAAGTTTTCATTATACCAGATAATTGTCAAGTAATATTAAGTTTAAAAGTGTTTCTAAGAAAATGCAACACATTTATCACTTCCCAGTATCTCAAAGAAACAGCAGCAAAGTATTTCGTAGAGTGCAATATAAGTTAGAACTGGAGGGGCAGGTGGAGGAAAAAGCTTTCAGAACCTTAAGTAATGTTAACAGCTTTTATCTCTAAGATCTATAAGATCATATAGTTTTCTCCTGTGATGGCTTAATAGATACATTTATATTAGTACACTCCCAATCAATAAACCAACCTCACATTTCTGGAGTGAACTGCACTTTTGATATGTTGTTGAATTCTCTTAGTTAATATTTTCCAAGAAAATTATTACTTCATCTAACCTCTCAAATATACTTGTAAATAAACATATCATGTATTCTAGGGTTCTTTTGTTTTACTCTCAATCTCCCTATATCTTCTTTAATTCTCTTTTTTATATCTTTGTGCTCCCACTTACATATTCTTTTTCTTCCATTTCTTTCCTCTTTCTCTCTTCTTCCTTCTCTTCCTTTTCCTCCTCGTCTTTTCTTTCTTCTCCTTCTTTCTTCCTCCTCATCCTCATCTTTGTCCTTCTCCTTTTCCTCCTCCTCTTCTTCCTTCCTGTTTTCCAATTAATTAGCCAGACCAGTGGTTTTACTAAGTAGTTTTGGCTTTATTTATTAATTCCACAGATATTATTTTCTGATTTTAAAATTTCTGCAGCTATAATTTTTAAAATTTATTTCTTTGGCATTCAATTGTTTCATTTTATAGGTTTTCTAATTTCTTTATTTTAGAGCTTAATTCATTTTTTCTTTTTTTTGATTAGTGGAACAAATGGTTAAGGATTTGTATTTCTTTCTGACACAGACAGCAATATCTGTAAGTTTTGCTTCTAATAATGACTCATACAAATTAAAAATTTTTCATTTTATTTTTGTTTGATCTATATGGGAAAGACTTTTTGGTTGTCATCTAAACTTTTTCAGTATGTGTGTGTGTCTGTGTGTGTGTGTGTGTGTGTGTGTGTGTATTTATATGATGCTATGGATAAAAATAAAACAGAGATAAGGATGGTGAGGTAGGGAAGTTTCAATTTTATATATGATGATCAGGAATGGCCTAATTGAGAGATGACACTTGAGTAGACTTTGTTTTTGTTTTGAGACAGAGTCTCACTCTGTCACCAGGCTGAAGTGCAGTGGTGCGATCATGGCTCACTTCAGCCTCAAACTCCTGGCTCATGTGATCCTCCTGCCTCAGCCGCCCCAGGAGCAAAGACTACAGGTCCACACCATAATGCCCAGCTATTTTTGTCTTTTGTGGAGACAAAGTCTTGTTACCTTGACGAGGCTGGTCTTGAATCCCTGGCATCAAGTGATCCTCCTGCCTTGGCCTCCAAAAGTATTGGGATTATAAGCATGAGCCACCATGCCAAGCCGCATTCCCGTTTTTTAAGCAAAAAATTACTCATTCATATCGTGGTTGACAAAATTTCATTTGTTTTTGGTTTTTCTCATAAGTGCTCATAGGTCCACGAGAGTCACCTTGCCTGAGTTTCTGCCTGTTTAATAGTTTATCTCTATTTGAATGACTAGATGTTTATAAACTCTCAGATCATACTTTCTGTTCATCAGAACTTCCTATCTGTTAATTTGTTAATTTATAGCATTGGAGTGTTCTTTTGTAGAAGTCTGAGAAAATTCGTAATTTTTTCTGAAGGGCATTTGAGTTTAATGCCTAAAGCTTTTATAATTGTTTATTATTGAATTTCAGAACTTAACAGGCAAGACCTGTTAAATATTTTGCATCAAATTTCCTAAAATATTGTAAAACCCATTTAATTCATACATTTTTTTTCTTATTTTCAGTGATTTTCTATGTTAGTAAATAGTTGAGGATTATTTTCTGCTCAAATATGTTAACCTCTTTATTTCAGGGACCCCAAGCATGATCATTTTGAAAACTCCGTCCATCTAGTTTGTCCTTTAATTGCTGATACTTCCCTCTGCATTCAATTGGACTGTTTTCTGGAAACTTTCACCTCTGTCACCAACTCTGTTTTCAGTCATAATTTTCATGTTTATTGTTGTATTTAATTACTTACTCTTGCAAAGGTCTTTCTGTTTCTTTTTTTTTCTTTCTTTCTCATTTTATAGTCTTAGCTCTACAAATTCTGCTTTCTTTTGTGGATATATTCTTTTGTCTTTGTGGCCTTATTTCTAAATTCTGTCTTCCTTTACATATTTTTAAGTTATTTTTTTCTTTAAGTTTGTCTAAAGACAAAATATGGTTAGCTAAAAAACAAGTACTATTTGTCAAGCACCGTTTTCCCTATGATACCACTACTAATTACATAAAAATTCCGGAGGAAAATATTATTATTATTTCATGTTACCTCATATTATATATGAGGACACTAAACACAGAAACATTAAGTTATGGTACAAGATCACAAGGGATCCAGCAGTAAACTCCATCAGTGTGGTTTATAAAGTCTTCATGCTCATTCGCTACCCTAAAATGCATGGCACTTTTTGTGGGGAATTTTCTTCTGTTTGTAGTTGTTGTTTTCCAGAACAGAGTATTTGTCATTGCTTCCAGAATGGAATATTTGTCATTGCTTCCAGAATGCATTTTTAAATGTTTATTTGTTCCACTATTTGTTACTTTCTCTTGTCTTTTTGCTTTAGTAGTGTTAGTTATCACAATTCTTCATTTTATATCTCACTCTTTGGTTTTATTAATGCTGACAATTCTGTCAACACCATGTAATCATTCCAACAGAGCGCATGTGAATTTTCATAGGCTTTCCACAATGATTGCTTATCTACTCCTATGTGCTTCATGTTAGAGACATGGTATTGTATGCAAACAGGTTAAAACTATTTTGTTTGTTTTGATTTTGTTAAGTTATACATACCTTTTATTAAATTTTGTACTAAGGAAATTCTGTGTTCTCTCTTTATTTGGCCATCACAAAAGACTCCTATTCTACACATGGTTTCTAAGGATATCCACTTACTTGTTTAGTTAGTTCAACTATTACATACAAAATTAATGAAATCTCCTCAATTGTGTCACTTAAATCTAGTTTTCACTGGGTATAATAAAAACCCAAATAATTAAACTCTTACCTTAAATGTTGTGTTTAAAATATACAGTGTGTTTCAGAGGCTGGAGGTGGGGAGAATGAGATAATGGTCAAAGGGTACAAAATCTCAGAAATGTGGAATTTTTTTCTTTTTTGAGGTCTATTGCACAACCTGGTTAATATAGTTAATAATAGAGTATTGTGCATTTCAAAATTTAAATTTCAAATATTCTCACCATAAGAAATGTTAAGTATTTGAGGTGATGGATATATTAACTGGCTTAACTATTCCACCTTATAATAATAAATTATAACATCACTTTGTACCCCATAATTTATACACTTATAAATTGTTAACTTACAATTTAAAAAGTTAAACCCAGTTCTCTGTTAAAAGAAAAAGAGAAAAAACACACACAATGATTCCAAAGTTATTAAGATACTAACATCTTTGTCTTAAGCTGTTATAAATGAAACTGAATAGAAAGTAGTATTTGCTAAGAAATTTATTTGGAAATATAATTATAATTTTATAAATGCAATGACTAATAAGAATAACATGAACATAATTTCATGATAGATACGCTATTGCTATTATTTTAAATCTTACTGTTACCATGGCTATGAATACTGAACAGCTTTACTGGTAACCAAGGTTTCAATCATACTTTGATTACACCTTTTATAGAAACATTGAGCTTCATGACTTTTTTTGGCATTGAAATGTAATTTTTGGCTATGGCTACTAAGAAAAAAAATCAGACAAAAATGCTATAGTATGCAAGAAACTGTTATTCTGTATACTATTAGTTTTACAATAATATGCTAGAAGGAAAACTAAAACAAAGATGATCTCACATGTATAATTGATAGCAAGGTCTTTGCCCATTGCAAAAACAAATGTTTGCTCACTTATCAATTATGATTATCAAGCAGGAATATTTAAACATGTATTTACTTTAAACATGGTTTAAAAGATAAAATCACCTTCCTTCTCTTAACTCACTCAGACTTTATACACAGTTCAATAGCTGCTTATATATTTATGGTTTTCTGATTCTTCAAGTATTTCAAAATAGTAAGCATTCAAAGGATTGTCCTGTCCAATAATCCTTTGCATATCCCGTTTTTACCTATTAATTTTGAGCATCAAATAGGAACCTACAAAGCAATGAATTAACTGACTGGTACACATGAACTTTAAAATCATCCTATGTACACACAATTGTTTAAAAATTATCACGAATTCCTTAAATTATGATCTTTAAAGTCTGTATATTTTGATTAGTTCAAGTAGAAATTGAGAAGGAAATAGAAGGAACATATTAGAAATGTATGTATATATGTGTATGTATGTATATAGGCACATATATATTTATATACATACATAAATATAGTATTAGAATACACACACACATCAACATGAATTGGGACTGCCAAATGGGATGTTATAAAAATATAAAATTGATGTTGCTCATTGAATTCTGTATTAACCTTATGTATTACGCTTTAAATTTTTCATATTAAACACAACTGAGACTGTGGAAATCTTCTATGAATACTAGCTGTAGGCTAAAGTGCACACTAAACTTCAAACTCAAAAATAATTTCCTTTAATCTTTTTCCCCTCAAAAATATATGCAATACTAACAATTTCACTGACTACAATATCAATTAAAAATCTGCCATAGGCTGTCAACATCTCATATATTTTGTCCTGAGTTTAGGCCTTCAAAGTTCCATACTGATAGTGTTTCTTAAAAATAACTATCATTAGGTTCTTTATCACACCATGAAATACTGCTGTAAAATGTTCAATCATTGTATAGATGAACGAAAAAAAAATAGGTTAGTTTATAAATGTTTTGTTTGATATTTTCAAAATTTTATTTTGACCTATAAGATTCTCTTTTATTTTTTTCTTTTCAGTGTGAGCTCCACTTTGAAGAACTTCCCATTTTCAGGCATCAACTGCCTTTTACTTTGTTTAATATCTACATTCTCACATTTACTGTTTTCTTTACAGCAATCAATCTGGTAGGCACAAAACATTAATATTTCCCACCCCATGAATTAGGGCTAAGTAGATAGTAATAAAAATGAAATTTAAAGTAGAATTGGCTACATATTTTTAAATATCAAGCTACTTTAATACTTTTTATTATATAAACTCTGTACAATGTTTATGCAGATTTTTGGTAAATATATGTGGCTTTACATTTTATTCTATAGCTTATATTTTCACCAATGAATAAGTTGAATGTCATATTTTTAACTGCAATTTTTTTCTAACTTCTAAAATCAGAATACCATCAATTTTAGTGATTCTGAACCTTTCATTTTCATTTGGCAATTCATAAAATCTCCATATTTTTCCATTTAAAGACACTGAACTTAATCCTTGGAATAAAGAGGATTCAGTTAGTGGGAAAAATATGAGTAGAGGGAGACAGATGGTTACCTGAACATGGGGGAGAACCAGACAATTTGAAATGGCTCAAGTATTCTACTCCCCATACCCATTTATGGTCAATCCCTGGGAATGTATTTTATTGTCTATTTCAAGGTAAAAATGTAGGTGTCGCCCAGAGATTATTTTTAGCTTAAATATAAAGCTCTTTCCTCCCACCATGTTTCAAGAGAAGAAGAAAGACTTGGTAAAACCAACTTACTAAAGCAAAATCATTTCCTACTTTTATTCTTGCTCTTGCTTTCCAACAATACAGCAAACTTCCACATAAAAAATGATAATTTTCAAAAACTAAAAACCAAAGTGTGTTCCCAAACATTTTTATGGGATACCACGACAGCATAAATATTCACTTTGCATTATAGAATACTATCCCATCTTTTTGCAGAATGAACATGTATCTATAGGAGAATTTTTCCACACTCTACCTGGCAACATCAGACCACTACAGAAAGGCTCTGCCCTAATAATGAGTGGGAAAATGAAATGGATGCAATTACTGAAAAATAAAATTATAAGATATGTTAAGTTTAAAACTGTAGGTCACATATTAATAAAATAATATCACAGTTTTCTGTTTCACTTGACAATTTTCTTTAGCTTCTTTGGAAGGTACATGCTGTTATTAAATAATCTTAAGATTTACTTTTTCTTTCAGCCCTTGAAAGTCTTTATTTGCCAAATCACAGTAGGCAGCCAAGTTGCATTTGGATAAGTAGTCTTTTTAGAATAAAACTCTCAAACACATGAGTGCACTTAAAGTCAGGAAATATAAAACAAAGAGAACCCCCCAACAGATCTCCTGTACTTTAGGTGCCACGCTGATATTCATTCACCAATTTATGTGGCAACTATTATATGTCAAAAAGTCTATGATTTTCCCTTCATGATTAGCAATGCAAAAATGAAAGAAAACCAATTTAACAGAAAAATTAAATATATTCTTGGTATCAGTGTGCTTACTATTTATTTAAGGCAACAAAATCAAATGACTACAAAATACTATGACAATCCTGGCTAACACGATGAAACCCCGTCTCTACTAAAAAATACAAAAAATTGGCCGGGCGCGGTGGCGTGCGCCTGTGGTCCCAGCTACTCGGGAGGTTGAGGCAGGAGAATGGCGTGAAACCGGGAGGCGGAGCTTGCAGTGAGCCGAGATCGAGCCACTGCTCTCCAGCCTGGGCCACAGAGCCAGACTCGGCCTCAAAAAAAAAAAAAAAAAAAAAAAAAATACTATGACAAGTGCTTGGTAAGCAATTGACAAGGAGAGAAGCATTCTAGAATTTGTAGAAAATTAGAAAACAGGGACCACAGCTATTTTGAATCTATGTTCCTTTGCTCATATTGTGTCCCAGCTTTGCCATATTTTACTGTATAATCTTAGGTAAGCTTTCTATAATGTAAAATAGGGACAACAGAATTATTGTGTGGATTAATGAATTAATACTGATAAGCTCATGTCAGTACAACATTAAATGTTTAATAAATATCTGAGATCCATATTCACTCTAAATAATAATACAAATTTACTCAATTTGCAATTATCCAGGAGCTAATCTGTAAGTCTACAGATTGACAAAATAAATGTACTCACACAACTTAGAAAGGCATCCCTTGTATGAAACTATTGATATACTCCATTAACTGCAAAGGAGGAAGCCAGGTTCATTGTAATCAGAATGTAGTCCATGGAATAACTTTCTGCTTTACCAGAAACTCCTGGCAAATCAAAGAGTAGACTGAGGATCAAAAACACAGAGGGATGTCTGTGTCTATGGTAGCCCCTCTGCAGAATCAGGGCAAGAAAAGTGGAGAAGCCAGTGGAAAAGGAAAGAAATATTCAGGCAGCATGTGGGTAGGACTCCTTTCTAACTAATTTGGTCCCATTTTAATATTCCAATATTCTCTTTTTCTAAATAAATGAGATTTAGAAGAAGAGCTAGAAATAAATCCGTGATCATTCTCAGTTACACTTAGCCTTTGGTTTTTCTAAGTCAAACAATTTATGTATTGATTAATGCTTCTAAACTATTTGACTAGCATCATTTTTACATTTGTGGTGATGTATGAAAAACATTAAATGTTTTCTTAAATTTTGGATACAATTTTAACTGTATAAGTTTATATTAAATACCTTCAGCATGCCATTTTGGCATTCGGAATTGTTTTTCACCAAAACTCTATTGCCCTACACCCTGTTAAGAACTGTACAGGTTGTGAGATTTTACCATACATGCCAGTATTATCTGTCCAAAATTTAAATTTCATGAAATAATTTCATGCATGTTGACATAAGACACAAGATCCCTGTGTCAAAGAACTTTACTGCTCATGGCAACGATAATAACCAGAGTGTCAGTATTTGCATGGGTTCTCCGAGCCCTAATTTTCGTTAAGGTGACACAAGAGAAGAATCCTGAGCTTGAGAATTTGAACCTTTTAAAGTGGAAAGTAAGCCTGCCTGACTTTTGCACTAGAAGGACACGTTATTATAGTGGAGAGTGAACAACCTGCTTTGTGCTCAAGAGAGAGACTCTATATATCGTCTAAGACAGACATTCCTATATAAATTTCCCTGGAAAGGTAGTCTGAAGTCAAACACTGTCAGTGCCTCTGCTTACAAAACTTGCAGAAACACAAGAGGCTCACAGAGAACTGTCTCCCATTATCCTTTTGCTCCACCATAATATTGGTTAATTGTTCATTCTAAACCAAATACCACATGTTATCACTTAAAAATGGCAGCAAAACATTGGGTACATGTGGACATAAAGACTGAAACAATGGGCACTGGGGACTACTAGACGAGGGGCAGAGGAGAGAAAGGGCTGAAAAACTACCTATTGGGTACTGTGCTCACTACCTGGGTGATGGGCTCAATTGTACTCTAAAACTCAGTGTCACATAGTATACGCACATAGCAAACTTTCACAAATACCCCCGAACCCAAAATAAAACTTAAAAATTGTTAAAAAGAGTGTTTTCTAAATCAATTTTGAGGCATAGACTTCCCTGTCCAATTTGGACATAATCTAAAATTCCCAGAGAAATAGTCAAAGAGGACAAATAGAAGAAAATAAGTTGTAAATTTATTTTAGTTAGATATCGTAGAACAGATGGAAATAGAGAGGGAGAGATAGAGCAGAAGCAACATGGAGAGCAGTAGAATTTGTACCACTCACAATAGTTGCTAATAATTATTGAGAACCTGCTATTTGCTGAAACCTGAGGTAAACTTTTAATAATTAACTTTTTAACTACTATCATAAGCTATCTCTCTACTACTATAGAAAGCATTGTGTATGTTTAAAGAGTGCCTATCCTTGGAAATGAAAAAATATAGATAGTCATTTTTTAGGAAAACATTTGATTCAATTTGAGAAAATTCGATTCAAAGTATGTTCAGATAATGTCACCTAAACATCCTTTAAAGCCTTCACCTAGACAGAATGAACTATGGATGTACTATTGTAAATTATGTAAATTCGTATCATAAAAATCATTCAATGCTATTTCTCTTGATTATAGTCTCAGAGTAAACGAAAATACTATGACAAAAGTTGTGCACTATAAAATAATGTTGAGTACTGCTTGAAATGTGTAATTTATATCTGAAGGTATACAATCATTTCTTTGAAAATATGGTGATCTTTGACAGTATGGCAATTCATATACATTATGTTGACCATGATCAGCTAGGCCAATGGATGTTGACAGAAACACATCCATGAACAACTCTTTTCTGCGGAATGGACTCCTCCTAGACCTCACCAGACAAAGATCATAAAAGAATGATGAAGCTTCTATATTTCCAAGCTCCCTTGGACGCAACCAATGTGGATTTTTTTTTTTTTTTTTTTTTTTTTTTTTTTTTTTTTGAGACAGAGGATCGCTTGTGTCGCCCCGGCTGGAGTGCAGTGGCGCGATCTCGGCTCACTGCAAGCTCCGCCTCCCAGGTTTCCGCCATTCTCCTGCCTCAGTCTCCCGAGTGGCCGGGACTACAGGCGCCCGCCACCACGCCCGGCTAATTTTTTGCATTTTTAGTAGAGACGGGGTTTCACGGTGTTAGCCAGGATGGTCTCAATCTCCTGACCTCGTGATCCTCCCGCCTTGGCCTCTCAAAATCCTGGGATTACAGACGTGAGCCACCTCGCCTGGCAGTGGATGCCTTTTTATTATAAGTAGAGAATATGGTGGCCAGGTGTGGTCATGATCCACCCGCCTCAGCCTCCCAAACTGCTGGGATTACAGGTGTGCGGCACCGCGCCCGGCCCGAAAAACTGATTTTATGTACTCTAAAAGCCATGCTCTAGAGGTTGTATGCTCAGTATGTAAACTACTAATTTTGGCAAAATAATAAATAAAAGAGGTATATTCTACTGAATTTAAAAATGGTTTCCAAAAGTACACAGTTATAACTCATTTTTATATTAGTTTACAATTTTGAAAGCATTCTCATATACTATGTTTTATTTAAGTTGCCTTATTAACATTACTCCCTTTTTTGAGTACTGTGGACTAACAATACTCTCTCTGTATGGTCTTTTCTTTCTGTTGTTCCTATTCAAAACTTATTATTCAGGCTCAACTAGACTATCACCCCTTCCGTTAATCCTTTTCAGCAACATTTAGGCCTGTCATATCTTCTCTCTGAATTCGTAACACATCATGCCTTATGATATTCATTTGGCAGTTGGATAAATGATGCCATGTGACACCAGCTTACTATCATCACATTTTGTAAAAGGATCTTTTCATGAATTTTAGACAATATATCTCCAACTATATTCTGAGTACCTTATGGATGAAATGATCATTTATAATTCCTGGCATGCTCTACAATGACCTAAGTGCCTTATAAAATAATGAATGAATATTTGTTGATGCTTGTGATTAAGCATTCATAACCTGCATCCCAACCAATAGAGTCAAAAATGACAATTCCCTGACACCTGTTTGCAATTTATTAACTCAAATTATACTGATACTTTACTAAACTCATTTTGTTACAAAGGTTTAATATTTGTTTCTCCCCCAAATGTAATCTTCACAAAACATCAAATCTACCATATTTAATAATATAATTCATATTTTGTATTACAAATACAACAAATTTGGCAAGATCAACATAAAATATGAATTTAATCTTTTCTCCTAATAAAATGTACTTAAGATGTGTTTTAAATATGTAAGTCCACAAATTATTATCAACTGCTGGATAAAGAAAATAACTGACATTTACTGATGATTATTTTGTACTAGGTGCTGTTTCTAAGTACTCTCCATGAACTAATTAATATCAATACTACTATCAGGTTTGAAGTGAGGAAAATGTGATTAAGTAATCTGGCCAAAGTCATACAGAGCTAGTTGGTGGTGGAGGATGTAAAAGTCGGTGGAGTTATCTGACTAGACTAGAGAAGCACTTTGACTACACGGAATGTGTACCTTCATTTTTAAATCTAAATCACTACCACTCAAGTTGAAGAAATATAAATGTGTATTAGATAAAAGTTTAAACAGTCAGATAAACAAAAAAATCACAATATTGAAGTGATTATTTGATGTATTATTTACTCCTATTTTTAAAACATCCCTTGTCAAAATATTTTACAAGAAGTTCTTTTTTCTTACAGTCACACTTCAGATAAAAACTAAAAGTTATCTCACTAAAGTTTTATTAATTAGGTTTTAAAACCAAGTGAGTTCCCAAGGACTTCATATATTTTTTGAGGGACTTTATGTAAGACTGATTTAATTTGGGGGATAAGGGCTTTTAACGATAAGGACAGAATTAACTATTTTTCTTTCTGACTATAATATTTTCATTATCATTTGTGAGATTTGCTGTCAGTAAAGCTTTAAAAACTGAGAAGCAGGAAATGCCCTTTTACTGCTTCCTGCTAGTGAAGAAGCTGACCCGATAGTTTTAACCGACCTTCTAAATCATATCAGTTGGATAGAAGCAGAAACATTTATCCTGACGTTTGAGGTCAATTATTTTTGTGGTACACACCATAATTTGTCAAATTTGAAGTTTGTTACTTGACCTCTTAACTAATGAATGCACATTCCTTTTTTAATACAATCCCTGGTTACCTTTTCCTATAAGTGAAAATTCTATTAAGAATGATCAAAGCTAAAATCTTTCAGAGTCATGAATTTTAAATCCTGGAAAACCCTGATTTTCTCATTTCTCAAGAGTGTCTCTCCTCTGACGTATAACAATTTTACTATGTTCCATTTGGTTCCTCCACAAAACATTTCTGAATCATAACCTCTGAGGTATTAGCAGAAAATAAGTCTCTCATAATTCATTTTTTAATTGAAAAGCTTACTTCCACTATTACACGAGAAATCAAGTATTAAAAAATCATGCAAAAAGACTGACCTTACCAAGTGCAATACTGCCATCAAGTGGACCACAATAAGACTAACTGCACAGAATTACTAAATACAAGTTCCTTTGATAAGTGGCCTATACCTGGTATGGGAAACTATGATAAGCATACATAACATGGTTTTTAAAAACCAACTCAGAAGTGATTATTAAGTAATATTTTGCATAGTTATGTAATATAACACTGAAATTCTATAATTAAACAAGGGTTGCATGATAAAAAGGCCAAAGAACATTAAATTCATCTCCAATTATTTCTTTTTTTTTTTTTTTTTTTTTTTTTTGAGATGGAATCTCGCTCTGTCGCCCAGGCTGGAGTGCAGTGGCTGGATCTCAGCTCACTGCAAGCTCCGCCTCCCGGGTTTACGCCATTCTCCTGCCTCAGCCTCCCGAGTAGCTGGGACTACAGGCGCCCGCCACCTCGCCCGGCTAGTTTTTTGTATTTTTTTTAGTAGAGACGGGGTTTCGCCGTGTTAGCCAGGATGGTCTCGATCTCCTGACCTCATGATCCGCCAGTCTCGGCCTCCCAAAGTGCTGGGATTACAGGCTTGAGCCACCGCGCCCGGCCCAATTATTTCTTTTTCTAATGAGTTAAAACAGGCTGGCACCACCATTTTTACCAGACCTGTAAAAAGTAATTTTATAATATACTTAAATATTCCAAATAGATTTGATTGATAGGAATGTTTTCTGCAGGTCTATTTATGGCATACATTTATTTCAACAAGTTGGCTTTATTTCTCCCTTAAATTCCCTGAGTTTTCAGAATCTGTAATATAGAGAATTTTAGTAAGTTACGCTGTAAATATCATAGTTTCATTGATATTTTCTAGCAGATTAGAAACTATCTAATTTATCATCTAAAATAGTCCCAGAAAATATTTAAAAATAAAAAGGTTACAAGATTAAAGCATGAATTTATATGGTATCAGTATTGGATACATAAAAGATTTAATAATATTGAAATCTAACAAAAATAAAGATAGTAGCTAAGTTTATTGTCTCCCTATAAGATTTTAAATATTACCTCACTTAATTCTCACTTCAAGTCTATGAGGTAGGGATTATTATCCTGATTTTGTAGATAAAGAAAATGAAGCTTACACATTTTAACCTGATATTCCAACGTCAAATAGCTAATAAATGTTTAAGATAACATAGTCTCATTCCCTAACACTAGCTGTTATTCAAGACACTGTAAACTATAGAGCTTAATTTTTTACATAAAATACATACAGTTGTCTATTTCAAAAAATGTTATAAATACAATCATTTCAATATTTATGATTTAAAATAACTACATATATTGCAATCACATTAAGTTCTTCCGATTAATAACTAATGAAAAATTAGTTTTTGAAAGGAAAGCTGTGAGATGGAAGAAATGTTACAAGACTTAAAATATTAGAAGTTATAAAATAGTATAGCTACGCAGACACTACAATGTCTAAACACAGAATAGATATATATATAGTGTCTTTGATATACTGCAAGTTGAGCAAACTATTCATTTTATTGAAAGAAACCAGGAAATTTATCAGGATAATTACAGAAGAGTTCTTGTTAATTACATGCTTTTATAAAGATACATGATATCAAGTGAATCAAATGATATAGCTAAAAATTTCTAAATATAATTTTTTGTAGTTGGCCAATTAAGACAATAGACTATTCACTAATGCCCACCAAATAAGCCAATTCACATTTGCCTATTTCTAACATGAAAGTAATCTCTGTAGTCTGGCAAGGGGATAATTTATATTTATAATAATTCACAATAGTCCTTTGGCAGCCATAAAGTCCTTGGAAACCTTTACTTTCCAATTTGTTTGGCAAGTTCAGAAGTCTGTATATTCCATCACAAGAGGTATTAAATCAGCGTCTGAAGAAATGCCAAGAAGCAAGGTGATTTTTCTGTCAATAATGTTGCAAAACACATAATTACGATTAAGAAGACTATTACACCTGTTCATATTCTCTACTGTCTGCCATGGCAGAGGAAGAAGTCAGTCTTCAGAATCTTAACACATAGCTTCCTATCTCAGCTTCCCTATGTAGCAGGAGTATGTGGGAACCTCAACAAGTTATTTGACTTCCACCAAACATGGATTTTCTCATATGAAAATAGGGATGGTAACTCACTTTATTTTATATACATAATGCTTACAGATAGATTATAACCGCCTTTATAGGATTATAAAAATTAAATAAAATATTATAAATTGCATAAAGCAGGAGACCTAACACAAAGTTAAAAATCTGTGCCAGTTGTGTGATAAGAATGCTGATTAAATTAAATGCTGTTTCTTTCTTTCTTTCTCTTTCTTTTGTTTCTCTTCTTTTTTTTCTTTCTTTTACTATAATACATCATTATCCACTTCCTTCTGGGAAATATATCCATTTAATAAATAGGAAGAATGTGTGCCATTATCCCAAAGAAACAGTGTATAGCCTGTGTATTGCTTTTAAAGAGTAATTTGCTTTTTATAAATACAGCTTAATTAGGTAAAGATTTGAGTCTTATCCAGAAGTCTTCAGTCTTCATATTACTTAACTGTTCATTCTTAGGAAATAAACTATTTGAGGCTCAAATACTCTCTTTTAGTAGAGTTAATGAAATAGACTAGAAGAATCAAATGGTAGAAACAAGGAGATTAATATGGCACTGAGGGATTAAAGAAAGCCTTGTATTTAGATAGAAATTTATTTCTAGTTACAAAATACAACCACCACCACCACAAAGAGCACTGGGAAGCAGAATAAAGAAACTGAGAAAAGCCCACATTTGCAATATGGCAAAACTTCTAATACAGATAGAATCGTATTAGATTTTTTTCCACTAGGAAAAAAATCAGAAGTTATCTAAATTCTATTTGAACATTTCTAAGGCCACATGCTAGTTGGTTCTTGTAGTACTTAAAATGATGAAAGTCTGTAAAAAAATACCTAGCACGAGAACCATCAAATGGAAGTCATTAATGCCTTTATTTAGTTATTTTTCTCTTTATTTCAAATTTATTGGGGTATAATTGAAAAATAATAATTGTATTAATTTAAGGTGTACAATATGATTTGATACACATACACACTGTGAAATGAGTACCATAATCAAGTTGATCACACAGTTACTATTGTGTGTGTATGTGTTTGTGTGTGTGTATTGAGAACACTTAAGACATATTTTCTTAGGAAATTTATACATTACAGTATTATTAACTATAGGCACCATGCTGTACATTAAATCCCTTGAACATATTCATCTCATTTTATTTTATATACATAATGCCGAATATTTATATTTATCTTATAACAGAATGTTTACACCCTTTGATCAATATCTCCCCATTTTCCTAGCCCCTCAGTCTCCTGGTAACCACTGTTTGCTCCCTGCTGTTAATACTCCAACTTTTTTACATTCCACAGATAAGTGAGATCATATAGTAGCTGTCTTTAATGTTCTCGAGGTTCATTCATCTGATTGCAAATGGCAGAATTTCCTTCTTTTTTATTACTAAATAGTATTTCATTACATTAATATACACCACATATTCTTTAGATGTTTATCCATTGGTTCGCATATAGAATATTTCCATATATTAGGTACTGTGAAGAATGTTGCAATGAACACGGGGTGCAGATATCTCTTTGAGATCTCTCAAAGGAAGCCAATTTTGTTTCCTTCAGACATACAGTCAGAAGTAGGGATTACTGGATCATATGACAGATCTATTTTTAATGTTTTGAGGAACTGTCATACTGTTTCCATAATGGCTTCCAGCATGGGTGGGGTTCCTCCGGCCAGACCTATGTTTTTCCACCTAAACCTTGCTTCTCCCACTCCTTTGTTGCTTAAAGTGATTGATACATTTGCCTTTTACTTCAATTGAACATTTTCTTCTATTTCCTTGTTTTCTTCTACTTATTTTTCCATATCTTTCCCTTCTTTCCTTCCCTTTTCTATCAGTCACTCTGCCAGTTTCTCTGGTGAGGTTGCTGCTGTGGCCTCAACTGGGGCCTCTGTTGGGACCTCAGCTTGGACCTCTGATAACCATAACAGCCACTAAAAAGAGTAAAATGTAGGGGACATATTCAGCATGCATATGCTGGACAAAGAGATTATTCACATTTTTGACAGGTCAGGGTGAGATACAAGAGCAGCCTGAAATTTAAAGCATGAATTATTTCTGGAATTTTCCATGTCATGTTTTTGGACTGTGGATGACTGTGGATGACTGTGGATAGCTCCAATTGCAAAAAGTAAAGCCAGAGATAGCCACTGTAATCCAAGAGGATAGTCCCTATTAGGTAAACTAAAAAGTTAATTCTGTTCTACCCATAAAGATAGATATATGTATTATTAAAATAGATATATATTTTAAGAGGATATGTTAACAGTTATCACCGAATGTTTAAAAAATTATATAGTATTTAGTCTTATGGGGTAAAATCAGTTCCTTATAAATTGGCAGCCTGATAAACAAGTAAACAAGTAAAAATTATAGGCAAATCTGTCCTATTATTTATGCTTTTGCTTATTCCAATTATACTCTGTAGTGCTTCCATAATGTACTTCATCATATAGAAAAACTACAGAAATACAAAATTAAGTGATAAACATACAAACAAAATAATCTTTCTTTAACCTTAAAACAAAGACCTTTCAGAAAGATCGGAGCTATACCATATTGAATTCACTTGTGTAGGGCATACAAACATTTCTATAAAATCTGATCTACCTTAATTCATTGGAAGTTTACTATTTCTTCCATTGAAAGTAAATATACTGTCTACTGTAGCCTCAATAAAAGGCTACTGGGGAAAGAAATTATGTGACCACTTACTTTTTTTTTTTTCCTATTTCTTCCATTGAAAGTAAATATATTGTCTACTGTAGCCTCAATAAAAGGCTACTGGGGAAAGAAATT
The DNA here is from genome assembly GCF_047675955.1 of Chlorocebus sabaeus. Taxonomy (NCBI): domain Eukaryota; kingdom Metazoa; phylum Chordata; class Mammalia; order Primates; family Cercopithecidae; genus Chlorocebus; species Chlorocebus sabaeus. The sequence continues at coordinate 41,828,187 of NC_132910.1, read as the reverse complement.
ATGTGACCATTTACATTATTATTTTTATTAATAAAATGAAATACTAAAAATAATAAATTTAAAACTGCAACAATTCTTTGTAATTTCATTGCCAAGTCAAACTAGACAGAAGAGCAATATATTTTCCAAAGTAACCAGTACTTATATACATACAAGTATTGTAATATATTATTTATGTGGTATGCCACAAACATAGACATACTCACACACACATTCTTTGAGTAATAGAAAATTGTGACCATATTGACACTTTCAAATAAAATTTCATCAAGTACTCTAAAGCTCTTCACAAATCTAGACAAATTAAAAATCAAGCATTACTTGATAATGGAAAGCATTCAAAGTTAAGAAGCTTTCAGGTTTAGTATTCAAATTAAATCTTATACTTAAGTAGAATTATATTGAGTATAATCTAAGCTTTCACTGACAATCTAGCTATCATTGAAATATGGCATAATTATATAAAGTGCCACAAAACAAAATAAATATAAATTACCATAATTTTATTGCAACAAAGAAGAGATATCTACATAGTTATAATTGCTTAAAAAATACATCACTTAACTGAATAATAAGAAATCTATATTATATGTATAATTTTAAATAAATGTTTTGATCACATTGTGCCTATTTATATTTATGCAAGAAATAGTTGGTTAAGCTACAACATTTCTATAAATTTACAAAGGAATTTTTTTTTCTTTTTTTTGAGACAGAGTCTCGCTCTGTCGCCCAGGCTGGAGTGCAGTGGCCGGATCTCAGCTCACTGCAAGCTCTGCCTCCCGGGTTCACGCCATTCTCCTGCCTCAGCCTCCTGAGTAGCTGGGACTACAGGTGCCCGCCAACACGCCCCACTAATTTTTCTATTTTTAGTAGAGACGGGGTTTCACCACGTTAGCCAGGATGGTCTCGATCTGCTGACCTCGTGATCCGCCCGTCTCGGCCTCCCAAAGTGCTGGAATTACAGGCTTGAGCCACCGCGCCTGGCCTACAAAGGATTCTTTAGGTAACAGGTTTTATAACCATTGGTCTAAGTGGCATCCATTAATTTGGGTAAAATGTGTTTTAACTTCATTAAAATATTTAAGCACCATTTTATATAGAAAAAGCAGAATGAGCACAGGTCATATGGCACAAAAAAGTAGGATATTTACATAAATTAAAGAAGGAAAGAGTGGTTAGACAACAGAAATAAATGGGGGAGAGTATGAAAAGATAATATAAAGAGAGATAGAGCCAAAACCATCACAGCCTATAGAGAAAAAAACAAAATTATTTTTCTCTTACTTCTAAGTGTAATGGGTAATTTCTGAAATGATTTAATCAGGGAGATTACATAAGATTTCTGTTTTACAATAATTACTCTAAAACATGGTTTAGAAGATGGTCAGAGAGATGTGGAGATCTTATAAGAGGCTACTGAATTAATCCAAGAGATAAATTATGCTGCTGGGTTCGAAGAGAGTAAGGGCCATGTGTGTTGTTCATGGTTGTGCTCAGTGCATTTAGCACAAGTTCAATACATGTTTTTGTTAATTTGTCTGTTCATTTAGTATATGATTGAAAATTACTCTTTCCAAGCAGTAATTATTATTTCCCTGTACTACAAACTATTGATTTAAGAGTTTTCATATTGCATATTTTCAAGCAGACACACAAAAAAATTATCATCTTTTGGTCCTGAGAATAACCAAGTAGAATTTAAAATTTGTTTTATAAAATACCACACTGGGAAGAATTAGCATCAGCATCCAACAATAAACTTCTGCTACAGGATTCTTTTCTTAGCATTTGTCATCACAAATGAGAACTTTTTCTTAAAATTTTTCAATTCCAAAATAATAAATCTGCAAAAACACACATAGTACCCTTACCATTTGGGAGACAACTCAATCTCTTGTTTCTTCCATCTAAATACTTTGTCAGTAGCATGGCAATCAATGACTTCAATGCTGGTGGTTCTCCCACTACATTCCTAGATATATTTCTGTTAACTGTTTGTCTTAAAGGTCAGCTTACACACAAATGTGTATTCTTAAATGTCATCATCATTGGTAAAATTATATTTAGTTTTGACAATAAAACAGTTGATAGTGTCAACTCTTCTAATGGAGAGAGCATGGTTTTCTTTTTTTCTTCCTTCCTTTTTTTCTAAGCATATGTGCAAACTGTCAAACATGGGAATCAAGGACTGTCTGACTGAAGTTGGTCAAATGAATATTATGAGGAAATTGAATTTATATGCATTCAATATTTTCTACACAAGGAGAAAGTGGTCTCATTGAATAAATTCTGCAAAAAATAACATATTTAATATACATATGTTCTCTTTAAGTTACCCTCATTTTATTCTTAGTTACATCTATTAAACATTCACAAATACATTCATTCAAAGGTGTATTAAAGTCTTATTAAGCACAAGTTACTATACCTGGCATGAGTGCAGATGGATAAGTAAAGATGCTCCCCAACTTAATAATAGTTCAACTTAACAATTTTTTGACATTATCATGGATTTAACAGGATGTAAACCCATCATAAGTCAAGGAGCATCTGGATCTTTGATGGCTCAACTTGTAAATTTTCAACTTTACAAGGAGTTTATGGGGGTACTAAATGTATTTCCGATTTCACAATATTTTTAATGTCTATTAGATTTATCGGTATGTAACCCCATTGTAAGGCGAGAAGCATCTGTACCACACAGTCTCTATATTTATGCTGTACTGAGAAATCAGTAAAAAAAAAAAAAGTTACACAAACAGATTCAAATAAGTGTGATAAGAAGTATAATAAAACCATGTGCGGAACACAGTACTTTGAGAGAAGACTCATGAGTTAAATCTTGAAATATGATACTAAATGGAAAAATTATTTGTATGTCAAGAATATTTAGGCAGAAAAATAAATGAATGTGGTACATATACACAATGAAGTACTATTCGACCGTAAAAAAGAATGGCATCCTGTCATTTGGAACAACATGGATGGAACTGGAGGTCATTATGTTAAGTAAAATAAGCTAGGCACAGAAAGACAAACATCACATGTTCTCACTTATTTGTGGGATCTAAAAGTCAAAACAATTGAACTCATGGAGATAGACAGTAAAAGGATGGTTACCAGAGGCTGGGGAGGGTAGTGGGGTGGGAGAGAGGAGTCAGGATGGTTCATGGGTACAAAAAATAGTAAGAATGAATAAGACCTAGTCTTTGATAGCGCAACAGATTGATTATAGTCAATAATTTTATTGTACATTTTTAAACAACTAAAACAGTATAATTGGATGGCTTGTAATACAAAGGATAAATCCTTGAGGGCATGGCTACCACATTTTCCATGACGTGATTTTTACACATTGCATGCCTGTGTCAAAACATCGCATGGACCTCATACATACATATACCACTATGTACCCATAAAAATTTTAAAATATAAAATAAATTGCAGAAAAGTAACATGAAACACTTTGTGTTACCAAAAAGTCTATGACAATAATGTGAGAACACACCAAAGTCCATCAAGTCTAAAAAATAAAGACCAGTTTTGTTTTGTTTTGTTTTTTGGGACAGGGTCTCACTCTGTCGCCCAGGCTGGGGTGCAGTGGCGCAATCTCAGCTCACTGCAACCTCCGTCTCCCAGGCTCAAGCGATTCTCCTGCCTCAGCCTCCTGAGTAGCTGGGATTACAAGCGCACTCCACTACCCCCCAGCTAATTTTTGTGTTTGTAGTAGAGACAGGGTTGCACCATGTTGGCCAGGCTGGTCTCGAATCCCTGACCTCAAATCACCTACCCACCTTGGTCTCCACCCTGCCTGGCCTAGAGTCTAATTTTAAGGCCACTGCAATCACCTAGGTGATAAATAATGGGCCCTGAATTCAGGCAATGACAGTGGGAATGGAGAGAAGGCAGACTGAAGTTTTAATTATGAAGCTGTATAAGACTTTATAATTAAAAGGATATGATAAATGACTTTGATAAGCGAGTTGATAAAGGCCCCCCAAAAATAGAAGAGAAAGCTTGCAAGATAGCAAGGATAGTTTATTTTGAACATATTAAAGATGACATGCCTGCAAGTCATACAGATAAAGAGGCTGACCTGAAGAAAGAGACTTCTATTATCATCAATGGAGAATTGAAGTCAATTAAATCATTTGGGGGAAATTGCATTGAAGAAGAAGAGAGGCACCCAGAATCAATATCTGGAGGACATCAATACCTAAGGAAAAGATATTAGCAAAGTCAACTGATAAGAAAAGAGCAACGAGATAAGAAAAAATCTTTAAAAATACTATGGTCTAAAAGTCAAAAAGGATGTTTTAAGAATAAAGGAATAATCAGCAATATAACATGACAGACAAAAGAAAGAGGATGAAGTCCACTGATGGTAACAATAAGGAAACTATGGACATCCTTAACAAGAGCAGTTTCCACAAAGTCCTGGAGTATGAAAACTTCATGGTGAGAAAGTAAGAGAAAATAGGAATATTATTTCAGGGTGATTAACTATTATTGGAAAATGAGCAGGTGACAGAGGGATACTTGGTGCTATAGTTCTTTCACTTGCAAACAAGATTCTTGATAAATTACTTTTCCTTTAAGACTGAAATGAAAACAATAATGCTGAATACAAAAGTATAGAAATTTATATGTGGGAAGTATTGCCAGAAATTGAGTGAGTAGAACTCTCATTGTCTCCATTTTCTCTGTAAAAAGAAAGGTAGGCATGATTACTTTCTGAGAACGGAAGATGGTGTAGGGTGAGGATAGTCAATGTCTGGAGACTTAACAGCAAGCTATGGAGAGCAAGATGACAAGAGATGTGAAATTGCCCAAGTGGTAATAAGAATAGAATAAGTGTAAAGGCCTCATATATGCAGTGGTAGCAAATCACTGTTTCCACAAAACTGTGAGATCCCCAGGTGAGTTACCTTGTTCTCGTCCATTCTCAGTTCAGCATTATCTTTCTTGGACTAAAGAAACCAGAAAATAAGCATGTTCTCTTTGTATAACCCTCCCTTTCAAATCTCATATTCAATTCAGATTTTACACACTGCGTGCATTTAAAGGAAAATAATTGTCTTATTAAATTCTTTGCCAGTGGGTCTCTGGTAATTTCTTCTGGAAGTAAAGATAATCCAGATTTTCAGTACCTCAAGGGGAGGCAGTCATGAAAAGACTGGATCGGTGTCATCTAATCCACCAAATAAACCCTTGCATTCTAAAGCTTATATTTATATTGAGGTTTTATTAGTTTATCTATGCATATAAGTTAAACATTTTATAACAAAATACGTAACCAGACACCCTAAGGTTCTTTCTATTATTTGTCAGTCTCATTTAATCTCCATGATTAAGGCAGATTCAGGTCAGAATAAATAATCTCCATAAAAGAGTAGTTATTAACTGTATTTGGTGCAATAATAAATCAGATTCAGCCTAGAGAAAAATAAACTGAATTTAATGTCTAAACAGCCTAATAGTCATGTTGACAAGTTAAAGCTTTTATCCATAGATCATAAAACACAATGCAGTATAAATGTAAATGGAATTGGTAAATAAATATCATAGAAGATTAGCTATTTTATTTGAGTTGTCTAGACTAGTAAAAACAAATATAACAAAAAGTATAATATTTGGAGTATTTGAGGATAATGTAAAAATTAATTTTTAAATCTCTAGTTTTATTAAAAGGATATTGTATTTAAAAAATGCTCCTTGTGGATTTATGAACTTGAGAGTAAAAATTCATTTGCTGTGTTAATAATGGTTAGGCATCATAATCTGATTTACATATCATCTAAACATTGTCAAGTTAATGTTAAAGATGATTACAAACAACAGGTATTTTTCACCTAGGAATAAGATAATAAAACTCTCATAAGATCACAGAGCTAAGCATTTCACCAAATAACACTTTTACTGATTTCACTTCATGATGCAGCAGTGAAGATGCTATTCTGTTAAAAATTTATATATGAGGAAATAGACATTTCAACTGATCTTCTAAATCGAGTGATTTTCAAAAACGGTGTAAAATTATTAATTCTATAACAGTAGCAGTTCTCAAAATTATTTTCCATTTGCAATAATTTCAATTTCTCCCACATTATATCACAGGTCTCTTTACAGTGAAAACTCACTATTGTTATTCATGTCTTGAGTATTTTTAAAGTCATGTTAAAATTTGTATTAAGCATAGATTATAAATTTGTTTACAACTTTATTGTTACTAAACATATCATTAGGTTAAATTTTAAGTGTTCCAGCTTAGTATCTAAACCCAAGATGAATTGACTGCTCATTTTGACAAATGCCACTGGGCTGGATCGTCGTTGACTCTCTGAAATGGATGAATAACTACAATTAACAATGAATTTTTAAGCTAAACTGTACTCTGATTGAAATTAGTATTTCTAAGACTTGTAAATCTTATGGGAATGGTTGGAAATAAAAAGGGGGAAACCTATTAAATTGCTAGAAATTGCCAAGTTGTAAAGCACAGAAAAGTTGTCATGTTAAATTAATTGAATTACTGAGAGTCTAAAATTACAAATTATGCAATATGCTCCATAGATGATTCAACAGCTTTTTATTTTTTCCTTGCTTTATAACTGCTGTAATTATAATTTCCTTTGAATCCAAAAACTATGTCAAAATATCTGATTTTTAAATGTTTTAAACTAGCACAAATTCACAAATGAAATTCAATTTGACAGACACAATTTGAGTAATAGTGCTGCTTTCTCTAAGGACTTTTTTTTAAAAACAAAAGTCTGTCATTACACAGGATATTTACTATGAAAGAACAAAGAAGTCAAACTCCCCTTGTTTTTAGTTTTTGAGGGTAAATGTAAACCAACGTTTTAGAATACATATATTTGGAGCCTTGCAACATGCACTAGGATGTGTATTTTAAGGTAAAAATAAAATTCTACCACTTGTAGTATTTCATCCTTCTACTGTGAGGCCAAAAGAGAAAAAATATGTAATTCAGAACTTCGTGAAAAGTCTGTTTTAGCAACGTCCTATTCCAATGGCATAAAACCATTGGAAGTGTTGGGGGGAAATGTAATAGTAGATGGAATTTTTAATTGTCACTAAGGAGAAAATATAAAATAACAAAAGGTTAAAACAAATTAGAAAATCTTTTTCTGGATTATTTATTTTTTCTTTCTTGTATTTGCTTAATATGTATTCCTTGCCTTCTTTGTTTGAAGCCCCGTTCTAGGCTTTGGGGATGTTTCATTATATATATATATATAAAATAGTACCTACCCTAAAGGATCTTTTGTTCCAATATTGGGTGAGCATCACATTAAATAAGTAAGCAAACATAAAATAGTGATAAATTTTATTGAGAAAAATGAAGCAGGGTAAAGCAGATACAGGAAGATTAAAAAAACAGCGCTTGCTGTTTTATAGAGAATGGTCAGGGATGACATGATGATAAGGTGACACTTAAGCAGAAACCCGAAGAAAATGAGGGAGGACAACATACAGTAATCTGGAGGACGGGTGTTCCAAGCAGTAAGAATTACAAGTGCAAAGACACTGAGGTGGGTAATTGCTTGCCAAGCCCAAGAAAAACTAAGGAGGATAAAGTGGCTAGTGGAGAGAAAGGAAGGTAAAATAATAGGAGATAACTGGAGAGTGAAAGCAAGGAATGGAATCATGTAGGGAAATGCAGGTCATAGTGCGGACCCATTGGAAACTGTTGAGAACAGACATAACATAATTTAATTTAGATATTAAAAGGATCAATCAAGCAGCTCTGAGGAGAACAGACTAAGCGACCAAGAGTGAACCAAAAGTAGGGGAGTAGCTGGGAGGCGATGGCAAGAATCCAGCCAGAGAGGCCACCCCGACACATGGCAATGGCAGAGATGGTGAGAACTGGTCAGATTCTGGGTGTCTTATGACAAAAGAAACAAAAGAATTTGGGAATGACATAAACATGAGTTCTCAGAGAAGGAACACAGGCAAGAAGAAGTTCAAGTTTTTTGGCATGAGTAATGGGGAAAGCTGGTAATTGGATTAACTAGTCTGGAGTTCTACAGAAAGAAAATAATTATTTTTCCCAAAAATCATCTTATAAACTATAAAAATATATAAATAATTTATGAAAATTACAACAAACATTTAAATCCACCAAAACACACGTATGTGCAACATGTTATTTATTCAACAAATGCTGTTTTTACTCCAGATCCTTTGTAGAAACTAAGCTCCCTACCAAGAATGTATGGTCTACAAATTGGAAATCATAGGACTAATTTACTTTATTGCATTAAATGGTTTAGATTTGGACTTTGATATGATGTCAATACAATAAGAAGATATGTACCTCATGTGGAATAGCTGAACAGTCAAGAATACAACATATACAAAGGCATAACAGGAGATATTTGTCACTATTGCAGCTCACTAAAAAAACGGTAATTTTATCTGAATCAGATGGTGAGTACATCTGATTAAAACAACAAATTTTCAGTATTTTTTGTAAAAATGAAAATGCACAGCCAGAAAGTAGTCAATTCAATTAAACTCAATAAACATTAATTAACTGAATACTATACTGTGCTTAAGCCCTATGCTGGAGTAAAACAATCAGTAAGACTCAAGTCCTCATAGGGTAATCAGCATGAAATATCTGTTTCACAACAGAAGATGACATATATTGTGGGTTTTGCTTCTTTTTCCTGTGTAAGCTGCCAAAGAATGAACATTGTTAGGTACTTCAATTTTTCAATTCTTTTTGTTTAAAACAAGTTACAAATACAACTTCAGATGATAAAAAGTAGAAAGAAAAGAAAATTGAAAACAAGAGAAAGAAAGCAATCAGAAAATCATTTGTACAAAACAAAGGTTTAAGTCAGTAAAGGCTGTAATATTTCAGGAGAGTTTCACATGGGATGAAGGACTTGCATTAGACATTCAGGAATAGGTAGAAAGGAGCAAGTGAGGTGGGAAGCATGAAGATAGGGGGAAGGTAGGGCAACCACTATCTTAGATGGGCCAAGTCCCAAAACTAGCAGTGAATGTGACTAGTTTTAAGAATAAAGAGTCACTCAAGCCTGTAATCCCAGCACTTTGGGAGGCCGAGACAGGCGGATCACGAGGTCAGGAGCTCGAGACCATCCTGGCTAACCCGGTAAAACCCCGTCTCTACTAAAAAATACAAAAAACTAGCCGGGCGAGGTGACTGGAGCCTGTAGTCCCAGCTACTCGGAAGGCTGAGGAAGGAGAATGGCGTGAACCCGGGAGGCGGAGCTTGCAGTGAGCTGAGATCCGGCCACTGCACTCCAGCCTGGGCAAGAAAGCCAGACTCTGCCTCAAAAAAAAAAAAAAAAGAATAAAGAATCAAAAGTGTTTCTATAAGTACAATATTCACATCAGTAACATAATTTTATTTCAGAGTATAAAAAATTCATTAATATGGCTTCAGATCCTGCCTTCAACTAAACTGTGAGGAACTACCCTTTTCCAACAACATATCTATGTGTGGGCTAATATTCTTCACAAAATGACATATTGCACCAGATTGAATGCAGAAAGAGAAAATCCCAGCCAGACAATGAAGAAATTTGCAAAATTGTAAAGCAATACTGCACTTCTCATCAATTTTTTTTTTGTTTGGGAAAATATAGATGTTTTTATAAAATTATTTTATGTAACATATGATGGGTTAAATACTATTATCTGAAAATAGCTTACTTTTTTTAAGATGTCTGTTTCAATTACTAATTAGGTAAGTATTAATTGACACAACCCACAGAAACCATCATTCTTTTTGATGCTCAGTAATTTTTAAGAATGTTAAGAGATCTTGTAAAAAACAAAGATTAAAAACAACTATATTAGCATATTTATTAGTATTAATTACTATCTACATATCTCAATTTCCTCATTTGTAGTATGTGAAAAATAATAATGTCTAACTTTAAGGGATTTTTGTGAAGATAGATACTCCAATGGCTGAAGTGGTATACCTTCCAGATCCCCACAATCAGGACTGAAACATGGATTCTCCCAGCTGCTGTGTTTTGGCCACTAACACCTCTCAACTAAATCCCTCTTCAAGACCTGGCCTCAGCTCTCAGCCCCTACTGCCTTGTCCACTGTGTGTCACAACTCCTTCTCTGAGTGGTCTGCATTCCTTGGTCAATATGGAGGTATAGAGAATGCTTCCTCTTGCCCGGCTGTAGAACAAATATGAAGACTCATCTCAGTCTGAGAGTTCATTATATGATCAGTTGAGGCCCTGTTCTCACTGCATTACAGTTCAACTTATCCTTCTGTGCAATTCTGCTTTCTTCATTCATCCACCTTTTACAAACATAATTGATGGAGGTGAGTAGAGAACTGGTACACAGGAAGAGCCAGAGAACAGATATTCAGGGCTTATTGATTCTGCCTGCAAGTTCTATTTTTTCCACTTCACCTTATTTTCTAGGCCAGATATTACCTTGTCTTGCAGTTTGTAATGTTTTGTAAATAAACCATTTATGATGTGTTCACCTTTGATTTTAGGCTTAGGGCCAGTCTGTAGATGGCCATTAATAAACATCAGTTATTACTGCTGATGAACACAGAAAGATTTGCTATTGAGCATATTTATTATTAATCATATGCAAAAAAACTGGCTGAATTCCCTTGCTTTATAAATGTGATTTTTACATATTGGATTCGCTTTAGCAAAGTATACGCACACCATCATCATCACCAGAAATTACTACTTTCTTGACAATCGAAGCAAAAATAAACTCCCTATTCAATACCTTTACTCAAAAACACAAATCTAGGACACATATCCTCAAGGAAAGGACCAAGCTGATTTGTAGTTCTTCTCACATAATGATAAGGGAAATCATACATTTATTAAATGTTTTTGAAGTCTTTAACAGCCTGTTCTTACTTAAACCATTCTTACTTAAACCCAGTCACTTCAAATTAAGTCTAGAAAGAAGGCACGTGAAAATTGGTTGAGATTCAATAGTCTATTAATGAAAGCACAGAATTATTAGTTCAAATTGGTCATAAGTGTTTTTATTCATTTTACACTTTCTTATATGACACATGTAGAATCCTATGTTTGGAATCTGAAATATTGTTCCTCCACATTATCAGTGATCCTAAGGATAACTCTTTAACTAAATCTATACCACCAAAATAAATAAATCCATGATTGTCTCTTTAGTCCTTTAACTCAAGATTACATAATTGTCAGTCAACCTAGCCAGTATCCAAAATAATCATTCTGTGGAAATTTCTGTAGTCAAGGCCAAATTCTCTTGGAAGAAAACAAAATTTTAAAGCTAAAGAAAATCTAAGGTCTAGTGTCTAGAAAAAAAGGATTAATTATCACTTCCTAATCAGTTTTCAGACAAGTGATTTATGCTATTTTTCTATGAATGTAACATGTTTTTAAAGATTATTTCCTAAAACAGTCTATCCATGGAATAGAAATGGTGAGTGTTCTTAATATTGAAAGAATATGCACATTTTATAAAAGCCAAAAATATGAAAAATCTATAAATATCTATGTCGGGTGTGATGGCTCATGCTTGTAATCCCAGTACTTTGGGTGGCCGAGGCGGGAGGATCACTTAAAACCAGGAGTTGAGACCAGCCCGGCCAACATTGCAAAACTTTGTCTCTACTAAAAATACAAAAATGAGCCAGGCAAGGTGGTGTGCACCTGTAATTCCAGCTACTCAGGAGGCTAAGGGAGAACTGCCTGAACTCGGGAGAGGTTGCAGAGAGCCAAGATCATGCCATTGCACTCCAGCCTTGGAGTTTTAAGACTCTGTCACCAAAAAAAACAAAAACAAACAAAAAAAAAAACCTAGAATTGTGTGTTGCAACAGAGAACAATACACAAGTTACAGGGAGGTAGGATTCAATAGGAGACAGAATTTTAATGACTATATCCATTTACTAAAAGTGCACAGAGTTTATGGAGAGAATTTTTCTTTTTAGGAAGACTTATAAACATGAAATAATATTTCCCACGTGAAAAGTGACTATGTAAGTTTTGATATATAATAAGCTTCCAATAAATATTAACTTTCCAATTTTTCCATCCCTGACAATAAGTAAATTTATGGAATACATACTTGCTTTCATAGGGCTAAAAAAGGAATGGGAAAATGTTATAAAAGGCTTAATCATAAAAATTATAGATGAAATAATCATAGAAAGCTCATATTCTTAGGTATTAGGAGAAACATCTTAAAGTCTCCTGATGATAAATGTTTAATCATCAAAATGATAGATGAAATAGGCATAGAAAGCTCGTATTCTTAGGTATTAGGAAAAGCACCTTAAGGTCTCCTGATAATAAATACTTAAGAAAATCCTGACAACCTACAAGCTTACATATAATTACTACCTCTCTTCAGACATGTTTGTTTGTATTTCTCATTTCTAATCCACCCATCATTAATTAATCAGTCTGTCATCTTCAAGTTCATTTTACACATGAACTGGATTTGTGAATCGTTTAAGAATTAAGTGTGGCACTTTTATTTTCTGCCACTGAAGAAGCCTATATGATACCTAATTTTTCTTTCTTTGTCATGATGTATTTTAATTAGAAAATAATCTTGCAATCAGCTCACGCAGACTGCATCTCTAGCTACTTGTTCCTTCATGTCCAACATCTTTTAGAAAAAATAATGCCCTTTGAAGAAGGTAGTTGATTTCAGAATTAACACACAGAAGCCAAACTAAAAACCCACTGCTACTTACAATACAATAAGTATAAATCCGTATAGTCACATCCACTGCCTACACATAAGATTTTTGACTTTTATAAATTCTTTCTATTACCTTTTGTCACCTTTCATACTACCCTATGTGCAAAACTATGAGGATATTTTACAGAACGACAGTTTGGTTTGTGACTAGGGAAAAAATGAGTTGGCTAGAAAATAGGTTTATCATAAATTAGGCTGTGTTACTTCAGTCACTAATAAATTGTGGTATTTTATAATTGAAGTCATAATATTAGAATGGTACACAAACTGCTGAATAAAAGAAAAATAGCCAAAATAGAAATAATTCATTGCTGTCCTTCTGTTAGGAACATCATTATCACCATTCTCCATAATAGGTTTAATTGATAAGTTCATCATTATTCAGTAACTATTCACTAACGGGAAAGCTTTTAAATACACAACTTCATTATTTTTAAGAACAAGCAAGCATACAACAATGCATAATTGAATAAATAATATGAAACTTTGGCTAAATGTTGAGAGAAAAGTTTTAATTTGGCAGCAAAATGTCTCGAACAAATTGCAATATAAAGTTTATCTCAAATGTCAACAAAAAAAGCAATATGCTGTTCTGCAGTCACAATCATAAAGAACACCGTCATTTTTTATGTAAAGTATTTTTTACTCTAACCTATAGCCCACATAATGAATTCATTTATTTAAAATTAAGTAAATGATAATTCCAAAAGGCCTATCTTTTTGTGCCACTGTCCTGCTTAAAACCATCGATCTCTCCTCACTTCCTACCTAAACCCTCACATGACTCCCTGGCCTGGCTCTTCTCTATCTCCTACCCCTTTCTATCATAGCTTCTCACCTTTATTCTAACACTCCTGCCTTACTGAAATACTGCGTGCATTACTGCAATTATACATGAATTTCTCTAGGTCTAAATTGCTGTTCTCTTGGTTTCTCTTGAGCTCACCATGGTAATGGTTGTGTTAAGAATACAAAACAAAAGGCGGCCAAGAAGGTGATCGCATACTGAAGCATTATTTAAAAGGCTTTTCCAAAGATTACTACATTCAATAGATTATATAATTGTTTGATTTTGCTATTTACTATAAGAGCTCTGACTCAGTGAAGTTAGGAAGTAACTTGCAAATTTGTATCCAGTGATGATACAAATGTTGTTGTCTAGTAATGGATAATTGTCCTGCAGGACCTGAACCAATTTTGTATCTAATTTTCCAATATTACTCCAGTATTCTTCTATTAAATTGCTATAAATATCCAGTTAATCAAATGCTCTCTGAACCAATTTACTATTGTGCAGGTTTTCTTATTAATAAATTGAGTAGATCTTTGATTCTTGTCCAATCTATATTTGTAAAAAAGCATTTTTAGACTTTTGAAAATTACACTTTGACAATTTTTGACAACTCACTGAGATGGCGAAGTAAACTCACATGCTAGAACCACTTAAACTGCATTGCTGGAGAAGTCACTTCATGGTCTGATTAAGATCAGGCATGTCCCTTATTGGATCTCAAAGTGACTTCCAACTGGCAATAGCATTTTATGTTTGCTGACTTTCTGTCTGTTTTTTTCTTCTGATTTTTTCCTGGTTTTATTTATTCTTTTGTTTTGTGTTGTTTTGTTTGTTTGTGTTTGTTTCTGAGAAATTCTGCTATTCTGTTTCTTGTCTAATTCCTGGTTAGTGCTATGTTCTTTTCTACAATTCAGCATCAAAACTGTTGAGTCTATGTCTTGTCTGGAACCACTCCCAGTTACAACCGTGTAGGCAAGAGAGCACCGTATGTAAAAGTCATGGTTTCAGCTGTGTCCCTTTCCATAGAGGGGTGAGGAACTAGCAAACACTTTCTTTACCAACTGATCAAAGGTAACATCACCAGGAATGAGATAAATTGACATTTTGCGCCCCTTGACATGATCCACTAAGAAGAACAATATATTACATATGTAGTTTCTCTTCCAAAAATTGCATAAGCTGAATCTAATAGTGAAAAAACAGACAATCATGAATTAGTCTACAAATAACTGTCATGAGTGTCAGTGCCATGTAAGAGATAAAATGATGAGAAACTATTTCAGATTAAAGGAGAGAAAAGAGACATGACAACTAAAGATAACATGTGATTCTGGATTGAAGCCCAGATTTTGTTTTAATTGAAACAATTGGGAAAAACTGAATACAGATTTATATTAAATAAAACACTGTGTCAAGGTTAAATTTGCAGTTCTCGATAATTACCTTGTGCTGTAAGAGAATATCATTCTTCTTAGAAAATACATGCTAAAGTCTATAGGAGTAAAGAATCATGATGTCTACAATCAACACTCATATGACTCACAAAAATAATATAGATAATATATGTTTGTATTATCACAGAGAGAGAAGGAGAAAGAAAGAAAGAAAATGTGATAAAGATCACCAATTTGTGAATCAATCTAAGGGTCTTGTGGAAGTTCTTTGTTGAATTCATCTAACTTCCTTTTAAGTATGAAATTATTGTTAAATAAAAATAGCCGGGTGTGGTGGCTCATGCCTGTAATCACAGCACTTTGGGAGGCCGAGGGAGGTGGATCACCTGAAGTCAGGAGTTCGAGACCAGCCTGACCAACACAGTGAAACCCCACTCTACTAAAACTACAAAGTTAGCCCAGAGTGGTCGTACATGCCTGTAATCCCAGCTACTTGGGAGGCTGAGGCAGAAGAATTGCTTGAACCCAGTAGGCAGAGGTTGCAGTGAGCCGAGATCATGCCATTGTACTCCAGCCTGGGCAACAAGAGCAAAAAAACTCCATCTCAAAAGAATAAAAAAAAATTACTTGTTAAAACTGAAGTGATATGGCATAACTAAAGTGATGCTCGTTCTATAAAGCATGAAAGTAAATGTGGTTAAATTTTTCTTTAAAGTAAAAGATTCACATGCAGGAACAGTAGAAGAAGTAATACCTAATTTATCTGTTCTCTTGAGTCTGATACTATTAATATGCAACTGAGTTTTATTATTTTTGATAAGGTTTTATTTTTATTTTTAAGAAGTAAGTTGACACTAAGAAGAGACAGAAAAAGGGGACAGAGGGGAAAAAATAAAAATAGAGATAAAGACAACTCATTTTACTTCTCTGAGTTCTATTTCCTACAAGTTCTGTTTTGTGACTCTGACAATTCATGGAAACAGATTATCTGAATGAATGTATAATATAACTTTACAAAGTTTTTGTTTGTTTGTTTGTTTAAGTTTCTGGCTCATGGTAGATAGTCCACAACATTCACTGAAGAAATGAATTGGACTCACTTTACTTAAATCTTTGCTCTACCTCACCAATAATTATAAGCCAATTATATCCCCTCACTTCTGTTTTCAGATTTGATTGTGGACTGTTCACCATTTGATTGATTACTTAGATCTGTAATAGAATCCAGAGCTAGTAATTTCTTACTTATTCTATTAAGGTGTCCTTGTGGGAAAGGAACTTCTATTTTCAGAATGCAGGCATTTCAGGACTCTGGTAGGAAATCTAAATGTTTCAGATTCAAGACTTTCTTTTAGTTTCTTTTAATGCCAGGTAAGTCAGCTGCCACAAGTAAAGTAATCTTCTCTTCCTGTTGACTATGTCATCCCCATGCCCTAAAATAGTACCTAATGCATAATGGGCACATAGCTAGTATTGAGTCAAACTGAGAATTTACTTTATTTGTCCATTAGGTGGACATTAAGTCCATCTAATAAAATCAACTTTTTAATGTTTTCTTTAATTTGGGTTGCTGTTTTATCCTAAGCAATTCTACTGTTGCTTTATTATGCACTCATGCTTCGTAAAAATGAAAGAAAAAGAACAAGAAATATTTTTAGTGAAGTTTTTATCGATTGTTTTAATAAAATAGGCTTGCTTATTGAACCAGAATAATTTCCTATCTTATGGTAAAAGTAGTCTTACTTTTAAAACAATATAGAAATTTTTAGCACAGCTATAGTACCAAAATTTATAAATCACTTTATTTTATATTGTTTTATAAAAGGAAAAAAAAATTCTGTAGAAATCATTTGTATAGGTCGCTTGTTCTGATTTCCTAAAAATTACTTAATCGTCTATTTACAACAAACAGAGAATCATGAAAAGCTAAAGATTCAAGCATCTTTTATGTTCAACCCCACTGCACTGAATCAAAAAAATACAAAGCAAAACTATATACTGAACAACTGTGGCTATCTTTGAACTTCTTTAGTTAACAGACCTTACAGGCTTCCAGCTGAGTAATAGTAAGTTCCCTTCAAGAAATCATAGTATCACTTCATAAAACTTAATGGTGTCCCAACTTCTTTTGTTATGCAGGACTTCCTAGAGAGATAAATGCTATTAGAGCAAAGCATGCATTAATAGTTCCTTTCTCTTTTTCTAAATGTAAACCCAGCATCTATGCCTCACTTCTTTTTTTCTCAGCTATTACTTCCAGTGGACTGCTGGGTCAAGTTAAAGCTTTAGCATCCATGTACTTTGGCACCCACGTGGCTCAGAGATACTTTCTATATACTTTATTATTATTATTAAAAAATAAAAGAGAAAGATAAAGTGAGAATCACTGTGATTCATGAACCATAGCTAGGTGGCTGATCTGCTTTTCATTTAAAATCACTATTTGTATTAATGTATCCACTCTTTGGAACATAAATCTTACTGAAGGTAACCGCATGCTGAGATATACTGTCTCATCCCAACCGAAGCCTAATACGTGATATGAATTATCTGACAGCTGGTTACCTTCTAGTTCTAATCCCTGATAGTTTAAATATTCAAGCTGAATACCCTACTGGTAGAAGTATTCTTCCAATAGAATGAAGAAAGAAGAAAGACAAATACAAAAACTCGAATGTGTTACAAAAGTTTCTCTCACAAAAGTTTAGAGATCTTAAATTATCATAGAACTGACCAGTACTACGGAATACACTATGTTCAAAATTTATTCTTAAAGGAAAATAAATTATCTATAATTATTTTCTTCTACGTTATTTTTTGGTCTTTGAAGTTATTGCCTATTTTGAATAGCATTACCTTAAAATTTAACAAAAGATACTTTAAAATTAGTAATTTATCAAGTTATTATATAAGTTACATAAGTATTCACATAAGTGTCTACAATGGTTAAACTTGCATTTTATTTAAGAAACAAAAAAATGCAAATTAAATTTCTCCATAAATAGCCAAGACATCTGTCTTATGAGCAGATGCTTTTTTTCCCAGTTTAATAATCAGAAAATATCTGAGTTGAGTAACCTTTCTAACTAAAGTATAACCTAAGTCATAGCAGAGTATTCAAATCTTAAGCATACTGCTCAATTTTTTTCTAAGTGATTATAAATTGATTTTGAAGATTGTGAAAAATGTATGACTTTTCAAAAAATAGCCAAATACAAATTAAGTAAATAGCACATTACCCCTATAAAGATCTAATAGATAAATAACTTCAACATTTAGGACTTTTTTATTGTAGCTAAAAGAAACTAACATTGTCATGGTAAAGATAGACCCTAAATGTGAGTTTGACTTTTAAATTATTTCTCTTCTAAATCACTACTTTAAAAGGCAATACTATTTGTTTTTCAATGTTTCTAGTTTTGACACGTTATTAATAAAAACAACTGTCGTATTCATTTGTATAGCACTTTAAATCTTACAAAGCCATTTCACATAAACTATATTATTTGATTCTATGACAACTGTATGAGGTGGGCAGTATTATTATTATCCTCTGAAACAGGTAACATTGGAGTTTGGTGTCCTTTCCCAAATCAATCATTCCTTTCATCACACCATGTACTTGCTTAAAATAAGTTAAAACCACATCTCACTGACAAAAAAGGATTCCAATTTTTTAAGTTTTCCTACTTTGTTCATATTGTATTTTAGAAGAAAGTGTACCTTTGATTTTTAAACAATGCACTTTTATTTCAGACAAGTTGCATAAAAATACAAGTGCATATTCTTATAGCATATGAAAGATTAGGAGGTACCAAAAGCCTTTAAAAAACAAAGAAGTGGGGAAAAGCATGAAAATATTACAAAAGTGTTTGTGTTCACTCATTTAGTACATTTTATTACTTTATTACTTTTTTATTTTTATTTTTTTTAATTTATTTATTATTATTAAACTTTAAGTTGTAGGGTACATGTGCACAACGTGCAGGTTTGCTACATATGTATACTTGTGCCATGTTGGTGTGCTGCACCCATCAACTCGTCATTTACATCTGGTATAACTCCCAATGCAATCCCTCCCCCCTCCCCCCTCCCCCCTCCCCATGATAGGCCCCGGTGTGTGATGTTCCCCTTCCCGAGTCCAAGTGATCTCATTGTTCAGTTCCCGCCTATGAGTGAGAACATGCGGTGTTTGGTTTTCTGTTCTTGTGATAGTTTGCTAAGAATGATGGTTTCCAGCTGCATCCATGTCCCTACAAAGGACACAAACTCATCCTTTTTTATGGCTGCATAGTATTCCATGGTGTATATGTGCCACATTTTCTTAATCCATTCTGTCACTGATGGACATTTGGGTTGATTCCAAGTCTTTGCTATTGTGAATAGTGCTGCAATAAACATACGTGTGCATGTGTCTTTATAGCAGCATAATTTATAATCCTTTGGGTATATACCCAGTAATGGGATGGCTGGGTCATATGGTACATCTAGTTCTAGATCCTTGAGGAATCGCCATACTGTTTTCCATAATGGTTGAACTAGTTTACAATCCCACCAACAGTGTAAAAGTGTTCCTATTTCTCCACATCCTCTCCAGCACCTGTTGTTTCCTGACTTTTGAATGATCGCCATTCTAACTGGTGTGAGATGGTATCTCATTGTGGTTTTGATTTGCATTTCTCTGATGGCCAGTGATGATGAGCATTTTTTCATGTGTCTGTTGGCTGTATGAATGTCTTCTTTTGAGAAATGTCTGTTCATATCCTTTGCCCACTTTTTGATGGGGTTGTTTGTTTTTTTCTTGTAAATTTGTTGGAGTTCTTTGTAGGTTCTGGATATTTTTAGACACTAAAGGTATTTCATAGATTTTCGTTTTTTCTGAAGTCATGCTCAAAACTTCCCACCCCTCCCCAACACATGTCCTCTGCACACCACAAGTTCCTCTTGGACCAGAGCCAGGCTGAGGCACAATTCAGCCTGAGGCACAGTCCCTGGGAAGCTCTGAAGGAGACAAAGCAGAGACAGCAGTTGCAGAGGTCACACATCAGGGCAGAAGTGGGCAATGTGTGTGTCTCTGGGGGTTGCCAAGTTTCCAGGATTGTCTAATACCTTCTGCTCGCACAATGACCACAGTTTTTGCCACTGCCTTTTGCTTGACTTAAGCTGTTGTTGATTTGGAAAAATAATGCATAATGGTCAGTGATAGCAGTTAGGGTAGAAATTAGTATTACAATGTATTACAATTCTGATTCTAATAGGGAGGTCCTACTTTAGATGACAGAATTGCTGCTTCTCCAATGTGACTTTAGATACAGAAGGGTACATTAAGAATTTCTTGACTTTTTTAAAAGCTGGCTGAAATATATGTGTATAAAAACAAACATTACAATAGTAATACACATTTTTTAAAAAAGGGAGAGAGGCCGTTAACTATTAGGGTAAAATCACTGCATATTTCTCTATATCCACTCCAAAGATAATTGCCTTCAGAGTTTTGGCTATTCTCCGTATGGAGATAAATTTTTCATAGGCCCTCATTGTATTTCTATAAATCTAATATATTGTGATTTTCAGGCCTATTTGATTTTGTCAGATTTCCAATGTGACAGAAATTTCCAGTCTTTTTGTTTGGAATTCACTTATAACTTCCCCTCTATCTTAAGTTTTCAGATACGACAGGTAAATAAAAAAGCAATAAAGGACCAAATGACAGAAATAGCTGTGTTTAAAGTGTGGGTATGAAGAAGTCTGCAAAGGAATCTGAAAAGAGCAAAGAAGAATGAGAATAACCACAGGAGATTTCGCACTGTGAAAGGAAGAGAGTAAGTGCACAGAGTCTTCAACACTGTTAAATGAATAAAAAATTAAGATTAAAAAAAAGAAAATTGGAAAAATCATTGATAGCTTTAGATAGTTCTCAACTGGGGGCAATTTTTCTGTACAAGGGCACATGTGGCAATGTTGGAAATATTTTTAGTTGTCACAACCAGGGGGTCCCACTGGCATTTATTAGGTAGGGGTCATGAATGCTATTAAACATCCTACAATGCACAACACAGTCCCCCTAACACGGAATTATTCAGAACAAAATCTCAATAATGCTGATGTTGTGAACCTATATTATAATGGTTAAAGTTCATGAAATCGAGGAATTCATAGACAGTGAGAAAATGAGTATGGCAAGTGTCAGAACTGTTTGCCTTGTATGGAAAAAGAGGGATAGGATAGAGAACTTTAGGAGCAAGCAGCATACAGAAAAAAATTATTTTTTATTTGTTTCTTCAAAGATGGAAAACTTGGCAGTGTTTTAAACTGACAGCCATGAAGAGATGGGAAAGAAACTCAAGACAACAGAAGAAACACACTGAAGGAATACCGTTCTAAAGTAGATGAGCAGTTAAAATGGGGACAACGAGTAGTATTTTTGCTTAGAAGAAATGAAAAAAGAAGTATTTCCCTAGGATCAAAGGGAATGAAGACCAATGGGTAAAAATACGAGCGAGGGGGATTGCAAGAATAGAACAGATAGTTTAAGGAGAACATTCAAAGTTCGCACTTGCTGCCTGAGTTAAGCAGCCAGCCTGTGATCCATCTTCCCTTTTACAGGGGAAAATGGTATATGCTTCCCTGAAAGTAAGAAAGCAGATGACCTGCTAGGATCTCCTTGTAAACATACTAATGACAGACTTCCTAGCAAACAAACTGAAGGATTTTCACTAAGGGAATTTATCTATATACTGCTTTTGGCAGAATATGTCTGAATTGCTTATGAAAAATAAAGATGGAATCTAAAAATATATAAGACAGTTCCCTGAAAAACGTCCATCTATGCTATATCGCTGAGTATAAAATGGAGATACTTCATATTGAGATGGCTCCTCCTGCATAAATGAGGTCACTGGCTATACCCAACCCTCCAAACCTCATCCAACATCCTGGGTCAGGGCCCATTAGATGCAGAAAGAAAGGGCCTAGGGAGCAGGAGGGATATTCCAGACCACCCCCTACTGCACCTATCTCTTTTGAAACCTGATAAGAGTTCTGATTTATGTGAATCTCTCTTGGCAATAAAATTCTTAATGTTTCTCACTGACACATAAACTAATCACTGTGTAGTATTGAGATAGCTAGCTGAGTACGACAATAGCTTTGTATAGAATTACAAATGTCTACAATAAAGAGGCTAACAGAGAGATTTAAAAGAATTAGAAGGTAGTCTGTTTTAGATGGGATGTATCAAACTAAGAACAACAGAAGATATATATATATACACACAAGGCATTTCAGAGCAAACTTTTAGCATGAGTAAAATAATCAATGAATGAGATTATAAAAGTGATAAAAATGACAGCTACTCTAATTTAGAAATGGTTAGATTTTTTTAAAAAGTCATCACATAGGAAGACTGTGAAATTGTATATGCAGATTCGCTTGCAAATTACACTGTTTTACACTTACATTACAAATATGATAGTTTGTGAGACAATTATAAATGTCTCAATTTTAAAATTACTTAAAAACGGTATGAATATATTTAGTTATTTCTTTTTTTTTTACTCTAATGGTCAATATTGAATATAACTCTTCACTAGTAATATATTTCTTGACCTTTGGAGTCAGAATTTCTTTGGTTTATTTAATTTGTTAATGTTAATTTAATGTGTCTAAATTTCAACATCATAAAATAACTCTATAAAATAAATTTTCTTCACTGTCTAAAATGAATAACTTACAAACCTCAGACTCCAGTGACTGTCACCTCAGAAAAGGTAGTTAGTTTACTGAAGGTCAATTCTGTGCTGCAAATTGTGCAACATCTATTCAGATGGTCAGAGATTTGTCACAGATCCTGAATCAATAAATATTATCACTTTTGCTATGGAAGCTGTGCCAGCCCATTCAGTTACCTAAATAAGGAACAAAGCAGTTGTCCTCTCACAGAAAATTAAGAGATAAACTTGATCCAGTTAAAAATAATATAACTTGAAAAATAAAAGGTAAACAATCTTAGTTTTCTAACTTCTTAATTTTAAAGGGATATGAACTATTAATATCCAAATTATATCCTAAATTAGTATGGTTACAGGAAAAAGATATCTAATTATCCTTTACTACTGTCCTTTTAAATTATTTTATTAGTAAATAAGTACAGTTTTTAATTAGGCTTTTAACATACATTATTTCATACTGCTACTGTTACAACATGACTATTTATAGTAAGTTTAGTAATGTAGGAGGTAGAGCAATGTGGCTGAATAGAACACCGAGTGATTGTCCCCACATCGGAACACCAAACTGAACAAATATTCAGGCAAAAAGCACATTCATAAGAACCAAATGTCAGGTGAGCAATCATAGTACCTGGTTTTAATAACATGTCAAGGAGAGGCACTGAAGAGGACAAGCCAACATCCCTCCATCCTCTGGCAACACAAAGACAGAAAATTTGTGAGCTTGTGGGAGGGAGAGTGAAGTGATTGCGAGGCTTTACACTGGAACTCGGTGCTGTCTTGTCACAAGAGAACACAACACAGAACTGAATTCTGCCAGCGCTCACAGAGAAACCATTTAGGCCCTGTCAGAGGAGAATTCACCCTCCTAGGGGTAGGAATCTGAGCTCCAGCTAGCTCCACCACCAGCTGACCAAAATGGTATGGGGTCCTGAATAACTTTGAAAGACAGGTCACAAGAACTTCAGTCCTTGGGCAAGTCCCAGTTCTGCACTGGACTTGGAGCCAGTGGACTTGTACACATGACCAAGTAAGACACCACCTGTGGCAGCTAAGGGAGTGCTTGCATCACCCCTCCCCCAATGCCAGCTGTGCAGCATGGGGGGAGATTCCTTCTGCTTGAGGAAAGGAGAGGGAGGAGTATAGAGGACTCTGTCTTGCAACTGGGAACCAGCTCAGCTACATTTAAATGAAGCACCCAGCATATTCCTGAAGCCACTGATTCTAGGCCCTAGTGCCTGGATGGCATTTCAAGACCCAGCCTGGGCTAAAAGGGAATCTGCTGCCTGGAAGGAAGGATCCAGACCTGGCAGGATTTACCATTTGCTAACTAAAGAACATTTGAACCTTGAATAAACATCAGTGCTAGCCATACAGCAGACCCAGTACTGCACTGGCTTCAGGCATGACCCAGTGCAGTCCCAGCTGTGGTGGCAATGAAAGTACTTACATTACCCGCTCCCTCAGCACCAGGCTACCTTACCACAGAGTCTCCTTCTGTTTGGTGGAAAGTGAAGGAAGAAAAAAAGAGACTTTGCCTGGTAATCCAGGGAATTCTTTCCAACTTGCTCATGCCCACCAAGGCAGAACCTCTGGGAGTTGGCAAGAGTTACAGAGTTTAAAGGGCTTAGGGTGTTATTGTGCTGATATTGTTGTGGTAACCAAAAACTTAGATCACAACATTCAATTCCCTTTGAATACCGGGAAAGCCTTCTCAAGAAGAATGGGTACAAACAAGCCAAGACTGTGAAGATTAGAATAAATACCAAACTCACCAAAGTCCAGAAATCAGTGAACAGCCACCAGCATCAAGAGCGTACAGAAAAACAAGACTTCACCAAATGAACAAAATAAGGCATCAGTGAGTAATTCTACAGAGAAATGTGACATGTCAGAGAATTTTTTAAAACTCTTTTGAGGAAGGTCAATGAACTTCAAGAAAATACAAAGAAAGAATTCAGAGTTCTATCAGAGAAATTTAACAAACAGATTGAAATATTTTTTTTCAATCAAGCAGAAATTCTGGAGCTGAAAAGTTCGGTTTTTCAAAATTGAAGAGAAATTCAATGTTTCAAAATTGAAGAGACACTGAGAAATGCATCGGTATCTCAATGGCAGAATTGATCAAGCAAAAGAAACACAATTTGTGAGCTTCATGAAGGCAGGTTACTTGAAAATACACAGGTAGAGGAGAAAAAAAGACAAGAGAATGAAGTGCACCTTCAAGATCTAGAAAATATCAAAAGGACAGATTAAAAAGTTATTGGTCTTAAAAAGGAGTTAGAAAGAAACTTGGTGTTACACAGTATACTAAAAGAAATAACAAGAGAGAACTTTTTCAATCTAGAGAAAGATATCAGTATTCAGGTACAAGAAGGTCATAGAACACCAAGAAGATTTAACCCAAATAAGACTACCTCAAAACACTTAATAATCAAACTCTCGAAGGTCAAAAATAAAGAAGGTATCCTAAAACAGCAAGAGAAAAGAAACAACACACAAAGGAGCTGTAATCCATCAGGCAGCAACATCTTCAGTGGAAACCTTACAGGTCAGAAGGAAAACACTTTTATCCTAGAATATTATATCTAGCAAAAATATCCTTCAAATATAAAGAAGAAATAAGCTTTCCCAGACAAACAAAACTTGAGGGATTTCATCAACTCCAGACTTGTTCTACAAGAAATGCTAAAGGGAATTTTTCAATTAGAAAGAAAAGGACATTAGTGAGCAATAAGAAATCATCTAAGGGTACAAAACTCACTGTGAATAGTAAGTGTACACTCAAATACAGAATACTCTAACAGTGTAATTGGGCTGTGTAAGCCCCTCATCTTTTTCTCTTTTTTTGAGAAGCAGTTTCACTCTTACTGCCCATTGCCCAGGCTGGAGTGCAATGGCGAGATTTCGGCTCATCACAACCTCCACCTCCGGGTTCAAGCGATTTTCCTGCCTCAGTCTCCAGAGTAGCTGGGATTACAGACATAATCTACCATGCCCGGCTAATTTTGCATTTTTAGTTGAGATGGGGTTTCTCCACATTGGTCATGCTAGTCTCAAACTCCTGACCTCAGGTGATCCACTCGCTTCGGCCTCCCAAAGTGCTGGGATTACAGGCATGAGTCATTGCGCCCAGCCTGCCCCCATCTTAATTAGGAAGACTAAAAGACAAACATCAAAAATAACAACTATAAATTTTTAAGAGATAGATAGTACAAAAAGATAGAAACAGAAACAACAAAATGTTCAAAAGCAAGGGGAGGATGGAGTTAGTGTAGAGATTTATTTTTTCTTTGTAGGTTTGTTTTTGGTTTTTGATTTTTGTAACCAGAGTTAAGTTGCCATCAGTTTAAAATAATGGATTTCAAGATGTTATTTGCAAGCTTCATGGTAACCTCAAATCTACAAAACTGCAACAGATATACAAAAATCAAAGAGCAAGAAGTTAAAACTATAAGAAAAAATAACTTTTAAACAAAGGAAGACAGGAAGGAAGGAAAGGAAAGAAGGGAAGGGAAAAGGAAAGGGAAGGAAGGGAAAGGAAGGCAAAGGAGAGGGAAGGGAGAGGGAAGGAAGAGGGAACGGAGAGGGAACGGAGAGGGAAGGGAGAGGGAAGGGAGAGGGAAAGGAGAGAGAAAGGGAAGGGAAGGGAAGGGGAAGGGAAGGGGAAAGGGAAGGGGAAGGGGAAGGGGAGAGATGGGAAGGGGAAGGAAAAGGGAAGGGAATGGAAGGGGAAGAGAAGGGAAGGGGAAGGGGAAGGGAAAGAGAAGGGTAAGGGAAAGAGAAGGGAAGGGGAAGGAAAGGGGAAGGGAAGGAGAAGGGGAAAGGGAAGAGAAGGGGAAGGGAATAGAAGGGGAAGGGGAAAGGGGAGGGAAGGGGAAGGAGAAGCGAAGAGAAGGGGAAGGGGAAAGGGAAGGAAAGAGAAGGGGAAGGGGATAGGAAAGCGAAGGAGAAAGGAAGGGAAGGAGAACGGAAGGGGAAGAGGAAAGGCAAGAGAAGGGGAAGGGGAAAGGGAAGAAAAGGGGAAGGGAAAAGGGAAGGAAAGGGGAAGAGAAGCGAAGGGGAAGAGGAAAGGGAAGGGAAGGGGAAGGGGAAAGGGAAGGGAAGAGAAGCGGAAGGAGAAAGGGAAAGGAAGGCAAGGGGAAGGGAAGGGAAGGGAAAGGGGAACAGGAACGGAAGGGGAAGGGAAGAGAAAGGGAAGAGGAAAGGGAAGGGGAAGGGAAGGGGAAGGGAAGAGAAAGGGAAGGGGAAATGGAAGGGAAAAGAAGGGGAAGGGGAAAGGGAAGGGAAGAGAAGGGGAAGGAGAAAGGGAAAGGAAAAGGAAGGGGAAGTGAAGAGAAGGTGAAGGAGAAGAGGAAGGGGAAGGAAAGGGGCAGGGAAGGGAAGGGGAAGGGAAGAGAATGGGAAGGGCAAATGGGAGGGGAGGGGAGGGGAGGGAAGGGAAGGGAAGGGAAGGGAAGGGAAGGGAATCCCACTACTGGGTATCTACCCAGAGGAAAATCTGTCATTACACGAAAAAGATCCTTGCTCCACGCATGTAGCAGCACAATTCACAATTGCAAAAACATGGAACCAAACCAAATGCTCATCAATGAGTGGATAAAGAAATTGTGGTATATACATACAATGGAATACTACTCAGCTATAAAAAGGAATGAATTAATGGCATTCACAGCAACCTGGATGGAACTGGAGACTCAAAATTAGTGGAAGAAAAAAGTAATAATGATCAGAGCACAAATAAATGCAACAAAAAAATTACAAGAGATCAATGAAATGGAAAGTTGGCTTTTTGAAAAAATATCAAAAATCAACAAACCTTTAGCCAGACTAAGAAAAAAGAGAGAAGGCCCAAATAAAATCAGAGCTAAAAAAGGAGACACTACAACCAATACTGTAGAAATGTAAAGGATCATTAGAGACTACTATGAGCAACTATATGCCAATAAATAGAAAAACCTAGAAGAAATGGATAGATTCCTAGCCACATACAACCTACCAACACTGATCCATGAAGAAATCCTAAACCTGAATAAATGAATAACAAGTAACAAGATAAGCCATCATAAAAAGTCTCCCATCAAAGAAAAGCCCGGAACGCAATGGCTTCACTGCTGAATTCTAACAAATATTTAAAGAAAAATTAAATACCAATACTAGATTAACTATTCCAAAAGATACAGAAGACTTCTGAACTCATTCCATGAGGGCAATATTACCCTGATCACAAAATCAGACAAAAACACAAGAAAAAAAAGAAACTACAAGCCAATATCTCAGATGAGCAAAGATGTAAAAATCCAGAGAGAAAGGTCAGGTTACCCACAAAGGGAAGTCTATCAGAATAACAGCAGATCTCTCTGCAGAAACTCCACAAGCCAGAAGAGAGTGGGGGCCAATAGTCAAAATTCTTCAAGAAAAGAATTTTCAACCCAGAATTTCATATCCAGCCAAACTAAGCTTTATAAGTGAAGGAGAAATAAAATCCTTTACAGACAAGCAAATGTTGATTTTGTTACCACCAGGCCAGCCCTACAAGAGCTCCTGAAGGAAGCACTAATCATGGAAAGGAACAACCAATAGCAGCCACTGCAAAAACATGCCAAAATGTAAAGATGATCGATGCTAGGAAGAAACTGCATCAACTAACGAGCAAAATAACCAGCTAACATCATAATGTCAGGATCAAATTCACACCTTACAATATTAACCTTAAATGTAAATGGACTAAATGCTCCAATTAAAATACACAGACTGGCAAATTGGATAAAGAGTCAAGACCCATTAGTGTGCTATATTCAGGAAACCCATCTCACGTGCAGAGGCACAGAGAGGCTCAAATAAAAGAGGATGGGGGAAGACCTACCAAGCAAATGGAAAACAAAAAAGGCAGGGGTTGCAATTCTAATCTCTGATAAAACAGACTTTAAATCAACAAAGATCAAAAGAGACAAAGAAGGCCATTACATAATGGTAAAGGGATCAATTCAACAAGAAGAGCAAACTATCCTAATATATATGCACCCAATACAAGAGCACCCAGACTCATAAAGCAAGTCTTTAGAGACCTACAAAGAGACTTAGATTCTCACACAATAATAATGAGAGACTTTACACCCTACTGTCAACATCAGACAGATCAATGAGACAGAAAGTTAACAAGGATATCCAGAAATTGAACTCAGCTCTGCACCAAGTGGACCTAACAGACATCTACAGAACTCCCCACCCAAAATCAACAGAATATATATTCTTCTCAGCACCACATCGCACTTATTCCAAAATTGACCACATAGTTGGAAGTAAAGCACTCCTCAGCAAATGTAAAAGAACACAAATTATAACAAACTGTCTCTCAGACCACAGTGCAATCAAACTAGAATTCAGTATTAAGAAACTCACTCAAAACTGCTCAACTACATGGAAACTGAACAACCTGCACCTGAATGACTGCTGGGTAAATAACAAAATGAAGGCAGAAATAAAGATGTTTTTTGAAACCAACGAGAACAAAGACACAACATATCAGAATCTCTGGGACACATTTAAAGCAGTGAGTAGAGGGAAATTTATAGCACTACAATGCCCACAAGAGAAAACAGGAAAGATCTAAACTTGACACCCTAACATCACAATTAAAAGAACCAGAGAAGCAAGAGCAAACACATTCAAATGCTGCAGAAGGCAAGAAATAACTAAGATCAGAGCAGAACTGAAGGAGATAGATATATATATATTTTTGGAGGGAAAAAAACCCTCCAAAAAATCAATGAATCCAGGAGCTGGTTTTTTGAAAAGATCAACAAAATTGATAGACCACAAGCAAGACTAATAAAGAAGAAAAGAGAGAAGAATCAAATAGAAAAAATTAAAAAAAAATGATAAAGGGGATATCATCACTGGTCCCACAGAAATACAAACTACCATCAGAGAATACTGTAAACACTTCTATGCAAATAAATGAAAAAATCTAGAAGAAATGGATAAATTCCTGGACACATACACCTTCCCAATACTAATCCAGGAAGAAGTTGAATCTCTGAATAGACCAATAACAGGCTCTGAAATTGAGGCAACAATTAATAGCCTACCAACCAAAATAAGTCCAGGACCAGATGGATTCACAGTCAAATTCTACCAGAGGTAAAAGGAGAAGCTGATACTATTCCTTCTGAAACTACTCCAATCAATAGAAAAAAAAAGGAATCCTCCCTAACTCATTTTATGAGGCCAGCATCATCCTGATACCAAAGCCTGACAGAGATACAACAAAAAAACAGAATTTTAGACCAATATCCCTGATGAAAATCAGTGCAAAATCCTCAATAAAATACTGGCAACCTGAATCCAGAAACATATCAAAAAACTTATCCATCATGACCAAATGGGCTTCATCCCTGGGATGCAAGGCTGTTTCAACATAAGGAAATCAATAAACACAATCCAGCATATAAACAGAACCAACAACAAAAACCACATGATTATCTCAATAGATGCAGAAAAGGCCTTTGACAAAATTCAACAGCCCTTCATGCTAAAAACTCTCAATGAATTTGGTATTGATGGGACGTATCTCAAAATAATAAGGGCTATTTATGACAAACCCATGGCCAATATCATACTGAATGGGCAAAAACTGGAAGCATTCCCTTGGAAAACTGGCACAAGACAGGGATGACCTCTCTCGCCACTGCTATTCAACATAGTGTTGGAAGTTCTGGCCAGGGCAATGAGGCAGCAGAAAGAAATAAAGGGTATTCAGTTAGGAAAAGAGGAAGCCAAATTGTCCCTGTTGCAGATGACATGACTGTATATCCAGAAAAACCCCATTGTTTCAGCCCAAAATCTCCTTAGGCTGATAAGTAACTTCAGCAAAGTCTCAGGATACAAAATCAATGTGCAAAAATCACAAGCATTCTTATACAACAATAACAGACAAACAGAGAGCCAAATCATGAGTGAACTCCCATTCACAATTGCTTCGAAGAGAATAAAATACCTAGGAATCCAACTTACAAGGATGTGAAGGACCTCTTCAAGGAGAACTAGAAACCACTGCTCAACAAAATAAAAGAGGATATAAACAAATGAAAGAATATTCCATGCTCATGGATAGGAAAAATCAGTATCGTGAAAATGGCCATACTGCCCAAGGTAATTTATACATTCAATGCCATCCCCATCAAGCTACCAATGACTTTCTTCACAGAATTGGAAAAAACTACTTTAAAGTTCATATGGAACCAAAAAAGAGCCCGCATTGCCAAGTCAATCCTAAACCAAAAAAAGAAAGCTGGAGGCATCACGCTACCTGACTTCAAACTGTACTGCAAGGCTACAGTAACCAAAACAGCATGGTACTGCTACCATAACAGAGATACAGACCAATGGAACAGAACAGAGCCCTCAGAAATAATACCACACATCTACAACCATCTGATCTTTGACAAACCTGACAAAAACAAGAAATGAGGAAAGGATTCCATATTTAACAAATGGTGCTGGGAAAACTGGCTAGCCATATGTAGAAAGCTGAAACTGGATCCATTCCTTACACCTTATACAAAAAATTAATTTGAGATGGATTAAAGACTTAAATGTTAAACCTAAAACCACAAAAACCCTAGAAGAAAACCTAGGCAATACCATTCAGAACATAGGCATGGGCAAGGACTTCATGTCTAAAACACCAAAAGCAACGAAACAAAAGCCAAAATTGACAAATGGGATCTAATTAAACTAAAGAGTTTCTGCACAGCAAAAGAAACTACCATCAGAGTGAACAGGCAACCTACAGAATGGGAGAACATTTTTGCAATCTACTCATCTGACAAAGGGCTAATATCCAGAATCTACAAAGAACTCAAAGAAATTTACAAGAAAAAATCAAACGACCACATCAAAAGTGGGTGAAAGATATAAAGAGACACTTTTCAAAAGAAGACATTGACGCAGTCAACAGACACATGAATAAATGCGCATCATCACTGGCCATCAGAGAAATGCAAATCAAAACCACAGTGAGATACCATCTCATACCAGTTAGAATGGTGATCATTAAAAAGTCAGGAAACAACAGATGCTGGAGAGGATGTGGAGAAATAGGAACGCTTTTACACTGTTGGTGGGACTGTAAACTAGTTCAACCATTGTGGAAGACAGTGTTGCGATTACTCAGGGATCTATAGCTAGAAATACCATTTGACCCTTCCATCTCATCGCTGGGTATATACCCAAAGGATTATAAGTCATGCTGCTATAAAGACACATGCACACAAGTTTATTGCAGCACTATTCACAATAGCAAAGACGAAATCAACACCAATGTCCAACAATGATAGACTGGATTAAGAAAATGTGGCACATATACACCATGGAATGCTATGCAGCCATAAAAAATGATGAGTTCATGTCCTTTGTAGGGACATGGATGAAGCTGGAAACCATCATTCTCAGGAAAGTATCGCAAGGACAAAAAAACAAATACCACAGGTTCTCACTGACAGGTGGGAATTGAACAATGAGAACACTTGGACACAAGAAGGGGAACATCACACACTGAGACCTGTTGTGGGGTGGGGGAATGGGGGAGGGATAGCATTAGGAGATATACCTAATGTAAATGACAAGTTAATGGGTGCAGCACACCAACATGGCACATGTATACATATGTAACAAACCTGCACATTGTGCACACGTACCCTAGAACTTAAAGTATAATTAAAATAAATAAATAAATAATTGTATATAATAAAAATCCACACTTACCTAAGCAATCTACAGATTGAATGCAATCCATATTAAAATACCAATGACATTCTTCACAGATATAGAAAAATAATCCTAAAATTTTGATGTAACTATTCAAAATACGCAGAATAGCCAAAGTCATTGTGAGCAAAAAGAATAAAACTGGAGGAATCATACTACCTGACTTCAAATTACATTACAAAGCTATAATAACCAAAATAGCAAGGTAGTATCATAAAAAAAGACACACAGATCAATGGAACAGAGTAGAGATCCCAGAAATAAATCCACACATATGCAGTGAATTCATTTTCAACAAAAGTGCCAAGAACATACATAGGGGAAAGGACAGACTCCTCAATAAATGGTGCTGGAAAATTGGATATCCACATGCAGAGAATGAACCTACACTCCTATCTTTTGCCATGTATAAAAATCAAATCAAAATGGATTAACACTTATATCTAAGACCTCAAACTATGGAACTATGGAAGAAAACATTAGGGAAACTCTCCAAGACATTGGTCTTGGCAAAAATGTCCTGAGTAAGACTTCAAAAACACAGGCAACCAAAGCATAAATGGACAAATGGGATCACATCAAGCTAAAAAGCTTCTGCACAGCAAAGGAAACAATCAACAAAGTAAAGACAACCCACAGAAGGGGAGAAAATATTTGCAAACTATCTATCAGACAAGGTATTAATAATACTCAGAATATATAAGGAGCTAAAACAACTCAATAGAAAAGAAAGCTAAATAATCCAATTTAAAAATAGGTAAAAATATCTGAAGAGACATTTCTCAAAAGAAGACATGCAAATGGACAAGAGGCTTATAAAAAATCTATTTTATCCAAAAGAGAGGCAAATAACAAATGCTAACAGGATGTGGAGAAAAGGAACCCTTGTACACTGTTGATGAAAATGTAAAGTAGAACAACCACTATGGAGAACATTTTGGAGATTCCTCGAAAAACTAAAAATAGAGCTACCATATGATCCAGCTTTCCCACTGCTAGATATGCACTCGAAAAAAAGAAATTAATGTATCAATGAGATATCTGCATTCCCATGTTTATTGCAGCACTATTCACAATAGCCAGGAAATGCAATCAACTTAAGTGTCCATCAACAAGCAAAAGGATAAACAAAATGTGGTACACATACACAATGGAATATTATTCAGCCATAAAAAGCAAATGAGATCCTGTCATTTGCAACAACGTGAATGAAACTGCAGGACATTATTTTAAATAAAATAAACGAAGTGTGGAAAGATAAATTTTGCCTATTCTTATTCATATATAGGAGCTAAAACTTAAAACATTTGAAGTCACAGAAATACAGAATAGAATGATGGGTACCAGGAGCTGGAAAGAGTAGTGGGGGGGTGGGAGGACATTAATGTATGAAAAAATATAGTTATGTAAAATGAATAAAATCTAGTACTTTATAGCAAAATAGGGTAACTATAGTCAAAAAATTATTTATTGTATATTTTAAAATAACAAAAAGTGGAATTAGAATGTTCCTAACAGAAACAAATGATAAATGTTTGAAGTAATAGATACCCCAATGACCTTGATGTGATTAGTATTAATATAAATTGCATTCCTGTATCAAAATATCACATGTACCACATAAATATATACACCTATTATGTATAATTATTTTACAGTAATAACTAAAAATTTAAAAAATAAGTTTAATAATGTTATCACAGAGGTAAAAAAAATGTAAGTGTTAAGCATTACTCAAACCGATCTTCAAATCATTTAAAAAGTCAGTTAAGTCTATGAATAGACTATGCCTAATTTTGCCCAACAAACATACAAATTGTGAAAGCTTCTGAATGAAAATGACTCATCTCAAAGTTCAGAAAGACAAAAATGATTGGAATATTTTTATTCAATCCTGCTTTTAAAGGCAACTCTGAATCTATAAGCTTATAAGAAATGAAGTGAATTGGACTAGATAAAATATGCAGGGGATTTTTAAAATCTTCCCTTACCCATATGTGACAAAGATATTATATTCTAATGGGTTTAATGAATACCACAAATATTTGACTATTTCTTGTCCTCACTGTACGGCCAGTTCATAACTATTGCACTCATATAATCCTAGAAACCTTGTAGTATAGTTTGAAGTCAGGTAGCGTGATGCCTCCAGCTTTGTTCTTTTGGCTTAGGATTGTCTTGGCAATGCGGGCTCTTTTTTGAACAGACACTTCTCAAAAGAAGACATTTATACAGCCAACAGACATATGAAAATATGCTTATCATCACTCACCATTAGATAAATGCAAATCAAAACCACAATGAGATACCATCTCACACCAGTTAGAATGGCAATCATTAAAAGGTCAGGAAACAACAGGTGCTGGAGAGGATGTGGAGAAATAGGAACACTTTTACATGTTGGTGGGACTGTAAACTAGTTTAATGATTGTGGAAAAGTGTGGCGATTCCTCAAGGATCTAGAACTAGAAATACCATTTGACCCAGCCATCCCATTACTGGGTATATACCCAAAGGATTATAAATCATGCTGTTATAAAGACACATGCACACATATGTTTATTGTGGCACTATTCACAATAGCAAAGACTTGGAATCAACCCAAATGTCCCTCAGTGACAGACTAGATTAAGAAAATGTGGCACATACACACCATGGAATACTATGCAGCCACAAAAAAGGATGAGTTCATGTCCTT
Organism: Chlorocebus sabaeus; assembly: GCF_047675955.1. Lineage (NCBI taxonomy): Eukaryota > Metazoa > Chordata > Mammalia > Primates > Cercopithecidae > Chlorocebus > Chlorocebus sabaeus. Next base: position 41,793,040 of record NC_132910.1, on the reverse strand, counting down.
TGTAGGGACATGGATGCAGCTGGAAACCATCATTTTCAGCAAACTATCACAATAACGAAAACCAAACACTGCATGTTCTCACTCATAGGTGGGAATTGAACAATGAGATCACTTGGACACAAGAAGGGGATCATCACACATTGGGGCCTATTGTGGGTGCAGCACCCCAACATGGCACATGTATACATATGTAACAAACCTGCACGTTGTGCACATGTACCCCGGAACTCAAAGTATATTAAAAATAAATAAATAAAATAAATAAATAATAAAAAAAAATCCTAGAAACCATTCTATAGGGCTGATAATCCTAAAATAAATTATGTTTCCACTGGAACAATGTCATAATTGGTATGGCGTTCCTGATCAAGGACTTAGTGTCGAAAAAGCAAGAGCTTTATCAGACAGTGCATCATAAGAAATATCTGTGTATTTGTATAATAAATTACAATGTCAAAACTGTGCATAAGCACACCACACACAATTATTGTTACTAGAAGCCTTAATTCACATCTATGTAAACATATATCATTATTTAACCAGAAATTTTACCTTTAATTTATTCATATTTATTAGATGCCTATTTTTGCACCAGGTGCTATATTAATGACTGCAAGAAATGCCAGTATATACACAGTTCCTTCCATTTAAAAGATTGAAATCTTTAAGGTAAAATGAGATACATTCAAATAACTATGTGGTGAGTGTTATATGCATGATACAATTTAGAAGGGTACTGAAAGGAAAATATGATTAGTAACTGGAAAAACAAATAAAAGCATAAAGGATTAGGGCTGTTAATCTAAAATTTGTGCCAGTTATCAACAAATGTAATTTCATGTTTAATGAGTGATACTTGTGATTTTCTTCCTTAAAATTTATAAGAATTGAGGAGAATGATTCATGTGGCTCCATTTCCTTAAAAATATTAATGGCTTCCATTTTTATTAGATGTCTCTGTAACCATGCAATATTTGCTTTAATTCTATTAACCATCAGTTACACTAAAAACTGCAATAGTTATTTTAACTCCCCAAAGCCCTAACATTTTACATACTGCAAAGTTTCATTCAGAATTTCAAGATTAAGAACAGAAATTTTCAAAATCAGATCTTCTAATTATCATTTGTCTTTTTTGCTTTTTTTTTTTTTTTTGAGGCAGAGTCTTTCTCTGTTGCCCAGGCTGGAGTGCAGTGGTGCGATCTCAGCTCACTGCAACCTCTGTTTCCCACATTTAAGAGATTCTCCTGCCTCAGCCTCCCGAGTAGCTGGGAATATAGGCGCCCACCACTACGCCCGGCTTATTTTTTGTATTTTTAGTAGACACAGGGTTTCACTGTGTTAGCCAGGATGTTCTTGATCTCCTAACTTCATGACCCGCCCACCTCGGCCTCCCAAATTGCTGGGATTACAGGCATGAGCCACTGCGCCCAGCCTGTCTTGTTTTTAATTTCAAGCTCAAACAACTTTCATGCCATGAAACAGAAGTGTGAAGGTGCATATACCAAATGGGCCCAGTAGGATTCTTTTGCTCGGTGGATTGCACAAGTGGGGTGTTTTGAGACTGATTTTTATTTTTAATATTAATCACAAGATTCATTTTGTATGTTCTTCTTTACTGTCCCAACTTTCTTTCAGCATACCTGCTCAGCACTCACAGCTGGGTCTCAGTTAGAGAAATGAACAAAAGACACAAGAAACTTATGCATATATTTAATAGTGTCATTGACTGTGTGAAATAAGGCAATTTCACAGGGAAATTATGCATATATTTAACAGTGTCATTGACTGTGTGAAATAAGGCAATTTCCCGTTTCAGGGAAACGGGAGTTCATGTGCCCATTTTAAATGTTCTTAATTTTTTATTTCGATGCTTACAATCCAAATCAAGAATGCCCCACCCATTCTGAACTTAAAGATGGTCAAAATGGTAAAGCAGTTGTATTGGCAAGATAATGTTTAACCTTATGTCTCCCTTTGGGAACTCAAAAATCCTCAAGTACTGTCTCTTTCATCTTTGATTCTTCGGAGCAGATTGTTAATAAATATTTATTATAAGAAACTGTGAATGCTTTAATGAATGAAGAAATGAAGAATTACAATGAATAAAGAATAAGCTTACAAATGAGAAAACAGCAGGCCCCAGAAGAAAAGTAAATGAACAGTAAAGTGCTTGGCTATCTCAAATAGGGTACAATTAGTCTTATATATTATTCTACTATTATCAATAACTAAATTCTGCAGTTCAACATACCAAAAAATTAAAATGTGATATGAGATGTTAATGATCTGCAAGTAACTACTTCTTATTAATCAAATATAAATCTGATTTGTTCTTCTACCAAAGTCCTATAGTTATGTTTTTACTGTGTCATTCACAGTTTCCACATAAAAGCAGCAGGATGCTAAACGAAAGAAAACATGCTGTGTCAGAGTAAAACTGGCCATAAATGAAAGTTGTGTGAATCGCTCAGCACAAACAGTACAGGGCAACTTTGCAAACGCATTTGCTGAGGAATCTGAAGACAATACAACTTTCAAAACCAACGGCTTGTTGCAATGAAAATAAATACTTACAAAAATAGTAAAGATTCCTTGAGTCAAGGAAAAAAGTAAACTTAGTTCACTTAAGATACACATCTCAAGGCCTTTAAGTAAGAAAGAGAGAATATTCTAAAGAATAAAACCTGTAATATATATGAATTCTTCAATTTCAGAGATGTTTTCATCTTTTCAACCACAAAAACCAGCACAGTATGAAGCACAAAGTCAGGGCCCATTAAATGTCTTTTGACAAAAGGGAAAGAGGAGGCAAGCAGTAAATCTCAGTTAATTAAAAGAACTTGGATACAACAAAATATTTGGCAATATGATAGTCATTAAGTGCTCACCAAACCTGAGTCTCCACCTCTAGATACAGGAAAGTGATTATTCTTCTTGGCTGCTTTTGTTTCTAGTTTGGACCATATGATTAGATCTGACCAATGAGTTGTGAGCAGAAGTAAAGTGAGTCTCACAATTCAAAGTATTTTATTACAGGGACCTCCAGAGATCTCTTTCTTTTTTGCCATGGTGAAAGGCAATGTTTGAAAAGTTAGCTGCTTCAACAGCCTGAATACAGGAGGAGGAGACACTGAACAGAACCCCAACGTCTTCCACAATAACCATGCAGCCTAAGTGAGACAGAAATCCATATTATATAAAGTCGCTAGATTTGGAAGTTATTTTTTTATTTATTTTATTTATTTACTTATTCATTTATTTTTGAGAAGAAGTCTCACTTTGTCGTTCAAGCTGGAGTGCAGTGGTGTGATCTTGGCTCACTGCAATCTCCAACTCCCAGGTTCAGGCCATTCTCCTGCCTCAGCCTCCTGAGAAGCTGGGATTACAGTCACCCGCCACCATGGCTAACTAATTTTTATATTTTTACAAAATACAAATAGAGACAGGGTTTCGCCATCTTGGCCAGGCTGGTCTCAAACTCCTGACCTCAAGCGATACCCCTGCCTCGGCCTCCCAAAGTGCTGGGACTACAGGCTTGAGCCACCGCACCCAGCGGTATTTTTTTATCACTTAGCCAAGTTTACCCTGACTCATCCACTTAGGCATTTTTCCTTCCTTTAATGGTACCAGGTCTTTTGTATTGTTCATTACATTGAATCTACTCTCGCATTAACTTTTCTAGAGAGTAATCTTGTAAATATTTAGAATCAGAATTCACTGTGTAAAGCCGTTGGAGAACCCATGACAAATCCTTACATTTATACATTTATATACCATAATCTGGAGAGAAAGTTCCTGAAGTAAGTTCTTTAAAGAAATAAGTTCTTTAACTTTTTTCTAGAATGGCATTTTAAATTTTTTGGACAATGCCAAGGAAGGTATTCAGAAAGTTACTCATTAGAGAAAAATTGGAAAAATACTATAAAGTGGTTTGAAAAAATAGAATAAATGTGAACACTTAACAAATTGTTCCAAATTTACTTTGGTTTCTTTTAACAAACCTAAGCAAATCCCAATTTGCTCTCGGCATTTGATGTTTGAAGAGTTCATACATCCTGTCCTTTCCCTACCAGACTGAAATACCCCAGAAGTACATAAAAACAATAGAACCGTGGTTTATCTAACTATATCTAATCCATTAGGTAACATCTTTGGTCATTCAGGAAATGCTCAGCATCTTAATAAATACAGCCATATTTTATTACGAAAGTTGAAATCTCCATGAACTATATGAAGGTCTGCATTAATGCTAACATTAAAAATCAGGACTCATGAAGTATTACAAAACTCCCAAGTATGAATATCCTCTTTTGTGACAAAGTTCCTTTTTGATGGGATATCTCTCAATAAAGACATTGATACTATTCCTGAGCATTTCAAGAAACATGACCACATTTTAAGTTCAGATTAAGCACTAAATATTGTTTCTATTTTCCTCTTTTGTATCTCTTATGGAATGCTGCAGCCTAGACTTAAAGCAAGCAAGGTTAGACTGCCTTAAATGTTTTAATTTCATTACACCAAATTGATACAAACAATTGAAAAATGGCTCAAATTAATTTTAAATCTAATACATTTTCCCAAAAGATTGTAGGATTTGAACTTAGAAAGGATCCAAATCCAGATCCTATCTCTGCCATTTATGAGCTATGTCATTTTAGGCAAGCTGCTTATCTTCTCAGTGCCTTATTTTCCTCTTTTGCAAAATTTCATCACTACAGTATCATTTTTATAGTACTGTTGTGAGGACTGGATGTGATAAGATGTGTCAGGCATTAAAAGTAGTCCCTTGGTTCAAACAAGCATTAAAAACACATGTTTCTATTATAATTGCTTTAAAATAAAATAACCGAACCATGGATGCATTCTTAAATACATGCAGTTGCTTAAATTATTTTGGAAGAGGAATATAGAAATGTGTCACTTTTCACACATAGAGCTACAATTTTCCAAATATATGTCACTTGTTTCACATGTATCTAGAACTAAATAATCCCTACCATTTCTTCCTTACAGTGCTACAAGTAAAAAACATATTTCAAGCATTTTAAATTAATTAAGTGTAAAGTAACTGGCCGGGCGTGGTGGCTCACGCCTGTAATCCCAGCACTTTGGGAGGCGATGGCAATGGATCATCTGAGGTCAGGAGTTCAAGACCAATCAGGCCAACATGGTGAAACCACATCTCTACTAAAAATACAAAGATTAGCCTGGCATGGTAGCACACACTTGTGGTCCCAGCTACTCAGGAGGCTGAGTCACAAGAATCACTTGAACCAGGGAGGGGAGGTTGTAGTGAGCCAAGATTGCACCACTGCACTCCAGCCTGGGTGACAGAGCGAGGCTCTGGCTTAAAAAACTAAAAATGAAAATTAAAAAATGAATAAACTGTAAAGTAACTGAAAGATGACACATAACCTGTGAAATCCAAAGGAAGATGGTAAGATCGTGAAGTAGTTTTTGGTAGTTCTCTTTAGGACATTCAAAAGTTTCAGTATTTAATTCAGTAATTTTCATCTGTAAATCCAATGAACATGTACAATATTTTAAGTTTCTGTTCCAACGCTGATAGACTGTCCACCACCATGGCAGTGGTGTCTTCCTGCCATCTAGTGGAAAAACTATACTACTACAGGCACATTTTTAAAAACTTAAATATAAGGCCCTCAAACAAACAAAACCACTTCTTTTCTTTCTTAAGTTTTAAATCTTAAAAGTGGATCTGAGGGCTGGGCGCGGTGGCCCAAGCTTGTAATCCCAGCACTCTGGGAAGCTAAGGCGGGTGGATCACTTCAGGTCAGGAGTTCAAAACCAGCCTGGTCAACATGGTGAAACCCCATCTCTACTAAAAATACGTTGTGCACATGTACCCTACAACTTGAATAATAATAAATAAATTTTAAAAAAAATAAAATAAAATAAAATAAAATAAAAAATAAATAAATAAATAAATAAATAAATAAGTTTTCTGACACACAAAAAAAAAAAAAAAAAAAAAAAAAATTAGCCGGGCATGGTGGTGGGTGCCTGTAATCCCAGCTACTCAGGAGGCTGAGGCAGGAGAATTGCTTGAACCTGGGAGGTGGAGGTTGCAGTGAACCAAGATCGCACCAGTGCACTCCAGCCTGGGCGACAGAGCAAGACTCTGTCTCAAAAAAAAAAAAAACCCAAACCTGAGAAGAGTGACTTTGTGATATTATAAGCACTTTTTACAATTTATGTATGTATGTATGTATTTATTTATTTTATTGAGACCAGGTCTCACTCTGTTGCCCAGGCTGAAGTGCAGGGTCGCAGTAACTCACTGCAGCCTCCAACTCCTGGACCCAAGTGATCCTCCCACATCAGCCTTCTGAGTAGCTGGGACTACAGGTGTAAGCCACCACTTCTAGCTAATTATTAAATTTTTTTTTAGAGACGAGTTCTCGATACTTTGCCTAGGCTGGTCTCAAACTAGAATTATTTAAATTAAATGCAGTATGAAAAACACGAGATATGACAAAATATGTAAAAGGCACAACTTTCAAAGTTGAATAGTGTACTGCTATTAATATAAATACCTCTCCATGAAGAAATAGTGAAAATGTTGTGATGATAAATGTTTTGTAATACTTCATTAGTCCTAACTTTTAATCGTGCATCAACTGGAAATCTTTTTTAACAAATTTTCATACTTAGATCAAAAATATCCATTGCAACAATAATAACATAACAGCCAATGCACAAAAGAACAAAATGAAGCATGAAATACATATTTCCATATGTACAAATGTAAACACACACTCACATAGTCATTTTTTAGTGTAATGGAAACAAGATGCCTATTATCATTTGCTATTTTGTGGTTACAAATTTGCCCAGGATTAAGAAATGGCCACACCAGAAAAAAATTATTAAAACCTCTAACATCAAGCACAGTGATTTTGCTATCACACAATGTTACCTTACTAACTTAAGGCTTCTTCACAAAATAATTATCAGATCTCAATTACCTAATATTTTCATTTGAAACTCAATTACATAAAATAATAGAGATATCATAAGTAATTAATTTCTGAGCATTTTTCACATATATACATGGATAGGTAGGTAGAAAGATTATTTTAAAGGAACATTTTTAGACAATAGATGTTAAATACTCTGCTGAAAAAGGACACATCTGTGAGAAGTTAAGCAAAGTGATCTCCAAAAGGCAATCACACTCTAATACATGTGAAACCTGAGGCCACATGGACCCAAAGCTGCAGTTCACCCCTCATCTCTTCCCATCCCGGAGTCTGTCTCATACTATGAGGGAGCTTCATACTAACGCCTCTGTGACACCCTAGTTCACACATAAAAACTCAGACCATGCCTCTCCCCATACACCCCACCTCCACCCTCATACTAAAAGCAGGTTCTACAATTTGGACCAGGAATAGGGTATCTTGATTACCTCCAATGTATGCAAGGATTGGATGGGCATTTCACATTGGTCCTCATAAGCTTCACACCAACTCCTCACCCTTTGTGGAAGGGCACTGCAGGAGGACAGTGAGGTTAGGGTCTACTAGGGACTAAGAGTGGTACCAGAGTCAGTGTGATTTACAAATGGGTATTTTCTAGAGGACTATATGGTGGAGAGAGGATGCGAAATAATGGTGTCAAAGGAGATCCTCATGTTCAGCATTTTTCCTAGTTTCTGTATTCAAGGGTCTTGTTCTAGAATAAAGAATGTCAAACTTTCCATGGAAGCAAGGAAGACAGGAACTAAAGACAGTTGTCATGGTGAACTCCATCCTGACCTAGACGAAAAATTTGTTTCTCTGACTTGTAATGTCAACTATGGAAACAAATTTTCCCTTCAAATATGAGGTGTTTATCCTGTAGTCTGTGTTCATTCTGCAAGAGGCATGAACATACCAGATACAGACAGTATTATTCTATTAGAGACAGATGTATGTATATACTTACCAAACTGTTCATTTTTGAAGATGAAGAACCTGCTCTTTGCTTTCTTAAACTATTAACTTCTTCTATATTTCCATCTTTTGGTTTCAAAATCATTCTGCTACTCCCTGCAGTACCTTCTGACGAGGATCGCAGTCTCCTCTCTATAAATCTTCCTTCACGAAATGGACTGAGACTACTGGCAAGAACTATGGAAAGGAAAATAAATAAAAATGAACGTAAATATTTAAATGTACTTTTTACAAATGTCCCACTGAGAGATCGCAGAAAACTCTTAGTGTTATTCAAAGCTTCTCTATCATGAGAAAACTTTTACATATATAGTATCAGTTTAGTTCACTTAATCATGTTATCTCTTTGAAGCCCAAAAATTCTGGAGTCATCCTTGGTTGCTTCATAGCTCACGTTAATCACATAAACAAACCCTGTCCTTATTTCCTTCAAACTGTATACAGAATCTGATTCCTTCTACCTCTCTTTCTAAGACCCTGGACCAAATCCAATCTATGCTTGTTTGGTTACTGCAATATTTGCTACAATTCTCCTGCCTCTGCCTACTCCCATCTGCCTCTCCACCCCCAACACAAACTACATTCCACATGGTAGCCAGAATCATATACTTAAAACATAAATGAGAGCCATCACCATCACTCTTCTAGATAAAAAGTGATGTTTTCCAAATGGCATAACATATTCTTCATAATACGACCTATATGACTGCTCTTTCTGTCCACAAACCAGGGACAGGAGGGGCACCCTGTTCACCTGCTCACCTCTGTAACCTCATGTCCTGCTCTCCCCTCCATCACTCTGCTTATGCTACACTGGACACCTGCTGCTCTGGTACATCACCAGCATGCTCCAGCCCCACACAGCCTTTGACCCACAACCTTGCACTAATATATTTCTCTCAAATATCTATATGACATATTCTTTAAGTTCCTTCAAACCTTTACCAATATGTTACCTTGGGTATCATCCCACTCACATTTAAAAATGCAAACTGCAATCCCACCTCTGCTTCCTAAGCCTTTATTCTGCTTTAAACTTACCCTCAGCAGTTATCACCATCTGATATAAACAGCATGTTAACTGAGTATCCCCGGTAGAAAGTAAGCCTCAGGAAGACAGGGATCTAGGCCTATTTTGTGTACTGCTACATACCTAGTGCCTAATATAATGTTAAAACCATAAATATTTGCTGAATGAATGAATGAGTAAATGAATAAATTATTCTAATTAGGCTCATCTACTAGTTTAAAGACTGTACAGAATCTATTAGTCCAATACATAGCAGTTCTTTTAAAATAACTTTTTAAGCCAATGAATACAAGTTAAATTGTCAGATAACTCAACATTTTATTGTTAGTTCTGATATGATTGTACACCTAATACACTTAGATGTGTATCAAGTACTGGCTTAAATGTTTCATACAAAATACAAACTAAATTTAGCATTATGAAGGTTAGTGTCTACAGCAAATGTTTATTGGATAAAATGCATTTACTTAGCTGTTTTTAAAACTTTAAACTTCAAAATTATAAAATCCTTATAAATAGAACACAAATATTTTCACAAACTAAAGGATAGTATACTGTCCTTGTTGACATTACCAGCTTATTTATCCAAGAACAGCCAACACATTATCAAATCAGCAAAATTAATGTGTTATTCTGTTACAATTAGGATCTGAATCAACATATTAATAGTCTCCAAGATAATTGGTCATTCTCTAATTTCCAGAGAGAGAAACATACACAGTATTCAATTAGGCCTTGAGGAAAGTCATCATTACTAAATAAGAATTAGATATGTCAGGATAATTACATTTCTATCCCTTTTTGATGTAATTTAAAAACTTCCTGACTTTCAATATCAAGTCCATCATTTGCTAACAATGTGACCCTATAAAGTTATTTAACTTATTATAAATCTTAGTTATTAATATGACATGCAAAATTTTTATAAGGTCTATATAAAATAGTGCATTCAATTTTCTTAGTACATTTTTGGGTACATATTAATTGTACAAAAGGGTAACCATCATTAATATCATCATCATTATCATATTCTCATGATTGTATTACAGGTAAAGAAGCTACGCATGTATGACTAAAGCCAAGACCACAGACAAGAATACAAAGTTCAAAAAATGGACAAAACATGGTCAGGTGCATAAAAGTGATCTTGTATCAAATGGGAAAAGTATTAAGACAGCTGGAAAATTAAGTCTTGTATTTAAAACTTTAAAATTTCATGTTTATGGATGAACTATATAATCCTATTACTCATGACATTATGTTATATAAATTTTATTTCATATTTTAAGTCATGACATGTAGTAAAGCACAGTTATGGAGAGCCAGAGCTTTGGATTCAGAGTTGTAATTTGACTGCACTACTTGCCAGCTGTGTGATTCTTTAGCCTCTGTTCTCACATTTGTAAAATGGGAACCATAGGAGCCTACCTCATAGGATTTGTATCCCAATAAATGAATTACTAGTTTTGTGATTGTCGACACACAATTTACCTTTGCTCCCATTTTCTTGCCTGCAAAATAGCTTATGATAATAGTAGCAATTTCAGTCATTTTAATTAATGGATATAAAGTAATATCTAGGACATAATCACCTCCAAATTTGGGGAAATTAGTAGTAGTAATAGTAGTAGTAGCATTAATGATAGCAGAGAAAAAGGAATTAAAATATGTCTAAGACAGCCCAGCAGGTGGTATTTTTCAATAATTTTCTTGAACTGAATTTCATGTTAAAAAAACAAAATTTTCTGTAGCCATATTAGAGTAATTCATATATACTACCACTTTTTTTAAACTATAAAGAGAAGGTGTCCAAAGTTGCAGAGTTAATGTCAGAGGCAGGGTTGAAACCTGTCTCCAGCTTCCGAAGATAGGTTATTTTTAAGCTTACAATTCTGTTTTTGTATCTAGAGATAGGAATTATTTATATTGAAACATAGATCCTATTTAATAATGAAAGCTTAGTTAACAAAGGAAATTGTTAAATTATACAAATTTTATAGTGATTTTAGCTGGAATATATCAATTTCATTAAATGAGAAATACCAATGCCTCTATAATAAACTGTATAAAAGACAGTCCTTACTTTGGAGAAATCCACATTGCAAACAGAATTAGTTTCCTTTCACTTTCTTCTGAAGGTGCTCCAATAAGCACCATTAACTAAGAGGCTGCTTCTTAGTTATGGATAACATAACTAAGAAAAAATAAATAATATTGCTGAATTACATTGTCAGCATAATACAATTGATGTAAGTTTAAAATCAAGCAGGGGAAACATTTAACACAAATTATAAATAGGAAACCATTTTGAAAGTGAAAAAGAAGAAAAATGTGGTTTCCATTTATGAGATGGAATAAGAAAACTGAATAAAGTATAATGAAAATCAATTCATATCATTTGTTACACAAAGAAAATCAGCATACCTTTGGCAGGATTTGCTTCATATCCATATGACGTTTTGTTAAAAATATGATGATCACCAACAGTAGGTATTATCTTTGAATCTGAAATAGGATGGATCCCTTTAACATGTTCAGCTATTGCTTTATGTTGCTCATAAAATCCAAGTTTCCTTGGGGAGTCTGTCCCCAACATTGTTTCACCATTTTGTAACCCTATATTTTCTTCTCTTTCAGTATGTGCTGGTAGGTTACTCTCTGAGTGTCTCACACTTGTAGCAGGTAGTTCAGCAATTTGTAATAACACTTCCTTCTGATTAGCAGCAGAGGTTTCTGGTAAGGAATTAGATTCAGTGCTACATTGACCCTCTAACCTATATTTCCCGGGAGACATAATTGCACAGGGGACAGTTCCCATAAGTTCTATTGTTGTCTTTGTAACAGCAGCAGGATTGAGAGACATCTGAGAGGTAGAATCATTGTGGCCAAAGTTGTCACAGTGGGATGCCATGCTTCCACTTTTAGAAAATGCATCCGTTTCAGACACAGAATCTTCAGTCAAGGCTAAAAATTCTGAAGGTGTCTGAGCTGTGGTAAGATCAGCAGAAAGCAAAGGAGATTGTAAAGAGCTTCCTGCCCGTTCTGTTACATCCACAGAGCAGGATGGCGAAGCTCTTACTAACACAGGTTCTCTCTCTTGGTACTGTGTAACTTCCAATGAGAATTCAGACTGCTGTACCAGTGAAATAGATTGGCTCTGTAGAACTGGCTTAGAAAATTTATAGTGAGATGAAAAAGATTTAGGGAGTAGCTTCCTTGTTGACTGCTTAACAGAACGGCGAGTTTGGTCTTCTGTGAAACCAGAATCATCCCCTTCACTTTTGCCGGAACTTAGACAATTTATAAAGACATTCTTGTTAGTTGAGTGCTCTTTTTCCCTTTCAAAGTCCTCTGTCAAAGATCTTGTTATCTTCTTATTTCGTGAACTACTAAAACCAACAGAATGTCTTCCCCTGGTCTTAATATGTTCTTCCAAACTCAGTTTCTGCATATTGCTGTGACCAGGTTGAGCACCATTTGAAATACTAAGGTTCTGGTTGGTAGGTTCTTGCTTAGGCTCACTCCCCTTCTTATGGTGGAAGCTAATGGAAGGAGTACGGAATATGCTCCTCCGTTTACCTGTGCTACCTGAGCTTGAGTTAGTGCTGGAAGGAGAGGAACTGTGGACACCAACTGTATTACTGGAAGAAGGTGAAGAAGGAAGAGAATCATGTCTTCTGCTAATACTTCTTCTGAATATTGGCAACCGGGAGACCAGGGTAGATCGTCTTGATCCTGAGTCCCCCATTGGGACTCCAAGGCTTGCACTGTGAAAGCCAACTTAGCAGCCTGAGAAAGGTTAAAACAAAAAGAACATGTCAATAGAATTCAAGTACAAATAATACATTTTAAAACAAAATACTGTTTTTCAAGACACGAAATAGAATTTGGTTTATACTAAAACAATCAATAACAAAAATCTGATACCTAATAAACGTTTTTGAATTTATAAGTAGTAAAAATGATCCAATAACTTGTACTGATATTTTATAGTGATGCAAACATTTTAAGATTAACAAAAATATTTAAAGTTTATTCAAGAGTGTTGGCTTTGGAGACACCAGACTTACTACTTATAGCTGTTCCATAATTTTAGTAAACTGTTTATTCTTAACTTTTTATGTTTTTTTTTAGATGCAGTAGGCACGTGACAGACATAATAATTTCTGTCTGGGTAAATGCGCCACCATGAGTCTTGTCAGAGACTACTAGAAGTATTTTCATTTTATACCACATGATTCAACAAGTTCCTGATGGGAGCTCAACAGAATCATAAACAAGACAATGGTATAGCCTGACACCACAATCAGCACTCAAAGAAAAACCAATTGCTATAGACTTTTTTTTCTCTCTTTTTTTTTCTCTCTCTCTTTTTTAAATTTTACTTTAAGTTCTAGGGTATATGTGCACAACATGTAGGTTTGTTACATATGTATTCATGTGGCATGTTGGTGTGCTGCACCCATTAACTCGTCATTTACAATAGGTATTTCTCTTATTGCCATTCCTCCCCCTTCCCCCGACCCCACCACAAGTTTGATTTGGGAAGCTGAGAGATAAGCAGGCCATTGGAAGAAGAAACTAAATCACAAGGATATAACGTAGGGTTACAAACAAGTTAAACTTATGAGAGAACCACAGGTGTCAGTTGAAGAAAATGCTTGAATAAAAACTAAGACAGTTGGTGACGTTGAGAGAAGTGAGAATGCATACTGAGAGAATCAGAAGCATAGAAAATTTATGAACCATATTAATGTCAGTATATTCAGGGTATCAATGGAGAAGATAAAGGAGGAGAAGGACAAGGGTGAAGAGAGGTGGCAGCTACAACTCATCAACTTCGACGTACCAGGTACTTTCCAACAGTTTATCTCTTTCACACCTTGTATTTCTAGAAATAGGTAATAAGACTATGAACATTTTACAACAGAAAAGCAACTTGTGTAATGTCATTCAGCCAATACCTGGCAAAACAGGAATAAAAAACCAAGCCTTATCTAACTATGGGGTAAGCTTATAATCAGCATGGTACATACTACATTCACTAATTAGTCACGAACTCCTACTGCTGAATGAAGGCCCTGCTATGTTTCTACATCAGGGATTCAAACTTGTACAGCAAATATTGTTATTCTAGTGACCACCATTTTTCACTGATTTTTAAACTGTACCCGATTTGGATGCTATTTTATTTATGAGTTTTGCTTAATCCTTCAACTGTAATGCACCCTCTCCCTTTGTAAATTGAATCAGACTCTGTTTCATTTCCTTAGTTTTTACAACCAAAACTACCTGACTAAAAATTAATACTATACAAAATTTAAAATCCTCTATTTTATCATCCTTGTAAATATGAGAATTGATCAAGTAAAATATTCATTTCCTTGAACAAGTATGTGACAAAAATGATGAATATTTGCTTTTAGATATTCATTCATAACTATTTAATATTTTTCTCCAAACAACATAAAATCTGACGTATTTGTATTATAAGATTTTTAGTGGATGATTTTTCACTACAGTCAATGACTTTAATTTTAAAACTTGATTTTATTTTTAATTCACAGATGACAATTGTATATACTTATGAGGTATAATGTGATTTTTGATATGTGTTTATATTATAAAATAATTAAGCAAATTAGCATACCTATCACCTCATATACATACCATTTTTTGTAGTGACAGCATTTAAAATGTACTCCTTTATCCATTTTGAAATATGCAGTACATTATTATTAACTATAGTCACCATGCTGTGTAATCAATCTCTAAAACTTATTTCTCCTGTCTAACTGAAACTCTGTACCCTCTGAACATTATTTCCCCATTCCCCTGGCCCCAACACCCCAGCCCCCGGTCTTACCATCCCGGTCTCTGGTAACCATTCTACTTTCTACGTCTAGGAGTTTAATGATTTAGATTCTACATATAAGGGAGATCATGCAATATTTGTCTGTCTGTGTCTAGGTTATTTCATTGAGCATAATGTCCTCCAAGTTTATCCATGTTGTGACATGTGACAGAATTTCTTTTTTAGGCTGAATAGCATTTCATTATATATATAAACCACATTTTCTTTATCCATTCATCCACAGATGTACACTTAGGTTTGTTGTATATCTTGGCTATCGTGAATAATGATGCAGTAAGCATAGCAGTACAGATATCTCTTTGACATACTGATTTCAATTGTTTGGTTATATATCCAGAAGTAGGATTGCTGGATCATATGATAGTTCTATCTTTAGTTTTGGAGGAACCTCCATACTGTGTTCCACAGAGGCTGTGCTAATTTACATCCCCACCAACAGTGTGCAAGAGTTCCCTTTTCTCCATATGAATTTGAATTTAAATCAAACTATATGTGAACCACTCCCAAAACATTTCAGTATTCTTGTAAGGCTTTGCTTGAAGAAAACCTAAAACATAAACATACATTTTAGCTCTTAAAATTGTTCACAAATAAAAATGTGTGATTTTCCTCACAGCTTAGATTTTCCAAAGTGTATACAATGAATAATACATGTTTTCATGACTATATTCTTTAAAATGTTTCAACTAACATCATTCACAGCCATGATTTTTTTCACTTACATGCAACATTTATTTCCATTCAATGCCTATTGAAGAATTTTTCTCTAATTAGAACAGAATCAACCATAATGATTTGCAGCTGGTTGTGAACCTATAGCCTTCAATGCCTGAATGTCAAGATATCAACCATCATTACTGAAATACTCAAAATTTATGTATATTAAATATTTATTGGCCATTTTTGAAGTATTTTCTGCATTTGGAGCAGCATTAAAAGAGTCAGTCCCATATCTCTTTAGCAAGTATTCAAAGGATCTAACTAATGAAAAAAAAATTTTAAACAATTTTATAATCACTCTTGCTCTTAAACACTTAATGAAAACCACCATACTTCCACTGGGCACAAATAATCTATTTAGGTCAGTGATATGTTTGTCCTAATTTCTTTAAGTAAAAACATCATAGATACCAAAAGGTATCTGCACATTATTGAATAACCTGGAGTAGATACAAATCTACTAGAGATAAATATCCTTCACATGTCTTTTATTTTTAACATGAACTCATATTTCCCTTGAGAGCTTCCCAGCTAAATAAGGAGAAAATAGACTATAGATCAGGATTATCCATATTCTTTAGGAAAGCTCTTTAAGGCTTGGATGCTGTCTACATTTCCAGATTCATTACTCTTCTCCTCACACTTCATGATCCATTTACACTGATGACTGTCATTTTCTTATCTTTCTTTCCTTTTCCTTTTCTTTCTTTCTTTGTTTTTTTGTTTTGTTTCGTTTGTTTTTATGTTTTGTTTTGTTTTTGGAGACAAGGTCTTGCTCTGTCACCCAGGCTAGAATGCAGTGGAGAGAACATAGCTAACTGCAGCCTCAAATTCATGTGCTCAAGCTATCCTTCTACCTCAGCCTCCCAAGTAGCTGGGACTACAGGCATACAGCATCATACCCAATTAACTTTTAAAAAAAGTTTCATAGAGACAGAGTCTTGCTATGTTGCACAGGCTGATCTCAAACTCCTGGCCTCAAACAATCCTCCTGCCTCGGTGTCCCAAAGTGTTGGAAGCCCAGGCATGAGCCACTGCACTTGGTCATGACTGCCATTTTCTGATCACTTTCACCTTCAAGACCTTTGAAGATTTAGGTCCACCAGCTTGGGATGCCCTTCCTGTAACTCCAACATGGCAAAAGCCTCCTACTTTAGTTTTGGAGGAACCTCCATACTGTGTTCCACAGAGGCTGTGCTAATTTACATACCCATCAACAGTGTGCAAGAGTTCCCTTTTCTCCATATGAATTTGAATTTAAATCAAACTATATGTGAACCACTCCCAAAACATTGCCCCTTCCAAGTTGCCATCCCCGACACTCTTTCCCTACCTGACAACCCATTCCCACTGTCTCCCATCCTGGAAATGGTACTCCTCCTTTACATTTCCTCAAGTATTAGCTTACATAGTAAGCATCTGTTTGTTTATCTCAAGTTACTATTTTGTCTTAATGACAAAAACCATTTCTCCTTACTTTGATACCCAGTGCCTGAGAAAATATGCAATTTGTACCAACAGAGTACACAGATTTCTATGTTTTAACTTCAACACTTCAGGATTTCAAACCTACATAAACATATTTTCTGTCTCACTGCCATGAATAAATCTTATAATCCTGAGGGTAATTATGCTAAATTACAACTTTTAGAGACTCATATTTATTAAAAGGCTTCCAAACTTTAAAAGTTCAATAATCTGAAATTTGCTAATAAACAGTTGAAAACATGAAAACATAATGCTGAATAAATTTCATGAAATAATATGTCATCACAGCAACTTCAATTATTCACTAAAGATAAATGCAACAACATCATAACTGCTAATTTTATTTCTTTTTACTGCAGTGTTTTTATAACAGTTACCTTTAATCCCTTAGCAAACATTGTATACATTTTTATAAGTTTCCAAATTGGATAAAATAAACATCTTTTCTCAATTCTTATCTAATATTTCTCGATTCAGAAATTATAGTCACTTTCATAATAATAGGTCTTAAAAATATGAAGGTTGAACTAGACCCATCCATTATCTAGGGGTCTTTACTACCATAAACGTTATTTTATTTTGAAAAAACAAATTTGTTACATAAGTTTTTTATTATAAATTTAATGATATGTAAATAAACAAAAGGTAAGATTAACTTGAAGACAACACTACTATACCAATGTATATGGGCCCTATTAGAAGTAAAACTCAGTTTGATCGCTTAGAAATTTTACAATGGCAACCTGAAGAAATAGTACTTTTGTTCTTTAGCACCAGGATTTAACAAAAGGCTTCCAGAAGGTACAGTACTCTATTCAGTGACCTCTACAACCTTAGCAAACACAATCATTACCCTTAACAGAGTACCACATTATAGGAGGATCTATTCTAAATAAACTTAGAGTCAAATTCCTTATTTGATATGGTTGAAGGAGATACAAATTCTAGTTAAATGATTCATAATTTGGACATGGATCATTAATATGTTACCTACTTAAAGTTGGACTAAAAGTAAAATATATTACATAATTAAGACATTTTAAAAATTACTATCTGGGTGCAGTGGTTCATGCCTGTCAATCCCAACACTTTAGGAGGCTGAAGTAGGAGGACAGCTTGAGCCCAGGGGTTGGAGACCAGACTGAGCAACATAGGGAGAGCTGAACTCTTGAAAAAATTAATTAACTAGGTATGGTGGCACACACCTGTTGTCCCAGCTACCTGGAAGGTTGAGGTGGGAGGATCCCTTGAGCCTTGAAGGTCAAGGCTGCAGTAAACCACAATCGCACCATTGCACTCTAGCCTGGGAGACAGAACAAGACCCTGTCTCACAAAAAAAAAAAATTATTTCTTTTGTGATTCCAAATGCATAAATTAACCAACAGCATAAAACAGTCCTGCAGGGTTTCAGAGCTGTATCATCTTGGAAGCTGACTACCATATACTTAAATAGGTCTATCTATCTGTACAGGTAAAAAGAAAGCAAAATTACCTTCGCTTTTCTTCTTTCTCATTGCTTTTCAAATATTTTCCTAGAATTTGTACACCCCTCATATTTTTTCATTATGAGTCATAGATGATGACATGTCACCTAGTCTCATATCTGAGATAATCCTAAGTATTCTTTGTCTCTCTTATATACCTCTTACATACACATGTAATTGGCACTTAAATGCAAGTACTACCACTTACTAATACTATAAACTGGAACATCAGTAATAATTACTTTATAGAGTATTTTAAGAATGAGAAGATACTACATCACAAGGACACTAACCCACTGCTTGGCACAGAGTAGATATACAGCTCTGCCTTTTCTGTTGAAATATATTCAAGCAAGAGGTAGATGGTGGTGCAGCTCTTAGAGTAGTTATGAAAATCATCTACTTAACAAAATGTGTGTCACAACCAGTCTATTAAAAATCACCTAAAACAATATTGAAGAGATGTATATAATGTGAGATCAGTACTCTGACCTCTTATAATCAAATTCCCTAAATTTATATTTTTATTGGCATTTGAAAACAAATGATCAATATTTGAAATGTTTAGGGGAATGCTGCATAAGTTAAATCTGTTCCCAGCTCTATTCTTTCCCAGAAAAACATTCAGAAAATAATCTGGTAGAGCCTAAATGACCACATTAAAAAGAAAATCTTCCATTATACTTGGTGAAAATAAAAGAAGATCCATGAAAGAAACAAATATTTCCTAGGTAATAATTTTAACATTAAGAAAATGATGGCAGAAAATTAATAATATGTAAACATATCAAAGGACATTGATCAATTTTTACCAAAATAAGTAGGATATCAGCTTGAAGTAACTTCCCAATCTTACCTAATTATATCATTTAACCCAGATTTAAACAGGGCTCGCACTTGTGAAGATTATTGCAGTCCAGGCTCTTTCTACTAGAAAGACCATGCTATCTACATCTCAACACTTTTTCAGTTTATCTCTACATGCATTTCCAAAATGTTTTTGCTGTTTTCCCTTAAATAAATGGGAAAATAACGGAGGCATTTTTAACAGCTAAATGATTCCCACAACGCTGACAAAGGCCACTTCTGCCAGTAAGGTCAGTGAGGAGAATATGAGACACGTTAAAAGGATGGCTAATCGGGACCAAGTGGGTGATCAGTCACAGAAAAGAGAATGAAATTGTCAGCCTAAGGTAGAAAAAGCCAGAAATCACATAATTGATTACATATGTTTAATTAACAATTTATTGAATTTGTATATAATTTAGCCATACTGAGTACACTAAGTTGTTCTCAACAAATACACAAAATAACCAAAACAAATAATTGCTTATATAAGAAATGTCTGTCTTTGGGTCACTCCTAAAAATGAACTGACACAAAACATGGTATATAAGCAAAGATAGATTGTCTCTGATTAGATTTGTATAAATCAGTCCTCCAGATAAAAAGAGAAAGAGGGTGAGTGGTGTGCAAGTAGCATGACAATGGGAACAGCTACAAAAGGAAAGAAGAATACATTTGAAAGAAATTATTCTAGCAGGATTTAGGAAAGCAGATGAATTCTTTGGATTAATTAAGGGATGATGATAAATATTTAGAAAGACATAAGTTACACATTTATATATGTAATCTTGATACTCAGCCAGATATGATCTTGATTCTTTAATGACCAGAAGAAACCGAGAGAAAAGAGAAATAGAGAAAGATGGGCTCTGGTCAGACATACAAAGAAGTTAAAAGAAGAAAGAAGTGTAAAAGCATGTGAGTAATAAGAGGCACATTTATGCTTAAAGAATCCTACAGTTGCATGTACTAAGGTTTAGACACAGTGAATGCATAACTGTTAAGAATTCAGACTCTGATACAAGAATAGCTGGGTTTAAATTCAGCACTACATTTAAGAGCTGTGTGACTTTAGTGTGACTTAAATAAATGGCGTAACCTCCTTGAGCCGGAGCTGCTTCTTGAGGATCACAGTAGCATCTGCCTTGAAAAATTTTTCAGAAAAGCAAAAAAGTTAATGCAATAAAGCACTTAGAACAGGGTCTAGTACATGACTAATGCTCAATAAGTTATGTATCATAATCAATTAACCATGTTTGCGCTGTTTTAGAGCAAAGATGTTTTCCTTAGCGTATAACTTTCCCCCACCTTTTCTGCTGTAAGTTCTAATTCTGTCTACTCCTAGACTAGTACTGTTACTTTCTGAGCCAATCCCAGAAAGTATGGAAAAAGCATCAGAGGCTGCAGTATCCACATGCTAATGAGGCTCGAATTAGTACCTTTACCTTATATCACTTAATAAATAGGGATGGAACCAATATTACAAACATTTTTAAACCTGTCTGTTACAAATAATTTCATTTAGCCATACCTTCCTTGCTTTTGACCCAAAATATTTGACACATTGATCACTTTGACTGCACATGACTGAATAATTGTTCACTGTCAACAAAATAGTTCAGACAGGGAGCAAAGAACTGACAATATTATGAACATTCAAAGACTCTCTCGGAGTCTGAATAAATTTGTTGAGCAGTGGCAATGTCAGTACAACAAATATACAACTTTAAAGAGGATAGCACACATCTGAAAGTATATGTTTATTAGTAAAGAGCAGTTGCATTTTTTTATAAGTATATCTTCCATTGGAGAATTGGCTTGGTTTTAAAACACTGATTTAAAAAAAGTCATCACAGGTCCAGGATAGGTTTCCTAGAAGAAGAGCCTGAGTAAGGAATTCTTGTTCTAACATGTCAAGCTGATTAAAGAAAAAAGGCTAATAAGATGGGGACACTGGGGATAAGTGGAGAAGAAGCTAAGCCAAGATGTGGTCAAAAACTGGACACTAACTTCAGACTGATCCCATGGGAAAGCTCTGGCGCGCTAACTGATATATTAAGGCAGGGGCTGGTCTTTGGTATCCTATGCCAGTCAGAGAATTAATATCTGGAATATATAAAGAACTATAAATCAATAAGAAAAAGAACCTAAAAGCAAAAATAAATGAGCAAAGAATAAGAACAAGTAATTCCTGAAAGAAGAAACACAAATCACTAATGAATATATTTTTAAAATACTCAAACTCATTAGTAATCGGGGAAATAGAAGGGACTCCTATAAGCCGGTAAGAAATCACAAAGAATAAAAGGGAGCAAAGAATAGTAACAGGAAATTTACAGAAGAGGAAATATAAATCACTAATCAACATATGAGCAGATAATCAACTCCATAATTAATCAGAAATAAATACAATATTTTTCATCCATAACTTTTTAAAATTTAATAATATCAGGTTTGGTGAAAGAAGTAGTACATATGGACGGACACTTACAAAGAAATCCAAATTGTTAAAGTCATTTTAAAATTAAAATTATTTATCAAAGTATAAAATGAAAAAATAATTCTACTTCTCAGCATTTACCCTAGAATAATACTCACAAGTCTACTCAAAGAAGCATGTACAGGGATATTCAGGCTTACTGTAGTGAAAATACAAAATAATATAAATGTTCATTAATGGGAGAATTTTTAAAATTCTAAAAATTGTCTATTTATTTTACAGCATTATATACAAGAGCTAAACATATAAGGTCAAATATATGAACAAACAAAGGAAAATTTTCCAAGGCATTATGTTAATAAAATCAAATTGGTAAGTGACATACTATTCAGTATACATTTTATGTCAATTTAAAATTTATTATCAAATAATATGTATAATATTAAATACTCTGCAGAATCATATGTGTACATATTGAAGGATGTATTTCAAAGCATTAACAGTGATTATCCTTAAAGAGGGCCTTTGAATTGAGGTTGTCGTCATTGGGGACATGGTGTTATGTGTAATATGATGGTTCCACAATCAGAATGAAATCATGAATTACTTTTATATGTAAGACTTAAAAATTAAAATAAGAGAGTACAAAATATATAGCCTATTTAAAAATTACAAAATATGGAAGGATATAGACATATGCATGTAAATGTCTTAAAAGCAACTTGGAAGATACACAAAAATTATTAACAGTGGTTTCCACTGGGAAGGAAAAGATTGGGCATATTAGAAAATGCCTTTTCTAAAAATAATATTACCAAGTATGACAAAATACAAACATCAATTCCTAGCGTTTTAATAATTGCTTCAGGTTTTATAGTTTAATATACAATATTTAAATAAATAAAACATATGGAAGTGCTAAGAATCCTTAAAATAATATAAAGACTGTGTATTTTTTTTCCTTTTTATGGAGAACGGGGTCTTGCTATATTGCCCAGGTAGGTCTCGAAATCCTGGGCTCAAGCTATCCTCCTGCCTCTGCCTCCCTAAGAACTGGGATTACAGGCATGAGCCACCATGCCCAGCAAGACTTTGTCTTTTCTATTAAACTACATTTTAATAGTAAAAATTATACTTTATATGATTTTCAATCCAAATGCTATCTGTTTATAAATTGGGATTAACGCTTCTTACAGCTCGGATTCTATCCGGTTTCACTATTGCAAGCTATTTCCTTCCTTCTAGAAAAAAAGTCAATTTATTTTAACAACACAGTAATTCATCTAAAATGGCAGTGAGCCATAAGACACAAATAATTCACTCCAGGTTTTTTACAATCTTTGTAATGTTTAATAATTCCATATTACAAAAAATAAACCGCAATAGACTTTTATATGTGGGTTAATAAATTTAAGTAATATGATGATTTAGACGTATGCAGCATTATGACTTTTTCTCATTAATAATAAATTGATGCCATTATACATCTTCCTTTCAAAGTTAGTAAATTAACTAGATGTCAGTTTATATTTTCCTTATTTTTAAGTAAACTATATATCTGAGATGCATGCTCTTTTGAGACATCTACAATGGTTCATTTGTTTACTGTATATTAAAATGACTGGATTTGCCTTAAATGTTTTACTTTCTTTACTAAAAATAAAAAACAAGTTTATAATAAATAACCTGCAGTTTCATTTACATAGCAGCAGAGGGTGCAGGAGATCTTCCTTTTTGATGGTAAAGTTAATTTTTTATTGTAACTCTTATTGGGCATTTAATTATTAAAAATATCACAAAATCCTTAAATAACATTAACAAATTAAATCTTTTTAAAACAATTAGTATCTACTAAAAATAAATTGCCTTTCAGGTCAAAGAAAAACTCGACTCAACTTGAAAGCTTGAAACAACAGTTAGAATAATAAAAAAAGTTTCTAAAGTTTTTCTCTTATAAATATGTATAGGATCTATATTTTTAAAGGGATTCAGATTCACATACATATCAATTCAAATTTATTATTCATTTTTCTAATAGTTTCTTTTTTGTTTTTGAAACAACATCATGAACATATGTCTAAAATAAAACTGTACTGCTTTATAGAAAACATAATAGTATAAAAGGTGTATAAAGATAGTAGCATATTTTATTCTGATTATAAATTGTAAACATCACTTTATTTTTTATTGTATTAAACATATTCCATAGAGCAGCTAATAGTAACAGATGCAAATGTAAATAAGAAAATGAAAAAAACTATCTTATATCAATATAGGATGAATTCCGAAGTCTGAGAAAAAGAATTTTAAAGTACTAATCAGAATACATGTTAGGATAATAAATTAAAAGGTGGCTACATTGGACATTTATAATTATTTCTTTGTCTGGGTGTGTAGAGTCAGTAATACAGACACCTGACAATAAAAATCAGTATAGGCAGTAGTATGGAATCCAATATTTTCAATGCATGCTCCAGTTCAAACGCAAATGTTAGATCAATAGAACTGAAAGTCAGCAATGGTCTGGTGAAAGGAAAAAAAAATATGAGTATATCCACAAACAATTGCAGCTTTTGTTTTTTTATAAATGCTATTATAGATGTCTCCTATATAATGCTGACTGCAGCATGTTAAGGAATATGCTGATTTCCATTCAGTCATATATTGGTATTGTGTACTAATTCTGTTAGAATCATGTGAAAAAGAGAATCTTGGGTTTGGCTTTTTTAAAAGAGCTGTCTTTGACCTCAACATGTAATGATCACATTCATTAATAACATTTTCACAATATATTTATCGATATAATTTATCTTGGGTTCTATTTCTCTATTATTAAGATTAGAGAACTGATTAGATGAATTATGTGAGCCCCTCTGATTTATTAAAACATATGCATGCAGTCTGTGAAATTTAGTACACATACAAATATGCATACACACATACATACTCATAAACATATATCTGGATATCATTTTTTCTAGTTCAAAGTTAACAACAAACTAGATTCAATATTCCATAGATACGAAGGTAAAAATAATGTGTTATAAGCTATTACCACTAACACAGAAATGTAGTGTGTTATAGAAAAAAGAGAGGAAAAAAAGAGCAAAATGATAGTAGAGTCAAAGTATGTCTAGGAATGCAGTGTATTTTTTATATGATAAAATTAGAAATGTGATGACAAGTTTGCCTTCCTATTTTACTGTAATTGCTAATGTAATCAATGGGCTTAACCAAATCATATACCTATTTTCTTACATTTCTACTATTATTTAATATTTTGGTTTGTTTGTTTTGTTTTTTTTTTTTTTTTTTTTTTTTTTTTTGGAGATGGAGTCTCGCTCTGTCACCCAGGCTGGAGTGCACTGGCGCAGTCTCGGCTCACTACAAGCTCCGCCTCCCGGGTTCACGCCATTCTCCCACCTCAGCCTCCCGAGTAGCGGGGACTACAGGTGCCCGCCACCACACCCGGCTAATTTTTTGTATTTTTAGTAGGGACAGGGTTTCACCGTGTTAGCCAGGATGGTCTCGATCTCCTGACCTCGTGATCCGCCCGCCTCGGCCTCCCAAAGTGCTGGGATTACAGGCGTGAGCCACCGCGCCCAGCCAATATTTTGGTTTGTAACTCATGAGTTAAAACAGGGATATAGGTTTTAGAACCTAGGAAGTATCATGTCTGATACTTAACATATTTACATAATATAACACCCTAATACAGTGTCAGATTGAAATAGTTTCAAGTTATGTAGAAATAAGTTTTAAATTGGTAGAAATGTTAAATATTATACCAATAATTAATAGATTCACTCTAGATTCATACATTTTATTTCAAAGTAGACTTTACTAAATATATTAAAGCATATTGTATTGCCTATATTGTTCTTTGACTTTAAAAGTTTTTTTAAAAGGAGTTACATAATGAATATTATAATAAAGGAGATATAATAAATTTAGCTCATTTCTTTCCTTTCTTAAGAAAACTCTTTAAACTTTGTTAACAAATTCAGTGAATTGTCTTCTTGTGAGACTATGGGCCTGAATCAAATATCACTATCAGGAATGACTAAACTATATTGAGTTTATACTAATATATTGCTAATTTGACAGAATAATAGGTAAGAAAGCATTCATGAGAAAAGGACGTGTGTTTATGGTACAACGGCCTTTTCAGCTGTACCCAGTAGCAAGGGTGATGTGACTGACTTGAGTGGCCACTAGGTGGAGATTTTGCATCTTGGAACATTTAAGGAGTTCTGCCTTGGTGAACAACTACTGCACTGAATTTTGTATTTGGAAAGTGAACTTGTTTCTTGAGGATAACAAATGGAAACCTAAACTAGTTAAGTACTTCACTCAGAAACATGCAAATAGTAGCTGCACTAACATTTACAGAACACAGTATTCCTGATAATGGAATTAAATCTAATCCAATCAAATAAAAGCAGAGACTCTCACTGCCAGAGACATGTCCTAATTTCAATCAAGTAAAAACACTCTTGCTCTGTAAGCATCTGATGTCTCTTGTAATTGAATATTGTTTTATTTTTTATGGCTTTGAAATAAAAAATTATTTTTAAGGAGCTACACTGACATAATGTTTTCTCTTGTTTCCTTTTTGTGGTGTTTTCTGAGTCACAAATTCACTAGAAGAGGTGACCTCATATTTAATGAGTACATAGTTATCTCATTTTAATACTCATAACAACTTTGTAGATAACTATAATTATTCTTATCAGATAGATAAATTTGGATTCAGAAAGGTAAAGGTAAAGCTACAATTTTAATCTAGGTCTTGCTGATGCTAAAGACAAATTTAGAAATTATAACACTGTTGAATGCACAAAAAAGATATCCAGATATTACATAGACAACAGTAACAATAACATCATATAATATTGCAAAATAATATTCTGAATGCTAATCCTGCTCTAGGAATATTTAATTGGAAGTGGCTTAGTATTCCAAATTAGTATTCCAATGACAGATCCATTGTTAGGTAATCAAGAAAAGTTTTAAGTGACTTTCCAATCACTATAGTTCACAGGAAATACAGAAAATATTAATTCCACAGGGGAAAAAAATGCAGCCACTAGCAAGAGGTTCAACAAAAAACAAGCCAGCGAGAGAGAGAGAGACAGTGGTACCGCCCTACAGATTTCCTCAGGCTAACAGTTGCATATTCAGAATTGAATACTAAACAAGTACATATGTAGGATCTGAGAACATTTTGTGATTCAAAATAAAATATTCAAAGAAAGAAACAGACATCCTAGCTTAGACAGAGTGGAGAAAGAATATCATACAACAAACATAAGGGTACCCAGAAACTGCAAGGAAAACCTAAAAGAGACCCTATTTGCTTTGTTTGTAGAAAAACCACATACTGGCATTGGAATCCTATGTATATATTTCATAGTATATAGAATACACTATATATATATATATAAATGTCCAGTAATATAAAAAATAATTACTGATGAGGGTCAGTGTTGCTCAAAATATTATTTTAACTTTCTTCTGCACATCTTAGTATAGCATTCTGGTTTAGTCCCACATAATACATGGGTTAGAATTCCAGACTACAGTTAACAGTAATGGAATATACATTTCAAAATAGCTAGAAGAAAAAGGTTCAAATGTATCAGGAATTAAAAACAAAAATAAATATTTAAGATAATGAGTGTCCCAATTACCCAGATTTGATTACATAAATATATCAAATATCACATGTACCCTAAAAATATGTACATCCAATGTGTACCAATAAAAAATTCTGGAGACATATTTTGTAGGTTTGGATTTTAGTTTCTGCTTTCACTAACTTTGGGTAATCTTCAGTACTTTAATCTCCCTTTAAGCTTCAATTTCACAATGTATGAAATTGAGTCATAAATAGCACCTACCATAAGAAATTTAACTATTATAAAGATAAAAGAAGTTGACAGTTTGGACCTCTGCTCAACATAAAGGAAAGCAAAGGATAAATGTCATTATTTTTATTACAAAATTAGGTAAAGTGTTTCAACCTTTTTAATTTAGTCAAGAGTTTAAGACATCAAATTCTTGACTGAATACTGTTAAAAACTACTGAATCAGCACCCTTTACAGAACTGTGTTTTCTTAATAAACTTATTTGCAACTATCTGAGCTACAAATTAAGACTGTACAAATTTGAGTAAAGAAATACTATCCCTGTAAAATTTCTTAGGGTAAAAGACTGTACAGATACTCTGGAAATGAGGAAAGATGGTGGTCCCTTATATTCCACGTGAAAGATGAACTCTCTTTTTAGCTTTCTTCTATTTCAAGTGTAGTTTATACAGAGATATTTTGAACAATTTTATGTTGCTCACATTGTCTAGCACAATAATTTCAAATTTTCTTTTTAGTAAAATAACTTTGAAAATCTACATAATCTTAGGAGACCTAAAAGTTAACAATTAACACATTTTCTATAAGGTAAAATGACGTATTTTTCTGATCGTCATATACTCTAAGTGGGTTTAAAATATATTTTCATCAACACTGTTAAGCCACATATTTAGCTTATTTGATTTAAGAAAAACATATGCAAATGTGTGTCCCAATGCACTTGGCAAAAGCAATCCTCTTTGTCAAACAAATCACCCAGTGAAAATTCTTCTTCAGAAGAAAGCATCAGGTAAGCCTGTTAATATCCCACAGCAACATTCTTAGTTTCTCACTTCCGGAATCCAAAAGGAGAGAGGAGGAGAAGAGGAAGGAAAGGGGAGAATGGCTCACCAGAATATTGCCTCTAGGAAACAGGGCACTGCACCCTCCAATATTTACTTAGGAAGCCCTCAAAAGACTCCCTGAGTAACTTATCCCTTGGTTGAAATACTAGAGGTTTTTAGAAACTGAACAATGTATCCTAAACAGATTCACAAGTGAATCTGAATTCAGAAGTATGCCTTTTTTTTTTTTTTTTTTTTTTTTTTTTTGGTAAAGTGGGAGATTGTGAAAGAAACATGAGGAAGATGACTAACAAAACTCAGAAGCTTCTCAAACAAGTAATTTGTAAGGAAAATCACAAACGAAAATTGAGAATTGAGAAATTAATTATCTAAAAGATATCCATGCCTATGCAGGGCATGGGGAGTCCTTTATACCCTGGTTATTATACTACAGTCTGAATACCACTCTTCTAGCAAAAAATACTAAGTGAATTCTCAAATAATTAAAAAATGGGAAACATATTCTCCTCCAGGCACAAAGGATGCAGAAGGGAATTAGAGGGGCTAGTCCCTTTTCTGGAGGAGTATCTACTCCAATGAGGGAGACAGAATATAAACAAAAAATCAAATAAACATGTTAGATGATCTTTAACAGTGATACATGTCTTATAAAAATAATCACAGTAATGAGATAAAGAATGAAGAAGACAAGTATGGAGGTGGTGATATTTAAGCTGAATGAAGAAGAGTAAGAAGAACACTTCCAGCAGAGGCAGAATCAAGTACAAACTCCCTGGGACAGGCCTGATCATTCCAAGTAGCAGTGTGAGTAAAGGGAAGGACTATTCGAGATGAAGCGTCAGGAAGTTAGAGGACCAGATCCTTGTAGGGAGCTAAATTAAGAGAGATAGCCTCTTTGTACAGGATTGATTGCCAAAACTAGCCACCTAGTTAGGATTCTATCACAATATCCAAAGGAGAGATAACGGTGGTCTAGCTTAAATGGCATAGTACAGATAAATAAGATGACAAACTTGGTTATCTTGTGGGGAACACTAGTAAGAATTGTTTATTGCTGAAAGGGATGAGAGAAAGAAAGGAATAAAAAAAAATGCCTAGGATTTTGTTGTTGTTTGGTTGGTTTTTGTTTTTTAATGTTGTTAGTTTGTTGTTTTGCTATTTGTTTTAACTGGGAGAAGAAATGCTGCTCAAAATCACAATCACAATGGAAAAGTCAGGATGGAGTAGAGAAATAAAACATAAATACATAAAGTCTCAAATTATGATTAAATATTTACTCATAAGTAACTTCTTTTTCATATTTAAAGCAAACTGTTCCTAAAATATACTCTTTAAAAATAAATCCATTTCTAATATCAAAGTTGGAAATTTTGGGGGACATGAAGAATATAAAAAATGGAAAACATCTAATCCCATGAATGAATCTACTATGTTAGTTTATTTTTAAATGCAGGAATCCTTAACTTTACATGGCATTATGTTGAATGAAACATGTCTTTACTGGAACTGTGTACTCATCTTGAATGGCTTTGTGAAAACTCTCATGAGTAACATGGAAATAATAGAGAACAGTGAGGAGTCACCGAGATAAAGTGCATATGCAATATGGTATCTTGCTAAGGAATTTCATACATATTATCAACTCTTCATGAAAGTTTTAACAGGTAGGATTTCTTAAAAGGAGTTACCACAAATTACCTAAGGCTTCTCTTATTATAAAACATGTAGGTAGTTTTAATCATTGGCTATTAAAAATAGAAATCTTTACTATATCACTATAAAGTAACTTACATGTTTTACTACTAAATAAAAATTTTGTAGCATTAAATGCTTCTGATTTTGGCTGACCCTATTTTGCAGGGAGTTTTTTTTATTATAAATGTAAGAACCCAAGGTGATGCTTTTTTGAATTTTAGATCAATGGCTCTATTGCTTCTTTTATGAGCAGTAGCAAAGTCCTATGTGTAAATCTCTTCTTGGAAAAAAGTAAAGCAGTCATAAAACCTAAAAACTCATTCAGACCACAGGGCACCATTTAGTAAACTACCACCGCAACACACTCTGGCTGCAGCAACCTGAGGCAAATGTGTCTAATCACACTACATTATTTTTCTTCAGAATGTCTCTCTCCCATTCTGCAATGATTAATTCACTTGAGGCCATGCAGACAGAGAAAGAACACCTCTTTGTAGCAGTTTAAGAAATCAAGTCATGAAGACAGGCCATAGGGTGAAGTTTCCAAAGAATAGTGACATTTCCAAAGAAAGTAAAATCTGTTTAAGTTAATGACTTATCAAACTTTATTAAAATTCTACTACTACATAGGAGATCTGCATTAGGCATAAAGGAAAATGCAAAATATATATAGAATGTTAAGTGTATGAATTTTTCTGAGCAACACTAGCCCTGTCCAAGACTGAGAAAATATATCTGTTACAAATGTTCAGTAAAAGTAAATTATTTAAAGCTTCAAAATTTCACTTTGCATAAGAAATCACATTTTAAGTTACGAGTCATTTCTCTTTATTTATATTATATTAACCTTTAAGAAAAAATAATTTATAAGTGTATAATTTATAACTGTATAAGTGGTACAAACTATCGAAATAATTCTATAAAATTTTTAATGAACCAAATTGTTCTTCTACTTTACAGAAATTGTCACCTTATGTGAAATCATAGTCTGCTTCATTTTCTTTTACAAACACTAAAATTGCAAAATATTTCTAAAATGTGCACAATAGCAGGCAGTGAGAGAGAAACAGTACTAGGAAGTCTCCCAATGAAAAAAGCCCAGGACCTGATAGTTTTACTGCTAACTTCTACCAAACATTTAAAGAAGAACAAATATAAACTGTATAAACTATTCCAAAAAATTGAGGAGGAGAGGCTATTTCCAAACTCATTCCATGGGGCCAGTATTACCCCAATACCAAAACCAGACGACGACATGACAAAAAAAGAAAAATGCAAGCCAGTATATCTGGTGAACATAGATGCAGAAATCCTCCAGAAAATACTAGCAAACTGAATTCCAAAACACGTTAAATAGATCATTCATCATGATCAAGTGGGATTCATCACAGGAATGCAAGAATGGTTCAATATACTCAAATCAATAAAGGTAATAAATCACATCAACAGAGAAAAACACATGATCATTTCAATAAGTGCCAAAAAAATCATTCAATATAATTCAACATCCCTTCATGATAAAAGCTCTTAACAAACAGTGTGAAAGGAACATACCTCAACATGATAAAAGGCCAGGTATGACAAATCCACAACTAGTGTCATATTAAATGGGAAAAAACTAAAAGCCTTTCCTCTACGATATAGAAAAGACAAGGATGCATGCTTTCATCACTTTTATTAAATACAGTACTGGAAACCCTAGCCAGAGCAATTAGACAAGCTGAATAAATAAAGGGCAACCAAACTGGAAAGGAAAAAGTCAACTTATCTTTGATTGCAGATAATATGATCTTATATTTAGAAAAACTGAAAAACTTAACCAGAAAACTATTAGAACTCATAAACAAATTCAGTAAAGTTACAGGACACAAAAACAACATACAAAAATTGGTAGCATTTATATTCACCAACATTGAACAATTTGAAAAAGAAACTAAGAAAGTAATCCCACTTAAAATAACTAGAAGTAAAATTAAATATCTACAAGTAAACTTTACAAGTGAAGATATCTACAATAGAAACTACAAAACATTGATGAAAGAAATTGAAGGAGACATGCACAAAATGAAAAAATATTACATGTTCATGAATTAGAAGAATCAATATTGTTAAAATGCCCACGTTACTTGAATAATTCTACAGATTCAAGGCAATCTGTATCAAAATAACAATGACATTCTTCACAAAAACAGAAAAAAAATTAAAATCGTGAACCACAAACAACCCAGAATAGTCAAAGCAATTCTGAGCAAAGAGAACAAAACTGGAGGAATTGCATTACCTGACTTCAAATTAATAACTTTGAAACAAGAGCTACAATAACCCCCAGAACAGCATGGTACTAGCATAAAAACAAACACATAGACCAACTGAACATAACAGAGAACTCAGAAACAAATCCATACATCTAGAGTAAACTCATTTCTGACAAAGGTGCCAAGGATATACCTTGGGGAAAGGACAGTCTGTCTCTTCAATAAATGGTGCTGGGAAAACTGGATATCCATATGAAGGAGAATAAAACTAGACCCCTATCTCTCTCCATATACAAAAATCAACTCAAGGCCAGGCACACTGGCTCACGCCTGTAATCCCAGTATTTTGGGAGGCCAAGGTGGGCAGATTGCTTGAGTTCAGCAGTTCAAGACCAGTCCGGCAACATGGAAAAACCCTGTCTCTATGAAAAATACAAAAATTAGGCAGGCATGGTGGCACATGCCTGTGGTCCCAGCTACTCCAGAAGCTAAGGTGGGAGGATAGCTTAAGCCCAGGAGGCTGAAGTTGGAGTGAGCCATGATTGCACCACTGTACTCCGGCCTAAGTGATAGAACAAGACCTTGTCTCAAAAAAAAAAAAAAAAAAAAAAATCATTTCAAGGTAGACTGAAGACAAACCTAATACCTGAAACTATAAAACTACTAAAATAAAACATTGGGGAAACAATCCACGACATGTGTCTGGGCAAATATTTCTTGAGTAAGATCACAAAAGCAGTGGAAAATAAAGCAAAAATGGACAAATGATATCACACCAAGTGAAAAAGCTTTCTTGTGCGTAGCAAAGAAAATAATCAACAAAGTGAAGGAACAACCCACATAGTGGGAGAATATATTTGCAAACTATCCATATGACAAGGGACTAATAATAAGAATATATAAGGAACTCAAATCAATAGCAAAAATGTAATAAGAAAATGATCCAATAAAAAATCATCAAATGAATAGATATTTCTCAAAAAAAGACATTAAAATGGCCAACTGGTATATGAAAAATGTTCAACATCACTAATAAGGGAAATGCAAATCAAAAATACAATAAGATCCCATCTTGCCCCAGTTAAAATGGTTTTTATCCTAAAGACAGGAAATAACTGATGCTGGTGAGCATGCGGAGAATTGGGAACCCTTATATACAGTGGGAATGTAAAGCAATATAGCTACTATGGAAAATATTATGGAGGTTTCTCAGAAAAACTAATAAAAGAGCTACCATGTGACCCAGCAATCCCACTGCTGGGTATATATCGAAAAGAAAGGAATTCAATACAATGAAAAGATATATACATTTCCATGTTTACTGCAGCCCTATTCACAAGAGCCAAGATATGGAATCAACCTAAGTATCCATCAACATATGAATGGATAGAGAAAATGTGATCCATATACACAATGGAATATTATTCAACCATAAGGAGGCAGGGATAAAGAAGGTTTGCTCAATGAGTACAAAAATGTAGTTAGATATAAGGAATAAGATCTAGTGTTCAATAGCACAATAAGGTGACTATAGTTAAAAATATTTTATTGCATATTTTAAAATCACTAGAAGAGTAGAACTGTAATGTTCTTAACATGAAATGATAAATCTTTAATATTATGGATAGCCTAATTATCCTGATATTTTTCCAATTATCCTGATTTGATCATTGCACAATATATGCTTGTATCAAAATATCACATGTACCCCATAAATATGTGCAACTTTTATGTATCTATAACAATTTAGGAATATGTATAATAAAAATACAAATATAAAATATGCTTAATTGAATATTATAAATTCTATTTAATAGAGTACTTAGTGGTATACAATGCCACATAATCATTCAAAACAGTGCATGGGATCAGGGATAGTGTTAAATCACAAAATACCATGAAATATTAGAGTTTCTATTAGAAATATGAATAACCAGGAGGCTGAGGCAGGAGAATGGCGTAAACCCGGGAGGCGGAGCTTGCAGTGAGCTGAGATCCAGCCACTGCACTCCAGCCTGGGCGACAGAGCGAGACTCCATCTCAAAAAAAAAGAAAGAAAGAAAGAAATATGAATAACCAAGGAGATTGCTTAAAGGACAAAGTAACTAGAAAAACATGTTACCACTAGATAATGGTCCCCCACTGTTTCATGCAGTAGATTGCAAGGAATAAATATACTGGAAATAAATATTTAGGTAAAGCAAAGCCATTTATTTTCAAAGCATGAGAAAGCAACCCTACATTAATGCAGTATCACAATCATTTTGTTTCCTTATACCAAATGCTTTGATGTAACTTTGATCACTTAGTACTCCCCTATCCCTTTACTCTGGACAGAAAACTCTCATCAGCATCAAACAGATCTAAGAGTAGATTGAACAGAGTAATGGACCTTAATCTGACTCTTGTGAAATAGTGACCCATAAAGGTCCTCCATGAATTATGCAACACCTTTAAAGAGTCATATCCAAAAAGCTCATAAGGATTGCAGCCTCTAGAGTAACCTAATGAGGACAGGTATAGGTATATGGCTTTTTTTAACCAATAGTATTCAGTGATTTGTAAACTCTGCTGCTACAGTAATTTGGGTAAGATAAGATGAGCATCTGAAACATCAATTATTTCAATGTACATAAACCTCAAGTTTAGTTCTATATTTCTATATTTAGACTTACACTTATTTAACCACTCAAAATGCTCTAGAAACACTGTCAACAAGTTAAAAGTTCATTCATGTTCTAGACTGCATTGTAGAAATTAACAGCAACAATAATAATATATACATATATAAATATATACATAATATATATAATTTAACTTGGTTCACAGATGGATTAGATACTTTCTACATCATTTTTACTTAACACTTGCTAAGAAATATGGATATGCCAAACAGTGCTTTTATCATAAAAAGAAATAACATGGTATATGATGTGTATTAATATAAAATGATAACCCATTTATAAACCAAGTGCAGTTAAAAATGCTTTTAGTCAAATTGGAGTAAAAGCTTTATAACAAAATATCAACAACTAAAAAGCACTCAAACATATTTATTCAAGTTTAATTGGTATGCAGATGCAATTAGGCTGATTCAGGAAGTATAAAACCAAGATACCATATGGTTCTTAGTTCTCCAAAATTGCAGACATAAATGTAGATTTCACATGCTGTTATCTGAGTACAGTGCTATTGATAACAGAACGCTTTGCTCAGTCATCCTTAGTGCCTTTTTGAAAATTCAGTTTAGAAAATATAGTGTTTTTATCCCATCACAATGTGTGAGAGTGAAATGCAGCCAAATAGGCAAGTCAATCATGGGTATTCCCATGGTGACTCAAGTTAGATTTTTATTCATTGAATAAACTAATGCTGTCTCAGTTACACAATTTTGCTCATGTTCAAATCTAAAAGTTCAGGATAATGAAGTAATTGCAAATGTAAATATGTAAAAAATCTATAGATATCCTTTTAAAGGACTGGTTACTAATTATAGTTTTCAGACTTTCCAACACCATAAAGAAAAAGCTAATACAGATAAAAATAGACTTGATAATGGCAGTGATTCATTCTTATGAATCGCTTTACTACAAATGATAATAGTTTTACCTTTATTTTCTTATTAAGGAATGAACAGAGAACGTCACCTGGACCTGGGCAGGCTGGGAGGCTATATAACTCAAACTCACACTCTTTACAGAATATATAAAATATGCAAAAAATATATATTTTTTTGACTTTTATTTTAGCTTCAGGGGTACACATGCACCTTGATTTTATAGATAAACTGCATGTCATGGGGGTTTACTGTACATATTATTTCATCACCCAGGTAATAAGCATATTTCCCAATAGGCAGTTTTTCATTCCTTGCCTTTCCTGGCAACATGGAAAAACCCTGTCCCTACGAAAAACCCTGTCCCACCCTCCATCTTTAAATAGGCCCCAGTGTCTGTTGTTTCTTTCTTTGTGTCCACGTGTACTCAGTGTTTAGCTCCCACTTATAAGTGAGATCATGTGGTGTTTAGTTTTCTGTTCCTGCATTAGTTCTCTTAGGATAATGGCCTCCAGCTCCATCCATGTGCAGCAAAGGACATTATCTCATTCTTTTTTATGGCTAAGAAATTCTTAACATCCATACTACAACAAGGTTAGATTTGTCTAGTAACCAAAATGAGACCATTGTGTTTAAAATACTTTTCAATGTGGAAAATAGTATGGATGTATATAAACGTCAGTATGATTTTAAATGTTTTTGACCTATTTCATTTCAAATAACTGTATATATGATTTAACATTGGGCTGTGTAATGTGACCATGTGATTTACAAGGCAAAAGGA
This sequence comes from Chlorocebus sabaeus, assembly GCF_047675955.1. Classification (NCBI taxonomy): domain Eukaryota; kingdom Metazoa; phylum Chordata; class Mammalia; order Primates; family Cercopithecidae; genus Chlorocebus; species Chlorocebus sabaeus. The sequence continues at coordinate 41,756,187 of NC_132910.1, read as the reverse complement.
ATGGAACCACTAAAATAATAATATAAGCTGAAACACGACTCTATTACTGGAAGTGTCCCAATGGTTCTTTAACCAATGTGATCAAATATTTAGATTAATAGGTTAAAGACCTTCTCCTCCTCAAGTGTCAGCACAAGTCTGGGCTTTCTTATTCTAATTTTCTAAACTGACAAGGAAACACTCTGGCAACTCACACTGAAAGGAAAGTTGGAGAATTTATATGCATGTATAATCAAAACCTACGTTACATCTGATTTATAGACTCTTGATTTCTACTTTCCACATTCTTGGTAATCTTTTCTGAGTCCAATCAATCAAACACCATAGAATTTAATTATTAAAATAGAGGCCTATTTATTGGGGATCTATCTGTCATGTAAGAAGAAACAGCACAGTCCTCCAATTCCCTTTCCTCCTTACTATCCAGAGCTGTGACAATGCTTATCTCTGGGTTCAGTGATTCCTTGTGATTTTAAAAAAAGAAGAAGAAGGAAAAAACAGGAGATGGAAGGAGGGAGGGAAGGAAGAAATGAATGAAGAGAGAGAGGGAGGGAGGAAGGAAAGAAGGGAGGGAGAAAGGGATAAGGTGACTTCATGATTTGTTCAGGGAAATGTTTTCTGGAGGCCCAAAAATTCATCATTACAGTTTGTCCACCAGATTTGGAATACTGTAGTAACTTTACTACTTCAGTCCATAGGTTCTTGAAATCAGATATGGAAAAAACTTTAATCAGATTCATTAGTCTGTTATTTGCCTCTTACCAACTTGTTGGAATTTGTTTTTTCTTTATAGTATTCAACAAATTCCTCATAACTTCATATTTTATTAACATGGGCCTCTTAAGGGTATTTATCCAGTATTTATCCCCTTCTTTGATATAAATTTACTTAAAACGAGATCCCTTAACTCCTATCATTTTTATAAAGCATGAGAAATATATATTCTTTGTGCAGGTTGTCTTGGCAGAGAAAATATCAAAGATTAGTCCCCCGATATGCTCTTAATATTTAACTAGCATTCACAAGTCACCTACTTGTATTTCAAAATATGTAATTTTCATTTATACCATATATTAATACAGGCCACAGCTAGTTCAAATAGCAAATCACATCTAGAGGGTAGTGCTAAAACATTTTATCCTATAACAATATACAGATTACAATTCTAATCATTAGAAATGGGAGGTCAGTAAGTAGGTATGACTGTAAGGTTATCTGGATATTAGTCCATTTCTTTTATCTGGTATGTCCTGATATATCCTACCTACTTGCACACAATGAAAAAAAAAATGCTGGAAAACAGTGCAGCGAGAAGCAGAAAAACAGTTTATATGAGTTGGCTTCATTGTGCAAATACCAGAGGTAGTACACTAAATCTTTCATTCAATTCATAGCCCGTTTCTTTATCTCATCTTGGGAATCCCAGCACCTTCCTAGGAAACCTGCTATTGCTTACTCTGCAACATTTCTATGTGGCTACCTCTTTCAGAATATAATAAATTTTATAAGCTCTTAGATTTAATTTCCATGCACCAGCTAATATAGTGGATTGCCTTATGATCCATATTCTTATTCTGATCTCCTTCTCTAATTCCAACACCACCCCAATAAAACTATTTGCATACAGTCTATTTTCCAAGAATTTCAGAATGCAAGATTCCAGCAGAATACAAGCGTCCATATATCTGTATATTAATTAAGTTTTTATACATCCCAGAAATTACTAGATTACACCATGCCCAATATAGGAAACAGATTTTATCTCAAGTCCAACTTTAATTAGTGGAGCTACTTAGAGTGAAGTACTGAAAATATTTATGATGTCTATTCAAGTTCAGCAGGAAAAAGTGCCATTATAGAATATAATGTAAAATACAAGCAATAAAGGAAAAATTGGCAGCCTATATGCTATGTATTTTCCAACATAACCTGGACTTTCCCAGGCATAAACCTACTCTTATGGAAAAACCCTAGGGCCATTAAATATGCCCTGATTAGACAATGATTTGCCAACAACCAATGAAAGAGAGCAAACTTTCACTTATTTGACCTATACCTATCACGTCCATTTTTCTTTTTCAACTTTTATTTTAGAATCAGGGGATATATATGCAGGTTTGTTCCAAAGGTAAATAATGTGTAATGTTGAGGCTTGAGGTATGAATGAACCTGTGACCCAGGTAGTGAGCGTAGTACCCAACAGGTCACTTTTCAGCCCCTGCCCCCTTCCATCCCTCCTTCTTCTAGTGGTCCTCAACGTCTATTGTTCCCATCTTTATGTCCATGTGTGCCCAGTGTCAAACTCCCACTGATAAGCAATAACATGCAGTATTTGGTTTTCTGTTTCTGGGTTAGTTCACTTAGGATAATGGCCTTCAGTTGTACCCATGTTACTGCAAAGGACTGATTTCATTCTTTTTACGGCTGCACAGTATTCCATGGTGTATATGGACCACATTTTCTTTATCCAAGTGACCTCTGATGGGCCCGAGGGATGATTCTATGTTTTTTGTATTATGAGTGGCACTGCACTGAACATACGGGTATATGTGTCATTTTGGTAGAATGATGTATTTTTCTCTAAGTATATACCCAGTAATGGGATTGCTGGGTTGAATGGTAGTTCAATACTTAGTTCTTTGAGTAATCTCCAAATTGCTCTCCACAGTGGCTGGACGAATTTGCATTGCCACCAATAGTGTATATGTCCCCTTTTCTCTGGATCCTCACGAACATCTGCCATTTTTTGACTTTTTAACTGAAGTCATTCTGATTAGTGTGAGATGATATCTCATTATGATTTTGATTTGCATTTCTCTAATGATTGATGATGAGCATTTTTTCATAAGTTTGTGGGTCCATTGTACATCTTCTCTTGAGAAGTCTCTTTCATGTTCTTTGCCCCCTTTTTAGTGGGGTTATTTGAATTTTGCATGTTGAATTTAGCTCCTTAGAGAATCTGGATATTAGACCTTTGTCAGATGCAGTTTGAAAATATTTTCTCCCACTATGGGCTGTCTGTTTACTCCTTTAATAGTTTATCTTGCTGTGCAGAAGCTCTTTAGCTTAATTAGACCCCACTTGCCAATTTTTTTTGCTGTTGTTGCAATTGCTTTTGGAGGACTTAGTCATAAATTATTTGCTGAGGCTGATATTGAGAAGAGCACTTCCTAGGCTTTCTTCTGGGATTTTTTCTTTATTTTGAGGGCTTATATTTAAGTCTTTAATCCATCTTGTGTGAACTTTCATATATGGTGATAGGTAGGGATCCAGTTCATTCTTCTTCATATGGATAGCCAGTTATCCTAGCACCATTTATTGAAAAAGAAGTCTTTTCCTCATTGCTTAATTTTTGTTTAGTTTGTTTAAGATCAAATGGTTGTAGGTATTTGACTTTATTTCTGCCTTCTGTGTTTTGTTCCATTGACCTATATGTTGTTTTCATACTCGTACCATGCTGTTTTGGTTACTATAGCCTTGCAGTATAGTTTGAAGGCAGGTAATGTGAGGCCTCTGGCTTTGTTCTTTCTGCTTAGGATTGCTTTGGCCATTCAGGCTCTCTTTTGACTTCATATGAATTTCAGAATAGTTTTTTCTACTTCTGTTAAAAAATGACATTGGTAGTTTGGAAATGCATTAAATCCATAAATTGCTCTGCGCAGTATGACCATTTTAACATTAATTCTCCCAATCCATGAGCATGGAATGGTTTCCATTTATTTGTGTTGCCTAGACACGGATGCCCACTCTAACCATTCGTATTTAACATAGTGCTAGAAGTCACAGCGAGAGCAGCTAGGCAAGAGAAATTTTTTAAAAAGTCATCCAAATAAGTCAAACTATCTCTCTTCACAGACAATATGATTCTATACCTAGAAAACTCTAAAACTCTGCCAAAAATCTCCTAGAAGTGAAAAATGACTTCAGTAATGTTTCAGGATGCAAAAGCAGTGTATAAAAACCAGTAGCATTCCTACACACCAATAACATTCTAGTTGAGAGTCAAGTCAAGAACACAATCTCATTTACAATAGCCACATACAAAAAAAAAAAAAAAAAAAAAAACATGAAATACCTAGAAATACATCTAACCAAGGAGGTGAAAGATCTCCACAAGGAGAACTACAAAACACTGTTAAAAGAAACCAATACATCTATTTCTCAATAACAGCTCTGTTTTTCTGTCTTCTTTCTCCTCTTCCTCAATTCTGAATTTATGAAAGAGAACTCTTCAGTGCATTATGAGTTAGAAAACTCAAGGTTGGGCACTGTGGCTCATGCCTGTAATTCCAGCACTTTGGGTGGGCAAGGCAGGTGGATCACCTGAGACCAGGATTTCGAGAGCAGCCTGGCCAACATGGTGAAACCCCATCTCTACTAAAAACACAAAAATTAGCTGGGCATGGTGGCACGTACCTGTAATCCCAGCTACTCAGGAGGCTGAAGCAAGAGAATCACTTGAACCTAGGAGGTGAAGGTTGCAGTGAGTGGAGAAGTGGAGATCACACCACTGCACTCTGGCCTGGGTGACAGAGTGAGACTCCATCTCCAAAAAAAAAAACATTGTTCAAGTCTTTCCTGCTAGAGTAATACAGATTCTAGGAGACACATACACAAAATGGTTTTCTCATTGAGACTCATCAAATATCAAGATATGTCCGGCTATGGGCTAGAATGCAAGATAGAGCCTTATGTTTAAGACATTGTAAAGACCACTCATGGAAGATCATACTCTTCTCCTAAACTTTTAATGTTCTCTGTAAATTAGGCATACATCTCACACTTCATTTCAGTATATGAAATTTAGATTACTAATTTTAACTTATATTTCACAAAGATCTATTGATACTTCGTTAACACTTTTGCTGAATTTCGTTAACCTTACAGATCATTTTGATATCACTGTATAGTGAATATACTTGTATAATCAATTTCCTGATGTTACATATAATTTTGACAACACTTGCATAAAAACTTCTGAGTGACAACCAAGCTTATTCCCCAGATATTTTTTTTACTGTATCCAAAATTTTTCTAATAGCAAACTTACACTTAATTTAGACTAACAAGCAAGATCTGCTTCATGAATGTACAACCTATGCAATCACACAGGGCCTTCTTCTTGGTAAACTCTCTGCTGTCACCATCTTAAAATTTTTGTCCAAGGGGCACTACGTTTTCCTTTTTCACTGGACACTGTAAATTACACAGCCAGCCCTGCTAAAATGTATCACCAAAAGTTTTACTTCATTAGCAAGGTGATTGACATTCTGAACATTTTTTATAAATTAGGCTTACAATTATCACATTTTAACAAAATTAACCTATTCAGTATGACCCTTTTATTTTCACATTTGTATTTATTATTGTCTTCTACTATCCATCCCTTATGTATATGAAACTAATCATAAGATATGTGAAATTATAATTGCTTAAAAGAAACATTGACTTAAAAGTCACACTTATGTGACTGCACATTTGAAAATTCATTCTTACTCCAGCCTGCTAGTCAAAAGATGTTTATTTACAGAATACAAGTAGTCGTCGAGGATTCAAATCTGCTAACTGATTATGAGACCATGTTCTGGCTACTTACAAAGTCTTCCAATGAATTTCTATCTACCCAGGGAAAATAAAAACTTCTTTGTCACCACAGCAATTTTCCAAGTACAATAAAGTTAGAAAGAGATTACAATGGAAAGGAATTGGTATTGTACGTAATTTCATTTGCTCATAGAAAGTGATTACCAATTTCACATTTTTAGTGATCTTACACTGCTTAGGATACTTCTGCTGTGTCTTAATTACTTCACATGTACTATACAGAAATATTTATCTTACAGCAAGACAGTGTCAGTCCAATCTTTCATTCTAAAACTATCTAATTTGATCTTTTCCTTTGATATGTTTAATGTATCCATTTAAAATTTGAATTAACCTAATTTATTCAGTAATTGTGTGATGTAATATAAACATTAGAAAATTCTGAAAGTATGATATTCTGGGAACAAGACGGTCAAGTGCAAATTTTGCGGAAGAAACATATAGACTTTGTGATTGTAATAAAGTAAAGTATAAAAAGTATACTTTGGATCTCCTAGACATACCTAAAATATTAAAAGAAACATTATATGCATATATTTTGCTCCTCTTATTCATACCCAATTCTAGTTTTAAATTCTAAAAACTTTACTGGAGTTCTCACTTGACCACTGAACAATAGTAACAAACTAAATATTCAACTACCTTTCCACGACATAGTTTTCTTAAAAGCAAAACTGATGTGATAACATGTGTTTAAGCAAACAAAATGACAAAGTGATAAGAAAAGACACACACAGCATGCAAAATGTTATTCAATATGTCTTTAATGAACTATTTTTTTTTTGAAGTCCAGTATTCCACAACTCCCCGGTAGTTATCTATTTTTTTTTCCACCATGACTTACACATTTGATGATATGAATCTACCACTAAAGAGATGCCTCATGTGCCCTTAACCAATGTCCTTTCTTAAAGTTTGGGTAAAGCTCTACCCCAAGACAAATTCTTTTTTACCCTAATCTCAGAGGATGTGACAGACAGGGAGTTTGGACACAAAATGATGTTGAAGACTTGGAATCACTGAATTCATGTTTCACAAACACATATGAGTAGTAAGCACCTACACATCTTCTTAAATTTGCATTACTCAAATATTCAAAATTTGCTTTTAAATTTGCATTAAAATGTTTTTAAATTTTAAAAATGTTTTTAAATTTGCATTACGCAAATATGCAAAATTGTCTTGAATAATTGCAAATATCTTGAATAATTCTCTGCTTTTATCACAACACAGCTGATAAGACACAACCACTTGAAAGAATAGAAGAATGCACAGGTGCTTCTTTCCTTTCCTTTCTTGTATGTTTTTTATGTGCCTGGAACTCTTACTCATGTTGTTCTGGTGTGGTGCAGAAGAGGAAATCACTATCCCTACTAGTTTGGCTTGTGAGGCAGGGAGAATTCTTCACAGGTTTTGAGATTGACTTCAGAATGTGTTTTTCAATAAAGAGGCAAAGTTTTAAATGTTCGAGACATACTGCCATACAGTAAGTGCTTTTGTGTGTTATATTAACTTTACAACTTGGTTTTACTGAGTTCACCATAAAACTTCATTAACATACACAAAATAAAGTCTCTAAAAGAAAATTTTTCTGACTAAAAACTCCAGTTTTTTAAAATTATTTTTGTGGGTATACAGCAGGTATATATGGGGTATATGAGATATTCTGATACAGGCATACAATGTATAACAATTACATCAGGGTAAATGAGATATCCATCACCTCAAGTTCTGATCCTTTGTGTTGCAAACAATTATACTCTTTCATTTATCTTTAAACATATGATTAAATTGTTATTGAATATAATGACCCTGTTAGCCTGTCAAATACTAGAGCTCATTCATTCATTCTATTTTTTGTACCCATTAACTATCCCATCTTCCCACCGACCCCCACTACTACCCTCCCCAGCCTCTGGTAGCCATCATTTTACTCTGTATCTCCATGAGTACAAACGTTTTAATTTTTAGCTCCCACAGATAACTGAGAACATGCTAAGTTTTTCTTTCTGTGCCTGGCTAATTTCAATTAACATAATGACATCCAGTTCCATCCATGTTGCTACACATGACAAGACATCATACCTTAGATGGAGTCTCACTCTGTTACCCAGGCTGGAGTGCAGGGGTGCAATCTCGGCTCACTGCAACCTCCGCCTCCTGGGTTCGAGCGATTCTCCTGCCTCAGCCTCCTGCGTAGCTGGAATTACAGGCGCACGCCACCATGCTCAGAGAATTTTTGTATTTTTCATAGAGACGAGGTTTCACCATGTTGTCCAGACTGGTCTCAAACTCCTGACCTCAGGTGATCCACCCTCCTTGGCCTCCCAAAGTGCTGGAAGTACAGGTGTGAGCCATTTTATGGCTGAATAGTACTCCATTGTGTATTATGTACCACACTTTCTTTATCCATTCATCTGTTGATAAATGTGAAGGTTTCTTCCATATCTTGGCTATCATGAAGAGTGCTGCAATAAACATAGGAGTGCCCATATCTCTTCAACATACTGATTTCTTTTATTTCAATAATATACCTAGCAGTGGGATACCTAGGTCATATGGTAGCTCTATTTTTAGTTTTTTGAGGAACATCCAAATTGTTCTCAATAGTGGTTGTATTAATTTACATTCTCACCAACAGCATATGAGAGTTTCCTTTTCTCCATATCCTTGCCAGCATTTGTTATTGTCTTTTGGATAAAAGCCATTTTAACTGGCATGAGATGATATATCTTTGTAGTTTTGATTTGTATTTCTCTGATGATTAATGATACTAAACACCTTTCATATACCTGTTTGCCATTTGCATGTCTTGACAAATGTCTATTCAGATCATTTGACCATTTTAAAATCAGAATAGATTGTTCCTACAGAGCTGTTTGTGCTACTTTTATTGATATGGTTTGGCTGGTGTCCCCATCCAAATCTCATCTTGAATTGTAATCCCCATGTGTCCAGGGAGAGACCTGGTGGGAGGTGATTGAATCACAGGGGTGGTTTCCCCCATGCTGTTGTCGTGACAGTGAGTTCTCATAAGATCTGATGATTTTATAAGTGTTTGACAGTTCCTTCCTCACACTCACACTCTCTCCTGCCTTGTGAAAAAGGTGTCCTCTTCTGTTCTGCCATGATTGTAAGTTTCCTGAAGCCTCCAGAGTCATATAGAACTGTGAGTCAATTAAACCTCCATATATATATATATATATATATATATATATATATATATATATATAAATATATATATACACACACACACACACAGTCCAGTCTCAGGTAGTATCTTTATAGCAGTGTGAGAGTGGACTAATACATGTATAATCTGGTTATTAATTCCTTGTCAGATAGACAGTTTGCAAATATTTTCTCCCATTGTGTGGGTTGTCTCTTTATATTGTTGATTGTTTCCTTTGCTGTGCAGATGCTTTTTGACTTTTTAAATGTCTAGGTATTTCAATAGGAATTGCATTAAATCTGTAGATTGATTTGGGTACCATGGACATTTTAACAAAATTTATTCTTCCAATCCACGAACATGGAATATCTTTCCATTTTCTTGTGTCCTTATCCAATTCTTTCATCAATATTTTATAGTTTCAGAGATCTTTCATGTCTTTGGCTATGTTAATTCCTAAGTACTTAATTTTATTTGTAGTTATTATAAATGGAATTACTTCTTGATTTCTTTTTCAGATTGTTCACTGTTGGCATATAGAAATGCTACTGAATTTTATATGTTGATTTTGTATCCTACAATTTTATGGAATTTATCAGTTCAAGTGGAATTTTGGTGAAGTCTTTAGGTTTTTCCAAATATAAGATTATATCATCTGCAAACAAGGATAGTGTAACTTTTTCATTTCCAATTTAAATGCTCTTTCTTTCTTTCAATCAGACAGTAGTCTGATTCCTCTATCTAGGACTTCCAGTACTATGTTGAATAATAGTGGTGAAAGTGAACATCCATGTCATGTTCCAGATCTTAGAGGAAGGCCTTTCAGTTTTTCCCTATTCTGTATGATACTAGCTCTGGATCTATCACATATGGATTTTATTATGTTGAGGTGTGTTCCTTCTATATCCAGTGTTTTTTAAAGTTTTATTATTTTATCAAATGATTTTTCAGCATCAATTGAAATGATAATATGGTGTTTGTCCTTCATCTTGTTGATTTATTACATTGACTAATTTGCATATGTTGAACCATCCTTGCATCCCTGGAATAAATCCCACTTAGTCATGATGAATGATCTTTTTAATGTGTTGTTGAATTAGTTTGCTAGTAATTGTTGAGTATTTCTAAATCAACATTTATCAAGGATATTGACCTGCAGTTTTCCTTTTTCAATGCTTATTTGGTTTTGGTAATGATGTAATTCTGGCCCTACAGAATGAGTTTGGAAGTATTCCCACTTCCTCTAATAGTTGGAATAGTTTTAGTGGGACTGGTATTAGTTCTTCTTAAAAGGTCTGGAAAAATTCAGCAGTGAAGCCATTGGGTGTTGGGCTTTTCCTTTCTGGATCCTTTTTGTTAGAGCTTCAATCTCATTACTCGTTTCTGGTCTGTTCAGATTTTAGATTTCTTCATAGGTCAATCTTGGTAGGTTATATGTGTCTAGGGATTTCTCAATTTCTTCTCGGTTTTCCAATTTGTAAGCATATAGTTTGCTCAAAGTAAACTCTAATGATCCTTTGAATTTTTGCAGTATCAATTTGAATGTTTCCTTTTTCATCTCTGGTTTTATTTGGATTTCCTCTCCTGTTTTCTTAGTCAGGCTAAAGGTTTGTCAGGTTTTTTTTAATCTTTTCACAAAACCAACTTTTTGTTTCATTGATCTTTCGTATTGTTTTCTTCATTACAATTTAATTTATTTATGCTCTAATATTAATTATTTCTTCTACTAATTTTGGGTTCGAACTTCTTTCACTTTTCCAGTTCCTTAAGGGGTCTGTTGTGCTGTTTATTTGAAGTTTTTCTTCTCTTTTGATGTAGATACTTATAGCTAAAAAATTCCCTTTTAGTACTACCTTTGCTGTAGCCTATAGATTTTGGTACATTGTGCTTTCATTATCAATTTTTTTCAAGAAATTTTTCAATTTTCTTATTAATCTCTTCATTGACCCACTAGTCATTCAGAAACATACTATTTAATTTCTATGTGTTGTATAACTTTCAAAATTCCTTGTGTTATTTATTTCTAGTTTTATTCAATCATGATCAAAGAAGATACTTCATATGATTTCAATTATATTAAATGTTTTAACACTTGTTTTGTGACCTAACATATGGTCTATCCTTGAGAATGATCCCTGTGCTAAGGAGAAGAATATTTATTCTGCAGCTGCTGCATTAAATGTTCTGTAAATGTCTATTAAGTCTATTCAGTCTAAAATGCAGATTAAATGTTTCTTTGCTAATTTTCCAACTGGATAATCTGTCCAATGCTGAAAGTTAGGTGTTGAAGTCTACAGCTATTGTATTGATCTACCATTCTCTTTAGCTCTAACATTTGCCTTACATATCTGGGTACTCTGGTGTTGAATGCACATATATTTATAATTGTTATATCCTCTTGCTGAATTGACTCATTTATCATTAAATAATGTCCCTATTTGCCTCTTTTTGTAGTTTTTGTTTAGAAATCTATTTTGTCTGATGTAAGTATAGCTACTCCTATTTTTTTTGTTTCCATTTCCATGGAGTATCTTTTTACATTCCTTTATTTTCTGTCTAGGTGTGTCTTTATAGGTGAAGTACATTTCTTGTAGGCAACAGATTGTTTGGTCTTGTTTTTTCATTCCTTAACCAACTCTATTTTTTTATTGGAGCATGTAATCCATTTACATTCAATGTTCTTCTTGATAAGTAAGGACTTACTCTTGCCATTTTGTTATTTATTTTTCTGATTTTTTTGTGTGGTCTCTCTTCCTTCTTTTCTTCCTTTCTGTCTCCCTTTTAGTGAAGGTGATTTTCTCTGCTGGTATGTTTTGGGTTCTTGTTTTTTATATTTTGTGTATCTGTCTTATTTTTTGATTTGAGGTTACCATGAGGTTTGCAAATAATATAACCCATTATTTTAAACTGATGACAACAGTGATTGCATAAACAAACTAACAAGCAAAAAGAAAACTAATAAAAACTCTGCACTTTAACTTCATATTCCCACTTTCTAACTTACTATTGTTTCTATTTTATTATACTATTCATGTCTGAAACTGTTGTAGTTATTATTTTTGATTGGTTCATCTTCTCATCTTTGTACTTAAGATATGAGTACTTTACACACCACAATTACAACATTATAATATTCTGTGTTTTTCTGTATATTTATTACTACCAGTGAGAACCTTCAGATGATTCCTTATTGCTCATTAACATTATTTTCTTTCATACTAAAAAACTCCCTTTAGCATTTCTTGTACAACAGATCTGGTATTAATGAAATCTCTCAGCTTCTACTTGTCTGAGAAAGTCTTTATTTCTCCTTTTTGCTTGAGGAATATTTTTTAACTGAATATACTATTCTAGGGTAAAAGGTTTTTTTTCCTTCATCACTTTAAATATGCCATATCCCTATCTCCTGGCCTGTAAGGTTTCCTTGGAAGCGTCTACTGACAGACGTACTAGAACTCCATTGCAGGTTATTTGTTTCTATTCCCTTGCAATCTGTGCTTGTTTGTACTTACTCTTCCTGGGAAAGTTTTCCAGAGGTTAGAAGAGAATTGGGTATATGATCTAAAGTTTTGTTAACTGAAGCCATATTTGCATTAGGGGATACCCAAGCCAGTTATGTTATAGTTCTTGCAGGCTCATAGAGGTACCACCTTGATAGTTTGGCATAAGATCTGGAAGAATTATCTGGATGACCAGGGACAGACTCTTGGTCTCACTTTCTCCCAAACAAATGGAGTCCTTCATTCTGTGCTCAGCTGTCTGCAGCTGGGGAAGGGGTGACATAAGCACCCCTGTGGTCACCCCCACTGGGACTAGGCTGGGTCAGACATGAAGCCAGAATAGCACTGGGTCTTGTCCAAGGCCTGCTATAGCCACTACCTGGCTATCGCATATGTTTGCTCAAGGTCCTAGGGCTCTACAATCAGCAGGTAGCAAATCTAGTCAGATTTGTGTTATTTTCTGAAGGGTTGCAAGTTCCCAGGCCCCAGGTGGGTCCAGAGATGCTGTTCAGGAGCCAATGCTTATAGTCAAAAACCTTAGGAATCTATCTAGTTCTCTGTTCTACTGTGGCTGAGCTGGAATACAAGCCACAAGACAAAGTCTTTACCCCTCTTCATTCCTCTTGCCCTAAGCAGAAGAGTCTCTCCCTGTGTCCACTACCACCAAAGACTCATGGAATGCACTGCCAGGGTACCACCGATGTTCACTTAGGTAAGGCCCAAGGGCTCTTCAGTCAGCTTGTGGCGAATGCTGCCAGGCCTGAGGCTACCATTTCTAACACTGGCCTCCCCTCTGGCCCAGGGTAGGCCCAGAAATGCTGTTCAAAAGTCAGGGCCTAAAATAGGGAACCCCAGGAGCTGGCTTGGTGCTCTACCCCACTGTGGCAGAGCTGCTACTTAAGATACAAAACAAAGTCCCCTTTATTCTTATATCTCTGCTTTTCTCAAGCTGAAGAGGCCTCTCCTTATAGCCCCCAAGTCCACTTGCTCCAAGCACAGCATAGTATTAAGATTTGCCTAGGATGTGTAGTCCTTGTGGCCTAGTAAGCCTTTCAAGTTTATTTAGAACCCCAGACAATTTAGCCAATGGTGATGAAGCTTGTCACAACTCAAGTTCCAATCCCAGGAATGGGCAATTTCTGTCTGGCTAGGGCTAGTCTAAATGCTCCCTCCATGGGTACCAGCTGAGTTCTTCCAAGGCAAAATCCCGATTGCTGACTCTCCCTTCCGCAAAAGCACAGATTCTCTCTCCTGTGCTATGCAGCTACTGTCAGAGAATGGGGGAGGGTTGGTATCAGCAATTCAAGATTTTCTTTCCTACCATCTTCAGTGCCTCTTTCAGCAATATGAAGGTAAAACCATGTACTGCAATAGTTAACCTGATTTTCAGTTCGTATGTCAGTGCTTTTTTGTGTAGACAGGTCTCAAATGTAGTGTTTTTGCCAGGCAAACGATCAGTGGAGGCTTCCATTTGGTCATCTTGCTACACACACACACACACACACACACACACACAAAATCCCAATTTTAAAATGCTCTGGACTAAATAGATTAAAATACTATACATACTGGAGAGTAACAATGACTTACATACAATATAGAGAAAACATTTCATGAGTTTTCTTAGCCACATGACATTCAATTTTAGTTATCTAGTGACAATTAGGAAGGGTAGAAGGAATCAAAGAAGAAAGGAAAGGTAGGTTAGTTGGTTTCAGAATTTAAAAATCTACCTCAATACTTTCATACTGAATCATATAACCTGAAATATTGAAATGTAAGATAAATATTGGTGGTTCTTGTCAGTTCTATTATGATGATAAATATAATATTTATAACAGCTATGTTTTAGTGGGACATTGCAGTTTTAAATATTTAGCTATGGTTGTAAGTGAAATAATTTAAATCTGAATATGAAAAACTAAGGGTTTTCCAAAGTTAAATATCTTGCTGCAAAATATCTGAAGGCTACAAAGTTAAATATCTTGGTGCAAAATATCTGAAGGCTACAACAGAACTAAACTTGTATTTAAATGACTAAAAATGCTGTAAGATTATAATAGAGCTATTTAAGCAGAGCTTCAGGATGTGATTGTCAGAAGACTGCAGTGCATTTTATTCTATATATCTAGTCAATCAAGAAAATGAAATACAATTGTGATCAATTTATTTCTCTTACAGAAGTACTGTAAAAGAGGTTCTTATCCTTAAGATCATGCAATTAATATTTCATAGTGTAAAACAGCTGGATTCAGAATTTAAGTATGAAATATCTCCTCATTACATTCAGAACAACACATTTTATTTTGTAATAATCCTAGATATAATCTAATAGTATAGAATATTTTATTATAATTTTTGATAGCTTCTTTCATTGGCATTTTTAAAAACATAGCAATATGGACAGAAATATCTTTAAGACTATTTTGATGTAATCAAGTAATAATTACAAATTTTCATTTCTAAATCATTACGTTCAAGAAAAAATATTAACCACTCCTAATATGACATTGGTGAAATTTTATCATTCAAATTTCACTTTACTTTTTAATACCTGATAAATCATTATTGTCATTTACCTGTGATATACATTTATATAAATATATATTATACATACAAATACGTTTTATTTTAAATATGAAAGTTACTTTCTATGAAAGCACATTTTTGCCATAAAAATTCATATTGAAATCCATTCAAAAGAAAAAGTAACATAAAAAATATTGCCTCAGCAATATAGGTAGGTATAATTATTTTAGGAACTAAAAAATAGTCAAGGAAGAGATTTCAAGTAGTTCATACACTCTTCCCTTCAATACAAACTCTATAAATGTCTATATCCCACAAAATTAAAGATTATATATAATACATAAGCTATCTGAGATACAAGAATATTCTTCACTAGATGTCATTTTAAGATATTCACATAGTTTATTAAGACAGGACAAAATTATACCCTCAATTTAAAATAAAATAGTCAATGAATATCAGAAAAGGAAAATAGGTTATGTTTAGTGAGACAATGTAATCTGGAGCTTATTAAGAAGACTTCTTTTCATAAAGGAATAAATTCAGAATTACTATATCAACTTAGAGGACTAGAAGAATAAAATCACTTCATAATCATCAAGATAAACTTAATAATCCAGACAAGAATATTAAATGCTCAGATAGCCAGATTAAAATGTTATAAATGTTAATTGTCTCAAAATATTCCAGGAAACCCAACCATCCAGAATAAAAAAAAAAAAAAAAGTGCATTAGGCAGCTATGTAGACAGCGAATAGGAGAGTAGATTTACTGATTGACACCAAAAGGAGAAAAATTAAGTTTAGAAATATACAAAAACAATCTACAAAAAGCATTTTGGAAAATAGGAAAGTAACACAATATGAAGGATGTTCTTGTCAATTCTACTCTTGTTAGTTAGTTTTGCAGGTGGGGCAGTGACATAAATGATCCTAATATGAAAATATCCTGTAATAAACTAACTTTTTATAAAGTTAGTAGCCAAAGAAATTTTTCACCCCAGTTAGTACTAGACTGACTCGACAGATATCATGTTAATGCCTTTGGGAGTCAGGTTTTCACTATAAACAACCAAAAATGCAATGCATATATAATACAATAAATTCCAATGCAGAACATGTAAAAAGTGCAAGATTTCACTCAATTTATGAAAGTGAGGTTAGAAAACTGCTGAAGACACTCAAAGCCATTTACAAATTAGGACTATAACACCAGTTAATTGTGGAAGAAGAGAATATTGACAAGAATAGCAATAAAGAGCACATTAGGAATATCACAGATTATGCTCGTAAGGAAATTCGTCAAGCCCACAGTGTATTTTAACAAGAGGTCCTCTTTACCATGGTGCTCTAAAAGTCAAGCTGCTATATCTTTCTTTTGTATCTTTATGCCTAAAAAATACCTCCCCAAGTGGGGGCAGGGTTAGGGGGGCCTGTGCTCTGACTTTCCTTGATGGGGACAAGTCATGGCCCCTGTGAGGGTCAGGGGGTGGTTCTCAGGCCGCTGGGGTAACGTTCCAGAGGGGAGTATAACAGTCTGCTGCACAGAAGAATTCACAAAGGGGGTATGGAGTAGCAGTTGGCCATGTCCCTCCACTGGCCCTACTAGCTTAACACAAAGGACATAAACTTTTGGGAGCTTTATAGCTCCACCCATCACCTGGGAAACCAGAATACTTACCCTAGGCTACTTAGGGCAAGCTCAAATCCCACTGCATCTGTGGCAGTTGGTGCTCTTTATCAAGTGCCACCTCTTGGCTGGAGGCCAATAAACTCGGGCCATTACAGCATCTCTAGGTAGAATAACTGTGCCCAGGAAAAAGAAAATGGCTGTGTGACCTCGGCTATCACCACCGCCTGCAGTACTCTGGTTAACCAGAGGTCCTGAGTCTGTCCACATGACAAGTTCACTACAATTATAACCAGCATTAGAAAAAGGCAGAATACTAAGCCTATCTACAACCAAGGAATCTCACAGAGTCTACATCACTCTCCTGCCACCTCCATCAGAGCTGCTTCCCACTGCTGGGAGACTTAAAGTCAGTTCACATAGCCAGATTCTTTGCAGACATCCCCAGTATGAGCCCAGAGTGTGGTAGCCCCACTGGGCGGCTAGACCCGGAAAAGCAATACCAATCACTGTAGTCCAGCTCTCAGGAATTCCTACTACTAGGGGAAGAGGGAGAACGCCATTCTAGGGAACATGCCATGGGACAAAAGAATCCGGATGGCAGGCCTTGAGTCTGAGATCTTTCTGCTGGTGGGAAGTCTCCTATAGCAGGGATGCTATTGCAGCACTGGGCTCAGCAGAGAAAGTCTGCACCTCTACCTCAACAGTCAGGCAGCACATGAAGGGTCTTGGAGAAAGGGCCCTTGTTTCCCCCTTGTCCACCACTACAGACACAGCTGAGGCTCCTCCCACAGGAACTCAGCGTGGACACATCTATAGACAGTTTTCCTGGAACATTTCAGGGTGATTATATCCCCACAGGAGGAGCACTCCCCAGGTTCAGGATTGCATGAGAGGGAGAGTCATAATTCCTCTATACTTGGAATATCAATGTTTTTACAGACAAAAAGAGGTGCCCATCTGATCTGAACAACCAGAACACAGTGACAGGAGTGAGGCTGAGAGGTAGATAGCTTTCCTACTGGCCTGGCAGGGGAGTTAAGGTAGCTCCCACCCTTCCCCCTGCTAAAACTTCAGGGAATCTAATTGAGAGCTCCCCCAGCCACCTTCATCAAGACTGGGATCTCTGCCCACCATTGGGTATTGCATCTACCCATTGGCTTTAGCAACAACTGATTCCTACCCAGAGATACCACCTCTATTGGCCTAAAACTTCAACCACTGAACCATCAACTCAGTAAATAAAATAACAGGAAAAAAACTAATTAAATTTTTTTAAATACATACAATGGGGGAATGAAATAAGCTTCAAGAGATCCTTGCTTTTCCAGCCCCATAGGAGACAGTGAACTTGCCCACACATCAACTACATAACTAATAACAATAAGCAGCTAAGAAAGTCAGCACACCAAGACTCTACAAAAAACGAACTCATACAGAGTCTTCACCCCTAAAAGCACCAAGAATCAAATGAGGCTATAATGAACTGTAAACATTAAAGCCACATCCTCAAAAGGATAAAAATAAATTTTAAAAAATCAAATATAAATTTTAAAACAATTTTAAGCAATACTCTATCCAAGTGAGAAGGAACCAAAAACTAATTCTGGTTCCTTCTCATTTGACAAAACAGGGTTCTATGATACCCCCCAAAATCACAGAAGCTCCCCAGTAATGGATCCAAATAAGATGAAATATTTGAAATAGCAAATAAGAATTCAGAAGGTTGATTATTAAGCTACTCAAGGAAATACCAGAGAAAGGTGAAAACCAACAAAAAGAAATTTAAAAAAATAATTCAATATATAAGTGAAAAAGTTTCCAGAGAGATAGATATCTTAAAGAAAAACCAATCAGAACTTCCAGAAATGAAAGACACATTTAGGGAAATACAAAATGTAACAGACAGTTTCAACAATAAAATAAGTATAAGAGAACATTTCAAAGCTTGAAGACACAGTTTTCAAATTACCCAATCAGAAAAAGATAAAACAAAAAGAATCAAAAGAAATATATAAAGTCTCAAGAAATATGGGATTATGTAATATGGCCAAACCTAAGAATAACTGGTGTTCCTGAGGAAGAAGAGAAGACTGAAAGTTTGAAAAGATATTTCAGGGAATAATTGAGAAAAACTTTCCTGGCCTTGCTAGAGATTTAGATATCCAGATAAAAGAAGCACAAAGAACTCCTGGGAAATTCATTGCAAAAAGATCATCACCAAGGTACATAGTCATCCAGGCTATCTAAAGTCAACATGAAGGAAAGAATTCTAAAAGTTGTGAGAGAAAAGCATCAGGTAACCTACAAAGGAAAACCTATCTGACTAACAGAAGACTTCTCAGCAGAAACCTCACAAACTAGAAGGAACTGAGTTCCTATCTTTAGCCTCCTTTAACAGAACAATTGTCAGCCAAGATTTTTGTATCCAGTGAAACTTAGCTTCATAAAAGAAGAAGAGATAAAGTGTTTTCCAGACAAACAAATGTTGAGGATATTTGCCACTACCAAACCAGCACTACAAAAAATGCTAAAAGGAGTTCTAAATGTTGTACCAAAAGCTCCATGTGCACCAAAATAGAACCTCCTGAAAGCATTAAGCTCACAGGGCCTATAAAACAATAACACAGTGGGGAAAAAAAAAAAAAAACAATGTATGTAGGTAACAACTAATATGATTACTATAACAGTACTTTGTATCTCAATATTAACATTGAATGTAAATGGCCTAAATGCTCCACTTAAAAGGTAAAGAATGGCAGAATGGGTTTAACAGAACCACCAACTAGCCAGGTGTGGTGACTCACACCTGTAATCCTAGCACTTTGGGAGGCTGAAGCAGGCAGATCACTTGAGGTCAGGAGTTCAAGATCAGCCTGGCCAACATGGTGAAATTTCGTCTCTACTAAAAATACAAAAATTAGCCAGGTGTTGTGGCACACGCCTGTAATACTAGCTACTCGGGAGGCTGAGGCAGGAGAATTGCTTGAACCCAAGAGGCGGAGGTTGCAGTGAGCCAAAATCATGCCATTGCACTTCAGCCTGGGTAGTAAGAGTGAAACTCTGTCTTAATAAATCAAGAAATAAATCACATAAAAAAAAAAGAAAGCCACCAACCAATATCTACTGTCTTCAACAGACTCATCTAACACATAAGCATTCACATAAACGCAAGGTTAAAGGGACAGAAAAAGACATTCCATGCAAATGGAAACCAAAAGAAGTAGGAGTAGCTATTCTTATATAAGACAAAACAGACTTTAAGGCAACACTAGAAAAAAAAAAAAAAGACAAAGAACAATATTATATCCTGATAAAAGTAGCAGTCCAACAAGAAGACATTACAATCCTAAACCTATAAGCAACTAACACTGGAGCTCCCAGATTTATAAAACAATTACTGCTGGACCAAAGAAATGAGATAGCAGCACAATAACAGTGGAAGACTTCAGTACTCCACAGAATACTAGACAGATCATCAAGGCAGAAAGTCAACGATTTTATAACCAATACCACAAAAATACAAAAAAATCACTGAAGTCTACTATGAACACCTTTACACGCACAAACTAGAAAATTCAGGAGAAATTGATAAATTCCTAGAAACATATAACCCTCTTAGATTAAATCAGGATGAAACAGGAACACTGAACAGACCAATAACAAATGGTGAGACTGAATCAGTAATTTTAAAAATTGCCAGTGAAAAGAAGTCCAGGACCAGATGGATGCACAACTGAATTCTACCAGACATTCAAAGAAGAATTGGTACTAATCCTAGTGAAATTATTCCAAAAGCTAAAGAGAGAATCTTCCCTAAATCATTCTATGAAGCCAGTACCACCCTAATAGCAAAACCTGGAAAGGACATAACAAAAAAGAGAAAACTACAGACCAATATCACTGATAAACATAGATGTAGCTCACCAAATCCAACAGCTGGTGGATGATCAAATTGATAATACATCATGACAAAATGGGTTTCATCTCAGAGATGCAGGGATGGTTTAACATACACAAGTCAAAAAATGTGATATATCACATAGCTAGAATTGGAAACAAAAACCATACGATCATCTCAATAGATGCGGGAAAAGCACTTGGTAAAATCCAGCATCCCTTCTTAATAAAAACTCTAAACAAAATAGGCAGAGAAGGGACTCACCTCAAAGTAATAAAAGTCATATATGATAAACCCAAAGCTAACATCTTACTGAATGAGGAAAAGCTAAAAGCATTTAAGCATTTCCCCTGAGAACTAGAGAAAGACAAGGATGCCCACTTTCACCATTTCTATTCAACATCGTACCGGAAGTCCTATCCGGAGCAATTAGGCAAGAGAAAGAAATAACAGACATTCAAATTGGAAAAAAAAAAAAGGAAGTCAGACTGTCACTGTTCATTGATGATATGATCATATACCTAGAAAACCCTAAATACTCATCCAAAAGGCACCTAGATCTGATAAACAAATTCAGTAAAGTCTCACATTACAAAATCAATGTATACAAAGCACTGCTATTCACCAACAATGATCGATCTGAGAATCACATAAAGAACTCAATCCCTTTTACAATAGCTGCAAAAACAATAAAATACCCAGGAATACACTTAACTAAAAAGGTGAAAACTATAAAGGAAAACTACAAAACACTGCTGAAAGAAATCATAGATGACACAAATGAAAAAGCATCCCATGCTCATAGATGGGAAGACTCAATATTGTGAAAATGACCATACTGCCTGAAGCAGCCTGCAGATTTAATACTATTCCCATCAAAATACCACCATCATTCCTCACAGAACTAGAAAAAACAATCCTAAAATTCATATGGAACCAAAATAGAGCCTGCATAACCAAAGCAATACTAAGCAAAAAGAACAAATCTGGAGGAATCACATTACCAGACTTCAAATTATACTACAAGGCTGTAGTTATCAAAAACAGCATGGCTGCAAGGAAAGTGAGGGATGTAAGACTACATATTTGATGTAGTGTACACTGCTCAGGTGAGGGGTGCATTAAAATCTCAGAATTCACCACTAAAGAACTCATCCATGTAGTCAAAAACCACTTGTACCCCAAAAACTATTGGAATAAAAAATAAAACACATATGTACTATTAATTGTATTTATAGTGTATTGAGAAATGGCTAGAAACATATCAAATCATTATGACTGTTTATCTTTGAAAGTGAAACCATAAATAAGGAACTTTTTATATTTTAACATTATTATACCCTTTTAAAATATTATTTGAGTTTCTTACACATATTTCACTTTGATATTTTTGTTTGTTTGTTTTTCAGATGGAGTCTCACTCTTTCGCCAGGCTGGAGTGCAGTGGCGTGATCTCGGCTCACTGCAACCTCTGCCTCCCAGGTTCAAGTGATTCTCCTACCTCAGCCTCCAGAGTAGCTTGGACTACAGGCACACACCACCACGCCCAGCTAATTTTATATGTTTAGTAGAGATGGGGTATCACCATGTTGGCCAGGATGGTCTCAATCTCTTGACCTCGTGATTCACCTGCCCCAGCCTCCCAAAGTGCTGGGATTACAGGCATGAGCCACTGTGCCCGTCTGATATATTTTTTAAATGAGTAAATAATTATTTTCCTGTGATGTCATACCAGTAGGCCTTAAATACAGAATGGGAGTCATCAGCCTATAAAAACCAGAAAATATTATCTGGTTATAAAGTCTGGAACCTTAAGTTCGAGATCTTTTCCTTTCAAATGATTGGAGTTAACAGCTAGGAAAACTGAACAGTGTGATGGTTAATTTTCCGTGTCAATTTGACTGGGCCACAGACTGCCCAGGTATTTGGTTAAACATACTTCAGGGTATCTCTGTGAGTCTATGAATATGTTTCCAGATGAGATTAGCATATGAAATCAGTAGCCTGAATCAATCCGATTGCCTTCTCCAATATGCGTGGGGCTTATCCAATCCCTTGATGGCCTGAATAGAACAAAAAGCTGAGTTAGGGGGACTTCACTCCTTTACCTGACTGTCTGGGAGCTGCAATATCAAAATTCTCCTGTCTTCAGACTCAGATTCAGACTGGAACTATGTAATTGACTCTCATGGGTCATCAGACTGCCAAAGGCAAATTTTGGTATTTTCCAACCTCCATAATCATGTGAGCCAATTCCTTATAACAAATATTTACTTAAGAATTTACATGTTTATGTTAAATCTCTCTTTATCTATCTAAGTGTCTATGTATCTATGTATCTATCTATATTTCTATCTATCTATCTATCTGTACGCTATTGGCGCTTGCTCTCTCTCTGGACTAACACAAGGAGCATGCTATGCTATTTAGACCATAATTAATCTCTTTTCCACCAGCGTAAATCCCTGCTTTGCTCATTTGAGTTTTAAATACACGAAAAAAATTTTTTTTGCTCCCTTAAAGATTTATCAAGTGCCCTTTATGTGTCATGTTATATAAATAACAACAAAAGAACCATAAAAGGTCCCTGTCCTAGAATCGTAAGCACTTATTTTTGATGAATAATATTTGATAATGAATAGCAATGCTGCATTGCTTATATAGACATATAAGCAATATATATATAGACATTTCATTTTATAATATAAGACACTGATATTTTATGCCACCTCCTTTCCTTTGTTAACATACTGTTAAATCACAAATAATTTTTATATCTGCTATTAATACCACCACTATTTTCCATAACAGTGAATACAGTAATCCCTCCCTTATCCATCAGGCATATCCTCGAAGACCCCCAGTGGATGCCTGCAACTACAGATAGTACTGACTGCCATAAATACTATGTATTTTCCTATATATACATAGATATGGTAAAATTTAATTTATAAATGAAAAACAATGAGATTAGCAATAATTATAAAATAAAGCAATATACCGTAATAAAAGTTATATAAATGTGATCTCCCTCTTTCTCTCTCTCAAAATATCTTATTTTACTGGATTCAACTATTTTTGTGCCATGGTTGACCTCAGATAACTTATGTCGCGGAAAGCAAAACCACAGATAATGGGGAACTATGGTAAATAAAACGATCACTGACCCACTTTTCGCTTGTCGATCCATTTATGAACCTTCCATAGCAATCTCAATGTGAACTATGCAAACTTATTTCTTATAATGAATCTTTTTGATTCTGAGTTTCTCAACCTTAATATATTGTTAATATAACTGCCTCTAGAGAGGTATTCTGCTGACAGTCTACTCACAGACCATGTAAGACCCAGCACTCAGTAAACATTTTAGAATATGACAGGGACTATGTGAAACAGTACTGTCTTCAGAATCAACAGGCATAATTCAGATTCAATACCTAAAAACTGTGTAGCCGAAAGCACACTTAGTTTCTCCAATCTGAAGCTTCTTAGTCACTAAGCCAATAATGCCCACCCCAGAGAATTTTACCATGGATTAAATAACATACACAAGACACTAGAACAATGCCTGGCACAATACATTTTGGCTATTACATCCTCTTCATCTTAATCATCTTTATATTACATATTTTTGTAATAGAATGAGTCAGGCCACAAAGACTGCAGGAAGGTTTTGAGCACGAATGGAGACTATAGGAATTGGTTCCTCCAGTACTCAAATAACCAAGAGAGAACTTCAGATGGACGTGGAACATGGTCAATAAACATGCTTTTCAAATATGTGAAAAATATGAAAACAAATTATATAAGATGAAGAAAAATTTTGGCATACTTCTGGATATAATGTGGCAGAGTAAGACTGAGAACTCTGCAGTTAGGTTGCAAGGTAAATGCCACAGTTCTATCATTAACTAGAAATGCGCAGTTCCATCACTAGTTAGCTCAGATAAGTTACATAAACATCTAGAGCTTCAATATCCTCATCTATAAAGTGAATGACAAGTTCCTACCTATTGTGGCAATTGGGTGACATTATACATGCAAAGTGAACAATGTCCCAAACACACAAAATGAACATTAAGTGTTACTATACTTGTACACTAACTACTAGCAATCTGTTCTATAAAGACTTCTCTTGCTTTAACTGTGTGTGTGTGTGTTTTTTTTTTACACGTCTGGATGATTGCAACAATTATAATTTCTATGTAATATATTGCATTTAATGACTAGATATGTATTCTCTAATATGTAGTTTTTGTAACTTATTTTAAAAACAGGTATCTGAAAATTGTTAGAAAGTACAAATCCTATGTTTGCAAAATATTTTTGTGAACATCTAAATTTTTCATTTACCATTGTCAAACTGTAAACTAAGCTTTGAGAATTACTATCCTTATGATTAAAATAACCCTAATTATAACAATCTGTATTTCTATAAAATGATTCACATTTATTAAATGCAGAGCAGAGATGGTGAAGATGCAAAAGAAGAGACAAAACAAAATGGCTTGACATCATTAATCATTCCAATTATCAAAGATTAATGATTGTGCAGATTCCCTGGTCACCAAGCAACCTTCTACTTGTGAATGTGGTTACCACGTAGATCATTCTAATGAGAAAAAATATGATGGTCATGCTTACTCACATAGTTCTATGTAATTGTTATAATTTTCTTTGTAAATTAATAAATGGAAATTCTGATGGTATTTTAAAAAGGACTTGAAAATAGTGTTTAATAAAAGGATTGTTACTCGCGATGAAAAGCACTAGTTTAAATTTTGCTTGATTAACGCTTTAAAAAACACTACCATTTTAATTAAAAAGAAGACCAGTACTGGTAAAAGCAGAATAAATGTGGGTAGAATCAATATGTTCATAAAGTGTATGTGTGTGTGTGTGTGTGCGCACACGCGTGCGTGCACACATTGATATGTATATCAACATATACTTTTAAAAAACATACAGATATTTTAGTAAATGAAAGTAAATGCTAAGAACACTACAGGAGAAACAACCATAACAGGTAAAAATTATATAAAGTAACCACTTAAATTATCAGGAAATTTCCCTAAGGACATGCAACAAATGGAGAAACATTTATTCAGCAAAATCAAATAAATCTCAATAAGTGACAGTTTATGGCATTTGAGCCATGGCCCATTCCCTCCTACCCAGCTCAACTTGATGGAAGCTCTACTATAGGCATGTACAGACAAGAACAAAGGGCTCTGTCTCCTCCTGGATCCAAGTTTAAGGATAGGGTTTCTTCCCAGGCGGAGCTGATCACCAGCCTTTCTCATCCTGCCCAGCCCATTGCTGCTGAAGCTCCATTGCCGGCAAGAGCAGTCGAATGATCCCTGTTCCTTTCCTCTATTCAGCCTTACTCATAGAATGGAAGATCTACCCCCAGGCATAGCTGGCTGATAATACTGAGCCCTGAATGTCCTTGTTTCAGCGAGTTTATGGTGGAGGTTCAACATCAAGATAATATCAAGTTGACAAGAACAGGGGCTACTGCCCCTGCCAAGCATTCTATTAGAGTAGGGTGTCATTCCTAGAGAAGTGAGCCACTGTCCTGACCACCAGCTCTGGAACACTGGCACAGGTGTAATGCCCAGAGAAAGAGGAAAGCCATAAGGAACTGATGTTCTATAGGTCTCCCTAAAAGGTCTGGCTTTATTTGGGACAGGGCATGGGAAGTTCAAGTCTTGGGACACTGTTGAAAAGAACAAAGATTTTGATGGTGAGAAATTTGAGAGGAGACAGATAGCTTCATGAAAGTGAGAAATCTAACAGTAGGCAAGCTAGAATTTAACAGATAAAACCAGGAAAAGACACAACTAAAGAGCATTCCCAGGGTAGGAATCAGTCCCAAAGTCTCATCTCAAAAAATACCTATGCAAAGATGCCCAAATTTAATTGAATGAAACTTTTGAGCAATCTATGCCCTAGGTATTATCAAAAACAATGGAGCAATCAGCTAGCAAGTAGTGAAGGCTAACAGCTGGATATACCAGTAGAGGCAGACTAGCTAGAAATTTAACAGGGAGAAGAAAGAAAGAGACAATCAAAAAGAGACTAACTAAAAACCACTGTCATCTCTTGAGAGGTTGATGGAGAAGAGACCAGAGTGTGTGCATTCCCAAGGTTGTGCCTCTAAGAAACAATATCAGAGGTTGAATCCTATTGAGGAAATGAACGTCGCCAAAGTTGTTGAGCAGTCACTAAACAAATTAACAAGTGAACAACAACAATAAGACCAAGAAAAATCTTGAAAGCACCAAGAGAAAAACAGTTTGTCACATACTAAGGAACCCCAATAACAATAACAACTGAGTTTTCACCAAAAATAATGGCGAATATAAGGCAGTGGGATCACATACCCAAAGTTGAAAGGAAAAAAATCTCAACTAAGTATTTCACATTCAAACAATCTTTCAAAAATGATGTTGAGTAAAAATATTGTCTAATTAACAAAAACAGAATTCATTGCTAGCACGTCTACTTCTCAAGAAATACTAAAAACTTCTTCAAGTTGAAAGCAAGTGACACTCAACAATAATTTGAAACCCACTAAAAAATAAAATTTCAGTAAAGGTAATCATATTAGAAAGTATGACAGATACAATTCCACATTTCTTCTCATCCCTTTTCTTAACTTATTTTAAAAGCTATTTTCTACAGTAATATATACATAATTATATTGTTGGGCCTATGACATATAGAAATGCAACGTATTTATAATAGCACAAAGGAAGTGGTTGGGAAAAAAGCTGTCGTAGAGAAAAAATGACAGCAAACAAAAAGTTAAATGACAAATCCAACCATATCAGCAATTATATGAAATATGAATGTATTAAATAATCCAATCAAAAAAAGACTGTCAGACTAAATAAAAACAACAAAATTCAAACTATGCTTTCTACAGGAGCCACATTTTAGATTCCAAGATGCAAACATGATGAAAGTAAAACTATACCATAAAAATAGCAATGACAGGAAAGCAAAAATGGCTATATTAACATCAGACAAAATGTATCATGAAAATTTAAAAGTTAGTAGAAATAGACACATTGAACAATTGAAAAATTGAAATAATACAAAATATGTTCTCCAACCACAAAGGAATAAAATTAAAAATTAATGTTTTTAATGTGGAAAATTGGCCTAGTATTTGATAGCACACAGGGGCACTATAATTATTAATAATTTAATTGTACATTTAAAAATAACTAAAATAATATAAGTTGATTTTTGTAACACAAAGGATAAATGCTTGAGAGGATAGATACCCCATTTTCCATGATGTGATTATTATGAATTATATGCCTGTGTCAAAATACCTCATGTATCCCTTAAATATATGTACCCACAAAAATTTAAAATCTTAAAATAAAAATATTGGAAAATTTACAAATACATAAATAGTAAAAAACACATTATTATATTACCAATGTGTTAAAAAGAAAGATAAATCAGAAGAGAAATTAAAAATACTTTGAGATTAATGAAGAAGAAAATAAAACTTGTGAGATGCAACTTAAGCAATGCTTAGAGCTGTAACTATCCATAAACATATATAGGTTGAGCATCTCAAATCTGAAAATACAATATGCTCCAGAATCTGAAACTTTTTATGCAAAAACATGATGATCAAAGGAAATGCTCATTGGAGCACTTTTGGATTTCAAAGTTTTGGATTTGGGATGCTCAACCTGTATAATTCAAGAATTCCAAATTCTAAAAAAATCTGAAATCCAAAGCACTTCTAATTCCAAGTGTTTCAGATACAGGATACTCAACCTGTATTTAAAAAGAAGTATCTCACATCAGTAACATCACCTTTCACCTTAAGACACTGACCAAAGAAGACCAAATGAAACGTAAAGGCCAGCAGAATTAAGAAAATAATAACGATTACAGTACAAATGGCTGCACTAAAACACAGAAAAACAATACAGAAAATCAACAAAATCAAACCTTTAAAAAGAACAAGCAAGAAAAATGAAAAAAGACTCAAATTATTTTTTTAAAAATAAAAGATCATTACAAAACTCATAGAAATAAAAGAACTAAAAGGAATACTATGAACAACTGCATTCCAACAGATCATAACTTAGAAGAAATGGAGAAATTCCTAGAAAGATGTAAACTACCAAAATTGACTCAGAGTAAATAGAAACTCTAAATATACCTATAACAAATAAAGAAAAGAACAATATCTTTTATTATTTTATATACAAATCTTCAACAAAATACTAGCAAACATCCAGCAACATAATAAAAAGGTCATACACCATAAGGAAGTGGAATTTTTCCAGAAAGGTAATGCTGATTTAACGTCTAAAAATTAATCAATATAATATACCATATCAATCGACTAAAGAACAAAAAACACGTTTCTGTTATAGATGCAGAAACAGCGGAACAAATTCCAACACAACTTTCATGATAAAAACTCTCAGAAAACTAATAAGAACATCTCCTCAACCTGATAAGGATGTGTAGAAAAATCCCTGGCTATCATTATACCTACTAGTGAAAACCCAAATGCTTTCCATCTAAAATTAGGAAAAAATAAGACTGTTCAGTATCATCATATCCATTCATTATTATACTGAATGCTCTAGCCAGCACAAGCAGGCAAAAAATAAAAATTTGTAACACTTAAATAAAATAAAGGAATCCAGATTAGAAAAAAAGAAATTAGCCTAATTCTATTTGCAAAGGGGATGATCTTATGATCTCATATTTTTAAAAATTCCTAAAGAACACACATACACATAGACACACACACACACACACACACATACAGAAAAACTATTACAACTTTTTGTAATAGTTGGTACAATTTGTACAATTACAAATAAGTTTTATAAGGTTGACAGATACAAGATGAATACACCAAAATCAATTGTATTTCTATACAGTGGAAAATCATCTAAAAATGAGTTAAGAAAATAGTCCTTCATTTACAATATATTCACAAGAAAAAATCTTTAGGAATAAGTTTAATAAAAAATGCAATACTTGTACTCTGAAAATGACAGAACG
Source organism: Chlorocebus sabaeus (assembly GCF_047675955.1). Taxonomy (NCBI): domain Eukaryota; kingdom Metazoa; phylum Chordata; class Mammalia; order Primates; family Cercopithecidae; genus Chlorocebus; species Chlorocebus sabaeus. Next base: position 41,726,795 of record NC_132910.1, on the reverse strand, counting down.
TTATTGAAAGAAATTAAAGACATTTTATGGTCATTGATTAGAACACATGTTAGTACAAAGATGACAAATCAGCCCAAACTGATACAGATTAACAATCCTTGTCAAAATCCCCAACTGGCTTTTTAAAATTGCAGAAATTGATAAGCTGCTCCTAAATTTCATGTGAAAATGAAGCCAGAATAGACAAAACAATTTTGAAAAAGGGAAGAAATTTAGTGAACACACAGTTCCCAATTTCAAAACTTACTACAAAACTACTGTAATCATGACAGTATACTGGCATAAGGACAGCTATATAAAGCAGTGGAACAGAACCAAGAGTACAGACAGCCCTTACATTTTTGGTCAGGTGATTTTTAACAAGGGTGAGACGGAAAATAAATGGAGGAAAGAATTGTCTTCTCATCAGATGGTCCCAGATCCAGGAACAAAACAGTGAAGTTTAACTTCTTTTCCTGCATTCTACACTTACAAATGTAACTGCTAAAGCTATAAGTCTTAGAAGAAAATGGGAGTAAATCTTAACAACTTTGAGTTAAACAAAACCTTCTTAGACACAATGCCAAATGTACAAGCAAAAGTAAACATATAAATAAATTAGACTTCATCAAAATTACCAACTTTGTGCTGCAAAAGATACCATCAGGAAAGTAAAAGACAGCCCAGAGAATGGAAGAAAATATTTGCAAACCATAGATCTAATAACAAATTATCTATAATATTTTAAGAATCCCTCAACTCAAAAAGACAACCCAATTTTTTTAAGAAAGGCAAAGAATCTAAATAGATATTTATGCAAAGAAGATATATAAATGACCCTAAGGACATGAAAAGATGCTCAACGTGATTAGCCATTAAGGAAATGCAAATGAAACCCACAATGAAACACTTTATGCCCACTAGGATGGTTATAATTAAGGAGATTGATATTAATAAGTGTTCTCCAGATTGTAGAGAAACTAGAATCCTCCTACATTGCTAATGGAAATATAAAATGGTGCAAGTGTGTTGAAAAACATGTTGGCAGTTGTGCATGAATGTTCATAGCAGCATTATTCATAATAACCAAAAAGTGAAAATAACTCAAATGTTCATCAATAGATCAATAAAAAATACATGTGGTATATCCATACAATGGAATATTACTCAGCAATAAAAGGAATAAAGTACTGATACATGCTACAACATGGATGCACCCTGAAAACATTTTGCTAAGGGAAAGAAGCCAGGCACAAAAGACCACATATTGTATGTTCTATTTATATGAAGTGTTCAGAATAAGTAAATCTATAGAGACATAAAATATGTTAGTAGTTGGTTGGAGTGGGGAATATTATGGGTGATTGCTAATAAGAATTGCATTTCTTTTGGGGGTAATGAAAATGGTTTAAAATTTACTCTGAGTTGCACAATTCTGTGAATATACTAAAAAATCATTGAACTGTATACTTTAAATGGTTGACTTGCTTAATATGTAAATCACATCCTGATAAAACTATTAATAATCAATTTGATATAATCAACTGTTATCCTAGCACAGGCAAGCTTTGCATTGACAAAACTGGTAATCTCTAAAGGTAGCCACCCCATCTCCAGTCGATGGGCTTCCCTTTTTAAACATGGCAAGTAAGAAGTTCAAGTTGTTAAACAGATCAAATTTCTTGTCTGATGGGTTATATATGAGTAGGGCTGTGGAATACAGTATTATTTGAGGAATTAAAAAGAAGGATGCCATGTCTTTGCCACAAAATAATTTTATTTTCCTATAATTATAATCTAGATATTTGCTACTGCAGTCAATGACTCAACAAAAATAATTAAGATTTTAAAAATTTGGGCCAGGCACAGTGGCTCATGCATGTAATTCCAGCACTTCTGGGAGGCCAAGGCGGATTGTCTGAGATTAGGAGTCCGAGATCAGCCTGGGCAACATGGTGAAACCCTGTCTCTACAAAAAAAAAAAACCACAAAAATTAGCTGACTGTGGTGGTGTGCACCTGTGGTCCCAGCTACTTCAGAGTGTGAGGTGGGAGGATCGCTTAAGTCTAGAAGGTCGAGGCTTCAGTGAGCTGTGATCACACCACCGCACTCCAGCCTGGGCAACAGAGCGAGAACCTGTCTCAAAAAAAAAAAAAAAAAAAAAAAAATCTAAAATTCTACAGATAAGTCAGTCAATGCTAAGAAAATTGATCATTTAAATCTACCCTCCTCTAGACCTCGGTAGAATACAAAATGCAGAGAGAAGTAGCATCGGAGAGTTACGGGGTATTTAATGGTGATGCATACCCAACATTTACATAAGGACCTGAGCAGAAGGTTAGTGTTAAGTGCCCAAGCTTTCAAAGCTCTCTACATACTGATGTGTAAATTACTGACAAACTGTGTCATGATTCTGAGGCAGAGTCTGTAGTACAGGACCAGCAAAGCAAAACCCACTTAGGAAGCCAGAAGAAGGAATACAGTCAAGTGACATTAAGAATCTGCTAATGCATGTGAAGTTATCATCGGGAATTTTTTATGTCCAACTTTTCATCATTACTCTTACAATGTAATACCTTCATTCAATACATATTTATTAAGGATCTGTTATGTGGCACGCCCTAGGAAAACAATGGTATTCAAGAGAGACAAGGTCCTTCCGACAGTGTTACATGTACTTGTTTCTAAAGTCTTTTACCAATTTACCATGTGTTTCACTTTCAACACATGCATATATAGAGCTTTGAAACCTATAAATCAAAGAAATAGCTAAATATATTTGCCCAACTTATCAACTAATATAATATGCAACTCCAGCCAGTATTTTATTTAATGAATGTAGACAGCCAAAATAATTTTTAAATTTTGTCTCTGTCATGTTTTTGACCCAAAAAAAGATATATTGACAATACTGGAAAATTTATCATAAATAGTATCTTTCACTACAGGTTGGGAAATTGCTTCATTCTAAAGACCAGATCAAGTATGCTTTTTTCCAAAAAAAAAAAACAAAAATAAGAACCAGTTGGTCTAAAAATAAAAGAAGTGCAAAAGATGATTTCATATGTAATATATATGAAATGACTATATGTTCAAGTAACTATAGAATTCATTTAATAGCCCAGATATCTCCCTATAAATATGTAATTTATTATATATTCCTAATTATACATATTTAATATGGATTTACATTGTACTAAGATGGTCACTTCCACTCTCTCTTGGTATAGAAACAGATGTTTTTCAAATTCAAAGTAGCAATACTAATTTTAAATGGTCTGTAATACTTTCTCAGTTAGTTTTCAAGTTAAAAATCCCATTTTTATATTAACTGATTAGTTTAATTCTATGGAAAATTATGCTTTAAAATAAAATCTGATGGTGTGAAAAGTCAGTCACTTTAATATTCACTGCATTTCCCACAGCAAGTTTTCTTCAACATATCTTCTTATGTTTTTTATCTATATTATTCTGAGGTTGTTGTGAATTATTATCTACACAGTAACCAGTATGTATGAACAACTACAAGTTCTCCTTTACCTGTCCTCAACCCTGTACAAGATAAGAATTTGATAAAGCTTTCATGTCTAATGTTTGCTATGGGACAGATTAATTTTGATTACTAACTCTGGTACTATGTACAGTAGTATCCATTAGCTGCAGTTTGCTTTCCACAGTTTCAGTCACTCGCTGCCAGTGGCAGTCCAAAAATATTAACTTGAAAATTCCATAAATAAACAATTCATTAATTTTAAATTGTATGCCATTCTGAGGAGTGTGATGAAATCTCATGCTATCCTGCTTCTTTCCTCATATGAATCACCCTTTTGTCCAGCAGATTCATGCTGTAGGCGCTATCTGCCCTTTAATCATTTTGTAGCTGAGTAGGTTATCATATCAACTGTGCTTGTGCTCAAAGAACCCTTATTTACTTAATAATGGCCCCCCTGATGCTGGCCATTGGATATGTCAAAGAGAAGCCGCAAAGTGCTTCCTTTAAGTGAAAAGGTGAAAGTTCTCAACCTAATAAAGAAAGAAAAAAAAATCCTATAGTGAGGTTAGCTAATATCTACAGTACAATAAGATATTTTGAGAGAAAGAAATAGACCACATTCACATAACTTTTTACATAAAATGTTATAATTGTTCTATTTTATTATTGGTTATTGTTAATCTCTTACTGGGCCTAATTTATTCATTAAACTTTATCATAGGTACATATGTATGGGGAAAAAACATGGTATATATAGGGTTTGGTACTATCCACAGTTTCAGGGATCCATGGGGGAATGTATACCCCTGTGGAAAAGGAGGAACTACTATAGTTAAAATATTAATATGTAAACTTAAACTAGGAAGTTCATAAAAGTATTTTATATTTTATTGATATCCAGTGTATTCTTTTAGTTTCTAAACATAATTAATGCATAGATTTTTTTAATCCCCCCAAATACACTATCTGATTGGTAGGGCAAACTCAGAAGTTTTATTGAATCTGAAATGCATGTTTTTAAGGATTTTTGCACGTGCATGCCTGTACACACATGTTGACAACAAGTAGGAAAGCTATACTGTTGACAAAACAAGAGCAAGAGAGATATTTTGGCTATGAAATTTCTATTCATCACCTCCACCATCCATGTATCCCTCAGATTGTATTGTAGTACATATGACCTTTATTTTTAAAAATCTTCAGACTAGCCCAAAGTTTACATAACCAACAGGCTGCAAAATGTGTAAGCAAACAGAGGTTAGGTTTCATATTCAGATTCTGACAACAATATACATGAGTAACTAGAGACAGAAATAGCAAAGAGGAGGGTCAAAAAAGAACTGCAAATGCCCAGACCTTGCCAATCCATATAATTCATCTTGCCTCAACCTTGGGTTATTTGGGGCCCTGTTCTTTATCTATTTTTTGACTTCATTTGTCCCATGGTGATGAGTTTCAAATCTATGTGCTCATCCCAGGTTGTTTGCTGGTATTTCAGACTTCTGTGTGCAATGGCCTATTTAATATAGCTCCATAAGGAGGTCTAATAGGTATTAGGTTGAACTACATCAAATTGCCATTTTTTATGGTCAAAATATGAATATCAGTGATTTCACATGGTTCAAATATTTCCAGTTTAACTTGGTCCAAACGAAAATGAATTTCTCACTCCCAATATCCAATCTCTTCTACGTCTTGTACCCTCTTCTCAATAAACTGCACCATCATCCAGTATACTTAAGGAAAGTCAAGGAACTATTCAAGATTCCACTTTTCACTGACCACCACATCCAATCCATTGCAATTGAGGACAAACAGCTGCCCCTCTCACTCAGCAGCAGCACACATCTCCCCTCTGGTATCTCTGCTTTCATTCTTGTCCCTACAATATACACTCCACAGACCTGAGAGAGTTACCTTCATGTTTGTGCTACCCTTATGGGATCTGAACAGGCCTACCTTCTGACCTCACTGCCCACCTCTCTGCCCTTCACTCACTACTGTCCAGGCACATTTAGATTCTTTGCCCTTACTAACAACAACTTCCACTGTCAGTTATCATGTGGCTGACGCGTTTTGGCTAGTACAACCTCAGTTTTTAGATACCACTTACATGGGGAGACCTTGTCTGAATAGCCAATGCAACGAGGCTGCTTTGTAAGTCTCTATCACCTCACCTCATTTAAATTTTCTGCACAGCATGTATCATTACCTGATATTTCTATTGCTTGTTTTCCCAACTGGTTGTCGGGAATTAGAAAGTATGCTTCATGAAAGCAAGGATTGCATCCATCTGTTTTCATTGCTGTACCCAGCAGTGAAATAGAATACCAAGCACCAGCAGAGACTCAATAAACATTTGAAGAAATAAATAAATTTTTACTGAGAATAGGAGAAAAAGAGTTCTAACAAAAGACATTTTTGTTGGACTGGGTTTATTACATGCTCTTATAGTAGTCCATTGTTAGTTGAGAATTAACTACAGTGTTTTTATTTTTATCTCCTAAAAATAAGAGGAATTGTAAAAAATGAATAAACTTTGTATTTCGGTCAGCAAGGCCCTAAAGATAAGTACAGAAACAAAGGCACATGTTAACAAACCAAGCAAACCAAACAGGGTTGAAATTTGATTTTGTTATTTTTTAACTGTATGACCTTGAAAAAAGTTTGACTTGTCTGAACCTTAATTATCTCATTTGTAAAATGAGGAATACACACACACATTATTTTTAAGGACAAAATGTTGCTAAAAATCAAAATGGTAATGTATGAAATGTAGTTGTAAAATTGCAGATGCTTAATAAATATATTTTCTTTAAAACACCAATCTACAATTAGCCACAGGATGTCAGCTGATCGACTGGCTTATAATCCTAGTAAATAATAATGCTCCCTCCTATGACAGGCGTGACTATTTCAGGATGACTGAATATTTACAGAACAATATTAATTATCTTATCTCTAATTTCCATTTATAGTTATTCCCTAAGGAGAAAACAAACAAAAAGCTGGGGTTTTTTTTTTCACTTTTCTTAGGCTATTAGATTCCTTGTGGTTGCAAATATTTTATAATGTGTTCTGGGACAACTTAATTAGATAGGAAAGTCCAACATTTTGAGATGAAAATCATCACTGCACTTGTCCTTTTCACCCTTCGTTTCGCAAACACCAGAAGGAAATCAATTATAGAGCCAAAAACAGAAACACTAAACTGTTTCAACTAAAAATTCTTAATATATAGATCCATGTACCCATTTGGAAATATAACATAAAAGTTATCTTGATGTTCAATCATCATTTTTACAAAAGTGCTCTGATTTTTACAAGACATAACAAACAAAAACTCTGTAGTTAATTCTACACTAACAATCGGCTGTTACAAGAGCATGCAATAAGTCCAACCCAACAAGAATGTCTTTTTCCTGAACTCTGTGACTTGTAAGAAAGAAGCCTAAAGATCCTACCACACCCATGACCTTAGAGAAAGGGTCACCAGCACCTTGTTTGAGCTGAAGACACTAATTACAGTACAAAAGGATAGCAACAAAAATCAGGCTAAATTTTTTCAAGAGCTAAAAAGCATTGGACATATTTACCCTAGAAACATAATGAAAATTATTTTTTTGAATGTCTTTCACAATTTAAAACTGTGTGAACAAGTAGGCCTTTCATGATGTTTAAAATTCCCTTGATTTTTCTCTCTAAAAATTCAGAATAATATAATCTCCAGTACATAAAATAATCAGCATAAAATATATCACTTTAATACTTAAAATTAAAAGTAGTGACATTTGTTGTGCATCGTTTTGATGCCAGTTACTTTTTTATTCATTATTACAGTTAATCCTCACTAAAACCTTACATGAAGAGATAGTATTGTTTTTATAGTATTATTTTTATTTTGTAATGAAGAAACATCTTAAAGAGATTACTCTGTGGCTAAATTCACAGAGCTAATGACAGAGCTGGAATTCAAACCAGGGTCCTGTGACTCTAAAGCTCATTTTCAATTCACCTGTCTATGATGCCTCTAAACATATTTCTAAGCAATTTTTATGACCTATACATTTTTAGACTGATATGGTTAGGCTTTGTGTCCCCACGCAAATCTCATTCTGAATTGTAATCCCCAGGTGTTGAGGGAGAGACCTGCTAGAAAGTGATTGGATTATGGGGCGGTTTCCCCCATGCTGTTCTTATAATAGTGAGTGAACTCTCATGAGATCTGATGGTTTCGTAAATGGCAGTTTTTCCTGCATCCTCACTTCTCTCTCCTGCCACCACGTGAAGAAGGTCCTTGCTTCCCCTTTCCCTTCTGCCATAATTGTAAGTTTCCTGAGGCCTCCCCAGTCATGTGGATCTGTGGGTCAATTAAACCTCTTTATTCGCTATTGTGATAATTATTTTCATTTCTATTCTAGTTAAGAAACAATGTTTAATAAGAATCTATAAATAAGCCACAACGTTGAAATAAACACACTTAATTTTTGTTATGTGTACCAAGAGGTTAACAGGAAAATAGCAGTGAATGCTACAACAGCAAAAAAAAAAAAAAAAAAAAAAAAAAAAAAAAAAGGTCTCTACTAAAAATGCAAAAAATTAGCTGGGCGTGGCGGCCAGTGCCTGTAGTCCCAGCTACTCAGGAGGCTGAGGCAGGAGAATGGCGTGAACCAGGGAGGCGGAGCTTGCAGTGAGCCGAGATCACGCCACTGCACTCCAGCCTGGGAGAGAGAGCCAGACTCCATCTCAACAACAACAACAAAAAATTATAATATATTCACCCTGCACATTTATGTCACATTTTAGTTTTCACCTGTGTATGCACTTTAGGGAAAAACATAATAAAAGTTAAGTGACTAAACATGTCATGGAAATTACCACCTGAGTGCTGATATGGTGGCACACGTCTGTAACCCCGGTGTTTTGGGAGGTTGAGACTGTAGGATCGCTTGAAGCCAGGAGTTCGAGACCAGCCTGGGCAATAAAGCAAGACCCCCTCTACAATAAAAAGTAAAAACATGGCCAGGCGCAGTGGCTCACGCCTGTAATCCCAGCACTTTGGGAGGCCAAGGCCGGTGGATCATGAGGTCTGGAGTTGAAGACCAGTCTGACCAACATGGTGAAACCCCATCTCTACTAAAAATACAAAAATTAGTCAAGCATGGTGGCATGTTTCTGTAATCCCAGCTACTCAGGAGGCCGAGGCAGGAGAATTGCTTGAACCTGAGAAGCAGAGGTTGCAGTGAGCCGAGATTGTGCCACTGCTCTCCTGGGCAACAGAGTGAGCTCCATCTCAAAAAAAAAAATCATAAATAAATAAATAAGTAAATAAAAACAGAACTGGCATAGTGATGTGCACTTATAGTCCTGCTGCTTGGGAGGCTGAGGCAGAAGGATTGCTTTGGGAATAGTGCCTAAGAGTACACCTAGGTCCACTATATTTATGCTTTGTTCTTTTCTTTTTTTCTTTTTTTTTTTTTTTTTTTTTGAGACAGAGTCTTGCTCTGTCACCCAGGCTGGAGTGCAGTGCCAAGATCTCGACTCACTACAACCTCCGCCTCCCAAACTCAGACGATCCTCCTGCCTCAGCCTCCCGAGTAGCTGGGATTACAGGCATGCACCATCATGCCCAGCTAATTTTTTTTACTTTTAGTAAAACAGGGTTTCACCATGTTGGCTTGGCCAAGCTGGTCTTGAACTCCTGACCTCAAGTGATCCGCCCGCCTCGGCCTCCCAAAGTGCTGGGATTACGGGCATGAGCCACTGCGCCCGGTCTATGCTTTGTCATTTTCATGGTAGATAAAGGTAAATTCATTCATAGATCTTACATTCAGGGTTAGTAGGTTTTACCTTTATGATAGAAGATTCTTATAAAACAATTTCATACCAAAGCATATTTTTTGTCCTATAATCATTCCATTACTAATTTTATAGATGTGAATCATAATAGTTTTTATAGCATCACCTAATTTCCACACTACAATTAAACCATTTGTATTTAAGTATTAGTTTCTCAATGTTAATGCTCCTGCAACACTCTTAACAACGTAATTGCTTACAATTTATCTGTTGGATTTTGTACCCCTTTCCTTCTTTTACCTAAAGATAAAAAAATAGTACCCTAAGGAAAGATTACAAATCCAAAGCAAATTGTCAAAGGAATAATAGTATTTCTATAAAGAATTTTTTTCTTTTAAAGAAGAATAAATGGTGTATAACAAAACTGTTCTGGCTGCTAGGAGAACAAAATATGCTTGCTATTGGTAATTCCTATGTTAAAGCAACAACAGACATAAATACTGTGAATGATTTAGCATCTAACTGTTACTATGGTTCATAATAAACCACCATTATCTAGGAATTATTAATACATATCTTTTTAAACATATTTCATACCTGCATGCACCTGAATACCTGTCTCTTACATATGCATAATATATAATAGTTGGCAACTCATTCGTACATGATTACAACAGTATATGAACATGAAAGTAAATGACAGCACCTATAAAGCACCAGAAAGCAGTCACTAATAACTTTTTCTCACCTAAACCACAATAATGGTTATACTAATAACAGAGAAAAACAATGACTGACTAGTAACAAATTTATCTATGCACTTGCATGTTCCTTAATGCCCTATCATCAATATTGCTCTTTAGTTTTGTGAAATGAACTGTCTGCTGTTACTAGTGCACACACTGGGGGTAAACAGTTTTCCTCACTTGCTTATAAAAGTGATCCGAATGGTTTTAATTACAATAGAGTCTATTGACACACCATGAATTCCTTTGACTAAAGCTGCTGAAACACTCAAAGAATTTGAGCGTACTTAAAGTGGTATATGTAGACAGCCTTTCATTCCCACTGCAGAGAGCTATAGGTGGTGTGTCTGAAGGATATGGTGAAAAATAAGCACAGGCCTAAGCTCAGCTACTGAAAACTAGGATAATGTGACTAATCAAGATGGACAAGTGCAAGTGGCTAAAATTAGGCACCTGGAAGCAACATGACATTCTTAAGGCATTTAGAGTTGTCATTTTTGCCATAATATTAGCTATAACCAGTACCTAAATGTAAGGTGATGTGTGCCAGTTATGAATTAATTGCCTCCCAGCTCCTAATGCACCTTTCAACAAATATATGTCTTATGATCACAGATAAAATCATTTTAAGTATTTTTTCTTTACAATGGATGTGATGCTGAGTGTTCCCAGTAGAGGACGCTGGGGGAAGGTGCTCTTCCATGCTTTCTGGTGACACAGGAGTCAGTGATTTGGGCAGAGATGTGAGAACATTCAGTGTAGACCCATCAAGTCATGAAGGGTATAAGAACATATGATTGCTTGCCAATCTTACAGTCTCAAGCTAGAGACAATCTTCCCAAGGCCCTCCCCAGAAAGAAATGCCCATCAGAGTCAAAATTCCCTCTGTAGGCCTGTGGGCCATCTACCTGAAGGCCCTTCCCCTCCAGCAGTCCTACTGAGCCCACTGCAGGCCCCATACTCTTCCCTGGAGGGTGCTCATGTCCTCTGAAACACAGCCACTGGTTTGGTTATCCATGCCGACTGTTCTACTGGCCACCAGCTTGCCCCATGACTATGGGCCATCTCTGGATGCTCAGACAAATGAGAATTTCTCTGCTCTCCAGTGAGATGAATTATACCTTATCTTTAAGAACTGATCCTCTTCCAACTTTGTCATTCTTTGGTTACACTCCTTTAGCTTCACAGTACCACTTAGGTTTCTCTATATCTTAGAGGGAAGTTACTTTTTTGTCATACTTTAATAATATTTTTAAATTAAATTCACTAGTTTAACTTACTATGTGGTTTTCCTCTTCAAAGTGGACTAGTTGATACACAATTCTTCTAAAACCTGGTATTGAATCAATCTGATTATGATTCACATTGGGAAACAATTAGAAACTATAACTAAGAATAAATAAAAATACAGAATTGGGGCAGGTGCAGGATAATGCCTATAATCCCAGTACTTTGGGAGGCTGAAGCAGGAGTCACTTGAGACCAGGGGTTCCAGATTAGACTGAGCAACAATGCAAGAGCCCACATTTACAAAAAATATTAAAAATAATTAGTTGAGCATAGTGGTGCATACCTATAGTCTTATCTACTTGGGAGGCTAAGGCAGGAGGATTGCTTGTGCCCAGGAGTTGGAAGCTGCAGTGAACCATAATTGTACCATTGCTCTCCAGCCTAGATGACAGAGTGAGACTCTGCCTCTAATGTATATAACTGATCAATCTATTTAAAAAGGAAAATCAGTTGACTACACATTACAATATCAAGTACATGAGTTATTTTGAATATTAGCTAATAGTAGGGCTTAAATTTCAAATACATAGTGGCAATTTTTTACATTAATGTGCTGATCTTTCTATGTCAAATATCAATGCATAAAGTGCAATACATGTCTCAGTATCACTGAAGTGATCAATATAACTGGCTGTAGCCTTCAAAACTGTTGTTGTTTACAAAGATTAACTCCTATGGGATGTATGTTTATTGTTTCCTAATTAATGTCCAAGTATGCTTTTAACTATGTTAAACAACTACTCAAAAACTGTGTTTTTGTTATTGACTAAAACTTTCTGGCTGGGCAGGGTGGCTCACACCAGCAATCCCAACACTTTGGGAGGCCCAGGCAGGAGGATCACCTGAGGTCAGGAGTTCAGAACCAGCCTGGCCAACATGGTAAAATCCCATCTCTACTAAAAATACAAAAATTAGCTGGGCGTAGTGGTGGACGCCTGTAATCCCAGCTACTCAGGAGGCTGAGGCAGGAGAATCGCTTGAACCTGGGAGGTGGAGCTTGCAGTGAGCTGAGATCATGACATTGCACTGCAGCCTGGACAACAGAGCGAGACTCCGTTTCAAAAAAAGAAGAAAGAAAAGAAATTATAATGCTAGAAGAAATCCATCATGCTAATATTTTAAAAAGACTATTTTCAGAAGATTTAATTCCCATAGAGCTCATTACAGACAAAACAAAACAAATCCAAAAGTAAATGTTCTTTATAGTATTACAGAGATCATATTATTCAAACTATGCATCCTTGATTCTTTCACATATATGTGTGTGTATGTGTGCATGAGTTGAGGGGATGTGAGAAGGAAGTAATAGGTACCCATGGTAGAAAAAGTCACACTGAACCAGGACAGCTCTGTTTCAAGGGCAGTATCACCTGACAGTAGAAAACAGTTTGGGATTAAAAACAAAAGCAGTAACAAAACCTGCATCGTAGGCACAGTATTTCATAGAAAATGTTAGCTGTTGCATTTTTTTATTTGGCAAAGTTTGTTTTTCCCATATGAGTCTTCAATACTATTTGTACAATGCCAGACTGAGCTCTCTAATGCCTCACAAGCTTTACTTCATTAAGAACTTTTTGTAATCTAAAGGAATCATGTTGTGAAGACCCTTAATAAGGTATGCAACAGAAGCAGTGATTAACAGACCCCCAGACTACTTGATCACTGGAATATCATTCCTGGAGTGGATTGCTGGATATCACCATACCCCTGCCTCCCCATTATCCCAGATAAATAACTGAAGTTATATAAGGTACGAGGGCTTCAAAAAAATGTTTGACTTTTTGAGCTACAGTAATTACTTTTTTACAAACAATGTATTCTGACAGCATTTTCCTTTTCTTATCAGCACCCTCGGATTCCAGTAGGTTCTCATTAGCAGCACCTAGCCCAGGAATTCTCTGTTTCTGCTGTTGAATGCTCTGATAAACATACAATCATTTTCACAAACACTCTAGGGAGCAAGACCACAATTTTGATTAAGAAAACTGTTGAATATTAACTAGCAGGGCTCACTGAGACAATAACTGAGCAACTTGTCCTTGAAAAACACACTACACTAAGCCTATTCTCAGGGAAAAATGTTGGTGTTTGGTAGCTTCCACTACTCTGGAAACCTAGAATGCATCTTAATATGGTAGTAGTCTTTCAGTAAAATCACCATAATTAAGGTGCTGTCATTATTTTTAATTTAAAGTTCTCCTCTCACAGGTTAATCAATTCAGACGTTTAAAAAAAAAAAGTCCACCCTGTGGTAGAATTCAGTTCAGACAATACTGGCTTCATATATATGTAGGTTGTGAGCCTTCCATTTCCAAAGATTCCCCATATAGTTATGGTTTTAATTGATTATTTCCCAAATTGTTATTTTGTCTTGTTTTACTTTTCTAAGGATGTATGAATGAAAGTTTCTGTGGTCTATACGACAAATATTAAAATTGATTTTAATCTTTTAAATTTTCCTGGAAAAGCTATTGCGAAATATTCTGCTCAAGTAAGAGCTCTGAATTCAACTACTTTCAAATCTCATCTGCTTAAACAGGTTTAGAGGATAAGAAAAAAATTCTATCTAGTAAAAAACTCTAAGCACAGCACAATGAGTTATTACGCATATTGTTAAAAGGAAATGAAAACATTAAATGCAGATGACAGAGGGGATATTAAGTACTCATAAACAGTAATATTTATAAATGCCATTTGTCTTCCTACAAATTTCAAAGTTCTTACTCTACAATTTTAAGTACATTAAGAGAACATTAGCATCTTCATGCAGACAAAAGACAGAAATTTCCATTAAAAACTAAAAATGAAGGAGAATCAGAAATGTAAGGCAATTATATTTCATTTCTCTCTGCACTGCTTTCTCATTTTTATTTTACATATAAATAGAATTCTTTACAATATACTCTGGCATGTAGCTCGCAAAATATAACAAAACCCATATCCATATAGAGATGCTTAAACACAATAGCATCACTGGTTTGTTTTTCATGCATCATATACTAATACATTTTTCTTTCATTCCAACTTTACAATTAAGAAAACCTAATCAATTAAAAAGAAAAATGTCCGCTAAATATACACACATACACACAGACACATAGAATACACATATACATACACAGTATGACAACATCTAACGTTATGGTAACTTTAAATATGAATACATCCCAAAATTCTCACATTTAAAGTTTTTAATAAAATTACATTCCTAAAAACAATTACATTTCTCATGAAATTTATTGAAAAAAAAGAGTCTAGATGCAAATTCATTCTACAAATCAATAATTTGGAAAACCAAGAACCTCACCTTATTCTAAATGCAAATTACTTACCATATTATTTACCAATCGCCATATTCTCAATTAGAAAAAATAAAACACAAAACTCTCAATTGTTATTATCCCAGGTGGGATAAAAACATAAACTTTCATTGACCTCAAACAAAAAAATAGATTGTTTTGCCCTTAGGAAAAAATAAAATAGTCTTTGATGCAGAATACCTTCATCAAGATTTTAATACAACTTTTTCTTTTACCCCCACCACCTGCCCCACTAGACTACTGGTAAACAATTTTTTTTTTGCATCTGGCATGGAACTTAGAGCTCTTTTCTCCCCATATGCTTTTCTCGATTAAAAAAAGTTCAAACAGGCTTTTGCTTTCAGTTAAGACAATAAAGAATTAAACGACATAAGATTCTTATCCTCCATTTAAAAATTCTTCATTTTAGCCAGGCGCAGTGGCTTACGGCTGTCATCCCAACATTTTGCGAGGTCATGGCGGGAGGACTGCTTGAACTCGGGAGTTCAAGAGCACCATAAGCAACATAGGGAGACCCCATCTCTACAAAAAATTAAAAATTAGCGAGGCATTGTGGCATGCATCTGAAGTCCCAGCTACTTGGGAGCACTGAGGTGGGAGGATGTCTTGAGCCTGGGAGGTCGAGGCTGCAGTGAGCCATGATCATGCCACTGCATTCCAGCCTGGGAGACACGAGACACTGTCTCAAAAAAAAATCATTTGATCTGCATGTTTTTAGTAAACAGAGGTTTGTACATTTGAATGCTGTTTTCTTATTTTCCAGCTTTGATAGACTATTGCCCTTCCTGTGAGTTAGGGTTGGAAGCAAAAGTAAAAAGTAAACCACTCCCACTAACAAAATCATCTTGTCCGTTGGTAAGCTTTTTGATATGAGGTATATGAATTATTGATAGAGCTTCAAAGATAGACCTGAATTTTTGAACTCTAGTATTTTTTTTACAAAAGCACACTGAAACCACTCCTGGTTTATACCGAAGTTATCTACACTTGCATAGTAATTCTTTAATAATTATCATGATTCAATTTTTGCACAGATAACTAAGTGTAAATTTATATGTGTTCAGGATTATGAAATGTGAGTGCTTTATTTCTTTCAAACTAAAATATCGAATGTAGTTAAGACTAAATTATGTTCATTCTATGGTTCGAGTGTTTATGTTCCTGTTTCCAGGGCTAGTGGAGCATTGCAAGAAGAAAGAGCCTCTGGGAAAAGAAATCTCAGAGGAAGAAAGGAAAAGAAAAATGAGGTGCACATGTTTGGTTCAAGGCCAGTTGTCCCAGATGCTAGGGAAGATAAAACATACCTCCAATTGTGTTCTATCCCAGGCTTCATGGGCTTAAGCTTGAGTCCTAAGGCAAAGGATCTACAGGTAATGAGCAAGTGAAATCTAAAAGCAGCTGCTTGTCTACGGAATCACCCTGGGACATGGAGAGCCCCAGGCATCAGCAGAATTGGCACTGGCAGCAGCAGGGCTTGCAGTGTTGGCAGCAGCACTAATGACAGCAATGGTGCAGTTAGTGATAACAACATATTTGGCAGCAGCAAGAGTTCCTTTAACTCCTTATACATTAGCTCCCTGCACCTTGAGCATACACAGCCCGGGTCTTGATGGTAACAGAGATGGCAGACAACAGTAGAAGCCGCCGCAGCAGCAGTTTCTTCTATGCCAACTAGCAGCACTTTCATCTCTCAGTGACTGAGAGCACAGCAAAGGAAGTAGGATAATATAAAAGTCAAGGTAACATAATGGGCATGATGGGATGGACCTCACAGCCAGTTATAGCTGGGTTGAAACCAAGCACTGCCATGTAATATATCAAATAATTTTTAAAAGTGAGTTACAGTGACACTGCTCAAATTATTTAACCTCTCTATGCCTCAAATTTCTTGTGTGTAAGATGGAAATAATAACGGTCCCCATCTAATATGATTGTGATAATGTTTAATGGGATAATTTAAATAAATAACTTATGAGAGTATCTGTCAGATAATAGTGACTCAATAATGATCAACTTTAAAAATGTGGAGGGCAACTCAAAAACTCAGTGTGCCGTGAGGCCTATTTCTTCCCACCAGGTCTCACAGAAGATATCAATGGACTCCAAAAGTATTTTCAAAAGAATAAGATAGGTTGGGCCAGGTACAGTGGCTAAGGCCTGTAATCCTAGCACTTTGGGAGGCCACGGCGGGCGGATCATCTGAGTCAGGAGGTTGAGTCCAGCCTGGTCAACATGGTGAAATCTCATCTCACTAAAAATACAAAAATTAGCTGGGTGTGGTGGTGGGCGCCTGTAATCCCAGCTATTTGGGAGGCTGAGGTAGGAGAATTGCTTGAGCTGGGGAGGCAAAGGTTGCAGTGAGCCGAGATCATGCCACTGCACTCCAGCCTGGGCAACAAGAGCGAGACTCCATCTCAAAAGAAAAAAAAAAAAAAAAACAAGAAGTAGAAGAGAGGTTGGAGTATGCAGAGGCCCACTCAGAGAAATGTTATGAATGTTATGTTTGGGCAATTATTTTTGCCCTAGATCCCCCTCTATAAATACAAGAGGTCTGGGAATACAAAGGCTGCCTAATATTATTTTCTGATTTTATAATTTCAAACCTCCAAAGTATTTGTTTTGCATTCATATCACATAAGCACAACATTTTTAAAAAGTAACCTTAAAACACTTTATTACAACTCAAGATTACGAAGTAAATTTCAGCACATTTTAATAGAAAGAATATATGTAAGAAAGGCACAGTTTAATAGTGTCTGATAAAGGATTTTTATTATTTATGTTATTTGTTATGTGCTAATTATCTAAGATCTGAGTGCATCATTCATATTGAAACATATTAATAGAACAAAATAAAAAATACTTTTCAAATAATAATAAATAGCATCATGATTTCTACTCCTTTTTCGATAATAATCTTCAATGTTAGTGCTACTTGCTCAGAAAATTCTTCATAGCTGAATACATGTTGCAAGGAGCTTTATTTAAATAGATGTCTTTTACTAAATAGTGATGTATTTCCACCTTTTGTGCTATGTTTAGCAGATTCAAATGACTCTATGTAGTTACGAATATTAGGAAGTAAAGTAAATTTAAGGACCATAAGACGAATGCAATTTTGAAACTCAGCAGAAAACAGATTTCCCAAAGTATAAAGTTGGTGATTTAGACAGGTGTCTTCTCTACTTCAAAAGGCATCTCATGCAGTAAAATGCACTAAGTTTTCTTAGAATTGTTGTAAAATGATTATCCAACTCTACCTAGAAGCAAACAAGCTACAGATCATATTAATCTGACAGATTTACCATTTTAGTTCTCTCAACTGCACCTTGCTCAGAAGCAGATGCTGAGCCAGAGTTAAAAGTATGCAACTGCTGGAGAGTAACACCAGGAAAGGTAAAGGGGAATGAAAAAAGGTTACGCAAGGAAAGCCTTCAGAGTGCAAGGCAGATCTGACATTTGTGGGGGGAAAAAAGAGGGTAAGAAGAATTGGACACGGAGAACAATGTAGGGAATGCAATAAAAATTCCACAGTGTCTTGACTAACCCATGTGGCACTCTGCCAAAAAGACAACTGGTCAAGTGAATCCTACATTGGAAGAAATGGTCAGGTCCCTAGAATCCCATCGTGCTCAGTCATTGGCTGGGAGATGATCTGGA
The DNA here is from genome assembly GCF_047675955.1 of Chlorocebus sabaeus. Classification (NCBI taxonomy): domain Eukaryota; kingdom Metazoa; phylum Chordata; class Mammalia; order Primates; family Cercopithecidae; genus Chlorocebus; species Chlorocebus sabaeus. The sequence goes on along the minus strand of NC_132910.1, from coordinate 41,708,508 downwards.
AAAGCACATCCTGAGCTTGAATCTTGCAGAGGATTCTAAAGGTTTAGGAGCCAAGACCTGTCATCTACCTGTATTCCTCATAGCTAAAGAACAAGTTCTTTCTTGAAGGAAGACCAAGAAGCACACCTCCACAACAGTCACATACCTCAACAAGGTGGAAAGCCAAAGCCCCTTTGTGAAGCACCTGTAAAGAAAGCTTCATCACATTGAAATTAAACATATTTATTCATATGTGGATTATCAACATGTTTCATCTATCCATTCCTTGAATTCTCAAAACCAACTATATTCCTCTTGCAAAACAGCCTTCAGATAGTTGAAATTAATTTTCTTATACCAACTGCATCTTCACTTGTCTAATTTTTAACACCCCATATCCCTTAAATTTCTTTCCCTTTCCTACAGCAACTAGAACCTCACCTTGCCTGAGGGCCCAGTATCTTGGGATAGGCATAGGGATGATAGAAACTAAAATTCAGTCTTCAGTATATGGAGATGAAGTAAATGTGTAAGTCACTGGGTATTTCAGATATCTATTTCTACAAAACAAAACACTCCTAAATTTAATGGCTTGACACGACTGTGTATTTGCTTATTTTACAATTTGAGCAAGGCTCAGCTGGCTGGCTTTTCTGCTGATCTCACATAGGCCATTCATGCAGAAGCAGTTTTCTGCGGACTCATTTGGGGCTGAAATCCAAAATTACCCTACTCACACACCTGGTGATTCAGCTGAGATAGCTGGAACAACTGCTAGCTAACCAGGCATCTCTCTCACTCTCCTCGCAGCATCTCCAATAGGGTAGCCAACCACACTACATGATGGCCTAGGGGTCCAAGAGAGTGAGAGTGATAGCTGCTAGTCCTCTTAAAGCCCATAACTGATATAATATTATGTACACCACACTGTATTATTCAAAGCAAGTCACAGGTTTACCTCCTGGGTACAAGAGGAGGAAAACTAGACCCCACTTCTTGATGAGAGAAGCAGCAAAGTATCTGTGGCCAATTTTAATCCACTACTGAAGCAAAGCTGTTATCAAACCAGTAGCATCAATCTCCAGGGAATGAAAAGACACAAAAATGAGGAAAGAAGCAATAGATATAGAGATGGTCTAGACAGAGCAAGCAGGTTCTATACCAAAAGCAGAAGAGACAAATCTAGCAATAATCTGACTGTATAGCTTTAGAATCTCATTGCTATAAGACCAAATACTAGTTCCAGCACTTATGACATTAGACTAGTTTAATAGTCTCTATAAGCCTCTATTTTCTTAATTGCCAAATGATATAATGCCCACCTCTCAGGTTGTTGTAAGACTCAAATGAGATAATGAATCTATAAAAATCTGTCCCACTCAAGAGTGAAGGTTATAGTCTAAGTTGCTTGTTTTTCCATTTTTGTTTTCTTCTTAACTTTAGAATAGGTAACAGAAAGTCACTTTAGGCTGGGCACAGTGGCTCATGCCTGTAATCCCAGCACTTTAGGAGGCCATGGTGGGCAGAAGGCTTGAGTCCAGGAGATTGAGACCAGCCTGGGAAACATGGCAAAATCTTGTCTCTACAAAAAATAAATAAATAAAAAATCAGCCTTGTATGGTGGTATGCACCTGTAGTCCCAAATACTCAGGAGTCCGAGTTGGGAGGGTAGCTTGAATCCATGGAGGCCGAGGCTGCAGTTAGCCGTGATGGTGTCACTGCACTCCAGCCTGGGCAATGGAGTGAGAACTGGCTCAAAAAAAAAAAGAAAAAAAAAGGAAATCATTTTAAACTCAGGAATAGTAGAAACAAAGAGTGGAACCAAATTTTGCAGGATCTTATGGGCCTGTCTTATGATTGGGAAGTTGTATATACGAGAGGGATAAGAGCCTGCACACTGAACCACTGAGAGCTGCTGGAGTACACAAGCCAGGAACTAGAAGCTTCTGGTGTTCTTGGAAAATTCAGTCACCGAGAAATATACTAATAAGAACTAGGCTAATTATGATCCTGCCTTTATGGAGTCCTTGAAGTACTGAAACTGGCACATCCCTCTGCATCAGTTTTAAATTACAAATACTACCACTTATTTATTTAAAAAATCTGTTTTGAGTGTCTATTTACATGCCAAACATTACACATTAACTGTGGAAAAGCCAGAAATCTCTTCCTCCATCGAATGTATCTTGAATCAGTGTGAAATAAAACATATGTGTGTGTTTCATGTATTAATCATTATGTGTGTTCCACACTGTAATCGTTTCTTTATATTTAGAGAATTGAAAGAAAAAAAAATGTTATAATAGACTGAGACAGCAAATGATAAATACAGGCAATGAACAAACTATCTAAAATATTTGCTGCCACAAAAGACACTTCTAGGTAGCCATTAGTTGTCTACTTAAGCCTATTTTCATTGTACAATGCAGCACCCTGAGTAATCCATTACAACTACTGTTTGGTAACAATATCTTCAAAATCACTTCAAATGTTTGTTGGGTGATACTGACACCCCACAAGGCAGTGAGAATAGAAAGGGCCATTGGGAAAAAGTGAATAAAATGCAAACTATAGAAATCCCCTGGTCATATGTCAACTTCAGGAGTCTGCCTTTTCTCCATCTTCTGATGAACTGGAGCTCTAACTATGAACTCAAATTGATTAGCTGCGTTCTGTACATAGATGAACATAAAATCTCTAAAGATCTGTATGATACCACTGCTAAAAATTCCAACCTATCTCTTACTAACACATGAAGAAAATACTGACTGAAAAGAGTACTAGGATAATATGCACTTACATTAGCAACTTCCTAATCTCATAAGCTACAGTTATTCAACACATATTTACTGAGCATTTCTCTGTAGCTAAGCACTGAGATACAAAGATGTAAAAGACATTATCTACCTTCTTGAAGTCATAAAGGTCTAATCATGAAGAATATTAATTAATTTTTGTTTATTTCCTTTCCCATAGGACAAATAAGCTGAGAAGACACATAAAATAAATTCCATAATTTGGGCCTACAATGAGCAAGTTTCTTTGACCCATGTCATATTCAATGCAATACAGACATTTTTTAAGTTACATTGTTTCTTCTAGATCCAAAATTATTTAACTGAAATCACTGGATTAACAGTGTATACATTTAACACATTCCATTCAGTTAAGGGTCCATAAAGGTCATAAAGTAGGCTCAAGATAATGTAAACTACTAGACATTCTCATGCCAAATCTACCTCTGTCTCTCACTTGGGACACCCTTGAGATAATCTGGTCCATATTACACTCCAATGATCAATGTCCACATGAATCATCCATGTTAAAAATCAATGCAATGCAATCAATATTTCTCTGACCCACAGTCACATACTTCTTGTTTGTAGCCTGTCGTATTGTGTACCATGCAACTGGGTCTCAGGTCCCTCCATCAATAAAAATAATGAAGAGTTAGTAATTTCCATAAATGCTAAAATGTAAAGAAGTACAAATTTACCCTGAATATCTAACAGGAAAATCAATATTGAGTTTTATCACATACTTAAGAGTCTTTTGACCAAAATCCATAGTGAAAAAGAATACCTATCAATTATTTAAAACACATAGGGAAAGTCAATCAAAAAGGTTACAGACTGTATCATTCCATTTATACAACATTTTTGAAACTACAAAATTTTAGAAATGAGAAATATGTCAGTGATTGCATGGGGTTAGGAATCGGGGAACAGAAGGGAGATGAGTGTAGTTATACAAAGGGAATAGGAGGAACCCTTGTGGTGCTGGAACTGTTCAGCATCTTGACTGCGGTGGTGGATACGTGAACCTATATATGTGAAAAACTGTACAGAACCAAACACACACACACATATATACACACAAATAAATACATGGAAAATTGATGAAATCTAAATGTTTGGTGGATTGAGTAAATACCCCAGGGTATAATACTGTACTATAATTTTGCAAGATATTAGCACTGGGGGAAATTGGCAAAGGGTTCACAGAAACTCTGCATGTAAAACTGCATATGAATCTATAATTTACTCAATAAATTTCCCATTAAAAGAAATCAGAAAGAGTTTGTTTTCATTAAGGTCCCGATTTGAAATAATTATGGAAGGTATTCATGCAAATATGAGTATGAAAGATATACATTGAAAACAAGGAAAAACAAAATTTAAAAAACCAATGTTGGTAGAGAGTACTAAGGGATTAAAAAGGCACTTTGAAATTTACATAACAGAAAAATTCCACTATAAAATAAACATGTGTAAATTGTGTGATCTGTTCCCTTGTTCTAATTCCACATTGTCATTTAGAAACAGTATACTAAGCCACATTTTCAAAGCAACTCCTAAATCTAGCCAAGCCCAAACTTGCCTTTAAAACAGAAGCAATGCTATTAAAACATTTCATCTTGTGAACTATGCACATAACTCCTACTAACAACAATAAGAAATGTTTCAATGTGGTGGCATGAATAGTGAAGTGAAAGAGAAGGAAGGAAAATTAATTATAAGAACACAAAAGATAGGAATGGATAGAAGTATATTTTAAATTCTAATTATTTTATCCAGGTCTCTTTTTTAAAATGCTGATGAGAAATAAGATATCTTCTTAAGGAAAGAAGGCCTCAGGAAGACCCCTTCTAAATATGCCCCTTTCCAAATACAGGACATGTCTGCCTAACCTTGTGTCTTTAAACCAGAGTTGCCTCAAGATTATGTCTCATGAATATCCCCACCCCAGAAATCATTTCCATGCACCAGATTGCTGTGTTACCTGAGCCTGCGAAATTTACTCTTTGATAATTTGATGTGCTTGTACTACTGTTACAGAGTGAAAACATATGAGTCATTCTGAAAATATTACAAAGAAAAAACAGAATAACTTAGATTTTTAGGTATAAATATTTCATTTATCTAATATACAAGCTATGTTTTATTCAATTAGTGGTAATAAAAGCAGCCAGGATCAGTCCCACTTGATGTGTAATGTAGGCAAAACAAATAAACAATCTTTATCATGTGGCTGTTAGTTTTTGTCCTGTACCAGATCAGTTCAAATAGTCAAAGCATCTAAACTCATTCCTACTTCCACTGTCAAAGCTCGCTTACAGCAGACATTATACAGTAATCATTCATGCCAAAGGGTAGATGTTACTAAAGGCTCAAGTAATAATTCCCTGAAGGAATAAATGTACTTTTTAAGAAATAGAGATACAATTTGTATTTTAATAGTCATAAAAGTTTTCCGTTTTGAGGCTTGATCAGAATTCCAGGTATCAAAAAATGACAAGCAAAGGCATTGGTTTCGAGGACATCAGATCCTGCTTGTGTGTTATAATATAACATGCTGTCTAATGCACTGCCTATGTATGAAAATGTCTGGTACAGGTCTTAGCTTATGGTAGGTGCTCTGTAAATATGCTGAATTTTTTTAATGCTGTATTTGTACCACATAATCATAGCAAGCTATCTAGTCTACTTAAATATAATATTAGCTCTGAATGATTTTCAAAAATATATAACTTTCATACACTCTAAGCATCAAGAGAACATAACCTCTTCATACTATATGTAATTATCTACTCTCTCCACAATGTTCCCAAGATTACTTTTTCTTGTACTACCATTAGGTATATTTCCACTGAAACTTACAATAATTTGGGATTTTATGTATTCTATTGCCTGTTTCCCACCTCAGGTTTAGAAGTATTTAACTGAAATATTGATATCACAACTTGTTATTGTCAAAATAATGATTCCTTGCTTATTAAATGACATAAAGATAATATTATTTTCTAAAAATCGATTCTCATTTATATAAATTCAATTTTTAAATGATCTTCACAATGCAAAAATTTGCCAAATTATTTCACAATTTTACCACATAACTAAATTAGCATATATTTATATAGTTATTTATCTTTATTTCAAAAATGGAAAAGGGGTAAGAAAAATTAAAATCTAGAGGCTATTAAAATATGTATTTCTGTGTTTGTGGTACAACAATACATCTAAATTGCATCTGATCAGTTACAGTTTTTTGAAACAATACACATATCTGAAATGATCAGGACCAGCTCTAGCTGGTTCTTACAGATAGCCTTGGCAAAGTGTCCATTGCCTGGTAAATTAAAGTGATTCATCAATGTCATTGCTGTCGCAAATGCACAAGATTGGCCAGTAGAGATGGATACAAAGTACAGAAACGCGCCAGATGTGTTGCATGCTTGAATTTTTTTCAGACAGGATATGCACTTTATGTATGCTGAAGCCCATCAAACCTGATTTCTGTTTTGTTATGTTGTCAGAAATCCTGTTCATTAAAATCTAAGAGTGATAGCTTAAGTCACAGAGAGCAAGGAAAAAAAAAAAAATCAAAAAGAGATATAAACATACACTCATGTGCAGGGGGAAAAAATCACATAGGCGACAAAGTTTAAAAAAAAAAAATCATGGAAGAATAAGCCCCAGAGAAGCAGAGTTTGTTGTTTTGAGAAAAGTGCTAAAGTGATGAAATTAAATGTTTTGAATTACAGTAGTTGTCCCTTATCTAGTTGACCCCCAGCAGATGCCTGAAGCCACAGATAGTACCAAGCCCTATCTATACTGTGTTATTCCTTATACATACACACCTATGATAAAGTTTAATTTCTAAAATAGACACAGTTAAAGATCAACAAAAATAACTAAAAACAAAATATGTTATAACAACATACTGTAATAAAAGTGATGTGTGTTCTCATTTTCTCTCAAAGCATCTTATTGTACTGTACATACCTATTTTCAGACTAGGATTGACCACAGGTTAACTGAAATTACAGAAATCAAAACTGCAGATAAGAGGAAACTATGGCACATGGTCTTAGTAATCTTAAGACAGAGAAATATTAGCAACATAAAAATACTTAATAATATTTTACTTATCATTATTATGCTATTTCCCGTAGATCTATTTCCTTATTCCTAACTTAAAGAAGCAATCTGAAGACTCAACTTCTAGCATTTAACTCAATAACTTTATTTAAGCATGGGATACTTATAAGGTATTATTTCAGGTACAAGAGTGATATCAAAACCAGTACAATTATAATCCTTCTCGCAAAATAAGTATGTTTGTCAGTATCTAAAACTGAATAATAGTCCACATGCCCAATATAAGCAGTGGGATCTGAAAAATCCCCACTTCATTTACAATGAAGAGCAAGGCATGATTTTTATTAAAAATAAAATCACACTCACAAGTGAGACAGATAAATATATTTGGGACTAGGGTTTAGGTAAATGCCACAGACTGAGAATGTAGATTTGAAGGCAACTACATATATATAATACATTTACAGTGAAGAGCAAGGTATGGTTTTTATTGAAAATAAGCTTAAACTCAGAAGTGATTCACATAAGTATATTTGGGACTAGGGTTTAGGTAAGTGACACAGACTGAGAATGCAGATTTGATGGCAACAACATATATATAATAATTGGGATGATAAGACTGAATAATATATAAATTATGTTGTATGAAAAATAAGCCCTAACCCCTTTCAAGATAAATATTTAAGGCATACCTGTTTACCAGACATCTACAATTGGATGTCTACTCTAAAAATAACCTGATAACAGAATCAATGATTTCTTTCCAAACTTACTTCTTCTCCTATATTTCCTATAATAATGAAGTCCCAAAACATAGGAATTACTCATGACATTGTTCTCCCCATCAATCCCCAACAAATAAGTCAATGCATCCTGTAGATACATCCTCATAAAAAGTTCATTTTCCTCATCCCTATTTCCATACTTCCAATTCATGTCACCATCATTCTCATGTAGATTATTTAAATAATTTCTAGCCCATCTCTCTCTGTGATCTTTCGACTCTCGTTCTTTGCACTGAAGCCAAATTAGCCTTCTAACATGCCAACTTCACTCCTTTGCATAAATCCTTTAATAATTTCTCCTTAACCTTGGGTCAAATTCCAAACCCTTTCACAGGGCATAAAAAGCCTTGATCATCAATCTCAAATCTCAATAGTATAACCCCCTTCATTGCTAACACCAAACACATGTACGGGCATCCTACTCCAAAGACATGTTAATATTTATTTATTTGTTTGTTTGTTTATTTTTTAAAGACAAGATTTCGCTATGTTGTCCAGGCTGGTCTTGACCTCCTGGTCCTAACTGATTCTCCTGCTTTGGCCTCCCAACGTTCTGGAATTATAGGCATGAGTCACCACACCTGGTCTAATCTTTTTAAAGTTATTTTAAAGTTTCAGGTTTTCGTATCATGTTTACATTTTTATGTAGTTCCAACCCCACTTCCAGCCCATGAAGAGTAAACTACTCCTAAGGAAATTAAGACCCTGAAAAGTTATCATTTGCCCTTATTATGTAGCTAGCTGTATGTAACTCAATAATTAAAGCCAGACTGCCTCACTGTAAGTTTAATGTTTCATTTCTTATTTGAGTTTTACAACTTTTTTAAATTAGCAGCACAAATCTCTCTTTTTTTTTCAACTTTTATTTTAAATTCAGGGGTACATGTGCAAGCTTGTTGCAAAAGTAAATACTGTGTGATGCTGGGCTTTGGGGTACAAATGATCCCAGCACCCATATGCTGAACACAGTACTCAATAGTTAAATACTGTACAAAATACTAGCAAACTGAATCCAGCAGCACACCAAAAAGTTAATTAACCAGGATCAAGTCTGCTTCATTCCTGAGATGTAAGGTTGGTTCAACATATGCAAATAAACAGATGTGATTCATCATACCAACAAATTAAAAATAAAAACTGCATGATCATCTCAATAGACATGGAAAAAGTTTTCAATAAAATCCAACCTCCCTTCATGATAAAAACCCTTAGGAAACTAGACATTAACGGATGGGTGTGGGGACCCACGCCTGTAATCCCAGAATTTTGGGTGGCTGAGGCAGCAGGATCACTTAAGTCTAGGAGTTTGAGACCCACTTGGGCAACATAGTAAGACCCCCATCTACATACAATAAAAATTTTAAAATTTGCCAGATGTGGTGGTGTGTGTCTATAGTCTCAGCTACTCATAAGGCTGAGGTGGCAGGATCTCTTGAGCCTGGGAGGTCAAGGCTGCAGTGAGCCATGATCATACCACTGCACTCCAGCCTGCGTAACAGAGTGATACCCTGTCTCAAAAAAACAATAATAATAATAAAGAAAAAGAAACTAGGCATTGAAGGAATATAACTCAAAATATTAAGAGCCATTTTTAACAAACCCACAGCCAACATCATACCGAACAGGCAAAAACTGGACACATTCCCCTTGAGAACCAGAACAAGACAAAGATACCTACTCTCACCACTCCTATTCAACATAGTACTGGAAGTGCCAGCCAGAGCTATCAGGCAAGAGAAGGAAATAAAAGGCATCCAAATAGGAAAAGAAGAAGTCAGCCTATCTCTCTTCAGGGACAATATAATTCTATACCTAGAAAGCCCTAAAGAGGGCTGGGCACAGTGGCTCATGCCTGTAATCCTAGCACTTTGGAGGGTGAGGTGGGCAGATTACAAGGTCAGGAGTTTGAGACAAGCCTGGCCAACACGGTGAAACCCCGCTTCCACTAAAAAAAATACAAAAATTAGCCGGGCATGATTGCATGCGCCTGTAATCCCAGCTACTCAGGAGGCTGAGGCAAGAGAATCATTTGAACCCTGAAGGTGGAGGTTGCAGTGAGCTGAGATCATACCACTGAACTCCAGTCTGGACAATGGAGCAAGAGTCCACCAAAAAAAAAAAAAAAAAAAGAAAAAGAAAAGAAAAAGAAAAAAGAAAACCCTAAAGACTCCACCAAAAGGCTCCTGGAGCTGATAAATGACTTCAGGAAAGTTTCAGGATACAAAATCAATGCACAAAAATTAGTAGTATTGCTATACACCAGTAACATTCAAGCCAAATAAAGAATGTAAACTCATTTACAATAGCAACACACAAAAAAATTAAATAATTCAGAATAAATCTAACGAAGGATGTAAAAGATCTCTACAAGGAGAACTACAAAACATTGCTAAAAGAAATCACAGATGACAAAAATAAATGGAAAACATCTCATGTTCAAGGGCTGGAAGAATCAATATTGTTAAAATTGTCATACTGCCAAAGGAAACCTCCAGATTCAATGCTATTCCTGTCAAGCTACCGATGTCATTTATCACAGAACTAGAAGAAAAACTATTCTAAAATTCATATGGAACCAAAAACCAACCCAAATATCCAAAGCAACCCTAAGCAAAAAGAACAAAGCTGGAGGCATCACACTACACTGCCAACTTCAAACTATACTATAAGGCTACAGTAACCAAAACAGGATGGTACCAGCACAAAAAAAGATGCATAGATCAATGAAACAGACTAGAGAATCCAGAAATAAAGTCACATACTTACAGCCATCTGATCTTCAACAAAGTCAATGGAAATCTCTTTTATAAATGGTATCTAATATAGAACTGTAATGTGCAAATCTTTAATATAAGATGTTCTGACTGTCACAGTTCCGTAGTTGAAAGATCTTAAAAACATTCCCATCCACTGGACTATCTCAAAAACACTACACATCTCACTTCAATAATGGAAGCTTACGATCTCTAGCCATAGGGAGAAATCCTTTGACTCTTTCCTGTATTATGCCTTAGTACACAGAAGAAGGAATTTAGAGCAAAACATCTGGCAACGAGTGAAGTGCTTTTCAAATTCAATGCACAAACCAATCACCCAGGAGCAGAGAGAAGTCTCGTTAAAAAGCGCATTTTGATTCAGTAGGTCCGGGATTAAGCCTTAAATTCTGCATTTCTAACAAGCTTCCAGGTGATGCAGATGGTGCTGATTCAAGAACCACCACACATTTGAGTAGCAAGGGTCTGCGTTATGTAAAAAGGTTCTGCTCCTTTCTACCAACTTATTCAAATCTCTTAAGGGATAAAGAGTGACAAATTTTATCCATCAGAGTTTTTCACAACTGGTGAGCAGAATTCATTAAATATTCTCCACATACATATAGAGGCAGGTACATACAGAACACACACACACACATATTCACACACATTATAAACTCTGTCTTCTACACCTCCTACATCCTGACCCTGCACAGGCCCCCACCTCTGCCCCTGCTCTTCTCTCCTGCTTCATGTTCCCAGGTAGTAAAGCCTGCTGGACAGTGAGTGGGTTCCAAAGATTAGATCTGGGGTTCCAAAGATTAGATCTGAGGCAGGTTTTCAATTTAGCCTCAGGTCTAAGATACATTTTCCATTACATCTCTGCCAGAAAGTTCTATATTTGGAAATTATTGGGAACTATCTTGTCCATTATTAAAGCAGATATTTTGACCCACATTTGATCACTAGTGCCCTGTGTATATTTTATCTGTCAAATAGAGCACAGAGGAGTGTGAACTTGCTTTTTTTTTAACCAGGTGTGCATATTTTTAAACTAAGATAAATGGTGTTTTTCCTGAACTTCAAGAAAGTCAGCTGCTATTGAAATCTATATGGTGAAAGTTTACTCATCCCTCATTAAACTTACTACTATACTAAAGGTTGAAAGTAACTGGTTTCACTTCCTGTAAACAAGTAGGTAAAGGACATGTTTTTGTAGTTTATATGCTTAAGAAATATACACTTTGGTGAAAGGACTGTAATTTACTAAATACTAACTCAAGTGAAAGACACTTTGAATACGTTTTACAAAGAAAATATTTTTTATAACTAGCTTTGTAAAGAAGGGCTACAATGTAATCTTGTATTTCTGATGATAATGCTTCACTAGTTGGGTATTACATTCAACCTATTTCTCAGGAACAGTGAACATGCTTAGGAGAATTTTTATACAGCTCCTACCTAATCATTTTTAAATAACCTATTTATTTTGATAGAATTCTATTCAACCAGAAAAACATAATGTAAAGAGAAAAATATAGCACTCACAGCATTAATTCATGACACATTTCTTTAAAATTAATGAGCTTTTAGAATTCATACTCATCTTTCTCCCCTTAATAACAAATCTGTCAAAAAGAATTTACATAACTGTACAATCAAACACAAATTGAAAAACCTAACAGGAATGCTATATTAAAAGGAATAAAATTAGAATAAAATGTAACATTCCTGGAAGAGCATATTTACTAGAATATTCAAAATTCTTTGTCAAAGGTAATGTGATTCACAGCAAGGGAATCCTTTAACCTCTCTGGACCCCAGCTTCTAGAATTATAAAAGTAGAAAAATGTTTTTTAAAGTCTGTTGTGTCAAAAGCCTATATGATTGTTCTAATTTCACAATTTACTCTCATCTAGGACCAAATTAGTAGAAACTCTGATGGTGCCTTTGTTATTTGGCAAATACACTGACTTGGCCAGATCTTACAGTAATTCTTTAGGAAATACATCTGCTTTTTATTGCCTTGCAATGACCTAGCAACTGCATGGCTAGATGATGTTAAAAAAACCAAGAACTTCACAGTTAATTCATTTTTGTGAACAATACTTACTAATCATTAAGCTGAGTGATCACATTTTAGAATCATAAGCTTTAATCTCCAGTGTTTCCCTGGGTGCTCCCCAGTAATCCTATTAGTGCATCCCTAACTGGTCTAGGTGATCTATTCACATTCTTTACTCTCCTCCCAAACCTCCAACACCTTCTCCTATTATCCTTACTCTCACATTGGTCTATTACTGAAAACACAGAAGCATTTTGAAAAGAACTTCTACCAACTCTTCGTCCCACATTGCCAATCCACTTGCAACCCTGCCCATGTAATCTCCCTTTCTTACCATTGCTAAACACCTCCTTTGTCTATCCAAAGCCAGCTCTCTCGTATTTGCACTGCATTCCATCCCCTCTCAGCAAATTAATTGTCTCATTCCAGAAATTGCATTCTTTCTCCATTACATGGTTAATTTTATTTTCTTTAAATTATTACTTACAAATGTATTCAGATTATTCCCTACAAACATAATGTATTAAACCTTAAAAACAAATAAAACTTCCTCCCTTCAGCTATTGACTTATTCTATTCTATTCTCTCTTTTATGGCAAAACCATTCAAAAGCATCTCTCATGCTTTCTGTCTCCACTTCTGTTTTCTCCAATTTTCATTTAAAGATATTCCAGTCAAGTTTTTATCACCACAATTTCAAGGAAGCAGCTTTTGTCAAAGTAATGAATGATCTTTATATTGCTAAGACCACTGCTAAATTCAGTCCTCACCTTATTTAAGAACTAGCATTTGTCAGTGTTGACTACTCCCTTCCTGACGTACTTTCCTTACTTGGCGTTGAGTACAACAAACACTCCCGGTTTTTCTCCTCACTTCTTGTCTTGTCCCTCATCAAGCATTTGTTGGTTCTTCTTCATTGTTTCCCCAATCACCACAAGTGCACACTCCTCAGAGTTCAGTTTGTGGACCTCCCCTCTTTATTATGTACACCCCTTTCCAGGTGATCTCACCTAGTTCCATGCTGTAAATGCCCAGCTACATACTGTGGACTTCCAAGTCTCCATCCCCAGGACAGACCTAGCCTGTGAAATCCAGATTCACATATTCTATGGCCTAGTCAACATTTTCACTTAGATGTACAATAGACATCTCAACCTTACCATAACCCAAAGGAAATACCTGGTTTTCCTCCAAATACGTGCTCATCTCACAATCTCCCTCCCCATCTCAGAAAATGGCAATTCCATCTTTGCAGTCCAAACTAAAAACCAGGCATCCTTATGTCCCTTTCTCTCACACTGCATATTAATCCTCTAGCAATTCCTTATGACTCTCTCTCCACTGCTACCATCCTGTCAGCTAACATTGCTTTCTCCTGATTACCCTGCTATCAGGGTATTTTCAACACTGAAGCCAGAGTGCACCTGTCAAATCAGAAGTCAGATCATGTTGCTCTTCCTTAAAAACACGCATAACCTTTACTATGTCACACAGATAAAACCCAGAATCCTTACAAAGGCCTTCATGATCTAACTTCCCCCATACACATGTTAGGCCTCATCTGCCATTACTCTCCCTCTCAACCACCCTGCTACAACACTGTTCTCCTGGCTCATTCGTCAACAGGCCCAGTCCTCTGCTGCTAAGAGGTCTTTACACTTGATATTCTCTTTGCCTAAAATATTCTTCCCACAAATTAGCCACCCAAAGATCTCTGCTCAAATGCTATCTTTGCAGAAAGACCTTTTGTGAACATCTTACATAAAATGCAACTACCATTGCACTCCCATTTCTCCTCATCTTCGTTTACTTTTCTCCTTAGTATTATCAGACATACACTATATCTGTACCCTTCTGGAGTTTCAAAATTCTCCAAATGCCACTAATCTCCAGTAAGTCAGATATAAACTAGTTCTAGTAAACAACTTTCTAACTTGATTAAATATTTAATATAGTTTATTAAAGGTTAAAGTTATTCTCCACTTTGTTCTTGTATTCCTTTAAAACTGAAGAAAGTCAGTCCTTCAAATGTATTTATCTATAAGAGATAGGTCACCTTTTTGAGTGACACAACATAAAGCAAAGTTGATGTGAATAAAAACAGAGAAAGTAAAGTGCCTTAAGATGGAATTTTCTACTTTTTAATATTCAGAGTAATACATATATATATATATACGCTATATATGTGTGTGTGTGTATAGATATATATAACAACCCAAACAAATATAGCTGCTTTTCAGTACTCTTCAAAACTTGAGCTCTTTATAGTGAATATCTGGGAATTCAAAATGCCAAGATGTTATTGTGGTAATTTAAAAATCTCTGGACTATAAGATGCTTTGATTAAAGTTATATAGACAAGTCAAAGAATCTCCAGAAGAAAGTATCCAATTTGATGATACATCTTGAAATTTTTCTAATTAATGAAAGCAGGTATATGATGAGAGCTGTATTCAAATAACCAAAGGGCTGATAGCGGTTGTTGCCTGCACTTAAACTTGACATTTCGCTAAGATTATTTGTCTTGTTAAAGAAGTATTCTGTGTTTCCTTGAACTTTAAGATTATTTGATATTTTCTTCTTTTCTACTTCTGTCTATTCTGCCTACAGATATGCTCAAGAATCTTTGAGAGGAAAAAAAAAAAAGCAAAAAACAAAACACAGTGACTTCCTTGATTATCTTCTTCCTCTCAAGAATTCATCAGTAAACTTCCTAAAACAAGTTTCTGATTACATTATTACAACTAATATTATTCACTAACTGTTAATCACATAGATAATGAAATGCAAGATTCTTAGAGTAAACTGTTGTGGCTGACTGCATTTGTCAACCATGGGTACAAGAATACTGTGTCCCACCAGCTTTCCTTCAATGTGATTTTGCTACTCCCCCATTTGAAAGCGGAGTCAAATTGTTCTCTTCTTGAGTCTAGTCTCGCATTTGTGCTTTTCTTGTATCTAATAAAATGCAATGGAGATTCCACTGTCATAACAGTAGCTCTTTTTCCTAAATACCTGTCAGCCACACTCAAGACTCTTCATTCTTACTCATTTTAAATGTAAGTGTACCAGTTACGCAATCATTCTCCTTCCCTTGAAAGCACTAACGCTGCACTATTACAGGACTAACCATGTCTTCTCTGAAGCAAGAGACAATGACAGTAGAGATATGACTTTTACAAATGGCTAAAAATAGGGATTTAAGAAACCCACAAATTTCTGGGCTTGTACTACTTAAAAGTTGAGAATTGAAGATCTGCTGATCTTGTTGCACATGGGGATTTCAAATGCTCTTATTATTCCAAGGAACAGTTTAAAAAGAATTTTTCAATGACTTTATCTTTTTCCCCAAAACTGAAAGAAAAGTTACTAAATTCCCGTCATTGTCTGATATTACTACAGAAAAGAAAAATGCCTATGAAACTGGACTATTTTTAACAGCTAGTAGAGTATTTAAGGGAAATATAAACTGTTGAATGTGTGAGAACACACTCAAGACAATTGAAATAAACAAAAATCACCTCTCTCCCATAAGATGACAGAATTCTCATAAAGCTAATTAAATCATAAAGCATAATTGTGAAAATGAATTATTTTAATTTAAAAAACCAAAATGTTTTACATAGGATTTTACATATTCTGCTTTTCAAAACCATTGCCTGACAAAATCAAACAATCATTGAGAGTTTTGTCATCTGTGTCTTTTATTTTATTAGAAATGATAGCAGAGGCTGGGCCAGGTATGGTAGCTCATGCCCATAATCCCAGCACTTTGGGAGGCCGAGGCCAGAGGATTGCTTGAGCTCAGGAGTTCTAGAGCAGCCTGGGAAGTATAGGGAGACCCTGTCTCTACAAATAATTTAAAAAATTAACCAGGTGTGGTGGCACATGCCTGTAGTCTCAGCTACTCAAGAGGCTGAGGCAGGAGGATTGCTTGAGCCCCAGAGGTTGAGGCTATATTAAGTTGTGATTTCACCACTTCACTTCAGCCTGGGTGACAGAGTGAAATCCTGTCTAAAAAAAAAAAGAAAAGAAAAGAAATTCTAGCAGAATACCTGAAACTCATACAAAAACTAGCTATCATCAATTCAGATGAAGACCGCTGCTTAACTTCATAATTCAACTTTAAGACAAAACATATACATGTATAGCTCATTTTAATTTTGACTTTTAAATTATTTTTCTGTAGATTTTTCAAAGTTCTGTGAAACAATCGTTGATTCTTTTAAACAGTGCAAACTGAAAAGATCATAGCAACAACCACTTGCCTGCCAATATAGGTCAAAGAAGGAAAAGGGAAATGACTGCTCAATTTCCTTCTTTTTAACAAAAGACCTTTCACCTACATAGCTGTTTCTCAGGCCATTGAAAGAGTGTGAACAGAGCATGGAAGGGGAAAAGAGAGATTCCTCCAGTTAGTATTAAGCATGAAGTCCAAGTATTTACTTTGCTAACATTAGGGCATAGCAAAACAGCAAGACACTTAGAGAGAAAGGCTTCAGAAATTTTAATTACAGACAAAACTGCCTAATAAAGTACTGCACAAACCAAACCAAAACAAAACAGAACATATAAGGGGATGGTGTCACTCAATCCCAGAGGAGAAAAATAAAACAGGACAGTCCTTTAACAATGATGGATAAAGATTAATTTTAATGTGATTAACATTTTAAAACAGTACTATACCGAAAAATTAAAAAAAAAAAAATTTAGACAAACAGACACAATGAGCTTAGTCACTCAGAGAAATTTAGTTTGGAGAGGAAGACCTAAAGATTTAACTGGCCCAAAGTAAAGGAAAACTGAAATTCTAAATGTAATACCACACACAGAAAACATGTTGTTATACATTCCATTGTTCTCAAATAAGATTAGAACTGTCTTAGGGTCTCATTGATTAGATCATGAGAAATCTAGTATTATTCTTTAGGCAAAGGTCATGGGCCCCTCTGGTAGTGCAGACATACACAGTTCAAAATGGGCATGGCCAGACTTCTACTCCAAGCAAGACTGGGACCACACCACTGACCTGGGATAGTCAGGCTGCTGCTCCTTCACCTTTACCTTAGAACTGAGTGCCCTCAGATTCTGCCCCTCCATCATCTGTTCCACTGCTCATTGCCCAGATCCCTACCAATGATAGTACTTCAGAGAATGCTCCAAGGGCAAATCCACTCCTCTGTTCAAGGTTTGATGAGGGGTGTCCCTCACTTGGGCTCTTATGACCAGAACACTTAGTGTCTATTCATTTCCTCACCCATACAGCCATCTATTTCAGTGGGTCACCCTCTACAGCTTCTTTATACAGTGAAGGGAGGTAATAAGGAATAGAAGACTGTCCAAATGGTCACTGGCTCCATTTCTTATAAACAAGTAAGCTTCTGAGCATCTTCTAGAAGGGTAAAGATAGGAGACCTGAAAATTATCTCAGGTAAATATTTTAATTATTGTCAGTACAAAGCCTAACAAAAACAATACATAAGAAAAAAATAGGTAGATGTTTGGCACTCGGTGGCTGGCAAGATGGCCAAATAGGAACAGCTCTGGTCTGCAGCTCCCAGGGAGATGAACACAGAAGGCAGGTGATTTCTGCATTTCCACCTGAGGTACCTGGCTCATCTCACTGGGACTTGTTAGACAATGGGTGCAGCCCATGGAGGGTGAGCCGAAGCAAGATGGGGTGTTGCCTCACCTGGGAAGCAAAAGGAGTTGGCAAACTTCCTCCCCTAGCCAAGGGAAGCTGTGAGGGACCATGCTGTTAGGAACAGTGCATTTTGGCCCAGATACTATCCTTTTCCCAGAGTATTTGCAACCCTCAGACCAGGAGATTCCCTCAGCTGCCTACATCACCAGGGCCCCGGCTTTCAAGCACAAAACTGGGTGGACGTTTGGGCAGATACTGAGCTAGTTGCAGGAGTTTTTTTTCATACCCCAGTGGCACCTGGAATGCCACCAAGACAGAGCCATTCACTCCCCTGGAAAGGGGGCTGAAGCCAGGGAGACAAGTGGTCTAGCTCAGTGGATCCCATGCGTACAGAACCCAGCAATCTAAGATCCATTGGTTTGAAACTCTCATTGCCAGTACAGCAGTCTGATGTCGACCTGGGACACTTGAGCCTGCTGGGGGGAGGGGCGTCTGCCATTACTGAGGCTTGAGAAGGCAGTTTTCCCTTTACAGTGTAAACAAAGCTGCAGGGAAGTCCGAACTGGGTGGAACCCACTGCAGCGCCAAAAAGCCACTGTAGTCAGACTTCCTTTCTAGATTCCTCCTCTCTGAGCAGGGCACCTCTGAAAGAAAGTCAGCAGCCCCAGTCAGAGACTTATAGATAAAACTCCCATCTCCCTGGGACAGAGCACCTGGGGGAAGGGGCAGCTGTGGGTGCAGCTTCACCACACTTAAACATTCCTGCCTGCAGCCTCTGAAGAGAGCAGCACATCTCCCGGGACAGTGCTTGAGCTCTGCTAAGGGACAGACTGCCTCCTCAAGTGGGTCTTTGACCCCCATGCCTCCTGACTGTGAGACACCTCCCAGCAGGGGTTGACAGACACCTCATACAGGAGCACTCTGGCTGGCATCTGGCGGGTGCTCCTCTGGGACAAAGCTTCCAGAAGAAGGAACAGGCAGCAATCTTTGCTGTTTGCAGCCTCCACTGTTGATATGCAGGCAAACAGGGTCTGGAGTGGACCTCAAGCAAAGTCCAGCAGACCTGCAGCACAAGGGCCTGACTCTTAGAAGGAAAACTAACAAACAGAAAGAAATAGGATCAACATCAACAAAAAGGACGTCCCCACAAAAACCCCATCTGAAAGTCACCAACATCAAAGACCAAAGGTTGATAAATCCACAAAGATAAGGAAAAACCAGCACAAAAACGCTGTAAATTCCAAAAACCAGAACGCCTGATCTCCTCAAAAGAATCACAGCCCCTCGCCAGCAAGGGAACAAAACTGGGTGGTGAATAACTTTGACGAAATGACAGAAGGAGGCTTCAGAAAGTGGGTAATAACAAACTCCTCTGAGCTAAAGGAGCATCTTTTAACCCAATGCAAGGAAGCTAAGAACCTTGAAAAAAGGTTAGAGGAATTGCTAACTAGAATAACCAGTTTAGAGAAGAACATAAATGACCTGATGGAGCTGAAAAACACAGCACAAGAACTTCATGAGGCATTCACAAGTATCAACAGCCAAATCAATCAAGCGGAAGAAAGGATATCAGAGATAGAAGATCAACTTAATGCATCATAATGACAGGATCAAATCACACATAACAATATTAACCTTAAATGTAAATGGGCTAAATGCCCCAATTAAAAGACACAGACCAGCAAATTGGATAAAGAGTCAAGACTCATGGGTGTGCGGTATTCAGGAGACCCATCTAACATGCAAAGACACATACAGGCTTAAAATAAAGGGATGGAGGAATAATTATCAAGTAAATGGAAAAAAAAAAAAAAAGGGGGGGGGGTTGCAATCCTCCTCTCTGATAAAACAGACTTTAAACCAACAAAGATCAGAAGAGACAAAGAAGGCCATTACATAATAATGGTAAAGGGATCAATGCAACAAGAAGCGCTAACTGTCCTAAATATATATGCACCCAATACAGGAGCACCAAGATTCATAAAGCAAGTTCTTAGAGACCTACAAAGAGACTTAGACTCCCACACAGTAATAGTGGGAGACTTTAACACACCACTGTCAATATTAGACAGATCAACAAGACAGAAAATTAAAAAGGATATTCAGGACTTGAACTCAGCTCTGGACCAAGCGAACCTAATAGACATCTACAGAACTCTTCACCCCAAATCAATAGAATATACATTCTTCTCAGCACCACCTCACACTTATTCTAAAATTGACCAAATAATTGGAAGTAAAACACTCCTCAGCAAATGCAAAAGAATGGAAATCATAACAAACAGTCTCTCAGACCACAATGCAAACAAATTAGAACTCAGGATTAAGAAACTAACTCAAAACCACACAACTACATGGAAACTGGACAACCTGCTCCTGAAAGACTACTAGGTAAATAACAAAATTAAGGCAAAAATAAGTAAGTTATTTGAAACCAATGAGAACAAAGACACAACGTACCAGAATCTCTAGGACACAGCTAAAGCAGTATTTACAGGGAAATTTATAGTACTAAATGCCCACAGGAGAAGGTGGGAAAGATCTAAAATCAACACCCAAAACATCACAATTAAAAGAACTAGAGAAGCAAGAGCAAACAAATTCAAAAGCTAGCAGAAGACAAGAAATCTCTAAGATCAGAGCAGAACTGAAGGAGATAGAGACACCAAAAAACCCTTCAAAAAATCAACGAACCCAGAAGCTAGTTTTTTGAAAAGATTACAAAATAGAAAGAATGCTAGCCAGACTAATAAAGAAGAAAATAGAGAAGAATCAAATAGACACAATAAAAAATGATAAAGGGGATATCCCCACTGATCCCACAGAAATGCAAACTATCAGAGAATACTATAAACACCTCTACGCAAATAAACTAGAAAATCTAGAAGAAATAGATAAATTCCTGAACACATACACCCTCTCAATACTAAACCAGGAAGAAGTCAAATCCGTGAATAAACCAATAACAAGGTCTGAAATTCAGGCAGTAATTAATAGCCTACCAACCAAAAAAAGCCCAGGACCAGATGAAATCATAGCCGAATTCTACCAGAAGTACAAAGAGGGGCTAGTACCATTACTTTTGAAACTATTCTGAACAACAGAAAAACAAGGACTCCTTCCTAACTTGTTTTATGAAGCCAGTATCATCCTCATACCAAAACCTGGCAGAGATACAACAAAAAAAGAAAATTTCAGGCCAATATCCCTGAGGAACATCGATGCAAAAATCCTCAGTAAAATACTGGCAAATCGAATCCAGCAGCACATCAAAAATCTTATCCACCACGATCAAGTAGGCTTCATACCTGGGATGCAACACTGGTTCAACATATGCAAATCAATAAACATAAACAGAACCAAAGACAAAAACCACATGATTACCTCAACACATGCAGAAAAGGCCTTCATACCTTTCTACTTCAACACCCCTTCATGCTAAAAACTCTCAATAAACTAGGTATTGAGGGAACCTATCTCAAAATAATAAGAGCTCTTTATGACAGACCCACAGCCAATATCATACTGAATGGGCAAAAGCTGGAGGCATTCCCTTTGAAAACTGGCACAAGACAAGGATGCCCTCTCTCACCACTCCTATTCAACATAGTATTGGAAGTTCTGCTCAGGGCAATCAGGTAAGAGAAAGAAATAAAAGGTATTCAAATAAGAAGAGAGAACGTCAGATTATCTCTGTTTACAGATGACATGATTGGATATTTAGAAAACTCCATCATCTCAGCCCAAAATCTCCTTAAGCTGATAAGCAACTTCAGCAGTCTCAGGATACAAAATCAATGTGTGAAAATCACAAGCCTTCCTCTATACCAATAACAAACAAACAGAGAGTCAAATTTGAGTGAACTTCCATTCACCAATTTCTATAAAGAGAATTAAATACCTAGGAATACAACTTACAAGGGATGTGAAGGACCTCTTCAAGGAGAACTACAAACCCCTGCTCAAGGAAATAAGAGAGTACACAAACAAATGGAAAAACATTCCATGCTCACAGACAAGAAGAATCAATATCATGAAAATGGCCGTACTACTCAAAGTAATTTATATATTCAATGCTATCCCCATCAAGCTACCATTGACTTTCTTCAAAGAATTAGAAAAAACTACTTTACATTTCACACGGAACCAAAAAATAGCCCATATAGCCAAGACAATCCTAAGCAAAAAGAACAAAGCTGGAGGCATCATGCTACCTGACTTCAAACTATACTACAAGGCTACAGTAACCAACACTGCATGGTACTGGTACAAAAACATATATATAGACCAATGGAAAACAAGAGAGGCCTCAGAAATACAACATCTACAACCATCTGATCTTTGACAAACCTTACAAAAACAATCAAAAGGGAAAGGATTCCCTATTTAATAAACGGTGTTGGGAAAACTGGCTAGCCATATGTAGAAAATTGAAACTGGACCCCTTTCTTACACCTTATACAAAAATTAACTGAAAATGGATTAAAGACTTAAATGTAAGACCTAAAAATATAAAAACTATAGAAGATAACCTAGGCAATACCATTTAGGACACAGGCATGGGCAAAGACTTCATGACTAAAACACCAAAAGCAATGGCAACAAAACCCAAAATTGACAAATGGGATCTAATTAAACTAAAGGGCTTCTGCACAGCAAAAGAAACTATCATCAGAGTGAACAGTCAACCTACAGAATGGGAGAAAATTTTTGCAATCTATCCATCTGACAAAGGGCTAATTTCCAGAATCTATAAGAAACTTAAACAAATTTACAAGAAAAAACAAACAACCCCAACCAAAGTGGGTGAAGGATATGAACAGACACTTCTGAAAAAAAGACATTTATGCAGCCAACAAACGAGAAAAAAAGCTCATCATCCCTGGTCATTAGAGAAATGCAAATCAAAATCACAATGAGATACCATCACAAGCCAGTTAGAATGGTGATCATTAAAAAGTCAGGAAATAACAGATGCTGCAGATAATGTGGAGAAATGGGAATGCTTTTACACTCTTGGTGGGAATGTAAATTAGTTTAACCGTTGTGGAAGACAATGTGGTGATTCCTCAAGGATCTAGATCCAGAATTACAATTTGACCCAGCAATCCCATTACCTGGTATATACCCAAAGGATTATAAATCATTCTACTATACATACACATGCACACATACGTTTATTGCAGCACTATTCACAATAGCAAATACTTGGAACCAACTCAAATACCCATCAATGATAAACTGGACAAAGAAAATGTGGCACATATACACCATGGAATACCATGCAGCCATAAAAAAGGATGAGGTCATGTCCTTTGCAGGGACATGGATGAAGCTGGAAACCATCATTCTCAGCAAACTAACACAAGAACAGAAAACCAAACACCGCATGTTTCCACTTATAAGTGGGAGTTGAATAATGAGAACACATGGACATAGGGAAGGGAACATCACACACTGGGGTCTATATACATACATATAGGTGTATATGTATATACACCTATACATAGGTGTATACCTATGTAACAAACCTGCATGTTCTGTACATGTATCCCAGAACTTAAAGTCTAATTAAAAAAAAAGAAAAAATCATCAACTACTTTATCATAAACAATTAAATTTTTAAAAGTACAGTCATGTGGCAAATCATGATAGTATCTGTGTCTACATTGTGCGTATCTGTATCTAATTGTATACTATCTGTAGATGGTATCTGTATCTACAGAAATCTTAGTTGTTTCTTGAGACAAGGCATGTACCTTGTGAGTGTTAAGTAATTATACTTCTTGAAAACTTTATGGTTTACTATCATTTTTTGAAAATCAGTTAAAAATATATGGATAATCGAATATAGATTGCAAATATTCCTGGACATTTTAACAAAATAATATTTAATGAGTTACAAACAAAGTACTGTGTCTACTATTTATCAATTTACATGAGCCATTAGAAATCACATAAGCAGCTGTGGTTCACGAAAAATGCATTTCTATAAATGAGAAGAAAGGCAGTAATTTCAGTGAATAAATGAATAAATCTCATCACCTAAATGTGACAGACTTGCCATGTAATCAGAAAGACAGAATTAGAAAGCATTCCTAAATTGTAGAAGTAGTGATAAAACACTCTTCAGATATATCTTACACAGACTTCTGAAAATATAAAATGCATTAGAGCAGTGCTCTCAAGCCTATATTCTATAGGATACCAGATCCATCAATATTAACAGCAGTGCTGTGAAAATGAGACCCTTAGTCCAGCCAGTTTGGGAAGATTGTAATAAACAAAATTTAAATGATTTATTTACAGCCGGTCATGGTGGCTCATGCCTATAATTCCAGCACTTTGGGAGGCCAAGGCAGGTGGATCACCTGAGGTCAGGAGTTTGAGACCACCCTGGACAACATGGCAAAATCCCAGCTCTACTAAAAATACCAAAGTTAGTCAGGCATTGTGATGGGTGCCTGTAACCCCAGCTATTCAGGAGGCTGAGGCATGAGAATCGCTTGAACCTGAGAGGCGGAGGTTGCAGTGAGCCAAGATGATGCCACTGCACTCCAGTAGCTTGGGTGACAGAGTGACACTCAGTCTCAAAAAAAAAAAAAAAAAAGGTTTTACTTACAGAATATCCAAGAATCCAAGAAAATGTAGTATGTCGGGGTTCATTATGAATCACCAAGAAGAGTTACTTAGTTTTTGAAACATTTAAACCAAAAAATTATACTTTCATAATATCTTGAAAGATTACTATTATACTTAACCAATACCTCTTTGGAAATACTGCATAACTTTATGGTTTTGTCCAATGTCCTTAAGAAAAAATAGTAAGAATAACTAATTGGGTATTATACACTCCTTAAATTATGTATCAACTTTCCTTAATAGTAACCTGAAGTATTTGATAAACTGGTAACCTGTTCAACAGCTGGAACTACTATGATAATCTTCAGTAAACAGTATTTCAAAATCTGGCATTCCTCCTCACTATTATAAAGTCTTGCCCTCCATCTACACAAATTCTACACAACTTTCATGACCCAGAACCAGTGTCGTATACACTATACACCTCTTCCCTTTCTCTGAACATCTGTAATTCTAACCTTAACCTAAACTGTCCAATATAGTAGCCTATAGCCACACATGGGTATTGGTACTTTTAAATGCATCTTGTCCAAATTAAGATGTTCCATAAGTGTAAATACACACAGGATTTCAAAGATTTAGTGTAAAAATTATAAATAGCTCAATAATTTTATATTAATTACATGTTAAATTATAATATTTTAGGTATATTAAATTTAATACATTTATTAATAAAATTAATTTCACCTGTTTAACTTTTTAAAAATATGGCTATGAGATAACAAAATCACACATGTGACTGACATATTTCTACAGAACAGTTCTGGCCTATATTATGCATTTTACTCAATATATAACATCTTGTCCTAATTCTACAATATCTTTGCTACCTTCTTTTCCTATCGCTACAGCATGTTCTTTAAGAGCAAGTGTCTACAATCTATATAGAACCCAAAAAAGTTTATGTAATATTCGTGCAAAATAAATACACTGATTTTTTGCACCAAGTGAAAATTGAATTATTTATTTTAATTGTAAGCTGGTTCTGAAATCAGAGTTTAATTTGTATATTTGCCTTAGGAATGGTAAGGAGATGGCTTAGGCAAAGCTGTTTCTACAATTCTATTTGCATGTGAAGCACGCACTCTAAGAATTGGCTTATTGAGGGATTTTTGTCTACTCTCCTTCTCACATTACTGGACAAGATTTGGAAGACATTATGGACTCTATTTTGAAAGCTTCCTGGAGTGATTCTTTGGGAAATCTGCATATATTATACGTTACTATAAATGTTAAATAACAAATGCTGCTGATTTCACCCACATACTGAAAGTCTTGAAGACAGAAAGTATTTCCTATTCATCTTCATCTCTACATTTATAGAAAGCATCATTATACATAGTACATAGGAGCCATGTAAGTACTGACATAATAATCTATTAAAAAAGTTAACTGTTTTTAAGGATGCTAAGGTAGATTAATAGGCAATCTATTATGCATGTGATATACATTATGTATATTATCATTTATATAGTAAACTAGTAGGTAATCTTTATAAGTTCTCTTGGTAATATAATGTTAAACAAAAACCCTTGCCAAGTCAAATTACGTTTATTAATACACGCATCTATTTTTTAGGCTACTGAAAATCCTACCAGCTGTAATCTTACCTGTTTCCTAAGGAATTACCATAACTTCACAGCAATAAGTGCTGAAAGCTCTAGAATGGCCATTGTTCATAAGCAAAGTGGACTTTGCTGTTCGTTTTTGTATGATTTTCTAAAAAGTTTTTAAGAAAATTTTTTTTTAGCTGAAAAAAATCCTCTAAATAAGGAAAAATATCTCTTGTGGTATCAAGATATTTGTGTACCCATTTATTATTCTGGGTTAAAATATTAATTTTGCTCTCTAGGAAAAATAATGTAGTAAGCCGTTATTAAATACATAATCCTCCGTATAATTTAGAGGGCAGTCTCAGAAAGACTTAAATATGAGGCAGGAAGATTCTGTTTACTTTGAGAAAATATTTCAGGTGTGGGATGGTCCAGAGACATGTACTCTGGGAAGGAGATAATACAATATGCCATTATGACTTCAGGTTTTAGAGTACTGGGTGCTACTAATTAGGCTAACAGCCGTCAGAAAAAAAATGTGTGTGTGTGTGTGTGTGTGTGTCTGCACACATGCATGTGGGGGAGTAAGGGGGTGCCTCCAGGGTAGGGGATCGAGGCAATGTTAATAATATAATGGGAAAAATATTGCATTGGAGTAGACACCATAAATTTTAACCTTAACTCTTCCACTTAATTGCTATGCAATATTGGGCAAACTTCTTTAGCGAATCTAGGATTGCTTTTCTGTGAGAAGCAAATATCAAGTTTGTGAGCATTAGCAATATTATATGTAAGGAGATGGGCACATCGAGATGCTTCAAAACATGGTAACTATTAAAATTACCATACATGATTGTGAAAAAACAAAATCTATTGTAACCCAAGCCCATTAATTTTATAAGTGCCAGGACTTGCTGAGCCCAGGGTTTTGAAGAAGGATGATACCAGATTAATTAAGCACTGATTACATAAAGTATCCCTCCATACATATTTTTTTTCTCCAGTCAATTTTACCTTCCTAGAGAAGAGAGGCAAAGGAGAGAACTGGAAAAGTAACTTATGTACAGTTGGGTTTATGCACATTTTTAATTATACAATAATTTGTTTTATTAGAGTTGGAAAAATTGTTTCATGTTAACAAATCATTATCATGATAGCAATTATAGTGACTTTGATTAGATATTAGATAATATTTTATGGAAAAATAAAAGGGGTGATGAAATGATTAAATAGGATTTTCAGCAAATATTACCACAATTTGTAGGTGTTCTTCATTTGGAGAAAAAAGTAAATAACAAGTAGAAGCCCATTACAGCCCCTAGATCAATTCTGCTGTTCTCATATTAATAAAATGTTAAAATATTTATGGGTTTGGCCTATAATCTTTTAATTGAGTATTCTGTTACAATGCCCTTTTTAAAAGTATTTTAACTACAGAAATCTCAGAAGAAGATCCCAAATTACAAATCTGTTTCAAAATCACTATTTGCAAACCTAAAGACTGCTGACTTCAGCTGGGTACAGCGATGGGTAGGTTCCTTGTTACAAAAGATTGGGATAATCTTCGAGTCTCTGTGTATCAGACGCTTGAAAAACGTATAGCAGACAGGTGAGGAGATTAGCAAAAAGATTGACAATTTGTTTTTTCATAAGTGAAAGATGAATCTATTGAAAAAATGGTTTTAAAATTGTAGCCAAAACTG
Source organism: Chlorocebus sabaeus (assembly GCF_047675955.1). NCBI lineage: Eukaryota > Metazoa > Chordata > Mammalia > Primates > Cercopithecidae > Chlorocebus > Chlorocebus sabaeus. The sequence goes on along the minus strand of NC_132910.1, from coordinate 41,680,503 downwards.
ATACTTAGCTCAAAGACAGTTACAATAAATGTAAAGACTTGAATAATCTAAAAGGTTTCAAACCATTTATATTAGCATAACTATCCTATTCATGCAAAGCTTTATAAATAGAGATTTCTGAAAACAATTTTTATTGATCCTTCATCACTTTTTTCAAAGAAGGTGCTCTTTTTGGACTGATGGGCTTGCATACTATCATCGAAAGGTCTCTTACAAAATTGATTTGAAATAGTTCTTTTGAAATTTAAAGGTCAGTAAGCATCCATTTTCTTGCTGACTATAGACAAAAGTGACTTGAAGTTTTCTGCCAAAGCTGAATCGTTCCAGAGTTGAAATTCACCAATATGAAGTTCACCTAAAATTTCATGTTCAAGTCTTGATTTGCAACATCAAGGGTCAAAAAGCATTTCACCATGATACAGAAAGCTTTAAAAAACTCTGTTTCTATTCCTGTTCTTACATAGCACCAAACCTAGCACAGCACCAAATACTGTGATATTACGATATAAGAACTATATATTTGGTGTCTGCCTCTGGTTCCTGACAAATAACTTCTAAAACCCTTGGAATCTACAAGCAGTAGTGTCTTTTTTATGCTGATTAGATGACTAATTAGCATAGCCTGGATAGCCTCAGGATGGGGAAGTATCTGCCAGGGGAACCAGCCATATGATTAGAAAAAGAAAGGAACTTTCATTTCCCACCCACCCACACAACTTCAGGGGAAGGAAGAGGGAACAAAGGTTGAGTTGATACCAATGGCCAATGATTCAATCATGCCTAGGTAATGAAGCCTCCAAATAAACCTAAAAGGGCAGATTTCTATTTTTTAATTTTTAATTTTTAAATGTTTGTTGGTACATAATAGGTGTATATGTTTATGCGGTACATGAGATGTTTTGAGACAGGCATGCAATGTGAAATAAATATACCATGAAGAATGGGGTATCCATCCCCTTAAGCATTTATTCTTTGTGTTACTAACAATCTAATTTACTCTTAAACAGTTATTTTCAAATGTATAATTACTGACTATAGGCACTATGTTGTGCCTATAGTCAATAGTAGGTCTTAGTCATTCTTTCTGCTTTTTTTTTTAATAACCATTAACTGTCGGCCGGGCGCGGTGGCTCAAGCCTGTAATCTCAGTACTTTGGGAGGCCGAGACAGGCGGATCACGAGGTCAGGAGATCGAGACCATCCTGGATAACATGGTGAAACCCCGTCTCTACTAAAAAATACAAAAAACTAGCCGGGCGAGGTGGCGGGTGCCTGTAGTCCCAGCTACTTGGGAGGCTGAGGCAGGAGAATGGCGTGAACCCGGGAGGTGGAGCTTGCAGTGAGTTGAGATCCGGCCACTGCACTTCAGCCTGGGCGACAGAGCGAGACTCCGTTTCAAAAAAAATTTAAAAATTTTAAAAATTTTAAAAATAACCATTAACTGTCCCCACCTCTCCCTACCTTCCACCAGCCTTCCCAGCCTCTGGTACCCATCCTTCTACTCTCTATTTCCATGTATCCAATTGTTTTGATTTTTAGTTTCCACAAATAAGTGAGAACATGTGATGTTTGTCTTTCTGTGTCTGGCTTATTTCACCTAACATAATGACCTCCAGTTCATCATGCTGTTGCAAATGACAGGAACTCAATCTTTTTATGGCAGAATAGTACTCCACTCTGTTTACGTACCACATTTTCTTCATCCACTCATCTGTTGATGGACAGTTAGGTTTCCAAATCTTGGCTATTGTTAAGAGTGCTGCAACAAACATGAGACTGTAGTTATCTCTTGGATATACTGCTATCCTTTCTTTGGGGTACATACCCAGTAGCGGGATTGCTGAATCATATAGTAGCTCCAGTTTTTAGTTTCCTGAAGAACCTCCAAACTGTTCTCCACAGTAGTTGTACTAACTTACACTCCCACCAACAGTATACGAGGGATCCAAAAAGACAGATTTCTGAGAGTTTCCAGATTGCTCAAATTGTGGAGCTACCTGTAGTGTGGCACCCCCTTTCCCATACCTTACCTTATCCATCTATTTAATCTGGCTATTCATCTGTAGCCTTTGTAGTATCCTTTATAATAAATGGGTAAAAGTAAGCATAGTGTTTCCTTGAGTTATGTGAGCTGATATAGCGAATTAATCAAGCCCAAGTAGGGGGTCATGGGAACCCCAATTTATAACCAACTGGTCAGAAGCACAGATCTCAACCTGGGACTTGTAAGTGGCACCTGATATAGGGGCAGTCTAGTGGAACTGAGACCTTGACCTGTAGGATCTGACACTATCTCAAGGTATACAGTATCACAATTGCATTTTAGGACACCCAACTGTGTCCAAAGGAAAATTGATTGCTTGGTGTATGGGAAAAAACCCACAGACGCATCTGGTTTCCATCTGTTGGTGAGAGTAGCAAAGACACTTGTTTTTCCAATCCCTAATAGTTACATTAACTCACATTTCACTGTCATTTCTGTAAAATGTTACAGTTATTTCAAAAACTCTAATGCTTTATATACTATTACTTGAGCAATAGAATGTATAAGAAAATGAAATAAGATTGTGTGTGTGTGTATGTCTGTGTGTGTGTGTGTGTATCTGAGGAGGAAAATTACTAGGAAATGCTCTTGAAATCAGTATCTACAGGGAAAGAGAATAAAGAATGATTAGGCAGAAAGGTGCAGTATCCAGGACTCCAACTCTGGTGCTGAGAGAGCCTGGCAGAGTTTGCCCAAATTAAGAAGGCTGGGCCCTTATACTCCTGTGTATTTTGATGTGGCCTGGCCCCTGGGAAGGGGGTATGAAACTGGGCAAGGCAGCTGACTTCAACTGAGTGCAACTCCTGGAGATAATTGACAGATAAAAGCTGTCAATCAGCAGTACTCCCACTATCAGGAAGTCTCAAAACAGGATCTGGGCAGCACATCACAGAGTCCCAATAACTGAAAACCCAACCGACTCTTGCTTAACAAATAACTAATTTTTTCTCACTTAACATAAGGTCTGCAGTGGAGGATTGCTGGCATTCACATTTGCCCCCTTCATTAGGAGAGAAAAAGCTTTCTCAAAAGTATCCATTAGACTTCCCTTACATTTCATTGACCAAAACTGGAACACACTACTACACTTAATTGCAAAAAAAAGCTAGGAAAGTGGAAACAGGATTGTCATCATTTTGTGCCTGGAGCAGTGGACACTGCTACCCTGAACAATATCTGGGTTTTGTTAGCATACAAGAAGAAAGGAGAAGGTATTAGGAATTCAACTGATGGAATCTGCCACAAAACAGACCTCTAGAAAATTACTTTGGATACTTTCATATGGATATACCTTACTGAAACAGTGCCCACATTTTGATTGTTTCCAACAGTTTGCTCTTATCCACTATGTTGAAATAAATATTCTTGCCAGCCCACATCCTCATTGCCTCAGACTAAAATGCCAAATGTAGTTTCTGAGCAGAAAGAATTACCTCTTTGTTGACATGATAATTAATTTTTAACAGATTTTATTTTTTAGAGTAGTTTTAGGTTCACTAAAAAACTGAGCAGAAGTTACAGAGATTTCCCCTATACCCCCTGCTCCTACACATGCACAGCCTACATTTACACATCATTATCACCCAGAGTCTGTAATTTCATTAGAGTTCATGCTTAGTGTTGCATATCCTATGGGTTTGGACAGATTTATAATTACATGTATCCACCATTATAGTATCATACAGAGTAGTTTCACTGCCCTAAAAATACTCTGCACTCACCCATTCAGCCCTTCCTCCCAGCAAATCCCTGGAAACCACTGATCATTTTACTGTCTCCATAGTTTTCCCTTTTTCTAGAATGTCATATAGTTGAAGTCATACAGTATGTAGCCTTTCCAGAGTAGCTTCTTTCACTTAGTAACACGCATTTAAGTTTCCTCGACCCGCCAGGTCTTTACATTGCTTATTTGTTTTTTAACGCTGAATAATTTTCCATTATCTGGATGTGCCACACTTAATTTATCCATTCACCTACTAAGGAATATTTTGGTTGCTTCCAAGCTTTGGCAATTATGAAAAAGGCTGCTATAACTATCCAAGTGCAGGTTTCTGTGTGAATATAAGCTTTCAGTTCCTTTGGATACATTAATTTTTAAAGCTTCCCTTTTATTAAAATATAACAGGAATGTCCATAAACTCTTGATTTGAGATACTTCAATAATTTATTACTTTAAGGTGATTACACAGGCAATGCAAACTAATTCCTTCACTTCAACCTTTTTTACATTTTACATGAGAACACTTTCTATATTTCTGAAACTCACAGAACTTAGTGTACTTCGAAGAAACTGTTTTTGTATTTTCTTCAGATAAGTTACAAGGACTATAGTAAGACTATACTCATTACTTCTTCTGATGCTATTTAAGTATTTTTCTTTTTAATTTCTGCTTGGTTTAGCTAGTCAGCTCATAAAACTAGCATGGTTTTTTCAATTTTTGGAAAACAAAGTGTGCTTTCTTTAAACAATCTGTCCAACTTGGGCTTTCCAGCTATCCACAGGGATTGACAGATGGCAAATTACTTGGATCAATTAATGCCACAAAAATGAGATCAGATATTTGATAATTCAGTAAGTTTTATACTTACATGGTCAAATTTGTAATTTGTATACACACAGTACAAAGTTATTTTCCAATATTCAGACCTTAAATGTTCTAAATATAATTAAAGAATCATAGGTTTTAAAGCGGGAGAAAATACAAAACACCATGAAGTCTTAACTTGTCATCACTGAAGTATGGCATGTAAGACAGAGTGTACCTAGCTGATATATTTTCATAGACAATTACCATTAGTAAAGTTCAGAGTTCATAAATAACAAGAGCTGCCAGTTGCTGAGCATGCTTTGTATGATAGATACTGTAACAAATGCCCTTCAATCATAATATTATTTACTCTTCATAACAGCTGTATGGCATAGACAATAGTATGCCTACTTTACAGATAAAAGATCAAGACTTATGTTAAATAACTTGCACAAAATTAAGTTACTAAAAAGTAAGTGGGTTGGAATTCTGATCTAGGCTATTTGTGCCAAACTTTAACCTTCTAACTATAATATCACTATCTTGACTAGAAATCAGGCAGCTCTTGTCTTTCTAAGACAATCTATTGTGACTGCCCATCAACTGGACCTACAAAGATAAGCCAAATTAATACATCAACATATTTCAAAAGAACTTAATGAATTTTAGCTGAATGAATGAAGAAATGTTTACTAAATCTACAAGTGATACAGCATATTTAAATGTCTATCATGCCCACCAAATATGTTAGAGAATGAAATCAAAGTCCCTGATTTCAAAATTTCTAGTGTATATTTTTACCTTTAGCTTCCTTGTTCTAGGCACTAGACTAGCAGAATTTATTAAAAGCATCAATAGACATTTTCTTCATCATCTTTTATCATGCTTTTTCTCCTTTATCAAACGAGGTGCATGTTAAGAATACACAGTTGTCTTCCTGCAGTTAAAAGTGTTCTACGCTTTTTAAGGACTGCTAGTTTAGGTGGAATTTTAGCGTTATCATCTAAAAATAATGTTAATTGACTTTCTCAGTTTGCATTCAAAGGAGTACAACTACGAATGAAATAAAAAAACTAGGTAATATGGTGCTCAAATGAAATAATAACTTTTAAGAGTATGTATCATAATGTTACAGTTTCTCAAGTTGTTTCTCTGTTATCTTACTTAATCTACAAAACAACCCAATGTACAGAAAACTGTCTCCAAGGTACCCTAACTCTTTTGTATTCATACTTAGCTATTCGATTCCAAATATCCTTGTCACTCTACCAACGAATGATCTTCTGGGTACTATAATATGTGAAGTGCGACCATAGATTTCTTATTCTCTTAGCAACTCTATATATTTATTGAACACTATGTGCCAGGCACCTGTTATGCACTTGAGGTCTGTGTGTGAACAAGACAAACCGGTTCCTGCCTCCAGGGTGGCTAAAAGAAGCTGGGTCTCTTATACATTACTCTTAGAATCAGTCTAATGGTTCAAAATTATGTATTCATGGTTACTACACATGCAATTTAAGAATATTAGATTTTACTATTTCAAAAACAAACTAATCATGAACATTAGAAAATAATATGTTGCTACCATCAATATGGAGGAATTGCTCCTGAGATTCTCAATGGGGTGTTACGGGCATGCTGAGGTGGTAATAGGCACCCTAATAAAATTTATTTTAAGATTCAGTTATATATGGGGCACAAGCTGTTCTCTGGAAAGAAAAATTGTTTTTGTTCTTGTTTTTATTTTAGAGATGTAGCATGTCTACATACTTTTGTGACACAAGGGAAAATACTGGTGGCATACTTTATTAAATTATTCCTACTGCCTTATATTCACACCTGATCCTCTAAACACAACACAGACACGAATTTTTTCACTAACTTCAGTCCCAGCTAATCACCTCCCATTCAAAAGAGGAATTTTACTTGTATCTATTGTATTTCAGCCAATACACTACTGGTAATGTAAATAATCTTCATTATTAATGGTTATGGGCCAGGAACTATGCACTAGGTGCTTTACATATTTTTCTTCACAACAATCCTAATAGATAATTCCTATTATTATCCCTATGTGTCATATAAGAAAATAGTCTCAATGAGGGTAAATGTCTTTTACAAGGTCATACAACTACTGCATGGCAATGGTGGCAAATCCAGGACTTTGTGGCTCCAAAGCTGAAATTCTCAACGACGAGTGAAATACTGCTTCTCATAATAAAAACGAAATAAATGTCTACTGAATACATTGAAGAGATGTGTCTTTCATTCTTGTTTCACAATGATATGGTTTGGCTGTGTCCCCACCCAAATCTCATCTTGAATTCCCACGTGTTACGGGAGGGACCAGGTGGGAGGTGATTGAATCGTGGGGTAGGTCTTTCCCGTGCTGTTCTCATGACAGTGAGTGAGTTTCTCAAGATCTGATGGTTACTTTTCCATCAGACGGAAAAGGGGGGAGTTTTCCTGCACAAGATCTCTTTGTCTGCTGTCATCCACGTAACACGTGACTTACTCTTCCTTGACTTCCACCATGATTCTGAGGTTTCCCCAGCCATGTGAAACCATAAGTCCAATTAAACCTCTTTCCTTTGTAAATTGCCCGGTCTCAGATATGTCTTCATCAGCAGCGTGAAAATGGACTAATACACACAATCTCTCCATTCTGTAAAATTTATGCCTTTGTAATTAGTATGAAGTCTTTTATATGTTGGTTTTAATAAGTACAGGGTAAAGTGACAGCAACTTTTACATAAACTAACTCAGTGCAATGTCTCTAGTACATCGTAGAAAACTTCCACATTCTAAAAGTCACAGATTAACACAGTATACCATACTGTTGGGTATTTTTTAATTACTGCTTTGTTTTTATGTGTCTGCACACATCAAGAAAACCATAGATTTCTTAAAAGCACAGATTATTATGATGAACTGTTCTTGTCTTATGTTTCTACTTTCCATAGGAAAGCACTTCTTCTCCTTAGGAGAGGAGACTGTTGGAAAACATAACTATCAGCCCCTCTCACCATCTCCTCACAGCTCCTTCTCCTAATACGAGATGTCTGATTATCCAGAACGGAAGATGTTGCAGGGACCCTTGCACAAGTGAGTTAAAGGTTAGTTTCCATGCATGGTATGCCCACTTGGCCTCTTTACCGCATCTCACCCACACTGCTGGTGTAGTGCTGTCTCTCTCCCTAGCCTTTCCACTTCTTGGTAATTTGGACTTGACTTCTGTCTTAGACATAAATTATGTGATCTTGACCAACGAAGGGCCAGGCCAGCTTGGTACTAGGAATCGAGGACAAAAAACTTCTTTCTGACCATCTATCTCATTCTCCTTATAAACTAGTATGTGTGCTTCATACCAGGTTTTATCCCCATCCATACTCCGATTGTTACAATGCAGTTATGAAATAGCCAGAAACACAGGGAGAAAGAAGACTCATCAATTCTTCTGCTAGAAGCAGCATCTGTCAATCTCTTCTCTGGAGAGTCCTGTGTTGGGAAGGTTTGTCCAGCCCTTTCTTCCACTTTTTTATAAACCCTACAAGAACCTAATGCACTATGAACAGAAATAATTACTCTATCAAGCTAGTCCAAAGAGAAACCAGAAGCTATGAGGCAAGGCAAAGTTCCTTAAAAATTTTTAGATATGATAGTAAATTGCCATTGGATTGTTTTGACTTTTTAAAGAACATAGCATAAACTTTGAAGCTCTTTTTCAATTTGTGTTACCTATTACATACAAAGTTTATATTTCTGGTAATATTTTTATGTCATATGAGCAGAGTTTCAAATTTTCTATTTTCAAGTTGCTGCTGATGATAATAACCATTTTGTTCCAAGTACTAGGAAGAAATCCTTGGTGCCAATTAACAGCTGCACCTAGCATCTTGCCCAAAGAAGTGTTCCTTCCTAATCACATAAGGGAGCTGACTAGGGATGACAAAGTAACCAGATGGCAATTTGGCAAAGGCAACAAATGCAGACCAGAACTGGCTTTAGGGTAAGTGGAATCCTATCACTGTTGTCTGGGAGCAAGTGGCCAAGAATAGCCTGTGTTTTAAAGTTTGTAAATTTATGATTGTTAACAAGCTCACATACATACAAATATTCACAAATCCATGGAAGTCCCTGTGGTGTTAAAATGTGAGGAGGAATATTTGAAAGCTGAAAATGAAAATGCTTTGTCCTTTAGTGTAAGCAAAAAAGTAGCAAAGATTTATAAGCAATTACATGCATCCTGATTAAATCTCTATTCTGACCTTGACCAGTTTCTTGCAGATAATTTTACTAGCAAGAAACAACTACTGTTTGTTCTTAAAACAACAATGTACAATTCTTTGAGCTTTCTGTACAATGCCTGTCCCAGGACTCATGACAAAGCAGATTACTTTTCATCTTGAATGTAAATATGGTTGAAAATGTTCATATTTATTTGTTGGGAGGAGTCCTTTCTCTAGTTAGCATCTGACCCAGAGCTAGATGGTTGAATTCGTTATTCTAGATGTGTCTGCTAAGTCACATGGCATTTCTGTACTTCAGTTTCTCGACCAACTGTAGTTATCACGCCTCAGAGCCAAATCACAATGTATAAATGTTTAATCCTCTGCAGTCTCATGCCTCTATCAGAATGACTATGCCAGAAAATCTTTTATTGTTCCACAAACAATAACAAAATGCAAGTAGATATTAATTCAATCCTACATCTTCATTCTCTACTGGTATCTGTAAACATCACGGGTCTCCAAACTAAACTATATGCTTTACACTTCTTTTTCCTAGTAAACAACAAAACTCATACTATATTGAAAATATGCCTTTCACCCCTTACCCACAATATTTAAAATTAAACAGACACACATAGCTTTTCTGTTAAGAAAATATCAGGGATAAAATTGTAAGAATGCTTAATGAAGAAACTAAACCTTTAAGAGCTACATATGTTGGCTATTCAACTTCAAAAGTAAATAGGTATATATTTTTGTATATAAAGCAAATACACAGAGAAAGGGAGAAAAAAACAAATTCTGCAGGATATAACAGGATAAGAAAAAAGAAACATTATAAATATTAAACACAATGTTACTATGGTATATTTATGTATATATACACACATATATACACACACATCTCTATATATATCTATATATATATACACACTAAACATACTTGCACACATCCATATGCTCAGTGCACGTCATAAGCCAACTGTCTCAGACTTGGAATTACAGAGCTGCAAGGGGCACTGAGAGGTCATCTGAGGAGATCTTTTCTTTATGCAGTTTAATGCTTAAACCATCCAAAGACCTGACTATCTATTCTATATTTAGAGCTCTGTAAGGTTGGGGATTCATTACAGACCACACTGTATTGTACTTGTAATAGATTCACAGGTGCCTTTCTTGACAAAATCATATTTCACAGATCCTTGATCTGATGGGCTTCTATGGGTACCTTCTAAATACACACTTCCTTCCTTATTGTGACAACATGCCAACTAACGGACTTAAATTTTACATGAAAATGCAGTCAAAGAGTTCAAAAAATACAGACCTGTACATAAAAATGAGCTTAATTTTTGCAACCCTGCTGTCAGCCACAGCCTAGCCATCCATTTCTAAAGCCCCTGGGCTAGCCCTAGGCAAAAATATAAAGAAGGCTAATTTTTTTTATATCTACACCCCTCAAGTCCTCTTTATTGTGTGTAGCAACCTTCTCCTGCAATTAGTTACCAATGCTTAATCAGGTTCATCAGTTTTTTTTCTACTCTCATAGTAATAGTTTCCTATCCTAATTCTTATTCACTCAGGTCACTTCTCTTTGAAGAATATTAATATGAAATATACTAATCCAGGATAAATATTCAAGTATGGTTGAAAATGTTCATATTTATTTTTTGGGAGGAGTCCTTTCTCTAGGTAGCATCTGACCCAGAGCTGGATGGTTTAATTCATTATTCTAGATATGCCTGCTAAGTCACATTGCATTTCTCAGGATAAGATATTAAGAAGGAGCTAATGTATTTTTTAGTAGAGACGGGGTTTCACCATGTTAGCCAGGCGTGGTGGCGGGCGCCTGTAGTCCCAGCTACTCAGGAGGCTGAGGCCGGAGAATGGCGTAAACCCGGGAGGCGGAGCTTGCAGTGAGCTGAGATCCGGCCACTGCACTCCAGCCTGGGTGACACAGCGAGACTCCGTCTCAAAAAAAAAAAAAAAAAAAAAAAAAAGAAGGAGCTAATGGAGTAATACTAACATTTCACAAAACTATAGTTTCTAGTTGTACTAAAACTTGGTATGTAAATTTTGCATGTAAAACTTAGTATGTAAGACTTAGTATGTAAGTGGTATACATACTAAGAATTCCATGAAAATAATAGGTTTTGATTTTTTCACATTTCAGCATTTATTTGGTAATCTTCTAAGTAGTGGCCCTGAAAAATTCAACCCTACTTTCAAACTCTTGGAAGACTTCTTAATATAAGACTACAATGATAGAAGCTAAATTAAATCTTGTTCACTCTCAAAGAATACTGAAAAATAAATACTGTTGATAAAACAGCGAAGATATGACTGTTACTACATATCTTTTAAAAAATCATTTAACTTCACTATCCTAATGTTGAACTTAAATAAAAATAAAATTAAAAGATACCCTAGAGGAATATATATTAGTGCCCATACTTCATAACCCAAGCAGGACTGTGAAGTTAGTGGTATGGGATGAGCAATGGAGAAGGGTGGAAAGTGGGAAGAATAAGTAACAGAATTTAAAGAATTGTTTAAATAAATGTTTCTCTTGCCAAGAAATACTACTACTTAACTGCTTCAAAAAAGTAAACTAATCTAAAAGGAGGCAATGAATATACGTGGTAGGAAATTGGAGAGCTTTCTTTCAGCCATGGTTCTCAGTCTCAAGAGCACAAAGAGCTGAATTTTAGCCAATTTTCTGACTGATTTTTTTGTTGTTGATGAGCTTGCTTTTTCTTTTGCAATTGTTTCTAATGTCTTCCAAAAAGAAAGAACGACATTAACTCTTTTATTTGAAATTGTGTATCACATGATCAGTAATTACAGATACAAAGCCTTTTCATCTTTAAAAATATCACCAGTCCTTCAAGACACTATATTCATCTGTGGTGTTTACTCATATTTATCATTCTCTCCCTCAAAGCAAAGTGAGACAGAATAAGAGGAACCAAAGTATTATAAATGACATTTTTAAAAATAGCAAATAGATGTTATAAGTAGAATGTCATTTCCAGTGCAGATTTCTTACAAATGTCTTAAGCCAAGTTTAGAAAGCATTCTTCAGTGTGGCTCAAAAAAAACCCTAAAATTTTAATTGTAGCTTCCACAGCAATCAATTAGAGAATGTCATGGTTCTATGGTGCCAGGATATGTTTATGAGTGTTTAGTGGATACAGGATTGAGTTTGTGTGTGTGTGTGTGAGTAAAATGTGATAAGGGAGGTAGTAAGCATCTACCACAGGGTATGACTTCAATGGTGGCCAAAAAAAAAAAAAAAAACAGCTACCATATCTTATCAAATCTACAACATCATTGATTTTAAGACATATGATTATTTTATGCATCACTAAGAATGAAATAAAGAATGCCTCCAATCTATGATGCAGTGTTTTTCAATCACACCAATTTTAAGAATGCATTATTGTTCTCAGAGATGTTAAAGTGTGAAAAAAATAAAATCTAACATGGCATTTCTCCCAAATGATTTGTCGACAGGTTTTGGATACTCACAGAGTCATGTCTTTAAATAAGGTTATGATTCTAAAAAGCCCTTTTAAAATGCAAATATTTTACCCAGGAGGTGCAGCAGATTAAGCCATTAACAGTCATTAAGATGCATTAATCTATTAGCAGTCATTAAAACTGTAAAGAATATTAATTTATCAGATTATCACAGCAAAGATGAAAGGGAAAAAAGGATGCAGAAAAAAATACCAAGAAAGGGTAGATGCTCAACTTGTACACTTTATTAGGGTGCAACACAAAAGAGGCCTCGGTTATACTACAGCATGCAGCGGGGGAAACAGGGGAATCGCAGGCAGCAAAGTGATAGTTTATGGATACAAAGCACAGACGAAGAGAGGAGCAAAAAACAAAAAAAATAGAAAAGGAAAACGGCAAACTTTACAGTTTTACCTATATTCTAACTGAAAGACAAATTAGAGATTCATAGGCTAAAGGAGATATCTGTTAAGAAACCACATTTCTATTAAGGCCTCAAGGAATATTTAAAATGGGGATTTCCTTACAACAATGACAGTTGTAAGTATACATTTCATTATACAATATCATTATATTGGTAAATTATAAGTATTTTGTTCTCTGTACTAAGCAGCAGTTTACTCATTCATGGTTTCTAATTCGTATTTTATGATTACTGACACCTTTTCTCTCTTTAAAGCTTCAGACAGACACTGATTTAGACGAAAATGAATCACAGTATTTGCTTTTGATACTAAGAGCAGGGTTCAAAAAGTCATCCAGGGCCAAGCATCTTAGGTTTTATAAACAGCTGTGCCACTGATTTCCTGCAAGACCTATTGAAATGATTTAACCTTATCCCACAGGAGTATAAGAACCTGACATATATCCCCTGAGGGTGGCAGTAAGCACTTTTAGTTTATGAGAGAAGGGACACGTAAAAATACGTAATGTGCCTGGGACCTAGAGCAAGTCCCTTAACCTTTCGGCTGCCTCATATCTAAAGTAGAACCACCCAAAGATAGCATCTTACCAGATTATTTCTTGGTGATCAAGATCCAAAATTTATTGTTCTGTTCCACTCCTAGACGACGCAAGACAGTTGAGAGCTGTTGAATACATTATTCCCTGAAAGTAGGCAATTTTGTAACTCAACATGAAAATGCTTAATTGTGAGGAACCTAATGTGGCACAATATGAACTGCAATTCAATTCAGTGAATGCACTGAACACCTGCCATCAAAAAAGTACCATGTTATCTGTGTTAGATTGGTCTCTAATGAGGGATGTAGTAATCCTTTGTGAAAACAAAATATCTTCCATCGATAATAATGCCTCACTTCCTTGAAACTGTTGTAGAAAGCACAGATAAATATTTTAAATTTAATTACATATTCAATTGTCAAAAATAATTTCATTGTAGACATTTTCAGTAGAGATACATGTATATTATGTTCAGGTATAATCCATTAAACAAGACTAATACTTTGCTTGAGGACTGGGGACATTATTCAACACCATCCCTCTTGTCTCTCAGAATGGAAGGGCATACAGACAACAGTGGCATATGTTTTACGTCAGTACTTCCTCCTTATTACTTTATTATTGACACTGGCACTTTCTTTAGGTCTCAAAAGAGATGCTTTCCCTAATCACAAGGCAGACTTACTCCTCTGTGCATCACGTACCCATATTGTACATTTGACTTCTTTTTCAAAGATCAATATTGAAAATCAATACTTAAAAATTATTTATGTAATCATGTTTCTCATGTCTGCCTTTCAAGTACTCAACTAGGGAGGAGGCCATGATCAATCTTTTACCTCTCACGAGCAATGACAAATTTTATCTCTATGATAGTAGGCTGCCAGAGAAACAAATCAGTCAATAATATGTAGGAGGTCCTCAGAAGGCATCTGGTGAATGAATGCAGGTTGCAATCAAGGTCCAGGGAAATAAAAGGCAGTTTCTCCTCACCAAAGATTGTAGATCCCTAATCTGCACATATTGTGAAGGTGTGAATGTACCTTCTCACGCTCCCTTCAGGTCGGTCCTTCACTCAATACTGCTGACTCCCAGATACAATACAACAGGCAATGACACTGATGGGCATACTATCTTCACATGGGCTAGAAACGGATGGTGATTATCCTCACTCCTACTGCCTAGGTCAAGGTAATCCAAATTCTTGTCAAAACCCTAAGGAATATGGAAGTTTTGGCACAGAGGCAAGAATTGTTGCTTTCTTTTGTATCCAACTATGTGGAAAATCCAGAACTGCAGCAGTCCCTGTCATTTCAGGCTGTCAGGTAAAGCACACTATTCCTTTAGGTATGGAAAGTTGCATTTCCTGTTTTCCCCTCTCTGCCCTCACATTACCCCCACTAAATCCACTAAGAAGATCATCACCATATTGTCATTCCTTGTTTCAGAGTTCACATTTCTCAACCCAGGAGTCCAGAAACTATACCAAGTGTGTCACACTGTCTGCAGGCTGAGCAAACTTTACCTGGTTAAATTCAGAACAATTGCACCAAGTTTTCACTTTTCTAGCAGTTAATTTGAGTTGTATGTTTAAAATATAGCATGCTCTCATTTTTATTTGATTAATACAAACTTTCAATAAGATACTGCTACATATTCAGTCTGTGCACTGTCTCTTCAAAATATCATTTGTCAGAGGTTCTACTGTCAGCTTCTCTACCCTCCATGCTCCAATAATATTTTTTAATGGACACCTAGGTACAACTCTCTAAAGAAAAATTTTAAGAAGTCAGTCAGATCTTGAGCCATCCCCACAGATCATTTTGGTATCACTTAGAAACTTACTCTTTGGTACAAATCTTTCTGCCAACTCCCAACAGGGGCTGCTGGCAGATCAAGATGCTATGGGATTGGCCAGTACTGTGTTTTGCTTCAAATGAAAGTCTTCTTGTCCCATTTCTTTTGACCTCAGTAGTGTGTTGTCTACTCTGTAACATGACAATCAACTAACATAATAAACTAGGCACATACTTGTCACTTTCTAGCCATGGCTAAATGTCTTACAGGTTTCAAGAAACATATTCACAATTTAACAGAATCTCCTCCCCTAGGTGCTATTTCTAGAAAAGTGCTGGATACTTCAAGTACACAGCAGTCACTGGGGAGATATTTCCATTTTGATGTGCTTTATGATACTTCTCATAATGCTGTTTCTCTTTGTAGAGGGGGGCACAAGCAACATATATCTAAAATTTTATAGTATTATTTATTTGTCCACCTTTATCTGCCAACTTACTGTATAGATAAAATCTGAATGAAACTTCTCATATTAACAAATAATTACTCTAAAAAGGAAGTTCATTCAAATATTGCGAAAATATCCTTCAAATATATTTTCTGCAGTGAAATGAAATTGTCCTTAACACTGCCAGACTGTGACAATAGAATAGAATTTAATTTACAATGATTACTAGTATTGTCTGTACCACTGCCTTTGAGGGTAAAAAATCTAAACAGGAATAAGCTCAAGTCAGACTATAGTTGGGCAAGTACCTTTTCAGAGTTATTATAACATAGTTCATTGCTCATTATTTGTTCCATTATCACATGCATTCCTGCACAAGTGTGTGTGCATGCATATGTGTGCGCTCTGTGGGAGAGCAGCTCGGATAGCCCTTGGTAGGCAAAGTAAATAATATCAAAAGGACTCCACCCAGAGGTAACTTCACTAAGCGATTATGATTCCAGTCTCATCTGCCAACCTCCCCACCCTTCTCCTTTTACAAAATGCAAATAAACCATTATGGACTTTGTACCTAAACCTTTATCAGGTTTCACTGGTAGTAAGAGATTAGTTATTACCCCTGCAAGATGGTTAAAACAGGATACAGGGTTGTGTGCATGTGGGTGTGCGTAATGTGTGTGTGTGTGTGTGTGTTTGGAGGTCATAGGGTGATAGGAATTATATGAATGGGAGGAAAGCTAACAAGGGAATTAAGACAAATTTCATCTACTCTGTAATTTTGCTTATAAAGAATAATGAACATTTTACTCAGCATCATCTTTGGATGGCATCATTTAAATATTTCCTCAAGGTCTACCAATTTTTCAGAAATTTTCTATTTCAGAATGATAATTAGAGAAAAATCATAATTTGCGTTTCTACTTATACCATAATACCAATTGAGAAAATTGAGGAGATAAAACTGAGATAAAAGAGAAAATAAAAATTATTTTTGTGTGTAATTACAAATGGATGTCCTTCATTTCAAAAACAATTTAAAATCTAATATAATTTAATTAAATATAATTTTATTAAAGCAAACATCAGTAAAAAAATAAAGATAATACCCTTTATTAAACCATTTTTTAAACTGTTTTTCCATTCAAGTGTCAGAGATGAATGCAATTTTCCTTCCGGATAAAGGTATTAGTTAGTATACATTTCATCAAAATGTTAGGTGTATGTATATTTACTTTTTCAAAAGTCAATCTTTCCTCTGAGCTTCCATTGTTTCCTTACATTTTCCTTCCAAAATAGAGGTGAACAACTTTTACTAAAAATTATTCAATGATACACAATTATCTGAAATTGCCTAAATAAGAAAAGCTTTAATAATTAGTCAATTCTTTTCCTGAAAAATTAGCCTCAGACACTGTGGCTGTTATCATTATCCACATGTAACTCTCTGATAATAAAACAACATATCCTGTAATACCTCCTTCATCTCTGAATAAAGCAAATTGACTATAACATCCAGAAAGACATCAATAAAGAATAGCACAAAGACTGGTCCTACTGCTTCTGGGCTAACAACAATGAAAAACAATAATTGCTGTGATTGAACCAATTTTGCTTCCTAGAAAATTCCATTCATCATAATCATACATAACCTAATTTCTATTTTTTAGGTCAAATAAAGTGACTCAAATCAAAGACAATTGTATTCCAGTGTTTCAAAACCATAACTCTTATTTTCCAAAGTATAAGAGGTCATATTTCATAATAATTAGACAAAAGCAATTCAATTTCACCCTAAATTTAAGAAAAAATATAAAGTTGAAAATAATTTATCTGTAGTATATAATTAAAGTTATATTTACAGTTTTTTCCAACATTAGTACAAAAACTTTTTTCTCAAAAACATCTGAGCATCAAATCATCATTCTTCTTTTCCTCTGCACAAATTAACTGTGCCCACAGCCTCTACATACAACTAACCAGTTATTGCCATATGACCTCTGACTATATCCCAAATCCTATGACCCAAACCACCCTCCATTTTTTCTAAATCCAACCCTTAGGTGTTTACTAAATGACTTCTTTTATGGGCTGTCGTTGTCTCTCACTCTCAGAGGACTGGGCTAAGCAGAGAAAGACAGATAAAGGCAGCTCAGTAGCTGACTCACCAGCTGAGTGTCTGCTCTACCAGCCCAGAATATTTCTTTTGTCAGCAAATCTAGAAGCTACCACTGGGTCTGCCAATTCATATCTTGATCAGGCTGGCAATTACTGGAAATTTTAAATTTTTAATCAAAAAGTTGTTATTTGAAGTTTCAATCAGGGAAAATAAAATTGAGTTTTTTGGAACCATGGAAAACGTATTAATGACCCTTGAAACTCTTCCTCTGTCTCACTATTTTGCTTTTTCTTTTTCTTTTTTCTCCTGTTTCTTTCTTAAATATTATTTTTACCCCTTTACTTCTATTGTTCTCTCTTGAGATGGGTTGCAAATGGGAAGTAAAAGCAAAAAGGGAGTTGAGAAATACTGATGCATTTTTGTCTGGCTTACTTCCATTCGCATGTCTTCAAGTCCTTCCATGTTGCAGCATGTACCAAAAGTTCACTACTTTTGCATTAACTTTTGCATATCATAGGTGAAAATTTTTCCCTTGACAAAAAAACTGACATTTTGTATGAATTACAATTACTATGACCACTAGCTAATTATTATCAAATGCTTACTTTGTACCAGGAAATTCTTTTTTTTTTCTTCCAATTTCTGTTTTAGTTGCAGGGGGTACATGTGCAGGTTTGCTCCATGGGTAAATTGTGTGTGCCACTGGTTTGGTGTACAGCTCATTTTGTAACCCAAGTAATGGGCACAGTACCTAAACATGTAGATTTTCTATTGTACCAGGAAGTTTTCTAAATGTTTTGAATGTATCAACTCATTTGACCTTCACAACAACACATGAAGTAAAGATTACTGTTAAGCTCATTATATATATAAAGAGATTGAGGCAGAAAGAGGTTAAATAACTTGCACAAGCATATCTATCTAGTAAACAGTAGAGCAACTATTCAAACTCATATAGTCTAGTATTCAACCTACAGTCTTAGCAACAACATGCTTTTCACATAATGATGTTCATTTTTAAGTGTTATTTGTTGACGAAGTCATGAAATATTTACTGAATATCTACATACAGGTATTTCCTGTCTCAGTTTCTCAAACCTTAACAGTAGTGATGCTTGTTCATAAGGATGGTGAGAGGGTAGATGACTAAGAGAATATGCTAACTCTTTTATTCAAAATAGGATTTTAAAGAAGGTGGCTCACCCACAATAATGAAGTCACAGAGATAAGAGTCTTAGACAGGAGACAAACAATTTTTTTTTGAGACAGAGTCTTGCTCTCTCACCCAGGCCAGAGTGCAGCAGTGCAATCTCAGCTCACTGCAACCTCTGTTTCCCAGGTTCAAGCAATTCTCCTGCCTCAGCCTCCTGTGTAGCTAGGACTACGGGCGCCCGCCACCACACCTGGCTAATTTTTGTACCTTTAGTAGAGAAGAGGTTTCACAATGTTGGCCAATCTGGTCTCAACCTCCTGACCTCAAGCAATCCATGTGCCTTGGCATTCCAAAGTGCTGGGATTATGGGTGTGAGCCACCACACCTGGCCATCAATTTTCTCTTTACTCTTAATTTCAAGAGTTGCTTTATGATACTTCAGAAAGTTTGTTCCAACTCTAAAAAGCTGTGTGCAGTTAGAAGTCTTAAAAACACCTAAAAATTATCTTTAGTTATCTTTTCTCCACTAAACATAATAAATGCAAAATATAATTTTACATATATATATAAAACTATATAAGCAATACTTATATCAAACTTCAACAACTTCCCTGTTTTACAAAATCAAATATGTTTATAGGAAAAAGAAACATATAGAAAACATAGGAAAAGAAACATATAGGAAAAAGAAACATATACGAAAATTTAGTCTTTAATCTTTGTCTTTTCTTTCCAATCATACATTAGGAGTGCTTCGCTTTCCTAACTTATTGCTTATTTATTTTAGATACGTTCTATATTTTTTAAAAAGGCCATAGGCACAAAAAAACGAAAGTTTCAAATCTGCATAGAAACAAAACCATGAAAGGTTCTTAAGTATGTTCGTAATTACACCAGCTAGAAATGGCAGAGTTTAATTGAGTAAAGGGAGATTATGTTAAGCATCAGGAAATACTTTGTAATAAAAACATCAGATTGTGTAACAACAAGTTAAAGTAAGTTACTGGACATCCACAACTAGAGCCACTGGAGGAAATTGTTAAAAAAAAAAATGTGTGTATATATATATGTGTGTGTGTGTGTGTGTTTTGTGTGTGTGTGTGTGTATATATATATATATATATATTTTTTTTTTGAGACAGAAGTCTTGCTCTTTTGCCCAGGCTGGACTGTAGTGGCACTATCTCGGCTCACTGCTAGCTCCGCCTCCCAGGTTCACACCATTCTCCTGCCTCAGCCTCCCAAGTAGCTAGGACCACAGGCGCCCGCCACTGTGCCTGGCTAATTTTTCATATTTTCAGTACAGACAGGGTTTCACCGTGTTAGCCAGGATGGTCTCGATCTCCTGACCTCGTAATCTGCCCGCCTCAGCCTCTCAAAGTGCTGGGATTACAGGCATGAGCCACCGTGTTAAAATATTTTTAGTGGTGGCTCATGCCTGTAATCCCAAGGCTTTGAGAGGACAAATTGAGAGGATCTCTTGAGGCCAGAAATTTGAGACCAGCCTGGGCAAAATAGCAAGACCCTCTCTGTACAAAATTTATTTTCAAATTAGCTGGGCATGGTGGTGCACACCTGTAATCCTAGCTACTCTAGAGACTGAGGCAGGAGGATCCCAGGAGTTTGAGGTGAGCTATGATTATGCCACTGTGCTCCAGCCTAGGCTACAGAGAGTAAGACCCTGTCTCTAAAAAATAATTTTTAAAAAAATTATACTTCAGAAAATATCTTGCACATGTTGGAGACATGAGGACATGCAATTAGATAACTCTCCATTCCTGTCATATTACCTATTTACTCCATATCCTTTCCTTAGGTTACCTCTGGGCTATCTCCATTTTCTTCTACTTTTACGTTTTCCTTCTTAAACACACAATGTCAAGAGCTTTCACTCAATTAATTTTGACCAAAGAAAACTGATTTTACTTGATCTAATTGTTCCTCCAGTGTCCCAGAATACTATCTTATTTACAATATAAAGCAACAGCTATATAAAACTAACTAGAATCACTTCTTACACCAGCATCACCAGAAGTTTGATGATCTCCAGAAACCAAGAAACAATCTCCCTGAGGATGTATGGTGTGTGTTTTTGTGCATAAGTTTCTCCTTTAGGATAAATGGTGAAAAAAATCACCTTGGACATTCAATATTTAGCCACTTCCAAAGATTAATATTTATCCATCTACCAAAACAATTTCACATTTGGGGATCATATCATATAGAATTTTATTGAAAAATACAAACATGCTTTATATGTCCATAATTTAATCACCACAAACTTCTCTCCTTAGGAGCAAAATGATCAGTTCATGAGCCTTGAAAGAATTACAATTATCTTTCAAGAATGTACTATTGTTCCCTTACTATTGTTGTCATTTCAAAGGCCAGCATATTCACGTGGTACGGTTTATCATCTCCCCACCTGCTTTTCTCATTTATCGAATTGTAATGAATTATTCCTTATAGGACAATCAGCACACTCATTAACATTTATTTATATTCAATTTTTCCTAGTAAGGGCACATAATAATGTAATAAATGTCACATTGGAACTTCTAGTTTTCCAGCAAAGCCTTCACAACTTCAAACAAAAATTAACATCAAATATTTGATCTTCCCAAAAAAAGGCCAATATAAAAGTACCTGGTTAAAATAGTGTCCTAAAAATGGGAGACAGTAACAGAAATAGAAAAAAAAAAGAAATTATATCAGAGACAAATTGTTTCCATTTACTAAAACTGTTTAATTTTTCCCTGTTACTGTATTTTTACTATAATTTCAATAAGCTTCATTTTAAAGCCAAAAGCAACCATGAAATTCCAACTCTGAAAAATCCTAGGAATACTTATTTATGCTCTAAATTCATTTGACTATATTAATTTGCTGGACTTTAGACTTGATCACACTATAACAATTTTTACCTTCAAAGTAAACTAATGCATTCCAAAAATTTTAATAGCTCCAGATTTCCCATTTAGGCAATCAATGCAATGCCTAGGCTGTGTATCCCGTATTGAAAATGCTTGAGACCAGAAATGTTTTGGATTTCCGATTTTTGAATATTTCCATTATACTTCCTGATTGAGCATCTGAAAATTCAAAATCTGAAATACTCCTCTAAGTATCATGTGGGCACTCAAAATTTTGGATTTTGGAGCACTTTGGATTTCAGATTAAGGATATTCAACCTGTATTTGCCAGGCTTACTCTGAACATGGAAATAAAGCAGGCCCAGAACAACCAGAGCTGTGCATCATGTTTCAAACAGAACATATTTTGTCACCTGCTATGAGATAATGCTTAAATGGTTTAGGCATTTTGTATATACAGAAAGAGCTAGTCTTATGAAGAAAAGCAGTAATAACTCCCTTGATTCTAAGCTTACAAATGCATTGATGAATTTAGCCTCCAATACCAACGTGATTTTTTCTGGGGCAGTGGGTGATGACTTGAGGAGGTTCATGCAAAGAGAAACAGAAGAAAAATTTTTAAATGGATGAATTTCAGTGATTTTTTCATAAGACCTACAAGGTATTCAGAAGGTCAGTCTCTACGTGTACACCATCAACAGTATTCTCCACATACTGACTCCTCAAACAGGGGCGACCCATCCCTAATTAGAGATCCGAAGATGAAGCAGAAAGCATAGTCCATTATCCTATGGTAAAACCACTTTAAGTGTCTAAGGAATCTTTCAAATAAAAAGGGAAATCAGTAGTTTTGTTGCCGTTGCTGCTACAACTGGTATTTTCACATAGATTGAAAAGATCAGCTGTCAGAGATCCACATCTTCATTCCCTTTATAAACTATTTTTTCCTGTCTTGCCCTGCAACTACATGAAAATACCACTTATTCTAAAATGAACTGCTCTTTGATAGTTGCGCACATCATGCCTTTCATATTCAGAGATAATGTTCATGATCTTGTCATCATCCATGTGTCCTGGATGCACAGTTTTTCTGAAAATATCATGGTAAATTTTACAAGAGGGCGTTTTTAAATATGCTGCTGGTAAAGTCTGTCACTTTAGCTCTGATTTATTGCTTCAAGGACCAATACAACTTTGCAACTCCTCTGCTCATGTTTTGCTCATAGTGTAATGCTAACTCATGTATCAACAGCAGGTTGTTATAACGTGAAATAGGGAAATGTGACTTACAACAGCCTAACTAATCTGTACCCAGAAAATAACACAAATGTCTAAACTACATTTGATGTATTATACTCTTCAGAATTGCCTGGTTTCCTCTAAAACACAAAAGGAAAAATGCTGGCCTCCTAAAGGTCCCTCCTGAATTTAAGGTCTCCAAAATGCCCCTTGTTCTGAAGTTTAAAAATGTCAAAATTTTGGACCTATCACACTGTCAATAATACCTGGAATGGTTCTGGGAATCTTCAGATTTTCTGGATATTGACAGGTGGTCCAAAAGTAAGACAACTCTTTTATGGGAAAAAAAGTATCAGTATCAGGCCAAATTTGCTCTCCAGAACTATCCCTTATAGGAAATCAGCACCCTCAACAGGGGACTCTTTTCTCTGTGCACTTTGTTAGAAGGCCTCTTAATAAGTGGCTATTTTCAATACTGTTTCCAGTAGAGACCTATTCACTATGTTTATTTCAGAAACCAACATCTCGTTGACAAGCCGTGGTCTGTCCTTTCATTCCTCTTCTTCTCCAGGCCTTCTCTGTGGAAGTTGCAAAAACTGTATCCTGTGTCTAAAGCTCTTCTACCAATTGGTCTGTCTGATACTATGATGACTAATTGTTTTCAAGGTTTATGACCGCTTTTCCTGAATTCACTTGACCTGAGTGCTTCTGAAGACTCAGTTTGGTGCTCTCTGCTCTTCTGACATCAAGCTCCTTCACACAGAGCTTGCCACTCACCTATTCTGACTATTAAGCATCCTAACTCCACAGACACCACCAAGACTTCTTAACCTGTCATTTAAAAGTTCCCAACTATCATGCCCTCTTGTCCACCCCTTTCCAAAACTTGTTGAGATCACTCTATCTGAAATCACAGCTTTTTCATTTCATGAAAATCCTACAATTTTTCCCCTTGATGATTCTATTGATACCATACCTATCTCCATTCATCTTACATCAACCTATCTAAATGTTTACTGTTAAGCTCTAATACCTCTCCCATTTTGTTCATATACATTTTCTTAACTGAACGTGATTCCTAATTCTCTATTTCTCTCTCACACTCTTTTGAGTAGCTGCTGCACTTACTATGTCTATCCTTCACTTCGCAAGTATCATTCGCTCATATTCATTTTTTAAATTCTTGAGATAACTGACCTACAATAAGCTGTACTTTTTAAAATTGTAAATGGTAATTGATAAGATTTTACATATACAGGTTGAGGATCCATTATCCAAAATACTTGGGATAAAAGGTATTTGGATTTTGGAATAGATCAGATTTTTTTAATATTTGCATTATACTTCCTGGTATAATCCCAAAATCCAAAATTCAAAATGTGCCAATGATCATTTTTTGTGTGTCAGGTCGGTGCTCAAAAAGTTTTGGATTTTGGAGTATTTCTGATTCTGGATTATTGGATTAGGGATACTCAACCTGTATATGCACCTGTGAAACCATCACCACAACCAAGAAAGTGAACATACCTATCAACTCTAAAGATTTCTTAATTCTTTATTTAATTTCTCCTTCCCATTTTTTTCTGGCCAGCATACATCTCACCCCTTCTTCATGGAATCACTGATTTGCTTTCTATCATCACAAATTAGTTTTATCTTCTGGAATTGTATACAAATTGAATACATTATGAAATAATTTCATCTAGCCCCTTTCACTCAACATAACTATTTTGACATTCACCCATGTTGTAGCATGTATCAGTGGCTCATTTCCTTATATCGTTTAGTAATATTCCATTGTGGACATACCACAGTTTATTTACCCATCCACCTGTTGATGGACACTCAGTTTGTTCACAGTTTCTGGCTCTTACAAATAAAACTGTTATGAATATGAATGTCTCAGTCTTTGGATAAATGCATGCTTTCATTTATCTTGGGTAAATACCTATGTTTGGAATAGCCAGGTCATACATAGAAGGGACATGTCTGGTTTTTTAAGAACCAGAAAAGTTGCATTCCAAAGTGCTTGCACCATTTTACATTCCCACCAGCAGTGTATGAGGGCTCCAGTTGCTCCACATTCTTGACACTTGATACAATCAATCTTTTTAATTGTAAGTTCTCTAATAGGTTTGCTACTTGTGGAAACAGGTACTATTTCTAGCCCTGTGTGAGTCACTTGTCCCCTCTACTCATTTTAGATATTTCTTTTTCAAGCCTCAGGTAGTTTCCTCACATACATGTGCCACTTAGTATTCAGCAGAATACCTACAGGGGATCCTCTGCACATCTCAGCATTCTTTGAGTGCAACTCTTTCCTCTTTGGTATTCTGTATTGCAATTTCTTGCTGCTGTAGTCTTCCCAAACTCTCAGCTCTGTCTCCTCATTACAGAGAATTCACCAGGGTCCACCTGAGTTTCCCTCTGTGCATTGAGACATAGAAACTCTCAAGGCACTAACCTGAGAAAATCATAAGGCTTACGTCATTTATTCTCCAATTTTTATGATCCATTGTTCTTTGTTGGTTGATTCCAGTGTTCTAGTGCCTTAAAAATTAGAGCTTTATATATTTTGTTCATTTTTTGCTGTTTACAGTGGAAAGCCAAATCTGATCCCCATTACTCCATCAAATAAATGGCATTTGCTTATATTTTTAATTATAAACTTTTTGTATGCTTTATACTTTAAACTAGTTGTAAACTCCTGGTACATACAGATTTTTCTTGTTTTCTTTATACTTCTTGTACTTTAGAGTTTCTGACTTTTTAGGCATCTCAGATCATAATCCTTCTAATAATAATTCCTTATTAGAAGGCATTCTCTGTACCCACCTCTTCTTGCCCTCTTACTCAAGATTAATGTGATTTTACATATTTAACAAATCTATCAGTTTCTCTGACCAAGGGACATAGTTTAATCATGTAGGTAGATTGTTTCTGACTTGGATAAGAAGAAAATAAATCCTACAAAATAGCCTGAGAATTCTCAGGAAGTACTGAAATGGTACAGGTAGAATTAAAAATATATAAACTAAGTCATCTCCATGGTAAAGTTGAGTTAATCAGATGTGATGTCTGCCAGGCTATAATTATACAAGTCCAATCAATGCTCCTAAAGAATCCATAACTGACCACAGCCAGTCACTCTTAAGTGACCTATGAAGATGACCTGAACTGCTTTCTCAAGCCAGGAGAAAATGACTGTTTTCTTTCTTATTCTCCACTTTTAACTCTTAAACTTGTGCCTAGCATTTCTGGATTAATGACAGTGAGATGGTTTGTCTGGACTGACTTTGATTTCATTACAGGATTCTGCCTCTTGGATTGCTCACCTTAATCACACATTACAGGAAAGTAATGCTCTGTCCTAGTACTTGTCTGAGACTCTAGGACAAGATCACTGACCCAGGCTCCTACTTATCTGGGAGGGGGTGCTGAAGGAGACAAAAGTGAATAAAGTCAATTCAATTAAGCTTAATCCTGAAATGCTGGAAAATGCCTCAGTTTGTTTGGGTGACCTTCATACTGTCTGGTCATCACAGTAAAGGAATGTAACCAGTTAGAACAATGATTCTTAAAATATTTATCCTGAAGAACCAAGTGATTTAAAAAAAACACACACACACACACAATTTCAGGTCAATACTTTCATAAAACAAACAAGAATTACTCTTAATTCTGACCAGAAACAATTCGTGGACCATAATGGCCCATGAAACTGACTTTTGGTAGCACTTCTTCAGCAATATTTTACACTCGAATAATTATTAAATTTACTATACTGTATTACTTTTAAATTGATATCTTAATTTCTGTGATCCTCAGCAGATTGTCTGCCCTGTATTCTAAGATATGTCTTCTGGGTATCAAAATCTTCATGTATCACAGTTGGCTCAAGTTCAGCATGGAAAAACTGAAATCGCCACTTTCCCTGCCAAATAGGGTCTTATCTATCTGTAATTGATACTAGCACTATCCCAATCACCAGAATCTAAAACTCCATACAATTTTTAACATTTACCTCACCTTAATATTTATAATCAATCACAAATTATTGCAGGTTTTACAATCCTACTCTCCAATCCTATTGCACACCACTCACTACCTAACTCCAGCACTACCACCAGGCACACATATTGTTTCAATCCTACATTACTATTTCATTTTACTATTTCAAATGTAGCTAGTACGAATGACCTTCAAGGTTGTATGCAATATTATCTCATTTTCCCAGAGGAATAGATAGTATAGTAGTTAAGAGTACAGGATCTAGAGCTAGAACACCTGAATTTGAATTCAGTTCTCCACTTACTAGTTGTAAAATCTTGGGAAAAGCTGTTTACTCTCTCTCTGCACAATCCATTTCTGCATTAATAAAATGAAGTTAATTATACTATACTTCTGATATCGTTGTTCTTCAGATTAAATGAATTAGTATATTTAAAGTACTTACTAATACCAATAACTAGTACATGATCAATCAATGTAGCTTATACGATTATGCCTTATCTAATCTTATTTCTAAGCTATTACTAAAATAATCTTCCTACTGTAAGCTGACAAAATTTATTTATCTTCTTCCACATTCGAACTATACATATAGACTATTTCTATTGGCAAGCCTTTGCACTAACTCCTGCTCTTTTATTTCAACTTTCCCTGGGTATATCTTTATCCTATTCTGATTCAAAACACAACTCAATTCTTATCTCCTCCATGAAGCATTTATAGGTTACTTTAACCATCTCTCAGTTTTTCTAGTGTAACTGTAGACAATACTCACAATAGAAGTCATCATCACGTAAGTGTTCAGTGTTACTGCATTTGTGATGATCTTTTCCATCCAGTGGATTTGACATGAGCAAAGAGCATGGCCTTTTCACCCAGACAGAAAAATTTGAATTCCAACTCTTTCACTTCCTACCTGCAGAACCTGGGCAATTATCTGACTTCTCTGATTCTCAATTTCTCTCCCTGTGTTATAAAAATAGTGCTATGAATAAGATTATCGTATGAAATGCTTACCACAGGAACACAGCCCTTCCTCGTAAACAACTGCAGAATTAATAAGCCTGGAAATCATGTCTTATAGTTGTTTACTCTCTAGCCCTTATAGCAAATAATATATACAGACTAGTACTCAACAGAAATTTATTGGTTTGAGGCTGATTTCTTTTTAAGCGGGCACTGGAACATAACATGTTTATGCAGAACTCTTTTAATTGTACAACTCCAATATTCACTGCTCTGTGTGCTCAGGGTGCACCCTTGCTCATTGTGCTGCTAAATAAAGAAGTCCAGTAATCTCCTTACAATATACTAATCCCCACAGACTGTAATAATTATAACTGACTTCAAGGGACTTACGCAGTGGAATTTGTTTCTAAGTGAAGAAAAACTTCTAACGTGTTTTAACTTAAAACATCTTTATTATTTGGAAGTTACACTGTCAAGATTACAAAAACCAATCCAAATTAATAAGGGTGTGATTAAAAGGCTTTTAAGTAAATGATATATAGTAGGCAAAAACAAAGCTGAGAGAGTATTTAATAGTAGTAAATGATTACATCATGAACATTTATTCTGTTTTCATGTGGGCAGTTTGGCAGAATAAATACTTAGGTTAGATTTAAGTAGGAACATCTTAATAATATTTTTGCATTTTTGAGATTTTAGTTTGATAAACCCTCAAAGTAAACTGAAAATTTTCTTAATATAAATTTTTTACACTTGTATTCTTTAAAATTATGCAAATAAGAACATTTTTAAAATAAATTCCTATACTTTTTTTTTTTTACATTTCTGCCCACAATATTCTGTTTAATTTTTAATTTTGCGGGATACATATTAAGTGTATATATTTATGGGGTACATGAGATCATTTGAAACAGGCATAAATGCATAAAAATCACAGTAGAGTCAATTAGGCATCCATCACCTCAAACATTTATCCTTTCTTTGAGTTACAATCTAATTATATTCTTCTAGTTATTTTTAAATGTATAATAAATTACTATTGACTACAATCACACTGTTGTACTATCAAATACTAGAAACTGAGCTACCATATGATCTAGCAATCCTACTGCTAGCTATATACTCAGAAGAAAGGAAATCAGTATGTCAAAGAGGTATCTGCACTCCCATGTTTACTGCAGCACTATTCACAAGACAAGATTTGTAAGCAAACCAAATGTCCATCAAAAGACGAATAAAGAAAATGTAGTACATATATACAATGGAATACTACTCAGCCACAAAAAAGAATGAGATCCTGTCATTTGCAACAACATGGATGGAACTAAAGGTCATTACATTAAATGAAATAAGCCAGGCACAGAAAGACAAATTTCATTATGTTCTCACCTATTTGTGGATGCTTAAAAAAAACAAAGAAAGAACTCATGAAGATAGAGAGTAGCAGAAGGGTTACCAGAGACTGGGAAGGGTAGTGGAGGGTGGCTAGGGCGCGATGGTTTACTGGTGCAAAAATATAATTAGAATAAATCAGAAATACTTTTAAATTGTTGAGTTTATTGCTAGGCAAAGGGTAAAAGACAGTAAAAAAAAAGTTAGCTGTTAGGTCGGGTAGGTAAAGGTTCGAGAATTAAAAGATATTTCAAGGTTCTTTTCACAAAAACAATGAAAACAATATAAATATTATCTGTGATATAACAGAAGGTGTTGAATCTATTTGGATGTCCAAGTACTAATTCTACAGAAATCTAATTTCTAAGATATAAACAATAGCATGAGGCAAATTCTGGCCACCTTTGACTGGAAATAGATACATTTCAGTTTTGCGTAAGTAATGGGTAGATGATTACATAGGACTCAAGATGCTGGGACTTTAAGAACATTTGGAAACTTTTAGAGAAACCAGTAAATGAATATGGAAATCAGAAGATCTGAACCAGAGTGAAGGCCAGAGGAATTATCTATCTAGGGGACATAAGAACATCCTAAGGACAGATAGAAAAGGGAGGATGGGGAAAAGAAGAAAGGGAAGGAGGTCCAGGGTAAGTGTATTATCAAAGAATCCTAAGCCTGGAAAATGACATGAAAAGGTTTACGCCTAGAACTAAGAATAAAACATGAAAGGGACACTAGATAAGTACATGTAGTAACCCAGTGATTCATACCCATAGAAATCCACAATTAAAGAATGTAGACAAAGGTTAACTAATAAGGAAGAAGAAATGTTAAGCATGTACTGAGAATGGAAGAAGCTGTTCACATGCTCCACATTAAAACAGTTTTTGTGGTACAGAGAGATCTTTAAAATTAACGCATTTGAGTAACATGATGGTTTATTGCAGCTCCACACATTTTCAAATATTCTATTTCTTTCTGAGAGTAAATTGGTTTTCTCATATCTCATTTAAAACGGTCCCAAACCATCTTTCCTATCTGTTGTATTAATGACTACATATTATTGTGTGGATAATCATTCTTTAGCCATGGATAGAATGAAAATGTACAACTTTATTGACAATATTCTTAAAAATTTCTTAAATTCAATCTGTATTTTTACCCTGGTAGTAGTATCCTTAAAATTAACTCATTTCTAACAGTTGTAAATGAAAAATACATTTAGGATGTAACTATGCGCTTAAAATGAGACATAGATATTTTTAAATTGTTAATTTCTCGATACTTTAATATTTAACACCTTTGTAACTTCTTGAGTTTGAGTTTTTATGTACTTTAACATAGAAATGTGGAAATCCAAAATTACATTGCTGAATTTTATCTGGCTAATGCAAGGTGAAGTCACTTATGTGACAATCAATTATAATAAACAATACACATAAGAAGATGATATAACATAAACTTATCCTTGATTAAAGAATTTCACTAAATTGATACTTCCAACAAGCAATTATCTCAAGAATTTAAAATATGGTATTAAAAAAAACTAAAAAAAGACACAGCCTCAGTTCAAGAATATCATCATCCTAAATTGTTTAAACACTGGTAAATTAATTACACAACCTATGTAGGTTACTTATACATTATTTAAATCACATTAGTATACAATGAGCTTTTACAAAACTTTTAAAAGCTGATATTTGGAATTCTTTTAACATTTGCAATAAAAATATCTGCAATTTGACTATACTAACACAATTAGGTATTTTAATTAGGTATTTTTGCCTTAGATCTGTTTTTGCTGCAGCTGATTATCATTGTAAAAATTATTTTCAAAACCACGGAAAGAAGGCTTAATTGAATTATACTCCTTAAACTTATATAGGCATTTTACTTATACAAATGACATTAGCTAAAGAGTAAAAATCTGATAATTATTATCCCCTTAATTAATTTTTAAATGCTATAAGCTTGTAATGATATAATACCTCCTTGAGGGTACCATTTCCAAAAAAAATACTGTGTCAAGTATATAGTATACTGTCTTATCTAGGACCATGTACTTACTTTTTTACTCTATGTCACTATTTCAGTGTTGCTATTATAGATGCTCCTTCTGATGGGGTTGTATCCTGATAAACTCACCATTAAGTGGAAAATATCTAAGTTGAAAATGCATTTGATATACACAACCTACCTAACATCCATAGAGCTTAGCCTAGCACACCTAAACATGCTCATTAGCCTACAGTTAGGCAAAATCACCTAACACAAAGCCTCTTTTATAGTAATGTTTGAATAGCTCATGTAATTTATTAAATACTGCACTGAAAGTGGAAAACAGAATGGTTGTGTGGGTGTTCAAAGTATGGTTTCTACTCAGTTCGTATCACTTTCACGCCATCATAAAGTCGAAATATTGTTAAGTGAAACCATGTTAAGTTAGGGATCTATAGTCAGAATATGAGCTATACATATGAACTCATACACAAACTTCTATTCTTAAATTCCAGAAGTCAACATTCCCAGTTTTAACCTAGTTTTCCCTAGAGATTTTATTACTGAAGTAATGATCCTCTGGTTTCACTCAATCCTAGTTTATCATCTCACCTTTCATATTACATTTCTGCTTTTTAAACACAGCTTGCCTCATACTTCACTGCAAAATTTTCAACCCAATCAACTCTGACCATGCAGATTTCCTCCCTGTGACAATTAGTCTTTTAGGTTAAAACAACTCTCAGATTGTTGTCTTATGATTCCTTCTTAGTATGTATGACATGCGTATACCATTATCATAGAAACATGTAAATATAATCTATTTACACATCTGTCTTTTTCAACAGATAATATGATCCATGAAGTCAAAGAGAGTTCTTATTTATTGTTGTATCTCTGAAAACTAACACATTGCTCAATAACAGTAACAATTTAATGTTTGTTGAACAAATAAATGAAATAGGATATAATGTCTTCTCCTTTCCAAGATGGTTTAATTCTAAGCCACCCTCAAAAGAATGACTCCATAATAGCATAATACTAATGTAGTTTCAAGAATTCCAATTGACACCACATTCCCCAAACTAAACATTTTGTGTACGCTCATAACCAAACCAGCAGTTAAATTAAAATCCTTTTAAGAACATGAATCAATTTTTTTCTATTCTTTAGAGGATTTAGAACAGTTTTAGTAATATTTAAAGCATAATATTTAAAGCATACAGTCCTTCATTTACTTCCAAGGACAGGCATAACACCAGCTAGCATGTGTAGTGAAACTTAATATTTGGCACAGCTGGTATTAGAGAAGCTTCTATCAACTAGAAAGCATAAGCATTACACTAAGGTTAAAATTCTAGATCTTCAAAAACAATGCCAAGTAGATCATAGTTCAGCCTTAAGAGTTTAGGATTAGAATCCAGAAAAAGAAATGTCATCAGTGATTTTCAACAAGTTCAAGTCATAAAATATCTATGTCTTTTTGGTTTGGTAAAAACCACCATCAATACTCCTTTGTCCCTCATTATCCTGCCTCTGGCCCATTTCTGTATGCTATCATATTCACAGAACACCAATGCAAGTCTAAAAGATTAGAAAACAAATTCAATAACATTCAAGTTCTGTCAAAAGGTAGCAAACTGTATTTGGGGAGAGTAGTCTATGGGTATGGGTGGGTGCTCACTATATTTGGATTTCTATATAACAATGACCAAAATATTCAAAACACACTCTTTAGACAAAGTCTCATTCAACAACAGCTGCTTCACAACTTATCTTTTCTCTCCCTTTCTGTAGGAAGTCTAGACAACACTAATTTTCCTCTTCTCTTTATTTCTGGATCTGCTACTTTAGTTTCTGTTTATGGAACTATTCTTTTAAATCCACCTTTAAAAATACCCAGTTAGCTGTGTGTCCTTTCTTAGGTAACTCAATCTACTATTCTGTGCTACTTCAGCATACCTATATATTATCCTGACTATCAAAAAAGATCTCAAAAGCCCAGCAACACAAGTAAAGATTCTTTTTTGGCCAACAGCCGTTAAAGAAAAAATTACTATTCCTTAAACTTTAAAATGTCTGTGATTATTCTCATATCTTAAACAACTAAAAATAAATTTTGTTCTAAAATATAAATGTAACCTCTAAAATCAATTCTGCAATAGACAAGTAACAATAAAAGCCAAAATTTGAAGGAAAACAAAAATGAAAACCTTAAGAATGTAGGAAATTGTAGCTATTATTTTCCTTAATGATTTGAAAAAAAACTTATTAAATGTGTGACATGGAGTGCTTTTATGTAGGTTCTGAAATGCACCAAAGCCACAGAATTTTGAGAACTATGAGTTTAAAAGAAGCAGTCATGAGTTCCAGGGAGCCTGCTGTTGCCTGAAGCTGCACAACATCCTGAAGTGCTTGTCAACCCCTGACAAACATGACCCACGATAGTAGCAAACACCCAGCTATAAAAATTGAGACAGAGTGCATCTGAATTCAACACTTGCCAAAGGAAATATCTAGCAGAAATGGCTAGAAAATTTATCTCAAAAGAAATGTTTCCCTTTTCAGTATGCCAAAGCCAACAAAGAAAGCATTTTTTGTAAATATACTCCTCCCAACCGCACTTTCATTCCCACTTTATTACTGACAAATCTAGAAAAACAGCTGGTACAATGTCATTAATGTAGTACTTCCAACCTTCTTTGAGGAGCAAATCTGGAAAAAGTTAGAGCATTGATAATAATCTACACCTCATTTCCTTGATATCTTAGTGACCTCTGTAAAGTTAATCTCCTATCTCAGATCTCTTATTTTTAAATGAGAATAATAATAGAAAATACCTCTTGTCATTGTTGTGAATTAAATTAGATAGTACATGTAAAAAATCTAAAAATATTTTAAGCACAAAGCAAATAGTGAATCAGTGTGAATTAACAATAATAGGTTAAAATGTGGGTTTATAACTCAAAGTAAAGTCTTCTTTCTCTCTACACTAACAGAATAAACTAACAAATTTCTTAATCAAAAGTAAAAATATAAAAATTCCGATACTTTCTTCAGTTTGTAAAGTGCCTTTATAGCAGACAGATGCACAAAGTAAACCAAATTCAAGGCCTAAAGAGCTAATTCTGACCTTTTTAAGAATGGTATTCTATTCCTGCCTAAGCTATCTGCTCCACTGCCAATATAAGTGTTATGAAACATTTATTATCCCCATTTATTGCATTAAAAGTACCTTGTCATATTTACCTGCCTTTAACAATGCAATGCTTAAATTTTGTATCATAAACTAACAATATCAGAAAAATATAAACATATATGTATAAGACAGCATAAATTTAAAGATTATTTTATTTGAACGTAAAGTAATACTAAGTGACAAAAAAGTTGAAAAGTAATAATCATATGCATCTCTTCTTTCAAAATATATAAAAACATGATAAACTAAAACACGAATAAAAATAATCTTGGAGTTGTGACATATTTGAATAATTTCTATGGTTTCTTACTTCCTGGACAAAAACACAAATTGTTTTATACTATTCAATTAAGCGGTTCTCTAGTGACCTAAATATTAACACACTTATCTAAGCCACTGTTTCTAACAGACTCTAATCTACCATTTTTATATTCAAGCACTGAATATTGTAACTTCAATTGATAAGAATCCCACAAGGCTATCTCCACATATCATGGAAGAAAAAAAGGAATTTTTTTTTTGGTCACAGATCAAAAGGTACCAAACACATCTCTGCAGCACCCTGCAGCTTCTGAATTAATTTAGCTTATTTATGACTCACTGGACTCTTCTTGTCACTGCTCAAGTCACTTTCCACAACTGTTAGGGTTTTGATGTCTTAACTTTTTTTTAAGACTTTCAGAATACTGTTTAGGATACTGGCACCCTCATTTAAATAAAGGATAAGTTTTAAAAATTATTTTCTAATTGAAAAACATTTAATCCATTATGTTACATTAACTTTTACGTACAGTGGGATAAATACAAGTGTTAAGACTAATTTTTTATATACTTATTTGCTGAAAATGTCATTATGTCATTATCAGATACAGAAATGATACAGGACGAGTGCATGGGTGTACATTATATGAGTTCTGCTATTATAATTATTAAATATTAATAAAACATTAACATTTATTGTGACAAGAGCATGTAAAACACACAAATGTCAAGATTTCAGTTAGGAACAGCCTACAGGGAAGCAAGTTAATAAAGGGAAGGCCTTCTGCTTCACACTCAGAAGGAAATGGGTAAGGTAGTCTGTGAGAGGATATGTCAAAATGAGCTTCCTGAGGCAAAAAGAACATAAGCCTGAGATAAGCTGGTTTATACTTTGTACACCTAAACCTTTCACCAACTTATCCCTTTGCCACCTTACTACACTCCACCTCCCAAAATATCATAGCTTTTTGGTTGTTTTTACTTTCTGAGCCAGGAGAATAGACTTGATGTAGACACAGATAGAGCCTTACTTTCCAATGCAACATTTGTCTACTTGCTTGAAAAACTGTGTTTTACAAAAAGGTAGCCCTTTATTTTCACAGTGAAGCAGATAGCTTATGGAGAAAAGGAACACCTTTTAGCTCTCTAGGTCTTGAATTTGGTTTACTTTGTGCATCTATCTGCTATAATTGCACTTTCTAAACTGAAAAAACTATGGGAATTTTTATATTTTTACTTTTGATCAAGGAATTTGTTAGTTCATTCTTTCAGTGCATAGAGAAATAAAAATACTTCACTTTGAGTTTTAAATCCACATTCTTTTACCTATTATTATTAATTCACACTGATTCAATATTTGTGCTTAAAACATTTTTAGATTTTTTATATGTACTATCTAATTTAATTCACAATGACAAGAGGTATTTTCTATAATTATTCTCATTTAAAAATTCTCATAAAAAAAGAGATCTGAGATAGGAAATTAACTTTACAAAGGTCAAGTTAATGGTTAATAGTTTTAAAGTGATTATCATAATTTTTTTCAATTAATTATAACAAAATGCCAACAGCTAATACATCAACAATATGTAAATTCTATATTTCAGTTTCCTCATCTGCAACATGTGCATAAAATAATATCCAAATCATATGGCAGGTGAGATGAATAAGTGATTATGTGTAAGACATTAGAACAGTACCTGAAACAGAATTAGTGCTAAATAAGTGTTAACTATTTTGTTAAACTGACTACACAATCTGTTCTTATTCTGCATGAAGGATAAAAATAGAAGGTGAATACTGTATACTTGGAAAAATCCAACCAAAGATCATCAAGAAAAATAAGCACATAGGATGAGCAAACATATAAGAGAAAATCTAGATTTCACAGGTTTACATAGAGTAAGTCCACCTCTCCTTACACTCACTTAGGATACAACATTACAAGTTACATCAAGCATCTATATGGGTGGGTAGTTTTATTTTGCCTTGTTTCTCTTTTAGGTAGCTTATCTTTTTGGCAGCTGGATTTAAATTTTAATAATCTTATTTTCTAGGAAATTGATTCTTAGGATATGTGTGGTATTTGGCAAAAATATCCCACGAAAGCATGCTGATGACTTAGATATACACTTGACTGAGAGTACTGAGAGTATCCATGAGATTTCCCAATTTCACTTTACTCCTGTTTTTTTGCTAATCTTCATTAATTTCACTTTTCTCTTTAGTCTTCCTATGTACAGTTAACTTTTCCTCTAGAGTTTTACATTCTATTGTTTCCCATAGCTTCCAGTATCAGGCTTCATTACATATTTTATCTACCTCATGATTCTTCAAGATTTCCCTCTCCAGTGGAATCTCTCTCCAAATATAAATAGCATCTATTCATGAACCCGATTTCATGTGCCTTCTGCAATTGCCATTTGATTAAAAATTAGGCTCCTAAGAGGCTTCCAATGACCTGCTAGTTACCAAGTCTAATGGGCTTTTCTTGTAACACTGGAGAATTTAGCCATCTTCTTTGTTTTGAAAACTCTCATCTCTACTGCATTCTTTGTCACTGAACTCTCCTGATAGCCCCCCTACTTTCATGGTCGCTCAATCTTATTTGGCACCCAGATTCTGACTGTAGTCCTCTTCTCTTCTTCTCTAATCTCTCTCATAAACAGAACCCAAACATGTGATTTCAATTCCCAACTTAATGTACGTAAGTGTGACATTTATGTCATCATCCAGTTTAGTCCTGACCTCCAGGTAGACTGTCAGTGTCACATTTCTAATTTCCAAGCACAACTGTCTCCAGTCTACTCCCTCTCCTACACCAACCTAACACACCCTTTTAAGGACTGTTTTGAAGACAGCAGTATGCACTAGTTGAGTGCAACAACTATTATGGAGTCAAATCCTGCTCTGCCCCATCAAACTGTGTAATCTCTTCAAGTTACATAACCTCTTCAAGTGTAAATTTTCCAATCTGTAAAATGAGAATACCACCACTACCTAATAGGATGATTATTAAAAGCACAGTATATAATATATGCAAATTGCTTGACACAGTGAAAAGTCATGTTGTAAGTATTTGGTAACATTACGTACTAGGATTTTAATTAGATTTACCAACCAAATATTATTAATAAGAGTAAAAATGGCTTGGCACAATGCCTGAAATAAAACAATCCTCAATAAATGTTAGGCTTTATTTACTATTATGGCAAAATATGTCAATCTGTATGTCAAGTAGGGAGGTAATCATATTAAAATGGACAGAATACTGACCACCTGAGTCAAAAAAACTAGATAAGAAAACTAGCTCTGAAATGTAAAACAATGTAAATTGAGTAGGTCACTACATTCTGTGACTATTAAATCATTTACCTGCAAGATAAAAGGCTTTGAAAAATCGAATTCCAAAGGACTTATCATTCAATAGATTCATGAGGAACTAATTTGGTATATCCAAATATTGACTCCTCATCTCTCTTTACCCCTAATTTTTCCCTATTGTGTTCTCTCTCTAGTAAGGAAACAGCTGTCTTCCTAGATACCAAAGTTAGACATTCACCGACTGCCTTCTACCTCTTCCCCATGTCAGAATACGACCTCACCATTCATCTAGGTACTAAAGCCAAA
Source organism: Chlorocebus sabaeus (assembly GCF_047675955.1). Taxonomy (NCBI): domain Eukaryota; kingdom Metazoa; phylum Chordata; class Mammalia; order Primates; family Cercopithecidae; genus Chlorocebus; species Chlorocebus sabaeus. The sequence continues at coordinate 41,642,122 of NC_132910.1, read as the reverse complement.
AATCATTATTCACTTGCAATATCTTTTTTTTTTTTTTTAATAAAACCTGGCACTAGGCCACACATGGTGGTTCATGCCTTTAATCCCAGTGCTTTAGGAGGCTAAGGAGGGAAGATTGCTTGAGGCTGGGAGTTTGAGAGCAGCCTGGGTAACACAGTGAGGCTCCATTTATCAAGTAATAATAATAATAAACTTAGCCAGTCATGGTGGCTCAGGCCTACTGTCCTAGCTACTAAGGAGGCTGAGGTAGGAGGATCACTTGAGCTCAGGAATTTGAGGCTGCAGTGAGCTATGATTGTACTACCACACTCCAACCTCAGTGACACAGCAAGACTACGTCTCTTAAAACCTAGCACTGACAAATACAAATCTTAAAAGCAACTCTTAACATGCTGGTCTATTGCTTAAAAGCTTAAGCACCTCCCATCATCTACAGAATATCCCAAATTTCACTGCCTAGCTTTCAAAGTATTCTACCATCTGATCCCAATTTACTCTTTTGATGTTATTTCCAATAACCTCCCTTTGGGTACTCTCTATCTCAGCCAAACTGCAATAATCAGTGCTCTCTAAACACACGCTATATTTTCCTTCCTTCACATGTTCACACAATCCACTATGCTTGAATAACCTTCCTCAAATGTGAATGTCTAAATCACACTCCACTGGACACTGTAGGCTGCCTACTCAGGATCCATTCTCCCTTTCCCATTCCTAACAGTACACATAAGCTCACTGTAATATCCCAAAATTCTCCATCATGCAGCTGAATACTCAGGAAAATCAAGCCCCATTTTCAGCTCCAGGGATGAACCTTGGTTCACTTAGGCCAGTATGCCCATTCCTCCATCCTGGCCTCAGGTTAAGGGCAAACTTGTAACCTACGTGCACCAATCAAGGTAGCTCTCAGAACACTTTCTTGCAACGTTGGGGCAGTGTCTCTTCTGGAGATTGTGGTGCCCAGTTGTGAGTTTCAGAATTCACTCCTGCCACCTTCCTACTAGTCAAGGAAAAGAGTTGAGATGATAGTGCAGAGAGAGAAAAAGCAGAGGTTCTAATGAACTGTGTCTGTGCTCTCCATGTGAACTCTTTTAGTGACACAAGCTAAGAAATCCAGTGTTGTTTAAGATACTTTGATTTGGGTTATTTGCAGTCAAAAACATTTTAAAATGATATGTATACACAGACTTAAGGACCAAATTCTAACATAACTTATTCAGTGGTGATTCCTTTACTTAATATAGCTGGAGATAACCTCTTCTTTTTTTATATTCACTTTATAGTGTTTATATTCTACCTATTTAATGCATTAGGGTCTATAGAATATTTATCATAGCTACTTCCTTAGACTGCAAGCCCTTTAATGCCAGATCCATGTCTAATTCATCTTGTTATCTTTCACAGTGAAAATGTAAATACAAATTTACATTGTAAAGTTTGAAAAAATAATTGTTTAATACTGAGTGATTAAATAACTGAACAAATGGAAAAGAATCTATTGATGTAATGATCTCCTAGACTGAATTTTGTTTTAATAAAAGTATAAAATAATTTTGAGTTTGCTCTCCAGGTGTACTCTTTGTACCATTAGTTTTCTTAATCACACAAAGTATTCTGACAGTCTATCAATTTATTCTAGAACTTTAAGATTTAAAATCATTAAGAGAATGGGTATATATTAAAAATTAAATGCCTGTTAATCTCTTTTGTGGCTTGAATATCCATATTCTATTTTAAATGATTGATCTGAAAGTTAAATTACAAAGAAAGACTCCCAAATGGTAGATTTTATAGAAATCATCTTAAAGCTAACCATTTTAAAACAATTGAATATTAAACCTAATAATCTAAATAAATAATACCTAAATTAAAATTGATACATATATCTTTATGAAGAAACCATATATCATTATGTTCATTAATAAATCTAAAATGTAGTAGCAAGAATATATTAAAATGCTACCTGTACAATTTTACCTCTGGAGGCTTTTATTATTCCATTTCTTTTATTCACTATCATTTCATTTTGCATAAGTACGATTTTCTTAGGTACATTTGAAAGTGTTCCAGGCATGGATTTTCATTATTCAGTGATAGGAGGACTTTAGTTCTAATTGCTTTGACAGCTTTTCTTTAAATCTTTCATATTCTCATTCATGCTAATCAACCAAGCAAGTCTTTGTCAAGCCAGAGCAGGGTTGTGGAACCTTTTATTAAATCAAATGCTTCGCTTTTGTGAGGAGGAAAAAAAAATAACAATCTATTCAAAAAGATTTTAATAATATTTTAAATAAACTCCAACTGCAAAACAATAAAATAATTCAGAATGATTAGATACATTGGATACATTTATTCACTGACCTAATAATAACTACTTGAATCCTTAAATAGACAAACTGATTATTAAAGACATCTATATATAAATATTAAACCCAGTGCACAGCTTCAAATGTGCTTTCTCTATAGATATTTAGATAGAATAGAGCTGGCTTGCTTAGTAAAGCACTGGTCTTTCTTCTTAATAATTACATTGTCCCATACATGAAAAGATCACTGTGGTCAATACTGGTTTTAACAACCTACTGCTTATTACATTTAGGACATTGAAAAGAGTGATGAAGATGAATGAGGTACAATTACAAGTAAATGTTTATATGTTCAAAATGCTTCATGAGCTGGTAATCATCTTTTTACAAAAACAAAAGGTGAGTTTTCTACACATACACAGTGGTCACAAGTCATGTACCTCTTATGCTTAAAGCAGCAAGGTGCAGTATTATTGACATCCTTTCCCCACTAATAACTACGTAGGAATTCCCCAAATGTGTGAAACCCCATGTTTTTTGCCCACATTTGCAACAGTGACTGATGTTACTATGGGAGTCACTATTCAAAAATAACAGAAAAATAAATATGAAACTCAGACTGACTAATAATGATATTTTACTCATTTGGAAAACTGAATACACTCGTCCCTCGGTACCCACAGGGTTTGGTTCCAGGACCCAGCACAGATACCAGAATCTGTACATATTCAGGTTCCCTCAGTTGGTCCTGTAGAATTAGCAGAGAGGAAAAATCAGCCCTTGGTATTATGTGGGTTTTTCATCGCATGAATATATTCAATGCATGTTTGGTTGAGGATGTGGTTATCCCCTATATGGAGGGCCAACCCTATTTATTGCAAAAATCCACATTTAAATGGACCCATGCAGTTTTAGCCCATTTTATTCAAGGGTCAACTTTATAGCTCATGAAGTCAGCATAAACACTGGTGATTTACAACTTCCTTATGGCGTTGACCTGTCTATAAAAGTTTCCTATTATTTTACTCTGAAAAACATTAAATGATTGCTTTTACATACAATGCAGACTTAACTTGAATATGAAAAATATGTTGGTCTTTTTTTCTTTATTGGATGTTCCTATTTTTCCTGCATCACTAAATATCTTAAGTGAAGTTCAAGAGCACTAAGTTTATAACAATAAAATTTTCAGCTAAGAACAAGTCTGTTTCTGATTTTCAAACACTACCTAAAGAAGTATCATGGTTTAGATTATTATAAACAGTTTTTCCAAAATGGTCATATAGAGGCCAAAGTTATTCATAAGTTTATTTTTAATTTTAATTACTTGCTTTCCTTTTCTCAAAGATTAACACATTTTTTAAGTATAACTGAATGTTGAGATTGTCTGAGAAAAATCTCAGACTAGTTCACCTGATTGGAGTAATTTCCCAGTTGATGCTCAGTTAATGGCACTACCTCCAATATAAAAATCAAGCATAGAAATGGACAATTTCATCAATATTAGACTCCCATTGTTCTTGAGTCTAATGGGACTCAAGAACATTAGTCCCATTATGTAATGGCTTTGCCTGAAAACAGCAACAATAAAATAGCAAATGTTCATGAATAGAACTTTGGTTAGGTTTCGTGTCTATAGGGTGAAGTGGTTGAGAGCCCTACTGCACGGATTGGCCCCTTCTGCTCTACTACTTTCTAAATCTTTAAACTCGGGCTACTTACTTTACATATCTATCCTTCTATATCCTCATCTTCAAAATAAGAAAAGCATCACCTACTTCATGAGGTTATTGTGATGATTAAATGCATTACTATGTATAAAAATCTTAGAACAGCAGCTGGTAAATACTAACAGCTGTATCAGTATTGGGTGTTGCCTGCAATTACAAATGTCATGGGATTTCAGAATTAGATGCCATAAGAAACATTGATAAAATTCTAACAAAGCCAAAGTGCCTTTCATATTCTAAAATAGATGTCGTTACTCATGTCTTTCAGTTAGGGTGTGATCTACTTGTAAAAATAAGCATAAGATTGACTCAAGAGGTTAAAAGACAGTATTCCTATGCCTATGCCTTCTAGGAGGAAAGTACATGTATAGGCATGCTTGTGTTACAGGTTCAGCTTGATAGCTCCACAGAATGAGATAGAGAAAAAAAAAATTAGTTAGCTAAAGCTAGAAGTACTAATTACACAGTGACATCATAGGTAAAACATTTGATTTCCAATCCTCCGGTTTATCCATTACAAAACTGAAATCAAAGTAATTGTCCAATGAGGTTCAAATGAGACAGAGTTTGGGAAAAAAGATGACAGACTCTAAAACTTCTGAGGAATGCTTTGTTCCTGGTTGTTATGGGAGGTACGTAAATTCCTATCTCTCTGATCCTTCTCTCTATCCAAGAAGCCCTTTACTCTACAACCAGGATCACATCTGTATCAATCCTGTACTACCATACCCTACACAATATGCATTTCTTTGCGCATTTTTTTGGTTTTATAATGTGTCAATCCAAGTTTACTAACAATGCAAAAAAACTGTACAATTTTTTTCCTGATTGAATATTTTCAAGAGACTAATACTGGATTTTTCTAAATAAATTCGTGGATACTCTAGTGGATCCACAAACTATCAGAACTTACAAGCACTATCATTTTTCTTATGCACATGTGTTTATTTGGTTGAAAAATTATAAACCATTAATTTCTTTAACTCCTAAAATTTGCCTATAACTATAAAAATTAAATGATAATTACATACAATTATTATTATTATTATTTTGAGACATAGTATTGCCATGTAGCCCAGGCTAGAGTGCATTGGCTCAATCTTGACTCACTGCAACCTTCGCCTCCCAGGATCAAGCAATTCTTATGCCTCAACATCCCAAGTAGCTGGGATGACAGGCATACATTACCATGCCCAGCTAATGTTTGTATTTTTAGTAGAGACAGGGTTTTGCCATGTTGGCCAGGCTGGTCTCAAACTCCTGACCTCAAGTGATCTATCCATCTCGGCCTCCCAAAGTGCTAGGATTACAGGAGTCAGCCACCATACCCAGCCTTTTATAAAATTATTAAAATTAAGTTATAATTATAATTTTCAAATGAATTATCTTGCTCACAATCACATTCTAACCTACATAGTATATGTTCACAACCTCACTTTTTTAAAAAAATGAGGGCACATTAGTATAGCCAATATAATGGCATTTCTGTTTTAGAATAAAAATGTGAAAATGTTTTCAAATCTTTGTATTTATGGATGTATTCATATCATTTTCAAACCTGAAATAATTTTGTCATGAAGATTATCAGGATTACAAGCCTCTTGCTTTTAGTACACCTGAATTGTTCAAATGCTACTCACTTTGATGCATACCTAGCATTTGTGCATTTCTTAAAATTATCTTTTCAGATTAATCTAGAGTAGCCTGTAAGGTACTTGAACATTGCCAATACTACTTTTATATCTATAATTACTAGATGCATATTTTAATAAACCATAAATAATTCATAGTTTGTAAAGTCTCATTGATAATGGAATACTTTTGACCTAATAAGCAGTTACATAAATCAAATCCAAATAACAACTAATTCACCACATACAAACTGTGTAATTATTGACAAGTTAATGAGTTTTCTGTGTCTCTATTTTCACAAACAATAATGGGGATTAAAAACCTATATCATAGGGTTGTTGTGAGAATAAAATTAGATAATTAAATTTGAGAAATTTAAAGTGTCTTACACATAGAAAAATACAGAGTGTCTTACACATGAAAAGCATTAAATGACTGTTAAATTATTAAACAAAGTATTAAAAATAAATACAGTAACAAAGAAATAAATCACTGAATAAATGAATTAAACAACTAAGGAAATAAATAAATTAAATAATCAAAATATAAGTCATAGCCTGAAGACAATTAGAAGAAACATTGTGGTCTGACTTTATAAATTCTTGAGATCATAAAAATGAATATTTAATCTTATATGTTAATTACTTTTAAAAGAATATCATAGTGTCTTAAAAGGAAAATAATTTATGTGTTTACAGAAACTATTAGCAGCATTGATGCTGATTTGACAAAATTCAAACACATAACAGCCTGGTCAAAGCAATGTCACATCTTCAAGTTAAGGAAAATTGATCATCTTCTAGGGGAAAATTTTCAAAAGTGCTGTTCTAAGAGATATATAATCCTCTGTATAAATAATGATCAACTATTAAGGCATTTTGTGAACATAATCCAATTGTATCAAAATTAGCTAATATAAAATTACACTAAGCCAATTTTGATAACAGTTAAGAGTTAATAAAATTATTAATACTAAACTAAATTTTCCAAGTTCACAGCCCTATTTTATTATTTAATGTGTATCTTTAGTGTGATCTGCTCTTTGAACCAAGTACAAGCTGCTGGACCAAACCTGCCAGTAATTAGAATGATGGTAGCTATTTTTCTAGGCTAATTCAGACATTAATATGCACCATAGAACAGATTATTTTAAGAGGAAGAAGATGATCTAAAGATCATGCCCTTTACGTTTGTTAAATTTAAACATGAGAACAAGCATAATGTGGGTAAAATATTATTTTATACTCCATAAAAATTTAAAGAGACTTTACATATTAAAATATTCCTCTGATCTCCTATTCTTGCACAGTAGATGTACATTAAAATTCTATATCTGTGCTATATAAATTGGGGCTCACTTCTCAAAAGACTAGAAATACAAGAATGTTAAAAATGAGAAGGTTACAGAATCATACATCAAAAGAACAGTACTTATCTCACTTGTTCTTTTTCACTACTTGAGCTGAATATTTTACTTTGAAACATTTTTCCCATTTAAAGTTTATTTTCTTTTTAAGTCTTAGGAAGGTAAGAGTGTTAATTCATAGATAATAACAGTTAGTTTCCCGAAAATGCCAATTATTAAGCCATATAATAGTGGTTCAGAGATTATGTCAAGAAATCTATCAGCTGTTTAGTTGTCAATGTCACAGGGAAAAAAGGTATCCTAAGATAATGCCTATGAGTGCACAGATCAGCATTATATGAAAATTCTGGCCTTTAAAAAATTTTTTATTATCTGTAGAATTGTTTTGTTTTTATTGCACATATTAGGCAAGGATGCTTAATTTTAGCTCCAGATTTTATAAACTCCAAAGAATGAAGACATGATAAAAGAAAAAGTAGAGTTTTGATTACAAAACACTTCACAGATAGAAAACGTTAATACAGTCAAAACAACAATGAAAACTCCATAACCTATCTTAAGACAATGACTGCACAAAGATCATATTCCCTCACAGTTTAGACATCTATAGCCAGTTCCTATAAACACAGATGTGAATTAAAAAACAAAATCACGATTGACACAATAGATATTGAAATGTGAAATACAGTGAGTCAGCCCAAGCCTACGGACAGTGTAAATCCAACTATGGATGCAGAGCATGAAACTGAAAAGCACACTGATACAGCAATGAAATTTTATTTTAAAGGCAGTAACATATGACACAAAAAGCAGGCAGGAGGACAGTTATTGTTTCTTTTACACTTCCTAATTTTATAATGTGGCTCTTTAATTATTTATATGTTATTTTGATTATGTGGCATTCCACAATCACTTACATGGAGTTACCTGATGCATAAAAAATGATGTATTTTGTTTGTTAAATTGAAAGAGTACCCTATTTCTCTGAGATTTTTATTTAAAATCTAATTGGGGCCTATGAGATTAGAATATTTTAAAGGTAGAAAGTAACATAAGAATAGAATTAGCATTTCAAACGTCATCTATAAAGCAAAGAGAAATAAATTCTTTGACTTTTTATCATAATATTTGACACCTGGAAGTTTACGGGCCATCATGCTTTTATAATCAAAAATAAACTACAGGTAGCCAGAAAATAGATTGCTTATAATGACAATAATAATGGTGGTAAACACTTTGTAGAAATAATACTCAGTAGTAATTAATTTAGATGAGCTCATTTCTTTGGTTGGTTTTTAGAATATTACATAATAACAGTTTAAATACTGGATAATACAAAAAGTAAATGAATAAATGGGGCATTTGAATGCATAAAGGGGAACCTATGTATTAGAATAAAATAATTTAAATAAAATTGTTCCCATAATGCAATAAAACTACTACAGTCTGAATATCTGAAATTGGCTGCATGTAATTATGATGTATAGAAAGCAAAAAGTCCTATTTGATTATTATACTGTATTATTGAAACACTTTAAATTGTCCAGGTAATCTAGAATCCAGTTGGTATTTATGCCTGAAATGATGACTAGATATGTTCTAACTATATTCCACTACTTTATCATGTTTTTCCCTCACTGCTTAAACGACAGTTTACTCAGCTTTTCACTGTGTGCACTGAGTAAATTTGAGTCCACATTCATAAACACCTCAAGTAATTTATATCCAAGGCAGTGGCAGTGAAGCAATTATTCATAATGCACAGTGGGATGAATGTTACAAGAGGTATATGATGATCATCCACAGGTATTTGACTTAATGATATTTTACTTTAAATAATCTAGACACCTATATGTTATATATAATAGGAAACAGCAAAGATGTCATCCACAATTAATCCAATGAATAGTAAACTTTTCTTTCCACAATAAAGTTTCCCTAGCAAGAATATAAACATTACCTAGTTATAATTTGAAAAGGCAAGGTATGGGAGCACGTTCAGGAAAGCTGTGACTTATAATAAAATGAAATTTCAAGAAACAAATCCAAGTTTTGAGAGAAAAATGCAGTAGATGGAACAACCTGAAAAGTAATAAGTGACTTATATCTTTCTCTTTTAAAAAGATATCTTACAGTTTGGATGCTGAAGTGGTCTTACAAGTAATGGGAATACAGACCAGGAAATGTAATGATAACAAAGGAGATGTGGATGAAGATTGGTGGCTCGTGCCTGTAATTCGAACACTTCGTGAGGCTGAGGTGGGAGGACTGCTTGAGCCCAGGAGTTCAAGACAAACCTAAGTAACATAAGGAGACCCCGTCTCTACAAGTAACAACAACAAAACATGACTTGGGTGTGGTGGCACATGCCTGTGGTCCCAGTTACTTGGGAGGTTGAGGTAGAAGGATTGCTTGAGCCAGGGAGTTTGAGGCTACAGTGAGCTATGATCACACCACTGCACTCCAGTTTGGGTGACAGAGCAAGACTCTATCTCAGAGAAAAAAAAAAAAAGTGGGAATGGAGAAGTAAAATAATTGATTCTAGGAAGTATATTCAAGATTTAGTTGTTAAAAAATAAAGAAAAAAGAAAAGTTATTTAATAATCCATTCATTCAACAAAAATTTACTGAATACTTGATATATCCTATAATGAATGGTATATTAACACCTGGTGTGTGTGTGTGTGTGTGTGTGTGTGTGTGTATGTGTGCACTTGCTAGGAAATAGAAACACAATGGTGGAAAAAACCAGACATGAATTGTGTTCTCATGAAGTTTACAGTCTAAGAAAACATATATTATTTAAATAATCTCACAAATGATTATAAAATTGCAGCTACCTTAAAGACTATGAAAGAAAGGTATATAGTACATGGTGGTGAGAGTTTAAAATAGCATGAAGACATGATGCTTGACTTGGGAGATGAAGCTTGAGAAGAAATTGGCTTAATAAGGCAGGAATGGGAGACCATTCCAGGCAGACGGAAGAACATGCAGTTGAAGGCATCAAGAACAAAAACATGTTTGCTGGAACTGATGTTTGCAGTAGCAGAATTACTTCTTATTGTCTGTCTTCCTCCCCTTCAAATGAGCCAAGTATTATAACCACCATCATACCAGATATTTGCTTAGAAAGCCCAGTGTACAAAAAACTAAGCCTTCCTCACTTTTCATACATCCAACATTAACACTAGGAAGTGACACATAGTGTATATTAAATAAAAATTAAGTGATTTCATGTAAATTTGCTGAATTCCTGCTATTGCAATATATGTGTTATTTTATTCTGAAAAACTGGACAATAAATATAACAGGGATAATCAAAAATACAGTTGTAGCAGAAACATTTAAAATCTATGCAATTTATAACACAAAGTTCTAACCAAAACCGTAACAATTTTTATAAAAATCCTATATACCTAAAAGGACATGTAAAATTCTTAATAAAGAAAAGAAATAATAAAGAGAATACATAAATTTTCTCTTTAAAAAAAAGTGAAGGTAGCCAGAGGCTGTAGGGATCAGGAAAAATGGCATAAGCAGCAGTTTCAAAGCTAAAATTGTGGCTTACTCATACCAAAAAAAAAAAAAAATGCGGTAAATAAATAAAACGATATCCCTCTGTTGTACTGTGCATTTGCCTGTATTAGTATACGTTGCATTCAGCTGTAGTTATTTGGCAAAGCTAAATATGATTATGCTGGGGGAAAAACACACATGAAAGAACTTCCACATTTTACTAACACAATTCCCCTATTTACCCATATGTTGGAGCTAATTCCCACTACAGAAAAATGCATTGTAGCAGAACAGACTGTACTTAATTGTCTGGTGCCAACTAGGTATTGCTCACAACTCAGAGTGCTGCAAAAGAAACTCCCCAGGAGGGTTAAAGTCGTCATGGAAGGTTTCATGGACTTAGGCCTGTAATGACAGCTGAGATTTGCATAAACAGAAAGGATTAAATGCATATGCTTTGTGTGTGAGGGTGCTCTAAGTTACATGACCTTAACAAAGTAGAAGATCTGTGTTTGGATTAACAAACTGTGGTGAGCTCACAAAGGGCCTCCAAAGCCAGGCAGTCAAATCCATATTCTTTGAACAAAAACATAGAAACACAATGTAGTTTTGGGATAGGAAAGCATTAAAAATACCTATTTAGAGCCAGTAAAGCAAATGTTTATTACTCTATGCTATATGAAGAGCAAGACTATCAATAAAACATGATAGTCCACTTGTCACGCCTCTCTGAACAGATACTGAATCACCTTTGCACAGGCTGAATACAGGTACAAACCCATTAATGTGCTAAAATAAATGTATGCATAGTCAACATTGTCCAAATTAAGTTGACCTGCAGTGGGCAAGCATACCTTTCAGGATCCTATTTTACATACAACGTATCCTTAAACTAACAAGTGTAATAATTTGGCATATTATCCTTGACATAAGGGTTTTATCTGGGGGGGGAGGGGATTGCTCATAGGTAAAATGACATTTCATTGGCAAAGTTGGAAATGTGCATTTCCATTCTACAAATTTATTTATCAGTCAGTCATCTAACACTTCTGTGGCTCTTCCACTAGAGTTGTTAACACACTTAAAAGATACAGTCTCTTCATTCATTAAAAAAAATTATTCAATTGCATAGCATTGTCTTTTGCACATATTGCATGTTAAATAAATGATAAAGAACACATGATGACCTGTGTCTTTATATACCAACAACTAACCAATGCCAAAATATCTCTGACCAAACAAAAAGTATGTATACACTAACATATTATGTAAAACAGAAAGAGCTTAACATATTATCTTTCATCCCTTGTTTTGGTTAATTTTATGTATCAACTTGGCTGGGTTATAATGCCCAATTGTTTGATAAAACATTGCTCCAGATGTTAATGTAAAGGTATCTTGTAGATGTGATTAACATGGACAATCATTTGACTTTAAGTAAAGCAGATTACCCTTGATAATGTGGGGTGGGCCTCATCTAATGAGTTGAAGGCATCAAGAACAAAAACTAATGTTAGCTGGAAAAGAAAGAATTCTGTCTCAAAACTGTAATATAAAAATCCTGCCTGAGTTTCCAACCTTCCAGTCAGCTTTACAGATTTCAGTCATGTAAGCCATTTTCTTAAAATAAGTCTTTCAATAGATAGATAGATAGATAGGTAGGTAGATAGATAGATAGGTAGGTAGATAGGTAGATAATCTTGTTGGTTCTGTTTCTCTGGAGAACACTAAACCCTTCATTCTAAAAAAGTAGACCAAAAATATCTGATTAGAAGTAAGTTATAAAAGACAGTTTTCATAAGAAATTAATTACTACATACCTGTGTACATGTGTTCATACACACATATAACAAAGATTGATACAAGTTTGTCTTGATGTCAAAAAGTACTCCAGTCAAAAATTTTTAATTCAATAAAATTTGTTTTTGATGTGAGTGTGAACTGCACTACTTTCTTTTGTCAAAAAAGAATGCAATCTCAGCAGGACCCCATTTTTCTATAACCACACTCTAAAATGAAAGGCAATCATCACTTTTGGTCCCTAAGGAGTCCTAAACTTGACTGAGTACTGAGGATTCCTAGGGCTATATTTATACAACACAAATGATTCATATGATTACTAAAATTCATCCCTTTCTCTTAAGGTCCACTACAAAACACCTAAATTTTGCGCACACATACTAATTCTTGAAAGGGTTTTAAGGCAACTTTTCTTTAGATAGATTAAACATAGCTTTTATTATGCATATTTCAGCTCTAGTAATAATTAGAAAATAGCACTAGTGGCCTTTAATCGATACAATTAATGATGACCATATTATTTGACATAATTGCAAATATTTAGCAAAGAAATTTTAGGTTTTTAAATAATTTATTCAGGATGATTACTGAGAACTTTTGCTTTATTCGGTTTTCATTTTCATACTTGTATTTACTTATTTACTTTTGAGATGGAGTCTCACTCTGTCGCCCAGGTTGGAGTGCAAGTGGCATGATCTTGGCTCACTGTAACCTCCTCCTCCAGGTTCAAGCAATTCTCCTGCCTCAGCCTCCCGAGTAGCTAAGATTACAGGTACCCACCACCACACCTGCCTAATTTTCGTTTGTTTGTTTGTTTAGTAGACACAGGGTTCATCATGTTGTCCAGGCTGGTGTCGAACTCCTGACCTCAGGTGACTGGCCCGCATCAGCCTCCCAAAGTGTTGGGATTACAGGCATGAGCCACTGCACCCAGTCTCATTTTCATACTTTTACACCTGTTATTCTGAATCTACATTATTTCTCTGAGTTACACAACTGTGTTCTCAAGGAAAAAAATTACCAAGAAATACAGCTTTTCTTTTTCTACTTCATAGTTGGAACATTGTTGTTGGCAATATGTGAAAAAAAAAAAAAAAAAGGAAAGAGTAACATATGACCTGACGGACAGATAGCATATAAACTTCAAAAACATGAAAGTTAGAACTATAAAGTGAAAATACACTCCATCTGAAGGTCACACAGCTATTTTCTATGGCTTATGCACTTGGAATACAGGGAATTTCTGACCAAAATAGAAACCATGGAACCTAAACTGTTCGGAAAATATCCCTATAAGGGAAGATATATATGTGTGTGTATATATGTGTGTGTGTGTGTATATATATAGAGAGAGAGAGAGAGAGAGAGAGACATAGTTTACCAACATCATGCAAAACTGACCAGCAGATCAATACCACACTAGTGACAGGATATCTTTCATGTAAATAAGAGTTTTTCTATGATGACTTAGTCCCTTTTTGCCACATTGGAAACTTAGGGCAATGATGTGAGAAGGCAGGGTGGAGATCTGGAAACAAGCACACTCACTCTGTGTAGCAAGCTGGGATGTCACTAATGTGGCTACTAGAAGAAACAGACAAACAAAACAAAAAGTCTCCCAACTTCTGTTCTCAACAAGGACCAGCAATTATATGGGGACAGGAAACATACTGGGTTTCATTAACTGATACATGCATAGGGCCTAGTAACATTTGTTTACTGAATGAAAGAATTCTGGCAGCCTCACATGATCTCAGATTTGTCAACATTTCAAAACGTGAATCTGGGCTGTATAAAGTAGAAGAAAATACCATATTCCAAAGGCCTTAAAAAGTGAACATGGAGTAGGTGTTCAGGATTTTGATTTGAGGAAGTGACAAAACCGACTGTCCTTTGACCTCCATTCTCCAAATTAGTCTATGCCACTGCTTCTTGCTTCCCCAGACCTCACTAACCCCTAATGCATGTAGTTTAGGTGCCACTGTTCCTCCAGTCCTTTCATTTACTTTAAGACTTTTAGCCAGTGTCAGCTCTTCAGCTCCAAATTTTCAGTCTATGAAACAGCCAGGGAGGGCAGTGTTCAAAGTAAGCCTAGGGTAGGATTCAGAACAGTGGTTAGCACTGGAAGTAATTCACATAATGCAGACAAAATTCATGTCACTCTCAATTGGGCATAGTGGGGCGCACCTGTAGTCCCAGCTACTCAGGAGGTATAAGTGAGAGGATCACTTGAGCCCAGGAGTTTGAGGCTGTATTGAGATATGACTGTGCCACTGTACTCTGGCCTACGTGACAGAGCAAGACTTTGTCTCCAAAAAAAATTTTAAAAAAGAAATCCACATCACTCTTAAGCAGTAGTGCATTTATTCATCCATTTCTCACTTGCATATTGAGTATCTTCACGTCTCTAGTTTAGACCAGCTGGTGGGGAAAGAGAAAAAAATTTTAGAAAAAAAACATCCTGCCCTCATAGAGCTCACCATCTACTGAGCATGAAGCACAAACAAGCAGTGAATTATGATATTTGAAATGGAGATTTGATACTAATATACACAGGATATTACTGGAACTCAGAATATGCTTCTTATGTGGAATTGAGATGGGCTTCCATGAATTTACTTTTGAAAGGAACTTTGAAGGGCCCACTAGAATAAGCCAAATGATGGAAGGTTAGTAATTGCAGTTAAATAATGTAGCATCTGCAACAGCAGACTCTACGATTAACATAAACAAAAACAGCATATTTTGCATTTTTGCAAGAGAGGTCAGCAAGATCTAGTACCCTGGATAGCTCCTCTGCATCAAAGGTGACTGCAGATTGATGTCTAGCAGATTGGAATTGAGATTAGACAATCCCCAGAACTTCAAATTTACTAATCTGTTTTATATTCAAATTATAATTCCTTAGCTTTTAAAATATCTCATCCATTTATTTCCTGAATCTGGCCTCTGAGGCTGCGTGCTTTCTATATCACCATCCAATGAACCTGACTCTACTCAGAAATATCCTGAGAGGCAATACCTTCCTTCTCCTCACTGGATAGTTAGCACTCTGGGGTCTCTATCCCCTTTGTGTTTCAAGCCAGGCTAGAATTCATAATATATTGTCCCTCAAATCAATGTAAAACTTCCCATTTCAGTACCCTTCCTCCTATCAGAAACTGAATTGTTGTTGATAATGAAGCTATCTCCCCAATTCCCCTATATTTACACTTTGAAGTACCCTGTAAAGGAATACCCCTCAAAGCCAATTTTAGTCATAATATTTCTAAAAGTTTATATACCTGTGTACAAATTTGTAATGCTTCATTTAATGGCCCAGTTTAGTAATCTGTACTTTAATTTTTAAGATTTACATTATGGGCATCACATTCTGACTTTTATGGAGCTCATTTATGAATGAATACTTTTAATATTCCTTGGTCAATTATATATGAATAAAATATTAATAGCTGAAAAAGCCAATAATTATTCTTGAGCTATCTGTGCACTAGGTAACATTCCTTTGAAAATTTAAGAATGTTATTGTACAAACTCAGTGGGGTTTTGTTATCTCTAAAATACACTGAAATTTTGTCTGAAATAAGTTATTCTTAATTTATACTTATAACAATGAATTTGGGTCTTGTTTAGAGCTAGTATTTTCCTCCTTTTCCTAACTTCTCACCTGATGTTTCTGGGATATATGCATGGTTTTCTCGCCTCAAGCTTTTCCTAAATGTCTTGAAGAATATTGCCTATTATAAAGAAGCACTCACAACATATTTTATATATTCAGACTTAATGTTTTGGTCCATTCTATATATATAAAATAAACAAAACTAAACAAGCATAAAAACAGTTCTCTAAAGGGATACTTGCCTAGAAAGTTAACCATTTATTTTTGTCATGCCTCTAATTCATGTTTGGTTTGCTTTTATTTGTAAACATGATGTAGGTTTGTGATACATTATTTGCTGCTATTGCAAAACACACACACACAATAAACATTCATTAACAGAATTATAAGATTTAACAATTTCCAAGAAAAGCTAATTTCAGTGAATAGGTACATAAATACAACTTAGTCTGAATTTGTTTAATAAGAATGGTACATCACTGATACCCCCATGAAGGCTGAATTAGAATAGTACACTTAGCTGAGCAAATACTTCTTTTTTTACCTTTTTCTTTTTTAGAGACAGGGTCTTGCTGTTGCCCAAGCTGGAATGCATGGTGTGATCATAGCTCACTGCAGCCTCGAACTCCTAGGCTCAAGCAATCCTCCCACCTCAGTCTCCCAAGTAGCTAGGACCTACAAGAGTGCTCCACCACACCCAGCTAACAAACACTCCTTGAATACAGTAACAGTACTAAATTTCACTAATGAACTGGATAAATTAAAGAAGAAACCTTATTGTGTGGAATAAATTTCATCAATTGTTCTACATTCTAAATACATAAGATACAAATAAAGTTATGAAGGAGAATGCAGAAGAGTCATATCATCATGAACTTAAGTGACTAGAAAAAGAGAAACAGGCAAACTCTAAAGAATTCATACGTACACTGTGCATATATTTGTACACATATATCACATTTGGACACCAAATAAGATATGGAATTACAAGTACTTCATTTATTGTGGATTAAGCTGTTTAGTAAACACCATAAGTTATTGGTAACTTACACTTTAAGATTATACCAATAAGAGGTGCATGATTTTTGAAACTGACGGACTTCACCTATGTAATAAACATTTACAAAATATTTGTTGTCAATGATGATACATGACTATCTTTCTAGTGGGGCACAGCCAGGTAAGGAAAGGTTACATTCCGCAAAATGAGGCAGTCTGGTGATGGTCCTAACCTGGTACTACACCTGCATTGTAGTTTAGAAAGCACTCCAGAGGCGCAGCTAGGCCAGGCGCGGTGGCTCATGCCTGTAATCCCACCACTTTGGGAGGCCGAAGCGGGCGGATCATGAGGTCAGGATATTGAGACCATCCTGGCTAACACAGTGAAACCCCGTCTCTACTAAAAATACAAAAAAAAAAAAAAAAATTAGCCGGGCGCGGTGGTGGGCGCCTGTAGTCCCAGCTACTCGGGAAGCTGAGGCAGGAGAATGGCGTGAACCTGGGAGGCGGAGCTTGCAGTGAGTCGAGATCACGCCACTGCACTCCAGCCTGGGCGACAGAGAGAGACTCCGTCTCAAAAAAAAAAAAAAAAAAAAAAAAAAAAAAAAAATCACTCCAGAGGCACAGCTGTAAATACTTATAAAAAATCTAACCAGTCTAAGTATGCAGGAGCAAGGCAATATGCCATAAGTAAATGGCATCATGGAAATCTAAGAGTGAGTATCGAAATGAAGCATACTTCTAAGAACTAGCAATGTTTGGAGATCCAGGAATGTGTTGTGTTTTCTGGTATCTGCTGGCAGATAAAATGGCTCAGGAAATGAGGTTGTTTCAGAGGCAGGATCCCAGTCTTTTTTCAAAAAATGAGGTTGTTTCAGAGGCAGGATCCCAGTCTTTTTTTTAAAAAAAAGTGGGGGGCCTTGCTCAAATGCTAGGAGGAACAGTGAGATTGGGTAATTTATCAAGATACAGGGGAAAATATTAAGCAAGAAATCAGTTTCAGTTATATAAGTAAGCCTAATTACTAGAAATAGGCAGTAATGTTAGAGTTGAATATCAAAGGCTGCTTAATGTTAAGTCACAAAATGTTAGGCTAGAAATCAGTTAATTTTTTCATTATATAGAACGAATGCTTCTGAATCAGGAGCATGGCTAAGGCTCAAGTTAGAGTTAATTCTTCCAGTAACAGAAATACATTTTGACAAAAGCCACAAAATAAGCCATAAGTGAAAAATTAGTTAAAAAAACATTTTTTTACTCCTTGATATTATTCATCTAGTTTTAGTCATGGTTTTGACTGATTTAAACACATTATAAAATATATATAACTTTGTATAGTCTTGAAGAGAGCTTCAAAATAACCAAATTTAACTTTCTGTCCATTTAATTCTATGAAATCAGCCGAAATATAACCTTTGCTATGAACATGTGAACACTGATTAAATCCACAGTTAAACAGATGAACCGAAGAATAAAAGTTAAAAGAAACTAAATTAAATCTGATAGTAGCAGTGAACATATTTCCTTTTCATGGGAGGAAAGCTAGATTCATAACTTGCGCATAAGCTCAACTTTTCTTAAGCAACATGCTCAAAGCTCTGCATGAATCTTTCCAGAAGATACGCTGCATAACTTCAAATATGAAGTGGAGTATCTACTGTCTGAACTTTCTCTGCATGAAGGCACACATTCACAAAATTATACTTGGTTACATTTTAAATTTTCATTAAAGAGTTGAGTGATTCTGACTAAATAGAGTAAGAGAATTGTGGTTGAATGGCACTGAGAGTGCACAATATCCCTACTGAAAATAGCAATAAGAATATGGGACTACCAGCCTTGCAGGTCCTCCATCTCCAAGTCCTCCTTCGGTCACTGTTCCAGTGACCCAAGAAGCAATGGCAGAATCATTCAAGATGGTGGCAAAAGATAGGTAATACACAGATATTGCTGCTGGGCCCTTGGTTAAATTAGGAATAAAGAAGACTGTAATCCCAGCACTTTGGGAGGCCGAGGCGGACGGATCACAAGGTCAGGAAATCGAGACCACGGTGAAACCCCGTCTCTACTAAAAATACAAAAAACATTAGCCGGGCGCGGTGGCAGGCGCCTGTAGTCCCAGCTACTCAGGAGGCTGAGGCAGGAGAATGGCGTGAACCCGGGAGGTGGAGCTTGCAGTGAGCTGAGATCGCGCCACTGCACTCTAGCCTGGGCGACAGAGCAAGAATCCGTCTCAAAAAAAAAAAAAAAAGAAAAAAAGAAAAGAAAAGGAATAAAGAAGAGATATACTCCTTCAGACTTTCTCTGTTCATGAGTTTCATATTTTTTGCATCATTATAATTTTAAAAATCAAAGTTTGGTTTATACAGTTTAGCAGATCATAGAACAGAGACTCGGTTCCCTCATCTCTAACATATGCATCAAACTAACTTTACAATGTTAAAATGACATGACATAACATTATAAAGTATACATCATGTAAGAAGTGTCCAGCACATTACAGTCATTGCTATTGTTGTTAATAATATTTCATAATTTGCAAAATAGGAAATACCTATGTTTGCAAAAATTCTAAGATTCCCCTTATTTTTAATATTTCTTAAGGTTTATTTCTTTGGAAAAAATAAAACATCCTTAGAATGAGGGCTTATTTTCTAAGCATCCTTAGAACAGAAGCTTATTTATTTATTCATATATTCTTTTAACCACTATTTATTGGGCATCTACTATGTGCTAGACATTGCTAACACTGATGAAGCAATACTGAACCAATCACACAAAACAAGTAAAATTTAAACTGCCAAAAGTACCACAAGGAAGAGGAACATAATGCAAAACTATATATAACAGGGCAACTGATGTAGAAAACAAGGCCAAGAAAGGTATCCTTAGGGAAGTGATGATTGAAATAGAGAAGCAAGGGTTCGGTGGAAAGGGAGAGAAATAGTGGTATAAAGGAGATACAGGATGTGAACACATTATCCTTAACCTTGAAAAATGTAGAGCTATGGTCTAAAATTTATTTCAGCAGTAAGACTTAGAATATTTCACATGTGTGACATTATTATTGTACAGCTAAAATAGCTGTAATCTTATCCTGAGAAAGGTGCTTACTATATGCCAAAACCAAAAATATCATGAGAGTCAACAAAACTAAACAGAAATTGGTAAATTTGTGTTGTGCATACCATTTGCATTATAACTAACCACCAGTAAGGTCTAGCCTAAGGTCATTACTATCCAGTTAAATTTTCATGTATTCCCTCCCCCATCAACAGCAAATTCTTGCACAAGCAATGGGAACTCATTAAAAATTTGGTCAGAAAACATAGTTAAGGTGCAAATCTTTTGATGGACAATGTAATATTTTACAAAACTGAATATCTGAACCTTAGTTTACTACCAGCTGACGGAAGTACTTATTTATAAAACAGAAGAAAGACACAGCCTTCAGTTTTTACTCTAAAATATTGTAGGTGAGTGGCTTTCAAATTCTAGAGTGCATAAGAATCACATAGAGAACCCCACCCCAGAACTTCTGAATCAATCAGTTTGTGGTGGGGCTACAGATACAGCATTTTAACAAATTTATAGTTGCTGCTATTGCTGCTTAGGGGATCACATTTTGAAAACCACTACTCTAGGTTAAGAATTGTCACTAGATAATAAAGTGTTGCTTTATAAAAGTCCTTTGGACTGTATTTAGTATCAAAGCACAGTTTAAAAATTCAAAAATTTTAATCAAGTTTAAGTTTAATTAATATTTTAGAAGAGTTAATGCAGTGTAAATGATGCAAAACCAAAAGCTGTGCTTTAAGTTATTCTAGGTATAGGGCCAGGAATTTGGCAAATAACTTCATTAATGATCTAAGCAGAAATCTTTTAACAATTTGTAATATATCAAACACCTCAGTAAACATTTCCAAAAAACACCTTTTAAAAAAATGTAGCCTGCATGGAAACAACTTAAAATACAATATGGTTGTTTAAAGTAGACTGATAACAGTATCTTGATAATGTATTGCAGTTTAGAATAGCCAGCTTCACATTTTAATATTCAGTTTAAGCTTCATAGTAAAACATGTTTCTTTTGTTATAGTGTTTTCTTCTCAATCTCCCCATCTTTTTTCACTGCTTCTCCCACCCCACACTTCATATTTTATTGTTAACTGACACTCTTGCACAGAGAAGATAATATTGCTGATAGAAGCGTATGTACTCACTATAAAGCAAACAGATTTTGTCACTGTCCAATAGGGAAATCAAGCAGAAGCTGTCAGTCATACAGTGGATGAAATTACATTATTGAAATGATATACCTGTGACATATAGTCCAAAACCAAACTCAAAAGGTACCAATTAACAGATAGGCTAGTTTGTACCCTAACTACATGGGGAATCATTTCATTCTTGCATGAATATAAAATTGATTAAACAGGCTTTCAGTTTTGTAATAACTCTTTATCTATTAACTGTCAACAAAATACATATATGAAAATATTTTAATTCAACTAATCTGAAAGTAATTCCATTTGGTTATTTATTGAAAGTCATGTCTAATATTTGCACAATTTCCTTACTGTCACCACAACATACTTCTGGGGTGTCATATTGAAAGACAGACTCAAAGTCAATTCAGATGTTTCCCTTTTATTTGTGAAATGAAGAAATGCATTTTAAACAGTTTGTCTAAAATCAACCTATATACACAAAGAAAAAAACAACTATGTTTAGAATAGAGAAAGGTCATGGTGTTATCGTTAATACAATTTATTTATCAGAAGATAGTTAAATTAGCCATAAAATTGTTGCTAAAATTCCAAAACGTTCACCACAAGCACTGTATCATAGCTATATATTTATGGCAAATAATATAGGGATAGATTAACTATTATGTGGCTGCATACAATAATGTTAAATAAAATCTAATCTAATAGATTTGATAAATCTAAGAAGTTTAAAATAAAATATTATATAAAATATATTATTTAATAGACTACACATTTTATACAAAGAATAAAATGTTAACTATTCAAAAGATGCTACTGTTATTCTTTTACACATTATCACACTTCTTTACAACAAACCTAAAAAGATTTGCTTAAGGAAATACCGAAAACACCTCACCATAAAGAGGTTACACATACGCCACTTTTACTCAACACATTAGTGAGGTGGATGTATTTAAATATTTAAAGTACATATTCTCTACAAGAATTCTATTGTACTATTGTAGTAATACAAGTACATATTGTCTATTAAAAGACAATATAAGCCAGGCACGGTAGCTCATGCCTGTTATCCCAGCACTTTGGGAGGCCGAGGAGGGTGGATCACCTGAGGTCAGGAGTTGGAGACCAGCCTGGCCAACATGGTGAAACCCCATCTCTACTAAAGTAAATACAAAAATTATCCAGGTGTGGTGGCACACACCTGTAATCCCAGCTACTCAGGGAGCTGAGGGAGGAGAATCTCTTGAACCTGGGAGGCGGAGGTTGCAGTGAGCCGAGATTGCACCATTGCACTCCAGCCTGGGCAACAAGAGCGAAACTCCATCTCAAAAAACAAACAAAATATAAAGTTAAAGATTTGTCTTCTTAAATGTGTAAATATTAACAATGAATTTCAAGAACAGAATGTGGGCAGGGCATAGTGGCTCACAACTGTAATCCCAGCACTTTGGGAGGCCGAGGCAGGTGGATCATGAAGTCAGGAGTTCGAGACCAGCCTAGCCAACATGGCGAAACCCCATCTATACTGAAAATTCAAAATTTAGCTGGGCAGGGTGGCATGCGCCTGTAGTCCCAACTACTTGGGAGGCTGAGGCAGGAGAATCGCTTGAACCCAAGAGGCTGAGGTTGCAGTGAGCCGAGATAGCACCACTGAACTCCAGCCTAGGTGACAGAGCGAAAATCCATCTGAGAAAAAAAAAAAAAAAAGAATAGAATATGTAGAAGGATGTACATCCAAAACAGACTCAACCTGCACTCTGCAAAATATCCAGCAACATCTTAATTTATGTCAAAACAAACTTATCTTCCCTTATGTGTTCTTTTCTATTATTCCAGGAGACTTGCATCTTGTACCTTATATTTTTCTTATCCACAATGTACTAATCCTACTTATCCTTTAAGATCAAGACCAAGCAAGTCTTACCTACCCCCGAAGCATTCTCAAACAAAATCCAGTATGAAATGTTATTGTCATGCTCTGAACTCCTGCAATACTCATTAGACATGTAATCTCTTATTGTTATGGGTTGTTAACTCTACACTCAAGCATGAGCATCAGATTCCTCCCACATGGCAAGTAAGTTCCTGAAGGACAGGGAACAAGAAATCTCTCATTCCTTCCCAGTGCCTAGACACTAGTGCCTTGCACACGTTAGGCCCTTTATTATGAGCATTATGATGAGTAATAAAATGCAATAAAGGTTTGAATAACTATTATCGTAAAAATATAACAAATTTTTCATTTTCTATTTTGTTTTATCTAAATTAACATTCTGTGGTATAAATAACGTATCTTTAAAATCATAAGCAGTTGTTGATTCTCTTGACTGTCAAAAAACAAAATACTCATAAATAGAACTTTTAATGATTGCAGTAATACAGTTCATCAATTACATTTTTAAATTTCCTATTATATCTACGTTCCCATAGTTTGGGATAGTCGAGATAACAACCCTCAGAGTGGGGTTCTCCATCTGAGTTCTAACCTAATATTTAAAGTTGCACATGCTTCCGTGTTGAAAATGTATTTCAAAGTAATATAAATCTAACAAAATCAAAATATCAAATCCTTAACTCTACTTTTTTTTTTCAAAGAACAGAAGTGTTAAGGAAATCAATAAAACAATACAAACAACAGTTGGTTTGTTTTGATCAAAATAATGAGTTAATTTAAATGAAGACAAATCACTCTGACAATAGGTTGACGAACTTCTCTTTTTTCTCTGTGAAACTATTGAAAGGGTGGTTACAACATGGAACTTCAATATTTGGAAAACATTGTGTTGATAGGCTTTTAGAGACATCTCAGTTTGCAATATTAAGGACACTGTCCTATTACTAAACCCACTCACAGTTCTATGAAAGTACAGGTGGCTACTTTTAAGAGAAAACATTCATTTTATAAGCATCGTGACAGGCACTGTCCCAAGTCATCTCTAAGTTTCAAGTTACGTATCTGGAACATGTACCTGTTATAATGTTATAAAGCAAATAGAAAGAGAAACCAAAACAAATTATGTTATAGCCTAGCTTAACAGTATTTTAGGTCTTCCCTTAATAACCAGTTTTGAAGGAACCAGTGATAACTGACCTCCACCTAAGTGTCCTCTTCTCCGTTCTCCCTAAGGCTTTTAATAAAACCAGCTTTATGTTAAACGTGTACACATTATTTTTAATAGTCCTTGAGGGGCAGAGAAGGGAGGATGTGTGTTACATTTCAATAGGAAGGTATTCAACTGTAAAGATTTCAGAAATGAAAACTGTTGAAACCAAGTAGGTATTTTCTGACTTGTAAGTCCTACTGACTGCCTGAAAAGGTAAGAGGGGTGGAGAAGAGGACATAAAAACATTAAAGGGCAAATAATCTGTAACTTCTAAGAAGTATTTTTTTTTCTACCTGTAAAAATCTGAGTGATTTTTTTTTTTTTTTTTACTTCATTTCATATTCCAGGTCCCACGAGAGGAAGGGAAGGCATAATTGCTTCTAATTCTGAGGCAGAGAAAGGAGAGAGAGAGAAAGCAAGCAGTTCAGGATACACTAAAGGAAACCCCAAGAAATTTCACAACTCTTTGCCACAAATAGCCTTTCTTCTCACCCTGGATACCTCCTCCTTTACATCAGCAAGGCTCAGCCTCCACGCACGCAGAAGCACCATTCACAAATCCCTCCGTCACCCTTACCCCTTGCTGGCACCGTGTGTACGAGTCCCTGGGACACAAGCCAAAAGTCGAAGGGGCCGGGGGGCACATGCGGTTTCAGCTTACGGCTTTCTGCTCAGGTGAACCAACCCATTGGTTTGTCCGCAGCGCGCGCACACACACACACACACACAGCCTGGGGCCCTTGACACGCCACCACAAAGCAATTGGTTCAATCTAAGTCGCTGCTGTTACTGCTGCCTCTGGGCAGGGTCTTGCTTCCAATCCAGGAAACTGGCGCCAGAGGACAAGCAGGCGGAGGCAAGAGGCGGTCCCGGCCCGGCACTGCGGCTCCTCCGGGAGCCCCGGGCTCCCCGCCCCCTCCTCCCCTTCCCCCTCTTCGCCGCCGTCCCCACCTCAGCACCCGCAGCCCAGGGCGCCAGCGCTGACCGGTCGCCTCTACCTGCGGGACGCGAGTGGCGAGGAAGGGGAGCGACCCGAAGCCTGCGCCAACTCTTGCCTCCTTGGCCAGCGCTCCGCATCGTCCTGGAGCGGCCGCCGCGGCCGCAGGCAGCAAACCACGCAGGAGCGCGGAGGAAATGGCCACGCAGTGCACTGGGAGCCGCGGGCCGGTGGGGAGCGAGCCCGCCCGCCTCCTTCCCACCCCGCCCGCAAGGCCAGGTCTCTGCGCCGAGCACGCCGGGCCCGCGGCCGGCGCTCCGGGCCTGGGCGCGCGCTGCTCCCGGACGGCCCCTACACGGCGCGGTCACCTGCCGAGCGGTCATCCCCGCGTCCGCCTGCGGCCAGCCCCACACAGCGGCGACGCGACGCGCGACCCGCTGAGCGCTGAGGCACCAGGGGCGTTACTACCTTGAGGGCTCCGTGCGCTTGTTAAGGCTCCTCCCGGGCACTCAGGGATTTATGTCTTCGGGGCACAGGGGTGTCCTTCCTGGTCCCCCTCCTCTGCCCTCCCTCCCCTTCTCGGCTGTTGGGCTCCTTCTCTCCACTCCCAGTTGCACAGAGTCGAGCTGCGTTATTTAATAATCCTCCTGCTCCTCCTGCCTGCGCCAGCAGAGCTGCTCTGCCCGAGCCACCGCTTCCCAGTCAGTCATGTTGAGAGAGAGAGAGAGAGAGAGAGAGGGGGAGAGAGAGAGAGAGAGAGAAAGAGAGAGAGAGAGAGAGAAGAGAGAGAGAGAGAGACAGGCGGATTGGCAGTAGGTCGGCGACTATTTGTGGTGAGGGAGAGAAGAGCAGAGCAAGAGGAGGGCAGGGGAGGGACGTGGGGAGGCGCTTCCAAGTGTGTGAGTGCGCGGAGTGTGACTGTGTGGGGTGCGAGAGAGCCACCTCCCTGGCAGGCCGCGCTCCCGGGCTGTGAGGAGGGCGGGCCCCAGCGCGGCCTTTATACAAGGGGGAGTGGAGTGGGCTGGGCGGGGCGGCTTGGAGGGCGGCGCCCGGCCCACTGCGTCGGCCGGCTTCCACGCACGCATCCTCTGGCATCGACGCGCGCACACCCACTGCTGGCCCGCTGCTGAGTTTTCATTTTAGGGGCAGCAATATCCCACCGCGCTGACCTGGCCTTTTCCCCCAGCCCATCCTCGTGCTTACGTGGAGTTCAAGTGCATGGGCAGGTCAAGACTAGAGAATAAGGAGAGTCTGAAGAGATGTGAAGTGACTGCGGGGATGCTGGAAATAAATGCACTGTATTTCTCCTCTCCAAGGTTCCGATGTTATCTTTCTCTTCCTACTCTAAGGGAAGGAATTACCAGATTCTTTCTCTGCTTTTCCTTCTCACCCACACAATTCACATCCTGACAAGTGTCTTCCTTCCTCAGTAACAAGAAAAGAAACCTGGCTTCTTTCCTTTAAGCAGGTCACACCTCCCAGAAACCATTTGCAGCAATCAGTTCTGTAAGATAATGGCAGCACTGCGACTGTGTCCGAGAGTGGAACTTGTGTTCCTACAAGGAAGGTCCTACACAATACAGGCATTACAAGAGAACCAGCTACCAATTTGACATCATTTGACTGATGGTCCCCTGGAGAACATTTGCCAGTTTAGAGATCGAAAAGACTTTTGATGCATGGTTCTGTTGCCTACATAATTTATTTTCCCTTGATCCTCTCTCCTCTTGCACTGCCTCATTTCCCTTCAGGTTTACACTGAGTCCTGAACTCTTTCCCATCCATCCCCTTCTTTATCTCCACTCCAGTATATTTATGCCTTTAGCAGGCAACAGAGCAAATGTAGTGCATTTAATTCTGTGTGTGTGTGCGCGCGCGCACTATTTTTTTTTTAACCCATTCTGGTAGAATGTAGGACCATTTCTAGGTAGAAAATACATCCCCAATATTAAGTTTGTACACCGACATCACCTCCCTTACCTCCTTCCCAGATTACAAGATGTTGTGGTCAGGTGCACTGAGGTATTGAGAAACAACTTCCAGAAATCAAGTGATCTACACTTTTTTCAAGCGCGCACACACACACACTGTGTAATCTGGCTATGATCTAACTTCTGAAATGTGGTTATATTGGGGATAAAAGCAAGATGTACTTTTTAAATGAATCTGAGTGGTCAATGTATATTATCGCATGGGGACAACTCTGCTTTTGGGAGACAACTGTAGAAAACATTTTTCATAAATTAGACAAAAGGAAGATAAGATTTAGGAGACTACGGAGGAGGCGGCAAGGTTGACAATTCAGTTGTCATATCTTCTTCCATGGCTTGTAACCATTGTACATCTTCAGGGTTTTGTCATATGCTGGCACCTTATATATTCTCTATATATTTTACCCTTTCACATTGATGTTCCTCTCTCCTAATTCTTCAATCTCTCATACAGAGTTTAGCAAACATTAAAAATGATTTAAGCATGTGATCAAGACCTAACGAAGAAGAGATATTAAGGAGTGTGATTAAAAAAAAAGTGATATTGGAAAGAACAGCAAAGTTGGAGCAAGTGCGTGAATATATCAATAATATAAATATATAGGCCATTAAAGCTTCTTTGATTAAGTACTGGAAAAATGAATGGACTAACAAAGCATATTGGGATTGATAGTGTGCCATATGGGACAGCTATTATTATTTCCCCAATTTTACAGACCGGGAAAGTTAAATTTTGAAAGTGTGTGTGGATAACCTAACATGATACAAAGAATAAGTAATACCACTGGAACTCAACCTGTCTTATTCTACTGTCCATATCACCTCCCATTGCCTGGCTTAGTTAAAAATCTCAGGAGTTTCCTTGGAAATTTCGTTTGTGAAATAAGCTGACCTACAATCCTTTGGCATTTTTCTTCTACCTCCCTCCTTCTTATTACAATGCAAGAGCAATTTATGAAATGTTAGTATTGTTTAGGGCTGATCAATGATTTAAACAGTCTTAACATACTTGAACTCATCAATGGAAAAAGAAAACTTTCCTACGCAGTCTTTTCTGAAAGAAACCTGGTGTCATTGTAAAAGGTAATTTTGTAGAGGAAGTATTACTGAACGTTTGCATCTAGTGAATAAATACGTGGTTTGAGACCTGTAAACAGACATTTTAAAAGGTTATATCCTCCTAAAAGGATGATATTCAATCATATTCAGCAAGTTTGTGGTGTGTTCAGTGTCCTGGTTCTCTATTTAATCGTCATTAGTAACAATAATTTGATTATGACTCTATATTGAATACTTCAAGAGTATATATCAGACCAGATATTTCAAGGGCATTTTTGGTAACCACAACAGATTGTAATTTTTACACTCTTGGTTCCATTCATAATTACTGAGAACCATGAAAATCTGTCAATTGCCTTTATTCATTAAGGCATTACATGAAGGCGACGTTTCTTGCTTAATTTTCTGACAATTTTTCTTTTCAAATAAAGGCTAGAATTTATATGCACTAGACCAGAAAGACATGTGAAACATATAACTTAAAACATACTCCTGAAAAGTTTATTCATTTTAATGATTTTGTATTTTTGCTGGAAAAAATCTGCACTAGAAACCCCATTTATAAATTATAATGAACCACATTTTAGAAGTTAAGTAAATGAATTATTCTCTTTTAAGATTGTTTAATGTTTCAAGTAGAATTCCCCACTTTGCAACACTTTCAATGATACAATTTTTGTTGTGATAGGAAAACAGAAAGTTAATGACTCTTTCCAATTTGTTCATTTTCATCTCATGTATGCTTGCTGCTGTTTGGTTCCCAAGTGCATTTAACTGGCAAGTTCAATGAAGATTTGGCATTGCACCATTTGATGAAAGCAGAAAAATTAGGTTGCCAATTACATATGTGCCCCTTATGTGCACTGAATTCCCACTGAAGTGATGAGCCAAATTAGAAATTCCTCAGTAGTAGTACCTAAAAAGTAAAATTAGAGCCCAGGGAAGGAAAGGGAGATTTTTTTTCCCCAACCCTATTACTAGTCTAAGACATTTTAAAAAGAGAATTAACTTTAATACATTTGTAAAGCAATGTTTGTAAATGGAGTGTCATTAAACATTTTTAAATTGCATCTCTTTTGTTCTTTCTGAGCTATGTTATGTTTCTTTGATTTACTTTACACTCTATCTTGATTAGCCAATCATTATGAAAAAATATATGAAGACCATTTCCCCCAGTTGTTTTAGCCTAATGGAATAAAAAAAATTCCAGAAAATATTACGCATATTGTATTAGCATTCTGGATTTCTTTCATATTACTAAGAGGTAAATTATCCTTCTGTGATGACTTTTGTAACATGGCATTACAAAATGCCATTATTAGTAATGTGGCATTATTAGTATCTTAGAGCAACAGGACTAGTTAATTGACATCAAGGCTAAAACTGGCAAGACAAGGATTGATGAGAAAATGTGAGATAGGAGATGTGTAGATTGACTCAGCTGCAGTTCTAGGTCCAGAGAGCACAGAAAAACTCAATCTTAATGTAGAAAACTCTTAACTGGGCAACCTTCCAGGTAGACAAGGCAGAGTAAACAAGACTTTAAATAGAATTATTCTTCAGATATCTGATAGTGGTGACTATACTTGGTAAGCTGTCTTTTTGCTGTGAAAATTCTGCCCAGTGGCAGGACAGCAAGATCTATTCATGTGGAAATCAAGGCAGAAGCTAAACTCAGGTGACTGGGTCAAAACAGTGACTGCATGAACTGTCTTTGATCAGGAAACTCCACAAGACACCTCGGATTCATGCTGTAGGACAAACTTGGGAGCAAGACTATAAAGGTGAATGTAAGCCACTGTCCTTGCATCTTGGCTATCATGTCCCACATTTACCAAATGATGTAATTCTAAGCCCATTTTGTGGGCTAAGGGGATGGATAATAGAGGACATGGAGAGGCATCTCTTACCCAGCAACTGAAGTAATCCTGAATTTCCAGGAAGACTACCCAGTTTAGGGAGCTGAACAAATTTTGAATAGTGTATAGATTTGTCAAAATAAAAATGATTTCCATTTTACATAACATCATTAGCCCAGAATTTCACAATATAAGAGAGGCTTTATATAAATGACAAAAACTAGGAAATACATTTTTCACATTTAAGTAGTGAAATGTGGTGAAAGGAGGCAAGAGCTAACAACATTAATGTTCTCTGAATTTAAGCCTCTCTGTTTATTAAGGGAGGAAAACTGTGTTAAAATAATATTTATTGACATAAAACAGAAAATTTTATAAACAGATTCACCATTAGAAACTTTTATATAATTTTCACATCTTTGTTTCTCTTTATTTTTTAAATTAATCAATTAGTTTTTTTGAAACAGAGTCCCACCATGTTGCCCAGGCTGGTCTCGAACTCCTGGGCTCAAGGGATCCTCCACCCTCAGCCTTCCAAAGTGCTGGGATTACAGGCATGAGCCACTTTTCTATTTCCAAATGTGACTAATGACATCTTTGGGAAAATAACATCAGGATTTCATACTTTCACATGGAATACTTTTTTTAGGTTTAAATACAGTAGTTCTCTCTTATCCTTGGGGGATATATTCAAAGACCCCCAGTGAATGCCTGAAACCATAGACAATATCATGCACGCACACACACACACGCACACATATCAGGAATAAAAACATTTATATATACACATACATACACACACACATATATATTTCTGTGTGTGTGTGTGTGTGTGTGTGTGTGTGTGTGTGTGTGTGTGTGTGTGTTTCTGCTCTGATAACCAAGAGGGCTACTAAATGACTAACAAGCAGGTAGTATGTACAGCTGGATATGCTGGACAAAGGGATGACTCACGTCCCAGCATATGGAGTGGGAAGGAGTGAGATTTTATCGCATTACTCAAAATGGCACACAATTTAAAACTTATGAATTGTTTATTTTTGGAATTTTCCATTCAGTATTTTTGGACTGCAACATTCCTCAGGTAGCTGAAACAGCAGAAAGTAAAACCGTGGATAAGCGGGGACTGTTGTACTATTTTTTCTGATTGTAATATTTAAAAAAGTTAACCCAATTAATTGATTAATTTCTTGATGGCTATGGGTTATATAATCAAAGTGAATTTTTTTAATTGGGCTTTTGAGTTTTTCTATTATGATAGTCCCTAGGCATCTATGTGGTTGTAGGCATTTCATTAAAACGAATAGGACTAGACACACTTTAAAATAAAACATCATTTAAATCATACCTAAAAATCACATATTGATAAAATCTGAAACTAAAACTAAATCTGGATATACAAATGTAAATAGATATAGTTATAACCATAGAAGACATGAAACAAACTGTAATAGTATTTTGGTACTACTTATATATATAATAAAAGTAAACAATGCTAATAAAATAATCTAAACCATATTAAACCAGTACTACAGCAGGTTGGAAACTGGTCTTACCATCTGTCACTTTCTATACTGGCAGTTTCACAAATGAGATCTCTCTTTAACAAAACATCACAGCAGGAGATACAGACATGTGAGTTGTAATTAAAATGTGAAAAATGCATTTCCTAGTTTTTGTCATTTATATAAAGCTTCTCTTATAATTGTGAAATTCTGGGCTTATGACATTATATAAAATGGAAGTCATTTTTATTTTGACAAATCTATACACTATTCGACCAAAATTTTAACTTTAGAAATGAATGCATATGCTTTCATGAATTGAAGTGTGGCTTCCTTATGTCTGGTTCACTTAGTAGTGAGATTCAATTATTTTTTAATCATCCAAGTATAGAAGATGAAGAGGAATAATTTGTATATATTTATGCAGTCTAGATCGTCTAAGAACTAATGTTATTGCTTTTTATATTTATTTATCATGATATTCTGTAAATAAAAACAATATTGAATTTTATTCATTTTCTGGGGAAAAAAAAGCCAAACTCATACACTTAACTCTATGATAGAAAAACTGCCTACATTTTATATCTGAGTGAATAATAGTTTTATAGTTTCTTAGCATTTACATATCAAGCAAACCAAAATACACAGTGTATGAAATGTGACTACTATTAATGTTATAAACATTTAAGTGTTCAAGAAAACAGTAGTGGTGCATTTCAATTTTTTCATGTTAACTAAGGTTAAAAATAGCACATTTATATTCAAATAGCTCCCAATTTTTATTCTCACTGCCTATTTTTAATATCTTGGGTGTTTTCTCAAAATTTAAGTTAATATTAAAGTTAGCAGGTGTTCTTAACATTTGTTATTCGGGGATTTATTATTCAAACACATTCATATCCCTAACCTACACTGGGATGTAACAATGCTTTTTTTTTTTTTTTTTTTTTTTTTGCACTGTCATCATTTTCAACTTTCCCTCAAATGTTAACACTTTAAAAACAATGAATATTGAGATAGGAGTGAGTCATTACATCACTATGTAATCTTATGTTTCAAATATGGCTATCACAAGTATCGCATCTCATACACTTCTTACAATGTAATGTTGAAGGTGCCCTGAGTGGTCAGTTATGCTTCTTCCTCTTAAGCCTTAACAGACCTTTGTGATGGCCTTAACCAACAGAATATGATGAAAATTATGTTATGTAATTTCCTAGGCTAGGTCATAAAGCTGCCATTTATTTTCTCATTGTTCTCTTGAGACTCTTCCTCTTGGAACTTAGCCACCTGCTGTAGGGAAGCCAAGCAGCCTGTGTAAAGGCCCATATGAAGAGAAAGTAAAGCCTCCAGCCATTAACATCCCACATACAATGAGCACCAATTTGCCAAACATGTAGGTGAGCCATCTTGGAAATAGATCCTTCAGCTCTCAATTCATGTACTCCAGCCAACCATGTGGAACAAAGGCAGGCTGCATTAGCTTTCTACTGCTGCATAACAAATTACCACAAACAAAGTGGCTGAAAATAAATGCCAGCTTGTTAGATCACAGTTCTGTAGTTAAAGTCTGGCAAGGTGTGGCTAGTTCTTTGCTCAGTATCACAGACCTGAAATCAAGGTGTTATTTAGGCTGAGTTCTCATTTGCAGACTCTGGGGCATAGATCCACTTCCAGGCTCATTCTTCAAAATTTAGTTCCTTTCAGTTGTAGGATTAGGTCTCTGTTTCTTGACACACGGCTCCCACTATTGTCAGCCAACAACAGCAGCTTCAAATCTTCATGTTCTAAATCTGTTAGTACTTCTTCCACCAACCAGATTAAAACTCTCTGCCTGTAAAAGAGTCAATGATTAATTTATTAATAGGCCCACCCTGATAATCTCCCTATCTTGAGGTCAACTGTGCCATATAACAGAACTATTCACTTAAGTAAAATGTATTATGCATTATGGTAACAGGTTCTAACTACATTGAAAAGGAGGGGATTATACAAGGGTGAGGGTTATTTGAATTCTGCCTATTACACAAGCTTTTCCCTAAGTCTTTAAATCCCACTAGGCTATAAGCCAGTGGTAGGCCCATGACTTATTTGCTTGTTATTATATACCCAGTGACTTGTAGAAGCAAAATAATGGGTGCTCAGGTGAAACAAGGAGTGGAGTATGTGACTGCGGATTTATTCTTTATATGATTTCCTGCAAATCATATGCAATAGAGACACATTATTGCCATTCCTTTGAGAGCCTTCATTTTCCTTCAGACTACTGACAATCTTTTGTCTCTCATTATCTTTCATAAGTTATCTTTTTTCTGAACTAACTTTAAATATGAATGTTGCAGCCTAAGCATAATGGAGGAGCATATTCGCTAACCTGACACATGAGAATTATTTCAAGATCTATTTTAATTGTTAATTTCTCACCAATATTGTATTGTTTAGCAGTAGAAAACATCTTTATTTGGAATCATAGAAAAGTAAAATTTGAAGGAACCTTGGTTATTCAACAAATTTGCACTGAAGATGCTAAACCACACAAATATTAGGGATACTAAAATGGGAAAAATCTTTTCCTATTGAGATGGCCATTGCAGAATACAATACGAAGTACAATACAAAAGGTACACTAGCAGTTACTCCTTGGTTTCAGGGAACTCATAACCTGATCATAGACATACTGCAACAAACAATCACAGTAGCTGACTCTCAGTCTATTTTACTTTGGTGGATTCTGGATTGGAGTTGTTTTATACTGTGCCATCTTGTGAAACTTGTGTTTCCTAGAAATCTCTTCTTAGTATGGTTCTGAATTAGGATTGGCCAGAAGAGAAGTCTTCATGAGATTTGGAAGAAAAAAAAAAAAAAGGACAGCTTTATTACACATTGAAGATCGTGTATGGAACCAGGTTCTGTTTTTGCTCCTGCTCCTTGCTGATCTGCTAGCTCACCTCACTGATTTGTGGCAGCAGCTGCATCTGAAGTTCCCTCCACTCCTGAGAGATCTTAATCCTCTTAAAGTGTGCATGTACAAATGTGAAGAGTGCCAGGAACTACTGCATTATCACTTGTGTTGTTGATATTGGAGGTGGTTAGAGACAGATGTAGAGAGAGATTGTCTTTTGGGGTCCAAAATATGCAGTTTGTCTCAGCCAATCCCAAGTCTACAGATAGATTTTCTTCACAACTTTCCATTCTGCTGATACTAGTGGCTTTAAGCTAGCCTTAGTTGCATGGCAACAAATTTGCATAGACATCTTTTAAGCTCCCACAGTTGCATATGGTCCAATCCCTGTAATAAACATCTTATTCAATATCATTTATATTAGCTCTGCTTCTCTGATGGAACATTCACTTACATGGATATATTTTGCAGAAAGAACCAAAACATCTCTGATGATTGGAGGCAGATGATGGGGAAAGACAAGAGACAAAGGTGAGTATTTCATAAATCAACCTCATAATTTTGACCATCTATTTAAAATATGTATTCAATTTTAAGCTTTTAGGATACCAAAGTTCCTTGGTTTTACTCCTAACTTTCTCTCTCTGTACTTTCTACTCTTCTTTTCTATATTCTACTCACATCCATGACCTCTATATTTGCAGTGTTCCAAGACTCAGGATTTCAATTTCTGTTTTCTATCCATTACTCATTTCTTTGGTGAGCCCATTTAAGCTCTGAGTTTTGATGTCATCTGAATGCTGATGACATCCAAATTTGTATCTCCAGTCCTGAACTCCTAACTCATGTCTAACTGCCCACTTGACATCTCTGCATGTAGGAGCATCTCAAACTTAACATATTCAAAGCCTCCTGGAATTCCTTTCAAAAACCTGTTCTGTATGTAGTCTTCATTATCTCAGCCAATGGAAGCTCTATTCTTCCAGTCACTTGTGTTGAAGACCTTTAGATTATTTTTAGCTTTTCTTTTTCTCTTATAATGTACATCTAATGTGTTCCCGAATCCTGTTAGCTTTATCTTCACATGACATGCAATATCCAACCACTTCTCAAAACTTCCACTGCTGTGAACTGGTCTAAGCCACCATCATCGTTTATCTAGGTATTTCAAAGGCCTTATAACTGATTTCTGCATCTACCTTTGCCCTTCGCAGTATATTCTCAACTCCGCAGACAGGGTTATCATCTTAAAATCTGTCAGATCATGCCACTGTCTGGCTTCACATCCTCCAATGACATCCCATCTCACTGAGAGTAAACATCATTACATGACCCATCCCTCACCACCATATATTGTTGCAGTTCTCTCTGTGGAATCTCCTGCTGGGTCATGCAGGGACCTTCCTTCCTTCCTGTCTGACTTTGCTCAGATGTCACTTCATTGATGCCTTCCCTGGCCATTACATGTAAAATAGTAACTTCACCCCATGCTTACATTCACGTCCCCTTCCAAGCCCCCTCACCTGCTTTGTTTTTCGTTGACATTTATCACTATCTAAAACACTGCTTATTCTATGTATTTATTACTGTTTAATGTATTTATCCTCCAGTAATATAAAAGATACTGAAGACAGAGACATTTCCAATTTCCTCTGTGCCTAGTGCAGTGACTTACACACAGGACCCTCAATAAATATTTGTTCACTAGGAGAATAAATCACTGATAAAACCACAAAACCATATATTAAATGCAAGAAGCACACACAAGAAGTACAACAGGGGGCAGAGAAGGTTTCAAATGTTCTTCGTTGACTTTTCTGAAAAGCAAGAACAAATTCTTACCATTTTGAACACATTTTGAAGAGACTTTTGTATGGGATTTTTTTTTCCTGCTAAATCTTGGTGTTTATGAGTCATGTGGTAACTGAGAAATTTATCTTCACAGTGATTCTAAAAGCAGATGGCATTCATTCATTTATTCATTCAGTCCATGTATTCAGAGAAACAGAACCAATAGGGTATAAAAATATATACACACATATAAACCTGAGAAGATTTATTATGGTAATTGGCTCACAGAAGTATGAAGGCCAAGAAGTCCCATCATCTGCCATCTGCAAACTTGAAGAACCAGGAAAGCTGATGGTTTAATTCTGCCCAAATATGAAGGCCTGAAAACCAGAAGCATCTGAGTGCAGAAAAGATGATGTTCCAGCTAGAAGAGAGCAGTTTTACCCTTCCCCCCACCTTGTGCTTGTGTTCTATTTGGGCCCCAAACGGATTGGATGATGTCTGCCCACATCGTTGAGGCTGATCTTCTTTATTCAGTATACTGATTTAAATGCTAATCTCTTCCAGAAACTCCCTCACAGACAAAAAGTAATAATGTTTTGAGGCATGAGTAGTCCTGCCTAGTTGGGTTGTTGTAATTTTCACTCACTTTAATAACAGGGCATGATAATATTAAGAGACACCTTAAGGGATCTCCTGTGTTTCACGCATGCTCCTACTTACTACCATTGTGGAGTGGTAGTCCATTTCCCTTGACAGTCTGTATCAATAACCTCAGTCAACACCACAACTCTCTTCTAGGCCTGTTGACTCAGAAGCATTAGAAGTTGAAAGTGGTCTAGTGTTGGTTTTAATTTCCAGTTCAATGAAATTACTGTTGTGTCCCCTGGTGGAAGCATTCTTCCCTCTGGAACTAAGACCTCTAGACCAGCAGAGCAGAAATTCTTGAGAACAGGGAACAAAACTTTTTTTGGTGAGCCTCTAGAGGTGATGGTGAATGATGCCACTCCCATTTCCCCACTGATTCTGGACCTAGCTATTGGAGAAACAGCACTTTATATTGAATGATGATTCAGAGCATATACAGCCTCCTGAAGAATCTTGCTCCAGCTCTGCAATATATTGCACCTAGCTGGCACTGTAATTGAGTCTTCAATAGGCCATTTCACTGTTCTATCAAGCCACCTGCTTCAGGATGATGGGGAATATGGTAAGACCAATGAATTTTATGAGCATGGGCTCACTATCACACTTCTTTTGCTGTAGTGTGTTCATTGATCAGAAATGATGCTGTGTGAAGAACCGTGATAATAGATAAGGCATTTTGCAAGTAAATAGATGGTAGTTTTGTCAGAAACATTGCAAAGAAAGCAAACCTGTAAACCCATATCCAGAGTGTCTAGTCAGTAAGGCTGCCCCTTCCATGATGGAAGTGATCCCATATAACCAATCTGCCACCTGGTAGCTGGCTGATCTCCCCAAGAAACTGTGACATTACCAGGGGTTCTGTGTTGGTCTCTGCTGCTGGTAGATTGGTCACTCGGCAGTGGCCATATTCAGGTCAGCTTTGGTGGGCAGAAGTCCATGTTGCTGAGTCCATGCATAACCTATATCTCTCCTACCACAGCCACGTTTTTCATGAGTCCATTGGGCGGTAACAGGGCTGACCAGGGAAAATCTCACTGATATTCTTAGAAAGGGTCATCCTACCCACTTGATTATTAAAATCTTCATCTGCTGAGTCTACCTATTATTGAACATTTATATAGGACACACGTATCTTCATGGGTTTTGGGGGGGTTTTGGTCTGTTGAGAGGTCTCTCCACATTCTTCTTCCCCAGATTGCTTTACCACTTATTTTTCAATCATATTCCTTCCCTAGGCCCTGACCATCCAACCAAACCATTGGCTATAGCCCATTAATTGGAATTTAATCTCACATCTGACTGCTTCTCTTTCCAAGCAACGTGCACAACTAGGTGCATAACAAGATGTTTTGCCAGCTGGGAAAATTTTGGTCCAACAGTGTCTTTCAGGGATGACCTGGAGAAGAGACGCAGTGCTAGAGCTGTCCAGTTTCAGGTGGTCCTTGCATATCATATAGAATCATCTGTAAACCAGGCTCGAGTCTTGTAAACTACATACTGAAAGGAGTAATGCACTTTTTTGCTATGTTGTGGTCAACAATGAACTGCATTTACAATGGTGGTCCCATAAGATTATAATAGGGTTGAAAAATTCCTATCACCTAATGACTTTGTATCTGTTGTAATGTGGTAGCACATTATTCAAATTTGTGATGTTAGTGTAAACAAATGTACTGTGCTGCCAGTCATAGTCATATAAAAGTGTAACACATACAATTATGCAACATAAACAATTATGTAACATATATAATACTTGATAATAGTAATGAACAACTATGTTACTGGTTTACGTATTTATTTTTAATCATACTTTAGAGTGTACACCTTCTACTTATAAAATAGAGGTTAACTGTAAAACAGCCTCAGGCAGGTCCTTCAAAAGATATCCAGAAGAAGGCATCGTTATCATAGGAGATGAAGCTCCATGCATGTTATTGTCCCTGAAGACCTTCCAGTGGGAGAAGATGTCAAGATGGGACACAGGGGTATTGATGATACTGAGTCTGCGTAGGCCTAGGCTAATGTGTGTGTTTGTGCTTTAGTTTTTCACAAAAAAAATGTTTAAAAAGTAAAAAAAAATAAAGTTTAAAATAGAAAAAAGTTTATAGAATAAGAATACAAAGAAAGAAAATATTTTCGTGCAGCTGTATTTGTTTGTGTTTTAAGCTGT
This sequence comes from Chlorocebus sabaeus, assembly GCF_047675955.1. NCBI lineage: Eukaryota > Metazoa > Chordata > Mammalia > Primates > Cercopithecidae > Chlorocebus > Chlorocebus sabaeus. The sequence goes on along the minus strand of NC_132910.1, from coordinate 41,602,953 downwards.
GTTATTACAGAAGAGTCAACAAGTTAAAAACATTTAAAAGTTTATAAAATAAAAACATACAGTGAGCTAAGGTTAATATATTATTGAAGAAAAAAATTCCTAAAATAAATGTAGTGTAGTCTAGCTATATAGTGTTTACAATGTCTACAGTAGTAGATAGCAATGTACTAGGCCTTCATACTCAGTCGCCACTTACTCACTGACTCGCCCAGAGAACTTCCAGTCCTGTAAGCTCCATTCATGGTAAGTGCCTTACATAGGTGTACTACTATTTTTTATCTTGTATAACATATTTTTATTGTACCTTTTCTAGGTTTAGATGCACAAGCATTTACCATTGTGTTACAATTGCCTACGGTATTCAGTACAGTAATATGCTGTATAGGTTTGTAGCCTTATATATAGCCCAGGTGTATAGTAAGCTGTACCATCTAGGTTTGGGTAAATATACTTTATGATGTTTATACAATGATGAAATCTCCTCATGATGCATTTTTCAGAACATATCCCCCTTGTTAAGTGGCACATGACTATATATATACACACACACATATATACACACACATGTATATTTACAGGAGATATGTATACACACATACGCGCATAAATATACATAATATTTGTTAATGTATAGAATTTATATGAACAGGATGTATATGAATATATACATATATGATATATGTGCACATTATATATATGGACACACACACACACATACAGAGAGAGAGAGAGAGAGAGAGATTATTGAAATTGACTCAGCTATTATGGAAGCCAAGAAATTCTGTGATCTGCCATCTGCCAGCTGATATCCAAGAGGTGGGGAAGATGTATGTCCCAGCTAAAACAGAGAGGAATTTTACCCCTTCTCAGCCTTTTTGTTCTCTTTGGGTCCTGAATTAATTGGATGATGCCTGCCCATATTGTTGAGGGTGATTTTTGTTTAGTGTACTGATTTAAATGCTAACCTCTTTCAGAGACACACTCACTGACATATCCAGGATAATGTTTTACCAACTATCTATGTATCCCTTAGCCCAGTTAAGTTGAGGCATAAAATTAACTATCATTGTCCACAAATTGAGTGGCTACTATGTACCAGGAGCTAGATACAATGGTGAATATTGCTATATTCAAAAATTTTTAATATATTATTGTTATTATTAATTTGTTATTTTAGAAAGTTTCTTGCTCTATCATCTAGTCTGGAGTGAGTGGTGCTATCATAGTTCACTGTAACCTCAAACTCCTGAGCGCATGTGATCCCTCATGCCTCAGCCTCCTAAGTAGCTAGGATTAAGGTGTATACCACCATCCTGTCTTATTTTTAATATTGGTGTAGAGACAGGGTCACACTATGTTGCCAAGACTGGTCTGAAACTCCTGACCTCAAGCAATTCTCCTGCCTTTGCCTCCCAATGCTCTGTGATTTACGCCACACAGCCACAAACTTTAAACAAACATTGGCAATACAGTAGGCAGAATGCTAAGCTATGGAGATTTTTAAAAATTAAAATACAGTCAAGAGGGGAAATTCTAATAGGAAAGTTGAATAAATAGGCAATTCCTAAACTGTATTAATACTACGATAAATGCAAAATTGAATATTTTGTATTATATAACAGGTATAAATAATGCAGACTTAAGGGGTAGATTGTCAGGGAAAGATTCCTAAAAGTTATTTTATGTGGCCTAAAGTCGAAAAAGTATGTCTTGCTTGGTTATATAAACTTTATTAGACAAGTGGCAGCATAATATTTATTCCACTTTTTGAGTTAGTGAGCATTCATTAATGTTTTAATATTCCAATAACTTAAAAATATCTGCATTTGGCACTGTTATTTTAATAAACATTAAATTTATGAAGCCATCTTTAATCTATGAATTTTATTTTTTATTTTAATTACTAATCTAAAATAAGACGAGACTGATCATTTAGACATCTTGAATGTTTTCCAGATTAATGTCTACATAATGAAAAATATTTATGCACCTATATATATGAGAATCTCTGCTCATGAAAAATAACACAGCAGATACATATTCCTAAGAACATAAAGATGAAAAGGAATGACAGTTCTGCAATTTCTCTTTTTTTCTTGAGATTCAATATATGGGAAAAAAGTCACATCATTTTTCGTCGTCTTCTGATTTATTTAATTGTATATGTAGTTGTTGACATCAAAAGCATTAATTTTTTAGTTTTTAAATCCTCTGTTCAAGTAAAATGTCTAAGCAAAGAAGATGATGTGCTATTTTGCAGAAACATTGTATGTTGGAAAAGTTGTTTAAGTGATATGTTTAGTGCAAATCCTAAGGCTACTACTCAGGAAAGACACCAATTAGAAATAGACTTGAAGAACAACCAGGAGGCTTAAATATAATTTCTTCCTGAATATTCTCCCTGAATTCAAATTGTTACGCTAACATGCATAGTTCACTCAATATTTTTATATGTCATAAATTTTTTGAAGCAGTACTATTTTTGTCCATATCCTGCATAAAACACAACCTCAAAATATAGGTCAGGGTGTTACTAACTGCTTAGAGCAAGTACACACTTGGGAAATTTATTTTCCTAAAGACATATCTAAAGACCTATAGGTGTTCGGACTTTCTGTTATTGAGATGTTGTTACAAAATCTCTAAAGGTCTCTCTTTTATATGTAAATATAAATGAACATTTAATATAAACAGTAAGGATCTTTTTAAAAGAGATTCATATCTAAAATTTTAAGGCTTATGCATTAACTTGAATCTTTTAGAAATGCCATATCTTGATAAAATCAGATTATACAGTTGAAGCATCATCTAGGAAAAGAAACTTTTTTCCTTGTAATTTTAATGTCCAGATTAATGCTGTGTTTATAATAACATGATTCACCTGCTCTTCCTACTCAGGGCATGAGACTGTGCTTCTTATGTTATCCATTCAATTTGGTATTTTTCTTCTAACGAAGGCACATCTGCGTTCTTTGTGTTAATTTTCAATGTTCTCCTAGGAAAAGTATGCCTGGAGTCTGGATGATTAACTACTTCTTGGGAAGCATTTTCTTTTGAAAGGGTGACATAAGTGCTAAAGCATGTAGAATGTGCTACTATATTAAATACGTGCTCATTAACAAAAATAAATTTAAAATGAAGGTGGTTTTATGTCTCTAGGGCAATAGCAATTTATGCCTCACCAATTTGCATGAACTTGCATCCCTAAATTTTCTATTCTTCCACTTGGACTCTATAAAATGTATAGACTCACACACGTTTTGGGAGACACTTCTAAGAGGTTTACTTCACCTTAACTGTTAAAATGTTTAAGGTGTTTGTAGGCATTTAATTCCAGTAACTGCTGTTATTTAAATTTTTTGCAGAATATGTAGCAGTATACAAATACCTCCATATAATACTTTGTCAAGAAAAAGATCCTTTGATTAGAAAAAATATCTAGCTTGTGTTTTTTAAGAAAATGATTTCTTCTTTGTTTTCTGTATCTTCAATAGCTTCCACTCTCTCTTCTTCTCTTCCTCCTGCTATTCCTCTTTCTTTTCTTCCCCTATCATCATCCCTCCCACTCCTATTTCTTTCTCATAATCATAATGACTGCCTTCAATTGGGGCCTTATTCACATGATAGATACTGTACCATTTCTTCAAATGTCTTAATTAAAATGAATACATTTTTAAATAAAACCAAACATAGGATGGACTTTACTCTTGTATCTCCTTGATTAAGTTAAACACGTAACTCCATTTGTGTGGGTTAAGCTGCCAGTTGATGAATAGATTATTTCCAGTGTTTGTGAGCTTGCCTCCAAATTCTTAGAGTAGATTTGTATAGCATAGTATAATTGACTTGAGAGTCTTTCAGATAATGTATGATGGTTACATATGTGCCACTGTCATCATAAAGGCAGGGTTGTCATTTGAATTATTGCCCTTCATAGTCTTCTGTATTCACAAACTTCCTAGCTTCACTGTAATCAACTTGCAAAGAAAGCCGTGCCGTTGGTTAAAAAAGAAAAAGTGTGATTAACAGTGAACGTCTCTACTTCAATAAAATAAAATAACAACAAAATAAAAACTGGAGTAGAGGAGAAGGCATACACCTGACTGTTGCTTAAACAGAAGACATATTTTTTGAAAAATATAGCTCAACTGCATAAATTAGGAAAAGGTATATAAACCTAATAGCTGCCGCAATAAAAGGTCATAAAACGAAGTGATGAAGAGTGCCGGCTTTGCAGGTCCCACAGAACTGGCATCAAATATTTGCACCAGATTAATTAGCAGACCAACTTTGGGTAAGTCACTTAACCTCTATAATCCTCAGTTTCTGCATATGCAAAATGACAATAATAATAGTATTTGCCATCATTAGGTATTTGAGAGAATTAAATGAGAGAGTATGGGAATATTTAATATATAGTACCTGAACAAGTATTTAGTAGATCGTTATCTATTCTTATTAATATGCACCAAAGTCAACTTGGTAACTCAGTGAAAATATGAATTTCTCCAAACTACTGGGCAACTAAGTATATGTAAAAAGAACTCCAAATTACTCTCTGTAATAGAAATAAGTGGTAAAAAACATGGATTCGATTTTTTATGTAATTTGCCATTACATAGCTAGATTTATTTTCTAGTCATAACATTCTTAAGAAGTAATGTTTTTTCTAGTATTTAAAAAATTTTTCTTGAACCGCTAGAATTTGTCAGCTATTCTAAGGCCTGAGTGAAGATAAAGCAGTGGGCAAGGCAGGTAGAGTTCTTGCTTTCCTGAAGTTTACATTCTTGTCAGTAGAAGAATGAGGTGAAGACAGACAGACAACAAATATATTAATAATACATAAATAAGGTAATTTCATTAAATGTTACATGCGATGAGAATAAGAAATCAACATGCTACTCAGTGCATGACTGGGTGACTTCTTTGATTTGCATGTTGTGTTAGGCCATTCTTGCATTGCTGTAAATACCTGAGACTGAGTAATTTATAAGCAAAGAGGTTTAATTGGCTCACAGTTCTGCAGGCTAGACAGATATGGTGCTGGCATCCGCTCAGCTTGCGAGAAGGTCTCAGGGAGTTTTTACTCATGGCAGGAGATGAAGAAAGAGCTGTCAAGTCACCTGATGAAAGCAGGAGCAAGAGAGAGAAAATTGGAGGTGAGGCACCACACACTTAAATAACCATATCTCTCAGGAGAACTCCCTCACTATGGCGAGGACAGCACCAAACCATGAGGGATCTGCCCCCATGACCCAAACACCTCCCACTAGGCCCCACCTCCAACATTGAGGATTACATTTCAACATGACATTTGGTTGGGAACAAGTATGCAAACTATATCAGGAGTGTCAGGAGTGGACTTGCTTTGAAATTATATTTAAACTGATTTCTAAATAATAAGAAGGCCAGCTACAGCCAGGACAAGACCCTAAACTGGGAACAAGTCTACTGTATTTCTGTGTAGGATGAACAGAAACCAGGACAGTGTGTCTGGAGCTCATTGGTCTAGGGGAAGAAAAATGCTCAAATAATTTATTTAGTTCTTTAATTTATTTTCCCTTTTATGGCTCACTGACTACTTTCTATTTAATTAACATGTTTATTCTTCATGTTAGAACAAAACATTTCTTTTATTTATTTACTTACTTTTATTTTGTTTTGTTTTTTTGAGATAGAGTCTTGCTCTGTCACCCCAGGTGGAATGCAGTGGCACAATCTTGGCTCACTGCAGCCTCTGCCTCCTGAGTTCAAACAATTCTCCTGCCTCAGCCTTCCAAGTAGCTGGGATTACAGGTGCTTGCCACCATTCCTGGCTAATTCTTTTATTTTTAGTAGACACAGAGTTACACCATGTTGGCCAGGCTGGTCTTGAACTCCTGACCTCAGGCAATCTTCTTGCCTCAGACTCCCAAAGAGCCGAGATTATAGGCATGAGCCACCACACCCAGCCAAAAACATTTCTTTTAAATCTAGGATAGCTACAATATCATGGAAAAAGCTCACTGCACCATTCTGATATCACTGACAATATGAAAAATTATACAAAATTTCTGTCACTAGTAAGTTTCAGTGAGTCTATTTCCATCTGCAGGAATGGAAGTAGGAAGTGGGGGAAAATAGAGAACGCAGAATTGTGATATCCTTGTCCCACCAGCATGCAAATCATTTATCAGTGCACCACTATACAGAAGCTTTCACTGCCAGGGGTCTCTGAGCAAATCATTTCCATTACTAGTGTGTTCTAATAATCCCTTTGCTGACTCAGCTACCTGAATATAAATATCATAGAAATGACTAGGAAATAAAAGCCACTTTGAAAGGGCAAAAAGGGATCTAAAAGAAAATGTTCCCTACATATGCCTTCATATTCGTAACTCTTTGTTTAAAAATATGCTTATCATAAAGTCTTTTGACTCTATTTGAAGCCAATAAAAGAAAAATAATTCCTTTCCACATATCACTATATGCTGTTAAAGCTTCCTATCTTGAATGGCAGCTGTTTTACCCCATACTAACACAATGGATATAGAAAATCTCCTAATATTACACACACACACACACAAACACACACACACCCCAACTGAAATTGCCATAAATATCAAAATAGCTACAATGAATTCCTTAGTATTAAAGTCTTCATTGTTTATTCAATATTGGTCTTAGTGGGTTGTCTTGAGGTACAAATGGGATCATGCGCTATTTATTTGTGATACACCAGAGGCATTTTTTAGTCTCTGCTGGAGTTTCTGTTTCCTCCTGTATTTGCTTTACATATTCAGCCTTCCCCCCAACCCCCAACAGCCTTTAAATACTACTAGCCGTTGAATTTAAAGGCTGGCGTCTGGGGGGAAAAATCCTTTGTGAAATCTATATGGTGACAATATTAAAGCAAAAAAGTAGACTAGTAATACTTTTTGGAAATTCGTTTCAAATAGTATTAGTGATGTAGTTTGTCATTACATTCATATCTAAAATGTGAGCTAGAAATATGATTATTACATGTGATTTTTAAACCTTCATGGTTATATATCTTAAAGCCAGTTTATGTAAGTTTAAAAGGCTATAAATTGCAGAGAAGTGAGCAGCTACCTTTAGAAAGATTTTGGAATTAATACAGTGTTGAGTTAAAATCCTATCACAATTAAAGGTAAAATACAAAAGTACATTTTAGAGTATAAAGGCTTAAAGAAGAGACATTCTTGGTGAAATCATAGAGTGAATTTGTGGCTGTTACAATAAATGAGGAGCACTGAATCATGCCAGAATACATTGTATCCCTGACAGTTCAAGTGAGATTTGTAAATGGTTCTACTAGTCTTTTTTGGAATACATATATGATGTCAATTCATTCTTTTCCAGTCTGGTATAAATATGTGCACATTTTTAAAAAGCATGAAGTTTCCTTGTATGTAGATTCCAACGCTCTTTTTGCATTAATGCTGGTAGGTCAGGTTGAACCTAAATAAGACTTGTTTAACAATCAGCAATGTCTTGCTTGGTTCCTAAAAGGCATGTATATAGACCTCCTTGCCTTGGAGGTCACCCTATGGAGACAGTTCAGTATGTGTGTGTATGTATATGGAGTGGTGTGGGGAAAGAATTGATTATTTGCATTTGACTCCATTTTTGCCCTCAACAGAACATAATTACAGCCATTTATAATAATAATAATATTAATATTTTTTCCATATGTATCTATTTCTGCATTTATTTGTTTCTAAATGGTGTCAGTGCTTTTCTCTTTTTTATGTCCCTGAGAGTTTGCTTTACAAAATTTATTATCTAGCATAAAGAAGATTCATCATTTCTTCTAGATTTTTTTTTTTTTTTGCCACTTCTTCCGAGATAGAAGCTTCCTGAAAATTACACAGCAAAAATTTGAGAAACAGTAGTTGGAATATATGTCTTAGTTAAAACAGTGTGCTTGATTCTGAAAAGGAGATAGCATGTGTTATTGCATTAATCTTCTCAGCAGCCAAACGTGAGAGATACCTCTATTTGATAGATGAAAAACTGAGGTTTAAAGAGTAAGAAATCCATAGAAACAAGATTCAAGTTCAGAAGATGCAGCCTCCTGCCAAACTTGGGTGGGGCGCAGGTAAAATTAATATTACGCTATTGTAGGAGGAGTGAAAAGTGAAACAACTGGAATGAAACTGTTCTTGGTTCTTAGAGCTGTTAATTGATATTTATTTCTTAAATAATGCTGTAGTAAAGTTTTAAAAAATGCAGAATCCACAAATTTCACTAGGCTAACTATGTAATTAACAACCAAATATTCATTATGAAGAATTTACTAACCCTAGATCCTAAATACTGTGTTTCTGTATTTTTTCTAGTTTAATGAGTGTTAATGGCAAACAAATAATGAAGCTCTTTTGATTGTTTAGTGATTTAATTTCTGAATGGTGTATGCATAGCGTAAAGATTAAGTAGGGAATTAACCTAAATATACATTTTTTAAGATGTGAAAGACAAAGAAAATCTACTTTTCCATTCAATGATATAGTCTTCCTTTAAATTAGAAAATGATAAATTTAAAGATAGCCCCTTTTTTTCAATGGTTTGAACATCAGCAAACTAGGGCTTTGTTAGGAAAAAATGGTAATTGTAGCGGCTCCGTCAATCCTGGAAACTGCTATTCTATTATCAGCATTCCAGCTAATTTCAGCAGTCAGCGTAGAGTATGGGAAAGGTGACCTTGAATACTGTATCTGACAATCCTTGTTTGGAATATTTGCCAAACTCAACAAATTTTGCAAAACTGAAAGCCAGTGCACATTGAATGGAAAAATTAGAGAATTCAAAGCAGATGAAAGTGCTTTTCAAATCACAATCAGTTCCCTTATCTCTCTTCTAGTTCCATCTCTAACTGCCAGGCTGATTCACTATCATATCATCATTCTTTGTTTTCAGAGTCTCCTTTGCTCTCTCTTGTTCTCTTTTTTAATCACTTTTTATCATGACATCTAGTTTTATATGTTTATATAACGTATCACAGTTTCTACTATTTTGCTACTTTTAACTTCCTTTTTATTTCCCTTTGCTTTTTCCTAAATGGTTTATAAATATCAACCCTAAAAAAGAGCCACATTTTAAGGAAATAGGAGCTGACAACAAAAACAAAAACAAAACCCACCAACAACCTTGACTACTGATTTATGATCATTTATCTAACCTAAGCACTTCACAAATTAGGCATGTTGGTCAAAGGAGCAGAGAATTCAGGGCTAGTGATTTTCCAGAGGTCTTATAACCTAATAGCACCTGTAAGGTATAATACTTCTTCCACAATTGTGCACTGATGTGTTTCATGGTTTGAAAGTCATAGAGTGACCTTACTGCTAATCCCATGCTTTCTGGTACTCTGTTGGTCTCGTATTATGTCCTATCGTGAAAATCCAGAAATCACCTCTGGATAAAAATGAGACCTAGATGTGTACAGAATCATATTTACTCTCTAAAGCTACTCTTGGGTTCCCTGTTTTAATGAATATCAGAGATCAGACAATCTGCAGCGATGCCCTCCTTAAATTCTACTAAGAAGTCAGTCTCTTAGGAAAACTCTGGGAGTTTTGTGAAATTATAATTCCCTTACTGACACTACAAGAACTGTAACATCCTGGAAAAATCCTTTTAAAAATCTGCTTTTCTAGACATCAGATAGACTTGTGCTTCAAGGCATTCGAGATGGTCAGAAAGATCTGTTACATGAACCTAGTGGGAGCTTGATATATTCGGTGAGTGAATAAATAAAAGCGAAGGAATGAGTGAAATAAATGCATAACTTGAGAAGTTGAGTAAGTAACAGTTCATAAGGTGTTTGGGTTTTTCCTTCAGTAAGAAATGATTTCATAACTCTTCCAGTCTGGCTTCTATATGATCTGACATGCTTATGTCCTTTGTGGTGAATGGATAGAAAGCCACCTTGGCATCTATACTCCATCTCTAAATGAAAGCTATACCACTCTACTCTGCTTGCTCTGAACTTTTTACGTCCTATGTTCCTTCTTTTTTTTTTTTGTCATTTTTTAAAATTTATTTTTATTATACTTTAAGTTCTAGGGTACCTGTGCACAACATGCAGGTTTGTTACATATGTATACATGTGCCATGTTGGTGTGCTGCACCCATCAACTCGTCAGCACCACAAGAACTCAAACAAATTTTCAAGAAAAAAACAAACAACCCCATCAAAAAGTAGGCAAAGGATATGAACAGACATTTCTCAAAAGAAGACATTCTTACACCCACGTTCCTTCTTATTGCACTGCTGTTCTCTGTTAACTTCAGTACTTAAGTTCCTTCCTCCATCCTAGGCATCGCTGTGTAGATTCAAGGTATAGTTCTCAATATTTGCCCTCCAGTCACCAGAATTACATCACCAGAGAGGAATGACACCTTCCCCGCATCAGGTTCCATGATGAAATGAAACAACTGGGCCTGCTCACCTCCTGTGAATTCCATTCTGAAGAAGGTCCAGGCCCTTACTCCTAAACCAAAAGTCTCCCAGGTCTCTCCCTTTGTGAAAATTTTGAGACATGTTGTACCAAGCAAGATTAGCCATCAATATTGGGGATTTCCATGCATAATATTCATGACCAAACTTGAAAGTAAAATTTATTTCTATGTTTTTATTATTTTTGTCAACAACTATTACAAAGGTATTTATTATTTTCCTCCTTTAAATTTCAGCCCATGAATATAGCTTTCTGAACTACTCAACAGGCATAATTATATGAATTAAGGTACTTAGCAAACAGATATGGATTCATATTTGTGAAAACCTCAATTTGGAGATGTCAAAATATAGAATATGGCATATTAAATCATATAAATTATATATCATGCTTTTTTTTCCTTCAGTTTAATTGGCTAGTATTTGGAAAGAAAATAACATTGTTAGTACCAGATCTTTCCATTTTTCTACACAAAATATAATATTGATTTATAGTTCATTGACGTTCATAAAGAGAAGTCCATTTCATCAATTGTATGTTCCTCACATCTCTCCCAGGTAAAACTAATTTTACTTCTACTATAGATTGTATTAAATCAATATGACCATTGTTTCATACGTGTATTAAATTTCTGAACTTAGCATAAATTATCTAAATAGTACATATAACTATGAAGCACTGCCTTTACATAATATAATTTTGTTACCTTGTTTTTCCTTTATTTAATAGGTTAGTCAAATATTACATTTAGAAAAACTAAGGAAAATGTATCTTATTTTAATAGGGAAAGATCTAACTAAAGACAGAGGCCCTTCCACAACCAAGAGTATGAATAACCCCTGAGAGTTCAATCTGCGGCTAACCCACTTTCTTGTGTCCAAATCCATAGCCTATGTTTCACCGTCAAAATTTCCCCAACTTAGAAAATGAGGTCAATAAAAACAGCAAAGTGTATACATTCATCACACATAGTTTCAGGTATCCACTGCACAGTTTTTATTCCTGCTCCATCTATAGACTCCTGTAACCAATTCTTAACATAATACTAAAAATAGAAAATACTTACTGAGATCTTTCTATTTGACAAGCACTATGGCGAGCAATTTACATGCATTGTTTCCTTTACTCAGAACATAAATCTATGAAGTACCTTTGATATTTTCCTTTTATAGATGAGGAAACAGTTGAAATAATTTGCTGAAGGCCCACAGCTAGTAAATGGAACTGAATACAAGTCTGTATGATTCTTAAGTTTATTCTCTTAATCACTGCACTATATTTCCTATTTGTGAACATCATTACATTTCATAGTTTTTTAAATTCATGGATTTAAATTTTAGAATAAACTTGATTCTAAAATCAAGTGAGTCTCTGTGACTTAGAGAGCCTTCTTTTCTCTGCCATTATTCCAGGAATGGTTGCCATTGAGTCAGAAGCAGGGGACAAGGGAGCATGTTTTATAATCTTCTGTGCTCACATTTTCTTCCCAAATCCTCTATCACTGCCATAATTTTGAAGCACCAGTGTTTTTCGAATAATTTACTCAATTTCTAGAGTTTTTAAAATTAATTTTCATCACTTCTAATAAGAGTATTGTTATCAAGTTATAAGAAAAATCTAAATTGAAGCAGAATCTATGTAGTAATTATAAGTAATGTAAAAAGGAATAATTTTCTATAAAATTCACTTAAAATAATAAATGAAACTTGAAGCTAAAATGCAAGAGAAAAAATCAGTTTTTGTGTGGTATGTGTCTGTGTTGACTTTGTAATTTTTCCAGATATGGTTTCCATAATTTTTGGTACCCATAAGTATCTTCCTTATATTAAAATAATATGGATGCACTGAGAAAAATGCATTAGCCCTTAATATATCATATATAACATCCTTTTAATGTATCATATACAATATCCAAGTTTGCATTTCCATCTTCAATTTTTTAAATAAAAAAATTAATTGTTCTGTGGGTGTCAAATTTTAAGTGCCAGCTAAAAATAATTTTATCATTATATATTTCATGTATAAAGAAGCAATTTAATGGTGGACATGGTGGTTCATGCCTGTAATCCAGGCACTTTGAGAGGCTGAGATGGGTTGATACCTTGTGTCCAGGAGTTCGAGATCAGCCTGGGCAACATGGCGAAACCCCGTCTGCACAAAAAATACAAAATCTTTTGGGAAGTGATTAATTCATAAAGGCTTCACCCTTATAAATGAATTAGTGCCTTATAAAAGGGCTGTAGAGAACTAGCTTTGCTCTTTCTTTGACCTTCTGCCGTCCCATGTGAGGACATAGAAGAAGGCCCTCACCAGACACTAAATGCTGGCACCTGGATCTTGGACTTTTCAACCTCCATAACTTTAAGACATAAATTTCTATTGCTTATAAATTACCTATTCTCAGGAATTTCATTATATCAGCACAAACAGACTAAGACAGTTTACATTTGCATGGACAGTTTGGTGATGCTAAAAGGAACATTTTAGTTACATTTACTTAATTTCTCAGCAGTATTTGATGCCATTTATAGAGAACTTACCATGCGCCAGGCATTATTCTGTGTGCTTTACAAGTATTGACTCATTGACTCATTCATAGTAAATCATTATTTGATTGTAGTATATATTCTCTAAAATCCTGGGTTTCTATGTCATTATCTGTTTTATGTCTACCTTTCTGCCTACTCTGACACAATCTCAAAATAGGTGCCTATTCTGCTACATTCCTCAATGTTTTTCAAGGTGTTACCAGCTTTTTCTCGTATCACATTTCCTGCGCATCCTGAATGAGTTCATCTGTTCCCATAATTTTAATTTTTGCTCCACACCATTTCTTCACCCAAGACACATATATGTAATTTACCAGAGAAGGTCTTTCCTTGAACGTCCTTCGGGCATTTCATACTGAATATATTGGAAATGTAGATTTGCCATTCCTTGCACTCAGTCTCCAGATATACTCCTGATTTGAAAAGTTGATGTAATCTACTCCTTTACCCAAGTCAAAAGCCCTGATAATTTTCAACGAGTCTTTCTTCCTGATATCCTATATTTAATTGATTACCAAGTGCCAATCATTATTTTTAGATGTATTTTCCCTGAATATTATAATTTCTATTTAAAATCTCTTTAATATATTTATTTCCTTGAGCTCCTATAGCAATTACCTTAGTTCAGGCCACAATCACTGCTGGCATAAATTTCTGCCACAACTTCCTAACTAGTCTCTCTCATACTAATCTACTTTACTTTTCTAAAATGTAAGTCTAATAGTTATAATTCCCTGATTAAAACCTTTTAAAATGCTTCCCATTAAAATAAAGTCTAAAGCACAAACTTCTTAGGATTTCATAGAATGCCTTTATACATGGCCTCTGATTATAACTGTAGCTTCATTATTCACTACTCTTGAAACCACCTTTGCAAAAATTGTAGCAGTGAGAGAAATCTAACCTAACTGACTCCATCTTGCTTCTAATCTCACAGGTTAACTGCCCTTGCTCATTCCTGGGCATAGGCCAAACTAACTATGGCAGGAATTTAGTTTAGAGCTTAACTGAAGTGAGGATAACAGTCTTTCCCAAGACTGACTCCCTCTGGGGACTGAAAACACCTCTGTAAGACTAATGAAAGACCACAAGTTTAGGATTATGGGAAGGGCCTGAATTCTGTTGAGATGTGAACATAGGTAAATGATAACCAGCCATTTTTCCCTAGCTTGCTTACTGCTCAGGAGTCATGTGGCTGGAGGTCACAAGATTTTTGTAACTTCTACAATTGCTCTTGTAGATATCATCACTATTGTAAAACCTAAGACTGGTGTTTGAGATATTTTTCACACTTTTGCATTTGGGTAGACAAATGGATGCCACCTGGACCTGTGACTCAAACCAAGGAGCTGACTTAATCTGTCTCTGAGACTGACTGGGTGGGGATCACAGCACATGGAGACAGTTTGGACACTCCTATGATTTCATCCTCAACTTATTAGCAGCACCCATTCCCTAGCCCTCTGCCTGCTAAATTATACTTAAAAAGCCTAGCCCCCATGCTTTAGGGAAGGCAAATTTGAGAAAAATCTCCCATCCTTCTGTTCAACTGCCTTATGATAATTAAACTCTTTGTGTTACAATCCTGCCGTCTCAGTGAATTGGGGCTTTATCTGTGTGGCAGGAAGAAGAACCCATTGGGCTGTAACACTCTCCCAGTGGACTCTACTCTCAGTCCACACGAACCTACTGATAATCCCACAAACTACTTATAGTCCTTTCCTTATTTGCAAACTTTTGCACATGCCGTTCACTCAGGCTTAAAACCTCTTCATCTTTCTCCATTCCCTTGTCTGACTATACTACACTATATTACAAACACCACTAAACACAAACACACGCAGCATGACCACAGCATTCTGGCTAGCTCCTAATGTTATTTCAAATCATCACATATCATATCCAAAAGCATCTCTCTAATTCTTCTAAGTTTGGTTAGATGTCCCCTCTAAATACTAAGTAGGAACTATGCTTTCTCTCCTTTACCATATAGTTTGACTTGTTCTTATAACACAGTTAATGTTCAACGAATATGTGTGAAATGAATGTCTGATGCTGATGCCTGAATGTTCCTGACATAGAGGCTTGTCATACAGTGTCTGGAACTCTCTTCTAGCTGCTTGCTTATTCCTGCTATTGAGTTTCAGGATTCTCGTACAATTTGAATAGAATACCAAGTTCCCAATGATTTTAAACTTTCTTCTGGTGTTCTTCTTGAAGAGTTTCTATGAGAAATTTGGAAGGGAAAATGATCAATTGTTAGCTATTTGTACCATCCATAATGTGATAATATTTTTTATATCCTTGTGCATTACTGAGTGATTGCTATGTGTGGCAGATACTTTGAAAAGATCATTTAAAATTTATTGATATAAGAATGAAAAAGTCAAATAAAGTCATGTTCAGAATTGTGTGGCTTGGAATTAAGACTACTGTTTTCCCAGTTGACGTTAGCCAACTAACACAATTGGTTAGAATTACCAAAACGGATTCAGGTGAGGTATCTGTCAAAGACCATGCTAAAATAAAAACTCATTATGCCTATGGTATTTATTATGTCTAATCCTGAGAAAACTATGTTACTACTGTTACTTCTTTTAGGTGAGCCCTTTACACTTTCTACTTGCGATTGCTGTTGCAAATGTTATTCCTTTTCTCCAAATACACTGCTTGATTTTCCAGTCTTAGATTTTCATGAGTAGTATTGAAAATAAGCTGTGACTATCATATCATTAGGAAGAAAAATGTCAATCCCCTCTGGAAATATCCTCTCACATACACACTCAGAAGTAACACTCTATCCGTTCTCTAGGTATTCCTTAATCCAGTCAAGTTGACACCTAAAATTAACCATCACACTGGATATATAACTTTTCTATGTTTTAAGGGTGTGGGGACAAGTGTTTGAGGAGAATTAAGTTTACTAGAAACAATACCCAGAAATTATTCCTAATTTTCTAGAATAACATATAACTCCATACTTTGTATATAGTTTGTGCTTCCAATATACCCTGGGCACATCTCTGGCATTGTGTTTCTAAATTGTACTACGTATATCTTTTTATGTTTATGTTTTGCTCATGGAACTTTGAGAATTTTGAAGAGAAAGCTGTTTGTCATTCATCTTTATATCTCTAGTGACCATCTTATGCCTGGAACATATTTGATGCTCAACAAATTTTTATTGGAAAAAGTGGAGGAATATTTTTTACAAAGTTGGAAGCAATTTTTTTCCAGTTCACTATACAGTACAGTATGATACACATGTCAGGCTTAGGCAATGAGGGAAAAGTATGAAACAACTTTGGTAGTGTTGAGCCATCCTTTAAGAGGATTAAAAGGAGAATCATGTTGCAGCATAATTACATTTTTCTTTGAATTATTTTCTACTAATTTTATGTGTATAAATCTTATCTTCCAAAAATATTATTAATTATTGCAATAATCTCCTAACTAGTTTCTTTGCTCTGCCTTTGGCAGTTTATTCACAAACAAGCATGCAGAGAATCCTGTTAAAAATAGGTCAAAGAATATCACTCCTCTGCTCCAAACCCTCCAATTACTCTCTAATGTTGCACAAGTCTGACATATGTGACCCCTCTTACTTCTATAACCTCTTCTACCTTGACTTTCCTCCTCTTCTCCTAGCTCACTCTGCTCTGAAACTCTGATGTCAGATGTGGTCCTGCATCAGGGCATTTGTCCCTGGAGTGTCCCTCTTTCTGGAAGAGTCCTCCTCTAGAAATCCTGTGCCTTTCTCCTTCACCTCTTTCAGGTGCTGTTATAATTTGAATGTGTCCCCTCCAAAATTCTGATGTTGCCAAGGTGATGATGTTGAAAGGTGTGGCCTTTGAGGTGTGCAGGCCATAAGGAATTCTCCCTTGGAAAACGATTAAGGCTCTTATAAGTGGCTTCATTCAGCATTTGACTCACTCGGCCTTCTACCTTCTGCCACATGAAGACACACTGTTCCTCTTCTCTGGATGAGGCAGAGTCAAGGAATCATCTTGGAAGGAGAGAGCTGCCTTCACCCGACAATCACACCTGCTGGTCCCTTGATCTTGGACTTCCCAGCCTCCAGAACCTTGAGCAATACATTTCTTTTGTTTATAAATTACCCAGTCTCAGATATTCTGTTATAGCAGCCCAAACAGAGTATGATATGTGCTTACTCAGACATGACCATTTCGGTGAGGACTCCCTTTACACCTTGTCTGAATCATCACAAACTCTAGGCGAGCCTCTCCCATACACATGTGTTTTCCTTACCATGTGCCTCTTTACTTTTTCTGGGTATTACCACTACCTAACAGATTCTGTACTGTACCTATCTTTCTTTTTGTTGTGTCTTCATAAGGGAAAGGATCTCAGGATTTTGTTTGTTTTTTCTTTTGTTTTTCACTACTATAAATTCCAAACCTATAACAGTGTCTGGAACTTGGTAAATGTGTTGGTTATTGTCATGTGTTGACTTAACTGGGCCATTGGAGGCCCAGATTGCTGGTTAAACATCATTTCTGAGTGTGTCTGGGAGGGTGTTTCCAAAATAGATTAGCATTTGAATTGGTGGACTGAGTAAAGCAGATGGCCCTCCTCCATGTGGATGGGCATCATCCAAACCCTTGAGGGCTGGAATAGGACAAGACGTTGGAGGAAGGCTGAATTTGCTCTCTGCCTGACTGCTGACCTAGGGCATCACTCTTCTCCTGCCCTTGGTGCTCTTGGTTCTCAGGCTTTCAGACTCAGACTGAAATCTAAACATTTAGCTCTCTGATTCTCAGGACTTTGAAGTACACCACTGTATTTCCTGAGTCTCCAGCTTATAGAGGACAGATAGATTATGGGGCTTCTCAGCTTCCATAATCATGTGTGCAAATACTTTATAATAAATATGTGTATGTATGATATATATACACAACTAACTATATGTGCATATATACATATGTATGTGTGTATATATATACATGCACACATACACATACAGTTAGTTCTAATATGGTAGACATTTAAATATTGTTGAATTAATGAAAAATAAATAAATATTTGATAGTAGATACATTTTATTTTGACCTTCTGTGTTTTCCAATATCATTGTCTTTTCTATAGTAAAACGTATCTTCAAAAAAGAAAAGAGGTTCCTACACTGATATATGGAGGAAATGTCTTATAAGCATGAATCTTAAATACCAAAACTAAAATTTCTCAAAGGATTTATTTTTTGCAAAGCCAATATGAATAAAATATTCAATATTGAGTAAGTAATGTAACATTTTCTATACCCCAGACTACTGACTGGCCTTTTGAAGGAAATACTTTTCTTTTTAGTAGATTAATCCTAAAGAGTGTCTCTGTCTAATATATATGAACATTTCCTTCATAAAGAAAATTTCAAGTGTAGAACACCAGAGGAGTAAAACCATTAACAGTGAAACATCTATCTTTAAAACTGTCATAGAGTATAATATACCCCCAAAAAACTTCACAAAAAGAGCGCAAGCATTGTTAAATATTCTTTTTTTAGCCAACAATGTACCATGCTAAACACTAAAATGTAAGGCAATGTCAAGACAATGACAAACGCCTTTGAAAATTTCATCTGTTTCCCAAGACACTACATGATTTTCCAGTTTATCATAGATTTCACGTGTGCCATAAGAATCAGCTGTGACCACTCCATCGTTAGATAAAGGGCTGCAAACTGGCAGCTGACAAACACATTTGGATGACTTCCAAAGATTCCAGAAAGAAAGACTTAACTCACACCCTGGCCCAACCACCACTCTGGCTAGCGTGCGCAAAGAGGAAAAGACTGTAATTGAGTACAGCTTGATTCAACTTCCTGAAGTAGTCCAAAGAGTTTTAAAATGAGCAAATAAGGGAAAACACATAAATAATAAGGGCTAGCTGTCTCTGTTTGCAGGTCTTCATGCCTTTTCAACACTTGTTTGTTATACCTTCTGGATAATGAAATCAAGATGTGCATTCCTTCCAAATACCTAATTGCACTCTGTGACCTCAACCTGGTCGACAATCAAACCCTCTACCCTCAACCAAACAAATGTAAAGCCTTTCAGAACAAACATGCCTTTGAGCCAGGAAGACCTTTAACAATACTGTGCAGAGTTATTTGATGCCTGCACAGCTGAATGTTAGTCATCAGTGCAAGAGATTAACCCCTGTCCTGCTTCCTCAGATAATGGCAATGTTGAAGTAATTTGTTCCACCATTTTGATAAACCCCTTGGTTTAGTTCAGTCCCCCTACATAATCAGCACATTGCTTGAAGCACATGTACAGTTAATATTGGTGCTATTTTCCAGGCCCAGAGATGACACAGATCAGGAAAATGGAATAATATGTGTGTCGGTGTACTTAACTGCACTGAACTCTTTTTAACGTGTATATGAGAGTGATTTTTTATATTTTTCCATCAAATATAAAGACATTTCATGGGAAATTTTCATTGTTTTCCTTAAATATTACTGGTTTTTATTTAAGCTATCATTTTCTCCTTTTATATTTATTTGGTTTCTGTCATTTTTGTGTATGTGTGTGGGGAGCAGAGGGTGGGAATCAAGTTAATCCTCTGGAGTCTACCTGAATTTCAGAAGTACTATAGAAACTAAAATTTCTTGAGCCACCAGAAAATCATATCTATGTAGAGGAAACAACTTCAAAATACAAAATCACTTTTATTTAGAAAAGTGTCTTTTTTTAGTACTAAAAAAATCATTTCTTTATTCTATTCTGCAAACATAGCAGTTATGAATAATCACCCTCCCCATATATATCATTCATCTTCTACTCTGCCTAGCCACAATTCAGATTATGACAGGGACTAGATGTCATTTTGAATAAAATAAAACCCACAACCATGCGAAGGTGCCTGGAAAAAAATAGTCTCTCAATTAAAAACCTTGTAGGAGAAATATGTCTGGTAGTTGGTTCTTTCAGGAAAAACCTACTTATTACTATAGTGAATTCCCAGATGTGTCTGAAGAAAACAGCATTAAGCTGAAATAGATTGACATCTAGGGTTCTATTAATTGATGGAAGATGAGGAAAATATTTTTAAAGAAACAATGTGTTAAATGAAGTAGTTTGCTATTTATCTAAGTGGCATCCCTCAGTAAGGTGGCAGAAATAATAAAGCAGATATCCCTATATCTGGTGTTAATCTAATTTTCTTTACTAAATCACATACATTCAAGGATCCAAAGAGAGAACAACATAAAACATTTTCCTTCATGCTGTCAAGTTATGCATGTAGACTGAATTGATGCTTCATAAATATATATACACATATATATGTATATATAGAGAGAGTGCATCAGCTTCCCCTGCCGTCAAAATCCCATCCTTTCTATATCACTGCCTGTGTCTATTGTTTGTTCAGATATTTACCTTTGTTATGGTGACTAACAACAACAGCCACATTTTTCTGTCTTATTGAAGCATTAATCTTTGTTATGTGCTCTAATTTTTTGCTAAGAATGTGTGAGTCTACCTTCCTTCCTGCTGTCTCCCATTTGAACTGATTTGCTTTGTTCATTGGTGGCTTCTAGCCCTCTTAATACAAATTCTGGCAAACAAGGACATTGTAACACTATCCAGATGGCTTTAGAAGCAGGTAATTTTGGGTATGTAAATACAGAGGTCATTCATCTATAACAGATGGGTGACTTCTGCATTCTGTTTAGGAGGGTGAGTCCAGCTTATTTCAGGTTCTTGCTTCAAGAATTTAAAGTACTTTTATAGCATGAAAGGAGGCTTTAATGCCCTTGGAAGACAGATTTGGTTAGATCATCTTGCTTATAGCAATGATATTGGATAATCTTAGTGATTCATCTCTACTATTCACTTAAGAGCAAGATATATTGGTTTTATGTCAATATTTTGCTTCTGTGAAATAATTATATTGCAGCCTAGTTCCTTCAGAATTTCATCCTTAGTATTCATAATGGCTACCAGATAGTGATGTCCACTTCCTGACACTCCATGAAATCTGTAAATCATTTCTGACACCTCTTTGCCCTCAAATTAATACCTTTTTTCCTCATGTGAATTTAGATCAATAGCAATATAGAGAAAGCAACTCTCCACTCTAAATACTTTGTGTTTGTGATGCACAATTAACCTGTAAATTACACTGAGCTATGAGAAGAAAGACAAGATATTTGCCAATTTTCCCCATCAATAATAAAATAAAATCAGTCCTTTTCATGTACCACTACAAAAAAACCAGGCATTACAGCATTTTATGAATGTTATAAAAAATTTATTTCAAGTTTGCAGTGGAAAGAGACAGTTTATCTTTTTAATTTGGAATAGCACAGTGACAATATTAGGGATATTTAAGTAGCACTTTAAGTTTTACAATAACAATTCCGTATGCAGTAAGAAAAACAAACATAGCTAAATCTCAGTAAGTTTTTGCCATTCAATTTTTTCTTATTTTACTTAGTAAGGTGAAAAAAATAATAATGTTGTAAAACCTAATTGGACATTGTTCCAGCTTTTATTTTTAAAATTCTTGCTTTAAAAAAAAGGCCTTTCTGGCAATGATTTCTTGAATATAACACCAAGCACATGGGCAACAAAAGAAAATATAGATAAATTGCACTTCATTAAAATTAAAACATTTCTTTATTAAAGGAAAACATCAAGAGGTAAAAAGACAACCCATAGAATGAGAGAAAATATTTGCAAATAATGTATCTGATAAGGGATTATTATCCAGAATCTATAAAAATCTCCTACAACTCAACAACTATCCACTTTTTTCAAAGAGATATACAATAGCCAATAAGCACATGAAAACATGTTCAACATCATTAGGGGAATACAAATCAAAACCATATACTATTTCACACCTATTAGGATGACTATAATTAAAAACAAAACTAAACTAAAACCAGAAAGTAACAAGTGTTTATGAATATGTGGAAAACTGAAACCCTAATGCATTCCTGGTGGGAATATAAAATGGTGTAGCTGCTTTAGGAAACAGCATGAGAGTTTCTCAGAAAATAAAGCATAGAGTTGCCATGAAACCCAGCAATCACACTTCTGGGAGTATACCCAAAAAATTGAAAGCAGGAGCTCAATAGATATTTATACATGAATGTTCATAGCAGCATTGTTCACAATCGTCAAAAGGGGGAAACAACACAAATGTCAGTCAATAGATGAATGTGGTAAAAAAAAATGTGGAACATACAATAAAATATTATTGTACCTTAAAAAGAAATGAAATTCGGATACAAAATTTGCTACAATATGGATATACTTCAATATGGATAAACCTTGAAAACATTAAATGAAATAAACCAGACGCAAGAGAACAAACATTGTATGATTCCACTCATATTAGGTACCAAGATGACATAGTTTGGATCTGTGTCCCCACCCAACTCTCACATTGAATTGTAATCCCCATTATTAGAGGTGGGGCCTGGTGGGAGGTAATTGAATTATGGGAGTGGATTTCTCATGAAGGTTTAGCCCCATCCCCTTGGTGCTGTCTTCATCATAGTGAGTGACTACTCACAAGATCTGGCTGTTTAAAAGTGTATGGCCCCTTTCTCTCTCTCTCTCTCTCTCTTCCTCCTGCTTTTGCCATGTGATGTGCCTACTTTCCCTTCACCTTCTACAATGATCATAAGCTTCTGAGGCCTCCCCAGAAGCCCAGCAGATGTCAGCGCCATGCTTCCTGTAAAGCCTGCAGAACCGTGAGCCAATTAAAACTCTTTTCTTTATAATTACCCAATCTCAGGTATTTCTTTATAGCAGTGCAAGAACTACCTAATATGCTAGCATAGGCATATTCAAAGACAGAAAGTAAAACAGAGGTAATTAAGGGATGGGAATAGGGAGGAGTGGAAGTAATTGTTTAGTTGGTATAAAGTTTCCGTTTGGGATGATGAAAAACTTCTTGAAATACAGGTGATGATTATATAACATTGGGAAAGTACTTAACGTCAATGTGATTTGTACCCTTGAATAGTTAAATAGTACATTTTATGTATATTTTGTTACAATTTAAATAAATAGAGTTTTGAAAAAAATTGAGAAAAAAAGATGGTTCAACAGTATTTTCAGCTGCCTGCATAAGACAGATCTCCTTTTAGGAAGTGGGATGGATTGGATTATCACAGTTCAAGGAATTAACTCTCATCTGTGAAAGTCTATATTCCTATTTGTTTTTCTCATTTTTAGACCGTATTTGATTTTGACCCTGGACTACTGTGCTTTTGCATTTTTGCAGCTCCTATTATACTGGGAACAATCTCTTGGCTTTGGCTTTCATCCTAGCTGTCAATCCTATTCTATAAGCTTGCTGATCCCATGACGGGCTCCCTAGTTTTTCACAATATACAGCCTGATGTTGATAAATCCAATGTTACCACCACATGACATGACCTAGATAGCACATTGTTTGGTTTTATGGAATTTATATTCATATAAATGTAGGTTACACAGGGAAAGTAAGTATAGGAAGAGAGCCATGGACAAAAAACTGAGTGCTATTTATTCCATGCATTCATGTGATCTGTGTTAAAATTAGAAGTAACTTAACAATTCCTTTGAACTTTCAATGAATGAGATTTCAGTGCACTCATAAGCACTCAGGCTATTTCTCATTATCCTCTTTCCCTGAAACGATCTGTTTGTATTTTCATTTCTTACATGAGACTGAAGGTCAGAGACTTTGTCTTACTCATCTTCATATCTGCAGTGCTTAGTACAGTGCTCGATAATCCTTAGTTGACCTATACCATTTAATAACATAATATTAATATTTAACACAGCTTTGTTCATGTTCTCATATATTATTTAATTTAATCCTTAAAACAACTCTCAAAGCTGGGTACTTTTATTATTATTATTAATTTACAAACAGGAAAACTGGAACTTGGATAGTTTTGACACCTTGAAGGTAAAACATCTGAATGGTAGAACCAAACTTTCATGAGATTTCTTGATTCAAGAATCTAATATATGTTCAATGACTTCACAGCTGCTTCTCTGAATATCATCCAAATAACATTGTTAGGGGAGAACACTTTATACATATCTTTCACTTGTATTTCCACATTAAGGAAATGGAATTCATTCTGCCCCAAGGGCAAAGGTGTGATTCAAGTGATTGGTTAAACTGAGAAAAACATACTGAACATTGATCATGCTCTGCTCAAATCAGCTCAACCCTCTTTTCCTCTGGGATCCAGATGCCCACAGATAGCACAAATTCTCCTTGGTAAGTAAGGAGTAATTCTATTTAAATTTGGGGTTCAATTAGGTGCTCACTTAGCTTTTGTGTTAGATACACTTTCCGACTGTAAAGCAGTAAATATAGTAATTAAGTGGACACCTTTTTCTCCATCTTACTTCCAATTTCTTACTAATTTTTCAGATTCCATGCAAGGTGTTATTTATTAGACCCCCACAAAGGTCCCAACGACCTTGAATAACTCAGGTTATTTTAAGAGTGATGTGGAGAGAGGATAAGTTGTGTAAAGATATTGGTCAGAAGAATCTTTAACTCTGAACTTCAGTGATAGCATCTGGAAGTTGTGACTGTCTAAAAGGCATCTAATAGCCACACAGAAATAATTCTGATTTTCATCTTATTATTAATTACCCAAGAGAAGTCAAGCATGTGTAGGGCTCTATCACTGGCATAGACATTAAAAGGATTCTCAAGATACTGTTAGGTAACTAAGTGATCTTTATTTGTCCTAAAAGTAACAAGAGGTGCAAGGCACCTTCCTAGTGAAGTTTTGTACTCGGGCAATAAGGTAAAGAAGGTATTGTACTTTCTTGCCATTCAATCAGTGGATTCCAGGTACCTAAAAAATTATATCTGATGTTACATGCTCATTATATTTAATGAAATCATGCCTTACTTTTTAAATTTTAAAAAGCTTTATTTTAAAAATGCAACTATGTCTTACTTCTTCTGATATACATATTTATTATGTAAAAATCACATAGAAAAAAATCTATATGATGTTTGGTGCACTTTCTCTTTTTTGTAGAAAGTTATACTGTTGGTGGGAATGTAAATTCGTTCAACCATTGTGGAAGATGATATGGCAATTCCTCAAAGATCTAGAACCAGAAATACCATTTGACTCAGCAACCCCATTACTGGGTATTTACCCAAAGGAATGTAAATCATTCTATTACAAAGATTCATGTACGCATGTGTTCTTTGCAGCACTATTCACAATAGTAAAGACATGGAATCAACCCAAATGCCCATCAATGGTAGACTGGATAAAGAAAATGTGGTACATATATACCATGAAATACTATGCAGCCATAAAAAAAAGAATGAGATCATGTGCTTTTCAGGGACATGAATGGAGCTTCAAGCCATTGTCCTTAGCGAACTAACACAGGGATGGAAAACCAACACCACATGTTCTTACTTATAAATGGGAGCTGAACAATGAAAACGCATGGACACAGGGAGGAGCAAAACACACATTGCGGCCTGTCAGGGAATGGGGTTGAGGAGGGAGAGCATTAGGAAAAATAGTTAATCCATGGTGGCTTAATACCTAGGTGATGGGATTGATAGGTACAGCAAACCACCGTGGCACACGTTTACCTGTGTAACAAAGCTGCACAACCTGCTCATGTACCCCACAACTTAAAATAAAAATAAATTTTTTTACACATTGCTTGAACAACTTTATGATCAAATTTTTCCTTCATCTAACTATGATATTATTTCATATAATCCCTTCTTTTCTGTAAAGCTTCTTCCATTATATTAGGCAATGTAGGAATAAACCAAGTTCACTTAAAAAATAAGTATTAGACTAAATCAGTTATCTAAGTTCATAAAATATTCCTGATTTGAATTTTATTTTCTGCTAAGATTATAAAAGTTGATACTTCAATTTATATAATGTAGAAAATTTCTTAAACTCCCTTCCTAGTACAAATATTCCATTGTTTTCTGAATTGTACAGTGTATTTAATCCTGAACTCAATAACTTGCAACAAATTTTTCCACACCAGGTCCTTTGTTTGTTTAATATACTTGACATATAAGAATAACTCAAAGGAGTTAATTGAGAAACACTAGCAACTAAAAAATAAATCTTGCCAGGAACTTTATTTCCCTCAAACTAAAATCTATTTCTGATGACAATATATACAGGCAAAAAAATTTCTATATATTGTTATGAAATCCAAAGACATTTTCTACTTTCTGTTTTACTGTCAACAGCTAGATTGGATTTTGCAGAGGTTAAAAACTTACAACATATATAATTTCTAAATCAGGGTTTCAAAAATTTTGAATAAATACGTTAATCAAATTTAGTTACTACAGGACTGATCAGAGTGATCTATAGATTGATATATGTTGCCATTCCTAGATGGAGATAATTGTGTGGGATTCCCCAAACTTTTTTGACCAAACATCTTGGGAGATAAGTTTGAAAAAACTCAGTTTAAAAAATACTGTTTTAAATAATCAACCTTGAGTGAGAAGTATTGACATGTATGTAAACCAAGTTTACTTTTCAATTTCATGTAAAGGTATGATTAGAAGCTAAGTGTATCAGTTTAGATTGTATATACTTAACGATGCCATTAAATTATTATGATGTATATAACTTATAGCTTAAAGACTCTGATAAATTTTTAGAGCATCTCAATGATATCGTAACTATTGGTATCCCAGTTTTCATACAGCCAAACCATAGCCAGATAGAAATATGATGGCTTTTAAAAAAAGAATAAATAATGTAACAAGAAAATTTTGTAAGGAACTAACTAGTAGCAAAAAGTACTATCCTGACCAAAGGTTACACCCCAAATTTAATATAGTATGCAAGCAATTTGACCTAGAAACTTTTTCCCTTGATTTAACTTGATTTATTCAGACAGATGTCTGCGCCACTTGAGAGAACATCTCTTATAAAAATCTAAAAACTACTAATGAAAGGTAACTATGATTTGAATATTTTGTACATTTTTCTCAATGTAGTTTTTAGCTATTGTGATATAGAGAATTATTTTTTTAAAAGATTGTCTTGTTAAGTTGACTTTTTGGGTATGGTAATTTGTCTATAAATTGTCATCAAATTACAAAACAACAACAAACCAAACATGTATTTTATTAACTATGTGATATGTTTTTTACCCTAAAATAATTACAGAAATTGCCTTAAATAAATAATTGTGCTAAAGCAAAGCTAAGATTTTTTAATATTTATTTTAATTTAAAATAAAATTTCCAATGTATAAACAGAATTGGTTACCTGACAAATATGCTTTCTGTTTCTGAAAAAAAAAAAAAAAAAAAACTATTTTCAAATAACTTTCTACTTGTTCTAAAGAAAATAATATTTTGTGTAAATGGCCTAAAAACTCTAAAACATTATATTGTCTATTGAGAAAATAAAGTCTGGAGTAGAAGATCAATTTGCTTCCAGTTCACATACATGTAAAAATGAAAAATTATACGTATACTAGGCCAACCCAGTATTTCATGTTTCCTCATGGAATTAGAGGACAAATAGAAAAAAAAAAGCCACTATTGTGAGTTTCAAATGCTTATACTAAATTTATTTATTTGATATTTTTATTAGACATATGAATATGCTGCAAAAACAAACAAGCAAGCAAACAAATAAAAAAACCGTAACACCCCCCAACACCCCCCCTCCACACATACACACAAAATCCTTGGGAATTATACACTTTAAAGCAATTTACACTTTAAAAGGTATCAACGAGTCTCTAAACATGTGGCCAAATATCTAATAGTTCTCTAAGTATAAGACAGAGTAATTTTTCAGAGCACAGTCTTTGAGGCAAACAGTTCTGGTTGCTAAGCCTGACTCTGCAATTGATCTATGTGACCTTAGGCAAATTACAACTTCTCTAAGCCTCAGTTTTTCCATTTAATATACTTAGTATAAAAATATTTACGTCTTTTCTTCAGGGATTACTATAGGTATTCGATGAGGCAATCATAGTAAATATCAATTACTACCATTTAACTTGTACTTAGTGTTTCTCAGTAATTATCTAAGACATATTGAATATAAAGTGCTTAGCAGGATGACACATATTCATAAATACAAGCAAATTTATTAAATGAATATAATTTTGTATACAATAAAAATTATACTCCCAATAGTGAACATTGGAATAAAATATTATGTATTGCTATAATTTAAAATATAGTTATTATTCCAGCAATTTTACTTCTCACTCTATGCCCCAAAGAATTGAAAACAGTGACCCAAACATATATTGTACACCAATGTTTATAGAAGCATTATTTATAATATCCAAAGGATAGAAATAACTCAAATGTCAATCAACAGATGAATGTGGTAACAATTGGAAAGTGGTATAGAGAAACAATGGAATATTATTCAGCCTCAATTCCGATACATGCTGCAACCTTGAAAACCTTACGCTATGTGAAATAATCGAGATACAAAAGAACAAATACTGTACAATTCCACTTACATGAGATGTCTAGAATAGGCAAACTCACAGAGACAGAAAGTAAAATGATAGTTTCTAGGGACTGAGAGAGAAGAGGGAATAGGGAGTTATTGTTTATTGGATACAAAGATTCTGTTTGGGATGATGCAAAAGTTCTGGAAATGGAGAGTGGTGATGGTTACACAACATTGTGAATGTACTTAATGCCATTGAATTATACACTTAAAAATGGTTAAAAGAGTAAGCTTTGTGTTATGTATATTTTAACCACAATTTCAAATGTAAAAGATTATTAAAACAGTCAAAGATAGCAATCTGTTTAAAGACAGTGTTTGAAGGCAGTTTTATATTTATTCCTGTTTTGTGTTTTTGAGAGCCTGGTGTATTTCTAGCACCAACATTTTCCCACATTGGATATTGATGATTCAAGGGTATGGGGCTGTGCCACACAGATTCACCTTTAGAACAGAAACTCTTCAGCAGCTGCTGGAATGTTAGGGGCTGACAACCCTCAGTTCTCAGCCCTGTCAGAAAATTGCCTTCAGGTGAAGAGCTATCTTGCCTGTGGTCAGACTCCCTTATCCAAGGAGAATTTCCTTCCAATAAGCAGTGAAAGAGGGAATAGAAAAACCTGTCTCCTAGCCATGACATGGGACAACTTGAGGGAGTGACATTTGGAGCTCCACATAGGATCCCCTGAGGTGTTTGTTGAAACCACACTGTAGTCTAGCTTCTCCCTCTGTTCAATCTTGTTTCATTATCTGCCTTTCAACAGATATTGAGTCTAGCACTCCCTACTAAACTTCTTTAATGCTCACTTCCCTCTCAGAGTAACTATTCATTGAAGAAAAGAGAATACTTAAACATTTTTAGGTCACTGGACACAAGGTCCTTGTTGACATTGAACTCTAGGGAGCTAAAGTGCCATCAAGAGCCCTCTGTTGCAGGAGGGCAAATATAGGGTTAAGTATCAAATGAAGTCTTGGCCAAAGTCTGGCTTACAATGGTCCACTCTGTTCATGAATCCTGTTCAGTGCTAATGGTCCCACTTGGCCAATGCCTGGCTTACAATGGTCCACTCTGTTCATGAATCCTGTTCAGTGCTAATGGTCCCACTTGGCCAATGCCTGGCTTACAATGGTCCACTCTGTTCATGTACCCTGTTCAGTGCTAATGGTCCCATTTCAAGTAGATTCTTAAGGAAGGGGCACATTAGCACTGAACTCTGTTTAAGTTAAGCAGAACCTCTAAACTGTTCTCCCCGTCAAGACTGCACATCACAAACAACTTTGTATTGCTTAAGGAATGGCAGAAATTATTGTCCTAAAGGAGACAGGGCTGGTAGTCTCTGCCCTATCCAGGAACCCCTACAAAAGCAGGTGGCTCCTGGATGACAACAGTCAACTACTGACTCAGTTAAAATTATAGCCCATTGCCTACTTGCCTTTGCTGTTCTAGATGGGCTATTTTTGTGAGCACAGATAAACACATCCTCGGGTTCATGGTATGAGGCCTTTGATCTGAAAAATGTGTGTGTGCTTTCAACTCTTCAGAAAAGAAGAAAAGAAACAATTAACATTTCCTTGGAAGTGATGATAGCATACATTTGCAGTCTTGGCCAGCACAATGTTAACACTTTCTCTATCAAAGAAATCTGGACTGGCCGCACATCCTGAAGAACATCCTGCTGGCACGTTGTACTGCTGACATCATGCTAATCGAACCAAATAAATAAGAAATGACAAGTATATTGGAGGCTCTAGTAAGACAGATGTGCTCCAAAGAGTAGGGAATAAACAAAAAAATTTTCAGGGGCCTGCCACATCCCTAACATTTTTAAAGGTCATGTGGTTTAAGGAATGTTGGGCCAACACCAAAGAAAAAGAAAAATTATTGCACCTCACGTCTCCCACTACAAAGAAGAAAGCATGTCACCTGATAAGATCCCTTAGGTTTTACAGGCAGCATACGCCAAAACCCAGGAATATTACTCTGGCCTCTGTACTGGGTGGCATGAAATGTTGTGAACTATGATTAGAGCATGGAGCATGAGAAGAATCCAGCAGCAGATCCAGGCTAGAAAGGGCAAGGACCTTGGCCACTTAGGACACGTGACCCAGTAGACCCTGTGATATTAGAGGTATCTTCAGAGAGAAAAGATGACGTGTAAGGTTCATGACAAGCCCAATAAGGTCATCAACATAGTCCTCTATGATTCTGAAGTCATCTGCAGAGGAGAATGCTTCACCTTTTGAAAAACAACTCTGGGTGTGTTTTAGGGTTCTGGTAAAGATGAGGTGCCTGACCATGGGTCTTTAAGTGAACATGTGGCCAGAACTGTCCAACATAAGCCAGTTCTCTGTCGGGCTCACCAGTTCAGCAAAGGGGGACTGACCTTAATCATGAAAAGACTTTAGGGCTGTGGTTAGCAAGGGATTATAGGGAGAAATATGTTTAGCCCCAGGGTATCCCTTTAAGCAAGTCTTGGTTAATAAGATAGTTCTACATATCTAGCCTTTTTTTTTCTTTTTTGAGATGGGGTTTCACTCTTGTTGCCTAGGCTGGCTCGCAGTGATGCGATCTCAGCTCACTGCAATCTCTACCTCCTAGGTTCAAGTGATTCTCCAGCCTCAGCCTCCCAAGTAGCTGGGACTACAGGCACCACTACGCCCAGCTAATTTTTGTATTTTTAGTAGAGATGGGGTTTTGCCATGTTGGTCAGGCTGGTCTCGAACTCCTGACATCAGGTGATCCACCTGCCTCTGCCTCCCAAAGTGCTGGGATTACAGGCATGAGCCACGGCACTTGGCCCATATCTAGCCTTTCAAGAGCCAGCAAAGCCTGTCTGTAAGATACTGGATGATAAGGTACCTTTTCAACAAATCATCCATTTAATTCATGGAGAGCATTCTTTTGGTGCATTAGAATTTATGTATAATTGAAGCACTCCACTTAGAAAATTGATACTAGCACCCGCTTGTATTCTGATAGTCGGTGACAAAACACAGGATCAAAATCTCATTTTTCTGTGTTTTAAATTTCAAAATTACATTATTTCTGCTATTATTATCTACTGTTTACATTGCAAACACTATTCTATGCCTTATATGCAAAATAGCCTAGAACTAATCTTGCAAGATATACATCAGCCTATCCTCAAAATAACCTTACAAGGTAGATACCATTAACTCTCATTAACATTTGCAAATACTGAGCCTCAGAGGGATTCAAACTGCCTGTAATTACCCAACTTGCAAGTGGCAGAACTACTATGAACGTGAATCCACACGTTACTAAAATTTCCTGAAATTTTCATTTTCTCAGAAGTTGTAATTTAGTCCTAACTAAGAAAAACTAAAATAATGCCATAAAAGCATAAAGTTTTTTTTACATTAACCAGACCAGGAATTACGGTGTAGCGGTAGAAGTAGTAAAAGCAAAACCTGAATTGCAGAAAACTAGAACAAAGAATAGGTAGGAAATAGCTACAGCATGGATAAAATCTCCTCCAAGAAGCATGGCTTTGTAGAGATTATATGATAGCTGGAGATGCAGCTTGGATCCAAGAAAGTTATTTGTAGTTGTGTATGAATTTTATTTTGTTTTGCTTTTGTAAAAGTAGAGTAGGCCATGCCTGTATCCTGATTCAAAGGATTCCCTAGAGAGAAAGAGACTGAAGAATAAACAGAAGGAAAAGTTAATGAAGCAAGTTCTCTAAGAAGACAGAAAAGAGTGAAATGTGGCAAATCTCTGATACAAAGTTATACTTCTTCACTGCAGTGCTTCTCAATGCCAGGTTACCACACCAGGTTCAGCCTCACTTGAGAATTACTAGCTTTGCAAATTATCAAGCTCCATTCAAGACCTGCTGAACCAGAAATTCTCTGGTAGGGCCCAGCAATCTAAGGTTTAACAAGCCTTCCAGGTGATTCTCACCTATACTAAAGTTAGCAGACCACTGCTGCATTGTGTTAACAGGCAAGAAAAAAGCCAGGTGCAAATGGATGTGGACTTACAGGGACTCAGCAGAGAAAGTTTTGGTGGAGTTTCTCATCTATTGTATCTCTCAGTCATTAGGCATTTTCTACCTTCAGGACCTACTTTTTCCACACTCCCTCTCCCCATCCAGCAAAAAGGCAAGAATTTTAGCTGACTTCTCTTTGAAAATGAAGACTCAAAAGAGGATGGGAAGCTATCACGATCAAAGCCCAAGGAGTTCAAGACTGGGTTACACAACCATCAGGTCAGCAAGGGCAGAGCAGAGTAGGTCCCAAAACCCATGGCAGATCCTAGGGTGACTTTTCTTTTTAAGCTAAGTGCTATCTTAGAAAGGAGAGAAGGTTTAGTTTAGTCTGAAAGTCTGAGAATTTTTATCTAAAGAGATTAAACTTTACATTAAAACACTATTACACTTTTGCTCAAACTATGTTTAAAATGAATTTGGGCAACCCCCCGCCCCCAACCCGGCCCACCCCTGCTGCAACACACAGAAAGTCCAGGTTTCTAAGTTCAGACTGGTAGTAGACAAAAATAAGTGGACTATATTTTTGCTTTAGATTTAAATTGTAGTGTGAGTAAATCTGTGACACCATTTTCTATATTTAAGAAAGTAACTTACATAAATTAGAGGGAAAAAAAGAGATGCAATGTTCAAGTTAATGCATATTTCACCATGCTATTCTTGGCAAAATTATTAATATAAGTTTATATAAGTTTATTATGTATTATATAATGAACATGAAAATCCTTTAGAGGGTAAAAATGTATTTTTTTCTGTGACAGAAGAATATGCATTAAAATGCAGAAGAGAATAGAAACTGCCTGAATCAATTAAACTTAAAAATTAGTCAAATACATTTTAAGGAACATAAATAGCGTAAATGTAACAAATTTGTTAATTAAAAAGCCTTTTTTGTGTACTGAGATATGATGTATATGTTAATACTCAACACAGGGGACAATCTGGTTTTTTAGACTTGTGTTGTATACACGTATGATATCCATACCAATTAAATGGTTACACATGTTTGAATGTGTCTAATGGATGTTAACTTACATGCAAGTTCTATACAGAATGAAACAAAACCAAGAGTGTTCAAAGCAGGATATTTCTAGAAAAATGCTGCAAAAATTATTATAGGAAGAAGAGGATGCCAGATTGCAAAATTTAAGGGATTGTCTGTTGCCCAAGAAAAATCAGCATTTTAAAACAAAAACCCAATTTAAAAAAAGATGTTTTTGTATCAGAACAGAGTATTTAAGTGTAAGCATATCTTCTTTGCAACCACAAAGGTAAATTTCATATACAACTTGACCACCATTTACTTTCTCTCTCCTAGACTTCAAATTAATTTGCTACATTTGATTTTTTATCAGCTTGGGTGAATTTATAATGAATTTATAATTGCATTTGTGATGTAATGGGTTGGACAATTCTGATAACAGAAAAATTATGTTATCTAAAGGAGACAATAAAATTATATGTTGGTAATGAGAATGGGATTTTGCTTGTACCATTCTGTACCCTGCTGCAATCTTGCATCAAGCCCCTTTGAGTTACACATGCAACTCCTATTACCACTAATTGCAGTTTCACTACACAGACACATCAAAAAAAAAGAAACAGATCTCCTTTGTGCTGTAGGTTTTGTAATCCTTTTTATATTGTATAATGAGATCCCATTCTTCCTTCACATTTTAGGTATCGGATGTTCTTATTCCAATATTTACCTATTTCCAGTTTTCCTTTATTCTTTGAAACTCCTGGAAAACGTTCAGATAGATGTATTAAAATGAAAATAGTTAATTATACTTTTCAGAATATTATTCTTGATTCTAAAATGAAAAGAAAACCTTGTGAAGGCATATGTCTTTTTATCTTTAGTATTAATATAGTTATAAAAACAATCTAGAAATTGAGATCGATATAGGAATTTAATAATGTAAAAATGCTCAAAAATTACTTCAAGATTTGTGGTCATATGGATGTAACTTTTTTCTAGTTTGAAATATAATAATTATTAAACAATATTATGGCTCCCGTGCAGAGTATTGAAATGAGGGTACTTCGGTTCTGCTGTTACGCTATGCCCTTATCCTTTCTGAAAATTCTCAGGCTTTGGTACACAAAAATAAAATCTGTACTCTACGGAACCTTTCAGTATCAATGAGAGACCACATACACAGGAAAGGCAAGCATTCATGTCCCTCCATACCTACTCTGCCATGTTCCCCATCGGAGATGGTACCACCGCCAATTCTATTGCATAGGCCAGAAACCTAATAGTCACCCCTTCCACCCCCATTTCCTCTGCTGTTTGTTCCACCTCTATCATGGACTCTGAGTAGTTTTATCTTCTAAAGAGCTCATGATTTCAACAACTTTTCTTATCACCATAATCAAAGGTTAGCAAAGCTCCTTTGGCTTCATTTCTGGACTATTGCAGAGACTCCAAAGTAGGATGTCTCTATCCAGTCTACCCATTTCTCTCTTCTCTTCACATTGAAAATGTATCTTGCTGAAAACTCAAACATCAAAATTCAAACCTCCTTCCTGATTAAAATATTTCAATGGTTCCTCCTTACTTTTCAGATAAAGTCAAACATCCTACAAGCTTCTAGCCTGGCCTGCTTCTCCACCAAGTGTTGTATTGAACTGCGCTGGCTCTTTGGGCTGGTCTTTTCTCCTTTTTTCCTATTTGGCATGTTCTCTCCGACCACAGGCCTTGGCACACACTTCCCCTTCTACCTGAAGCTTGTTGCTGACCCTTTCCCAACATATAGGTGCACACATGCCCACACACATACTCCTTTAGAACCTCATTCGTTCTTCAGATTTGCAGTACAAATCTTACTTCCTCAAATATCTGTGATTTCTCATATCAGGTAAAATACATTCTCCTAGTGCTCTGTACTTCTCAGGAGTCCTTCTTCTTTCACTTATTTTAACAAACATTTAATGAATAATAAATGATGGGATAAGTAGGCATGATTCCAGGCACTGGGTAGCAATAGTCAATTAGATAAGATCCTTGCTCTCTGGGGCTTCTATTCTAGTGGAATGCATGCAAAAAATAAACCAAAAAGCAACTCAACAAACAAATACATGCTATGATGAAACTATAATAGGATAGTGTGGTAACAACTGTTGAGGAGAAGGAGCTTCTCTAGGGAGAGATTTTGCTGAGACTTCAATGATGAGTCAGTTCCATTTCCTTATTTGGTAGGTAGATTAACTTTTATTTCTCTGTCAACTGTAAAGTCCATGAGAGAAGTAGCTATGGCAATTTGCCCAGTAATTCTATATCTTAGAAGGTACTCTGGAAATATTTCTGAATAAATAAATGAAGGAAAAATCACAAGTTTTAGCTCAAGCCTATCTGAATTCAAGTCTTGGTTCTCATCTTCAATTTGGTCAAATTACTAAAATCCCCCATCTTCAATTTCCTCATTCTACTGATGAAAATAATAATGCCTAACTATCTATTAAATTATTATATATATCTCAGCCATCAGCTTATGATTTTAACTACTGTAAATCCAAAGGTGATAGGATTAACTATCGTAATTCCTAATTCAGTGTTTCTCCTCTCATGTCTGAATCAAGATGATTTTTTTTTTTTTTTTTTTTTTTTTTTTTTTTTTTTTTTTTTTTTTTTTTTGAGGCAGAGTCTCGCTCTGTGGCCCAGGCTGGAGTGCAGTGGCCAGATCTCGGCTCACTGCAAGCTCCGCCTCCCGGATTTACTCCATTCTCCTGCCTCAGCCTCCCGAGTAGCTGGGACTACAGGCGCCCACCACCTCGCCCGGCTAGTTTTTTGTATTTTTTAGTAGAGACGGGATTTCACTGTGTTAGCCAGGATGGTCTCGATCTCCTGACCTCGTGATCCGCCCGTCTCGGCCTCCCAAAGTGCTGGGATTACAGGCTTGAGCCACTGCGCCCGGCCAAGATGATTTTTTAAAAATTCAATGAAAGCCTCTAGCATTTAGTTTTCTCATTTGTTAATTAAAATAACAACACCTATGTCTCATGATTATTTTGAGAAATGAATGATGCATTAACCTATTAAAAATCTTAGTTCAGTTTCTGGAGTGTTAGAGACAAATTTTTATGTTATTTTATTATAAAAAGTACATTGGAGTACACAAGAGGAAAAGCAGTACATAAGTTCACAGAATTATTACTAGACAACAGTTTTTAAAATGATTTTTCTGTGAAAAGAAATAACTAATTTAGATTCTTATAGTGTGTATATATGTGTGTGTGTGTGTATATGTATATATGTACTTCCTGAGGGAATATCATACATACTAATATTAACGTAGTGTTTACAAAACTCCTCTGTAAATATTCTTTCTTTAGACCCTCAATAAGAAACTTGGAAGGCAAGTATTGCAAGTTATAAGGAACGTCGTGTGTGAAAGAGCTAAAAGGCAGTGGCCAGACTCTTAGGTTACATACCTTATCCTGTTACTAACAGTAAGCAGTGCCCTGATTTGTCAGCAGGTGTTGGTACTGAGGATTTAACTCTCAGCTCCTGGAGAGGCAGAGAAAAGGAAAGAAAAGGTAACCTCATTGCTACTTCCAGAGTGTGGCACTGGCAACATGATCAGTTGGTGATAGAAGACAGATTTGTACCTTCACACTCCCGTAGTCTTTTACGGTTCACTGCCTAAGCCTGCTTGAAACTCTACATTTACTTAATCCTTCCAGCAGAGAACAATCACTGTGAGTTTTCCCACTGACATACTTTTATTTGCTGAAAGTTCATTCTTTGCAGGTTGAAAATATAAAAATTTAAAGGGACAGTTTTATAACTACTATAAATCACCTCCTTTATCCCACAGGAAAAAAAAAGTACCCAACCTCAAGAATTGTTTAAAAGTATTTCCAGAAAATTTATTCTATATAATATATAAATACTTTGAAAAAATGAAAATAAAACCAAGGAAAGAGCTAACTTTGCATTTTCACAGATCAAAATGTTCATTCAAGTAGTATTTGTTGAAACATGGCAGTGTATATGGTGTGAATGATGCTATATTCACCATACTCTGTGAAAATCTGATAAAAGGGCTTGGAATATGACTAAAATTTTTTGTTTGATCGAATTTTGAGTTTCTATGATAATGTCAGTAAATCACAATCTCTAGTCCAACATTTTGTAAATATTTCCATTTAATACTGAATGCTTACATTTCTGAAAATGAACTATTTGTACATTATCTTACAGAGAACAAATTGTAGGTGAAGGAAATATGACTAAAGTTTTTCTGTTTATTCTCTAATGTTCTATGAATTAATGATTCTATGATACCTGATCACGTGGTTAAAATCCACAAATGTTTTATGTCTGTGATATTTCAATTTAGAACAAAGAAGTTTAGGAATTATAATAATATTGCAATGTTCTCCACAAGCTGACACTAGAGAACTTTGGATAACTGGGTTTTCCTTGGTCCAGGCTGAATTTTGAAATGTCACGATGAGAATATGGCAAAGGTGAAAGATCCTTTCAGATGTAAGTAAACTCCTAAATCAGTTGATTTTGAGTTCATCAAAAGGGAGGGAGATTATCCTGGGTAGGTTTGACTTAATCAGATGAGAACCTTCAAAGAGACTCTCCTAAAGATCTCCAGAAAATAAACTGCCCTATTGTTAGAGGGCCTTCAGGGAGCCTCTGGGAGGCAAGTGGGGTACCTTACAGATGACAGCATGGAAATGGGGACCTCAGCCCTACAACTGCAAGGAGCTGAATTCTGCCAACAACCGTGTGAGCCTGAAAGAGAACCCTGAACCTAGGAAAGGAACGCAGCCTGATGACACCTCGTTGATTATCGAATGAGTCCAGGCTAAGCCATGCCTGGAATCCTGACACCCAGAAACTGTAAAATAGTAAATGTATGTTGTTTAGTCCGTTTGAAAAAAAAAGAGCTATTAATGAGTTGTGACTCCTACTTTAGCTATACCCACATAATTTCTTGGGTTTACCACTTACTACACAGCCACTGTGTTTCAGGCAATGTGCTAGATACTGAAGACTACGTGTTTTAGTGTAAGGGAAACCATTAAATAATCAGAGTGTTTCCTCTCTGATTCAGACAAACATAGTGCAAGTGTAGTAGTCTCTCCCTAATCTCTGCTACTTCACCCCAGCTTCACCCCAACACATCCAAGCTTGATGAGTGCCAGGCGGCAGGGCAGTCCTTTCCTCACTCAGTTACATAGAGTATATTTTTATAAAGAGGCAGGGCATAAGTAGCTTGTGTCCTGGGAATCACAACACAGACTTTTTACTGTCTGCTTATGTTGTTATTATTATTTTTGAGACTGAATCTCGCTCTATCGCCCAAGCCGGAGTTTATTGGTGCAATCTTGGCTCACTGTAGTCTCTGCCTCCCAGGTTCAAGCGATTCTCATGTCTTAGCCTCCCAAGTAGCTGGGATTATAGATGCCTGCCACCACACCTGGCTAATTTTTGTATTTTTAGTAGAGACAGGGTTTCACCATGTTGGCCAGGCTGGTCTCGAACTCCTGACCTCTAGTGATCCACCTGCCTCGGCCTTCCAAAGTGCTGGGATTACAGGCGTGAGCCACCATACCCGGCCTTTTTATGTTATTTTTCCAACTTCTTAAAGTTCTACATGTTACAAAATGCCTATTGGACTTAGAATACTTATTTTTATTCTGATGTAATTTCCTTCCATGACTTAAAAAACTTACTTTCTTGTTCTAATTGCCCCAGACTTACCTCTGAAGTCCAATTTGTCTCCTTAGCAAGTCTTACTGGGTGAATTGCACTGAAGCCACCTTGCCAGTGCTGGGACCTCTTTATTAAACCTGTCCCTATTGCCTCTTATGCTACCTCATAGTTGAAGGCTATTAATAAAGGCAAATCATTAGTAACAGCAAATATAATTCATTCATTCTTCAGTCTTTTTCATCCCTTGTCATTAGAAATTGCTCTTTACTTCCCTAAAAGACTGGGACCAGATGTTATCTTGGTAACATTAGACATTTTTGGTTCCAAAATTAATTTTGAGACAAGCTTGGGATATTTTAGTCCAGTCATTTCTGTGATAAAATGAGATTTTTGAGATTTTAACCTAAGTTGTTTTTATTTTCTTCCCGTATTACCCCTTTCTTCCCTCTGCTCTCACCCACACTAAACATGGAGACCCCTGCATTTCTTTACCTTAAAAGGCATTTGAAGCAGGCTACAAAACACAACCAAAAAAAATGATATTTACTTACCTTTTTAGCAATTTTGTCCCCAAAAACATAAGTCTGTATTGGAATCCGTAAGAAGAGAAATATGAAGTGAAAATATGGTGTCTAAACTGGGAAGACATTTTCCAGGGCTGAGTTAAGGACAGCTGAGAAGGCAAAGACTGTGAATCTTGGAAACAGAGGGCATGTGTCTTGCTCACCTGCAGTGCCACCAGGAAATTAGCAAGTTCCCAGTGAGGAATGTGGGCAAAGGCTTTTAGCAAATGGGGCCAAACATAGCCTCACAAACAGCCTGTGCTCCAAGAGCAGCATAGAGACACAGCATACACATTCCTCTTTCTAAAGCTTTTCACCAGCCCTTTCACCTGCCCAAATGCCCTCCCTTCTCTCAGCCTATCCATATCACACTCCTCCCAAACCCCTCTTAATCCACTTAGCCTCTCTCTTAACCTCTGCCCTTGTGTATGATCACTCCATTGAACACCTCCCCAATTTTATTGGTGTCACTCATTCAGCACTTAATCCTACTGCCTGCTAGTCTGTCATCTAATGCTGTGTATTATTTAACTTTTCACTCATTTATCAATTTAAATTAAAATGCAAATTTTTGAGTTGAGAACAAGGTTTTAAATTCTTACTTTATTACAGTGGTACCCACAAAAATTAATAGAAATGATGTACAATGAAAGAATACTAAAGGTGTTCTAAGAAGAATCATGCTATTCTAGCTCCCAAATCAATCTTGAAATACCTATAAAATAGAATTTTATGCTCAAACTACAATCACATTAGAGTTTTACACATAAAAATGCAATATTACAGAATCACTCTTACCTAGAGGTACAAGGTGAAACACAAGTGATTTTTAGGGTAGTGAACGTATTCTGTATGATAGTGTAATGGCAGATTCATGGCATTATGTATTTGTCAGAACCCATAGAACTATACAACACAGAGTGAACCTTAATGTAAACTATGGACTTTAGTTAATAATAATGTATCAGTAGTAATTCATCAAATGTATCAAGTGTACTACACTCTTGCAGGATGTTAATAATAAGGAAACTGTATGTGTAGGTAGGGAGGAGGGTATATGGGAACTGTATTTTCTGTAAACGTAAAACTTCTTTTTAAAAAAGTCTGTTATAAAAAACACATTATAAAATCACTCCTACCTAGAAGCATGCTGTTCCAAGAATGTATAAAATCTCTCTTAAATAATTTTTTAAAAACAAAAAAATGAATATTTTGTATCCTGATTTCTTTCATTTCTGATGGCCCTTTTGCTCTCTATATTGAAATGGATATTTTATTACAACAGCAAGATAGCAGCAGTTGTTCACTCATGGCTAGCCATATGTGTACTATAGCAAGATCATCATATCTTATTTCTACTTAAAAATCATGCCTATTACCTGCTAATTGCCATGTATTGATTTACTTAAGCATCCATGGCTGCTGTATGAGAAAGATAACACTTGGCTCTAGGGGGTCTGAAAATTCTTTACACTGTCAGGGACCTTCACTGAAAGGGTAATTAATCTGAACCTCCGGATGGCATTAAGAGACTTAGACCTTTCATTCTTTGTGAAAAGCCTCATCTTTAGTGATGTGAGCACACAGTTCTATTTACTGAGAAAACATTTTGTATTAACTTATCTCCTTCACTTTTATGATCAGCTGCCAGAATTGCACGTTTTCTGTATCCAAGGAAAAGAAAAGGAGACAAAAAAGATTTAGTATATTCCAAGCAATTTGTGTTTTCTCGGGGATGTGTCTGCTCATAAACAGAGTAACCTTGTTGGCAATGGCCAAGCCACTCTATTTTCTTGTCTAGTTTTTTCATATGCACAATGAAATAATAAAACCTGCTAGTTTAGGATATTAAAACAATAAAAAAAATTAAAACTGTTTTCTTTTTTTTTTTTTTCTTTTTTGAGATGGAGTCTTACTCTGTCACCCAGGCTGGAATGCAGTGGCGTGATCTCAGCTCACTGCAACCTCCGCCTGCTGGGTTCAAGCAGTTCTCCTCCCTCGGTCTCCTGAGTAGCTGGGACTACAGGCATGCGCCACCATACCCTACTAATTTTTTTTTGTATTTTTAGTAGAGATGGGATTTCACCATGCTGGACAGACTGGTCTCGAACTCTTGACCACGTGATCTGCCCGCCTCATCCTCCCAAAGTGCTGGGATTGCAGGCGTGAGCCACTGCGTCCGGCCGATATTTAAAACTTTTATAAGCCTAGCATTTCTGTTTTGTTTGTCTTTGTTTTTGCTTTTAAACAATCACTCGAGAGTTAAAATATGTCTAGATTATCTTTCAAACTTTTTCACTTCTTTATTCTTCGATTGTCACCTGGTTTCTCAAAACATGCAAGAGAAGTAGGCATAGTGACAGAAACATGAAAAAAAAGCCAATGCAATGAAACATCAAATAACATACCTAAATTTTTTAAAACATGGACATTTTTCCTGATACAAGTGTTCTTCAATGTGTTCTAGTAATTGTATTTTGATGTCCAATAGGAAAATGCAAAAATAATTTTTCTTTTAATAAACATTGTTCTATGTGCCTTTGGTTTGACTGATACTTGTAACTTGCCAAATGACGTCTTAAGAAAAAAAAAAAAAAAAAAAAAAAAAAAAAACCAGAACTACTGATTACAAATGATTCTAACAAACCAGGCAAAGAAAGTATAGGGGACATCTCAGTGTGTTACCTAGCAGGAAAATTCTTGACTTCCAGATTGTCTCAGGCAATCTATTTTAGTCAAACTCAAGTGCATTTCTAGTCATTTTCTTTACAGATCAGCACGTTGCCAAACTAATTGAGGATTCCATGGCTTTAAGAATCCTGAAATAAGCCATCTTCTTCCCTCCCATGTATTTTTTTTTATTTTTTATTTTATTTTTTTGCAGAGCTGACACTTCTGCTTCTTTATCAAGTGCCACTTCTGGAACTACTCTCGTGTCTCTTCCTCTTTTTATTTCCCTCAGAGGTTTCACGAGGTTACATTTTTGCATGTTTATATGCATGCATTATTTTTCACTTCAGTGAAAGTCAATAGCTACCAATGGATAGTTGGGGCTAATTTGCTGTGGAATAGCATAACATATTTGCACCTGTAGGAACACACATTTATGTTGAATTGCCTGACTTAACAGTGAGCAATAAATACAGAATAGGGTTATGGGGAATGGGATATGAAGTAGTAGGCTACAACCAGTTACAATAGTGTTTAAGCACATTAGCAGGGTAGAACTAAGGGTCCTTTTGAATCTGGCATACATGAACTAATGACAGCAGAGCATCAGTGAGCCATGTCTTCTCCATCTGTGGTTCATACGGGAAAGGAGAGTGGATGGAGAAAGGGAGGATGGCAGAGGCCAGCAGGAGACAACCACATACCGGGAAAGTAAAGTTACAATACATGGAGCAGTGCTCAAAGAAGATCTCTGCTCCCAGTCTCCATCTTTTTGCTTTCAATATGCATAGCCTTGGCTTAGCGTCCTCTACAGAGATTGTTAGTGTTTACAAGAAGGGTAAATGCCAATGTGGAGAAGCACAAGTAGTATAAGCAGAGTCCTGCTTCTCCCAATACCTAGAGTTTCTATATCACCCAAAGATAGTGGTTACCAAACTTATTCTCCCCATGCTATATTAAAGAGTTATAATAATTAATACTAATAGGATTATAAAATGAGTTTGAAAAATCACAAATTCACTGAATTCAGTTATGCATTGCCCTGTACATGCATCCTAGTTACAAATGTATATGAATCAAAATTGTACATAATTTTTTTTCCTAATTACTATTACCTCAGGTAGGTAAGATTAGAGGATGTTAGAGAAAAAGTCTTAGAACAAGTGAATAGGTGACGTAGGTCAGGGTTAAGGGACCAAAATATGTTAGCAAGCAACTTCTACCAAATAGTTGCTTTGTACCATAGCATAGCTATCAAGACGCTTACAAATTGTAGAAGTCTTTAAAAACTGTGAAAAATAAGATGAAAGAGGTGTAATGTGACCTTTGCCCCAGTGGATTTACCATACGCAGGGTTTGATCTGCAGAATAAGAGAGAACATCTAATTTGTAGAAATAGACCCACATGAACTAGCACATAGTGTATGGTATGTGAAACAGAATATCAACTCATTAATTTGCTGGCATCAAGCTGACCAGAATACTTACATTGGACAACTACAACAGTGAACTTGGCATCATAACAAGTTTGTTTATCCTAAGCGACTTTTAGCTAAGGTAGCTTAAGGTGTTTTCACATACAAGACAGATACAATAGCCAAAGAAACCTT
The DNA here is from genome assembly GCF_047675955.1 of Chlorocebus sabaeus. Classification (NCBI taxonomy): domain Eukaryota; kingdom Metazoa; phylum Chordata; class Mammalia; order Primates; family Cercopithecidae; genus Chlorocebus; species Chlorocebus sabaeus. The sequence continues at coordinate 41,558,913 of NC_132910.1, read as the reverse complement.
CCCACTCAAGGCAGCTTAGCAAAGATTCATTCCACCAAGAGTAGTGAGCAGATGCTCTGTCAATGTGTGTTTCTGAGTCTTTCCTTTCCATACCCTTCCATGGCTCAGCACCCTTACTCTCTTCCCATAGCCTTTCTCCAAATAGGATAAACCAATTACTTCTCTATGTAGCAGATTAGACACACAAACAGTATTGTCTCTGAAATGATTCTCAGATCTCTTGTGTCCTAAACATTAACTTATACTTTTATGAACAATATCTTGATTTTTTAATGCAGATGGCTGATGTAGCAGTTTAATTTGGATTTGATAAATTGAACTCCCTTAGGGCAATCTTATTTATAATTATGTTGTGAGTATGTCACCATAACCCCTATTATCCTAACAGTGATACTAGTTAGCAGAAAATTTTCTTATTTGCAAATGCCAACATAAATGCAGAATAAATAAACATGGAATATCATGTTAAAAATTGTATATCAACCCCTGGAAGGCAGATTGGTAGGAGGCAGGTTGGTAGAAGGTTGCGGGAGGTGTAGGTATCTGATAGAGATTTTTATCCTACCTTCAGCATGTTTTAACTCTATGAACTTTGATAGGTTATTTAAACTCTGTTTCTTCATTTCAAAAATTGGAGGCAGTGAAAATAATAATTGCTTCATAGAGGTGTTATGAGGATTAAATGCAGCTAATGTCTCTTGACACAAAGTAAATACTGAATCGATGTTACTCCTTACTCATTACAAACAAAATGGTTATAACTCAAGCTGATCAATGTCTCTAAGCATTCAAAAAAGTTTTCCTTTTCAAAAACCTAAAAAAGATCCTTACAGGTCTGAGTACCAATTCTGGTGCCTTATTTCTATTCCTTGTTCTTGACAAAGTTGTCTTAGTCTCAAGATCTTTTTCAAATAAGTTATAATCATTATAATAAAGACACAGGATCCCAAATTATTTCATTCCTTTCTCAAAAGAAAAAGGCTTTTATGTGGAAGTAACAGCTATTTTGGTAGATTACAATTGTCTGACATTCTCTAAACTTTTAGATCTAAATTACAGCTTCTCATTTTCCTATTTGAACAAATTAGGATTATTGCGAGGGGAGGAGGGCAGAGAAGGTGCACGCTACCAACATCAGTCCCAATACTTTGCACAGAAAAATCAATTCTTATCCTCCTAACAATAAACAAGAAGGCTATCTACTTAGTACTTCTTTCTCTGGCAATGTGCCTGCTGAGCTCATATCTGCTAGATTACAAGAATCCTATGAGTCAACCCTAAGATGGAATGAATTGGTAGAAGGTGGACAAAGAGAACTTTGTGTTCCTTGTCTCCCAGTTCTAGATTCTAAATTACTTCCCAGGAGGAAGAGTTATACCTATAATTGGGAGAAGGTCGTATTACATATTATCTAATATGATTCACTTCCCTCATCCTGAAACTCTAAAAGATGCTAAGTTTCTGGCAACTTGGGTCTCAGAGATCTACAGTTTCTGTGATTTATTTCAAGAATATTGCATTGAAACCACCCTATCACGGTGAGGTTTAGATTCTAAATTAATAAAGAAATGACAGGTGGACACTTTTTAGACCCATACCGTATTAGTTCATTTTCATGCTGCTGATAAAGACGCATCCACGACTGGGCAATTTACAAAAGAAAAAGGTTTAATGGACTTACAGTTCTACATGGCTGGGGAGGCTTCACAATCATGGCAGAAGGCAAGGAGGAGAAAGTTACATCTTAGGTGGATGGCAGCAGGCTAACAGAGAGAGTTTGTGTAGGTAAACTCCTCTTTATAAAACAATCAGGTCTCCAGGCATGGTGGCTCACACCTGTAATCCTAGCATTTTGGGAGGCCGAGGTGAGTGGATCACCTGAGGTCAGGAGTTCGAGACCAGCCTGACCAACATGGAGAAACCCCGTCTCTACTAAAAATACAAAATTAGTCAGGCATGGTGCCGCGTGCCTGTAATCCCCGCTACTCAGGAGGCTGAGGCAGGAGAATCGCTTGAATCCAGAAGGCAGAGGTTGTGGTGAGCCAAGGTCATGCCATTGCACTCTAGCTTGGTCAACAAGAGCAAAACTCCGTCTCAAAACAAAAAGCAATCAGGTCAATCAGGTCTTGTGAGACTTATGAGAACAGCATGGAAAAGACTTGCCCCCATGATTCAATTACCTCCCACCGAGTCCCTCCCACAACACATGGAAATTCAAGAAGAGATTTGGGTGAGGACACAGTCAAACCATATCACATGCCTTCCTCTATCAGTTTTTTAGACCCATGCCTTCTTCTACCAAGCAATGGAGAGAGTTTGAATGTAACACACACCAAATATCGTTCTCTTTTTTTTTTTCTTTTTGAGATGGAGTCTCACTCTGTCGCCCAGGCTGGAATGCAGTGGTGCAATCTCAGCTCACTGCAACCTCTGCCTCCCAGGTTCAAGCAATTCTCCTACCTCAGCCTCTCGAGTAGTAGTTGGGATTACAGGCACCCACCACCACTCCCGGCTAATTTTTGTATCTTCAGTAGAGATGGGATTTCACTATGTTGGCCAGGCTGGTCTCCAACTGCTGACCTCAGGTGATCCACCCACCTCGGCCTCCCAAAGTGCTGGGATTACAGGCATGAGCCACCATGCCCGGCACCAATATCATTTTCTTAAGGATGCCTCTTGATTATCATCCTGTCATTTACATCTTCCTTTATAAGGACCTATTAGCTTCCTTTCATTTATCCTCCATGGTATACATTATACTATTCATAATCCTTTGACTAGTGTCTTAGTTCTATGTACTCTGTTAAAATTCAAGTGTTTTTGTTGAAATTAGGAAGGAAATTATTGAAAAGATTCTAGTATTTGTCCAAGAATGAAGAGCTGATCAACTAGGCCTCAGTGCAGACTAGATCCAGGACAGTTATAGAGATCACAGCAGCCAGAGCTTGCCTGTCTTCCAGTAAGCACTAGTGTAAAAATATTTAGCTCCACATAATTTCTAAAAATCTTCAGAAAGGGAATCACTGGCCCACTGTCTCTGCTACCCCTCATCAGACCAATAATAATGGCTGACCAGAACATGAACAATCATATTTAGCTTATCCTAGGGTACATTCATTTACCTAAATGATGATGAAGAGAGGTACTGGCAGACAAAAGCAATTCCTACTCTCACTATGAGTTCCGTAAGAACAAGAATTGTGTATATGTGTGTATTGCATGGACATCTTCATCAGTAGAGATATCTGTTGTATAAAGTGTGTTCAATAAAAGTTTGTGGAATGCCATATGCAAAAATCAACTCCAGATGGATTAAAAACTTAAATGTAAAACCCCAAACTATAAAACCTTTGGAAGACACCTTAGGCAATACCATTCAGGACATAGGCATGGACAAATATTTCATGATGAATATGCCAAAGTAATTGCAATAAAAGCAAAAATTGACAAATGGAATCTAGTTAAACTAAAGAGCTTCTCCATAGCAGAAGAAACTATTAATTGAGTGAATAGACAATCTACAGAATGGGAGAAAATTTTTGCAAACTATACATCTGACAAAGGTCTAATATCCAGCATCTATACGGAACTTAAATTTACAAGAAAAAAACAACTCCCTTAAAAAGTGGGCAAAGGACATGAACTGACACTTTTCAAAAGAAGATACATGCAGCCAACAATCATATGAAAAAAAGCTCAATATCACTGATAAGTAGAGAAATGCAAATCAAGTGAATGCTTGGAAAAAACATCTGGAGAAAGAAAAAACAAAGGGACCAAACAAAAGGAATAGGATTCTTGCAAAGAACCAGCTAATATAATACTGTACATTTATGGGTTTCTACTCTCAAAATCAAAGCAGAAATTCTTAAACAATCAATTATTTTCTTTTGACTCAACATAATCATTCTAGACTTAATGATATTCCAATTACTTTTCCAGGGTATAATTATTCATAATAAACATAACACTGACATGTCAGAAAACATATATTTTCAGAAATATTGTTCAATTTTGATTGTTGGTGAATTTCAGCAGTTATGCCTTCCACCACCAAGTTTGTCAAGCCCACAGTTCTCTTCTCTTTGGCAGTAACGTTTAGAATGGGGTCCCTGCCCTCATGATTCCAAGACTTCTAATATCTGGCCCTAAAAATCCTTACTATGAAGTACACTAGCATTTAATATAACATGAGCTCTGTGAGACTACAGCATTTCTTTTGAATACAGTCTATATAAAATAGTGCTATATAAATAATCGTTAATAAATACATGTTGAATAATTGGTTAAATCAATAAATGAATAGATTTACTCTGAGAGCATTTCTTAAAACCAGCTCCCATAGATTTGGATGTTGATCTAGGATTACCATACACAGTGAATGAGTGATGGGAACACTAATGGTGAGAGTCTGGAAGCTTCCAATTGATGCAGTGATTTCCCCTTCAGTGCAATTGAGATTCTGCCAAATGAATCAAAAGGCTTTAGAACATAAGCTTGACTTAGCTGAGTAAGGTTACATTTGGTAGCTCTAGAATGCCTTCATAGCATTCATAGTTCAAAGAACTTTGTAGTTCATAAACCAGGAATGATGTTAGCTCTAACTTTATGGACAAGGATCCTTGGTCCTTGCTTTCTCCAGGGTTCCAATTATAGTAAAAGTAGCAAAGTAGCAGAGAATAATTAAAGCCCAGAGCTCCTTATTCCTTATCCAGAGCTCTTTGCTTCCTTTATGACTAAGATACCATCTGATCTAAATGGATAGATTAAACATAAATTTTATTTTCTCGGTTAGTGTTCTTGTTCACTGATACAGAAAATTCAGCAATCGATTTTTATTAAGGTAAAGTTTATGATAGCTTTCCCAATGATGACCACAGCTGAAGTTGTGGACACTGATAATATTTTACAGCTTTTTTTTTTTTTTTTTTTTTTTTTTTTTTGAGACGGAGTCTCACTCTGTCTCTCAGGCTGGAGTACAGTGGCACGATCTCAGCTCACTGCAGCCTCCACCTCCCAGGTTCATGCCATTCTCCTGCCTCAGCCTTCCAAGTAGTTGGGACTACAGGAGCCCGTTACCACGCTTGGCTAATTTTTTTGTATTTTTAGTAGAGACGGGGTTTCACCGTGTTAGCCAGGGTAGTCTCGATCTCCCGATCTCCTGACCTCATGATCTGCCCACCTCGGCCTCCCAAAGTGCTGGGATTACAGGCGTGAGCCACCATGCCCAGCCAATTTTATTGCTTGTAATAACTCTATAAAGAAGGAAAAACAAAACTCACATTTACCGTGAGAAGAAGAAGAAAAGATAAACTAGAAATTGAAGAAACTGGTGGTTACTTCAAATGCCTTCTCTTGTATCTTTGAAACCTAAGAAAAAGTTCTAAAACATTTGTTCAGGTTTTTAAGTTATCTTCAAAATTCCCCAATCCATTTGGTAAACAGTGAAAATAACTGTCTTAGAGCTATAAAATCAGGTAATTGCATTACTTGAATCAACTAGCTTTAAAAAAAAAACAAAAAACAAACAAACAAAAAAACCTTGTAAGGAAACTTTCTCTTTACTCAATATTTTTACTGGCACTCCCTATTGGTCCCATGACACAGCCTCTTTTCCGATTTCTTCCTTAACTGTTGAACCTACATGAAATAAACTGGACTTCCTATTGAACATTGATGTACATAAGCTCAATTCTTTAAACACCTCAGTGGCCTGTGGGCTAATACACTCTTTTTTCACCAGTGTTTACCAATTGTTTTCACAGGATAGAATAAGCACTCTGCTTAGGCTAGCTGAAGATTTATCCAAAGCTAAGCTTTCAAGAAATGTCTTTTGCAATCATACCCTATGAGCCTACAGCCCTTGCTGACAAATGCATTTCCTCTGAATGAGACATTTACCTAAACCCTAATAACCTAATAACCCTAATAACCTTAAGGAGACATTTACCTCTTAATGAGACGTTTATCTAAACCCTAAGCACTACTGAAGAGTGCAACTGTACTAGATTATGGGGCTCAGATTATGTTCCCTCCCCATCCTACCCATACCCTGAAAGATCCCCAATATCCCAAGGACTTCCAGCCCATTAGCCTTAAGTGATCTCTGGTATCACAGGTGTAAACTGCCTGACTTTTAAAAAATATAATTAATCAGCTGTACTGAAGGAGTTCTTAACAGCTGGGACACAGAACATATGGCTAATACAAAAGCTACATATTCTTAGCGCTTATTTGCACCAATGTAGGAAAAATCCTATTCTGTACCCCCTGAAACTTGACAGTATTAGTTATTTATATTCTGTCCCATAAAGAAACAGGTATAGACACAGGACTAGAGCTTCCCTTCAATTCCAAGGGTATAGATTTATAGTACTGGGTGTTTCTAAATCCCTTTGTATGGAAAAGCTTCTTACCCTGTGTACATGCATACCTCAGTAATTGATGGTGTGAACAGTTATATCAAAAATACTTTTAAGTTACTTTTTTATGTACGACCATACTCTAAATTCTATGAAGCAGCAAAAATATTTCAGTGCTCCATATGCATTATTCATATTTACTGTGAAAATGTGGTGAAGGGAGATACTAGATTACGTTGAATCTTATATTGATATTCAAACTGAGATATTCTAAAGAAGTGCGAGTTATAAAAATAAGCTTGGATGTGACAAAAACTAAGATTGTCTTTGAAGAGGAGAATGTTAACGTGGCTCATTTAAGAGACTTTACATTTAATAGCCTGATTTATTCTTTATTTCCATTGTGATGGGAGTCACACATGCTGGCTTTGTGATTCACACCTGGCTAGATGTGACGATGGGGGAGGTTTGCTTGCAGAAGTGCCACTGTATTTCTACAAACATGTGACAGATCCCCTCAAGACAAAAGGTAGAAATTTTAGTTTTTTTCAAATCTGGAAAGCATCTCCTATGAACACCACGTCTTAGGCATTTATTTAAGCAAAATTTACACACTATTGATAGAGCCTTCATTATGTTTGTGCTGTTACCTCTTTTATCTTTTTAATAATAAATATTCATATTGTGCTTTTGTTATTCGTCCTGTTGCTCCCTCCCTCCCACCTTCATCATTTTTTTTTTTCTTTGAGGCAAGGTCTTGCTCTGTAGCCCAGGCTGGAGTGCAGTGGCATGATCTCAGCTCACTGCAACCTCCACCTCCCAGGCTCAAACAATCCTCCCACCTCAGCTACCCGAGTAGCTGGGACGACAGGTGCGCGTCACCACACCTGGATAATGTTTTTGTATTTTTGGTAGAGATAGCATTTCATCTTGTTTCCCAGGCTGGGCCTGAGTTCAAGTGATCTGCCAGCCTAAGCCTCCCAGAGTTCTGGGATTACAGGCATGATTCACTGCACCTGGCCCCCACTTACATTCTAATCAGCAAATATTTTCTAGCTTTCAGAAGTTAGTTACTATTTCTTAAGGATTCTTTTTAAGGTTCACAGAAATATAGAGAATGTGTAAATATTAGTTGTTCCAATCAATCCTAATAAAAGTTATAAAACTAGCTACTTCAATTTCACTGCAATAGACTGATTTCCACACTTCTAATTTCAAGAAAATACATAGGTCTATTATTTTGTTAATATATAACCAACATTATTGAAGATTTTTCCATAATTCTTTAATAAAAATGTTATTCATTATATGCATAATTTGTTACTAGTTTCCTCTTGCACAGAATCAATGCCTAGGTGTCTTTAACACATGTAGGGATCTTGGCTCCCTCAGAAGAGCTCTGTAATTAAGGTCCTCAGTGGTCGTGGATATCATTCTAATGGAGGACACTTCTCTTTTAGTTAATATTATTTCCTGTTACAGAATCTGTCCCATTGACTTTCTTACTGCACATGGCTTAGACTTTTTGGATGTTCAGAACATTTAAAGTGATTTGGGAAAAAGAGAGTGGTAGAGGGAGAGAAATAGCAAATTATAATATATCCAAGTATTTAAGTCTTGGCTTTACTGCTGAATAGCAAACTACTTGACCATTCTTAACCTTGATTACTTCATTCAAAAACAGTGGTAATAATAATAATTCTTATATTTTCTAGGAAAATTATCATATAAAATAAGTGAGGTAATATATGTAAAAATATTTTGAAAATTGTTAAAGGATGTACAAATATAAAGTGGTCTCATCATTATATACAGATTTCCAAATAAAATAAAGTGTATGCAGTTTGACCAAATACTCATGTCTTACAGAAAGTCAGGGCCTAAGCAAAGTTATGAAATTATAGAAGTGTGATTAGATATATTAATCAAGTTGTACTAGGTTATACTGCATAATAAACTCAAAAACACAGTGGTGGCTTAGAACAAAAGGATTTATTTTTTCTTTCAAGGTTCATGTCCTTTGAGAATTTTCTGGGAGACCCAAAGCAGAGGCTGAATGACGACCTTCTGGAACATTATATTACCACATCAGAGGGAAAATGGAAAACAGAGGGCCTTTATGCTTCGGTACAAAAGTGGCACACACACACTGTTTCCATTCACATTCCTTGGCCAGAACTATTCATACCGTTCACCAACAATTAGGGCCATAGGAAGTGCAATCCTGCAAGGTGTGCAGAAGGTGGAGAGCAGGAGCGCACCTCTAACAACTACCCCAGTAAGATTTGAGAAGATTCCTAACTTACAGAAACTATATTCCATATCCTCCTTCTAGGAACTCTCCCCTTCAGATTTAACTTGCATATCATTTTTGTAGAAATTTAAAGATTTGTTGATAGAATGCAGAATTGTAATAATAAACACACACCCACAAATGCACATGCATGCACAACAATAGACGATTAAGGTATTTATTTCCCTAAAAGACATCTCTGTTTTAACAATTGACTCTTAACAAAAATCTTCAGAAATCCAATGACGACTTTTCGGCATTTGGGGATTAGTTCGCCTATTCCTGAGTTATTTTCAAGCAAATGAGACTACCTTTCCAGTTCAGATCACAGCAGAGAGAGGGCTTGTCCTCTTTTATGAAGCAGAAAGCTGGAATAGATGTGCTTCATTTTTATCATTGAACTAGCACCACACCATGGATATGTAAAGTGTTCTGAGGGTTCCTTCTCTCAAAGTGGAAGCTCAGAGATCTGTATCTCAGGGAGTCAATGCAAATACTGACTTAGAATAATAAAATGAGAAGGTAAAAAGAAACAAATGTATTACTGTCATTTCCCTGACATTGTTTCAGCCATTGTTTAACCAGATGGTTCATTTAAAGTGTTGTTTATGTTTTTCTGGTTTAAAATAAACTCTCTTTTTTCCTTTGTTGTTTTCTTTAAAAATATTATTGTTCATTTGTTAGTCTTTTTTTCAGAAAGACAAGCATAAAGTAATAATGTACTCTATACTAATAACCTTCTTTCATAGGTTTTTAAAATATTGTGAATTTTCAAAGGCCAACATAAAGCAAACCAAACCAAACAAAGATAATATTTGCTGAAAATTGTTTGAGAAAAAGATTGACTATTTTTTTCTCCCAGGAAAAGCATACAATATGGCAAGCGACTCCTTACTTCCTTGCAAGCAGTGGTGGTTGATTGGAACTCTGAAGGACAGTGACCTCACAGTCCTCTAATGGCCTAATATATAGTAATTTAAGAGTCCCACAGAATTTTTCAAGCCCTTAATCCAAGTGAAGGCAAAAGTTCACAAAAAATTAAACAACAGTATGTGATATGTAACAATTAAATTTTGTGTGTGCATGTGTGTGACAAATATCATGGCTGAATGAACATATATGAGACACAGAAAATTTTAACAAGGTCTCTCTGCTCCTAAACAGCAAAATTAACAAGTATCCACTTCTAAATTACTTTTCAAGTTCCATCCTCACTGATGATTGCTAGGTTGGTTAGTTATATTTAACAAAACAAATGTAAAAATACTAAGTATTTAAAAATTAGTAAAATTGTCTTTCTAATCAAAATACATGTAATTTTGATTATATCCAACTTTCAAACCTCTCTAACACTCTCTTAAATTTAAGTATCAAAATATTTGTTTAAAAATCATTTTTATAGTAAATTACTTAAAATTTAATATTATAAACGCAGGTTTATAGATCTCTAGCATACACAAACTTTAAGAGTTTTTAATGCTTTCGTTTGATTTTTTCATAGACAATCTAAAACTTTAATCTGTGATCAAGTTGAATTATTTACTGTTTGTAAACAGAAAACCTCTCATTTCAGTGTGATTTGCAATTGAAAGACATTTTAATTGAATATGGTTTTAGTGTCTTAGATTATTCAATAAATTGAGAACTAATATCAGTAAAATGAAATAATGTAGATGGGTAGAAATGAACAGAGGAGGATTTATGTAAATAATTCATATGTGCTAAAAGAAGTCATATGTCATAAGGATGAGCTATAAGGAGGAAGGTTTTTCAAGTTTTAAGAGAACAAAGTAAAAGAGAAGGGATTCAGCATAGGGAACAAACATTTTTGTTCATGTTCAGTTTAGAAGAAATGCATTATAGCACACAGTATTTGGTTCAGGTTGAGATCAGATGTATTATATTACATACGTACAATACTGTGCTTATCCATTGTAGTAAATACAAATACAATATTTTTGTTGTTGTTAGTGTTATTTTTTTTTGTTAGCATTTGAAGGTTCCTGTAATTCTCTTGAACGATTACGAATTAGAGAAAAGTTTAGAAGCTAGATATTTTAAAAATCACTTTTACTGCTGTTAAAGACAGTACTATGCAATGTGGTTTCTGTCTATGGACAAGGGGCTCTCTGATACCTCATGCCAGAAACGGACAAGCTACCCTTCAGTCACTGACCCTCTGGTTCAGCATAGACCTCCTGTTACCCCAGCAGCCATCTCCCCTGTGGCAGGCAGGGGTGAAGCCTGAGGGATGTTTCCTTGGGAGTGTAAAAGGGTAATGGAAGTGGGTGGACAAAAGACCCAGTTCCTCATTCCATACTCCTGTCAAATTAAATCATTCTTTCTCTCAGGAGGAAGAGTGAATGTGAGTATGTAGAAAGCCTAGGAGGGCTACTCAGTGTAACTTCCCTCTTATGAAAAAAGAAAAAGATTTTTAAAAAGAGAGATGTTGGAAAGAGACATAAACTGCTATCACTTCCAGCCTTAACTTTAAAAATTAGTATCTATTTTGCAGATGTTTCATTACATTATATTGATTAGACCATCAAAATAATGATTTGTAGTTAAAAGGTGTTAATTAACTATAAAATAAAAAAACCATCATCAATAATGATCAAAATCACAAAAATCAAAATAATAAAAAGTGGGACATAGTTTAAGCAAATATGTCTTTTCATTATTAAACTCAACAGTAGAAATACTATATAACAAAATAATGTCACTTAGCATATTAAATTTATGTTATTATATTTAACTTTATAGCAGGTGTAGTTTTATCTATATTTAATTTGTTAATCATTTTCACTTTTAAAATATATGAGATCTACATGCAAAAGGAATTTTAATTAGTGTTTTTGTTTACACATAATTAACATGAAATTAAAAGTAACTTGAATAAAACTGGAATTTATAAAAATGCTCTTTCCTTAAAAGAAAATTTGAAAAATTATTTTAAAAACATTAGAATGTTCAAATTAAGCACCACACTATTTATTTAATTAGAGACATTATCCATATGGATAGATACCTATTAGAGTTTCAGCCATAATTTTGAAAGACAGGATCCTGAATGTTTAAATCCTAAAAGATCAAAATCCCTAAAGTCTAAAATCTTGAAAATTTTAATTCTAAAAGATCAAAATCACAAAAGGATAATTCTGCAAAAAAAAAAAAATTATTTAAAAGATGTTTATTCACATTTTTCAAGGATTTATTTGAGAAACACACAAAAATACTACAGAACACTTCATAGACCACTTTACACAATAAAATGGGCAATAATAGCATACATATTTTTGCAAGCATAACCACCCAGGTATACTAATGACAGTCTCATGAGTATAACATTTATGAACAGATGAACTGTTTTCATAAAGAAATAGGTCAAAAAGTGAAATGCATTAGCACATATCACTATAGTTGGTAATTGTGTATACCAAGCTTTATAACCACAGTCATCTAAAACACCATTATGGACAACTTAAGATTTGTTTTGTTTTATTTGAGACAAAGTCTCACTCAGGCTAGAGTGCGGTAGTACAGTCAGATCAGGGTTCACTGCAGCCTCTACCTCCTGAGCTCAGACAATCCTTCTGCCTCAGCCTCCAGAGTAGCTGGGAACACAGACATGTGCCACTACACCCAGCGATATTTTTAATTATTTGTAGAGATAGGGGTCTCACTTTGTTGGCCAGGCTGGTCTCCTGGGCCTAAGTGATCCTCCTGCTTTGGTCTCCCAGAGTGTTGGGCTTACAAGCATGAGCTACTACGCCCAGCCCAACTTAAATCTTTTGACCAGAGGGACCAAAACCCACAATGGCTCAGCACCAACATGTGCAGTCTCCCAAAGAGCTGAGATCCTGAGAATTTTTATATTTTACAAATGCAAATGTACAAAAAGACATCTTTCCTGTATTGAGGAAGTTTCAACGCTTTTATGTACACATACAATGCTCTTGCGCAAGGTCAATGTTGTGATAAAGCACTTTTGTGGCATGAAACTTGCAAAAAAAAAAAAAAAATGCAAATGACTTCTGGCAAATGCAGCTCTATTTCGCTAAAAGTTCCTGGGATTTCATTAGCTGGAAGGAATGCCAATTCAGACAAATGGTACATTTTTAAACTAGTGTTCGTTTTTGCCCTATAACATAGCCAATCCACTCATCTGAGTTTGCCACCAAATGCTAATAAAGACAATAACAAGGTATTATTTCCACCTAATACGATGCAACTTTAGTTGATGAGACTCCTGCTAAAACCCAAAATGCACTAATCCCTTTCCCAGAATTCAGCTTTCAGGATTTCAACTTCCAGAATTTTAATCTTTTGGAATTGTGAGTTATGGAATTTTAGACTTTAAGGATTTTGATCTTTAGGGATTTCAACATTCAGGATTATGACATTCGGGATTGTGTCTTTCAGGATTATGACCAGCACCAATCTATTCACATCTGGATGTACTGACTTGAGAGACAGCCAGAAAGAGAGAAAGAAATGTAGATAGATAAAGTGAATTAAAATTTGCACTATAGCAATAAATATTTGCTGACATGATCAGGGATTATAATTAATAAAATCAAGGCACAGTGGTTATTTATTTGGAAAATGAAATAAATTCTATCATTGACCTATAAATTGTCTTCCACCTTTTGCTAAATTTCCCCCAAGGAAAACCTGGAGGGTGAACAAGACAAGGTGCAGATCATCATAAGGAACTTAAGGAACTTAATGTTTTCACCATAGCCGTCAGATGAAGACAGGTGATTCAATGACCTCATTGTGGCTGCTTTCATTTTGTAGTGTGAAAGCTCACCTTCAGGTTAAAAAACAACAACAAAAAATACAACACTAAAAAGTGCATGCAAGGCAGTCATGTGGCCAGCACTGGAATTTTATTATAAATTTAACGGAAAATCCTGAGGGATTTTAATCAAGAACGTAAGATGACCTGGTTGTTGCATGAAGAACAGATGGTACAAGATAAGAAGTGGAAAAGGGAAGGCCAGTTAGGAGGCCATGGCAGCCGTCCAGGTAGAAGAGAGGTTCAGAGTTAGAATCAGAACTAGGGTGAAGTTCAGGAAGGATCTAGACAGAGAGGAGAGAGGTATAGTTAATGGTGGTATGAAGTATGGCCATAAGGTTGGGTGAAGTGGCAAGATTGTGACAAAGTATTCCAGGAATTGGTCTTACCCACTCCACCAATCATTTCCCTGACATTTTTCTCACTTTTAACTTTTTCCTTCATTGCATTGCAACAATTCTAATGATTTATTTGCACTGTAAATTGTTTAGTGTCCAGCTATCCTATTTAACCCTACAGACCATAAGGGTGAGTACTGTGTCTGTTTTGAATTGTATCCTCAGCTTGTAGTTTGGTGCCTACTACAAAGTCGGCTGTCATTAGATCTTTATTAAAATAATAAAAAAATGAATGCATCTTTCGCCCAAGCTGTATGGAGAAAATATGTAATAGGTAGTGTTAAGCCTTATATAGGCTGCTTTCTGTCAATCTCAAAATTTTAAGAAATGATAACAAAACATGGTGTTAAGTTAGATGTTATTTATATATTCCGGGCAATATTTAGTTGAGCTACAATAAGTTTCTTACGTCTTTACTAGAAATTGTACATGCTACCTAAGCTATAGCTTTTACCTGTATAAAGTCTATGTGTGCCTCATAAGCCCCTGATATCAGTTATCAGAAAATTTATTTTATTCCTCGGAAAGTAGGAATAATTTGTTCTAATTTACGCTGTCAGGAGGAGCTAGTTTTGAGGGCAGAATTTAAAGAGTCTATGTTTGCCCCTTAGAACTTATTTCTAACCCCTGGCAGTACAGCTAGCTTTAAAAAAAATTAGGCCTTGATAATAGTGTTTGCAAGGAGCATGTCAAAACTATTTAGGAGAATAAAATATAAAGATAGCATTAATAATTAATAAGCAATGATATGTTGGAAACTGTATAACTCATTCTCTTTTATCTATTAAGTCAGTTCTCAGGTCATTTATTTGATATCACTTTGTTAACCTACTTTTGTTATCTATGTGAACACAGTAAAACCATAATTCTTTAAAATATTTCTCATGATTCAGAATTCCATAAATTTATTTCTCTTCCTCTTTCACAAGTCTAAATTAGTGAGATTTTACTGTAATTTTACTTTAATTAAGGCCCAAATAATAATGATTATTTGATCTCTGTATTTATTAGTTCATGTTATTATTAAAGGCAATCATATTAACAAAATAATTATTTTTCTTTGTTTTACTTTCCATAATTAAATTATCAAGAAATTGCATGTCAATTGCATAATCAAATTTCTAGAAATTTATTGGGACACAGGCTTGATAGGTTTTCTATGAAAATACTTTGATTAAAAACATAAAGTTCAATAAACTAAATATATTTAGCTTTTAGAATGCAATTATTTATACTGAATTATAATGAATAAACTGTTATTTATTTTTCATAACATTTGCCATTAGCCAACATTCTATTTTAACATATGCTTATATATAATGTGCATATATATGACATACAGGCTTAATACTAATGAAAATATGAATGGATTATATAGCATGCTAAAAAATTCACTAGTAATATGTTCTCCCCTTCCTATACTAAATAATTAAAAGGGACATTTTCAATTTTTCATTCCTTTATGAAATAAATAAAGTTCACACTAATCTGTCCCATGTAGTCAATTATTCTAGTTAAATTTCTTATAGATATCATGAGATTAATAGCAATGTTCTAAAAATACAGAGTTGCACATATATGAGAACATGTTTAATTTTTGGCCATTACATGATCATTCCAGTGATAAGTATCACAGATTAGGAGTTAGACTTTGTGACAAAAAAAAAAAAAAGATTAAATATTATAATCTAGTTGGAATAGTGAAATTGCTAGTTTCCTCTGATTAAAAAATTGTAAGCTTGTCTCAGCTATGAGGAGGTAAATGCTGCTCAACAAGAACAGCAATACTTGGAAACATAATGAGTTCTCTAGATGCAAATAAATTATCCTTATTAGGCAACTTGTTCTTTTCTTTGTTTCTGTTTATTATTTCACTTAGTAATGAATGCTATAGCCAATTTGCAAAGTAATGAACAGTTTTATAACACGCATAAAAGGAAAACAGGCACAGTTAAAAAAAGAAAAAAATGGAATTTTACTTGGTCTAGAAAGAGGCAAATTTCTAGTTCTAGAATTTATCACCAATTTCTTTAGACAGTTTGCCCTTTTTTACCTTTTAGAATACATTTTCCAGAGTCTGCATCTACTTGAGTATTATTTTATTAAAACATTTGCAGTATTTGCAAAGCACCATTTCTCATGATACAACATTAAAGCTAAGTAAATACACAGAAAAATGAAAGCACCAAGTTATTAAATTATGATTTCAGACATGCCCTTAGCAGGGGAGGTTTGATCAAGAAAGCTACTTGGATTTCATATGCTCTTGTCACATATATTTAGAATTGATATATACCACAGAAAATGGATATTATTATTTTCATCAGTTCAGCATGCCATAACGAAATACTATAGGCTATGTGGCTTAAACAAAAGAAATTTATTTTCTCAGTTTTGGAGGCTGGGAAATCTAAGATCAGGGTGCCAGCATGGTCAAGTCTGGTGAGGGGGCTTTTTCTGGCTTGCAGAGTGCTGCCTTCTCCCTATGTTCTCATATGGTGGAAAGAGAGTCCAACGTGACTAGTGTCTCTTCTTATAAGTGCACTAATCCCATTGTAAGGGCTTCATCCTCATGACTTTATCTAACCCTAATTGCCTCTCAAAGATGTCGTCTCCAAATAACAGAACATTTGCAGTTAGGGCATCAACATTCAAATTTTGGGGGAACACAAACATTCACCCACAATAGTGATATAGTCCATGAAAAGTCACTAAGCAAAAGGCAAGTGTCACTTAAGAGGGAGAGAAAGAGGAAGAGTAAAGGAGAGATTAGGAGAGGCAGTGAGAAATGGACCTTTCTCTTCTATAATGAAGAAAGATTCAATTTGCAAAAGACTGACACCTCTCATCAGTATGAGTGCAATAGCAGGTAATTCTAGACATGTATATCATATAAGATAGAAAAGGTAGTGAGAAGATTGAGTAAATAGCAGATTCACAAGCTTGCATTGGCCATACCATGTAAAAGACAATTATTAATATTTGGAAATATCTAAACTTACTTAAAAATCTTTTTAAACAGTACCTCTATCTACTCCATAGACTATTGGCAAAAACAGTCTTTAATAAGATGCTGAGGTCCTTCTATTCCTGTCTTCGAATTTACTGGAAATAAACATAACAGCATTTACTTATAGAATTTTGGAACTACAGTGCCTTTATTCATATAATAGGAAACTAATGCTTTGTATCCACTTGAAGGGGTTAATTGTGCTTTCAAGAGGCTTTTCTTGTAGAAAAATATGACAGTAAAAGAAGAGCTCCAGGAGGAAAAGAGAAAACATGGGAATATACAAAGAAACAGACAAATGCCAAGAGAAAGAACTTTTCCATAAATTCTTTTTCATAAATACCTTCCTTTGTCTGAAAGCTGAATAAAATCAAGTTGTCTGTCTGGATCCTTTGCTTTAATTTCTCAGAAAATGGAATCCTGAATAGGTCTCTAGTCCAGTGTTTTTGGCAAAAATCATTGTAAATCAAGTTATTATTTCAAGAAATATCTTAACTAATTTAGTGTTTCTATGTATAATTTTCTTACAAAACAAAAATAAGTAAAGTTATATGCTATTTTATTAAATGTGCTTTTGTTATAATTTCCACTCACTTCCCAGAATAAATTTTACTCAGACATGACTTTGCTACATTGGACAATCTGTAGAAACATGTAGTCTTTCTTTGTCAACATTATGGTATTCTGGTTTATAAAACGGTGCACTGTATGTGACTGGAGATCAACTAAATTAATTAAAAATAAATTTTGAACAAAGGTAAAATCCCTGTAACGAGTATGTTGTAGAAGGAATAATAACCCTTGGTAATAGCAAGACTGTAATGTAACTTTCCAGATTTTCCTGTAAAAATGTAGAAAGAGTTGGAAATGTTGGACAATTATCCTAAAGAATTAGTACAGTCATCTTCTCAGGTTTAAGAATTATATTTTAAGCTAAAATATATAGAAAAAGACAAAGAAGAGCAGCATTCCAGCTGTGATTTTATGTCTCTTGCAGCTGTGTCCCACCTGCCCCAAGCATAGTAATTTGGATGCTGGGCATTCTTGGCTCAGTAATGCACTTGTTGGAAAATATTAAAGCAATTAGCAAAGACAATCTCAAATGAGAAGACACAGAAGAATAATGTCAGTAAGGCTGAATAAAACATTATCATCTTAAAACTTTTGCTTATTCCTTCTGTATAATATTAGCACAACTAAAAGGACATGCTTGATTTTGCCTGCAGTGAGCTATTTTTAGTCCCTCAAGTAAGCTCCATTCCAATAGTTATTATCATTAGTTAGCATTTGCATAGCAATATACACGTGTTAACACAAGTACTTTGCAATGATTTTTAGAGATTTCTCTTCTCTGTGGTCTTATGAGGTAAAAGTTAATCTACATAAGATTTACAGGAAAATATAATTAATTATATAAATCTTACATTTTATGTCGAAACCACCTGCAGTTAGCTTTGCCACAAGCCAACATAAATTGCAGTTCTAGCTAAATCAAAAGAAAGGTGACTAATTTATGCAAGGTTACATCTGGAGTGAGCCAAAGACCTGGGCATAAAATTCTGTCCCCTTTATCCATGATCTTGTACACTCCCCCAATAATATTATAAAGGTTCTGAATCCAACTGGCAATAAAACCATAATGTGAACATATACAATTAAATATAGCATCAGAACAGTCACATATTACTGACCTTGCATAATACATGGCAACCGTGAATACCATTAGAAGTGAGATCCAATCCCCAAAAGCCAAGGAAATTGGAGCCTCAGCTCCAGGGTTGGAAAACGCCCTATTGAGGGCTGACTTTCGTTACCTGGGTCAGATTAGATTGTTAAAAGCTCCACACTGCTTGTCTGGTGATCCTCCTAATATAAAATTAAAATAGAAGCTATAGTCAACATATGTATATGCCAGTGGCTCTTTAAACGTTAAGCTCCTTTGTTAAGGGGAAAAAAGCCTCAAAACTAGTAAGTGTGACTGTTAAAAATCTTGAAGGCGATTCTTTGAACACTCAGAACCTTACAGTTTCTCTTCTTTTGTGTTTACTTCTCAGAAGCTTCCAGCTGCTGTTCCTGAATCAGAGAACTTCCAAAAGGTCTGCTTTGGCTCCCTCCTTCCTCTTATTTTATATCAATAGTAAAGATTTGCCTATATAAATATGATAAATCCTTCATTTCTTTCCTCTATGTTTTTACTTTAATGAGAAAGGAAAATTGGAGACTAGGAATTATACAATAGTTTCTGTTATTTTCTCACTGAAAGAAAATCTTCAGAAAAATCACGAAATTTCTATGTGTTTTCACATATAATTCCTCATTTCGGGGGGTGGGGAAGCTTGGCATATACTACTATCACCCTTTGTTCTATTTACTAAAAAGGAAAAACATTTAAAGATCCTTATTCTCATAATTTTCTCTCTAATGTTTCATTGTAGAAAGTCTTAATGCAATCCATATTAAAATGCTTATAGACCAGTCACGGTGACTCACATATATAAGGCCAACACTTTGGAGGCTGAGGTGGGAGGATCGCTTGAGCAAAGGAGTTTGAAGTTGCAATAAGCTGCGATTGTACCACTAGACTCCAGCCTGGGCAACAGCGTGAGATCCTGTCTCAGAAAGATAAATAAAATGAAATAAAAATGCTTTAGGAGGAAAGTAAGAAAAATAAGTTAATATAGTATATGTAGGACCACATACATCTTAAAAAATCTGAATTCACCAAATTGATATTGACCCAGGTGACAGGAATCTCAGTTACCAAAAATATCTTCTATATCCCAAACCTTAAATTCTTAGTCTCCATTGTCACCTGTCACAGTGTTTTACAAATCTTTACACCTTTTATCTAAAATATGAAGCAAAACTTCCAGTTTGAGAGAGACTCTCCAAACCCACAGACAGTAATCAAGGACTCTCTGGATCAGAGAGTTCATGGCCTCCTGACACAGTCCTCAGGATCAGTCCTCTCCTGCTTTAGAGCCACTGTTGGCATTCACACTTATGTTACTACTAAACACACAGGGTTTTCTGTGGCCCAGTGATGACCACTGTACTCCTGAGTTATTTCTCCAAGTCTCCTTGCTACCAGTCAAATCCAGCACAAGAACCATGAAAGGGAAATCCCTGTGCATGTGTATGGCTGCCCCAAGTCCCAGGGTACTCATCCTTTTTTCTACTATAATTGGTTGAGCTCTCACACTATATTCCTACATTGGGCTCTATTTCTAGGTTCTCACTAGTTTCACTCATGAGACCTCAGTCTCTGTCGAGGGACTGGACTCCTATTTGGGTTGATGATTGGGAATCCCTGTCCCCTGCTCCTACAGGGCCTAGAGACTAAACTGCTACCAAGTGACCTCCCTGGAACCCTAAGGAGTGAATACATTTTCTAAATGCTGAATACCTCCCCTTGAAGTTCTGCTACCTGAGACTCTTATTATTACTTAATATCACTATCAACAAAAATATTATAGACTATCTAGGAATTACTATAATGAGTGAATTCACATGTAAGATATAGTACCCTTCTCTACTCCTTCATCTGCTTCTGCATAGTCTAGACTATACAATCCTTGAAATAAGAAACTATGACCTTCATTGTTTCACACTCCAAAACCTAGCACTATTAGTGCTGTGGTTCAAGGCATAAATGAATGAATTCCCCCATGTGATAGGTTAAATCACGGCTCTCCAATGATGTCCATAACTTAATCCCATGACCCTGTGAATATATTACATTGTATGGTAAAGGGACTTTGCAGACATAATGAAGGTTATGAACTTTAGGAAGAGTAACCTGAATTATCCAGGTTGGCCCAATCTAATCACATGAAAAAGCAGAAAACTTCCTTTGACTGGAGCCACATAGATACAGTAGAAGGCGGAAGAGGAACAACAGGAATGACGACAGAAGTTAGTTTTCAAATGTGAGAAGGCTGTGCTGTAAGAGGTCATATACATGAACTAAGGAGAGGCCTCTAAGGGTAAAGCGTGCCCTGCTACTGACAGCAAGGAAAGGGAGATTTCAATCCTACATCCTCAAGTAACCAAATTTGGCCAAAAATACAATGAGTATGAAAGCTGATTCCTCTCCAGAGCCTCCCATAAGGAATGCAGCCTTGCTGACACCTTGATTTTAGCCTGGCGAGACCTATGTTAGACTTCTGGTCTATAGGAACTGTGCGATTAAGCTTGTGGATTTTTTTACAGCAGCCATAGAAAACTAATACACCCAATTTCTGGTTATCTCTGTTGCAGTCTCCTAGTTTGGGTTATGTTTTAAATCTGTTCTCTTTCATATCTTCTTAGATAGCATGCCTAGGAGGAATAATTGTTAGAGGAACCAAAGAATTTCCCATTGTAGGTTAATTTCATACAAAATGTTTCTTTCCTTTGAATACCTTCTTCACAAATTAAAACTTGAATTTTCTAATTACAACAAACATATACAACATTTCAGACCTTGATGCTTTTATTCTAGAAGCTGTCAAAACTTAAAAGTACACTATATCTGCCTGGAGGGCTTGTTAACACACACATTCCTGGGCCCTAGCTCCAGAGTTTCTGATTCCATGAGTCTGATATAGATCCAGAGAGTTTGCATTTCTAACAAGTTCCCACGTGGTGCCAATGCCTCTGGTTAGCTGAACATCCTTTGAAAACTATTATTTAGTAAAGTCAAATAATTATTTTGTTCATAAAATATTAATATCTTTTATTCCTGCTCATTTTTTACCTATTTCCATATTAACATTTATCTGGGTATGTGCCCTTATATTAAGAGAGTAGAAAAAAAGCAAAATAGATGATTGATTTCAGTAAATTTTTCTGATGGTAATGTAAGTTATTGAAATTGAAATTATTTGGAGATTACCTATGTCAACATTTCTCAATAGAAGTACTCTTGGTATTTGCAGTGAGACAATTCTTCATTGTGTCAAATTCTATTCTATATTCCTTGTACTGAGGAACCTACTACCTCTGACCCTTTTCCAGTAAATGCTCATAGAATTTGCCCCTCATAGTGGTAACCAACAATCTGGCACACATTCCCAGATGTCCCTGTAGAGGGTGTGCAACACTAATTGAAAACTATAAATCTATTTTATTCAAGTTTCCATGCAATTCTTCCCTATATTAGTAAGGATTTTCAAATTTTACTCTCATGTTTTATTCATAAATACTGGTTATTCTAAATATTTTAATTAATAGAATATATTACTGAATGAAGTCCCCGAGGCCACAGTCAAGAAGAATATGTAGCTGATACCATGAATTGGCTCACTCAGAAATGCATTCCATCCTCTTTCAAGTGCGCAGAGGCTGCGAAGTAAAGGCCACATTTACCAGACTCCCTGAGGTATCCCTATATGGTTTAATGTCCACCAGTGAAATGTGCCATCATGACCTGGAATTGAGGGAGAGACATACAGGAAGAGGAACCGAACAGAAAGCATCCATTTTATTTGTGCATATTAAAGTAATATTGATATGTTTTGGAGCCAGAAATTGTAGCAATAGTTTCCTAATTTACTAGCCAACTTTCTGATTCCACCAGTTACCATCATTTCTGGGTTAGTGGACTCCTGAGTGGTCCCGTTCTACTCTATGTCTTTTGGATCCTTTCCTGGAAGCTGTATGACTTTAGGACTTACTGCTCAAGTTCAGCCTAGAGTCAACTTAATTTGCACTTCCCCAAATTCTATGAGCCATTTAATAGCCAAGAGTAAACCTTCTTATGTTCCAGCTAGCTGGAGTAGAGTCTGCCCTCTGCAACTGAACGCTCCTCAATATAGAATACAATTAGAACTAATTAATAGCCAAGAGAACACCTAGGAGTGTTTGTTTTTAAATCTAGAATCAGGGTAACTTGAAAGATAATTATTCCCAAATCCATGCGTATAACAAAAAGTGATAACATGTATTTAATATTTTTTCTTGATAGAAAACTAGTGACAAGTAATGCAGACAAGAATAAACAAACTTGACTATCAGTGGGTTTGGTATTATAGACGAAATAGTTTTCAGCTTTGTAAATTCCCTTCTCTTCATTTTTCCTCTACTCCAAGCTGTCAAAATGGAAGAAATTGTATCATTAAAGAATGATCTGTTTGGGTTTTTCAGGCCTTTCGATCAAAATGCATTTCTAAGCACAATTTAAAGAGTCCTCAGATAGGATTGACCACTTTTTATTAGGGCTCCACAATATTTAGGAATATGGAAGAGAAAAGCTAGATTTCATGTCTGGATCAATAGGGACACTGAACTAAATCACTGAAAGTGAAGCTTGGTGCCAGAGGTAACCATGACAAGTTAGCCAGCCCCGCCTGCCTCAACCTAAAACAGGCACACATCCACAAATATACGCCGTCAACCCTGGCCCTTGGAACGCAGAGAAATTCTGGTGAGGTTATTGGATATTCTAAATGTTTTAACACTGGCTTATCAACCGATTTTATGTGGTGTTTAATGGGCAGGGTTCCGCTATGATGATATCTGTTTTTCTCTTATAAACCTAAATTCAAAATCTAATGGTGTCTTTTCCCATAGAGGGCCAGCACCAGAAAAGCATTACATTACATATATAATGTTTACCTTTGTTACTTTTACACGTTTTTTGATGTTCTTATTTTACTAGTGTTCTAAATTATTCATTTAAAATACATATATCTATTGGTTTCTAATTGTCCCTTTTCTTATTTTTATACATACTGTGCACACAGCATACACACACAGATGTGCACGTGGGAAACTTGTGTGTAGCTGATGACTAAAGGTTTGGGGCTTAGGAAGTAGTACATTGCTGCAACACAACTCGATTGAATATAAAATATTTCTTTAGTTCCAAATAATTAGATATTTACTTAAAATATCTAATCTCTTTAGTTATTTATTTAAAATATCTAATCTTTTTAGTTATTTCCAAACTCACGCTTTTGTCCAGCATTCTATTCAGCTTCCCTGTTGACTCTTCTCGTTGCTTTTTTTTTTTTTTTTTTCCCCTTCCTCTTTTCTTTGGTATTCCTTCCCTATCTTCTCTGCCTCACTCAGGGGCAAAACAAGCAAACAAACAATCAAATCAAAACAATCTTCCATTTTCAGATATACTCAGTTCTCTTTGGCCCCTACCTCCAAATTCCACAGACTTTTTGCATATTCTGAGAATTTATCTCAGAATTCCAAGATCTCCATCTTATATTCTTTGATAATCTGAGTCAGGGGATTAAGGAGGGTCAGGGGAGGAGTGGGAGGATTAGAGGATTAGAGGAGGATTTCATAGTTTCCAGTTACATAAAGCTTTGTCTCTCAGTTATTCATTTTGGAATAATATAAATAAATTTTAATTGTGTGGTGAGAGAGCAGACATTTCAAATTAGAGTGAGAGAAAATATATAGCTATATGCTTTATAATACAGGAAGCACCACAGTAACTTTAGCTGGTATTGGTAAAGTGATTTCTTCCATCATGTGTCTTCCTACAAGCAGCTCAACCAAATCCTCATCTCTCCCTATGTAAATGCTTTCAAGACATGTTTTTCATACCAAGGAATTTCTAAAGGGATATTCACTCTTTAATTTTTTATTCTAAGGCTCTAATGCTATTTATTTTCTTTATAAGGTTTGATTTTATTCTACTTTTTTCCTTTGGTTTAATCGATTGCTCTTCTGCAATCTCTCATGACTTACATTATTGCCAAAATACTTTTCTATTTTCTAATCACACAGCTTGCCAGTATGTCATTCTTCCTCACTTCGGTACCCCATTGCGGGAATCCTCACAGATAATGAAAATGAACCTAATAGATATGCTCCTCAAGTCTGGTAATGAGAAGGAAAAAAAAATCGAACTATCTCATTCATGAGTAGAAATTAGGAACTGTGAATTTCCTCATTTGTCTCATTTAATAAGGTGATTCACATGCCAGCACTTTTAAAACTGTAAAATGCTATGTAAATGTTGGTTACTATTTACAATAATAATAATAACCATCACCACCACTACCATCATAACACTTTCTCTTCCCATAATTGTACCCTTCGGAAGTTGATTCAGATCATAAATGTCATAACTATGATTTTATCCACTAAAGGCTAGTAGGAAGGGAGCCTAATTAAAACCTAGTTTTGCTGGGAAAACATAGTAGAAAAGTCATCTGTAGATGATAGCGATTTAAAAGGATTTTCCAGATCTAGGATGATACGTCCTGTATGAAGATGTAAATGTAAACAAATCTTAATATAGCTATTCAAACAATGAGAAGACCTACTGCAGACTTATATTAAAAAGCCAGCTGCCATAGTTCATTTTAACCAAGTCATTTCATGGAATTTAAAGTGACAGACGCATTTGGCTTTTATTACATTTTCAGAAAAAAAAAAAACCTATTATCTGTAAAGAGTAAAGCAGGGGAAAATTAATGAAGGTGGAAAGTTAGTGAGAATTTATCTCAAAAATGTTAATTTTTCCCCGAATCTAAAGATAACTGTCTGATACAGTCATCAGCAGGGGTTGGTAGGAAGGGCAGAAGGTTTGAGAGTGGAAGTTTGCCAAGAAACAGAGTGTCAGGAAGAAGAGGTATCACTGTATGCCACAGTCATCCATGTACTGGAAATACCCATAAGTCAAAGTGTCTGGCTAAGGACAGTGAAACTTTACTAAGGAGTAAGCTCAGTCATCTTTTTTTTTTTTTTTTTTTTTGGAGCCAAGGTCTTGCTCTGTTGCCTAGGCTGGAGTGCAGTGGCATGATCATAACTCACTGCAGCCTTGAATTCCTGGCCTCAAACGATCCTCCCACCTTGGCCTCCCAAAGTGCTGGGATTACAGGCATGAGCCCCAGTGCCTGGCCCTTGGTCATCTTTTATTTTCCTAAAATGAATCATCAAAAGTCTTCATAAAACATTTTGGTATTGTTTTGCAAAATAGAGTAGTTAATAATGTCTGTAGGAGAACTCAATATGTTTTCTAGAGACCCTTATAAGCTATTTCATCATTCCTTCATTCATTCATTCTCTAGTCAAGACTTTCTCTTATCTAAGGTATATGTATATAAGTAGTGCAAAATACTATAGACAATGCAAAACAAAAACCATAAAAAAAACAAAAAACTAGTTGAAAGGAAATATCTGCTCAATATTTCAGCTGTAATGTCTTCATGTCTCTGGATAGGCAGTTTATTGATTTTTCCTCCTCTTTTTTGATGATTTGACTGCTTGTTTCGTCAACATATAATTTAAGTTTCAGTCTGCATTTTAGGTACATGTGATGTCATGAAATCATTCTTTTTATTCCCCTCAGTCCTTAAATCCACTTTGGAATATCATGGATGCTGTTTAATATAATTATTCCTGATCTATACACTTACAGTATATCAGGTTTTTGTAATCCACTCAAGTACAGATACATCCAGCTCTTTTTTAAATACATTGATTTCAATTGCATAAAAAACTGTAAGATAAAAGATGAAGACAATAAGAAATAAACATAGATCAAAGGAGAAAATCAAGAAAGGGCAGGTTCATAGATAAATGCACGAAGTAATCAAATTAACAAGGATTTTTATGATGGTGTAATTAATGAACTGCAATTTTACATTAGTCTCCAGCAAAAAGAAATATGGAGAAGGAGAAAAGGCAATTATGCATTAATGAAGACTATGATAATGTGGCAGCAATATTAGATAGCAGTAATGGAATTAAATTTTATAAAGGAAAATTCCAGAAAGATAACAGATGAAACAACATAACAATATGTATGAATTGTTCTAAGAGAATTGTACATGCTGACTAACTACCATTTTGATATTACTTACAAAAAGTGTAAAGATAAAAGGGAACATTATCATGACATAAATAAATTAGCCCTTTATTTGTACAGATGCTAAAATGTTTAGACTTTTTATTATTGGTTTAGTTTTTCTAATAAATATTTATTCCAAATTAACTCTGATAGAGATTTACGTATGGCAAAACTAAAGGACCATAGGGATTAAATAAATTTCCAAAAGCATGCATATCTGTTAAATAGAGCCAGAGCCTTACATCTGCACTCAAGCCCTCCCTTTCCTGATGCTAACTTCATTTCCTACATGACCACCTGACCTCAACCCTGGTGTGTTAACTGAAAACAATTTTCTTCAATTTACATTTGCTTTTTAATTGTATTAAAGATGAATTTATTCTAACATTGTCAGATTTTCTGATGTTATACCATGTTGAAAAAAATCACTTTCAAGTTCAATTTGTTTGTTATTGGAAATGAAATCAATAGAGATTATTTACTTTAGCACTGTCTTTTGGCATTTATTTTTTTCTATTTCTAGAAAAGAGTAAGTTATCACTTTTTGAAAGACAAAAATTGTAACTTGGTGGAAGTCAGTGATGTGAAATTGGTTCTTTCAGCAGTATAGTAGTCATTCTTCACATACAGTCTAACAGTAAAGCTATTCATGCTTTTATAGTTTCTGTCTTTACAGATAAGAATTGTAATACAAAATTTGTTGTCTTTGTAGGGATTTCAAGGAAAAGATATTTACATTTGTAACACAAAAATATAGATGAATAAAGTGTAAAAATGAGATATAGATAACTAAGCAGATGGGGGTCCCTCGCTGTTTTAATTATCAGTAGCTTCCAAAATAAAATTGCATTTTCAAATGAGCTAATGATACAACTTCTATGTACAATTGTTCTCTTAAGATTTCATTCTACGTGAAAAATGAGAAGATTCAAGAATGTGATATATTTTTGTGAAAACATAGAAATTAGAATTGGAAGTGAATCTTTAATAAGTGATTAAGTATCTTTTATCACACAAATACCTTAACCTGAAGAGTTTATATTCTAAACTAGAAAGGTACTGGAAAATAAAAGCCATTATTTTCCTCCCGTAAAGCATTTTACATCAAGGAGAAAAAAAATTTAACAATAGAGACCTGACTCTGAGGTGCTTACAATAAAATACCTTGATTGTCCAAAATGTTATTGTTGAAAGGAAGACATAGGTCAAAAGAAAGGATAATATTTGACCAAGTTATCCCTTTGCCTTTGTAACTAGCACTATCAGCACTTTAATTTCTTTATTAGATGTCACATTAGGTTTTCTCCAAAAATGAATGACAATACATATGAGTATATAAAGCTTAATTATTTTAAAATTTAAAATATCATACTCTAAAAGGGAAAGAGGGAAGAAGAGAAGCAAAAATATAAATCCAGTATGAAATACAGTATTCAACAATCCTGCAACTTGGTAAATATTAATACATAAAGCAACACTGTCTATTCCCCAAGTGAATGTTTTATGTGAATATTGCTTTCAGGTTCTTCTCAGGCAAGAGAGTGAATGAGAGACTCAATTTGGACACTATGTGGGAATTGATTGCTTAATGCCTTTTAAAATCTCTTTGAAAATGAATTGGTCAATAAAATTCCCCTTTGTTTATTAGGGAGTAGGATGGCAGTCAGGCCTTGAGGCAAAAACCATAACAGATGGTAAGAAAGAAACAATTCCTTTTCTCTCCACCTTAAGGAAGACTTACATTTGAAAAGTAAGAAAAAAAATAAGGTCTCTGGATTTTAATAGTTTCCATACCAGGAGAAGCTGGTGTTAAAGACCCTTCCAAATGTTACAGGTGTTTGCATTCAAATGCGATCACACAGCTGCTGGCTGCCACAGAATGGAAGTCATCCTCAGAAGCAATGTGTCGCAGATTTTCCCTAAATCCCCAAGCCGAACATCAGCTGTGGCTAAGCTTTTACATTTTTCTTCCTGGAAAGGAAGATCCCTTGGCTCATGCCCATGATTATCACTTTGTTACTTAAGTCAATTTCAAGTAAAACTGGAAAAAATAAACATCATCAGAAATTACGTTACGTGAATAAGGCTTGTCCTACTGGATACAAAGAGATAAACAGTGCCAGATCAGGCCTATTTCCACTGGCTTAATCTCCAGAGAATTTGGGGCCTCCAAGTCCACTTGAATAGTTCTGCCCAAGAGCAACGTAAGGGAAACCCAATATCTGCCTTAATCCAGACAATTTTTATGCTAAGTACTTCTTCAGCAAAAACACAATGCAGAAGAGACTATTAATTCCCATCTCTTGCTGATTCCAGAATAGAAAGCTGACTGCCTTCTCACTGCACTGATTCTTCCTCTGTATTTTTGCACATCTTCTATTTCTTGGACTGCTACTAGAATAAAATATTGATTTCAAATTATATAAAATCTCCACCAATACATCTTGAAATCTATGTTGAAATATTTAAGTAGGGGGGAGACTGATATTTTATTGGGTACGCTGCATGTACTTTTTGATTAATTCTAATAACAACCAGGTGGAGTATCTATTAGCAGCTATATTTTTGAGAGGAGGGTTATTTTTGTATTCAAGGTCACAGAGATGGAAAATGGGGAAAGCCAAATTTAAGATCACTTTATCTGACTACAAGGCCATGCTGTTTCCTGCAATTTGGCTGCCAAAAAGTAAAGTAATGCAGGGTAAAGTTTCCCATAAGCACGGGATTATTAAAAACTTAGAAACTGGAGAGAGATCGGGAAAGTGAATTTGTTGTGGAAATATGCTAAGATTATGTTGATGAATTTAAATTCATACCAGTTGTCAGGATTGTATGTACCAAAGAAAGTCATATCGCAAACAAAATTGTGTGTACTTGATAATCTCATAGCATTTACTGGAATAAAAGGCACTTAGTAGCTAGTAGCTACTTAATGTATTATAAAAGGCACGACTTTGATGTTTTTAGTTGTATAATTAACATGCAAAGTGCCATTATTTTTTCTTTCATTTTACCCATTTATACATATTATCTGCTCAGGCTCACCACTTGAGTCCAATTCAGAAGTTCCTGTGTGTTCCTTCATATCTTCATTGCATGTACATCCACATGTTGGCAACTGATCTTCATTAAGAATTCTGAAGTAACTGCAAAACCTAGACTTTTGATGTCAATCCCATACCTGCTAGTTTTAGAAGAACGCTGTAGGTATTGGCTTGACTTCTCCAGTTCCTGGTTCAGAATAGATAGTTACTACATATTTGTGGAGTAGTTTATGAGTTAGAGCTGCCTAACCTCTATCAGATTGCAAGGCAAGGGGAGATTAATTCATTCAAAACTTAAAAGATTGTTTTTTCTCCCATCTAGTCAGATAATTGTGTTAGAGAAAATTATTTGTGTGCACTACTCTTATTTCACCACTGTTGAAACAGAAAGGAAAAAAATCAGGGGAAAGAGGAGAAGATATAATTAAACCACCATCTAAAAATGGAGAGGCAATATTTTGTGGAAACCCACCAAATGATGAATAGTGGTCAGTAGAACAAAGTAATATTTGGAATTTTGAAGGCAAATAACTTCTGTGTACTTTTATAATGGCTATATAATTGTTTTATGCTTTTTCTATAATATAAACTTAAAATTTGTAATGTTCAAAGTAATATTTGTGTACTATAAAACGATTAGTTTACCACTCAAGGAGTTCCTCAGAGTTCTGGCAACCAAAAGACAGAAGCACCTGTAAGATAGGCATTTTGGAGGAGGGACGTCAAACTGCACAGTAACATTTTCAAATGTTTCCCATATAGAAGTATATCCAAAAAAAGATTTATAGAATTCTTTTGTTGCTAGTGATACAGACTGGAGATCGGTGAATACTGGGTAGAAGAGGGCGGTTCCCCGGCAAAGTCCTACCAGCAAGCCTGAAGACCTGCGACCCTAAATGAGAACAGGCATTTCTGTTTTCACACCCAAAAAACTCCCTTTTGGTCTGCCATGCCCCCTATCCTGCCCTCATATAAATCTCGAATCTCAAGCTCCAAATGCGACCTGCAAGCAAGGAGACGAGGAGAAAAGCAGACGAGCAAACCAGCAATGGCAGAATGACGTGGCAGAGAAAGAGAGAAGAAGAAGGATGTCTGTACTCTGAGGGGAGTTTGGCCAGGGACAGTCAGAGAAGAGTCCAGCCACTGGGCTGCCTGATTCCAGGGGAAGACTACCTTCCCACTCCATTCCCTCTTCTGGCTCCTCATCCATCTCGATGAAAGCCATCTCCATCACTCAATAAAACATTGCACTCATCCTTCAAGCCCGCATGTGATCTGATTCTCTTGGGACCCTGGGCAAGAGCTTGGGATACAGAAGGCTGTCACACTGGGGCCCTGCCCTTGTGATAAGGCAGAGGGTCCGTTGAGCTGACTAACACACAAACCGTTTGCAGATGGCAAAGCAAAAGGAGCACACTGTAACATATGCCCACTTGGGCTTCAGAAGTCGCAGACACACATCCTTAGATGATTCTGTGGGGCTGAAGCCCAAAAGCACTCCTCCCAGTTTCCTGCACCTGCCTGTCTGTGTGCTCACCCTCCTTTAAGGGGTTTGAGTTGTCGGGTGGCCAAACAGCTGAGTCACACCCCTGTTTTATGTCCTGCAAGGGGAATCAGGGAAGCCTTCTGTCTCACTACTATTTTAAACCGGTTATGGAGGTAATTTTTCATTAAAATGTTATTCATGCCTTTTTAAATATTTAATAAATTCTAATTCTCTTGCAGATATAAAGATCATATGGATTATCCAGTGTGTGAATATTTAATAAAATAACATTTAAATAATATATAATAAATATAAAAACTGAATATGATATTTCTTTTTTCTTTTTCTTTTTTTTTGGGGGGGTGTGTGGTGGGGGGATGGAGCCCTGCTCTGTTACACAGATTGGAGTGTAGTGGCACAATCTTGGCTCACTGCAGCCTCCACCTCCCAGGTTCCAGTGATTCTCCTGCATCAGACTCCCAGGTAGCTGGGATTACAGGCACATGCTACCACGCCCAGCTAATTTTTGTATTTTTAGTAGAGATGGGGTTTCACCATGTTGGCCAGGCTGGTCATGAACTCCTGACTTCAGGTGATCTGCCCTCCTTGGCTTTCCAAAATGCTAGGATTACAGGCATGAGCCACCACACCTGGCCTGAGTGTGATATTTCTAAAAACATTTTGTAGTTCATAAATTATAATTATTTCTAAATTTGCCTGTTGAACATTTGATAAATCTTTCTTAGAAATTAACAGATTGTCTTAAGATGTTGTGTCAAATTATTTGTTATATAATTATGGCAAAGGCAGTAGATAGTGATGGTCAAGAGCCCAGATTCTGTAGCAAATAACCAGGGTTCAAATCTTGGTTCTGACAGTTACTTGGGTGACCTTGGTCAAGTTACTTGACATCTCTGTCTTGGTTTACTCATCTGTAAATGGTAATAATAAAGCACTTCTGATATAGAGTTATTGGGATATTCAATAAAAGAATATATGTAAAGCATTTGGAACAATGCCCGGCAAGTATAACAGCCAACACTTTGAGAGTGATTGCTATGTGCCTGGCACTTCAGTGTCAGCTATTATTATCATTATTTATTTATTCAAAAGAAAATGATGACACTGTGATCATTTACTTGTCAATAACTACTGGCAGTAGTGTATTAAATGGTGGTAGAGCAATCAGGCACCCGTGAGATTACAAGTAATAACGTAATAATGTCTTTTTCTGATAAGAAATGCTTAGTTGAAGGTATGTGATTATTAGTCATTAAATCGCTTTGCATGTGCTTTGGTTCTAATTTACCTTATCTCATAGGAACATGTAATGAATCATACAAGGAATTTTTGTTAAAAAATAATCCCACAGTTGTATGAGATTGGAAGAGACTTTTAGATGGTAGGTCAGTGGTCTTGCATTTAGTTGAGCAAAAGCAATTTTGTTTCCATTTCAGGACTAGCATTTTGCTCCTCATTATAGTAAGTAATGTAGCACTTTTCTGAATTCTATTTTAACATTAGGATTGGGATTACTATCTCATCAATTTTCACAGTCTCTGCAAGAAAGTTAGTATAATCATCTTTAGTAATGAGGCACCTGTATGGTAAAAAGTCTTAGTAATTTGTCCATTGTTTCAAATCAAAGAGAGAAGTGGAGACTTTTAAATTCTAGCAAGATGTTTATGTTATTAATATTTTCACTTTACAACTATTACAAATTAATAATATTTTTCTTCTTGGAAACCTAGTGTAAATATATTTGTAGGTCATCAATAAAAAATGAGAAATCAATTAAAAATGTTACCTTGTTCAGACTGTTCGCTAAATTTTTCTCTCATTTTCATTGCAGGACGTTTGATTGTGACTGATCATGCCATTTGTCAGTATGTACATATGTTTGTATGTATGTATCTATCAATCAACCAATTATTATAGTAGGAATACATTAATTTCATATTACCCAAAATTATAAGCCTGAATGTGTTGAAAACTTGAATTTAAAATTACATGTTTTTACAAAACTTTTTATTTCTTTTTACCATTTCCAAAAGCAAACACTGTTTTTGGCATCTCTCTCTTTGCTTACTTCCATATTTCAAGTCATCCTTAAACTATTCCGTGCTGGAATTTTCAAAATAATTTCATGTTGAAATTTCTGCCTTAATATCTCTTGTATAAAACTACCTCCTGTCCTAAAGTATCATGTCAAAAACAATAAGGATTTTTCAGCTTTTCCCTTCACAAACTGTGTTTTCCTTTCATATGCAGAAATATATTACTAGGTAATTATTTTGTCTGCTTGTTCATCACCAGCAAAGGCTTCAGGTGGATGGATTATAAAATAGGGAATATTTTTGAAGAGTCCTTAATTAAGATTACCAGCAAGGCTTAGAGGTTCTGTAGCTGCATATGAAGCCAAGGACAAGGATATAAATGCATTATCATGAGCATCCTGATGGATCAATGAGGTGTGGATAAGTAGAACAACACATTTTTATCTGTCTTTTGCCATTCTACCCTTCCCCCAGCCATTCAGAAGCTGAATATGATTGAGTAAAGGAAGAACACAAAGCACCATGTTCTACTTAATTTATAGAGGATTTCCCCAGGTCATGGAATTATAGCTTTCTTCTTTTTTCACATGAACCTTTAAGAGCTATCTGACATACTTGGATTTGTTTTAAGACTTCCAGATCACCCATCAAGGATTTTTCTTAAGTACAGCTTCTGTTATTTACTGCTACGCTAATGAGAGAATAAGGACTCTGCTTTGCTCATATTTTATAGGCCCATCCCTGCCATTCAAAGAGGTTTTTCGTGATGGTGATGACATACATTCTTGTCTGTGGGTTTCCTGCTTGTACTAACTATCAGCTGTGTGCATTCCTTCCTTTAAAATAACCATGTTATTTTTAAAGGTGCTGAAAACGCATCAACCTACTTGATCCAAACTTATTAACACAAGAGTGCCATTCAATGAAGAACCAAGGATTTAATAATAAAGGAAGATAGAAAACAAAACACTACTACTTTATTGGCCATATGTATTCATGAGCATCACTGTATATGAATGAGAGAAGGAAGTGGTCATGCTTTCCTGTTGATAAAACAAGAAAAGGTCCAAAGGTCCTTACCTCCTCCATGTCTCCTGCACGTACTTTCCTCCTGTTTCACCAAATGGGGGGTGAGGAAATGGAAATCAGAATAACACACCCTTGCTGTGTGCAACTTACTTTGTTTTTTTAAATTTTATTTTATGTAAATCATAAAGTTCTACTTTTTAGAGTTAAATGTAAATTCTATCATATAAATTGTTGTTTATTGTGGTATGTAACTCAGAGACATGTTTTGAAACATACTTATTAATTTTGTCCTTCTAGATTTTCTTTTTGTTTTAATAGCCATACAAATTGTTCCTTTTTGTTTAGCCCGGAATCTGAGCATGAAGTATAAATGTTTGTTAAATTCTTTTTTTTATTATTATTATACTTTAAGTTCAGAGATACACGTGCAGAGCGTGCAGGTTTGTTACACAGGTATACACGTGCCATGGTGGTTTGTTGCACCCATCAACCCATTATCTACATTATGTATTTCTCCTAATGCTATCTCTCCCCTAGCCTTCCACCCCCAAAAGGCCCAGCTGTGTGATGTACCCCTCCCTGTGTCCGTGTGTTCTCATGGTTCAACTCCCTCTTATGAGTGAGAACACGTGGTGTTTAGTTTTCTGTTCCTGTATTAGTGTATTGAGAATGATGGTTTCCACCTTCATACATGTTCCTGCAAAGGACATGAACTCATCCTTTTTTATGGCTGCATAGTATTCCATGGTGTATATGTGCCATGTTTTCTTTATCCAGTCTATCATTGATGGGCATTTGGGTTGGTTCCAAGTCTTTGCTATTGTGAACAGTGCTGCAATAAACATACATATGCATGTGTCTTTATAATAGAATGATTTATAATTCTTTGGGTATATACCCAGTAATGGGATTGCTGGGTCAAATGGTATTTCTGGTTCTAGATCCTTGAAGAATCACCACACTGTCTTCTACATTGGTTGAACTAATCTACACTCCCACCATCCGTGTAAAAGCATTCCTGCTTTTCCACATCCTCTCCAGCATCTGTTGTTTCTTACTTTTTAATGATCACTTTTCCAACTGGCGTGAGGTGGTATCTCATTGTGATTTTGATTTGCATTTCTCTAATTACCAGTGATGATTAACTTTTTTTCATATGTTTGTTGGCGCATAAAGGTTTTCTTTTGAGAAGTGTCTGTGCATATACTTTGCCCACTTTTTGTTTTGTTTGTTTTTTTTTTTGTAAATTTGTTTAAGTTCCTTGTAGATTCTGGATATTAGACCTTTGTCAGTTGGATAGATTGCAAAAATTTTCTCCTATTCCATAGGATGCCTGTTCACTCTGATGATAGTTTCTTTTGCTGTGCAAAAGCTGTTTAGTTTAATTAGATCCCATTTGTCAATTTTGGCTTTTGTTGCAATTGCTTTTGGTGTTTTAGTCATGAAGTCTTTGCCCATGCCTATGTCCTGAATGTTATTGCCTAGATTATCTTCTAGAGTTTTTATGTTTTTAAGTCTTATGTTAAGTCTTTAATCCATCTTGAGTTAGTTTTTGTAAAACATGTAAGGAAGGGGTTCAGTTTCAATTTTCAGTTTCAGTTTTTCAGTTTTCTGCATATGGCTATCCAGTTTCCCCAACACCATTTATTAAATAGGGAATCCTTTCCCCATTACTTGTTTTTGTGAGGGTTGTCAAAGATCAGATAGTTGTAGATGTGTGTCATTACTTCTGAGGCCTCTGTTCTTTTCCATTGGTCTACATATCTGTTTTAGTACTAGTACCATGCTGTTTTAATTACTGTAGCCTTGTAGTATAGTCTGAAGTCAGGTAGCATGATGCCTCCAGCTTTGTTCTTTATGCTTAGGATTGTCTTGGCTATGCGGGGTTTTTTCTTGGTTCAATATGAAATTTAAGGTAGTTTTCTCAACACCCCTTTGGGCTAGAAACTCAATAAAGTAGGTATTGATGGAACATATCTCAAAATAATAAGAGCTATTTATGACAAACTCACAGGCAATATCACACTGAATGGGTAAAAAACTGGAAGCATTCCATTTGAAAACCAGTACAAGACAAGGATGCCCTTTCTCACCCCTCCTATTCAATTTCAACATAGCATTGGAAGTTCTGACCAGGGCAATCAGGCAAGAGAAAGAAATAAAGGGTATTCAAATAGGAAAAGAGGAAGTAAAATTGTCTCTGTTTGTAGATTACGTGATTGTATATTTAGAAAACCCTATTGTCTCAGCCCAAAATCTGCTTAAGCTGATAAGCAACTTCAGCAAAGTCTCAGGATAAAAAATCAATGTGCAAAAGTCACAAGCATTTCTATCCACCCGTAATAGACACAGAGCCAAATCACGAGTGAACTCCCATTCACAACTGCTACAAAGAGAATAAAATACCTAGGAATCCAACTTACAATGGATGTGAAGGACTGCTTCAAGGAAAACTATAAACCACTGCTCAAGGAAATAAGAGAGGACACAAACAAATGGGAAAACATTCCACGCTCAAGGATAGGAAGAATCAATATTGTGAAAATGGCCATACTGCCATCAAGCTACCATTGACATTCAGAATTAGAAAAAACTATGTTTGTTAAATTCTTAGAAAAGAAAGCTCAGAAATTATAGTCATGAAGACTTTGAATAAAAAGTACAGAAAATTATTTTAACCAAAATGCTCTAGAATCAATTAGAATTATATATCTCATTAATTGTTTGGTAAAATAAATATAGCCTAACAGTCGCAAAGGAAATAATACTTTGGATTTTCACATTGACATATAATATATTTATTGATTGATGCAACAAACCTGATACAAAGCAAATTAGAAAATATAAATGATGCTGAACTGAAGATAAAACCCCAAGTCTTCAGGATTGAGCCCTTTTTTGTTTTGTGATACTGTGAGATATATATTTGATCTTCATGCTGTTTTCTGACATCCAGCTCCTAAAACTTTGGACAATCAGAGTAATGGATGTCTTTTGTATGATAATGAGAAGATTGGTGGCTAGGGACTCCTACATAGCTTCAGGATGGGGACTGGTCACCAGAAAGACCAAGGTATGATTAGAAGGCTGAGACTTGCAGCCCTATCTCCCAGTCTCTGGGGAGGAGAGATGGATTGAAGATTAAGTTGATCACCAATGGCCAATGATTTGATTAATCCTGCCTATGTAACAAAGCTTCCAAAAAAAAATCAAAAAACTGGGTTTCAGGAGCTTCTAGATAGAGTCTTGGAGGATAGTGTTCCTGGATAGGGCATGGAAGCTCTGTGCCCTTTCCCACATGCCCAGTGCATCTCCCCCTTTGGGGTGTCCATCTATATCTTTGTAATATCCTTTATAATAAATTGGTAAACATAAGTAAACTGTTTCCCTGAGTTCTATACTACTCTAGTAAATTACTTTAACTCAAGGAGGAGAGTGTGGGAGCTCGAGTTTATAGCTGGTTGGTCATGACCAGCTATTGGCCAACACCTGGGGCTTGTGATTGGCATTAGAGGTCGGGGATGGTCTTGTGGGACTGAACCTTGGATCTGATGCTATTTCCAAGTAGGTGATGTGAGAATTGAATTGAATTCGAGGACACCCAGTTTGTGTCTGCCAGGGAACTGGATGATGTGTGGGAATCCCTCTGCCCCACGTCTAGTCACACAGTATTGTGTTGAGTGACTGGGTGAGAGTGGGAACACACATTTTGGTTGGTTTGTCCTACATCTCAGAACAACCAACATTATATTTTATTTTCAATACACTTAGTGGAGAGCCCAGGTGCAGACCAACTATGTATTTATAAATAAAGTTCTATTGGAACAGAGCAGTGGCCATTAATTTATGTATTGTAGTTTTTGAACTAAAATAGTAGATGTAAATAGTTGTAGCAGAGACCATATGTCTGGCAAAGCTTTAAATATTTACTATTTGATCTTTTTCAGGAAAAGTTTATAGTCTATTTTTATTTTAAAAATTAGTCTTCCAAGGCCGGGCGCGGTGGCTCAAGCCTGTAATCCCAGCACTTTGGGAGGCCGAGACGGGCGGATCACGAGGTCAGGAGATCGAGACCATCCTGGCTAACACGGTGAAACCCCGTCTCTACTAAAAAAATACAAAAAAACTAGCCGGGCGAGGTGGCGGGCGCCTGTAGTCCCAGCTACTTAGGAGGCTGAGGCAGGAGAATGGCGTAAACCCGGGAGGCGGAGCTTGCAGTGAGCCGAGATCCAGCCACTGCACTCCAGCCTGGGCGACAGAGCGAGACTCCGTCTCAAAAAAAAAAAAAAAAAAAAAAAAAATTAGTCTTCCTCACATAAAAAGTGAGCAAGTCATGAATGGCTCAAGTGCTGTAATATTTTTTCTCTTCTTATTTTTTGGATAGTTTATGAAATTGGAAAAAAAATGCCATTTATTTTGGAAACATTCATGATACATTTGAAGAGTAATCTCAATGGGCAAAATATGAACTAAATTTTACAACCTTAGTAACCCAGATTGAGAGTGAGGAAGAGAAAGCATCTTAGTCCATCCATGCTACCATAATAAAACACCATAAACTGGGTGGCTTATAAACAGTAAACATTTATTTCCTACAGTTCAAGAGGCTGGGAGGTACATGATCCCAGTGCCAGCAGATATGGCATCTGGTGAGGCATCTGGTGAGCCATTCCTCATAGACGCCTCCTTCTAGCTGTGACCTCATAAGGTGAAGAGGTAAGGCAGCTCTCTGGGGCCTCTGTATAAGGACACTAATCCAATTCAGGAAGGCTCTGCCCTCATGACCTAATCACCTCCCAAAGACCTCAACTCTTAGTACTATCACATTGGGTATTAGCTTTCCACATGTGAATTTTGAGGAGATACAAACTTTCAAACTATAGTAGGGAGGTTACTGAGAATTTATCCTTTTTACAATTAATACACACAACTAAATTGTATTCTGTGGCTAAAGATAAAGACATAGAGTCCTAGCAAGGATATGTAACCTAAAATGCTAAATACCACACAACTGATCAATGGCAGAGCCAGGTTTCAGACTCAGGTTTGTTTAATTCCAAAGCTTGGACCCTCACGCCTGCTTCATGCAACCTCTCACATCTAACATATGTATCCAAGGCAGCACAGTGCTTCCTGTTGGTGCCAAGTAGTTACGGGTTTAGGTCCACGAAGTCAATTTGTTATTCAAATCTTAGAATAGTAGAGGGTAGAAGACAAAGGGTCCTTCTTGTGGGTTTTTCAAACATTTCTGTGAACTACCAAGGTAGGGTCTTTGCCCTTTTGGAATAATTACAATGTAATTTCTACCCTTCCCAACCCTTCTTCCTTCCTTCTCCAGAGACAAGGAGGGCCTGCTCCGCTCTTTCTAATTTTTCTTTTCCATATCAGCTCCTCTGTTGGAAGCTCAGGATCTTTTCCTGCTTCTTTCCTCAAGGGTGCCCTCTTGAGGGAAGCAGCATTTGTTCAACTGCTCAGAGTGTGACTGGAGGTATCAGTTTAACTGAGAAAAGGGAGTCCAAATAGCCATCCAAGGCTCTGTCAGCAATACGTGTGATATTTTTATCTCCATCTACACTTCCTAATTTGGAAGAAATTGGAATATAGTCTATCCACCCACTCAGACTCTAGAATCAAAGACATTACCAGATGATCAACATCTTTTTGTCACAGGAGTGCTATTCTCAGTTCTCATCTAACATTCTACCCTTTTAGAGGCACAGAATCTTGTGACTGCAATGGGGATCTTAGCAGTCCTCTAATTCAGGCTTCCCTGCAATGCATAATTCTATAAATAGCATCTTCTTGGTTTTGATTAGGGGCTTTGTGCACGTTACCCATGAAACTGCCACATAATAGAAAAGTGGGCACACATTTGCTCCACTTATAAGGTCACAGTCCTCGAAGTTGTGCAAAAGTCTCACCATCCTAAGTGTGCAGCCTTCCAGCTCTACTATTAGAAATCAGCTATTAATCCCACTGGGGCAGTGACAGCACCAGAGACAAGATTTCTTGTCTATAGTAGTCGTACTGTCTTTTGAAATCCCTATTTTTTTCAAGGGATTTTTATATTTCTGAAGCAAAAAGCTGAAAACAAAAACAGAAAGGAAATGAAGGAGTGGTAAAACCTTAAAAGTCTATTGTGTCCCCTGGGAGTCTTTTTTGGCTCATGTGTCGCTCTGCTATTGGAAGGAGATGGGTAGATAAAGCAAAAGGTCTTCGGTGACCAGTATTGGTTTCTTGCCAGGGTCAACTTCATGGGACTGTAACCTGTGCCGTGGCATTTGATTTAATACTCAGCTGTCTCCATCTCAGAAATCTTAATCGTTTGTAAACAGGGGACTTCATGTATTCATTTTGTACTAGGCTCACAAATTAATGAAGCTGGTCCCAGTTCTTGTTAATGTGAACTTTTGTTCCATATTACATTTCCCAAATAGCATGGAATATGTATTTTTTGTTTGCTTTGCTCGTTTGTTTTTAGAACAAGCAAATGACTTTTTAAATCACTTACCAAAGGAAGTAGAACAAACAATTAAATTACGCCAGCACTGAATATGTTTCAGGTTTTGTGTTTATTTTATTTTATTTGCTTTGGGTTTATTATAATTTTAAATCTTTTAAAAATAAAGCAGTAACAGAAAAAAATAACTTTTCCACTGAATCTGGAGAAATACATCAGTAAGTAGAGAATATTTATTTTCAAACTAAAAAGAGTAAAACCTCTGGAGTTAATGCTACATTTGTCCAAAAGTTGTCCTTAAAGTTAGGTTTCAGGTGGAGGCTGGTAAATTGAGGAGAGATAAGTAACTGCTTTTCTGAGATTTAAGCACTTACCACATGCAGAGGTGGAGTAAATCATTTATAAGCTTTGTGACTTTGGGTAAATTAGTTAACCTCTCTGTGTCTCAATTTCCCTCAGTAAAATAGAGATAGCAGCAAAACTTTTATTGTGGGATTATTTAATAAATAATGAGCTATTATATGTAAAACACTTAACATAACACTTGGCAAAAAGGAAGCACTTGATACTTTGAAATATAATTATTCCCAAATGCACCTAGTACATTCTCTTGTATATGTTAGGAGATAAAAGAAATATTAATTGAATTGTTAAATTTTTAAAAACTAGGAATATATCAAGATGTATCCAAGAAAAACTTTATATTGACAAACTGTATAAAGCAGGTTCTTCTTTACTTTATTTGTTGTATTAGTCTTTCAATAGTGACTCAGTAAACTGGGACCTTAGATGATTAACATTTTTTCCTTGCCTATAATGCCCTCAGATCTTCTTAAAAGAAAGTATACATAAATTCCTAGATATCAGCCAATAATCGTCTTCCTCTTTTAATAATTTCTATTGGTTTTTAAAATTTAAAAAAATTAGGAACCGCTCTTCGACCAAAGTATTATTTTTAGATATCAAATTTATAAAGTTGACTTGTATATAAAATTACCAACTGAAATATGTTTGTGTGTGACCTTCATTACTCTGTGTAGAATAAGAACAACTTAAGACCATACACTGATAAGAAATATCAAATATCAAGACCCACTTAATAAAGGGTGCTGGATAACTGGTTATCAGCAGACCTTTGTATGTGGGCATGGGATTTGTTGTAAAGGCTTTGAAAGCACGAAGCCTCCAAGGCAAATGAGCATAATAATCATAATCTCAATCATAAGCCTAATAACACAGGGGTGATTAAATACCACTCTCTGGGGAAGAAATAGATTGATTCTGTCTCATAAAGGGGGTAAGACACATTTCCCACAAATATGGCGTAAAATATATGGCTAAAGTTGGGTTTCAAGTGGAGGCTGGTAAATTGAGGAGAGATAATTAACTGCGTCTCTGAGGTTTGAGCACTACCACATGCAGAGTTGGTTATACTGACTAAGCATCTAATTTGGTATTAGCACAGTTTAGCTGCTGAATAGATGTGACCTCCCTTTTGTTTCCAATCTGCTAGCAACCATCTAGTTAGATTCTGTCATCACACCTTCTGTCACCACTACCAACAATCCCTTTCCATCAACCTTAAGGTACACTCCCATCTTTTAAATAGCAGACATCCATGAACCTGGAGCCTTCTGACTGATGGCTGCGGAAGAGGTCACCTGTACCTGCAGGCCTCCACTGTGTCTTTCTCTGCCCTCAGCCAGCTCCATTTCTTTAATTATAAGCTATTTTAGTTCTTTTGGTTTCTTTCATAAATTATTGCCTAGGAATGCTGCACTTCTTCTTCTGCATGTGTGCAATGAACTCAGAAAGTCACTAAAAGCTGAAAATCATATTTATTCACACATTTATTACAAAACCCATTTTTACCCACATTTTTCTCATTTGACCATTGTTTAGGAAGAAACAATGTCATATCATCTCTTGCAAAAAATTTTTTAGCACACTGTAATTGTACTGTTTAATCATTAACACAAAATCATTCCATAGAAGCTAACAAGTAATTATTTCAGTGTAACAGGTTTAGTTTGCACCAAGGCAGATTAGAACAGAAATAATATATCGGTATTATCCACTGTCTTCAAAGATCAAGAAACTGGATAAACATGAATACCTCAAAATAATAAAAATAATATAAAAGCTTCCCAGGTAAATAAAGTATTATATTTTTCAGTTCTTTCAGATGACTGTATTAATCGACTTGGTTTATCCACTTGGTCCACACATCCTGAATGATCAAAAAGAAAACAAGTACACTAATAATTTTTAAAAATGTAATGATTAAAATGGTAAATGCATTTAGTTAATTGGTGCAGTCATCAATGTTTATGTTCTAGTTCTGCTTTATTTCAAGATGAATCATTTAGTGGAAACCCCCAGCAAATTCATACCTTAAGGAACCACAAGTTTATCTTCACTTCCTTATTACTAAAGGAGAAGTCAATTGCTGCACATTTGAAAATGTCTCTATAAGTCAGACTAGTATAAATTAAAATGCATGTATCACATTATATAACCAATTTAAAGTAGGGCATAGAAATATAAACCACGCTTTTTTGTTGTTGTTTTCTTTTGGTTTTGGTTTGTCTTGGGAAAGGAAGTAAACTAAGACTTAATGATGAGTGATTGGTTAGGATAGCTCCAACATATATATTTTTTAAAATTAGAAGCACTGAGTCCTTGTCTTATATCTCCTCCTTTAGGCCTTGTTACTCAATGTATATCCTATAATTTTATGTTAATTTTCACTGATACTGATGAGGTTTTCAAGTAAAATGAAATATACCTAAGATTTTCAGATATGCATTCAGTAAACTGTGATACTATAACCCAGTTGAGTAAACGGAGAAAGAAGAAATAAAAAGAAAGAAAAGGAGAGGAGGACAAGGAAAAGGAAAACAAGTCATGACTCCAGAGAAGCATTGTTCTGAGACTGGTGTGGGTCAGCTAAGTAGGAAACAGTGCAAGACAGATGTACTCAAGTGTGCACAATCTGTTTCTTTGTAAGGTACTCAACATTCCTGATGATTCCATGTGAGCATAATCTCCCTCTCTCTGTTTCCTTTTTCTGCTTAACATTCCAGCTCCTAGATGTTAAACAGAGTCAATGTTTTAAGACTGTGCGTAGTTTTCATTTTGTTTAAAAAAGAAAGAGACGCAAGAGCATTAAAATACTATGGGCTGCAGGGCACTAGTTCTTTTTAAAAATTCATACTTATTAGTTATACTTAGAGGTTAACTAAAGCTATATATAAACATGTAAGTTTCAAGGCTATCAACAATTTTAATTCCTTAAGATGTTTAGAGTTGATAAAATATTTGGTGTCATTAATAGTAACCCCAGTGGTCTTGCATTCACTAACGTTGGAGGGAATCAAATTGGGGTTACCCTAGGAAAAGACTTTTCTTCGGGAAAAAATAACTCCTTATGAACAGAAATAGCTTTTGCTTCTTTTGTCTAGAGCCTTGTCTCTCCTCATACTATAATCATATTTAATTATCTTTGCTTGAGTATTTAAAAAATAGCAGAACCTAAGCCTTGAATGAACTCTTTACTTACATTCTTATTATGATTTTTCTGTATTTGAAGTTAAAATAACTTATTTTTTAAAAGTAAGTCCAAAGTGTCTTGATTTAAAGAATTCAGTAATAAAATATTACTTGTGGCTCTTATTCCATATATGCCAATTTGGAAAAACCAGTATAAATTATCAATCATCTTTACCTACCCCATTATAATTTTTTAAAAGCTGATATAGCATGTAAACTTACATTTCTGAGTTTTTGTTTGGTTTTGGTGCATATCAGGTGAACAGTGGCTTGTACAAAATTTTTTAAATTTATGCTGCTGGAGACGGATATTAGCATATGAGCCTATGACTTCTGCTTTTTAACAGTACTTTTCCATTTTAAAAGCATAACCTTTAGATATGTGCAGACACCACATATCTGCAATTATATAATTACTTGATGCATATGCATAATGTTGAAATTACAGATGCTCCTCTATGCTCATTTAGCTGAGAGTGTGAAAAACACCATGGTTCCATCAGTTCATTGAAAGTAGCCAGAAGACTAAAATGTTCACAAGTGTTCTTAAGTCATTAGCCAAAATGGTCAATAGACTAATTTTTATTGCTTCAGTCCAACTCA
Source organism: Chlorocebus sabaeus (assembly GCF_047675955.1). Lineage (NCBI taxonomy): Eukaryota > Metazoa > Chordata > Mammalia > Primates > Cercopithecidae > Chlorocebus > Chlorocebus sabaeus. The sequence goes on along the minus strand of NC_132910.1, from coordinate 41,514,019 downwards.
CTTTATTTAAAAATGTTCTCTCAGAAACATTTTAATTTCTGCCCAAATAAATTAGATATTCAGTGTATGTGTTCATGTTAACCTTAGACTAAAGCATAGATTAATAGTTAGAATTTTTGTTAAATAAATAAATGTTAGGTGATCTTTTGTGTGTGTGTGTGTGTGTGTGTGTGTGCTAACTCTAGGTTCAGAATTGAATATCAAAAGCAAGAAATACCAGACCAAAATATAATTAGAACAAAATAAGGGGTAGAACTTTCAGCCAAATTTTGCAGAGCAAAATAGATACATTAAATTGATGTTGTGGTTCAATAACAGTAGTATTTGAGTGTATTTTCATTTTCATTTATACAAGAGATATTTAAGAGAAAATGTTAATATGGGATGTGGTGTCGGTGGTTTTTTTTTTTTTTTTATTTTTTCAGTTAGACTCAGTTCAAATAAGGTAAGATCTTACAGAACCAAATATGGCTTTTTTTTTCCTTTTTCTTTTTGTTTTTAAATTTCCTTTTGGTAGATTAGAAGAAACAAAGGATATGCATATGTGCCCTCTGCTGGCAAAGTAAAAATCATGGCCATTTTCTAGAGACAATAGAAACAAAATCCTGGAAGCAGAACAGCACATTATATTCAAAGATGTTTTACTGAAGAAGCAAAACAGATTTGAATTAAGTAAGTAAATGTCTTAAAAGGACTGAAGACAAGTTTCGTATTGTGGTTTATAGCAATACCAATTAACCTTATATAAGCTAAATGAAGTTATTGAAAAATTTGAGCGTTCTTTTTTAGTCTTAAAATTGTTATATTAATTCGTTGAAAATAATGAAGCTGTAACATCTAGTTTGGTTAATTCCATTAAGGTTCTCAGAGACAAAATAAAGCTAGATTACTTTGTGAGAGTAATTCAAGCTTTCTATCTAGGCCTCTAACAATAATTATAGTGCATTTGTCTCTCAATGTTGAATACTGGATAATTTTTGTATTCCTAGAATTAATAAAATATTGGTATTTTGAACTAAACTGCACTGCTCTAACATTTCCATCCTTTTAAAATGTTGGACAATAATACTTGAAATGAATTTGTATAACCTCATCAAATTGAAGAAGCACGAAGATTTTTAAAAACAAAGGCTTCATAAAATTAATTTACCCCAGAAATTTTGTAAAAAATCAACAAATGTTTTCCAAACTGAAAACACGTGCAGACAACAAATAAGAAATAAGGATATAGTCAATGCATTAGTGTCAACTCAGGAGAATGTGACAAATGGTGCCCTGAAGAGTTAATTTGGGGCCTGGTGTTTGTCTATCTTCTTATCAAGTGCCAGAATGATAAAACATACAACATACTCTTTAAATCTGAAACTGGCTTTAAGGAGCCAAAGACTGATTCAGTCTCAACATGGAGAATGATGTTTTGGAGGTAAAAAGTACCTCAGGAGTTAATCTACCCAAACTTTCTTATTGTATAAATGAGGAAACTGAGGCCCAAAAAGATTAAATAAGGTCAAAAAGATTAGAGGAAACTACAGTTAAATAAAAAGTAAAATAAAAAAAACAAGACAGAATAAAGTTCAATTAAGACAAGTATGGTGCTGTATATTAGAGAAGAAAAACAAAAATATCCCATAAGTCCAGCAGAAAAATGGCTTAGGGGCATAGCTCGTAACAAGTTGACCATGAATCACTAATATGAGGGGAAAGTATAAAATTTTTATTAAAAATACATTAAAATACTGAAGAGAATTCGGAAAAGGCAGGAAAATGTATAGCAAAAAATATAATAGGTGTAAATAAGGGTTAGATAACTTATTCCTTATGCTACTACCAATTAATTATAACTCGATCAGTTACTTAGTCAATCTGTCAGTTTCTAAATATGTAAAGTAAATTGATCATTCACATGACTGTCTCCTATTGACTTTTAATGAACTGCACAGTATTGACTGGCACACGTACTGAAAGTGGGCTTCTTCTACATATGAGGGGCACACACAATGATACATAGATGATTCTTAAAACTATATACTATAACTGTAGTTATAACTATATGACTTTATAAATTTGACAAATATTCACAAAACTAATTATTGGTCTAGAAAGAAAGCAAGGATGTTGTGACGGTTAAGATTGAATGTCAACTTGATTGGATTGATGGATGCAAAGTATTGTTCCTAGGTGTGCCTATTGAGGGTGTTGCTAAAGGAGATTAACATTTGAGTCAGTGGGCTGGGAGAAGCAGACCCACCCTCAGTCTGGGTGGGCACCATCTATTCAGCTGCCAGCGTGGCTAGAATAAAAGGAGGCAGAAGACTTTGGAAGGACTAGACTGGCTGAGTCTTCCTGACTTTATCTTTCTCCCATGCTGGAGGCTTTCTACCCTAGAACAGTTAATGGAGTGATATACCCTCATGGTACTATACTTCACTTTCAGAAAAAGAAAACACACAAGTCTTACTGCCACTGGAAATTTTGCTAGTGGCCTCCATCATAGGGCTGTTTCCAGTTTGCTGTGTGAAGCCAATGTGACTATGCTCTTTAACCTCACTTTAAATATCCAGGAAGTGCTCTGGGGTGAGTGGCAGTCCCATGCCATTATTAAGATTAATAATTCTGGATTTTTTTTTCATTTTTTTCCATTTTCTAGGTTATTTTATTTTCCTATGAAATTCAGTTGTGCAGAGTAATTAGTTATAATACTCGTTGATGCTTTTCATATTCAAGCAAGGTAAGATTCTATAGTCAGAGGTGATTTTGAATTTTTTAAAATTAAATAAGTTTTGTTTATTTTTTGAGACAGAGGCTGGCTCTGTTGCCTAGGCTGGAGTGCAGTGAGTTGCTAACTGCAACCACTGCCTCCCTGGTTCAAGCGGTTCTCCTGCCTCAGCCTCCCCAGTAGCTGAGAGTACAGGCACCTGCCACCATGCCTGGCTAATTTTTGTATTTTAGCAGAGACAAGGTTTCACCATGTTGCCCAGGCTAGTCTCAAACTCCTGAGCTCAGGCAATCTGCCTGCCTAGGGTCTCCCAAAGTGCTAGGATTACAGGCATGTACTACTGTACTGGGCCTATTTTTTTTCTTTTTTTTTTTTTTTTGGTAAAATTAAGTTAATTTTATCAAACAGCCATATGTAAAGAAAACTATCATGGCCATTTGTGTTCAGACAGCTCTATGGTTATAATATACATCTTCTTGGTGGATAAACGTCCAAGGCATTGGAAAACTTTAGGACAGAAGTTCTGTAGATTTTGATTGACAGCATCAATTGTTTCTAAAACATCCTATGTGTTCCTGCATTGTTCTACCATATTCCAGGTATGGTTTTTCAAACAGACAATTGATCACACTTTCTATCTAGTCTAGCTCTATCTTGGTCCACACATCCACCCTCTGCCCCCCAGTAGCTGAGCATTTCTCTATTCCACATACTTAGCGTTGTAGGTGAGAGGACATGCTCAAGATGATGTCACTGATTAACCTTGGTGGCACAGTGCCCATGATGCTCCTAAGCTTTCAAACTGTAATTTGAGGGTCTATTTCATGGCAATTCAAGAAAATGTTCCTTCTTCTGAGAAGAAACAACATGGAGTTCATATTGTATTACACTTTCTTCCATAATACTTTAGCCACGTATGTACTAAATTATAAAATTATAATTAACCAATCCTACAATGTACTTCTGCCACAGCATCTAGATTACCAATGACTTTTTCCTGTACATTCTTGAGGCTTTCCTATCAATATTTACCGGCCGAAGATAAGCACGAAATGGAGAGACAGTCTAATTCACCTACTTAGGTTAAGTGCCTTGCCTTGGCTTGATTTACAGTCTTATCAAGACCACACAAAATAGGGTCGTGACAATTTTGTAAAATGAATTTTGGCTGCTCTTGCCAGAAGAAGAAGGAAAAAATATTAGAAGGTCTACAAAAACCTAAATGTCTGCACCTTCAGCTTCTGGCTACTGAACTTGAATCAATTCATTTTTTTTTTTCCCATTTGTCTCTTAGATGGTTTAAAACATCCGCCTTCACAGTACATACACATCATTCTTTTCTAGAATTTTATTATATCCTCTTTGTATCAAAGGGACTTGGGTACAAAGATTTCTCTAAATATCAAAGAATAGATTTATTTCAAGGATAAACCAGATAAAGTATTCTTCCCTCAAAATCAACACGCAACCAAGGATCTCTTCATATTTTTGAGTTAAGTGAATATAAACTGTTGCTCCTCAAGAGATATTCATGTGTAACAAGAATAGCAGTAGTGAATTGTTATTGGCTAATGAAGATCTTCCCTGTAAGTGTGCATTTTTAATAACATCACCATTAAACATAAAAATGAGACAGGATAGAAATCCTTTGATTGTGATTGATACACTCAGAAAAAAAGACGAGAATAAAATATATTTTAAGTTTATTTTAAATAAGGGTACCTTCATCTTCAGAAAAAGCTGAGTGACAAAAATTAATATTCATTATAAGTAACTCTGAAGAGTGATCTGGACATCAGTTTACACACATCTGGAAGGAACTAAAGTCTAGTAATGAGAAATAACGCATTTGTGAAGCATACAATCAGATATAGGTTAATACTATTTTACTGCATTTGTCAGGTTAGCACAAAGAAATTATGAATCCTCTTAGAAAGCTGAGAAAAAGTGATTTCCTTTAAAATAGAAACTATTATTAATATGCTAATAATGTGTGACTGACGAAATCTGTAATTCCAATCATATATGGAGCAGTATAAGCTATATTTAGATGCTTACTTAGTAGTTATATATTAAAATAGAAGGAATTATTTTTAAACATTTGTTTCCAAAACAAATGATGATTTCCACTCACATTTAATGTCAATGAAATCTTGAGTTTATTCATAATAATCTGTGTATGAAGTACACATAAAAAAACACATTTCATTTCTGAGGTTAAAATAATTTATGTAATCTATTACTTTTAGATCAAAATACACAACAAGAAAAATAATTTTAAGAATAATCTGCAATTTATCTTGAACAAATTTGAATACTGGTTAAAAAATATTTCAAACTTTATTAGAAGTTTAAAATATCAGATTTGAATTATTTCAAACAAAAGATACTGCTACAAAATTCAGTGTGAAAGACTATTGCTGGATTCATAAATGTAATGGAATTGCACTATTGAGTTACCTCATATTTAAAGTATTAAGAATATAAAATCATTACTGGTGTATTTAAACTCATTTTCACTTCTCATAAATTGCTTCTAAAGAAAAGAATGTATTTACAAAGCATTAAGGACCTGTGGACCTGCTTATCCAAAAAATGTCCACTAGGTTTATGAGACAGGACAGTTCACCAGGCCAATGGTAATGCATACAGAAATCTGAGTGGCTGAAAAGTCTTAGGAAAATCACTCAACTTCTCTGCTCTCATATTTCTGATTGGCAGAGCACTAGGATTTCTAAAAGTTCTCTTTTAGCTGATATCTATAAAAGGAGATGATGGGACCATTGGTATGGCAAATGAAGATCAGAGATATCTATAAATCATAAGTGGAGAATAAGTAAACTTTGTAATGCTCTTCTTTATCCCTGATAACTCCTCTTGCTTTGAATTCTGCTAAGTTTAATATGGCTACTACTGCTTTCTTTTGGTTAGTGTTAACATAGTAAATTTTTCTCTGTCCAAAGTGAGTTTCTTGTAGACAACATATAGTTGAGTTTTATTTTTTGATACACTCTGATAATCTCTGTCTTTTAATTGGTGTATTTAGGCCACTGACACTTAAAATAAATATCTACCATATTTGTCACTGTTTTTATTTGTTGCCCTTGTTCTTTGTTCCTATTTTTGTCTTCTGCTCCTTTCTGCCTTTTGTGGTTTGGGGTATTTTATATGATTTTATTTTCTTTCCATTCTTAGCATATCAGTTATACTTCTTTTTTTCCCCCATTTCTTCCCTAGAACTTGCAACATACATTTACAACTAATTTAAGCCCACTTTCAAATAACATTTTACCACTTAATGGGTAATGTGAGAACCATATAATAACAAGACAATCCTAATTCTCCCTCTTGTCCCTTGTATCATTACTGGAATTCATTTCACTTACATATAAGCATACATATGCAGATGTACTAAAATACATTGCTGCCATTATTATTTTGAACACACTGTCATCTGTTACATCAATTAAGAATGAGAAAAATAAATTTTTATTTTACCTTCACTTATTCTATCTTTGGTATTATTCCTTTCTTTATATAGGTCTGAGTTTTTATCTGTATTTTTTTTTTCTCTCTAAGATACATTTCTTTTAACATGTCTTGTAAAGCAGATCTGCTAGAAAGACATTCCCTCCATTTTTATTTGTCTGAGAAACTATTTCTCCTTCACTTCTAAATGATAATTTTGCAGAGTATGGAATTCTAGGTTGGTTTCTTTCCTCAACACTTTAAATATTTTATTCCTCTTGTTGCTGCTTGCATGGTTTCTGAAGAGAAGTTGGATTAATTCTTATCTTTGTTCGTCTATAGATGAGTCTATAGGTAAGATGTTTTATCCCTCTTTCAGGATTTTTTCTTTATTTTTGATTTTATGTAATTTGCAAATGATATGCCTAGGTTTTTGCAAATGATGTGCCTAGATTTTTTGTTTTGCTTTTCTTTTTTCTTCTTCTTCATTGTCCCACTTGGTGTCCTTTGAGCTTTCTGGACCTGTGGGTTGGTGTCTGACATTAATTTGAAGGAAATTCTTGGTCATTATTGTTTCAAATATTTCTTCTGTTCCTTTTTATTTTTCTTCTTCTTTTTCATCTTTGTTACCTTTGTTGCCTTTCAGCTTTGCAAATTTCTGTTGAGTTATACTTAAGGTCAGAGGTTCTTTCCTAGACTATGTCCATTCTACTGATAAGCTCACCAATAGCATTTCTGTAACAGCACTTTTAATCTCCAGCATTTCGTTTTTTGGTTATTTCTCAGGATTTATTTATTTTTGCTTACATTGCTCATCTGTTCTTTAATGCTATCTACTTTATTAATTAGAGCTTTTAGTATACTAATCACAGTTATTTTAAATTCCTGGTCTGATCATTTCAACATTCCTGATGTGTCTGGTTCTGGTGCTTACTCTGTCATGTAAACCTTACTTTTTGTTTTTGGTATGCCTTGTAATTTCCAGACATGATGTACTAGGTAAAAAGAACTGTGCTAAATAGCCTTTAATAACGTGGTAGTGAGGGTTAGCGGGAGGGGAAGCTTTTTATCTGTTGTTAGGGTGGAGTGGTAACTTCTAAGCCCCTTCCTTACATGCAGAACCAGAAATCAGATGTCTGAAGAATTTTTTTTGAGTGTCTATTAGTTTGCTAGAGCTGCCATAACATAATACCACAGACTGGGTAGCTTTAACAAAAGACATTTATTTTCTCACAGTTCTGGAGGCTATAAGGCCAAGATCAAAGTGTCAGTAAGTTTGTTTTTTTCTGAAGCCTCTTGTTGACTTGCAGATGATGTCATCTTCTTGTGTCTTCACATAGTTGTCCTCATTCTGTGTGACCTGTGTCCAAATCTCCTTTTCTTATAAGGATACCATTCATATTGGAAAATGGCCCACCCATAAAAAAAAAAACCTTATTTTACCATAATTAGTTCTCTAAGGTCCTATCACCAGACACAGTTACATTCTGAAGTACTAAAGTTTAGGACTTCAGTATATCAATTTTAGGGGGAGGAAGGGACAAAACTCAGCCCATAACAAAGTGTATTTATAAGTAACATCTCTTTGTAAATGAACTAGGGCAACAAACAATTAGAAGGCAATATGTTAGCCAGTTTTTCCAGCACCATTTATTAATTAGGGAATCCTTTCCCCATTTCTTGTTTTTGTCAGGTTTGTCAAAGATCAAATGGCTGTAGATGTGTGGTATTATTTCTGAGGGCTCTGATCTGTTTCATTGGTCGATATCTCTGTTTTGGTACAAGTATCATGCTGTTTCGGTTACTGTAGCCTTGTAGTATACTTTGAAGTCAGGTAGCATGATGCCTCCAGCTTTGTTCTTTTGGTTTAGGATTGTCTTGGCAATGTGGGCTCTTTTTTGGTTCCATATGAACTTTAAAGCAGCTTTTTCCAATTCCGTGAAGAAAGTCGTTGGTAGCTTGATAGGGATGGCATTGAATCTATAAATTACCTTGGGCAGTATGGCCATTTTCACGATATTGATTCTTCCTATCCATGAGCATGGAATGTTCTTCAATTTGTCTGTGTCCTCTTTTATTTCACTGAGCAGTGGTTTGCAGTTCTCCTTGAAGAGGTCCTTCACATCAATTGTAAGTTGGATTCCTAGGTATTTTATCCTCTGTGAAGCTATTGTGAATGGGAGTTCACTCAGGATTTGGCTCTCTGTTTGTCGGCTATTGTTGTATAAGAATGCTTGTGATTTTTGCTCATTGATTTTGTATCCTGAGACTTTGCTAAAGTTGCTTATCAGCTTAAGGAGATTTTGGACTGAGACGATGGGGTTTTCTATATATACAAGCATGTCATCATCTGCAAACAGGAACAATTTGACTTCTTCTTTTCCTAATTGAACACCCTTTATTTCTTTCTCCTGCCTGATTGCTCTGGCCAGAACTTCCAACACTATGTTGAATAGGAGTGGTGAGAGAGGGCATCCCCATCTTGTGCCAGTTTTCAAAGGGAATGCTTCCAGTTTTTGCCCATTCAGTATGATATTGGCTGTGGGTTTGTCATAAATACCTCTTATTATTTTGAGATACATCCCATCAATACCTAATTTATTGAGAGTTTTTAGCATGAAGGGCTGTTGAATTTTGTCAAAGGCCTTTTCTGCATCTATTGAGATAATCATGTGGTTTTTGTCTTTGGTTCTGTTTATATGCTGGATTACGTTTACTGATTTGCATATGTTGAACCAGCCTTGCATCTCAGGTATGAAGCCCACTTGATCATGGTGGATAAGCTTTTTGATGTGCTGCTGGATTTGGTTTGCTAGTATTTATTGAAGATTTTTGCATCGATATTCATCAGGGATATTGGTCTAAAATTCTCTTTTTTTGTTGTGTCTCTGCCAGGCTTTGGTATCAGGATGATGTTGGCCTCATAAAATGAGTTAGGGAGGATTCCCTCTTTTTCTATTGATTAGAATAGTTTCAGAAGGAATGGTACCAGGTCCTCCTTGTACCTCTGGTAGATTCCAGCTGTGAATCCGTCTGATCCTGGGCTTTTTTTGGTTGGTAGGCTATTAATTATTGCCTCAATTCCCAAGCCTGTTATTGGTCTATTCAGGGATTCAACTTCTTCCTGGTTTAGTCTTGGGAAGGTGTATTTGTCCAGGCATTTATTCATTTCTTCTAGATTTTCTAGTTTATTTGCGTAGAGGTGTTTATAGTATTCTGTGATGGTAGTTTGTATTTCTGTGAGATCGGTGGTGCTATCCCCTATATCATTTTTTATTGCGTCTATTTGATTCTTCTCTCTTTTCTTCTTTATTAGTCTTGCTAGCAGTCTATCGATTTTGTTGATCTTTTCAACAAAATCCAGCTCCTGGATTCATTGATTTTTTGGAAGGGTTTTTTATGTCTCTATCTCCTTCAGTTCTGTTCTGTTCTTAGTTATTTCTTGCCTTCTGCTAGCCTTTCAATGTGTTTGCTCTTGCTTCTCTAGTTCTTTTAATTGTGATGTTAGGATGTCAATTTTAGATCTTTCCTGCTTTCTCTTATGGGCACTTAGGGCTATAAATTTCTCTCTATACATTGCTTTAAATGTGTCCCAGAGATTCTGGTACGTTGTTTGTTCTTATTGGTTTCAAAGAACATCTTTATTTCTGCCTTCATTTCGTTATGTACCCAGTAGTCATTCAAGAGCAGGTTGTTCAGTTTCCATGTAGTTGAGTGGTTTTGAGTGACTTTCTTAATCCTGAGTTCTAGTTAGATTGCACTGTGGTCTGAGAGGCAGTTTGTTACAATTTATGTTCTTTTAAATTTGCTGAGGAGTGCTTTACTTCCAACTATGTGGTCAATTTTGGAATAAGTGCGATGTGGTGCCGAGAAGAATGTATATTCTGTTGATTTGGGGTGGAGAGTTCTGTAGATGTCTATTAGGTCCCCTTGGTGCAGAGCTGAGTTCAATTCCTGGATATCCTTTTTAAGTTTCTGTCTTGCTGATCTGTCTAATGTTGACAGTGGGGTGTCAGCCACATGTAGAAAGCTGAAACTGGATCCCTTCTTTACACCTTATACAAAAATTAATTCAAGACAGATTAAAGACTTAAATGTTAGACCTAAAACCATAAAAACCCTAGAAGAAAACCTAGGCAATACCATTCAGGACACAGGCATGGGCAAGGACTTCGTGTCTAAAACACCAAAAACAATGGCAACAAAAGCCAAAATTGATAAATGGCATCTAATTAAACTAAGGTGCTTTTGCACAGCAAAAGAAACTACCATCAGAGTGAACAGGCAACCTACAGAATGGGAGAACATTTTTGCAATCTACCCATCTGATAAAGGGCTAATATCCAGAATCCACAAAGAAGTCAAACAAATTTACAAGAAAAAAACAAACAACCCCATCAAAAAGTGAGCAAAGGTTATGAAGAGACACTTCTAAAAAGAAGACATTTATGCAGCCAATAGACACATGAAAAAATGTTCATCATCAATGGCCATCAGAGAAATGCAAATCAAAACCACAATGAGATACCATCTCACACCACTTAGAATGATGATCATTAAAATGTCAGGAAACAACAGGTGCTGGAGAGGATGTGGAGAAATAGGAACACTTTTACACTGTTGGTGGGACTGTGAATTAGTTCAACCATTTTGGAAGACAGTGTGGCAATTCCTCAAGGATCTAGAACTAGAAATACCATTTGACCCAGCCATCCCATTACTGGATATATACCCAAAGGATTATAAATCACGCTGCTATAAAGACACATGCACACATGTTTATTGTGGCACTATTCACAATAGCAAAGACTTGGAACCAACCCAAATGTCCATCAATGATAGACTGGATTAAGAAAATGTGGTACATATACACCATGGAATACTCTGCAGCCAAAACTGTGGTACATATACACCATGGAATACTCTGCAGCCATAAAAAAGGATGAGTTCATGTCCTTTGTGGGGACATCGATGAAGCTGGAAACCATCATTCTCAGCAAACCATCACAAAGACAAAAAACCAAACACTGCATGTTCTCACTCATAGTTGGGAATTGAACAATGAGAACACTTGGACACAGGAAAGAGAACATCACACACTAGGGCCTGTTATGGGGTGGGGGGAGTGGAGAGGGATAGCATTAGGAGATATACCTAATGTAAATGACGAGTTGATGGGTGCAGCACACCAACATGGAACATGTGTACATATGTAACAAACCTGTATGTTGTGCACATGTACCCTAGAACTTAAAGTATGATTAAAAAAAAAAAAAGGCAATATGTTGAATCTTTTTCACTAAATCATATGTCCTTAATTGATCTTGGAGACAGCTCAGTCCAACTGTCCATTGAACATGGAAGAAATACAGTCTTGGCACATGGAAGTGATTTGTTCATATTCACTCTGCTATGTCACTTCACATAAGTGCTTAATATGTGTTTCATTTATTGATTGGTTCAACATAATTTATTACACATCTACTAGTTTTCAACACTGTGAAATGTGCTGTGAAGTCTGTGGCAAGTACAAGCAGAAATGGTCCCAATCTTCACGGAGCCTACAGCCTAGCAGGGAGTCAAAGTATTATAAAATAATCATGCCAAAAATGTAAAACATAACCGTGATAAAGAATACAAGAGAGGCTGGGCATGGTGGCTCGCGCCCGTAATCCCAGCACTTTGGGAGGCCGACGCAGGTGGTCTCAGGCCACCTGCCTCAACCTCAGGTCTCCTGAAGGTCTCCTGAACCCGAGGTCAGGAGTTGGAGACCAGCCTGGCCACCATAGTGAAATCTAGTCTCTATTAAAAATACAAAAAAATTAGCCTAGTGTGGTGGCAGTTGCCTGTAATCCCAGGTACTTGGGAGGCTGAGGCAGGAGAACCACTTGAACCCAGGAGGCAGAGGTTGCAGTGAACTATGATTGCACCACTGCACTTCAGCCTGGCTGACAGAATGATACCCTGTCTCAAAAAAAAAAAAAAAAAAAGAGAGAGAGAGAGAAATTCATAGTTCTATGAGAACCTGCAATAAGATGACTTAGTCGACTTCATCAGAAAGATTTTCCAACAAAAGTAAACTTGAACTGAGATGGGAATGATAAGCAGGAATTTACCAAATGCGGAAAGGTGAGAATGTAAGTACAAAGGCTCCATGGTGGGAGCTGTATGAGGAGCTACCTGATCTGTAGCCCTGCTTACCTCTCTCTGCTCTCCCCTTCACCCTCTCAGCATCAAATGCACTGCCCTCCCTGACATCCTCAGAGCACACCAGCTTTGCTCCCATCTTAATGCTTTAGTCCCCTCTACCAGATACCTCCTGAGCCAGCTGCTTCACAAGCATCAGGTCCACATTTGCAATGGAGTCTATCCTGACTGTCCCATTTTCCACAATGCTCCAACCTACCCCCACTCCATGCTTATCCTGCTGTATTTTTCTATTTGTTTTTCCACAGGGCTTATTACCTTTTCACATAGTTTAGAGTTTACATAGACAGTGTTTCTTGTGTATTCATTGACTGCTTAGCTAGAATGTAAGCTCGGTTGATAGCACTGATCTTTGTTTTGTGTACTTACGTATACCCAGTACCACAGAAAGGTACATAATAGTCACTCAAAAATATTCATTGATTAAATTGACTGATTTATTAATTGCTGAAAAGAAGTTTGTGTCTGCAGCACAAAGTTTGAAGCAGTCATTAGGGGCCAGATCTTGCAGAGTCTTGTGAGTTTTGTTATAGAGAGAGACAGAGAGAAAGAGAGTCTGTGCAGCAAATCCATTAAAGAATTGTAAGAAGGGGAAATAACATGAGCAAATTTAAATTTTGAAAAAGTACTTCTTGTATTAGTCATTGTAATATTCCAGCAAAAGATACCAGCTTGGGTTAGGATACTACTGGGCAAGATGGAAAGTCAAGAAGGAGTACAGAGAAATTTCTGAGTTAAAATGTTGATTACATGAAGAAAGTATGTTATAGCCAGAAATGTATCCTATTTCTTTTTCTTTTTTTTTCTAGGTACTCCTTTATTTATTATTTTTAGTTGAATTTTTAATCATTAGGACTCTTTTTTAAACAATCAAGATAGCCAGTTTTATAAAAATGTACAGTCTAGACAAAAAATAATTATAACCATTTTCTATAACTATCATTTCAGAAGAATTACAAATAGTGAGAACAAAGAGAAGTTAAACTGAAAAATCTGATCAATGTGATGACCAAAGCTGAGGTCAGAGTGAGGTAGGGACAAGAGCCAAGAAACATGGGCAGCTTCCAGAAGTGGGAAAAGGTAAAGAAATAGATTCTCCTCTAAAGATCTCCAGAAGGAACACATCCCTGCCGACCTATTTTGAACTTCTTGACCTCCAGAACTGCACTATAGTAAACCTGTATTATTTTTAGTCCCCTCCACTGCAAAAAGGTGATCTATTATACTTCAAATTTAACTTGGAAAACAAGTATTACAATAGAAGGTGATGTATCTGCCCTCCCCACCAAATTAACATATCTAAATCCTTTAAGGAGCGTATACACACAGCAAACTATTTTTAGATACAATAGGATACTGAGCACCTTCAAAATACATGAAGTATGATAAAGATACAATACTTTGAGCATCATTTTAGAATTAAATATTTATCATATTACATTCTGATCCTATAAAAACTGATAGTACTATATGATATATCGATCTCTATTATCTAAAATGTAAAATTAACAAGGAACTTGATTTTTTTCACTTATTATTATTTAATTTTTTTTTAATGAAGAAGTTCTTTAGTGGTGATCTCTGAGATTTTGGTGCACCCATCATCACCTGAGCAGTGTACACTGTATCCAATGTGTAGTCTTTTATCCCTCACCCCCACCCACAACCCTTTCCCCAAGTCTCTAAAGTCCATTGTCTCGTTCTTATGCCTTTACATCTTCTTAGCTTAGCTCCCACTTATGAGTGAGAACATACGATGTTTGGTTTTTCATTCCTGAGTCACTTCACTTAGAATAATGGTCTCCGATTCCATCCAGGTTGCTGCAAATGCCATTATTTTGTTCCTTTTTATGGCTGAGCAGTATTCTATGATATATATACACCACATTTTTTTAATTCACTCATTGATTGATGGGCATTTGGGCTGGTTCCATATTTTTGCAATTGCGAATTGTGCTGCTATAAACATGCATGTTCAAGTATCTTTTTCATACAATGACTTATTTTTCTCTGGGTGGACACCCAGTGGTGGGATTGCTGGATCATATGGTAAATCTACTTTTAGCTCTTTTTGTTTGTTTGTTTGTTTGTTTGTTTGTTTGTTTGATTGTTGAGATGGAGTCTTGCTCTGTTGCCCAGGCTGGAGTGCAATGGCTTGACCTTGGCTCAGTGTAACCTCCGCCTCCTGGGTTCAAGCAATTCTCCTCCCTCAGCCTCTCGAGTAGCTGGGAATACAGGCGCACACCACTACGCGCAGCTAATTTTCTGTATTTTTAGTGGAGACAGGGTTTTGCCATTTTGGCCAGGATGGTCTCGAACTACTGACCTCAGGTGATCTGCCTGCCTCGGCCTCCCAAAGTGCTGGGATTACAGGCATGAGCCACTGCACCTGGCCCTTTTAGTTTTTAAAAAAATCTCCACACTGCTTTTCATAGGGGTTGTACTAGTTTACATTCCCACCAACTGTGTGAAAGTGTTCCCTTTTCACCACAACCACACCAACATCTATTATTTTTTGATTTTCTAATTATGGCCATTCTTTTGAGAGTAAAGTGGTATCGCATTGTGGTTTTGATTTGAATTTCCCTGATAACTACTGATGTTGAGCATTTTTTCATGTTTGTTGGCCATTTGTATGTCTTCTTTTGAGAATTGTTTATTCATGTCCTTAGCCCACTTTTTGATGGGATTGTTTGTTTTTTTCTTGCTGATTTGTTTGAGTTCCTTGTAGATTCTTATTATTACTCCTTTGCTGGATTTATCAATTGTGAAGATTTTCTCCCACTCTGTGGGATGTCTGTTTACTCTTCTGATTATTTATTTTGCTGTGCAGAAGTCTTTTAGTTTAATTATAAGTCTCATCTATTTATCTTTGTTTTTGTTACATTTCTTTTGGGTTCTTGGTGATGAAGTCTTTGACTAAGCCAGTGTCTAGAAGGGATTTTCCAATGTTATCTTCTAGAATTTTTATGGTTTCAGGTCTTAGATTTAAGTCTTTGATCCACCTTGAGTTGATTTTTGTATAAAGTAAGAGATGAGGATCCAGTTTTATTCTTCTGCGTGTGGCTTGCCAATTATCACAGCACCTTTGGTTGAATAGGGTGTCCCTTCCCCACTTTACGTTTTTGTTTGCTTTGTCAAAGATCAGTTGACTATAAGTATTTGGCTTTATTTCTGCATTTTTTTTACTCTGTTCCAATGGTCTATATACCTGTTTTTATACCAGTACCTGTTTTTATACTGGTGACTATGGCCTTATAGTATAGTTTGAAGTTGGGTAATGAAATGCATATAGATTTGTTCTTTTCACTTAGTCTTGCTTTGACTATGTGGGCTCTTTTTTTTTTTGGTTCCATATGAATTTTAGGATTTTTTTTAGTTTTATGAGGAATTATGGTGGTATTTTGATGGGAATTGCATTGAACATGTAGATTGTTTTTGGCAGTATGGTCATTTTCACAATAATGATTCCACCCATTCATGAATATGACATGTGTTTCCATTTGTTTGTGTCTTTGATGATTGCTTTCAGCATTGTTTTGTAGTTTTTCTTGTTGAGGTCCTTCACCACCTTGGTTAAGTATATTCCTCAGTTGTTTTTTGTTTGTTTTTTGTTTGTTTGTTTGTTTGTTTGTTTTTGCAGCTATTGTAAAGGGCATTGAGTTATTGATTTGATTCTCAGTTTGGTCATTGTTGGTGTATAGCAGGGCTACTGATTTGTGTACATTAATTTTATACCTTGAAACTTTGCTGAATTCATTTACCAGTTTTAGGAGCTTTTCAGATGAGTCTTCAGGGTTTTCTAAGTATACAATCATGACATCAGCAAACAATGACAATTTGACTTCCTCTTTACTGATTTGGATGCCCTTTATTTCTTTTTCTTGTCTGAGTGCTCTGACTAGGATTTCCAGTACTACATTGAATAGAAAAGATGAAAGTGGGCATCCTTGTCTTGTTGCACTTCCCAGTGGTAATGCTTTCAATTTATCCCTGTTCAGTATAATGTTGGCTGTGGGTTTGTCATTGATGGCTTTTATTATCCTACAGTGTAGCACTTCTGTGTTGATATTGCTGAGGTTTCTTTTCGTTGTTACTGTTGTTGTTTTTGAGATGGAGTCTCACTCTGTCACCCAGGCTGGAGTGCAGTGGTGTGATTTTGGCTCACTGCAACCTCCACCTTCCAGGTTCAAGCAATTCTCCTGCCTCAGTCTCCCAAGTAGCTGGCATTACAGGCATGTGCCACCATGTTTGGCTAATTTTTTGTGTTTTTAGTAAAGATGGAGTTTTGCTATGTTGACCAGGCTAGTCTCAAACTCTTTACCTCAAGCGATCCACCTGTCTCAGCCTCTCAAAGCGCTGGGATTACAGGTGTGAGCCATCACGCTTGGCCTTGCTGAGGATTTTAATCATAAAGGAATGCTGGATTTTGTCAAATGCTTTTACTGTGTCTATTGAGATAATCATGCGATTTTTGTTTTTAATTTTGTGTTCGTGATGTATCCCATTTATTGATGTGTTAAACCATCCCTGCATCCCTGGCATGAAATCCACTTGATCATGGTGGATTATCTTGTTGATATGCTATTGAATTCAGTTAGCTAGTATTTTGTTGAGGATTTTTGCATCTGTGTTAATCAGGAATGTTAGTCTGTAGTTTACTTTCTTATTAGGTCCTTTTTGGGTTTTGTGTTAGGGTGATATTGACTTCACAGAATGATTTAGGGAGAATTCCCTCTTTATCTTTTGGAATAGTGTCAATAGGATTGGTACCAATTCTTCTTTGAATGTCGGATATAATTCAGCTGTGAATCCATCTGGTCTGAGACTTTTTTTGTTGGTAACTTTTTAATTACCATTTCAATCTTGCTGTTTGTAATTGGCCTGTTCAGAGTTTCTATTTCTTCCTGGTTTAATCTAGGAGGGTTGTCTATTTCCAGGAATTTATCCATCTCCTTTTGGTTTTTTAGTTTATGTGCATAAAGGTGTGCATAATAGCTTTGAATTATCTTTTGTATTTCTGTGTTATCAGTTGTAATATCTCCCATTTCCTTTGTAATTGAGCTTACTTGAATCTTTTCTCCTTTTTTCTTGGTTAATCTTGCTAATGGTCTCTCAATTTTATTTATCTTTTTAAAGAACCAGTTTTTTGTTTTACTTATCTTTTATATTTTTTGTTTCAATTTTATTTAGTTCTGCTCTGATCTTTGTTATTTCTTTTCTTCTGCTGGTTTTGGATTTGGTTTGTTTTTGTTTCTCCAGTTCCTTGAGGTGTGACCTTAGATTGTCTATATATATTCTTTCAGACTTTTTGATTTAGGCATTTAAGGCTATGAACTTTCCTCTTAGCACTGTATTTGCTGTATTCCAAAGGTTTTCATAGGTTGTATCACTATTATAATTCAGTTTCAAGCATTTTTAATTTTCCATCTTGATTCCATTGTTGACCCAACCATCATTCAGAAGCAGGTTATTTAATTTCCATGTATTTGCATTGTTTTGAGGGTTCATTTTGGAGTTGATTTCCAATTTTATTCCATTGTGGTCTGAGAGAGTACTTGCTATAATTTTGATTTCTTAAATTTTTTGAGACTTGTTTTGTGGCCTATCATATGGTCTACCTTGGATAGTTTCGTGTGCTGATGAATAGAATGTTGTTGTTCTATTGTTGAATAGAATGCAGTTGTTGGGTAGAATGTTCTGTAAATATCTGTTAATAATATCCATTTGTTCTAGGGTATACTTTAAGTCCATTGTTTCTTTGTTGAATTTCTGTCTTGATGATTTGCTAGTGCTGTCAGAGGAGTATTGAAGTCCCCCACTATTACTGTATTGTTGTCTGTCTTATTTCTTAGGCCTAGTAGTAATTGTTTTATACATTTGGGAGTTCCAGTGTTAGGTGCATATATATTTTCCTGTTGGACTAGTCCTTTTATCATTATAGAATGTCCCTCTTTGTCTTTTTTAACTGCTGTTCCTTCAAAGTTTGTTTTGTCTGATATCAGAAGAGCTACTCCTGCTTGCTTTTGGTGTCCATTTGCGTGCAATATCTTTTTCCACCCCTTTACCTTAAGTTTATGTGAGTCCTTATGTGTCAGGTGAGTCTCTTGAAGACAGCAGATACTTGGTTGACGAATTCTTATCCACTCTGCAATTCTGTATCTTTTAAGAGGAGCATTTAAGCCATTGACATTCAACATTAGTATTGAGATGTGAGGTACTATTCTATTCGTTGTGCTATTTTTGCTTGAATACCCTGGGGATTTTTTTCATTGTATTATTGTTTTATAGGTCCTGTGAGATGTATGCTTTAAGGAGATTCTATTTTGGTGTATTTTAAGGATTCGTTTCAAGATTTAGAGATCCTTTTAGCAGTTCTTACAGTGCTGGTTTGGTAGTAGCAAATTCTCTCAGCATTTGTCTGGAAAAGACTGTACCTTTCATTTATTTATGATGCTTAGTTTCACTGGATACAACATTTTTGGCTGGTAATTGTTTTGTCTAAGGAGGCTAAAGATAGGTCGTAATCCATTCTAGCTTGCAGGGTTTCTGCTGAGAAATCTACTGTTAACCTGATAGGTTTTCCTTTATGGTATACCTCATGCTTTTGCCTCAGTTTTTAAGATTCTTTCCTTATCTTGACTTTCAATAACATGACTATGTGCCTAGGCGATGATCTTTTTGTGATGATTTTTCCAGATGTTCTTTGAGCTTCTTGTATTTGGATGTCTAGATCTCTAGCAAGGCTAAGGAAATTTTCTTTGATTTTTTCCTCAAATATATTTTCCAAACTTTTAGATTTCTCTTTTTCCTTGGGAACACCAATTATTCTTAGGTTTGGTTGTTTAACATAATTCCAAACTTATTGAAGTCATTGTTCATCTTTTTAAAATTCTTTTTTCTTTGTCTTTGTCAGATTGGGTTAATTTGAAAGCCTTGTCTTCAAGCTCTGAAGTTCTTTCTTCCACTTGTTCAATTCTATTGCTGAGACTTTCCTGTGATTTTTCCATTCTCTAAGTATGTCTCTGATTTCTGGAAGTTGTGACTGTTTATTTTTATGCTATTTCACTATGGTTTTTCCAGTCATACTCTGTATCATTGTTTTTTCTTTCCTTAAGTTGGCCTTCACCTCTATCTGGTGCCTCCTTGATTGACTTAATAATCGACCTTCTGAATTATTTTTCTGGCAATTCAGAGATTTTGTCTTGGTTTGGATCCATTGCTGGGGAGCTAGTGTGACCTTCTGAGGGTGTTAAAGAACCTTGTTTTTCTGGTTCCTTCTCATTTGGGTAAACTATGCCAGAAGGAAAATCTGGGACTCAAGGGGCTGCTGTTCAGATTCTTTTGTCCCACGGGGTGCTCCCTTGATGTGGTGCTCTCCCTTTTCTCCTAGGGATGGAGCTTACTGATAGTTGAACTGCAGTGATTGTTATTTCTCTTCTGGATCTAGTCACCCAGCAGAGCTACTGGGTTCTGGGCTGGTACTGGGGAATGTCTGCAAAGAGTCCTGTAATGTGATCCATTTTCAGGTCTCTCAACTGTAAATACCAGCACCTGCTCTGGTGGAGGTAGCAGGGAGGTGAAGTGGACTCTGTGGGGGTCCTTGGTTGTATTTTTGTCAAGTGCGCTGGTTTTGTGTTGGTCGGCCTCCAGCCAGGAGGTGGCACTTTCAAGAATGCATCAGCTGCTATAGTAGAGGGAGGATCAGGTAATGGGCAGGGCCATAGAGCTCCCAAGAGATTATGTCCTTTGTCTTTGGCTACCAGGGAAGTTAGAGAAAGACCATCACGTCGGGGCAGGGTTAGGGGTTTCTGAGCTCAGACTCTCCGTGGGTAGGGCTTGCTGTGGCTGCTGTGGGGGATGGAAGTGTGGTTCCCAGGTCAATGGAGTTATGTTCCCAGGGGGATTATGCCTGCCTCTGCTGTGTCACACAGGTTGCCAGAGAAGTGGGGGAAAGCTAGCAGCCATGGCCTCACCCAGCTCCTTTGCAGCCTACAACCTGAAATGCTATTCTCACTCCCACCACGCAACTCCAATAGCACTTAGTTTATTTCCAGGCAGCCAGCAAACAGGGCTGAGAACTTGCCCCAGGCTACAGCCTCGGCTGAGAAAGCAAGCAATAAAGCAAGACTCACAATTCCTAGCTGTCTCACGGAGCCTGCAGCAACAATTCACTTCCTTCAAAGGGGGTGTGGACTCTCTCCACTTCCCTGGTATATTTCTGGGATAGTTATTGGAGCAAAAGTTTCCAGTGTGGGTCTCCACATGCTTCTCTTTTCATTGGAGTGGGAGCTAGCTGCAAGTTAGTTCTGCCTCCTATCTGCCATTTTCCCCCGTATCCTATGTCTTGATATCTAGTCTATTATCTTTCTATTGCAGAGTGACAGGTAGGGAAAAGAGCATAGACTTAATATTCATTTGGTCCTAACTTTGGACAAGAGATTTAACCCCTGTGACCCTCAGATTGTTTTCCATACAAAGGGAGAAAAAATTGGTGCCTGGCAGATTTTCTGTAAATATTAAATTTAAAAATGTATGCCAAGCACCAAATAGTCAATACATAAGGATTATTCTTAGTAGCATGCATCTCTGAAGAATAACTTCCTTTAAAAAAAAAAAAAAAAAAAGCTGTTTTATAGGATTTGATTTTCACTTTGGTTTTTCTTTTAAAAATGCCACTTATATATGTTTTGATATTCAATGTCTTGTTACTACTGTAAACAAGAGAGTCTGTTAAAATTGTCACCTTTAACATTGTACTTAATTTATGGTAGACTTGTAGAGTAATAGTTCTCAATTTGTCCATGCCTTTCTATACTCTCAAGTCTCCTCCTATACTGACTCTACTCTTGGCCACTTGACTTATTTTGGCCAATGATAACAGTAAGTATGACTAAGTAGAAGATTGAAAAACACTTGTACTATGTGATTTTCCCTTCTTGCTGCTACTGGGATTTCTGTGACTACCCTTATAATATGGAAGTCCAGGCTAGCCTCCTGGAGGATAAGTGACAAATGGAGATGAGTTGAGGTATCTCAGGTGCAGTTTCCAAATGTCCCATCCTCAAATACCATCACACTGGAGATTAGGGTTTCAACATATGAATGGGGGGGATGGGACACCCATACATTCAGTCGATAGCATCAGAAAAAAAGATACTTTTAAATTACATATCTACATACTCACTTTAAAAAATATATATGTGTATTTTATTTTATGTATCTTTTAAAAATATGTATCAGTCACTTCTTGATACCTAGGATAGAGTAGTAAATTAAACACATAAAAATTCCTACCCTCATTTGACTTATATTCTAATATAAGGAAGTAAACAATAGAGATAAATAAGTAAAATACATAGTATGGGAGACAGTGATGGGTGCTAAGGAGGAAACAGAAATCAGAGAAATAGGATATAAAATGTTGAAGGGCAGTTGAGAAATTAAATATGTCCACCAGGAAAACTCCCATTGAGAAAGTAGTTTTTGAGTAAAAAACCTGAAGGAAGTGAGCTAGCCATATGAACATATGAGATTTGTGTATACTAGTAGTAACATTTTACATTGCTTTGGGGATCAACTAAAATCATGTTATATGGTTTAGAGAGTGGTCATAGTTAAAATGAAAGTTGGTTAAAACCAGACTGAGAAGAAATTTGAGTATACCTTGATGGCTGACATTTCACTCATAATAAAAAGCAAAGTATTTACTACTACTTATAAGCTACGCTTTTTCTGGTTACATGTAGCTCTCTGACTTCATTTCTTTTCTGTTCACTACAGCTCTAATGGTCTTTCTGTTCTTCAAACTTGCCAAGCATGTTCATCTCAGGCCTTTGAACTTGCTAGTTCTGATACCTGGATACTATTCCCAAATATACATACGGCTAGCTCACTTTCTTCAGGTTTTTACTCAAAAACTACTTTCTCAATGAAAGTTTTCCTGATTTACGCTGGGCGCAGTGGCTCAAGCCTGTAATCCCAGCACTTTGGGAGGCCAAGACAGGGGATCACGAGGTCAGGAGATCGAGACCATCCTGGCTAACGTGGTGAAACCCTGTCTCTACTAAAAAATATAAAAAACTAGCTGGGCGAGGTGGTGGGCGCCTGTAGTCCCAGCTACTCGGGAGGCTGAGGCAGGAGAATGGCCTAAACCCGGGAGGCGGAGTTTGCAATGAGCTGAGATCCGGCCACTGCACTCCAACCTGGGCGACAGAGCAAGACTCCGTCTCAAAAAAAAAAAAAAAAAAAAAAAGAAAAGAAAGTTTTCCTGATTTACATATCTACTTTCTCAACTGCCCTTCAACATTTTATATACTACTTCTTTGATTTCTGTTTCCTCCTTAGCACCCATCACTGTCTCACATATGGTGTATTTTACTTATTTATCTTTATTGTTTACCTGCTCACTTTAGAATATAAGTCAAATGAGGTAGGAATTTTTACGTGTTTTATTTACTACTTTATCCTAGGCATCAAGAACAGTTATTGATATATAATAAAAGACTACTGATATGTGTTGGATTGCTAAACGAAAGGAAGAAATATGGAGGTGTTTATTCCTATGTGTTTCAGAGTGTCTGTGAATTAGCTGGACATTTTATGAAACTTTGATGTAAGTTTTAACATAATTTCTATTTATTGGGAAAGTGTCCATAACTGTCATCAGGTTCAATAAGATTTTTTGGTACAGGAACCAAAAATACTATAATAATTGATCTAAAGACTTTAAAATATGTTTTGAAGTGGAGAATTGAGAGTCATTAAAGTTTTTTGAGAAGGGTAGTGGTCAGAGTAGAATGGTACAAAAAGAAAATTAATGAGGAAGAATGATGAATTCAAGTCAGGGAGATTAAAGGCAAAGAGACCAGTCAGAAGGTTATTGTAGTAAGTAAGACAAGCATTAATAAGGTCCCTGAACTGGAAGCATAGCTTCGAAAGTGAAAAGAAGCTTTCTTGCTCATTATGTGCAAATATTGTCAGTTCTGCCACTAGGTTACAATGTGATAGCATTGCTGATATGGAAATCAAGTATCAAATTAAGAAAGCTATCTTCTTATTTTAAACCAAACATAACCTCAAATGATGGCAGTTTGTGGACAGAGATAAATTCACTGGATAAAGAGAGAAAGCTGTCACCACAATGTCCACCCCATTTTAACCTTAATCCAAAAGCCATCTTTTCTTCTTGCATACCAATGCCACCAAGAATACATTTGGTTATGAGAAAGAAGATGGGGAATTATTGGCTGAGTTCCATTAGGGATACTGGAATAAGACAAAAAAAAAAGCACATTATTTACTCCTTTCACTCTTTTGATCAGCCATGATCCAAATATTTTCATTTGCAGTTAGAAACTAAAGATGATTTATTATTTTAAAAATATCTCAATTCAGTATATTCAAAATACTTCACTGATGTATCTCACATAGCAGAGAGGGATAAACATATGAGAACTGACCTCTCATGTTAAATTAATTCCAAGTCCTATGTTTTATGTGCATTTTGCATTCTCATCAACAGTTTATCTGTGTATTTTTATGAAAATTATAATTAAAATTATTCATTGGCTAAATAAGAAAAACAAAATTAAGACTATTGATGCTGTCTTTATAAACCCCCAGAATAATGCTAGTCATTCAATTTTAGTGGACAAAAAAGGGCCTTAATAAAACTATTTTCATTTTCTCAATTGTCATAAAAGAGCCACAGCAAAGTGAATCAAGGACTATTACAGTTAACATTTAAAACTTAAATAATGGAAATGTAGCTGCTATTATCTGAGAAATTGTTAGTACCACAATGCAACTGAGTAACTGGGAAGTAAATACCCTTCACACTTGAGTTTCTCTGCACACTGCAGTATATTTGATGCCCTCGTACTGCTCTGTTTCCACAGGCTTACCTCAAATATCCCTTCTCTTCCTTGAGCAAATCCTACATTCCTATTCTGACTCTTGAACTTACTTGTCTGGGGCAATATTTCTTCAATTTCTACAATTTGATCGGTAACAGATACAATACATACATCTGGTACTATGTTCATGGGTATTCTTCAAAAGAAAATCTCACCCCTAAACATGTGTATATTCATCCCAAGATCCTTCTCATCTGTGGCCTTTGTATTCTACTCTTACCAGCTTTTCTCTATCTCAACCCACTCTTTGCATCAATCCTGTTTCTCAGCCCTCAGCATTTAAACTCATCTTCTGAATTACTGAAAATCTGATCATACTATTTGCTTGCTTACAATCTATCAGCAGTTTCTCAAAGCTCTAGAATATAGCTTCAATTATATACGCAATAATACCCAGACCCCAGGTTCTGCCTTTGGATTCTTCTCCCACTACTTCCTCAGGTTGTGCTGTTTCACTCATTCTTCAGAAACACTGTGCTGCTTTCTCCACCTGCTACAGACACTCATTCCTCAAATCTCACTTCCATTGGTTCCCTTCTTTTGTCTAGGCAGGTGCATTCCTTTCCATTTTTAGTACTTTGTATACTTCTATTGAAGCATTGTCTCATCAGATAGTATTGGTGGGATAATTTCTTAGTCATCTTTTTATCAGTACCTGGAGATTAGTTCTAGAGATATGAAAATTCCAGGTCACATACATGAGAAAGGAAAGAAAGTAAATCACTTATGTTTTTCAAACTGTGCCACTTACATTTAAGGAAGTTTAATGGCTGCTGTTCAGCTGCTACATTTGGGAAACCTCAATCTGTCTTTGTCTGACTCACTTTCTGAGTTCTCGCTCCCGTAATGAATCCATGTGGACACGTAGGAATGAGAAAGAATAGAAGGAAAAGATATTGAGAAATGAATTGAGGAAACTGCTACTTGGCTTTTATCACTTCCTGCATAATGGCTTCTAGAACTACAGACAGCTGGGCAGAAAAAAGCACTGGCTCTCAAAGGAGATAAACAAATGCAAACCATTTTGATCTTGGCTGTGACTATGCAGGTAAAAAAATAAAGCAACAATAACAAAAAACCCAGCCTCTCTCAACAAAGGAGAGCAATTGCTCCCTTTCTATGACGGAAATTTCAGCAGCTATGAGAGCCGCCTTCATCCAGCTACTGCTTTTTTGGAACGCAAATATTGGACCATCCCGGGAATTCTTGGCTGTCTGACAGCAGAGGCATCTAATCTCCCCCTCTACTCAAGCTAACCATCTGGAAATGGAACTTGCTTGCTCTGACGAACCACCTTGGGTGCATGACATCCAGACATAGACTGGCACAGTAGCCCTGGCCCCAAATCAGGATCCCCTTACGATATTTTAAAATTGAAAACATGTAGTAGGTCCAATTGCTAGAGCTACAGAAAGTCCCCTAAGATTGCTGAAATGGATCCCTAATACCTATGCATTAATATCAGACTGAATTTTGTTTGTTAAAGGGTCCTGTTGCATAAAAAAGATAGTTATTTTAAGTAATAGCATTCAATACAGTAATAAATGTATAAATTATAGATGCTCTTTAATGTTTAAACACAATCCCTGTGTTTTCACATAAAACCTAACTTAGATGTATTATCCACAATAAATCTCCTACTTTGCATTAACATATTTCATATATTTTTATTATAGTTATATTTTTATTACTCTTTTTATCGACACCAAGGTGATATACATGTAGTATTAACAAGACTTCCATATCTTACTCTAGAAAGTAATTAAGCTATTTCAACAATAGTTCTATTGAAAAAAAAAAAAACTGGTTATATTGTCTTCTCCTTCCCATAATCTCAAGAGTATTTGGGGGAACAATGTGAAAAAATAAAGCCTGTACTAGATTCAGTGATTCCCTCTCTCCCTTTCCTTTCCCAGTGTTCTACTACTGGTACCATCTGTAAACCATGATTCATATAAGACTTGAGAAAAATAAGAAAGACACTAATATAATTCATACATGTAAACATAACTGTATATCATTATATTTTATTTCTACATTTTGCCTACAGTGTATTTTATCATGCTATTGTCTGTTTATAAGCTTCAAAAATGGGTCTGTATAGTTCTAGATTCTAGAATAGGATTAGCAGGGTATCACCCAACAAAAACTAGCACCAATTAAGAAATCCAAGTATTTAAAAATAATCTAGCTCCACTCTACTGGAAAGGAAAAGATTCATTCTTGGCTCTGGTGTTCAATCTTTTATAGAACTCTGCTTCCTTCCGAGTGTGTTCTATATTTTTTAAAAGCTTGGTACCGTATCACAAAATCCCGTGGTAACTGTATTTTCATACTATGTCAATAGCTGAATGTCTACACATGTGATCTGAGCAACATTTTTCATGATAAAGAAGAAAGAAAGGAAAAGAAAGGATGAAGAAAGAAGAAAGGGAGGAAAGTGGAGAGGAAGAAAGGAAATTTAAGTCTGAATCTGAAAGAGGCGTTTTGCCTTTGTACTTCAATGCCAAAACTATGCCATCAAGTGTTCTTGACAGGAGGTCTAGGGCTGCAATTTGTGGTCTTGTTGGTACCAGCCATGTCAGCAGCAGCAGCCAAGGAGCAGCGGTGATAGTGGTGGTAGTAGAGGTGGCAGTGGGAAGTGGTACTGGTAGAACTGATGGTGAAGTTTTATGTGGGTTACTCAGAAATGGAGGTCTCAGAATAGAAGACTTAGACAATTACATACAATATGCTTTTCTTTTAGGACTCTGCCTAATATGTGGCAAAATCTTTTAAAAAGATAAAAATACTATATTAATAGTTTGCAAAGAAATAGTTTTAATTATTTTTAACATGCCATCATTTTATACCAAGACCAGGAGAGCTAGAAGAAATAGATGTTACATACATGAAATAAAATTCCTTAAAAAATTGGCTCATGAGACTGGGCGCAGTGCCTCACGCCTGTAATCCCAACACTTCGGGAGGCCGAGGTGGGTGGATCATGAGGTCAGGAAATCAAGACCATCCTGGCTAACCCAGTGAAACCCCGTCTCTACTAAAAATACAAAAAATTAGCCAGGCGTGGTGGCACGCCAGCTACTCAGGAGGCTGAGGCAGGAGAATCGCTTGGATCCAGGAGGTGGAGATTGCAGTGAGCCAAGATCACGCCATTGCACTCCAGCCTGAGCAACAGTGCAAGACTCTATCTCAAAAAAAAAAAAGACTAACTCGTGGCCAGGTGCGGTAGCTCATGCCTGTAATCCCAGCACTTTGGGAGGCCAAGGCGGGTGGATCATGAGGTCAGGAGTTCAAGACCAGCCTGGCCAACATAGTGAAACCCTGTCTCTACTAAAAATACAAAAATTAGTTTGGCATGGTGGCACATTCTTGTAGTCCCAGTTACTCGGGAGGCTGAGGCAGGAGAATCACTTGAACCTGGGAAGTGGAGGTTGCAGTGAGCCAAGATCATGCCACTACACTCCAGCCTGGGTGACAGAATGAGACTCTGTCTAAGGAAAAAAAAAAAAAAAGACTCATAAAAATGAAACTCATAATTCTATAAGTTATTGCTTGGAAAAATATTTATATGCTGGGAGGCCACAAAGCCCAAAGCCAAGAGAACTAATGTATAATTTTGACAGCTATTC
Organism: Chlorocebus sabaeus; assembly: GCF_047675955.1. Taxonomy (NCBI): domain Eukaryota; kingdom Metazoa; phylum Chordata; class Mammalia; order Primates; family Cercopithecidae; genus Chlorocebus; species Chlorocebus sabaeus. The sequence continues at coordinate 41,486,078 of NC_132910.1, read as the reverse complement.
ATTAGCAATCAGTGTAAGATGTTTGTGAGAGAAAGACTTTTTGAATGCTGCTGAAATCACAGTACAATTTTTCCTCTGCCTTATTCCTTAATAAATATAATAGTCACATGAAGTCTAGTAGAATGGCACTACCTTTCTTGTGGATGGTTTGTTGTAGACATTCTGGGCACGTAATTTTCTTACAGAACATATATTCATTCTTCTCGTTCTTTAAAAGTTTATATGATAGTTGTTAAGTTTATTTAAAATAATTCTTCTTTCTTGAGAAATCTTATGGCTACTGACTAAACTTTACTCTTAAAACAGAAGAAAGGACTGGTAAGAGCAGGTGGAAACATTTTTCCTTTAGCACAGTCATTTCAACTCAGGTGAGTTTTATAGTAACTAAAAGCAATTTCATTTGAACTTTTGAGTGACCTTTATGAGATTAGGTATTGGCAGCTTGAGTCTACCTCCTAGAGGATTTGGCCATATTTCAAAAGCGCCAACATAATTGGCACTCCTTCCAATAACCTTTTCAGAGTCACAAGGTTAAGTGGAAACAGAGACCAGCCCAAACATTCAGAACGGTCTTTGTTGAACAAGGTTAAAGCCTTTGTTTGCTTGTTTGTTTGTTTTGTTTTGTCTTTGTGTGTGTGTGTGTGTGTGTGTGTGTTTTACCACAATGGGGAACTTTACCCATAATTCTGTCAGTCCAGAACCTTTCATAAATATAGATCAAAGTCAATCTAAGCATTGCATTTATTTCTTATGCTATTTACAATCATTGCAAAAGATAGAAAAAATGAACACAAAATGCCCATTTATTAAGACTATTCATTGGTCAAAATATTATAGGATGGTGTAGCTAAGTGATGAATGTGAGAAAAATCAGAGGTGTTTTTTCCTTTTCTCTGTACGGATAAATTGTACAAATGACATGAACGTCATAAGGCTGACAGTGTATCACTCTGCTCCTCCGTGATTTGGTAATTAGTGGCATATACCACAGTAAATTAATTGGAGGTATTTGAGAGGTTTTTTGTTGTTATTTTTTTTAATCCCAAGCACAGGGAGAGTTGAATTTTTCCTCCTTCTGCCCACTGTGTTTGCCATCTGGACTGCGGCTGACTGCTGGAAGTGTCCGCTTCTTCCCAAAGAAAAATAAAAGATAAATGCTTTCGAATACTACCTCATGCCTGTTTAAACGTCAGTTTCTCACTATACACAGTAGCTCCCTCTACCCCTCCCCCTCATTCCCTTCATTTCCCTCCCTCCAACTATCTTGACAGGGAGAAAGAAAGAAGGAAATCTTACATGTACCACATTCCCATTATGATCCCCAGTGTGGTGCCATTAAATAGTACCCTTTCTGAGTGAGTCTAATTGGCCAATATATGGTGCTTTCTATTGATGCTTTGTAGTCACTGCAGAGTTCGATATCTTACATGTATATAATTCATCACGTGAAGGTCACTTTCTTCACCCTTATTGTTCTGCTGTTTAAATTGTTATTCTATGTGAATTTCCATGTAATTAACTGGTTTGGTAGCAATTTCAAGCACTTCAGAAAGACAAAGGGAAAACGGGGGGAAAAAAAAGGCCGCATTTGTGAATCAGTTTACATTCAGAGGCATTGCTTGTCATTCCCCTGGACCACCAGATGTCAGCCTAAATTGAAGAATAGAAAAGAAACCATGTATCATAATGTTAGTGTCTAGTGTGCCAGATGGAGTTTTACACAACCCTGCAGGAAGAGGTAGCCAGCAGTAGTTAAAATTCAGCGTTAGGAATAGCGCAAGTGACACTGCATGCACTGTAGCATTTTTTGATTATGGAACTTAATTGTATCATAGATCACTGATAGCTTAATTTATGAGGATTGATTTTGTTAAATCAAGCAGTTCAAAAGTCACTGTTAAAGCTTCAGTCCATTTAATTGTATCTGACTTAAGCTTTACTCATGCTATCAGAAGACAAATGGCTGTATAAAGGTAATATATTTTTATTTTTTCTGCTGTTTGTCCATTTATTTCCACACAAGTCACTTATTGTGATTTACATTTCAATGAGCAATATTAGATATATAAAGCAGATTTTTTTTTCTTTTTGGCTCTCAGCTGAGCTAAAAAAATATGCAAATGTTAAATTATGTTAAAATGTCACTTTTGATTTCGCAATAGGATTACCACCACCATAAAATGTTAAGATTTTCCTCACAATATTACCATATTTTTCAAACTGGGAAATTACTTACATTACTTCTTAGGACTAAATAGCTGTTTTGGTCTAATCTAACAGAAGTGGTCTGCTATATTTTTCATTAATATATGCAACATTAAACATGTGAGGAAATTCCATTAACACATCCATTAAGAGAAGCAGTCAGAAATACAATTAGAATAATTTTGCTTATCCTTATCTTTTGAATTTAACACTGAGGAATGAGTAATATATTAGATCGAATAATAGAGAAATGAATTTAAAAGATTGTGTGTGTGCATGTGTATGTGTGGGTGGGAGAGAGAGAGAGAAACAGAGAGTATGACTGTGTAGTATGTATGTTTTGCCCTGATAGTTTATTTAGGATTCAATCTTGCTCTAGCTGGCTCTCAACTGATGTACCAATGAAACATGGTTTTTCTCCCTCTGTCTCTTCTCAGCTTCTCCTTGAGTTCTTAAGCCTGACATTTATTTGAACACCACCAGCCAGGTTCTTATCTTTCTTTTCACCCCACTGAGCTATGAAAGCCAAATTCCCTTTGAAGTCAATGGTAGTGATAATGATAATAAAACCTCACATTTGCTTATCATTCTCAGAATAATAGAGCTTAAAATACTCTACAGGCATGATCTTATTAACCTGGTAATAAAGTCCTTTTTGACATAGTGCATGTGAATTTCAAAAAGGTTAAAAGACTACTCCATGGTTGCAGAATCTATCAATGCACAGAATCAAATCACACTCCTTATGCTATTTCAACATTGGCTTTGACATCTTAACTTCATTTTTAGATCAGATAAGCCGGAAAGAGGAACCAAAAAGAAAGCCAGCCCTTTATTCAATTTTACTTAATCCTTAATAATATTGTGACTTTACAGAAAATGAAATCTGAAGACTTAGGTTTGATAATACCCTACATCTTAGATTTGTATATTTTGATTCGCAAACATCTGATTTGTATGTCTTCCATTTTAAGCAAATATTTTTATAACCCAGAGGCTTGTTCATCTCTAGCACATTATAAACAGCATAGCATGCAGATTTTGTATCATTTCAAAAATCATCTTCAAATGATAGAGATGATAATATCCTAAAGAAGATAGAATAGTTTTACTTCTTGCCTAACATAATCAGAACATTTATTAAGGAAAAAGAAAGAATAGATTTGATTTGATATTTGTAGTTCCAGTAATAAGTTATATTTTAAAAATCAAAGACAATGCTGAAAACAAGCGTAGCCAAATTATCCACATCAATAGGTGTGGATGTGGCGTGATGGGCCCTACTTCCACAGATGTGATTAAAAAGCAAATCTGAACATATATTTTCAGGCATATAAATGGAACAATATACAAAATATAGTGGTATTGTTTTGTTTTTGTATTTTATTATTCTTATCCAAAGCAGGACAAGACATATTTGAGTTTTCCCTTTCTTGCTTGTCTGTGATTCCCAATGTCTGATGTCAAAAAGGAAAAAAAATTATGACAAGAAGTAAACCTTCTGACTCAGTAGAACCCACAAAATATTAGTACTGTATGTGAGTCATTCTGAGTTCCATCAAGTAATTATCTAGATCACAAATAGCTTTGAGAATTTCTATGAGGACCTGTTTACACAAGTACTCCACACAACTTTTTGCAAATGAAAAGCAGGATCATGGGGCCGCTATACTTCTCACTCCATCGAGGACCAGTCTAAATCAATATCACAGGTAGAAAAGTGTGATGAGCTTCTTCCATATCAATATTGTATAAAAATCAATGCTCCTTTTGTTTCAACCCTCTGTTTATTCTTTTAGTCAAGCAAAATATTTCTTAAATAACCTTCATCCTCTTTGATCGCTGCTCACTCACCTTCCCATTATGCATCTTTGCGTACATAACCTGAAAGTTTCAAACATTTGCTGTTAGACACTACAAGGGGAATCTAGGTGAGTTACTCTTTATGGAGTCCACAGTCCAGCAAAAAAAAAAAAAAAAAAGCCAACCCAATGTGGTTAGTGCTTTATCGGAGTAATAAGAATGTGCTAGAAAGGCCAAACAATGTGAACAATCTATTCTTTCCTGCAAGTGAAGTTGGTGCCAAGAAAGACCCAGCAGTACTGCTTCAAGACACAGTTAAGATGTTTCCATATGAATAATCTAAAAGACATTATTCTAGAGAGCAAAGGCACATATATGTAAAAATAGAACGTTTGAAGAATCCTGTGCTTATAGTGTCTTGGGAGAATGATAGACTACAGCTCCGACTTTAATTGTACTTTAGCTTATAAACCTTCTTTGAAAACGTATTCATTTTTCTCTAAACCCCTTTAACACTTAGTAAGCATTAGACTCTGAGGGGATACAAACATCTAAAATACTTGAACAGTGCAATTTGATGTTTGTTTTTTCCATTCTTTATAAACCTCCCAATATTTTATATTTCCCTCTATGACCAAAAGCAAGTTAGAAGCTTTCATTTTTACTGTCCACTAACATCACCTAGGGTTTTTAAAAAAAGACCCATATTCAAAGGCTTTTGTGTGTGTGTTTGTATGAGACAGGGTCTCATTCTATTACCCAGGCTGGAGTGCTGTGGCACAATCATGGCAGCCTCAACCTCCTGGGCTCAAGTGATCTGCTCACCTCAGCCTCCCAAGTAGCTGGGACTCAGAGACAGAGACCTTTCTGGATTCATTAAAGCAGATATTCAGGCAATTCTCACATGAGACTCTCTGGTGCAGGCTAAGGAGATCTGGTCTTCTGTGTGGTGTGTAACCATGGCCACCAAAATAATTAGTAGGACACACCTTTATACTAACTCATGTTCATTAGTCTGGAAAAGATTAACCTCAAACAGTCTCTTAAAGTTCAAACTTCTATCTTTCCTGAGTAGCTGATTCTTGAAATACCTTTCATTAAGTCCCCATGGAATTCAAAATAAAGTTAAAATTCTTAACAGAGCATATAAGACCCTTGATTACTGTCACACTATTGCATATTCAAACTCATCAGCTGCTGTGGGAGAACAGACTATGCCACACCAAAAAATGAAAGACTATTGAACTGAAGGCAATTAAAAGTAGATGCAAGAATGCTCTCTGCCCTCCCTCTATTTACCTAAAAGCAGGACATAGATATACAAAGACAAAAGATATCCCTACCAGGGAAAAAAAAGGTTAATAACTACAGACAACTTTAGAACACTACGGACCTGGCAATGGCACCAGAGGAATCTATATTAACAAGCTTTACTAAGAGCCTTTATCTGCCATTTATTTGTCTTTCCCCACAAGTTGCAATCCCTGGAGACTCACAGTCCTTTTGCTTTGTCTTTCACCTCTCTAAAAATTCACCGTTCCTTGTTGACAATGCTATACAAGCTGGAATTCAAAACCACTTCTTGGAAAATTACTCATTCCCTTGTTATCTCTCATGTATATATGAAATATTCTTGTAAATAAACTTCTACTTGCTTTTCTCTTGTTTATCTGTCTTTCTTTACAGAGATTCCTTCCAACTAAGAATTTATGAGTTTAAGCAAAAATTGTTTTCCTTCCCCTGTAGCTGCCTTGTACACACACACACACACACACACACACACTTACTTATACACACACAGCTTTTTGTCCAATGACATACATACATTTGCCATTTTCACATGCCAGGATCCCTCAAAGCTTCCAGTTTTGAATGTCTCCCTCCTTTTACCTATCCGGGTCTTATTCACTCATTTTACCACCCGCCTTGAGGTGTATGGCTGACTCATCCTTTTAGACTCCGCAAAAAAAGTGTTCTTTGATTTTGCCCCATTCCTCAGGATGAATTAGGTCCTTCCTACTCTCCTTATGATAGTGCTTTTATCACTGTATTACATAGCTAACTTGCCATTAATTACCTCACCAGGAGGTAAGTTCTTGTTGGTTAAGTAGTGGGTTACATTTTCCTCTGAAACCCTTTGGACAAATGCTTAGCATGCAACAGAGGCTCAGATGTGTATTGAAAAAAAAGGAATTATATGACTTCATTGAGGCATGTTATTATTCTCAAAGTTAATAATATTTCTAACTTTTGCATTGTCACTGAATATTTTCAAACCTTTGGCATGTTTCGGTGCCAAACCTGTGCAGCATGTTTTAGTTATAACTAGACATATGCATAGTTTTCTGTATATAAAAGTCTTCAGTTTTAGAGTTAAGCTTTTTGAAAATTATTTTATATATTTTAAATAACTGAAGTTACAGACTTGGGAAATGTTAAATGTTGTACAGATTTCTTTTTATATTAATATAAATTAACTGGATAATTCTATTTGGAAGGAAATTTCATGCTGAGAACAAAAAAGCTTTTCTTTGTACTTAGTTCACTGTTTCTATTGTATTTCATGCATAAAGTGAAGAGAAATGAAAAGCGAAGAAATTTGCGTAAATTGGATAAGCAATCTCCAGATCAGTGAGAAAGAACCTAATTATCCTGTGAAGATTCCCTTTCCTTCCATTTTTTCCATTAAAAGATGTAGGGGTTTAAAAGTCTACTTCCATCTTCTTAGAGTTCTGACTAAGTCTGAGAATTGAATTGACATAACATAAAATTAACAAGAGAAAAGCATAATACAAGTTTTATGTGGCATGAAAGCCCTCAAAAAAAAAAAAAAAAAACGAAGACCTGAAGAAGCAGTTTGAGTCAGTTATTCATACATTGGATTGGACAAAGAATAGTAAGTTATGGAGAAACAGCTAAGTTATGTGGGATGCTCAAAAGACGAGATATTTCAATGAAGTCTGTACAAAATTCTCTTGTTTTTGACTTCTCTTCCTGAAAAATAAAGATGTTGCTTCTTTCTCATATCAAGAGGGTCTTTCACATAGGAATCTCACCCTTTGCTTTTAAAAAACAACGTGAAGGTCAAAGTGATCTTTTTGTACCAGCTGTTTTCAAGTGTCTTTTACTTAAATAGTTAATATGCCATTAACTGTTACATGCACATTTTGAACCCTTCAAAGGGTAAAAGGAGCCTTGAAATTGCATAAATAAAGCTAGTTAATATTTAATGAGTGATTGACCAAATGCCAGATGTGAATCTACCGTGACCAAAGCCAAGGAAATATCTTTCAATGGTTTTCACAGCCTATGTCATTTGGGAATTGTTTTTCAAATATGCTGCTATAATAATACTGATTTTTATAATCAGGCATTTATCCTCTGCTTCTATGGTTAGATAAGATGTAAAAATCTTTGGATTTGTAATCAATGAACCAAAAATCATGTCTCAAGGAAGTATACATTATATACCTCAAAACTGCTAGAAACACAAAGATAAATCTACTATGCTATTCTGACTACAATAGAGATATTTCTATAGTGTAATAAAACTTCCTATTTGAATCATTTCCTTTCTTACTCTTTTATCTCCATCAGTTGCTACTCACTCTCCTATAGTATTTTCAGACTGATTCTACCAAGATGCCACAACTTAAATTTTCACTTTTAAGTGTTGAAACTCCTGGTTACTTCCATCTACACTTCTTTTCTTAGTCTCTTATTCTCTTTTATGTCTCTCCACACGTTTTATTTCCTCCTTCCCTCTCAAATATCTTTATCTTACTTATTGCATATTCCTAACTACCAAAGGACTGTTGCAGCTGGGAAGCTGACTCTGAGATAAGATCTCTTTTATTTGGTAGAAAGTAGTGTCGAGATTAACGACTATGGAAGGAAAAGGAAACGTTTAGGTCCATTCAGGCTTCTGTAACAGAATACCTTAGACTTGTTGGCTTCTAAACAAAGAAATTTATTTCTCATAGCTCTGGAGGCTTGAAGTCTGAGAGCAGAGTGTCAGCATGATCAGGTTCTGGTGAAGGTCTGCTTCCTCGTTCATAGCAGCTGTCTTCTTGCTGTGTCTTCACTTGGTGGAAAAGGGGAGGGAGCTCTCCAGAATTTCTTTCTTTTTTTTTTGAGACAGAGTCTCGCTCTGTCACCCAGGCTGGAGTGCAGTGGCGCCATCTCGGCTCACAGCAAGCTCCACCTCCCGGGTTCACGCCATTTTCTTGCCTCAGCCTCCCAAGTAGCTGGGACTACAGGCACCCGCCACCATGCCAGGCTAATTTTTTTGTTGTTGGTTTTTTTGTTTGTTTGTTTGTTTTTGTTTTGGTTTTTTTTTGTATTTTTAGTAGAGATGGAGTTTCACCGTGTTAGCCAGGATGGTCTCCATCTCCTGATCTCCTGATCCACCTGCCTTGGCCTCCCAAAGTGCTGGGATTACAGGTATGAGCCACCACGCCCGGCCCAGAATTTCTTTTATAAGGGCGGCAGAGCCCTCATGAGCTAATCACCTATCAAAGACCCCCATCTCCTAATCCCTTTGCATTGAAGGTTAGGATTTCAACGTATGAATTTTGGGGGGATACAAACATTTAGATTATAGAAGGAGGAAAGCAGGATGGAGGAGGGGAAAGGTTAAGCCACAACATAGTTACAACAAAGACCTCAGCTCAGTCAGTTGATCCCACAGGGAGCTCTGAGGCTGATATGGCTGTCAAAGTTTCTGAGTTTAAGCAAGGAACCAAGGCCTTTAAGCCTCCACGTGGATCAGTCATTAGTTGGGTACTACTCCTAGAATGGGACCATGACCTTGGGCAAGGAGACTATATCCACCTGAGCCAATTTCTGAAGAAGGCCGGTAGCTGAGGGCTCACAGCAACAATATTATCACTACCTAGGGAAGAGGTTCATCAGTCCTGAAAGGGGATCTCAGTGACACATCATAATGCCACTGGAAAGATCAAACTTGTTCGTGTGCCTTTTAACACAGAAAGCAAGACTAACACTTTCTAGGGAATTTAATGACCTTCGCTGACTAAGGACTTTAGATCACACTGTGATGCAAGACATGAAAATACTATGAGGTAAGAGATGAAATGTCTCCTTTAGCAAACTAACACTATTCAAGGGATTGAATTAGAGGGAAAAAAAGACTCAAGAAAATGGTGTGGGGATAGGAAGTACCAAGTATGGTGGTTGAAGGATGGGCACTCTATGGAACAAAGTGCAAAAGAAAAACTCCAAATAGCATGGGAGGCAAAAGGATTTTAAAGACCATGGTTGTCAATGTCTGACTGGAAGTTGTTAGCATTGCTTCAACGTAAATCTTTCTCAGTCACCCCCACTGAAGTCTTTATAGATCTTCTTCATCCAGCATCTTATATGAATTATATAATTTTAGCAGAAACTAAGTATAAGCTTCAAATTTGTGAATGGGTTGTATAGCATGTGTGCAAAGAACCTGGAACCAGAATTTGGCCATTTGAACATAAACCTTTGACAATTTTCATTAACATTAGCAAATGTTATTTATACATGGGCGCAGGATAGGGTTTACACTTATCTTAATAGATTTCAAGGGATGAGGAAACTCCAGGTTATGCTTGTGAACTGAAGTAGTTAAGCAATGAAATGCTACTAATACAGAATTTAAAAAAGGAACAGCTTTGGAGCTCATATGCAGTTGAGATAGCAAAGATGCACTAAATATGATAGAAGAAGGGACATTTTTTTAATTAGCTGTGTTCAAGGCCACATTCAGCCTGGATTTTTTTTTCCCGTGAAAGTTAGGGGTGCTGATGCAAACTCTACTTCAGCTGCAGTAGAAGGCATTTTGTGGCAAACATATTCACAGGCTTTGTCAATTGTATGTACATACCTGACAGGCCCTTAGTTTACAATTCCTTTTCTGGCATGAATGTTTGTGTCAACAACTTATTAAAAGAATAGAGCAATGAAAATGGGACTAATAACATCTGTTTGATAAAGAAAATCATTGTAGTTTTATGATTAAACCTAGAATAATTAGAGGGAAAAAAATGAAAACATAATCTGTCATTTATCAGGTACCTACTCTGCACCCAGCCCTATGCAAGGTGTCTCAAATCCTCATACAGCTCTGAAAGATAGTCCCATTTTACATTTTGTAGAGCCCTAGGATGACAAGGGTTACATCTTTCAAAAGGACACAGAACTAGGATTCAAACTCAAATTTCTGGTTAAAGATTCATACTTTCTAAATTGCTGAGAAATTTTGAAATTTTCTCATCAATTCTGATAAAAACAAATGATCAGTCTGACATGCTTTAGCAAATTCCTATGTAGAATATAAATGATCATAAAACGGAAAAACGGAAGATCAGAAGATGAAAGAACAAAAAGATCTTTGTAGAACTGTTGGTCAGTTGCATTGAGGTATCTTCGATGGCTAATTAAGAAAGTATTGGTAATTAGCAAGAACATCATTGTAACTATACCTGCATATTATTTGAATTTGTTATAAAACACTCACTCAATTTTGTAAATTATAATATCTTAATTCTTTCATATTTTATCAGTGGTTACCAACATTCTTCTGTTGACTTTAGGAAATGTAGCTGAACTTGTGGGCCTAAATCATATTTGTAGTCTGTGAAAAAAAAAAATCTATAAAATCTGTAACTTATAAAATGATATACATGTGGGAAGAACAGGCAAGGATTATCCTTTACTGAATGATGCCTAAATCAGATCTGTCCATGTTTAATTTCATTATACCTTAAATTTATAGATGTCAGGCCACTGGAGTACTTGCGTCACCACGCCCCAGTTCCATTGGCTAAGCATGGAGAGAGACTCTGTTCGGGAAAACATAAGGGAAAAGAACAAGAGTCTCTGCCTGGTAATCTAGAAAATTCTTCTGGATCTCATCCAAGACCACCAAAGCTATACCTCTGTAAGTCTGCAAAAAACACAGCGATATTAGACTTTGGTCCCAAATCCCTTCAAATACCTGGAAAGCCTTCTCAAGAAAGATGGGCACAAATAAGCCCAGACTGTAAATACTACAATAAATACCTAACTCTTCAATCCCCTGACACAATGAACATCCACAAGCATCAAGACCACCGAGGAAAACATGACCTGACCAAATGAACTAGGTAAGTCACCAGGTACCAATCCTGGAGAAACAGAGTCATGTGACCTTTCAGACAGAGAATTCAAAATAGCTGTTTTAAGGAAATTCAAAGAAATTCAAGGTAAAACGAGAAGAAAATCAAAATTAGATCAATTTAACACAGACATTGAAATAATTAAAAAGAATCAAACAGAAACTCTAGAGTTGAGAAATGCAACTGACATAATGAAGACTGCATCAGAATCACTTAATAACAGAACTGATCAAGTGGAAGAAAGAATTAGTGAGCTTGAAGACAGACTGTATGAAAATACACAGTCAGAGGATACAAAAGAAAAAAGAATAAAAAACGATGAAGCACAAGTGTAAGATCTAGAAAATAGCCACACAGGGGCAAATCTAAGCTGTTGGCCTTAAAGAGAAGGTAGACAAAGAGATCAGGGTAGAATGTGTATTCAAAGGGGTAATATCAAAGGACTTCTGAAACCTAGAGAAAAATGTCAGCATTCAAGTACATGAAGGTCATAGAAAACCAAGCAGATTTAGGCCAAAGAACACTACCTCAAGGCATCTAATAATCAAACTCCCAAAGGTCAATGATAAAGAAAGGATCCTAAAAGCAGCAAGAGAAATGAAACAAATAACACACAATGGAGCTCCAATACATCTGGCAGGAGACTTTTCAGGGGAAGCCTACAAGCCAGGAGTTACATAACATATTTAAGGTGCTGAAGGAAAACAAAAATTACCCTAAAATAGAATATTCACTGAAAATATCTCTCAACCATGAAGGAGAAATAAAGACCTTCCCAGACAAACAAGAGCTGAAGAATTTCATTAACACCAGACCTGTCCTACAAGAAATGCTAAAGGGACTTCTTCAATCTGAAAGAAAAGGATGTTATTGAGCAAGAAGAAATCAAGGAGTTCCATTGATTCTAATTTCTTCCAAGGAAGAATTAGAATAAACTTGCTTAATAAGCAATCTCTCAGTCTCCTCAATAGACCTGAAAAACTTTTTCAAAAATTATTTTGGCCCTTAGTAGATGACTTTACCTCATTAGAAAAATAAAATTCACCAGAAATTACCTCAATTTTGCCATCTCAGTTACAAATATATCTTCTCCCACTCTCATCTTTCCCTTTTTTTCATAGAGTGTACAAATCAGTGGATAAAAATAAACCTATCTGTAGGCACATTAAGAACCTGTGAAAATTCAGAACATTATGGACAAAGAGAAACTTCTATAAACTTTCAGAGATAGGGAAAAAAAAGAAGGGGTATTAACAAAAGATGGGTCAAAATTACTTTGAATTTCTCTATAGCCACGTAAGAAGCTGACAAAGTCACAGAGCGATGTGCTGAGATTGCTGAAAGAAATTGATTTTAAATTGAGGATTTGAAATCAATCCATATTCAATCAAGGACAAGGAAAGAATAAGAGTATCTTAGTAATGCAGGATAGCAAAGAATTACGTCCCATTAAAATGAGAGACTAAAACAAGAAAGAAGAAAATATGGAATAGATTCCATTTGGAGAGACATAAGGGAATCTTCACTATGAGAGTAAGAAGAGTCTCCATATGACAACTGTTCACCAGGCCTAGAGGACAATGAACCCAGATTGGAGCCAGAGAGCAGAGATACTTCTTAAAAAAAAAAAGAAATTCATAGAATGATTCATGTGTCTGATCATTTTGAAGATTTAGACAATGGGCAAAGGGTTTAGAATTGAATTGTGGTGAGTACAGAGAAAACTAAGAAAACAAGCCAATGAAAACAAGATAACTAGCTCCAGAGAAAACTCATCTGTGACTGACACTTGCATAATCATCTTAATGTAAACGTAACATATTAATCTAATCAAACATTTGATCTAGCTACATTGGTAAGTTTGGTGGTAGTAAGTGGGTATGTCCATGGGGCTTGGGGGAAGAAAGTTAACTGCTCTTTTTCCTCAGTAGCAAGTGATCAAATAATTCCTAAAACTGAAATCTCAAGTAATAGGGATACAAATGTGATCTTCAGAACCATTTGTTTGTCTTTCAAAAGTTTCTATGCATGTAAAACTTTAACAAAAACAAAATGCAAAATACAATAAAAAACAAAACATTATAAAGGACTAATGAGATCCCATCCTCCCATGGGAAGTATGGCCTAGTAAGGGATACAGTCAGGTAATAAGCACATAAATAAAATGAAGCAACAAGTTCTAATATGTACTGTGAGAGGAACAAAAAGGGTGCCCTGATAGACACTAGCTGGGTAGGAAATTTTTTTTTTTTTTGCATTGAATGAATCAGGAGAATTTTAGATTTTACCTAAGGAGGTGAAATGTCAGTTGAAACCGTAATGAAAAGTCATGCATAGCTGGGGCTGGGTTTGGGAGAGTGTTCCACGCAGAAGGAAATATCAGTCTAAAGACGTAGAGGCAGGAAACAAATGAAGGTTTAGAGGAACTGAGGAAAGGCCTGAGTGTTTATAATAGGTGCGAGGTAAGATGGAGAGTTTGAGATGAGTTTGGAGAAACAGGAAGGGACTAAGTCATGCATGGATTTTATTTATTTAAAAATAAGAGTGTTTAAGGAGGCAAATAAACATATCTAAATATCAAACTGGCTTCCATGTTGAGAATGAATTGGAAACAGGCAAGATTAGAAGTAGGGGACCTCCTAGAAGCAGTCCAGGCTAGGGACAATGAGATGTGCTCTAGAGATGGAGAGATGTGATTAAACAGAAAATGTCTGAGACATAATATGCAAAATTGGTGATGAATCCAACGTGGTGGGTGATAGAAAAGGAAGTATTGAGGATTGCTCTCATATTTTGCTTAGGGCAACTTGGTAGATGGAGGCTCCACTTATTAAAACAGAAAATGCTGGAGAAAGCACAGATAGAAGTGTGCAAGTAGAAAAGTGAGTCTTTTTAATGCACAATTTAAATTTCAGATGCCATTAGTTATTCAAGAGGAACTGTGAATCTCACAACTGGATTTGTTAATCTGAAGTTCAGATATGTAAGTCAGGGAGCTATCAGAATTCAGAAGGCATTTAAAACCATACGAATAGATATGATCACCTAGACTGAGCAGGTAAAAATGGAAAATAATAATACTCATGGTTGACCTCTGAGTAATTCTAAAAATTAGTAGTCAAAGGAAAAGGATCAGAAGAAGAGATTAGGTGAGTTACAGACTAGTAGCAAATGACTGCTTTTCTTTTTCAAGTAACAAGCAGTCACATTAAGTAAAAAAATCAGAGCAAATTTCTCAACCAATCAGAGTCACAGATGTCAAGAAGCCCAGAGCTTTTAATGCTCAGTTGTACTTTAGAATTTTAGTTAGTAAAAAGCAAGTTATTCCAAATGCCTATTGATTTTTACATCTTCAATTTGTTTTGCCACCCATACAATTTTAAAGCTGGAAGGGTCCTCTATTCACTTCTCATAGCTTCTGTAACAAATTACTGGAAACTTGGTGGTCTAAAACAACAGAAATTTATTATCTCACAGTTCTGGAGGTCTGCAGTTTGAAAGTATAATAGTATCACTGGGCCGAAAGCAAGGTGTCAGCAGGGCCATAAAATCTTGGCAGGCTCCAGGGAGAATCCATTCCTTGCCTCTTCTGGCTTCTAGTGGCTGCTGGCATTCCTTGGCCTGTGGTTGCATCATTCCGTGTGGCTGCATTCCTCCATGGCACATTGCCTTTGTCTCTCCAGAATCAAATATCCCTTTTATTAAAAAAAAAAACAACAACAAAACGTGATTCCACTTAAGGCCCACTTGGATAATACAGAATAATCTCTTCATCCAGAATCCTTAGCTTAATCACATTTTCAAAGTCCATTTTTGCCATGTGAGTTGACTTTCACAGTTTCCATGGATTAGGAGTGGGATATTATTAGGGAGTATTATTTGGCCTACCACAAGTCTTCATACATTATTTAACTTGACTATTTGTCATTTTTGATAAGAGAAAATGAAGCAGAGTTAAAGTTACTCACGCAGGTGCATACTCAATCACAGACAGGGCTGAAACTGGAGGCCAGTCTCCTTGCTGCAGAAACCACGCATTAAATTAGAAGCAAGATGACATTTTTTTTTTTGGTTCTCTGACACTGGTTTTGTACAGGCAAGCTAGAGATTTTTGAGTCACAGAGATTAAAAATAAAAAATTTGAAAAGAAATTTTAAGTTGTATGATTTTATTTTTATAACTGAAAATTACTTTTAACAATTATACTCACAAAAGTTCTCATTTATAGCGATAATTCATAATTTAATACATTTTATTATAGAGTTTAGTGTCTTCAATTAGTGTTTCTTAAGGGAATTTGTGAACGACTTTCCTGAGGGTTCCAGAGACTTGACTTTTGAAGAAAGTGCTCAAAAACACTAGGATAGATCTGTATACCATAGCACTGGTGATCTGGTGATTCAGATAATTAAACTTTTTTTTTTTTCCGTCAAGTAACTGGAGAGATAGAATTAAATGGTATGTGGTTCCAATCATCCCTGTTGAAGAAGCAGGCAAAGTAAGCAGGGTTTACATGTTTCCCAAACCACTTTTACACCCAGATTAGTATACATTTTTAAGTTTTATTTGTTTACACTTTATGCATAAACACTTCTTAACCAAAAATTACGAAAAAAAATTAAAAACTCCGCCGGGCACAGTGGCTCACGCCTGTAATTCCAGCACTTCGGGAGGCCCAGGTGGGCAGATCACGATGTCAGGAGTTCGAGACCAGCTTGGCCAACATGGTGAAACCCCGTCTCTACTAAAAATACAAAAACTACCTGGGTGTGGTGGTGGGTGCCTATAGTCACAGCTACTTGGGAGTCTGAGGCAGGAGAGTTGCCTGAACTCAGGAGGCGGAGGTTGCAGTGAGCCGAGACCACGCCATTGCACTCCAGCCTGGGTGACAGAGCGAGAGTCCATCTCAAAAAAAAAAAAAAATTTAAAACCCTGTCTTAGACGATAAAATCAAACCACAGTAGATGTTCATATGGTAAAATTGTTGTTGTCAGTCATCATTGCAAACTTTTCCAAGTGTCACATCAGTCTCACATAAAAAATCATAAAATGTAGGAGAAAAACATTCAAATTCAAGTTGATTATTCTGCAGTCACTCAAAGCTGTCACAGAAAAGAATGAAGACATAATATTAGCATATCTTGAAAACAGGTGGGACCTGCCTACTACTGTTTGGAGCTCTCATATATGATTCCTGATTGAGGAACCTTTTCCAAATATTAATGCATTCAGCTCCGCCACATCTTTTCTGAAAAATTTGTGTTGACAAACACTATATTTTGAATCTAACTTCCTTTTTTGTTGTTGCTGAGACGGAGTCTCACTTTTTCACCCAGGCTGGAGTGCAGTGGTGTGATCTCAGCTCACTGCAGCGTTGACCTCCTGGGCTCAAGTGATCCTCCCACCTCAGCCCCATAAGAAGCTGGGACTACAGGCATGTGCCATCATGCCCAGCTAATTTTTTTTTTTTTTTTTTTTTTTTGTATTTTTAGTAGAGACGGGATTTTGCCATGTTTCCCAGACTGGTCTTGAACTCCTGAGCTCAAGAAATCCACCTGCCTCAGCCTCCCAAAGTGCTAGGATTACAGGCATGAGGTACTGCACTGGGCCTTTGAATCTAACTTCTGTGCTCAGGAAAGTTCTTAATTCCATTCTTCTGCATCCTTATGAATATTTGTTATTTTCAAAGCATTTTATTTTCAGCAATTCAGTGGTATGTTCACTGTGCAATTCACTGTGCGTGAATTCTGCATTTCCCAATGTTATGCATTCATTTACATGTTCATTGTTTATTTGGATATCCTCTTTTGTCACGTCCCTGGTAGAGGACTTATGTCTATTTTTTTTTTCAGCTATACTTTATTTTCTTATTGATTTGTAAGAGTTTCTTATATGTTGTAAACATAAATCCTTTGTTGGATATACACATTTTATTCAGAATATCTCTTTCCCTTTGGAAGTTACCTTCTCACTTTCTTAATTTTTTTTTACACTGACCAATTATTAATTTTAGTATCAAACAAAATATCAACTTTTTTTCTATTACGATAGGGCTTGAAAAATTATTGTTAAGAGGTGAGTGGATCACGAGATCAGGAGATCACGACCATCCTGGCTAACATGGTGAAACCCCGTCTCTACTAAAAATACAAAAAAATAGCTGGGCGTGGTGGCGGGTGCCTGTAGTCCCAGCTACTTGGAAGGTTGAGGTAGGAGAATGTCATGAACCTGGGAGGCGGAGTTTGCAGTGAGCTGATACAGGGCCACTGCACTCCAGCCTGGGGGACAGAGTAAGACTTCGTCTCAAAAAAAAAAAAAAAACTATTGTTTAGCCTTGTTTTGAATCACATGATCAGCCAGCTGTATGAATTTAAATAACATTTTTAAAAGCTGGAATATTGAAGGACATCAACCTTAAAAAAATGAATCTTCAGGTGAAGAACCCAATTAGAATTCATGCACAATTATTTGAATGAGAGTTATGTGTTAATGTAGCATAGTAAGTAACCGTGGGTTTGGCATCAGGCTTGGTTCATATATTTCTTTTGACATCTAGTTCAGATTAGTAGATAATATAACCTTTATGAGTCTTCCAGTAAATTCCTCTGTAAAACTGGGGTAATAATGCATACCTGATAGTCTCTTAAATAGCTACCATATATAAGATGCCTTAATATGACATTATTCTCAGATGCTACTTTTGTAAACATGTCAAAGTACCAAAAAATGTTTTCAACCGGAGGATGCAGTGAAGTTTCCTGCTATCACTAAATATATGAATCAAAATATCCCTATACCTGTGGAATAAACATAACTCATTTGAAAGCAAGAATTATGAAGCACCATTCAGATGATGGATGGATGCTCACAATTTTACTTTACAAATGACACTCAGGTACTTAATCAATTTTTAAATTGCTTTTTGAGAGATGAAAAATAAACTCATATATCATCAACATAACAATGTCAGCTGAAATTATGCTATAGAATGATGGTCTTGGAAGGAAAAATATAACTTAGATTCAAGAATTCCAGAGCCATCTTAATTCGAGAATTAAACTCCATGGGTCTTAATGGCAAATGGGAAAATGCTTGGCAATATTAATAATAAGGTACTATATATACTGTGTGAGCAAAGAACAAGCCCTATTTAAGGCAGTGACATATGCTTTATAAGAATGTAAGGACTCATGATCAAGTATGTCAAATAAAATGGACAGGTCCAACAATACAGAATTGACAGCATGGTGTTATCAGCATACACGAGCAAATGAGTGGTGCAATTCTGTGAAAGAGGGCAGTCATCATGCTGTGGAAAGATCAAAACACAGATAGAAATTTCTCATTAAGGTTTTGTTACGTTGGAGGCAATTGTGTTAGTATGTTGTCAGCACTTTTTAAAATGCTGCTCTAGCAATTGGCTAGAGAAGGCAAATTGCTTTGGTTAGATAGTGGTATTACTATATCCCCGTAAGCTTTCCATGAGGTATTCCTCATGGATAAGATCATTATCTTTGCAATCTATTATTTTCTAATATTCACAGTATTTTCCAAATTTAGACAAATACTTATAAAACTTACATGCTGACATAAATAACTTACATCATCTCTCCTAAGAGAATTCATCCTATTGGGGATATTTACATAGAGATACATAAGCTATAGATGATATAGACAGAGATATAATGTTATAAAAATCTTATAATCATATATGTGTGTGTGTGTGTTGTATACATATATAAGATGACTTAATATGATGAAATTCTCAGATGATTTTTTGTAGGCATTTCAAAGAAGTACCAAAATGTTTTCAACCTGAAGCTCCAGTGAAGTTTCCTGCTATCACTAAATATGTGAATCAAAATATCTCTATAGCTGTGGAATAAACACAGCTCCTATGAAAGCAAGAATTGTAAAGCTTAGTTGGTTAGGGCTGCCGTAACAAAATGCCACAGACTAGGTGGCTTAAACCAGAAATTTATTTTCTCACAATTCTGGAGGCAAGAAGTCCAAGATCATGATGGCAACAGGTTCGGTTTCTTTTGAGAACTCTCCTGGGCTTGCAGCCAGCTGCCTTCTCACTGTGTCCTCACATGGTCTTTCTTCTGTGAACATCACTCTTATTATAAAGATGCCAGTCAGATTGGATTAGGGCCTACCTTAAATATCTCATTTTAACTTAATCATTTCTTTGTTTTATTTTTTAAAAATTTTGTTTCTACTACTGGTCACATTAATCATCTCTTTAAAGTCCTTATCTCCTAACACAGTCACATTCTGAGATTCTAGGGGTTGGGACTTCAACATAAGAATTTGGGGTTTGGAAATCCTCAATAAAATACTGGCAAACCGGATTCAGCAGCACATTAAAAAGCTTATCCACCATGATCAAGTGGGCTTCATCCCTGGGATACAAGGCTGGTTCAACATTCACAAATCAATAAACATAATCCAGCATATAAACAGAACCAAAGACAAGAACCACATGATTATCTCAATAGATGCAGAAAAGGCTTTTGACAAAATTCAACAGCCCTTCATGCTAAAAACGCTCAATAAATTCGGTATTGATGGAACGTACCTCAAAATAATAAGAGCTATTTATGACAAACCCACAGCCAATATCATACTGAAGGGGCAAAAACTGGAAAAATTCCCTTTGAAAACTGGCACAAGACAGGGATGCCCTCTCTCACCACTCCTATTCAACATAGTGTTGGAAGTTCTGGCTAGGGCAATCAGGCAAGAGAAAGAAATCAAGGGGATTCAGTTAGGAAAAGAAGAAGTCAAATTGTCCCTGTTTGCAGATGACATGATTGTATATTTAGAAAATCCCATTGTCTCAGCCCAAAATCTCCTTAAGCTGATAAGCAACTTCAGCAAAGTCTCAGGATACAAAATTAATGTGCAAAAATCACAAGCATTCTTATACACCAGTAACAGACAAACAGAGAGCCAAATCAGGAATGAACTTCCATTCACAATTGCTTCAAAGAGAATAAAATACCTAGGAATCCAACTTACAAGGGATGTAAAGGACCTCTTCAAGGAGAACTACAAACCACTGCTCAGTGAAATAAAAGAGGACACAAACCAATGGAAGAACATACCATGCTCATGGATAGGAAGAATCAATATCGTGAAAATGGCCATACTGCCCAAGGTTATTTATAGATTCAATGCCATCCCCATCAAGCTACCAATGAGTTTCTTCACAGAATTGGAAAAAACTGCTTTAAAGTTCATATGGAACCAAAAAAGAGCCCGCATCTCCAAGACAATCCTAAGTCAAAAGAACAAAGCTGGAGGCATCACGCTACCTGACTTCAAACTATACTACAAGCTACAGTAACCAAAACAGCATGGTACTGGTACCAAAACAGAGATATAGACCAATGGAACAGAACAGAGTCCTCAGAAATAATACCACACATCTACAGCCATCTGATCTTTGACAAACCTGAGAGAAACAAGAAATGGGGAAAGGATTCCCTATTTAATAAATGGTGCTGGGAAAATTGGCTAGCCATAAGTAGAAAGCTGAAACTGGATCCTTTCCTTACTCCTTATACGAAAATTAATTCAAGATGGATTAGAGACTTAAATGTTAGACCTGATACCATAAAAACCCTAGAGGAAAACCTAGGTAGTACCATTCAGGACATAGGCATGGGCAAAGACTTCATGTCTAAAACACCAAAAGCAATGGCAGCAAAAGCCAAAATTGACAAATGGGATCTCATTAAACTAAAGAGCTTCTGCACAGCAAAAGAAACTACCATCAGAGTGAACAGGCAACCTACAGAATGGAGAAAATTTTTGCAATCTACTCATCTGACAAAGGGCTAATATCCAGAACCTACAAAGAACTCAAACAAATTTACAAGAAAAAAACAAACAACCTCATCAAAAAGTGGGCAAAGGATATGAACAGACATTTCTCAAAAGAAGACATTCATACAGCCAACAGACACATGAAAAAATGCTCATCATCACTGGCCATCAGAGAAATGCAAATCAAAACCACAATGAGATACCATCTCACACCAGTTAGAATGGCGATCATTCAAAAGTCGGGAAACAACAGGTGCTGGAGAGGATGTGGAGAAATAGGAACACTTTTACACTGTTGGTGGGATTGTAAACTAGTTCAACCATTATGGAAAACAGTATGGCGATTCCTCAAGGATCTAGAACTAGATGTACCATATGACCCAGCCATCCCATTACTGGGTATATACCCAAAGGATTATAAATCATGCTGCTATAAAGACACATGCACACGTATGTTTATTGCGGCACTATTCACAATAGCAAAGACTTGGAATCAACCCAAATGTCCATCAGTGACAGATTGGATTAAGAAAATGTGGCACATATACACCATGGAATACTATGCAGCCATAAAAAAGGATGAGTTTGTGTCCTTTGTAGGGACATGGATGCAGCTGGAAACCATCATTCTTAGCAAACTATCACAAGAACAGAAAACCAAACACCGCATGTTCTCACTCATAGGTGGAAACTGAACAATGAGATCACTTGGACTCGGGAAGGGGAACATCACACACCGGGGCCTATCATGGGGAGGGGGGAGGGGGGAGGGATTGCATTGGGAGTTATACCTGATGTAAATGACAAGTTGATGGGTGCAGCACAGCAACATGGCACAAGTATACATATGTAACAAACCTGCACGTTATGCACATGTACCCTACAACTTAAAGTATAATAATAAAAAAATAAATAAATAAAAAATAAAAATAAAAAATAAAAAAGAATTTGGGGTTTGGGGACACAATTCACTTCATAACAATACATTTTGTATTATTTTATGTTGTGTGTTTAATTACATAAATGTGTTTTACTACAATTGCTGTTTTACCACTAAGTTCGGTAATTTTTTTTTTTAATTTATGGACTGTCTTAACTAATGTGAAAGTGGGAAAAAAAAAAAAAAAAAGCCTGCTGTCCTATCTCAAATGATCCTTGGTGACACTTCCTGGGAAACTGGAAATGTTGAGGGGCGGACACTGGCAATTGCAATGTCAAGAGCCTGACACCCTTGACAATTCCTATTGGGCATAAGCACCTGAGCATCCTCCCACATGACATTTGAACTGGCCTTGCAGCACAACATGCGCTTCTGGGTGTGACACTCAAAAAGGGGCATTGGCAAGCTGTAGCTAGAGCCTGAAAATAATTTTCTACAGAACTCTATATGACAGAATTAAACTAACTTATGAAAATAATAGAGAAATGAGTCTTAGCTCAATATTGAGAATAATTTATGTGCCTCAAAATATAATGAGCTTCTCATTACATAATAACCCTTCATCCAATAAAGTGTCCAGGGACAGGATAAGCCCTAGACCAACACTACCCACAAAATACTCTTCTCTTTTCATTTCTACTGTTAACAGAACTGGATCATTTGCACATTACCTAAGTTTACAATGTGGTTATACATTAATTTGTTTCCTGAAAGAAACCTGTAGGTAAGTGAAATGCTGGGTCTCCTTTTAATATCTAATGGCATCTAGGGTTTCTGGACTGTCAAAGACTATGAAATATACTGAGATAGTTACCATCTTATTCTCCTTCAGCTTATCACTATTTGAAGGGTTTTGAATTCTAAAATTAACCTAATAATTTTATAAAGCAATGTGAGAACTTAGTTATTTATGAGAATTTTCTTGAAGCAGGTATATATTCTCCCCAATATAAAAGTAATTATGTATTGGTATTTTCTTTCCCCATACCTCCCTATCATGGAATTAACTGTGCAGTCCATTGTGTGGCTTAAGATCTGCAATAGCTTACCATAATGTACAAATAAATTTTTTAGAAGGATTTAAAAAATGTTGACTTTTTTTGAATGTACATCCACTCTTTCTATTGTCTCTTAAGTCATGAAGATTCATATGACCAGATCAAATCACCTGAAGACATTTTTTTATTCCTAAAGACCTAGAGAGTCTTCTGCTTGGGAGAGCTACTTTCTAAAAGAAAAGCAAGCATAAGAAGGAAGAAGATGAGCCAGGTGCAGTGGCTAAGGCCTGTAATCCCAGCACTTTGGGAGGCCGAGGCAGGTGGATCACGAGGCCAGAAGTTTGTGACCAATCTGGCCAACATGGTGAAATCCCGTCTCTACTTAAAAAAAAAAAAAAAAAAAAAAAATTAGCCAGGCTGACATGATGGGTGCCTATAATCCCAGCTACTCGGGAGGCTGAGGCAGGAAAATTGCTTGAACCTGGGAGGCAGAGGTTGCAGTGAGCCAAGGTCAAGCCACTGCACTCTAGCCTGGGTGACAGAGGGAAACTCCGGCTCAAAAAAAAATAAAAAATAAAAAAGAAGGAAGAAGATAGGGGACTGAGGGTTCACAGGAGTGACTGAATTACACTTCCCAGTGTATTGTATACACTGCAAAAAAAAAAAAAAAAAAAAAAAAAAAACATGAGTTTGAGTTAGGTTTTGTCTGCCTGGAGGGGATTAGTACCAAAAGAAAGGGAAATAAATTTGACATTTGCATTTGTGGCCTGAGATTTGCATTCCCACATCTAACAAGTAAATTGATCTTCCTTTCATATTTTAAGTTAAGTTTAATCTTTTTTCCAATACTTTATCACTGTAAAGTGGACAAACATTTCGTGAAAACAAAAATATTACATTGGGATTGTTCTCAAAATCAGGAATTTTTATGTAATAATATTTTAAATATTTAAAATCCATAGAAATGTTGTAATTCATGTTGATTACTTTCAGTTTTAAATGAAACCAAATATTTCTTGATTTACCCAATAATAAAAAGATAAAATAAAGGAGTACAAATTATGTGCCAAGTGGTATTCTAAAAGCTGTATGTCTGTTAATTTAATCACCACATCAAATTATTTTAGAAAATAATTTCATATCACATTTTCTTTCTTTGTATGCTCTCATTTTAAAGCATTCAGTTTTTTTCCTATGTATGAACTGTTTTACTAGAAGTTAATGACACATTTGTAGTTGGAAAATCCAAAGTGCAAAACCATTTTCCTCAGTTATTTTCTTTCAGTAATTCAAATTTTCAGACTGTTGACCAAAATTAAGACTGTTGAAGCAGAAAAAAAAATTATACAATTGTATTTAAAGCCAAATTTGAGGATCAATCAAGAAAGACACACCAACAAAGGTGGGTATGTTCCAAAGTTTGTTCCAAGTTGGAATGCTTTTGTAAGAAAGTTTAGAAGATGGGAGGGTGACTCCTCATACTGGAGTTGTCCTTTTTCATTGGAGGTTACAATCCAGAGGTTACAATCATTGGCTACAGATAACATCTTACAGGCTCAAATGTTTAACACCCAAGACAATGAGTAAAACTTCATGATTTAGAAAGAAATCAGCAAAACTTTATGATTTAGAAACAAATTAGTGTCGTTTTCAATGTCAGTAGGTTACATACTAATCAGTACGTCAACAATTTGCAGAACTCATGATCAGATTTGAACATCTCATGATAAGATTCTTTACTCAAGGACAGGATATAAGACATGATTAATAAGACCTTCCCCAGGCAGTTAAAACATATTTTATTATTTAAGTATAGGGGTGCATGACTTAACCCTTGCCTGGCATGGGCCTAGGTGCTATATATAATTTGGTATTTTATTACCATGAAGAATCTGTTCTATCAGTTTGGTGATCCCTATTTTAACATTAATGCTGGTCAGTTGTTGTGTATAATCCCTACAAGGGTAGGGGTATAATGAGACCTGTCTGATTTCCCATCCCTTCATAGCCAGAAACTCAGTTTTTAAGGTTTCTTTGGGGTTCTCCTTGGCCAAGAGGGGATCAGTTCTGGCAATGGGGTGCTTAGGATTTTATTTTTAGTTTACAAGATGTCTACGTGTTTATGTATTTGTAAATGTGCATGTATATGACAAAAGAGTATGCTTTTTAAATATTTTATCACTTCTAATCTTGCTTTTCTCTTGTTTTGCCAAATCACGAATCTAACAATACAACTGAGTCAGTCTCAACCTAATTCTATTCCCACCTTACTTCGCTGAATTGCATTTGTTGCCAGTGGTCGATGAGGCTGTTTGAATATACTTATTCTTTCATCATGACTCTTTTTCTCAGAATTTCTCTTCATAGTATATCTAACCACTTCATGAAGTAGCTAATTAGATCATTTCTAACCTTCTCCTTCAGTGACACATAACTAAGTCAAATATGCAGGAATTATGTGGATTAAGTTTGAAACCTGTGGTTTCCCTATACCATAGCCAAGGTACCTGATCATGTAAGAAAAAAAGCTTCAGAAGGGCAACAGAGATAGATAGAAATGAGAGGGAAATTAATTTTAGTAGCTCAAAGTTCTTGTTTTACATTGACTTACTCAAGACATTCTTAATAAAATATTTCCTGTTGCCGTCTCTTGATATTTATTTCAAGAAAGATTCTTTGAGCATCTCAAAATCTTTGTTTCAAGTGAAATATTTTTGAGATTAGGAAAAAGCTTTTTTAGATAATAAATTGAAACGTAACAGCTCTGAGCAATAGTGTCCTGACATCCAGAAAGATCCTATCACATTTTTTTACACTTTGACATGGTTTCAAATATTTGTTGCTATCATCTTTAAGTGAAGAATTCCAGAATTACCAGTAGCAAATACTTCAGGAGTACGAATTCTGTGCCAAGTGGTATTCTAAATGCTGTGTGTCTGTTAATTAATTTAATCACCATACCAAATCTATGAGGTAGACACAGGCACACCTCGTTTTATTTCACTTCATTTTATTGAGGCTTTGCAAGTACTGCATTTTCTTTTACAAATTGAAGGTTTGTGGTAATGAGCAAGTCTATGGGTGCCATTTTTTTCCAATAGCCTGTGCTATTGGAATAACACAGGCTATTGGAAAACATGGCAACCATAGACCAAAATGTCACAAAGAGACTTTGTGCTTCTCATAATAACTCAATCTTTTTCATTATTATATCTGTTATGATAATCTGTGATCAGTGAATTTTTGTGTTACCATTATGCTTCCTTTGGGTTGCCATTAACCATGCCCGTATAAGATGGCAAACAATCAATAAATGTGTGTGTTCTGACTCTTTCACTAACAGGCCATTCCACATCTCTTTCTTTCTCCTTGGTTCTTCCTATTTCCTGAGACATAACAATGCTGAAATTAGTCCAGTTAATAACCCTACCATGGCCTCTAACTGTTCAAGTGAAAGGAAGAATCGCATGTCTCTCACATTAAATCAAAAACTAGAAATGATTAAGTTCAGTTAGGAAGACATGTCAAAAGCTGAGATGGTTCAAAAGTTAGGTCTTTTGTGCCAAACAGTTAGCCAAGTTTTGAATGCAAAGAAAAAAATCTAGACAGAAAGTTAAAGTGCTACTTCTGGGAACACATGAATGATAAGAAAATGAAGCAGCCTCCTTGCTGATATGGAGAAAGTTTTAGTGGTCTGGTGAAAAGATCAATACGGACACAATGCTCGCTTAAGTCAAAGCTTAATTCAGAGCAAGGCCCTAACTCTTTTCCATTTCATGAAGGCTGAGAAGGGTGAGGAAGCTGCGGAAGAAAAGTCTGAAGCTAGCAGATGTTGGTTCATAGGCTTAGGTAAATGCCATCTTCATAACACAGAAGTGCAAAGTGAAGCAGCAAGTGCTGATGTAGACGCTGCAGCAAGTTATCCGAAGATCTAGCTAAGATCATTGAATGAAGGAGGCTACAATAAATGATTTTCAAGGTAGATGAAACAGCCTTCTTCTTTTGGAAGAAGATGCCATGCAGGACTTTCATAGCTAAAGAGAAGTCAATGCCTGACTTCAAAACTTCCAAGGACGAGCTGACTCTCTTCTTAGGGGCTCATGCTACTGGTGACTCTCAATTGAAGCCAGTGCTCAATTGCCATGCCAAAAATCTAGGACCCTTAATGAATATGCTAAATCTACTCTATCTGTGCTCTAGAAATGGAACAACAAAGCCTTGATAATAACGCATGTTTATAGCATGGTTTATTGACTATTTTAAGCTCCTGTTGAGATGTACTGCTCAGGGAAAAAAATAAAAAAGATCTGTTTCAAAATATTACTGTTCATTGACAATGTATCTGGTCACCCGAGAGCTCTGAGGGAGAAGTATAAGGAGATTAATGCTGTTTTTATACCTGCTAACACAACATTCATTCTGCAGCCCATAGATCAAGGTGTAATTTTGGCTTTCAAGTCTTATTATTTAAGGAATACATTTTGTAAGGCTACATCTGCCATACATAGTGATTCTCCTTGTGGATCTGGGCAAAGTAAATTGAAAATCTTCTGGAAAAGCTCCACTATTCTAGATGCCATTAAAAACATTTGTGATTCATGGTAGGATGTCAAAATACCAACATCAATAGGAATTTGGAAGAAGTTGATTCTAACCCTCATAAATCACTTTGAAGGGTTCAACACTTCAAAGACTTCAGGGGAGGAAGTAACTGCAGATGCAGTGGAAATAGCAAGAAAACTAAAATTACAAGTACAGCCTGAAGATGTGACTGAATTGCTGCAATCTCATGATCAAACTTGAATGGATGAAGAATTACTTCTTACAGATGAGCAAAGAAAGTGGTTTCTTGAGACAGAATCCACTAGTGAAGATGTTCTCAAAATTGTTGACATGACAACAAAAGATTTAGAATATTGTATAAACTGAGTTGATAAAGCAGTGGCAGGGTTTGAGAAGACTAACTCCAATTTTGAAAGAAGTTTCCCTGTTGGCAAAGTGCTATCAAGCAGCATCACATACCACAGAGAAATCTTTTGTAAAAGGAAGAGTCAATTGATGCAGCAAACTTCATTGTCTTCTTTTTTAAAGAACTGCCACAGCCACCCCAACTTTCAGCAACCACCATGCTGGTCAGCAGTCATCAACATCCAGGCAAGACTTTTCACCAGCAAAAGGATCATGACTTGCTGAAGGTTCAGATGATTGTCAGCATTTTTTAGCAATAAAGTATTTCTAAATTAAGATACGTATTTTTTACATACCTTAACAACATAATGCTGTATTTCTTTACATACCTTAACAACATAATGCCGTTGCACACATAATAGGCTACAGTATAATGTAAACATAACTTTCGTATGCACTGGGAAACCAAAAACTTTGCATGACTTTCTTTATTGTAATATTTACTTTTTGCAGCAGTTTTGAACCAAATCTGCAGTATCTCTGAGATACGCCTGTATAATTTTTATTATTTCTCATTTTATAGAAGATGAAATTGTCACTCAGATTAAATAACTAACCATAGGGCACACAGCAGGTAAGTGGAAAACCCAGGTTTTGAGGTAAGCAATCTTGTTTGTAGCCACTATGCATTCCATCTCTTTAGAAAAATCCTTTTAGTTCATTGTTTCTGTGCCACTTTTAATCTAATGTCTTTTCCAGCATGCTAGAGTGAGGAAATAATATTTTTAATTGAATATTTGAAAATTCTTAATTTAAGGAGATCAATTAAAAAATTTTAGTGAAGCATTTTATTACTACTGAGCCAAATAATTTTTAGCAATATAAAATGGTTTCCTTAATTTTCATTTAATTTTGGTGCATTAGAACAGCTTGTGATATTTAGTAGCTCTAACTTCTACATGGTCTGTGTGATTTGTTATATTGACATTTATGGTTAATATAATACTAAAGAATCTATGAATTCTATATTAAAACTGATTCTAGAAGGACAATAAACAGACTAAAAATGGATTAAACATTTTACTTATGGGAGAAATCCTTTTTCATTTTGGTAATAATTATTTTTGCAAAACCTTTTGTAGTTAATCCTTTTTTACACTCCTGCAAGGTTTGTGTCACTATGACACAAAGAAAAGTGAAAAATTAATATAGCTGCCTGAAGTTCAACAAATAATTTCCTCTTGCATTTTCTTGTTCATATGTCCTTGTTTCCTATGCCGGCCTTTTGCTGAAACACTGATACATTACCTTAGGCTAAGGATATATTTCATTTCAGAAGTAAGCAATTGAATGTGTAAGGCTATCTTTTTATCTATTTTTTTCCTTTTAGTTTTTTAATCTGTCAGATGATGCTTGTGCGAGCTTATGCTGGTGACATGATATCTCTTGATTTATTCATTTCCAAAAGTTGTCGTACTCTGCCAGTTCTGTTCATCTTTGCTAAAACTTGAATCCAACAATAAGCAGTTATTTAAAGCTTTCTAATTGTCTCCTCTTTCCTGTGCATTCTTCTTTATCCTTCACAATCTTTTTTCTAGCATAATCATAGTGCTAGCCAATCATTTTGTGGGTATTTGCTAAGTACCAGTCATTGTGCTTAATGTTTTGCCTGCATTGTCACATTTAATCTACATAAGAATCTTAATAAGTAGGAATCATTTTATGTCCATGTTACAGGTGAAGAAAATGAGGCACAAACAAGTTGAGGTTAAGAGGTTGATGACTGTAGTTTAAACTCAATCGTCTGTTTCCATATGATTCCCCACCCTTATTAACCAGCCTCTTGCATCAGATCGGTATGACCTTTGGGTTTGACCAACTGACAACTGATTTTAGGTCTTGTTTACAAGGGAAAGCCTGATTATCTTTGTGCCTAAATCTGTGATTATTGTCGCGGAAAAAAAAATTGATTTAAGGTAAATAAATAGTGGAATCAGAACTTTTAAAGACACGCAAATAATCAAACTATGGTTTACAGATGATTCTCATAGAGTTGTCTTTGGAGTTGATTTAGTACTATAGACTTCATTTAATTGTTATGGACAATGATCACAGGGAACTGGATTTATATGAGAGATTATTTTTATAAAAATTAAATTTTACCCTTACTATTTCCACACACTTTTATGTATAAATTATGTGATTCTTCATAGAATATTTCTGTTTGAAGTAATTTTAGCTAACATATTTGTGCACACCTAAAACATATGTCCTTATGAATACTTCACTCACATTAATTATTTAAGTCAAGCATTCACTAAAAACACATTATCTACTATATGTTGACCATAAATAAATTATCTACTATATGTTGACCATACTATATATGATATCTATAAGGTATGACTCATGATACCTTATAGATATCATGAACAAGAGAAACCAATGTTAAGTCCCTGTGAAACAGCTCTAATAAATATAACTCGTAAGTGAGTATTGCAGGTTTCCGATTATGGGCGTGAATTTTTTTTTTTATTTTTATTTTTCTGTAGTAGCTACGCCTGAATGTAAATACTAAATGCCAGTGTTTCTTTGTAATGAAAAGCAATATACAGGAGTTCAAAAATCTTTTCTTTTTAAAATTTCGGTAATTTGGAAAATAGGTTTGATTATTTAGAGAGGTCTATAAATTACCCTTTATTCAAAATGTCTATAATTTTAATCATGTTATTTTAATTGCAATAGGTTGTAAATTTGCAATAAAATAACAAGAAGGGAGGCTGTAACAGATGTTCTGCCAGAACACGTGATTTTATATGAGACAATCTAGCATTCATCATGCTTAATCTTCATCAGTTGAAATGTACTACTGCTTTTCAATAATGTCAGCTCTGTACACTCAAAGGGCTTCTGATATTTAGGAAAAAAAATTGACTCAAACAGTTTTTTTATGTGTAGTTAAACGATGTATCTTTTTATCTTGATTGTAATTTTATTTAGTTGTGTATTATTTCATATTACATGATTTAAAAAGGTAGCTATCTCTTTCTATAGATGCAGTCTTTTTATTTTTTGGATCATCCCATGTTTCTTTGCACATGATGAAAAATATTTTACCCAAATAGGCAAAATATCATCTATGCTTAAACTAGATGCAATTTGTAAATAATGGTGTTAATTTTTTTCTTTGGAATATACTACCCAGATGGCAGCGTAATTAATTTAGATAGCTGTAAAATCCTATGGAACAGCACATTAGCAGTAATACTTTCATAAAGGAAACACAATTTAGGCCTGCTTCAGTACTATATTCAATGAAAATTAGTTTCATTAATAATATAGTGCTTCCTAGAGTGTGTTTTGTATTATTTTCGGATCTTAGAACATATGAGGTAAAAATAAAATAAAACGAGAAAACAAAATAACATTCTTTAAATGACGGTTTATGAAAATGTATGTCAGAAAGAGAGTAAGAAGGACAAAAAGAATAAGGAGGAGAGCAAAAGAGAGACTGAAAGTGAAAGAAGAGAAATACAGTAATAAGTACATAAAAAACTGTTGGAAAGAATAGGAAGCAAAGGAGGAAAAGGAAAAGATAGAGGAGAAGGAGGAGAGGAAAAGGAGAAGGGAGTAGAAGAGAGGAGGGAAGAGGGAAGAGATGGGGAAAGAAAAAGAAGGGAGAAGCAAAAGGAGAACCAGGATCCTGCGAGTAAAAAGACCAAAGCTTTTCCTTTCACTTGCAAAGCCAGACATTCACCTGCTGATATTCAGAGGATCATGTAGAGAATCAAGCTGTTGGGTAATGAGAAGGTGATCTCTTGCCTTAGGGCTTGCTTTCATAGAAAAGGAGTGGACGTGGGGAAAAATGAATGAACGTTCCTGCCAATGGGACGTGGGGAGAGACCATTAGTCTTGGCTAGTTCTCAGATACCACAAATGCCATTTGTCTAGGCCTGGAACTGTCCTTGTTGCTGGGTAAATGATAGCAGTTTGAGAGTCTCCCAAGGAAATGTGGGGAGTTGCCCAGAAACATAAGGCTGGTGAATCTAGAGGTCAAAATAAGATTTCAAATTGGCAAAAAAGGAACAAAATTTTGCTTACTTGTTTGCTTTTTCTATTCAAAGGGTTGGAGAACAAAACAGAGTAACTTCCAGAATATCTTTTCATTCATTCTAAAAAATTATCATGATAACCTTGCCTGGATGACATTATAAAACGTTTTAGCAAGAAAAAAATCAGAAGAATGTGCCTTTGATATCTTTTCCGAGATTTATAACAAAACTCCTCTCCCAAACTCTACTCCCACTGTTATTTGTTTATGAGATTCTCAACTTTTCCAAAATAAATGCAGGATGAAATCAAGAAAGTTTTATTTTAAGTGAAAATTTGTGTTATATTTACGAGCTTTTTGGGAGAGACAGTAGTACATATTATAACAGATTATTTTCTGATCAATATTTATAAGAACATATTTTGTGCTAAGGGCCAACTGAATTCAATGAAGACTTATTTTAAACTCACTACTCTAAGAAATATTTTAAAATTCATATGCCATTTCCCGCACTTTTAGAGTTCAGAAAACAATAAAGTTTAAATATATTTGCTAATTTCCTACTTTAATTCAGTAGCAATGCCAGTGTTGAAATTCAGCAATTCCATTATGAAAGCTTAAGTTCCATTTATTAAAACTGTACCCACTTTACCCATTTATGCTTTT
Organism: Chlorocebus sabaeus; assembly: GCF_047675955.1. Taxonomy (NCBI): domain Eukaryota; kingdom Metazoa; phylum Chordata; class Mammalia; order Primates; family Cercopithecidae; genus Chlorocebus; species Chlorocebus sabaeus. The sequence goes on along the minus strand of NC_132910.1, from coordinate 41,453,522 downwards.
TGTTTTAATGGGCAGAGCTGCCTCGTACGACTTCAAGGAGTATGCTGAACAAATGCACCAGTGGTCACATTATACCAGGAAATAATCTTAGGATACTACTAAAAGAAAATTTATGGAAATGGTAAGTTTTTTTTTTTTTTTTTTTTTTTCTTGTTTGGCAAATTACCAGGTTTCAAGAGTTAACAGGGAAATAAATGAGAACACATACTCACAAATAATTTTTTAAATGGAGGCATAATCCTAGTCCTTTTTCTTCCTAGTTTGTGAAGCTAGTATTGAAACTGCCTTTGCAAAATTATTAAACAGTGAAACAGATCCAATTTAACTGACTCCATCTTGCTTCTAACCTCCAAGCTGTCCTTGTTCATTCCTGACCATAGGCTGAACTAACTTTGGGAGAAACTTAGTTTGTAGTTTATAGTTTCAACAAAGACAGCCTTTCCCAAAGCAGACTTCCTTCTTGCCTGGGGACTAGACTAACATAAACCACAGTGTTAGAAATGGTTTGGGAGTCATTCAGCTGGAGGCTACAAGATTCTGACCCTCCCTAAACTGCTCCTAAGATCAGTGCTTGAGATATTTTGCAGACCCTGCACTTGATGGATCAGCTGGCACCACCCAGATCAACAAACCGGCTTGTCTGATCTTGTGGCCCCCACCCAGGAACCCCGACTCAGCGCAAGAAGACAGCTTCAGTTCCCTATGATTTCAGCCCTGACCAATCAGCACTCCTGGCTCACTGGCTCCCCACCAATACCCAAGTTATCCTTAAAAACTCTGCTCCGGGCCGGGAGAGGTCGCTCACGCCTGTAATCCCAGCACTTTGGGAGGCCAAGGCGGGTGGCTCACAAGGTCAAGAGATCGAGATCATCCTCCTGGCCAACATGGTGAAACCTCGTCTCTACTAAAAATACAAAAATTAGCTGGACGTGGTGGCACGCGCCTGTAGTCCTAGCTACTCAGAAGACTCAGGCAGGAGAACTGCTTGAACCCGGGAGGTAGAGGTTGCAGTGAGCCGAGATAGCGCCACTGTACTCCAGCCTGGGCGATAGAGCAAGACTCCATCTCAAAAACAAAAACAAAACAAAAACTCTGCTCCCTGAATGCTCAGGGAGACTGATTTGAGTAATAGTAAAACTCCCGTTTTCCACACAACTGTCTCTGCGTGAATTAGTCTTTTCTCTATTGCAATTCCCCTGTCTTGATGAATCAGCTCTGTCTAGGCAGCAGGCAAGGTGAACCCCTTGGACAGTTACAGTATTAAGTTACTCAAAGAATGACAATTTTTTTTTCTTCAACTTTTATTTTAAGTTCAGGAGTATATGTGCAGGATGTGCAGGTTTGTTACATAGGTAAACATATGCTATGGTGATTTACTGCACAGTTCATCCCATCACCTGGGTATTAAGCCCAGCATCCATTAGCTATTTTTCTTGATGCTCTCCTGCCCACCTCCCGCACCTCTAATGACAGGCTGCAGTGTTTGTTATTCCCCTCTATGTGTCCATGTGTTCTCATTGTTCAACTCCCACTTATAAGTAAGAACATACAGTGTTTGGTTTGCTGTTTCCTTGTCAGTTTGTTGAAGATAATGGCCTCCAGCTCCATCCATGTCCCTGCAAAGGACATGATCTTGTTCCTTTTTATGGCTGCATAGTATTCCATGGTGTTTATGTACCACATTTTCTTTATCAAATCTATCATTGATGGACATTTGGGTTGATTCCATGTCATTGCTACTGTGAATAATATTGCTGCAATGAACATATATTTGCATGTATCTTTATAATAGAATGCTTTATATTCATTTGAGCATATACCCAGTAATGGGATTGCTGGGTCAAATGGTATTTCTGCTTCTAGGTCTTTGAGGAGTCACCACACTGTCTTCCACAATAGTTTAACTAATTTACACGCCCACCAACAGTGTAAAAGTGTTCTATTTTCTCTGCAACCTCGCCAGCATGTGTTGCAGAATGGCAATTTCACAAAGTCCAAAGGATGGACTTAAAATGTGTTCAAAAGTATGTCTCAAAATGTGTTCAAGATGAATTTGCAAGTTTTCAAAATGGCAACTGGAGTGAGTAGAGACAGTAATGGTTTCCTATTATAGATTTCCTCTACTAGTTTTTCACATCATCTAGGCTAGAGGGAGGTTGATGGAATGGTACCAGGATCTTACATCTCTGTGGCTTTCACTTTGCCACACTATGTCACACTGTGTCTGTTCACCCTCTGTCTCTTAACATGGACCAGTATACCAGTTTGGATATACAGTTGACCCTTGAACAACATAGGTTTGTATTGTGTGGGTCCAATTATACACAGGTTTTCTTTTTAAATTTTTTTTTAATTAAAATAGGGACAAGGTATCACCACGTTGACCAGGCTGATCTCAAACTCCTGTGCTCAAGCAATCCAGCCCCCTTGACCTTCTCAACTGCAGGTATCACAGGCATGAGCAACTGGGCCTGGCCTATACGCAGGTTTTCCTAAGCCTCTGTCACCCCCACCCTGGAGAGAGCGAGACCAACCCTTTCTCTTCCTTTTCCTCCTCAGCTAACTGGACATAAAGATGAGGATGGAGACCTTTGTGATGATCCACTTCCACTTAATGAATAACACATATATTTCTTCCTTATGAATTTCTTAACCTTTTCTCTAGCCTACTTTATTGTAAAAATATAGTATATAATACATATAACATATAAATATGGGCTAATTGACTAGTTGATGTTATTGATAAGGCTTCTGTCAATAGTAGCTTCTTCGTAGTTAAGTTTTTGGGGAGTCAAAATTTTCATGCAGATGTTTGATGCACAGGGGATCAACGGTAGTTTTTTCTCCTTCTCATTCCCGTCTTTCTTTCTCTCATTGTGATCCTCCTTCTCTTTCTCTTTGTCCCACCTCCCTTCCTCTTCCTCCTCCTTATTTCTGTTCTGTTCTTTTGTCTCTTACCTTTAATTCTTGTTCTTTTTCTTGTCTTTGTTATTAACTTCTGCCAGGTAGCCACCAGAAGATGAAAAACAATAGGGAAAGAAAATGTCCAGGAGGTTTGTTCCTGAAGTTTGTGTTGCTTTAGATTTTACAATTATAGAAAAAATGATATTATGCCTTTAAAAGTGTAGTGATATAAGGAAGATTAGTCACTCTGGGTAATGTCCACATCAAAAAGAAAATGACAAAATCAATTTTGCATTATTATTCACTGTTGAATGTGATCATTCCCCTTGAGGCTGGAACCATTTGGCCCTATTGAAAATAGTTTTCTCACAGGGTCATTTGCCAAGTAAATTTCTCCATTGGTGTGGTTAACCTAAAACAATCACAAGATTTATAAATTTAGAAAGGGAGACTTCATTTCTTGTAAAAGGTTACAGCCTTGCGAGGTAGCCATCTGGCAGGCTGGGAAGTGTGCCTCCAGCTGAAGCCATTTGCAGGCACTTTGAGGAAAGGAGGGGTAAGGCAAGAATTTAAGTTGAAAAGGTTGGCCAAACATACATATTCAACAGGTTACAGGAGGAGCTATGAATATTCATAAAGGTGGTGTTGACACATGAATATTAAGTAAACATGCATGTAATATATGACCCTTGTTTACCTTGGGGGTGCAACTTAACATTTAAATGTGTTACAATTAGGCCCTATACATCAAAAGATGAAGGAGAGATACAGAGGCACTCAGCCATAATTAGTCCATGGTCAGTGGTCTTATCGGGAGACAGTTATTGAAATCAGTCTTTTGCCCAATCAAAGCTGTAGTTATGGCTTGTGGAGCAGGGGCCGGGGACCAGTTAGTCTGCATGTGGTAGAGTTGCAAATTGTTTTAGTTTTGCTTAGCTCAAGGCCAGCGCTTATTATTTGCTAGAAAAAAACAAACAAACAACAACAACAACAAAAAACCCTTGTGGCAGTTAAAATATAGTTTATTCTTTAAGTATAGGGGTGTATGACTTAACCCTTGCCTGGCATGGCCTTAGTGCTGTTTATAATTTGATATCTTATTGCCACAAAGAGTCTGTTCTCTGTCAGTCTTGTGGTCTCTATTTTAACATCAGTGCTGGTCAGTTGTTGTGTCTAGACCCCCAAAGAGAGGAGGTATTGACAGGGACAGGAGTCAGAGAAATTCTAGGCAGAAAAGGGCAGGGTTCTTGCCCAGGGCCCCCCCCTCAAACCTGAAATCTCGGGCCAAAGTGAAAACTTTACATCCCTGTTTTCCTGCTTGAATGTTGCCTTTTCCAAAACCATTCCTGGCCTGCAGTGACCCCCATCCTGTTCCCATAAAAACCCCAGGCTCCACTGGCAGAGAGCAAAGAAGTGAAGAGAAGAAGCAGCTGAACATCAGAGAGAAAAAGTTTGACTTCAGAGGGATGGCTTGACTGCAGGACTTCAGAGAAGAGTCTGGCTGGAGACAGCTGGACTTCAGGGGAAGTTCCCACTCCATCCCCTTTCCAGCTCACCCTTCCTCTGAGAGTCACTTCCATCAGCAATAAAATCCTCCTCATTCACCACCCTTTAATTCCTTTGTGCAACCTGATTTTTCCTGGACACTGAACAAGAGCTTGCGTGCCACACAGGTGTGGATGCTAAAGGCTATCACACCGACCCTCAACCCTCTGCCCTCACTGGCAGAGAGCAACTGCCTCACATAAAAAGGCAGAGGGCCCACTGAGCTGATTAACACTTAAGTCGTCCACAGATTGCAAAGCTAAAAGCGTGCAGCACTGTAACACACCCCTCTGGGGCTTTGGGGGTTATGGGTACTCCTGCGAGATGCTGCCACAGGGCCTGCATGGAGTTTTGCTCCTGCTGGCGCCCAGAAGCACTTTCCCTAGCTCCTGCACCCATTCGCCTGTGTGCTCCCCCTCCTGTGAGGGATTGGACTGAGTAAGTGAGGTACCTCTGCTGTGAGGCCCACAAAGGGGTGGTGGAAAATGTCCTGTTTCAGTATAACAAGGCATGTCTGACTTTCCATCCTGTCATGGCCAGGAACTCAGTTTTTAAGGTTTCTCTGGGATCCCCTTGGCCAAGATGTGTCTGTTCAATTGGTGAAGGTGCTTAGGATTTTAGTTTAATGCGTGAAGAAGTCGTATCTGGTTGGCAAAACTGCATCAGTGTGTTAGGATATAGCTAGGGCATGTAGTAGCTGTTTGTTAAAACCCAGAATGAGGATATTTTAAGAAAATTCGACATCTGCTTTGTAGGCCTAATTCAACAAAGACGACAACATTAATCAAATATAGATCTCATATTTTACCTCTTCAGATTAAAAAATAAAAATTAGGAGTAGATTTGGGATTTACGTTTAAAAATTCATATATATTTCCATTAAGATGTGTAAAATGAATTTTACTAGAAAATTTTCTAAGTTTTGTGACTTTCTCAGATTTTTTTTCATGAATTTAAGACATTTAATTCTTTCTATATTTCCAGCATGTTCTGAGCATTTACTGAACTCAGTGTTTTTTTCATTAGCTTCAGTGCCAAGAACTTTATTGATGAGCAATTGGTATATGGCCTCATGGAATTCTAAAATGCTCTATAGGCATTTTAATATACTTATTCTTCAAAATTGATTATAGAATCAGTTTTCAGATACTAGTGTCATTCCAACGATACCTACAATGTATTTCTTAAATTTAAAGGTTCTTTTGTGATACCCAAGAATGCCTTTAGAGCATGTAGGGGTGTTGTTGATAATAATGATGGCTTCTTTTTCTCAAACAGATGTTCTCCTTTGAGTGTACCACATGGGAAGAAAAAAGCCACAATTATACAGAAATGCAATTTGTTTATTCTTCCCTCCACCTTTGTTTATTCTTCCCTTCATTGCATGAGGTAGATTACATAGCTTGCTGTTAACACAGAGCTCTGTGATAGAGGAAAACTCACTGATGAGCTGTCAGTCTGCTGACCATTTAAAGGAAATAGAATTAATATATCAAATAGAATCAAGATTCAAGGGATTTAATGACAAGATTCAGAAAGGGCAGTAAAAGTCACATTAAAAAGACGTGTAATCTCTGGAGTGTCTTTGAATTTCATCTACAGAATAACTTCTACACTAGCTTCCTCTTCAGCTGGAATAAAGAAATCTAAATATATTTGTTAAAGCAGCAAAGCGACGACAATGGTGAGGTCGGCAAAAGGGTAGAGTAGAGAATTGAAGGAGGGTTTGAGACTGTGGGAGGAATCTTTGTAGGTTATTTTTTGTTAATAGCAAGGTTACCCTCTGACAAATCATAAAAATTAATGCATGTGAATATACCTAAGAAATTAGGATAAGGAAAGACCATATTCTTGAGATATATTTGATATATAAATAGCAACTAAATGTCTTTGTATAAGTTTAATATTTTTCTCAACATAAATTATATATCTAGTCACCTTAAATCACTTTTAGAAAGGGTTTGGAAGCACAAATAAATGTATTTTTCCTATGTATATTTTCTAGCAAATTACTATCATCCTTAATCCACAGATTTCATATCAATAAAGAAATATTCATGTGGTCCTCTTTATATATATTATGTGTAATTACATATTTTGAAGATGATTGGGGCAGCAAGCATAAATGAAGGGAAGTAAATTACAAAAATAACAGAAACTATCCATAATCGTCTGTATCCTGGTAAGAGGGACTCAGTGAGTCAATTTCTTTATCAGTGGCTTGAAGTTAGGAGAGTAAAGTGGTATTTATAAGAACACCCATTCCTTGGGTTGCATTATGTACTATTTTCACTGTTAACTTGAGTAGATATAATTAATAGTATGAATCAAAAAAAATAGTAAATCCAAATAAATATTTGAATCCAAATAATACATTGAAAAAATACACCAACTTTAAGATAATGTCATGTAGCACTTTCACTGTTATCTTCAGTGGGCTTGATATAAACGTTTATTTGAATCTAATAGAAAATCACATTGTAACTAGGATTGACTATAGACTGATATTTTAAAAGCTATGCAAGGAATGTTTTAAAACACTATCCTAAATATCACTACATTCAACACTTGGTACTGTACACTGCATGTTTGTGCCCCCTCCCTCCATCAAATTTATATGTTGAAGCTCTAACCCCAAATGTGATGGTATTTGGAGGTGGGGTTTCAGGAGTTAATTAGGTTTAGATGAGGTCATGAAGGTGGGGCCCAATGATGGGATTAGTGTCTTAGAAAGAAGGAAGAGACCAGAGCTTTCATGTGCTCTCCGCCCTCATGCTCCTTCTCCCTCTCCCTCTTTCACCCTCTCTTCCCCTCTTTCTCCACATGTGAATACACAATGAGAAGGCAGCCTTTTGCCTTCTATAAGCCAGGGAAAGGGACCTCACTAGAGGCACCAAATCTGCTGGCACCTTGATCTTGGACTTGTCAGCCCTCAGAACTGTGAGAAATAAATGTCTGTTGTTTAAGCCACCCAGACTATGGAACTTTGTTGTGGCAGCCCAAGCTAACTTAAATAGTTGGAATCTGCAAAGTGTTTTGACTAAAGCCTTGGCTTTGAAAGTTTATGAAGCAATTCATGAGTAAATATAATAAAAACTCCAAAATTTGGACTTTTCCCAGAGTTTTAGATTGTATAATTAGGATGTCAGCCCAGAGAAATAAATACTACTTTATTGTTGTTTTCTCTGAAAACAAATGCAGTATAGTTCATTGAGAATTCTCACTGAGCTGTGGTAAAAACACTCAAGGGAAGGTTCTTAATAACACTCCCCAGTCTGTTGATGAAACCCTCGGTTTGAAATCACAGGGACAGGAAATAAGCAAACATCCCTGCCTTCCACACAGGAAAGCAACCCAGCTAAATTGTACACTCTAGGAAAGGCAAGCCTATATTTTTGCTTTAATGTATCCCACAGGTGCCTTGCAATGATAGACAAAATTTTGAATAATAAGAAAAATTTTGCTACATTGAAAATTACCTTTGTTGAAGACAAATACTATGTATGACTCACGAGGTTTCCAATGTGAGTTGACAAATTTATATTTTGAAACAGATGAACAACAACCAAAAAATTATCTCTATGTGCCCTAAAAAATAAGCCAACTGAAAATTAGGATGGCTTATTTTAATCATTTCTTAATGATTAACTAATATTATCTTATTCTTCCAAATTGCAAATTTTGACCAGTGAAAAGAGTAAGAAAGAGCAATTGTAGACACTCATAGCTTTGAATAGGAAGTCTCTCAATTCCAGGAATGAATACAAAAGGAGGTAACAGAAGACTGGTCAACAGCGGGGGAAAAAAAAAAAAAAAAGAGGTGGGTGGTTATTAAAGATAAATTTCTCATTCTTACAGAGCTATCCATGATTCTGGTGGTCGTAAATGCCATCATAACCCCGGATTATGTATTTCAAATGCAACATTTGTCTGTACCGATTTACTTTATATACATTTTATTATTTGTTATATATAATTTATCATGCCTCCTATATTATGCACCTTCAATTAGGTATGTAATTAGCTACTTATTAAATACTAAATGAATGGATTTGAGATATTCATCAGTAATTAGTGACTTGGTGTACTTTGGGAGCAGGTGTGGCTGGAAGATATTGTGAGAGAGAAGGGCTCTGAAATTGAATCTACAAAATAATATTCAAGGTACTTGGCTATCTCCATAGAAGAAATAAAGAAACGTTCCAGTGCTATATTTTTTTCTACATGTATAAGTTTGAAGATGATGATTAAAAATACAATACTAAATTATCTTTGATTATATTGAGTGACTTTAAAAAAATAGCCAAGCAAGTTCATAGCAACTTAAAAGTTGCTATAATGCCTCTTGGCTATTGGTGGCAATTTATTATTTAATTGTATATTCTACAAATCCATATAAAAATAAAGAATATTATTAATAATTATATTTCCAAACACCAAAGCATTATGTAATGCTAAATGTTATTATCTAACTAAAAATAAATAAATTATATTGGACAGTGCGATGATGAACATTGTCAAATGATTTACTTCCTTCTGTTCTGGTAACAGTAAACAAAAACAATATGAAATCACTGAAATCTATGTCAAAAATATATATGGAAAACAAAATCTATTTTAATCTGTGAAGAAATAAAATTTTAAAAATTTAGATTATAGTAAATTTTTAGGCAGGGACTGAAGATATCATGAGAACTTTTTAAATGTTTTTGAAAATGACATGTTTACACATAACAAGATAAAAAGTTGTCAGTCATTCAGTGATCTGGTTTGAATTTGTGTCCCCAAGAAAATCTCATATCCAATTATAATCCTCAGTGTTGGAGAAGGGGCCTGGTGAGAGGAGACTGGACCATGGAGGTGGATTTCCCCCCGCTACTCTCCTGATAGTGAGTTCGTACGAAATTTGATTGTTTAAAAGTATGCGGCACCTCCCACCTCTCCCCCTTCCTCCTCCCCCAGCCACGTAAGACGTGCCTGCTTCCCCTTCACCTTCCACCATGATTATAAGTTTCATGAGGCCTCCCTGGCCATTCTTCCTATACAGCCTGTGGAAATGTGAGTTAATTAAACCTCTTTTCTTCATAAATTACCCAGTCTCAGGTAGCTCTTTATAGCAATGCGAGAATGGACTAATGCATCCAGTTGTCAGTTTTAACTCTTGGGTCACACTCTTCTTTGGCAGCCTGAATCTAGTACTGATTGAGGCTACGGTATGAAGGCCTGATTATTTTGACTCAATGCAGGACATTCTGATGGACAATACTTACTTTAGAGTTCCACCTTGCAGAGGTGACGAAGTTTGTTAGACTGCAGTTTAAAATCTTCTGCATAGTTATTGTGAAATTCCCAGGTGTTGTACTGTATTGTATATGTACGTGAAAGTTTGCTTAACCACTTGTCTGTCGCGGGACATGTGGGCGATTCCCAGTTTTCAAGCTATTACAAATAAACTATGAACATTTACATACAAGTCTTTGTATGGATGTATGCTTTCAAGTTTTGGCAAATTTGAAAAATTTTCAAGTATCTGCTACAAATAGAAGATACTTTCATCTTCAAGATTGGAAATATTTCAAAAATTGTTAATTTTTATGAGGATGTGTGGGGTATAAGGAGCAGTTTTTCATATTGATAGGACTTAGATTGTTAATACCAATCGAAATGGAAAATTATGGTCATCCTTTGTCCCAGAAATTCTCCATCATTGGCTATACTACTAGGAAAATTACTTAACTTCCATGTGCTTCTGATTCTCATGGGCAGAAAGAGAGTAATAATATGTAGTACAAATTTCATAGGTTAATATGTAATTCATTATGTTATAGTGATCATTAAACAAATCAATTCATAAAAAAAGACTTACCATACCAAAACTTTTATTATTATTTTTACTATTACTTATGAAAGTCTGTTTTTCAGAAACACTTTGTCAGATATCCAAGGAATGTATTTTTAAGCATGTTCACTACAGTAATATTGTAATAATAAAAAATGGGAGACTACACAAATAGCGGATAAAGGATTAGTTAAAGAAATTTTAGCACATCTGTGGGAGGCAATATAGAGAAAGGATGGATGTGGGCTCTGGAGAAGACATGGCCTGATTCCAAATCCTGTCTCAGCCCTATGAGCTCATGGGCCTTGGTCTGTGTATCTTAGGTTCTTTAACTATAAAAATCATGGTAATAATGCCCACTTTACAAGGGTTGTTGTGAGGAATGAGACATCACATGTAAATTGTTTAGAAGAGAAACAGGGCATAGTGAGCATCCCATAAATTGTAGTATTACACAGATAATGACTTACCCTTTAGAAGAAGAAGGGCAGATCTGCAGGTACTGCCATAGAAGAATACTTATTAGAAAAATACTGTTTCCTCCTTATAGATGTTGTGTGGGGGTAAATGATCCACTCATATATTCTTAGACTTGAGTGTACATGTCCAACTACATGTCAATTACTATGTTATAATTAGATAATTGTAGGAAGAAAACAATAGTTAAGCATATTTCAAATTTTCAATTCGACTTGCTTAATTTTGATTCTGAATGAAAATCTTCGTATGGAAAATTGATCAACTCGACGTAAAGAGTACAAATAAAAGTTTACAAAAACCATTTTCATTTTTTGAGTAATTTATTTAAATTTGTGAATCTAGAAAATGTATGTTATATATTTATATAGAGGGAATAACAAAAGTTAAGTGTTTTATTGGAAAGAAAACTGTGACTGATAACATGGTGTAATTACCATTTTATAATATTACTTTACATTGCAATGATTTAAAATGAAGAAATAAAAATAGGAATAATTATGTTAACAAATTCACTTTGTTTTCGGTGCCACTAAATTTCTTTAGGATCAAGAACTCCTTCATATTCAGACATTTAAAAAATTCAAATAATTTTATAAAATAAACAGACATACAAGTTTACTCATATTAAAAAAGGAAGTTGGTTTTCTTTTCCTGTAGAAAAAACAAAACAGAGCAGATGTGCAAGCAAAGATAAATGAAAACACTGGCTGTTTCTCAATAAAGGTGATAGTTTGGTTTTCATACTAACTTATGTACGATATAGTAAGTAACCACTAAATGTAGTAACAGGGGGAAACTTGGCTGGAATTGTTCCTTTTGCAAGTCGTAACCAGACTTCCTGCCCATAATTTAATTCTAATAAGGCATCCCCAGTTAAAACCCTATCACAGTGTATTTCACTGTTAATATTTTCAGACTCAAATGCAAGCTTGTCTATTCCATCAACCACTAAAAATCCAGAGATATGAGCACTGAATGACTCGATGGTATACTTGAAAACATATACTCCAAGATATGGAATTCTAAATTTTCCAGTTCTTGGGGTATATGAAGCTCCATAATTGACATCCAAGTTATTAAACAGGATAGGACCAGGTGTAGTCATTCCGTATGTATGAGATGCAAAAAATGCCACCATAGGTGCATATCTGTAAGATCCTTTGGAAAAATCTGTTAGAGAAAAAAATGGCAAGAGTTAATTTTCATGTTTTTATCTTATTTTGTCTTTCCTTATATCTTCATCACTTTTATCTCAGTTACAAAAAGTCTTAGCAGAAGAGAAAGGCCATCCATAAAATTTAGCAAAGGTGCATGTGTCTCGATGCCTGTCTCTTCTCTTGGGCAAATTACTCTAAATTGCTTAGCCTCTTGGTGCCTCAGTTTCTCCATTTAGACCAGGATAGAATAAAAATAACATTTGACACCTTCCTCACACAAATGCCTCAAACGTAATTTGCATGTTGCTTTGATCTCCCGAGAGATAAAGGAATTCAAAGCACTCTATGATTATTATGGTTATGTCAGAATGTTTTAAAGCCCCTTGCAGGAATTGAAGCTGACATGATGTAGAAACAATTTTTCCGGCACCTTGTCAAGCAGTTTCTAAAGGCTAAAACGAAAACCATATAAAGTCATATTCACTGTAGCAAAGTAGACAAAGGCAATTTTCTGTGTAATTAATGCCAATTGTACTTACAAAGGCTGAGATCTAAAAACAGACTAAAAAATTTACATTTCACTATGCAGGATATTATTAAGAAAAAGCTGATTTGAAATAGGTTTTTTTGCAGTCATTAAATAACACATTTTTATGCTGCACCTAAGTTTCTGTATAAAAATCAGAAATGGTGCACTCTTGAAGTAAATCCAAAACACAATACTTACGAATTTAAATAAATAAAAACGCCATCTTGTTTTACTTAATACATTTGAGCATGTTCTACTAGTTCTCACACAGTCAAAATGGTACCATTAGTTTAACCTTCACAGAAAACGTGTTACTAAGCATGTATTAAAGCCTCATTTAAATGACCATACCAGACATAAATCAAAGGTGTATTTCTTTAACTACTTGTTTGAGGAGAAAGTGTTTCTATCAGTCAGATACATACATCCATATTTTTTTAGGATGCACAAGAGAAAAAAAGTTTGTGAGAAGGTGGAATTTTCCATAAACTGCCTCTATATAGCAATATTGAAAATTTCAACAAGTTCATGTGAATAAGAATTTGCCTAACAAAAAGACGTTTCCACTTGTAAATCAGGTACATTATTCAGTAAGTTTTGGAAAAGTAAAAGGAATTGTCAAGTGGATCCAGATTAAGCAGGCTTAAATATTCATTCATAAATATTCTCAAAAAGTGTTTCTATTTATGACAATGAGCACATCCAAAGATGCATATAGTTTTTTTTACCTGGAGCTAAAGCATTTTCTTCCACAAGCTTGATGGTGCAGTTGTCACCAGTGAAAGGATGCCTGCAGGCACAGGTAAAGCTAGTTCTTCCATTTATACATGTGCCCCCATTTTGGCACGGATGCCTACTACAGCTTGAATACTCCTCTGTTACTGAAAAAGAATCAAGGTAAAAGAGAATAAAGTGACCTATTTTCCTGTTGATCTCAAATCGTAGTTTGCATCAGAATAGGAAAATGACTGAATTTAAGTAAGAAAAATGGGCTCCACAGCCCAGGATGCCTGTCGATCTGGTCACAGAACGTCATGCAAATCCCTCAGCTCTGATATCTCCTTCAGTAAAGTGGGCAAAATTCTGGGATCCATTACATTTATTGGTGTGAAATGTTAACATTCTTGTCAACTGCAGAACAGAACAGAATTATCTCAATACAGATCATGTATATTTGAAACTGGTATGTGATAAAGGTAATGCTTTAAATCACTGGAGAAGAAAAATATCTATTCAATACACGGCGCTAAGCTGGTATTTAATGCATATAAAAATATAAATTCCACATATACAAAAAACTAAATATAAAAAAACAATATGATTGCATTGCAACAAAAAAGGAGAATATCTTTCTAGAGTTTTGAATTTTTTTAAAATTCTTTCAAAGCAAAACAAAGCAAAGCAAAGGAAAACAAAACCCTGAAACCATAAAAGAAAAACATTATCATGTTTGACCTAAGAATTAAAACTAGTTTGCATTGAGAACTACCATTCTCAAAGTTTAATAATAAGTAACAGATTAAAAGAAAATATTTTTAGAAGACATGGCAATCTAATGACTAATATTCGTAACATATGAAAAGCTCTGGAAAGAAAAAAAATTCTCCCCTTAAAAAATGGAAAATGAGGCTGGGTATGGTGGCTCACACCTGTAACCCCACCACTTCAGGAGGCCAAGGCATGAGGATGGCTTGAGCCCAGGTGTTTGAGACCAGCCTGAGTAGCATAGTGATACCCATCTCTAACTTTTTTAAATAAAAAATAAATAAAAATAAGAAAATGGTCTTCACTTAAAGATCAGAAAAAAATAGGTTAAAAAATGGAGAATGTATCAGTAGGCAAATCATTGAACAAAACCGACAAAATCTCACTAAAAGTTTTAAAGCATATGCAACCTCATTACTAATTAAGAAATAATAAATTTAGCAATAATAACATTATTTAAATATCAGGTGGCAACATTTAAAAAGATAGAAAATATCCAGTCATGTCAATATAAGGGAACATGGGCCTTTTCATGCGATTCTGGCTGGAGTGTAAACTGCTATAGCTGTTAATAGGACAATGTGACAATATTTATCAGTATTAAAAAGGTTCATTTACTTTGAGCCAAACATTTCTTCTGTCTGTATATATATACTCCAGACATACTTCTCCATGTGCACGAAGACAATTTTTCAATTCAAAATGATATCATTTGCATTCGTGAAAAATTTAAAGACTCCTAAATGATCACTGATGCAGAACTTGTTAAATAAATTATAACATATTCCCACTGAGGAATATTAGACAGCAATTAAAGAATGAGGTAGATTCCCCAACAGGTTTGGTTTACTGAAGACAGAAAGTTACAGCTCACACATTACATATAGAATAATTTCATTTGTTGGGAAAGTTTCAAATTATGAATATGGTTATAAACATAATACATAATTATGTAAATGCAGAAACAAGGTCGGAAGAATTCAGCACTTACACTACTTGCCACAATTACTCTGGTGCCACCTTATGGTAATGATGTAGTTTACCATCCACTTATTTCAAATCAGGTGATTGTTGATGATTTTTAATTTGGAAGTTATTTGCTTTGTGCAATATTTTTCTCATGAAGTGAGATTTATAAATTTCTATATACATTCTATATATCTAAATTTTCATATACATTATATCCATATAATTGAAATTCACATAAAATGTGACCAAACTGCATGCCTGTATTATTAACATTTTTTGCAAAGCAAATATATTAATATTGCACTTATGTAATGAGAAATTAATCAGAATTATATTGATATATTCTCTGTAATATTCTATAAACTATTATTCCTTATTAATATTTTATAAACTAATATTCCTTATTAAGAAAAGTATTAAAACTATTAATGTGTGTGCAATATCTTTTAACAAATATTTCAACTGGCTAACATTCCTTTAACCTCATTTTGCTGCATGTGAATAGAGAACTTTGCCTATTATTTTCCTGTGTCAAAAACATCAATGACTTTTCATTACCTGTAGTAATGTGAATATTTTGTATCAAAGCATTTGCTTCATTTATTTTTACATTCTCTGAATTTAGCATAGTGATCAACTCACAGGAGAGGTTTCAATTAATGTGTTTTACTAGGAATGTATCAATTGTGCAGTAGAATTGGGGGACACTAACTTATTTATGTAATTTGATCAGCTCTATAATTTTAATTTTCCCAAATATAAAAAATCACACTCACCTGTAACCTTGGCCCTGTTCATGAATCAGGGATCAAAGCTGTGCTATAAGGAGAATTTAAGAAACTGTAGAAAAGAACAGACTTATCTGCATTGCTATTGCCTCTATTCTGAATATTCAGGATGAAGGCCTCTGCCTGCTATTTAATGTCCAGGAGCAGCATTCCATTTTTTGCTTCTTTGTGTTCCATTCCTTTAGGAATGGGGTCTTGCCTTGCTCTAGTTCTTTGAGTTATTTCAGAGGGTACTATTTTACCCCTTTTTCCAATTTCTTTTTAGGGTCATTCATCTAGAGGAGGGCTCCACTTAAGTTTAATTGAAGGTCTGCATCTACTCCTGCTGTTACAGTAGCCCAAACTTCTTGAGACTGCACACAGCTTGCCTTCTAGGACATCTTTCATGGTGCCTACTGACTATCTGCCCAGGATGCCTCAGCCTCTTGTCTGTACCTGCTTCGACTGCTTCTGTTTTAAGTTCCTTTCTGTGCCTTTTTTGCTATTTTAGGTATGTCTGGACTTTCCAAGTCTCTGCCAAAATAATCACATTTTAGTATATAAAATCATGTCCATGGCACCCAGAACTGGACATATTGCACCAATGGAGCCTAAGCAGAGTAGGTTATGGTAGCAATTGCTAGTTACCCCTGCTGAAATGAACTTACATTTCTGTTAAGATAACACAAGCATTAAGTATTCATTGTCTATTTCTGCATCTGTATTACACTGTCTCATAACAGGTCTCCTGTGCTTTGATATATTGAAGCTTTCTAAAATCTCATGTTTATTTAATTCATTTAAACATGAATTTACAATTATTATCGATAATAAAATTTATCTTATTAGACATGAGTTACCATCTCTGTCCATAGAAACCATTCAGTTTTATTCTGCATGAGATGTTTCAGCCATCCTCCCCATCTTTGTTATTATTTCCAAATTTATGTCTCATGCGTTCCTCCAAGTTATTGATAAAAATAACCACTAGATCGAGACCATCCTGGCTAACATGGTGAAACCCCGTCTCTACTAAAAAATACAAAAAATAGCCGGGCGAGGTGGCGGGCGCCTGTAGTCCCTGCGACTCGGGAGGCTGAGGCAGGAGAATGACGTAAACCCGGGAGGCGGAGCTTGCAGTGAGCTGAGATCCGGCCACTGTACTCCAGCCTGGGCGACAGCGCGAGACTCTGTCTCAAAAAAAAAAAAAAAAAAAAAAAATACCACTAGAAAAGAAATACCTAATGGATTAGTGACAAATACAGAGCCTTATAACAGACAACTGAAGATTGGCTGGCACTGATTTTCCAACTGAAGCTATTTGTACTTTGTTATACAACGAGTTATAAATCAACTTTTGGCTGGGTACAGTGGCTCATGCCTGTAATCCCAGTACTTTGGGAGGCTGAGGCGGTCAGATCACCTGAGGTCGGGAGTTTGAGATCAGCCTGGTAAAACCCCATCTCTACTAAGAATACAAAATTAGCTGGGTGTGGTGGTGTGTGCCTGTAATCCCAACTACTCGGGAGGCTGAGGCAGGAGAATTACTTGAACCCAGGGGGCGGAGGTTGCAGTGAGCCAGGATCACGCCACTGCACTCCAGCCTGGGCGACAGAATGAGACTCCATCTCAAAAAACAAAACAAAACAAAATCAACTTTTGTGTACCACCTGACTTATTTTTCTCCTTTATTATTAAAGTACTTAAAAAATGGTCAGGTGCCTTTATAAGTACCTACTCATATTTGTGCTTAATAAGCTACTTGTTCTTGAATTACCAACAAAAATCAAACTCCAATAAAGCATCATTTTCTTTTTAACATCTTTCCTCATCCCTATGAGTAAATTACTTTAGTTCTCTCCATTTCTGCCTGATGCTCCAAAATTGTCTTCTTGAATTTATCACACTCAACTGTAATTGCTCTGGTGTCTTTCTCACTTCCGACAAGAATATGAGGTCTCATGAGGTCAGGGATCATGTTCTCTATTACTTAAACCTCATATCAACACTTATTAGCACAATGTCTGACATATAGAAAATACTAGTTTTAAGAATGAATAGACAAATTAATAAAAGATGGAATAGAATACCGCATTCTTATCAAATTTCAACCTTCTTCCCAGTTTCTCAAAGGTCACAGAGTTTGACAGTATGCTATCATTGTCATGTTATCCTAGACACATGAATCTATTTATTTATTTATTTTATTTTTGAATTGGAGTCTTGCTCTGTCGTCCAGTTTGGAGTGCAGTAGCGTGATCTTGGCTCACTGCAACCTCCGGCTCCTGGGCTCAAGCTATTCTCCTGCCTCAGCCTCCCAAGTAGCTGGGATTACAGGTGTGTGCCACCACAACAGGCTCTTTTGTATATTTTTAACAGAGACAGGGTTTCACCATGTGGGCCAGGCTGATCTCAAACTTCCAACCTCAAGTGATCCACCTGCCTCGGCCTCCCAAAATGTGAGATTACAGTGTGAGCCACTGTGCCTGGGAGTGAATCCATTTAAGCAAACTTTCCACAACTTCTCTCCTTACTTTGAGTTTCAATAACCTCTTAAACTCCTTCCTGTCCATTTTTTTTAAATGGAGATCCGTGCAATTAGGTCAACAGTTCTTCCAATTCAACATTCTACCACTGTGCAAGTAGCATAACTGATATTTCATTTATAAGTTTCAGTTTGTTCTGGTCTTTGCTTTCTGGACCCTAATATGTGCTCTAGTTATAATTTTCTATTAATCCTAGTTTCATATATCCTAAATGTTCATATTAAATTTGAACCAATTGGAAAGCACCTTACATTTTCAAAGCACCCTGTCTTTGCTAACATTTGTCATTTTTTTAATTATAATTACTTGATTAATGTATGAGCTTCATCAGAGAGGGGCTGTGTTGAGTTTACCACTCTATTCACTCAACTTTTCTCAGTGCTCATTCAGAACTTACTCAACATGAATTTGATAAATAAATGAAGGGATACATTGTGTTGATGATTCCTACTGTATTCTTTCTTTTATTTCTATTACATATAATGTTATCTATCATATACTTTTATTTTAATTTTACTTTATATTTCATTGCTTCTACTTTAGCATCAAAATCTTAATTTCTTCATGTAAACAGTAACATTGTGAGGGCAGATAACTGATCTTTGCTAGAGCACAATGGAGTTTCCAACAGATTAGTGAGGGAACCTATCGTTTTGCCTCTCCTCCAGTTTTGCAATACACAGATGAAAGCATTCTACCAATCTGCTTCTAGATCATATGCCCACACAGCATTTGCACTTCTCTGTATGTTTCATCCTGATTCCAATGCTCTATAAAATGTTTTCATTTCCATATTAATGGACACATTCTGAACTTTCAGTGCTTTTATGCTTCCCCATTTGTCAAAACTGTTTATATCAAATAAGGTTTATCTTCCTATTGCTCTAGAAATATTTCATATGCCCATTGCCAGCAACTTTCAGGAATACTAATACTTATCTGTTTTTATTAAGTTTTCAAATTCATTGTTCTAATTACTAACATTGTGTTCTTTGGTGTATAGATGGATGGAAATACTGTTTCAAACCATGTTTACTGCTTCTCCTTCAAACCATCAGTTTTTATTTTTGCTATTCTTTTTATATCACACCCATTGTTTCTTATACTGTTTTCTGGGATCTTTTTTCCTCAACCCTTCATATATTACTTTAAAGCACAATTAGTTGTATCAGCAATCTTCAGCAAATATCTTAGACCTGTCCCAAAGGATTTACTTCATCCCTTACTGTTAAACTATTATTTTGTTATCTTAAGCCATGACCTAGGAAATTAAATGTTTTTGTTTGATGTCATAAACTGATTTATCCTTTTTCTTTAGTGTCATAATCATCAATCAAGAGAAGAATTAAAAACATTGTCTGGCAAGTACATTAAAATATGTTCAGTGTTCCTAGTCACTAGGAAAATGCAAAACAAAACCACAATGCAATGAGATATAACTATGCACCTACTAAAATAACATAAAAGATATTGACAATGTCGAGTGCTGGCAAAAATTTGGAGCAATTCTCATACATTATTCATGGAAATGCCAAATGGTTAGTCATTCCTTATAAAGTTAAAACTATGTATCTTATAACCAAACTATGGTACTTCTGTATAATTATAAAAGAGAAACAAAAACTGACATTCATACAAAAACCCGTATGTGAATGTTCATAGCAGCTTTATCCACAGTAACCCCAGACTGGAAACAACCAAAAAAAGATCCTTCAACTGGCAAATAGATAAATAAATTGTATATTTATACGATCTACTACTTACAAATAAAAAGGAATACATGCAAGAACGTGGAAGAATCTCAGATATGTTACATGAAGTGAAAGAAGCCAGATTCCAAAGCCTACACATATTGTATGAGTTTGTTTCTTAGATATTCGGGAAAAAATAAAATTGTCTGGGAAAAAAACAGATCACCAGTTGCCAGTGCTTGGGAGTGGGAACAGGGTTTGACCACAAAGGCAGATGAGGAAATTAGGGGTGCTGATGGAACTGATCTCCATCTTGATCATAGTGAAGGTTATATGACAATGTATTTGTCAAAACTCATAAGCTATCTATCAACATTAGTACATTTAACTAAATGTAAGTTATACCACAAACAAATAAACTCACATTGTTTCAGGTCCCTTAATTTCCTACCTAGGATTTCAAAATCACTAAGAATATTATAGGTCATCATCCCGCCTTTTTTGTTGTTTATAAAACTTATTATTTTACCAAATGTAACTTCCCAAAAGTAATCTCCCTGCTCTTTGATTTCCATTCCATCCCCATTAGCTTTTCTAACTGATGCTCTCATTTTCTCACATCTAGATGATTACAGCAGTCTTAACACCACTTTGCCTGCCTCTAAACAACCCTCGTCCATATAGCTGTGAAATATGCTTCCCTAATTACAATGGGATATAAATGCACACCTATTAAAATGATAAAATAAAAGACACCTATAGTGTCATCATTGTCTGTTAAAAGTCTCATATTTAAATATTTTTAAATTTTTTAGACAAACTTTCTGGGCAAAGTTAACGTGCCCATGTGTATTTATGTGCACACAGGTAAAACACGGCCCTTTCCTAAGTTGCTCAAGGGAGCGTAAACTGATACTCTCTGAAGAGAAACTTGGCAATATTTATCAAATTCTTTTAAAATGTGCATGGGCTTTGCACCAATAATTTTACTTCTTGGATGTTATCTTAAGGAAGTAAGATTAGAGATGTTCACAAAAATTTATTAGTGCAACACTATTTAAAATAGAGAAAAAAATTAAACTGTACAAAAGTCAAAAATCTAATACAAGTTAGATAAATATTTAGAATATGCTGTGGTATGTTGTTTCTTTTCTTTCACATTCAAAATAGCTTCATAATAACATGGTATTCATATGCACGTACCAAAATATCAAAAAAGTATAAAATATAACAGAACATAAAACTGCTCTATAGGTATGTCTTTCACTATCAATTTTTTTTTTTTGAGATGGAGTCTCACTCTGCCACCCAAGCTGGAGTGCAGTGGCACGATCTTGGCTCACTGCAACCTCCGCCTCCTGGGTTCAAGCTATTCTCCTGCCTCAGCCTCCCTAGTAGCTGGGATTACAGGCACATGCCACTACACCCAGCTAATTTTTGTATTTTTATTAGAGATGGGGTTTCACCAGGTTGGCCAGGCTGGTCTCGAACTCTTGGCCTCAAGTGATCCGCCCACCTTAGCCTCCCAAAGTGTTGTGATAACAGTGGTGAGCCACTGCTCCCAGCCTCACTAGCAAATTCTGCTAGAACAAAAAATTACAAAGCTTTCTGAGCCAGAGCCTTGCTTTCTAACTTGATCCCACTTAGGACTTAATATTTGTTGAATCAAGTTGAACAATTATGAATCATTATAACTTTCAAATCATATTCATAATTCTAAAAATAATTCATTTGGGTCCTAAAACAAAAACTGCTTTAAAAAGTTTCAGCACAACATTTTAAGCTAATATGACCATGAATAATAGAAATTATATCTTTATTGTAGTATCCGTCTAGGAAAGTGTTTTACAAAGATCCTCTTGAGGTAAATCTGCAATTTCACATTTTCAAACAAACTTCCTAGTTCAAGTAAATGACTAAATACACGTACACATGATTGTGTACAAGCAATTTCTTAGTTGACAGTAAAGTCACTGAGTTTAGGTTACATATAAAAGGTAGTGTTGATGTCTCATTATTATTCAGATGATGATTTGGGATATTAAGTATTTTTTATAACTTCCAATTTATTTTGGCAGGCCTGGAAAATGCAATCATATGCTAGCGTCCACATCAGATGAACTCATCCTCCTGTCTCTTTTGTTTCTTCTTGATATTCTCTCCCGACTTCTCTCTCTCCAGTTATGCTTTAGAGGTTGCCGTTCCTCTGACTCTGCTCTTATGTGAGTCCCCTGGCTCAGTTCACCCACACCCAGAGTTTCCAAACACCATTTTCATGCCAATACCCCTCAAATCTAAATTTCCACGCGAATTTCAAATCTTAACACTTGTTTAAGACTATAAAATCTGGAAAATAATTCTGAAAGGAAGGTTGATTAACTGTAAAGCAATTGTTTACATTTTTGTAAAAAGTAAAAATATAAGTTAGAACTTTTCTAACTTTTCTAACTATAGAAAGTTCTATAATTAGAACTTTTATCATTCTGGCACAACATGCGATAATGTTTTTTCATTGATTGCTTTATTTCTGCAAACACTGTGTCATAATTTCACTGGTAATTTGATTTTAGGGTAAAGACACTTGAGTTTAGATTTATTAATATTGATTTCAATGGAGTGTCATGTGATATTTTCCCCTAAAACAATGCTGTCAACATAATCAGAATTAAAAAGTTCAAATTAGGTTTTTATCCTAAAATAATTATTATTTCTTTGGAGAGCCCATTTTAATCTATGTATAGTAAAACTGGCAATTAAAAAGTTAAATTATGTTTTTCAGACTTCGTATGCAGTTAGTATATGACACAGCTATTATTTCTATGCTGTGATTTTTGTCAGGATGAAAATATCATGTTCACTTAGATCATTCCATAGCAAATTTACAATCTGTCATTTAATAATCCTGGCACCTTCCTTTTCATGTTTGATAATAAGTTACAAAATAATACTATTGTGTACAATTTTAAATTCATAATATAGTTAATGACCAGTACAAAAATATATGTTTATTGCATTTAATTTACAGACAAGAATCAAAATTCGTTTCAAATCCTTGGTGTCAAAGAAATCGTCTATTGTTGGGAAACAGCTCCTGTGATTCTTGCTTGGGAAAGAACCCAAGCATATGCAGTGACTGTGTAAATGGAACCTGGAATTCCGTCCCATTTCCTTTTTCATGTCAGAGCAAATGTTAGAAATTTTGGTTCAGAGAATGTGATCATTAAACGTCTGAGTTTCTGACTGTGCGCCTTAGATAGCCTGGCTACTTTACTGAGGACAAGGTGACGGAAAAGGTTGTCAATTTCGTCAGCATTCGCTCTTTAGCTGTCATCATCCTTCCTTATGAAGGGAATCATATGGAAATCTGGGGGAGTTTGTTCTTCTCACAGAAAGCCATGAACAAAAAGGAGTTCATTTACTATTCCCTTCAACACTGGTATGTTTTATTGACACAAACTGTGGAGGCCATCCCCAGCAGACAGGCCTCCTAACCAATTCTGACACAAAGAATATCTTTAAGATAATCTGCAGAAAAGAGTGAACAGAGCAGGCCAGAGACTGCTATCTTTAGAAAGGCCTATTTGGAAGGTTTTACCGTTGGTTAGCATCTGGGAACTTGACTTCTCTCCATTCCCTAACTGATAAGTGTCATTCACCATGCCCAGACTCTCTGTACAAACAATATGGCTTATGCTGGATATCTGCTTCCCTTCTGAGAGTCTGGGGTTTTGGTATGTCCTAGGCAGAGGATGCTAATGTGACCAGCCCCCAGTAGAACTCTTGGGTGCTGAGTATCTGATGGGCGTGTCTGGGCAGAATTAATGTACACATGTTACTAATTTTGTGTATGTGTATGTGGCTAGAAAAAAAGAGCACACAGAAATGCTGTCCATCATGGGAGGGATAAACATAAAAAATGCTGTGCCTAAATTTCCCCAGACTCAGCTTGTATCTTTTTCCTTAGCTGATCCTATTATGAACTTTTTGCCATAATAAACCACAGCTGTGAACACTATAGATGCGCCAGATCCTATGAGCGCTTCTGTTGAATTACAAAATGCATACTTGCTTTTGGGGGACTTCTAAAACACATCATAAATTCTAAATTGAAGCAGATAGCTTTCAAAATTTAACTGGCTTATATTCAGCCATTTTGTACAGAAGATAACCTATTAGTTATCTTGAGGTATATTTGAAAATATTTTATAATATGGAAAATCACATAAATAGTAGAAAATCGCTTGGAGAAAACCACTCTTTGACATTTATTTTCAGTGCTTATCAATGTACATTTTTTATACCGTCTTTATATTTTGTATCCTATTCTTTTTGATTTGTCGTTGTATGATAACCATAAGCTAAGTTATAAGCATATGCAGAGTTTGAAACAAAGTGACTTATCAAAGTAATAATAAGTAACAATGAAATGCCATAAGTTTGTAAATTATGTTGATGCATGAAAATATTAAGTGAAAATGTTGAGAAAATAAAAACATATACATTGAATATAGCTAAGAAAATTGCATCTTATAGCAATAACTTAATACACTATCTGCAGATTATATTCTTGATTCTCAAAATAAGCTTGTAAGGTTTGTATGTTATTCTTATTTTATAAATGAGGAAAGAAAGGTCTAGAAAAATAAATGACTTATTACAAATAAATACATTGCCAGGCAGGACTTGAACCCTGGTGTCCTGATTCCAAGTTCAGGGCTGATTAGTCATCACAATTGCCTCTATGCTGAGTCACAAAATTTAGAAATGTTTTCAATGTGATATAAGGCAGCTAAATATTCACTAGATCCTCATTCTTTCTCTTTTAAATAGCATATATTCACATCTATTATAATTTTTTAAATTACATTTTAAAACACTACCAAATGTTTTATACAAAGTAACCTTTCTTGGGAGTACAGGAATAATTATTAATAAGAGAGGCTTATGAAGGAGGACTAAATTGGTAAACATTAGGGGAAAAGTTGAAATAAAAAGCCAATGGTTTTACAAGCAGGAGGTGCACATGCTCAACAGTGAGCTGCTGACATTGTGTTAAGGCAGGATTCAGCTGCTCTTGGAAGGGCAGGCAGCCAAAAGCTCTCTGCAGGGATAAGTCTGCCAATTGCTGTACAAACAAATCTTCAAAGATGAAATAAAAACCTCTTGGTGTCTATTAGAATATTGTTTAGAAACAAATCAAGTATTTAGCAATTGAACCAGAATAGCTTATCATCAGTGGCCTACTAGGAATCAGAATTAGCATGAATAAATGTAGGAATGGCTCAAAAGGAAGTGACAGGGATGAGTACTCTGAATTTTGTCCTCCTTCTTCGTCAGGCAAAGGAAAACCTTGTGACTATTTGATGGTGACTTTCAATAAGTACCCACTGGCTATAACCCAGAAAAGCCAAACTGAAAAGTAGCACCTCTACTTCCTCATGTGCAGAAACAAATTATCAGTATTTGGGTCTTCAAGAAAAGAGACTCACTAAAAATATCAGCTCTGGCCATATGGAATATTCAGATATGGCCAGACTGAAAAACATATGACGCATGAAACAGAAACAGAAAGAAGAGAAAGGCATGTGAACACACACTACAATCTCTCTGAGCATGTGGTTGAGGACTGAGCCCTGAGTCTAGCTGGCCAGAAGCCAAGCTCTATCACTTACTAGTTGAATGACCTTAGGCAGGATACTTGAGTTAATGTCTCCGAGGGTCAGTTTACTCATCTTCAGAATAAATAATAATACTTACCTCACACGTATTGTTAAATGAAGTTATGAATATTGGGAATTTTCACAGTGCCTAACATACAGTAAATATTAATGAATACTAACTAATGTCATATTATTACAGTATTATCAGGCTTCAAAGTAAGTTATCAGTTATTAAAATTAAGATTAAAACACTGTTTCTATTGCTTTTTTTCTATATACTGTACTTATTTTGCAAATGATGGCAGCTATAATCTGAATAATATGACTCTGAGATTCATAAGATGATGATAAATTATCTTCTGGCTTTAGTTATGTGGGAGAGCAATGTGGCTGTATAATACCTATATAATATCAAAGGTGAAATGAAACAGCCAAATTTAAGCAGTGTGTCCCACTCCTGGTATAAAACAGGGTATCAAAAGTAGTCGTTTATTCTGCAATTGTTTGATTCTTACAAGAGAACTTAGCCTGAGTTCATTGGTTTCATCATCTTTCATGGCCCTTGCCTGCTGAGCTGCCCAGTGAATGACATCTGTTCTACGACCCATGGAAGTCTGGCTGGCTTAATGGGCATGCAAACCTATGCACCCACTTAAAAGGGTCCCATACATTTTGTTGCTGGTCCGGTCTGGCATAAAATGAGTATCTACCTTGCACATGAGAATTAGGCCTTTATTACCTTGACATCATTATTGGTATCTTCACTTAAAATAAAGAACTTTTATTTAATAGTTATTTTTGGTAGACAGGAACATAAGAAGTTCTATTCTCAGTAAATAAAGGAACAGGAAGCAATGTTATCAAAGCCTTATTGGAAAAGAAGAATCAAAACTGAGTTATTTCTTATTATTAGCTTATTAAGCTCAATATTGAGTCAATCACAAGTATCTAGATACAATTTTTATAAGGTCCTAACATGGATTCATTATATTATCAAAGTTTGAAAGTTCTTATATTCTATAAATGTTTTTGCCTCAATTTATTTGAGGCTATTTCAATTTTATACTTACTATGAAAATAGCATATATATATATTTAAAAAATGGCATAGCTTGCCTGATGTATGGTCACACATGCTGTATAGCTAATTGAAGCTGATGATAAAGTGTCCACATGAAGACCAAGAATGGAAATAGTATGAAAAAATAACTCCTTATATTTCCCAAAATTGTTCATGTAAGAACATCTTAGTTACTGCCTTTCTCTGGGAAACATATAAGCCTAAATAGTTTGTTCTATGTTCCTACAGAAGTAAAATTAGTTCTATTAGTTCAGATTAATCTGGGGGAGTCATAAATAAATATACTAATTTAAATAGTGGAGAGAATTCAACTCTATTATTGTTATTTTTAATATTATCAAAACATACATTAAATATGAAGAGTCATATTATGTTAGAATAATGGTCATCCTTTGTAATGAAAAAGCAATAAAGTACAAAATTCATACAAATGGGCTATAATTTAACAACAGATTCATATGAGAAAAACACAGCCATTTCTTTTTGTAAGAATGAATAGCCATTCTTATTGTGAAAACATTATTCAATATTACTTATATGACAACCATATTCATAAAACACTTCTTTCATACAGAGGTACTATTATGCAATTTATATGCACCACACAATTCCTCTTTCTTCCAAAATACATGCTTCTTCTTTGGTGTTTAGAGCATCTGTTAATGGTACCACTATTCTGTCATTTCCCGAATTCAAAACATCGGAAAAGTCTAGGTCTCTCTCTTTTCCAAGTGTCATGCATTAAGGCTGTGAACAGATCGTGTTTTTTTTTTTACAGTGATGCAGTCTTCAGTATATCCCTACTAAGCACCTCAGCGAATCACCTATTGCAATCTCATCACCTAAAAGGAAGAAACTAAGGCCTAGAGAGGTGAACGTTTTACCTAGTGCTATTAACTAACACAGAAACTTACTAATACAGCTAGGATCAGAGTCAAGATTTGATGTTCCTCAAATCATTTTTCTTGACACTCTCCCTCTGTTTCTGTTTATGGGAGCTTTTCAACATTTCTCACATCTGCCTTAGAGCTTCCTCTATGGCTCTTGCCAATATTCATTCAGTAATATCCCTAATATCACCTCTGCAATCACACTATACACTATTGCTAGCTTCATGCTTTTGAGTTGCAGCTCTTACCACAACCAATCCACTGATACAAATTTTCAGACACCTACTCTTTACAAAATCATGTCTAAGCACTTAGCTTGGCATTGATGACCTTCTATGATTTACCCAAATCTATTTCCTGGACATTCATTGTCAGATCATCATTGAACAGATATTTACTGAGTTCCTATTGCATATCAAAATGAGCAAGTCTGGTCTATCAAAGATCTCCTTGCTTAACAGCTTTGTTTAATTACTTGTACAAAGCAAATTGTTCTATAGGAGCAAATTTAATTATTTTATAGAGGGCTAGTCAGAAAAATTTTAGAAACTTATAGCCAAATATACACTAGAAATATTTGTTTTTTATTGATGCCTAAAATACTGTAAGATAGATTCAGATTTAAATGTCAGTCATCTTCACAACTTGACTATCTACCCGAGTTCAGGTATGTTGTTTTATATTTAATGGTCTTGCTCAACTGTACAGATGTATTAAATATCATTTAAGTAAAAAGAGAGATTAAAAGTTATTTTTCAGTAACAGCTTACCAGGATATATTACGTTGTCTGTGTTTCTTTGAGTCCGGCCTATCAGGACAGTGGTAAGATTTACCGTTGGTTTCTTAAGCATATTAATTTTCTTCGGCAATGATTTTACTTGCTTCTTAGACTTGACAACATTTGCCAGACTACCAGGCAACGATTGATCTACACAACAAGTTAAATTAGAGAGGACAGCTTGAGTTTTTATTTGAATTATTGGTTCTACAAATTCTGTCAGACCTTTCTGAAGAAGTTGAATATCTGGCAGGGAACGTTTTATCCACTTAGGTATGGTAGCATTCAGTTCTGACACACTTGTAGAAGCATTGTGACACATTGTTAAAACTTCATGGAGAGTTTTGTTAAGCAAAAAGAAGTTACTTGAAAGATGGATGGATTTTGCTTCCAATGCCTTAAATCTGGAATTCAATACTTGCAGTTGAAGAGCCTGATCTCTCTCATTTGTAACCACATTGCCTTTTTTAAGTGAAATATAATAAGGTATGAGCGTCTGGGTAACTTTAGACTCAATGTCTTGCAACCGAGTTTCCAAATTTTTGGAAATCTTGGTGGCTAAGAGCATTTTTTCTTCCAAATGACTCATATTTTGCTGGTATTTTCTCACTTGGGAAGTGGTTTCATTGAACATTTGAAACATCTTTTGGAAGTTGGACTGATTTAGTTTCTCATCTCTAGGAATACCTGCAAGGGTCTTGGCAACTTGCAAAACAAAGTTGTATCTCTGATTGTCATTGATCAAAATCTGAATAGAATCATTCAGACGTTGGAACTGAGGAATAAATGTCAAAATAGTTTCCATATCGGAGGTACATTTATGATGGACCTCATGATTATCTTTAATAGTACTTAAAGTCTCTTTTAGGGCATAGTTATCTTGAATGAAATCAATAGCATTATTTACAATAGTCATTGTCTTGTTTAGGCCATCTTCCATTTCTAAGGCATATTCATTGATACGTCTTTCTAAGGTATCATCACGACTCTGTACTTCATTTCTAAGTAAGTTGTGTCTTTTTGTAAGTTCTTTGATAATAAAATTTAGACTATTGACAGCACTAGTCAGATTTTCTATCTTTTTCCTTGTCACTATTGCTTCCTTTGGTTGTTCATATGTCATTGTCTGTCTGAGTGATGCTCCCTGCTCAAGCAAGGGTTGAAGGATCTCCATATCATAAGTCAAATCATTTAGTTGCTCACTCATTTGATCCATCTTATTGTCCATTGGAAACAGAACTTCAGCCAATGTTTGGTTTAACACATGTAAATTCTCTTCTGTGTCCTTAAGTTGAAATTTAAAATCATTTCTGCATTTGGATAACATGTCTTCACATTCACCTCTGAGAGACTCTTTCTCCACCTCTAAAGAGATGGTGAGATTGTTAATCTTGCTTTCTTGAATGTGCAAATCTTCAAACATTTGCAGCATCATCAAACTCTGCTTCTTTATATTCTCATGTAAAGTAGACATGTATTCAGTGACATTATTGCTAAGTGACTCAACGACTGGAACAGTCTTCTGGTCTGATACCTGTTCAGTGGATAAAAGCTGCTCATGTACTTCCTTCAATTGAGAAAGAGTTTTATTGAGGGATTCATAATACAGATTGCTTCTTGAGTGTTCCTGTTCTAGAGCACCTTCTAAATGAGTCTGCTTTACTTCTAGTTCTTTAATAGGCTTCTCACATGTAACAGTCATTTCTTGCCTTACATTCACAATGTGATTCCTTAGATCTACTATATCAGTCAAAGTGGGCCGATTGTCTTGCATTAAAACAGACTTTTGCTGAGCTGCTATTGAAACCACAGATTCATTAACTTTTTGAATTATTTGCCTGGTGCTTTCAAGGTCCTCTGATAGACTTGATACAGTCTTGAATAGCTGTGCTACAGTGTCTTGCATGCCATTTTGAAACATTTTAAATTGTTCTCTTACTATGTCTCTTACCAGTACATTAATGCTTTTGGATTTTAGATCTAGAGAAAGAAACAATAAATAATACATAATTTTCATTATATGAGACTTTAAGCATCTCTAAAAAGATTAAAAAGTTTGAAATTAAACATTAATAACATGTAATAATAAAAATACCACTTAACTACATTTACTTATAAAATTTTAAAAATTATTAGAACTTACAAAAGGTGATCAATTCCTTAAACAATAAATCTGAGAGGAGATATCACTTGCAAAACATACTAGAACATAATAAAACCATAAAACTAAGGTCCTTTGGATGAAAGACATGAGGGAACTACTACTGACTTCAGTAATACACCATTGTGTGTAATAATTCTAGGTCTAGTTTTAGTTTTGTATGAAAATAAATGCTTTGGGCTTTCTGCTTTAGTAAATAATACCTGGTGTTAGCTCATGACTGTGTTATTAGGTTTCTAGTAATTAAGTTTCAGAGCTTATGCTTTGAGCTTATAAAAGCTAATAAATTGACTTCTGGGGAAAATCTTAATGATATTCTCAAATGAGGAAAAAATGAAGTAATATTCATAAGATTTAATACTGGTTTATAATAACAATAAAATAATAATAATGAAGCTTGGGAATTTCAAAATAAAGTCTTCCTCCAATGAAAATAGGAATTCAAGATACACCTGACATATTATTATAGTATGACATTAATTTTTAACAAAAAGAGAAGAGAAAACTTGCAAGTAATGAAACACATAGTACTGTCTCAAATATTAGAAAACATGGATTAATTGTAAGACATGATTGCAGTAGTCTCTAAACGTAGCATGAAAAAAAAGGAACAGGAAAAGTATACTGGACTATTCACAGTTATTAATATTCATAACTATTTAGAATAGAAAATGACTATTTAAAACATAAAAAAACTTGCATACAAAGACAGAAAACAGAAAAAATACATACACTAGAGATATATTTATAATATCTAGTGATGAAGTACACATAAATGGAAGAAATGTCCATTCACATTCAAAATATAATTAATATGGTTTGGCTGTGTCCCCACCCAAATCTCATCTTGAATCTTACTTCCCATAATCCTCACATGTTTTGAGAGGGACCCAGTGGAAGGTAATTGAATCATGGGGGGTGGGTTTTTCCCATGCTATTCTCAAGATAGTGAGTTCTCACAAGATCTGATGGTTTTATAAAGGGCAGTTCCCCTGCACACACTCTCTTTCTTGCTGCCATGTAATACATGGCTTTGCTCTTTCTTCGCCTTCTGCCATGATCTTGAAGCTCCCCCAGCTATATGGAACTGTGAGTCCATTAAACCTCTTTTTTTTAAAAAACTTACCCAGTCTTGGGTATTTCTTCATAGCAGTATAAAAATGGACTGATATAGTTGTTACCAGTAGAGTGGGGAATGGTTATCAGTAGAGTGAGGTACTGCTATTAAGACACCTGAAAATGTGGAAGCGACTTTGGAACTGGGTAACGGGCAGAGGTGGGAATAGTTTGGAGGGCTCAGAAGAAGACAGGAATATGTCAGAAAATTTGGAGCTTCCTGGAGACTTGTTGAATGGTTTTGACCGAAAAGTCCAGGCTGAGGTGGTCTCAGATGGAGATGAGGAACATATTGGGAATTGGAGCAAAGGTGATTCTTGATATGCTTTAGCAAAGAGACTGGTGATATTTTGCCCCTGCCCTAGAGATCTGTGGAACTTTGAACTTGAGAGAAATGATTTAAGATATCTGGCAGAAGAAATATCTAAGCAGCAGAGTTCAAGAAGTCACTTGGGTGCTCTTAAAAGCATTCAGTTTTATTAATTTGCAAAGATATGGCTTGGAATTGGAGCTTATGTTTAAAAGGGAAGCAGAGCATAAAATTTGCAGCCTGATGATGAGCTAGAAAAGAAAAAAAAAAAAAAAACCTTTTCTGAGGAGAAATTCAAGCTGGTGGCAGAAATTTGCATAAGTAACAAGGAGCCAAATGTTAATTGCCAAGATAATGGAGAAAATGCCTTCAGGGCATGTCAGAGTTTTCAAAGCAGTGCCTCCCATCACAAGCCGAGAAGTCTAGGAGGAAAAAATGGTTTCATGGGGACCATGCTCCATTATGCTGTTTCAGGACTTGGTGCTCTGTGTCCCAGCCATGGCTAAAAGGGACCAATGCATAGCTCAGGCCATTGCTTCAGAGGGTGCAAGCCCCAAGCCTTGGTGGCTTACATGTGGTATTGGGCTTTCAGATGCACGGAAGTCAAGATTTGAGGTTTGAGAACCTCCACCTAGATTTCAAAGGATGTATAGAAACACAAGGATATCCAGGCAGAGGTCTGCTTTAGGGCAGAGCCTTCATAGAGAACCTCTGCTAGGGTGGTACAGAAGGGAAATGTGGGGTGGGACCCC
Organism: Chlorocebus sabaeus; assembly: GCF_047675955.1. Taxonomy (NCBI): domain Eukaryota; kingdom Metazoa; phylum Chordata; class Mammalia; order Primates; family Cercopithecidae; genus Chlorocebus; species Chlorocebus sabaeus. The sequence goes on along the minus strand of NC_132910.1, from coordinate 41,420,862 downwards.
CCCAAACAGAGTATCTTCTTGGGCACTACCTAGTGGAGCTGTGAGAGGAGGGCCACTGTCCTGCAGACCCCAGAATGGTAGATTCACTGACAGCTTGCACTGTGCATGAGGAAAAGCCACAGACACTCAACATCAGCCCATGGAAGCAGCTGGGAGAGAGGCTGTACCCTGTAAAGCCATGGGGTGGAGCTGCCCACTACCATGGGGACCCACCTCTTCCATCAGTGTGACTTGGATATGAGATACGGAGTCAAAGGAGATCATTTCGGAGCTTTAAGATTTGACTGCTCCACTGGATTTCAGACTTGCATGAGGCCTGTAGCCCCTTTGTTTTGGCCAATTTCTCCCATTTAGAATGGGTGTATTTACCCAATGCCTGTGCCCGCATTATATCTAGGAAGTAACTAACTTCCTTTTGATTTTACAGGTTCATAGGCAGAAGGAACTTGCCTTGTCTCAGATGAGGCTTTGGACTGTGGACTTTTGAGTTAATGCTGAAATGAATGAAGACTTTGGGGGACTGTTGGGAAGGCATGATGGTTTTGAAATGTGAGGACATGAGATTTGGAAGGGGTCAGGGATGGAAAAATATGGTTTGGCATTGTCCCAACCCAAATCTCATCTTGAATTGTTGCTTCCTAATACCCATATGTAATGGGAGGGATCCACTGGGAGATAATTGAATCATGGGGAGTGGTTTATCCCATACTGTTTTCATGATAGTGAATAAGTCTCACAAGATCTGATGGTTTTATAAAGGGCAGTTCCCCTACACATGCTCTCTTGCCTGCCACCATGTAAGATGTGGCTTTGCTCCTTCTTCACCTTCTGCCTTGATTGTGAGGCCTCCCCAGCCACGTGGAACCAAGTCCATTAAACCTCTTTTTCTATATAAATTACTCTGTCTCAGGTTTTTTTTTTTTTTATAGCAATATGAAAATGGACTAACACCATAATCAATGACTATGATGTAAAATATAACATAATGCAAAGCATTTTAGACAGGAAACTCTGTACAATGGGATATTGCCATCAGTTAGGGCTACTAGGTAGTCTATTAAAGAAAGATCATCCTAGGATTAAAAGAATAGGCTCTACATGTCTCTATTTTGTAAGTAAGTTTTAAAAAGCACTTAACATACATGAGGGACTTACATAAAACATGTGAAAGAGTGATTATTAAAATATAATGATGTTTGAGCATCTTGATATTGACAACTTTGTACAAAAACAAAGCTGTAAATATTACAATTTAGATGTAATATTTCCAGCTAAACGTTTCTCTGGAAATCCTACATCATAAAGATCAGTGTTGCCAGATGAAAAAAAAAAATGGAAAAGATATTTTACTTTACTTTTTATAAACTTAGTGGAAACTAAAGTAAGTTTAAAAGTCCAAAGATCAATTTGTATGTAATGGAAAAAAGAAAACAAAACATGAAATATGGAATAGTAATCAATGACTACAGCCTTAAAGTACTAAGAAAAGGCTAAATGAATTAGAAAAGACTAGCCGCAATTAAGATAAATTATCCAGAAATAGTCCTAGCTTTGTATCAAATAACATGGATAATCACACCAGAAAGGCTTTAAAATATTTTTATCTTCTACATTTTGCTTAGCATTTAACCAGTCACCCATTTATTAAATAAATATTCATGAAGTACATTCTATATGCCATACAGAGAAAGTAAAATTTAGAAAATTAGACTTCTGGTCTTAAAAAAGAATATGTAAGTATCATTGAGTGTAAGGTACTATTCAATAGTAATATTAATATTACTCTTTCTATAAGAACATTTAGTCATTTCCCATTAGTTAAAAATGACTCTAATTCTCCTGACGTCAAAAACTTGATGAAATATAATAAAACATTTAAGGTTCAGATTAGACCTTCTTTGACTTTATAACCTTACAATTTTTCAAAATTTAAAAGAAATAATAAAATTTAAGCTTTATTGACTTTATTAGTTGTGAACAACTACAATAAATGTTTAACTTCAGCAAACAAAAAACTACATGACTTGAAAGCCATAATAAGAATAACAATAAGCAAAAACGCTGCAGATAGATAAAACTCAGTACAAAAGCTTGATCAATATAATTAGGAAAAAAAATGAAAATGAATAATATAAATTAGCTATTATGCTTTAACACTTTTTTGGAAAAATACATTGAAGAGAGTGCAAAATCACAGCAGTGTCTGAAAAGACATTAAACAGACTATTAGCTTAAAAATGTGTTTTGGGATAAGAAGCTTTCCAGATAACATTTCTACAATTTGTTACTAAACAAGCATCTGTGCAAGAATCTGATTTTGCAAGAACATATCAAAGTGCTTTATGTTAATATTTGAGTGGGCACATCATTTTAATTCTATTTGATTCTGTTTCCTGTGACTGATATGCTTCCACTTTCTTAAAAGCACATTACATTTGGTGACTTACCAGATATATTTGGTATCAGATACCTTTGCATGCCCCTTCTGTGACTGAATGTATGGCCTTTTAATAACATTTAGGTACCTCTTAAGGTATCCACCTCCTCTTAAGGAGTTGAGACATTTGATTTTCAACAGTTTCTATGGCTACTGTCAGATTAAGCAGTGTTTTTCACCTTGGATGTAAAATAAACAAGGGAGGAAGCTGTGGTTTCGCTAGGCAAGCACAGCACCTTGCAGGTGGGTTTAGTTTTTGTTTCCTGTAAGAATATTCATTAACTTCAAGCCCTCTGGTTCTTATAATTAATGACTGTGCTCAGTATACAATTAATTCCTCCTATTGAGGAGGGAGTTTCATTATTAACGCTGTTGCTGTGAGTGTGTGATTTTTCTCCTGTGTCAGTGCCAGAATCTTTGTAGTAGGCTGGTAGGTCACAAAAAACAGGTGACAGGCTAATTCTCTTAGCTCATGAGAACTAACTCTTGCTAAACAAATCTCATTGAGATGGTTATAGTCAATTACATACTGTTTCTATTTGACTTCTTTCTCATGCTGTCACGTCAGGGGGGAAAAAATATTTCCTTCTCATGCTTAGCATTGGTAAGGTTGGGCCATGTCAGATACGTACGACAAGGTCTCTCTTTTAGTGGCTGAGTAGCAGCAATTATTTATATGATTAAAAAATCATAATTGTTGTTGAGTTATGTAAGTGTCTGTACTGGTAGATGATATATTAAATATCCACCTATTTGTCTTTTTTAAATCTGAGAACCACAATAGAGAAAAGATAACTTGTGAATCATAAAAATTGGGTTGTACACTGAGTTTTTTAATGAATAAAGCAAAGGGAAAAAAACCAGTAATCCTGAAACTTGCAAACAGACAAGTTTCATACAATAAACCCATTTGGGACACTCCCAGGAACCAAACTAACTGCATGCCTAGAACATCCTTGCCCTACCTGAAACCCTTTTGCCTGGTTAACATCGAGATGGTTTCTCCTTCTAGATGCTTTCCCTGGTCCCCTTAGATTGGATTTGTTGCAAGTGTCAAGTAGTCCCATTGTATCCTGTGTATAACACTTTCATAGCAATTTCTCACTATACATAAATCTCTGTGGCAGGCAGAATAAGACACACCCATTTCCCCCAAGGTGTCCATATGCTAATTCCCCATATCTGTGAATATGTATCTTACATGGCAAAAGGGACTTGGCAAATGTGATTAAAGTTAAGTGCCTTGAGATAGGGAGATTTTTCTGATTATCCAGGTAGGTCCAATGGAGTTACATGGTCAGAAAGATGCAGAGAGAACTCAACACAATGTAGCTGGCTTTAAAGATGGAGGACTATGAGTCAAGAAGTGCAGTGGCTTCTAGAAGCTGGGAATGGACCTCAGTTTACAGACATCAAGAAAACAGGGACCTCAGTCCTACAACTGCAAGAAAATGAGTTCTGCCAACAACTTGGATTAGCAGAAAATGGATTATCCTGTAGAGCCTCCAGAAAGAAACATAGCCTGCTTTTAAGCCCACTGTTTTAAGAGCACAAAATTCAGGCAAAGCCTATTCACATATATAAATTATTTTTTAATATTAATAATAACTGGAATGTTTTAGGATATATTTAGTAGATTTTACACCATAACCTAGAAAATTTTGGGGCTAACGATGCACTTCAGATTAGTATTCAGTCAAACAGGCATCTAGCTGTCTTGATCCCCTAAATGTATCTTTATTCTTGAAGTGGATAACACAATGGAAGTAAATTAACATGACTCGCGTTAACTAAAAATGAATATAAGTAAGGCTATAATTAGATGCATTATGTTTATCAACCAAATGGAATAGTCAAAGACTTCAGTATATATAATAAAATGTAGATATTTCAAATTATTTCAGAATTTCAGTGATTTTATATCTCATTCAAAAAATATCTTTCTTAGGTTTCCATACCACCCAAACTAAAGCAAAGATCTCGAAGTGATGTAAGAAAAGAAAAATGAATCATTTGCTTCCTGTGTTACTGAATGAATAATTTATTTTATTTTATTTTTACCTTTTAGAAGAGATTGAAATTCTCTTCCTTTATCTTCACTGACTTTTCCTTCTAGGGAAGAGTAAGTGTTCCTTATGTCATTCACAGTCAAAGAAATATTGTCAATCTTGTTCTGCAGAAGTGTCAGTTTCTTTGCCTGGTAGTTTACCTGGTCAGTCATTTTTCGCATCACTTCTGCATATAGAAGAAGAGAAAATTGAGACCATTAAAAAATATATTTTGACCCATAGTTTGTATCATATAATGGAGAAAAACTAAAACCCTTTCTTCTATCATCTGGAGCACAACAAGGATGCTCACTTTCACCACTGCTTTTCAACAAAGCACTAGAAGCTCCAGCTAGAGCAATCAGACAAGACAAAGAAATAAAGGGCATTCAAATTAGAAAGGAAGGGGTCAAAGCATCCTTGTTTGCAGATGATATGACCTTATATTTGGAAAAACCTGAAGACTCCACCAAAAAACTATTAGAATTGATAAATGAATTCAGTAAAATTGCAGGATACAAAACCAACATATGAAACTCAGTAACATTTTTATATGCCAACAGTGAATAATCTGAGAAAGAAAAAAAAGTAATCTCATTTACAGTAGCCACACACAAAGTTAAATACATAATAATTCAATTAACCAAAGAAGTGGAAGATCACTATAATGAAAACTATAAAACACTAATGAAAGAAATTGAAGATATGTCATGTTCATGGATAGGAAGAATAAATATTGTTAAAATGTCCATGCTATCCAAAGCAACCTACAGATTCAATGCAATCCCTATCAAAACACTGATGACATTCTTCACAGAAATACAAAAAAAAAAAAAAAAAAAAATCCTAAAATTTATATGGAACAACAAAAGACCCAGAATAACCAAAGTTTACCTAAGCAAAAAGAACAACTGAAGGAACAACTGGAGGAATCATACTACCTGACTTCAAATTATAATACAGAACTATAGTAACCAAAACAGCATGGTACTGGAATAAAAACAGACAAATAGACCAATGGAATAGAATAGAGAACCCAGAAACAAATCCACATATCTACAGTGAGCTCATTTTCAACAAAGGTGCCAAGAACAAACACTGGGGAAAAGACAATCTCTTTAATAAATGGTGCTGGGGAAATTGGATGTCCATATGCAGATGAATGACTCTAGACCTCTATCTCTTGCCATGCACAAAAATAAAATAAAAAAGGATTAACTATTTAAGTCTAAGACCTCAAAACATGAAACTCCTACAAGAAAACATTGGAGAAAGTCTCTAAGACATTGGTCTGGGCAAAAATTTCTTGAATAATACCCCACAACCACAGATGCTCAAAGTAAAAATGGACAAATGGGATCACATCAAGTTTAAAAGCTTCTGCACAGCAAAGGAAACAACCAACAGAGTCAAGACACAACCCACAGAATGAGAGAAAATCCTTGCAAACCACCCATCTGACAAGGGACTAAATAATCAACATATATCTGAAGGTCAAACAACCCTATAGGAAAACATCTGATAATCCAATCAAAAAATGGGCAAAAGATTTGAATAGACATTTTCAAAAGAAGACACACAAATGGCAAATAGGCATATAAAAAGGTGCTTAGCATAACTGATCATCAGAGAAACTCAAACCAAAACTACTATGCGATATCATCTCACCTCAGTTAAAATGACTTATATCCAAAAGATAGGAAATAACAAATGCTGACCAGGATGTGGAGAAAAGGGAACCGCCATACCCTGTTGGTAGGAATGTAAATTAGTACAACCATTATGGAGAACAGTTTGGAGGTTCCTCAAAAACTGAAAAGAGAGATACCACATGATCTAGCAATCCCACTGCTAGGTAAATACACAAAAGAAAGGAAATCAGTATATCCAAGAGGTATCCACAATCTCATGTATATTGCAGCACTGTTCGCAGCAATAGCCAAGATATGGAAGAAATATACGTGACCATCAACAGATGAATAGATAAAGAAAATGTGGTATATATGCACAATGGAGTATTATTCAGCCATAAAAAACAAAGCAACAACATGGATGGAACTGGAGATCATTATGCTAAGGGAAATAAGCCAGAAAGAGAAAGATGAATATCACATGTTCTCACATATTTGTGGGATCTAAACATCAAAACAATTGTACTCAAGGAGATAGAGAGTAGAAGGATGGTTATCAGAGGCTGGGAAGGATAATGACTGATTGGAGTGAGGTGGAATGGTTCATCTCCCAGGGGCAAGCGATTCCCCTGCCTCAGCCTCCCAAGTAGCTGGGACTACAGGTGTGTGCCACCACATGCGGCTAATTTAGTAGAGACAGGATTTCACCATGTTGGCCAGGATGTTCTTGATCTCCTGACCTTGTGATCCACCCACCTTGGCCTCCCAAAGTGCTGAGATTACAGGCGTGAGCCACCACACCCAGCCTAAAACCATTTAAATGTTTAATTAAAAATTAAATATATGTGTGTGTGTGTGTGTGTATATATATGTTTAAAACTATATAAATACAAATTTGTTTTTTATTTGGGTATAAAAATTTTGTTAGAGGCTGGGCGCAGTGGTTCACAGCTGTAGTCCCAGCACTTTGGGAGGCTGAGGCAGGTGGACTGCTTTGGCCCAGGGGTTCAATACTAGCCTGGGCAACATGGCTAAACCTCATCTCTATAAAGAAAAAAAAAAAATTAACCAGGCATGGTGGCACACGCCTGTAGTCCCAGCTGTTTGGGCACCTGAGGCAGGAGGACTGGTTGAGCTCTGGAGATGGAGGCTCCAGATGCATGATCACTTCACTGTACTCCTGCCTGGGTGACACAGAGAGACCCCGTCTCTAAAAAAATTAATAAGTAAATAAATAAATAAATAAATAAAAATAAAAAAGAAGAGCAAAAGAATGAATAAGACCTACTATTTAATAGCACAATGCTGTGACTATAGTCAATAATAATTTAATTATACATTTTAAAATAACTAAGAGAATATAATTGGATTGTTCGTAACCAAAAGGATAAATGCTTGAGGGGCTGGATACCTCATTCTCCATTATGCGATTATTACACATTGTGTACCTGTATCAAAACAATATATACACCTACTATGTACCCACAAAAATTAAAAATTATATGTATTTAAAACCACTTAATTTTTTATTTTTTATTTTTGAGACCGAGTCTCGCTCTGTCGCCAGGCTGCAGTGCAGTGGCATGCTGTCGGCTCACTGCAATCTCTGCCTCCCGGGTTCAAGAGATTCTCCTGCCTCAGCCTCCCAAGTAGCTGGGACTACAGGAGGGCACCACCATGCCTGGCTAACTTTTTTTATTTTAGTAGAGACGGGGTTTCACCATGTAGGCCAGGATGATCTTGATCTTCTGACCTCATGATCCACCTGCCTCAGCCTCCCAAAGTGCTGGGATTATAGGCATGAGCTACTGTGCCTGGCCTAAAACCACTTAAATTTTTAATTAAAAATTAAATATATATATATATATTTAAAATCACTTAAATTTCATGATAGATTTGAAGGTAATTCAAATAAACTATATTTGCACTAATACATTTGAAAATATAAGCCTATATTCATGCAAATGGCAACCTGAATGTTAAGACTAAGTGTAGAAATTTGTAAAAAGCATTATAATAGCTTCGATTTCTAAAATGTTTTAACTTTTCTCAGAATATTCTGTTTTAAAAAAATTATTTCAAAGAGTTACTGTTACACTCTCAAAAAGAAACAAAGGGGCAGAAAACCAAAATAACTTGCTCACAGTTACAGAGCTGATGGCTCATCTTCTGCTTCCAAATTCAATACCTCGATATTAAAAATATGCAGCTGTATATATGTATGTAGTTGTAGTTATGTTCTGAGAATTTTATTGTTTACTGAGGTATTCATTAATCAAGGAAAAGAGACTTATAATTTAGTTTGAATCACTTTATATAGCAATAATACTGTCTATCCCTTTACACATGTATTGCAGTAATTCAAGAATGTTATGGTCTTTTATAAAGATACTGAATTTCAATCCCTTAAAAACTTACAATACCATTGTTAGGGGATATTCAGCTGCATTCTTAAAGACAGCCCTTCAAGTCACATTTCTTAATTGAATGCCTTGTTTTGTATGACTAGATCCATGCCAAACACAGTGAATAGATGTTTTTAGCAGCAACCAACCTTATGTTTGTCAGAGCTAAAGTTTAGCTTAAAAGAAATGGCAAAACCTGATTAGAAAGATGGAAAAACATGTGACATGCCAGCTTTGGATCAGCAGGAGGTTCTTGTTGATTCTTAGTCATAATTTCGTTTCTTAGGGAGCAGCACCTGTTAAGCGATCTCTTATCAATGAATGGAAGAGAGCCTTCTTAGATCCCTTAAAATAATACGTTGTTCCTTCCATGTCAAGGGTCTTCCATAATGGCACTCTTTGGAGAACGAAAGTTTGGTCTTGTTTTGGAAACCTGTGGTTTCCTTACAACCTAATATCATAGCATTTTTATTCCTTCTGTGTTTGCACACAAAGCTTCAATAATTATACATGGTCTTTTCAGTACCTATTATAGCTTATCCACAATTTCTCCCAACATCCAGCACCAGTAGAAAAGGACTGAGAAGTATGCTAATGTGTCACCATCAATCATTTGACAGCTAAGAGATTTCTTGCTTAGAAGTTGTAATAAATAGCACTGGCAATAATTGGGTTAGAGATGATAGCAATTACAGTCTATGACCTGGGTCACCACAGTCTTGCTGCTGCTGCTGCTCAGCTACTCCTCTGCCAACAGCTGTATGACTTTCAGCCTGGTTGGTGTGTATCAAATGTTGCTGTTCCTGGGCTAAAAGGAAGCAGAAAGAGAACAGAGACAGTTAAGCGCTGGGACGGCCTCATTTTTTCCAGTCCTGAACAGTCATGTGGCTGACATTCATTTTCCCGTGTACTGAAGCATGATGGTCGGGGATGATTGCAGAGTAAGCTGCTCCGCCCCCAGCCATAGGGCAATGTGACACCACACGGGAGTGGGAAATGCCGGACTCTAATTCTGCTTGGGAAAAAAATAAAATTATTCAGGCCTCCTTTCCATGAAAATGGATAGTAGTTTGCGGGAGCTGTGTAAACTAGCAGATGTATACTGCCTGCCTAATTGAGGGGATTTTAAAATCCGCTGTGTTAAAAGCTGTAACAGTTTTATAAGTGGACTGCCACAAAGGCTGATTGTTTAACAAGGCAATTTCCAACTGAGGTCTACTTGGATAAAAGGGACAGCTACAGGTTCCTTACTAAAATAAAAATAGCTATTTCATTAATAGTGCCACTTAAATGGATTGTTTCCAGATTTTTATAGTCTCAAATCGGACTAAAAATAAAAGTAAACGATTGCAGGCATATTTCAAGCAAATCAACTGGTAAAGTCAGTGAAATTTCATTAAATAGAAATTCTCGTAAAATAAGTCAACTCTATTGAAGAATTTAACATGACTCAAGTAATATTTTAAATGGCAATATAGGCCGGGCACGGTGGCTCAAGCCTGTAATCCCAGCACTTTGGGAGGCCGAGACGGGCGGATCACGAGGTCAGGAGATCAAGACCATCCTGGCTAACACAGTGAAACCCCGTTTCTACTAAAAAATACAAAAAACTAGCCGGGCGAGGTGGCGGGCGCCTGTAGTCCCAGCTACTCGGGAGGCTGAGGCAGGAGAATGGCGTAAACTCGGGCGGCGGAGCTTGCAGTGAACTGAGATCCGGCCACTGCACTCCAGCTTGGGCGACAGAGCGAGACCCCGTCTCAAAAAAAAAAAAAAAAAAAAAAAAAAAAAAAAGGCAATATAGTTTTTCATCGGGGAAAACAGTTTAGAGAAATGAACTATTTAAAATATTGAGAACAGGGCAGGTGTGGTGGCTAACGCTTGTAATCCCAGCACTTTTGGGAGGCCGAGGCAGGTGGATCACTTGAAGTCAGAGCTCAAGACCCACCTGGCCAACATAGTGAAAGCCCATCTCTATTAAAAATACAAAAATTAGTCTAGTGTGGTGGTGGGTGCCTGTAATTCCAGCTACTCGGGAGGCTGAGGCAGGAGAATCAATTAAACCCAGGAGGCGGAGGTTGCAGTGAGCCAAGATGGCACCACTGCACTCCAGCCTAGGGGATAGAGCAGGAATCTGCTAGTAAATCAATCAATAAATAATTAAAATAAAAATAAATAAAATAAAATATTGAGACCATCAAATAATGTGGCTTTAATTTACAGACTTCTAATGAACAAATTTATCCATTAGAGTCTACATGTCAGACATGAGGAAACAAGTGTTTTGTGTCTGGCTGTGCTTCTTCCCATGTGAATTTATGAACCAATGAAACTCTGCATCTCTGGCACATGTTAATTATGCTCCCTAAGCCATATGTGGCCGTGACTATAGTACTTAAGCTTCTCTACTCCACAGGAAGTATATTTGATATTAATTTGAGTCTCTATTGTTAGATTGAATTTTGCATTGTTTTTCTTCAGGGCATTGAGCTAAATTAACGAATTTCCATTCATGTCCAATATTTTTGTTTTGACGCTGTTTCTTTTTGATTTTAATTTCCTCCACTGTATTCTATAAAGTCCTGTGTAATTGTTGACTTATCTGGTGGACAAAGGCAATCTGCAGCTTGGGAAATAGTGTAATTATTTAGGGGATGGAGTGGGTGGCGAAAAGTGTAAATCTTCTAAGACCTAGCAATAAGGTTATTATAGTGTAAGTTTAAATTAATTCACACAGATATAACCATTTAATCATTGCATAAATTTTTATCATGATTCCTCCTTAAATGGTGTAATAAGGCCTTTTATTCTGGCAGCTTAAATGTAAATCCATCCAAGAGTATAACTAGAGAGTAAAGCAATGGTTCTTAGACTGAGGTTCCTTAATCAGCAGTATGAGCATCACCTGGAAACTTTTGGAGGTAGAACTTCTAGAACTCCACCTTGGACCTACTAATTTAAATATGAGTATTAAGGATACAAACTTAAAAGTATTTATAGCAGTAAGAACAGGTGAATTTAACAGCATGAACAATGATCTTTTCATTTATTTGCTGCTTACATTTTTGGCTAGATCATAGGAACAAAAAGAGCTGGTGCATTTGAAGGTAGTACCATTACTCAGTAGGCTGTGGATACTTCGTTAGGAAGGGAAGCATAATTATAGTGAAAGCAAAGATAATATTGTTTTATGGTGTACAAACAAGGTTACTCTTCAAATTTCCTTTTCTATCATTAACTTTTATTATAACACATATTTCTTTACATCCCATTAGAAACTTTTTTTTTCTCATGGATGGAAATCAGAAGTTCCTGTATACTTTGAAACATTAAGTGTCCATGTTCTTTTCACTCCCTCACCTGAGATTCTCATTCAGTAGATCTATTTTGGGGAATGGGACATGTGCATATTAAAAAACAAAACAAAACAAAACAAAAAACTCTACTGGTGATTTCCATGTATGGCCCTGGTTAGGAACACAAATTTAGAACAAATTGCTAAGCTTTCTACTTCTAAGAGGGAAATTCATTGTTATAATGCAGAAAATACTAGATAGATTAATACTAAAATTGCAATCCAGAAATCAATCTTCATAGACTTTTAAATAGCATTCCTCTTAATAACAAAGGCATGTGTTGAAGACATGATTTAATAAAGTTTAAGAAATGAAAACCTTGAGTCTCATACCATTCCTTAAAGAGTGAGTGAAGTGGGATGGGGGTGGAAGGTGCCTTTCACAGGTTCCTGATTTCCTCATGTAGACATTGCCATTCTTTCTATTGTTATAGCACAAGATCCCTAAAGAGGCATTGCTAAGCATGGAAGCATATGAAGGGTGTTTGTGCTGCCTTCACAGCAATCAAATCTACAGCCCAATGACAATTTTAGAATGTCTCAGAAATAAAATCGCTTTCCACTCAAAAGCCAGACTGTTGCTCCTTACTCCCATCTAGCAACATTGCACATTCCCCAACTCCATGATTGTGTTTTGCCAGTATGTAGCAATGTGGTCGGCCAATTGTTAAAATATTGAAATATAATAAAGCCACAACTGTTGGCAAATATATAATGCTGAAGTCCAATAACTGACAGGCTGAGTTATACCAATTATAATATTAACTAATTACAAGTTAATCATGGATACATGATAAAGGATATATTTTGTAGGATATGTGATGAATGGAATTCCTACTGTGGCAACATCTGAAAACTATTTTTCAAAATTAGCATTTTGTTGGACCGATGTCAGGCACTGCATAGATTCTGTGAAACAGTCAGTGTTTTAGTAGAATGAACAGTTTATAATTACTTATGATTTATGTATTTGTTAGAACTTCCAAATCATTTGGTGCTCAATTTATTTTACTCATTAGTATGTGCTAATTGTTCTAAATGCATAGTTATTTGATAATTATAGTCCAGAAGTTTATAGTAAATTATTGAAGACACTGAAAAAGAAACAAAAGTTTAACCAAATTTTAAAAGCATTTGTTTCAGGTATCATGAGTATGAATTTTTTGAATTTGAGAATAAAACAAAAATTGTATCACTTAGGAACCTAGTCGTAAATTAGGTAATGATACTGTGCCAAACTCAGTTAGTCTGGAACATCTTTTAATATGTACAACATCTAAATAATACCAAATAATTATAAAAAATAAATTCAATATTAAATAAATAAGCTACATTTCTGGAATGAAAATCAACTTGATTTTCAATATTAGTAGATTATTTTTTCTTGCTAGGTAAATGTTAGATTCAAACAATCATACAAATTTGTATAATAAAGAGATAAAATTACTAGACTCATTTTTCATCATAATGACATTTACCCATTATGTTAAACATCATTTGCAACCATGAATCATGAAGAAGAAAATATTAAAGAATGTTATGAAATTAGTCTCATGAAATAAGTATTCTTAATAATAAAATTTTTCAATGAAATCAATTGAAGTAAAAAACTTAAAAAATACTTTATCAGATGTTAATAAAGTGCCCATAAAATAAATAAAATATTTAGAAAGAAATCAGAATTTTAAATTATTTCTTTTTTAAAATAATAAGAGAATTAAAAATAATAGAGCATTTTAGAAAATAAAAATATTATAGAACATACCTAATATAATAATTCCGATCTAGGAATATCATTACAAATCAGTTTTATGATACTGCTTTTTGTAAGACAACTTCTTAGAAAACTTAAAAGTCAACTTGAAAAAATATAAAAGTATTATTAATGAAACTTGAACTCTTTCATATACAAGTATTTTCATAATTTTACTAAAATGTAAAAATCAAGAATTTTAAAGCAGTTAATTTTTTTTAATCTCAGTAAATTAGAAGGAAAAGCATCTTTAATACTACATTAGTAATGTAGTAACACATATGAACACTCGAGAAAGGAATTTTCCATGAAATTTGTGTATGTGAAAATTTAATTTTTTAGATAGGTGAAGCCAGTGCAATAATAGTGAAAAAGTAAACCAGGAATTTCAGGCAAAATTTTAGATAGACTTCTGTTATTTTTTTTAATTTTGGCACTCTAAGTTACTGTATTCAAATATTTCTGACTGAAAGTATAATGTGTTATCAAGTAAACACTTGAAATCTTTTCTAGATGAATTTCATATTTACTACTATATATCAAATAGGGAAGAGACAATGAAAATAGACTAGAGGGAGAGAGAAAGATAGAAAGACAGATGGAAAGCAAGAGTACATGCTAAAAATTAAAATAATAAAAATTGGAAGAATATTTGGACTTCAAAGATAGCCTGTGATACTACAGCTAAAAAGGCATTTTTAAAATTATATCAAGCCCTATGAATTCACTTTCATATAAATTGTGAAATTTAACATTTGGAAAATAGACTTTTTTTAAAAAAGAACTGATTTTCAGAGATGACACACTAACAGAAATGCCAATCCTTTTTCAGCTTTACAAGAAAAGAAAATTCCCCTTGTTAAACTGGAGACAATTAAAAAAACTGATCAAAGATAGTATAGATATAAAAATTTCATGTATTCTGTAAATATACATTTGAAATATATTCTATTTTAAATGAACATATATTAATTGAAATCTATAGATGTATATATACTATTTGAAACAAAAGTTAGTAAAAGACCAATTATATAAGAAAAAGGTTTTCTAATAAATTGTTTGAAAATAAAATTATGTGACAACACTAAAAAAATGCAATAAATATTCTTTGATTTATGCTGCCAGATGAATTTGGCCTTATGACATTTACAAAGCTCTATAAACAAATAGGATATTTATATAAGAATTTTCATGATTTAGTTAATAGTAAAGATAGTAAACTTTCAAAAATACACACAGTATTCAAGTGCTGATAAAAATTGAATGCAATCACTTTTTATTCAGGAAAGCCCAACAGATAATTCAGCAGGAGGATAATCTAACTGATGTTAATAGAAATTACAAACTTATTGAGACCTCATGTCACCCAGTTTCTCTAAATCTGATGGGTAAGTCATTAAAGGAGGTTGAGAGAGTTCCCTATATTAAATTACCTCTCTGACCAGGACATCATTTAGCTGGTATCACCCATGGCAAAAGACCACACCAATATAATTTGTAGAAATCAATAAATTGCTTAGAAATTATTAGAATGACATGAGTGATTTTTGGTATGATTTATCTTACTTTCTTACTTGGTCTGTAGTTTTAGATTGTGTTATAGACAATGCTTTAATTTAAGAAAATAAAAAGTAATGCATTCTTAATTTTTGATTTATATACAATATTGACTGTGACTGCCGCCCCTTCCCACCAATCATCATAATCAAAAGGCAGATTGGTTTGGGTGCTCGTAATCCTGAAGTGGAGAGACCTCAATACAAACCACAAAAGCATTTTACACAGGATTTATTTCCGGGGTTCAAAATACTTTGGTAAAGCTTTATTATAAATAGTGACATGTTATTTTAAGTTGCATTTTCTAATGGAATTTTAGTCAGTTCTTTTCATTTTACTTCTTACAAAGTATTACATGCTGCATATTTAATATGAAGATTATAATATAATGTTTTACTTAACATCCTTCAAGGACTGGGAAGCAAGGGCAAGGTCTCTCCTCTCTCTCTGTCACACACACACACACACACACACACACACGAGGATGTGTGGGGGGTATTTTAACTCTTCTAGGATCCTATTTGAGACTTCAGTAGCAGCACTTCATCAATATATAGTTCCTTCTGTGTACCCAGTCTAGGAAAGATCCTGAATGCTCAGGAAGTAAAAATTTACCTAGGTGAGAGGTAAAGTGTCAAGAATAGAAAAGAGGCAAATGAAGAGCATCAAAGTTTAATTTTCTATTGACCTGAGGGTCAAAAGAATTTGAGATATATATCATTCATGTGATCTTGAAAAATGCTATTACATTAAAAAAGGGAATAGACAGTGATATGTGGGAGATAATCAATATATTGAAAATAGTAACCAAAAACATAAGAAAAAACTTTAAAATCAGTGACAAGAGGGAGAGGAGAGAGTAAATTAAAAAGTTGTCAGAAAGAAAAAAAAACAGCAATTGAAAGAGATAAAAAATAAACATATATAGAAGAATCAAGTAAAAATCTAGTTTTCCTGTACACTAAAATTTGATGATTCATTCCTCAGCATATGAAAATAATATATATAAAATGAGAGAAATTAAGCTTTTTTCATATTTTATAGTTTCAAGATCACTAATTTGAAAGAAAATGTGATTATGAAGTATTTTATAGTATTAAATGCCAAAAATTAATGTAATTGCATGTGTATATGTGCATGTTCATAAAGCTTCCCATTTGCTCTTAGCAATATTGTTAAATCCTTTTTTTTTCTTTTTTTTTTAGAATCTAAGTGAGAAAACTGTACTCCTGAATAAAAGAAACAACTATTAAGCATCACACAAAGATCCTTGAGATCCAATTGTCACATGAATCTCTTTGCTCGGGAATTCATTAGATGGAGTCCCTGCCAAGGCTGTTGAAAACTTGAAATGCCTGTTTTACAAATTCAATAGTTTATGTTATCTTTCCCTACTTCTGTTTGTTGACTGGAGTTCAATACTTCCATTCATCCCAATTTATTACACGGGATTTAACCAGCCACAGCAAAGAGCTGATAGGATCTCTGACAGTGGAGTCAGTTACTCTCCTGTGATAAAGAGCCTCGTTGATTGATGCTCTTTTGTTTTTTCATTTAGCAATCTTTCTGTCTCCCCAAATGTATTCTCTACCACAAGGACTGCCACAGATTCTAGGTTTTCCAAGCAATCTATCTTTCACTTGACACAGACCTTTGCTTTGTTCCTTACAGGACAGATTTCTAAGTTTCTTTTTCTTGTTCCCTTCTAAGCGATAAGCACAGGGACAGAGGACATTCATTTCAGTCAACTAAATTTGTAAAGATGTTTGTGCACTTCAGATTTTTTTTAAATGCAATATATTTTTTAAGTTGGATTCCTTTTTGCTTTTCTCCCAGCACAATTACTCTCTTTTTTTTCCCCTTGCAATGGAAGCCCTGACCTTGATGGATCAAGGACTTACAGAAGCAAGGTCTGCAAGTGTCTACAGTAGGAGCAACAGCTTCCTTATTAGATCCTTTTTTTTTTTTAATTAGATGGGTTTTATTTGCATTATTTTGTTGTTGTTTTCCTTCCAGGCCTTTGAACCATATGGAGGAAGTCATTAATGGCAACTCAGTAATGAGAATGTTTGCTCTCTCCCACTCAGAGCCAGAAAACCTTCCTGTGTGGCTTGAGGAGACAGATTTCCAGCTGATCCATCAATATCAGGTGAATACTGGCATGGTGAATGTTCGGTGTACATATTAAGCTTTACTGAGATTTGCTAGTTAAATTGAAGTAGGCAGTTTGGTGCAACAACCACTTATGGTACACAGTGTTCTTCACTAAATGCATCATCATTTTATTGTGAAAGATGCTTAGAGAAGGTAATGTTCTTTCTCAAAGAAGAAAACATTTGCTACTGCTGGGAAGAACTAGACATGCAAAACTACAGGGAATGCATTTTACAATCTTCCTGCTGGAGAAGCCCCATATTCAAATGTTAGTTACAGTAGCTCTTATATAATTTATTGCATGATTTCACAGCACTTGTAAAACCAAATATTTGTTATATATTCATAACATATGGTAGGGGCCAGTTTATTTCAGCACTTGTACATGCTCACATTTTGTCAGCATTCATAATATCTGTAGTACAAAACAGAATGTTATAAGATACCTTTTTCCTATAAAGGATCTGATGATTAAAGCCACTGTATTTTTAAAAACAGATTTGCAGACAAGTTTTCTTCATCCTCTGTAATCTAACATTATTTGTATTTAAATCATTGCCCTTTGTGTCGTTAAAGTAAGTCACACTTTCCTTGTTCCACTTCAGAATATTTTAGAGACATCTACTGGAAAAGAGCATTATTGCAAATTTTATAAAACAGGTTTAAGTGTATGTTACTGCTGACTTTTTGAAAAGTGTCTTGAATACCATATCACAAAATTAGGTCCTTTCTAAAGGCAAAACCCTTGTGCAAACTGTCTTTGATGACTCATTCCTCATTATGTACAAATATATATATTTGAAATGAGAAAATGACATAACAAATGTAAAACATATCAGAATTATTACTTTAATGTTGGACTTAAACTCCTTTTTTTCCCCATATAAGGTTCTATTCATTTAGATTTTTAAAATTGGTTTCCTTTTGATAGTATGATGAATATTTTTACAAGGTGATCTAGAACTGTGGCTACCAGTATTTTGATTATCTGAGTTGCAGCTGAAGTACATGTGTAGCAGATTAGCATATTGTGGAATAAAGAGAGAATCACCCATGAATTCTGAGTCACCACATCTCTTTCTAACAGTTTCACAATGGATTTACATCCCCAAAGAAATAGAAAGAAGGGTATAAAAGAAAGAAATGGAAAGAAGGGTACAAAAGTGGAGGAGAAGAATAAAAAAGAGTACAGTTGCAAATAGCTCCAATTTATTCCTGAACTGGTGATATTTCTTGCATATTTACAAGATCTTCCTACTACAATTTGGTTAGCTATTAGAAGGGAAAATGTGCAAACAGCCCCCCAGGAGAGAAATAATGAAGGTTCAAGGGACAAAGGGACACAGCAGTTCCTAATACAACCAGTGCATCAATTGCACTAATAGAAAATTCAGTCATTGAAAATACAACTGCACTAAAAGTGAAAAGTAGAATGGTCAAAGTATAGTAGGTAGCAACAGGGGGTTCTTTTGGAATCAAAGCTATATTAGAATTGGTTGTATGACAACATGACACAATATGCACATCTGCCATTGGAACATTATTCCCATTGTAGATTTCCTTAGAAAAGAGGCCTTTCAATAACAGCTTAATCAATCAGCAGATACCTGAATTATGAGTGGTTCCAATCACACTGTTATGACAGAAGGTCGTAATCGGAACTGTTCTGGGACATTTTTTGTCACTGGAAATCAATACAATGATTTGTAAATCTAGTATAAAACCTATCCACAGGTTACTTCCAATTAGGATATAAGGTGCCATTAGACAATCCCTAGACTACTTGAATTCATAAATATTTCGTATCATACTTTGAAAAATGAGAATGGCAGGACACAGTCTATATTTGAAGCTGTCGACTAGTCTTTGTTTCTTGTGTCTATATTTACAGGGATATTCTGGTGTTTTTTTCTTCCTACATGTGTGTAGTTCACCATAGTGATAAAGAATTGATTCCTAAGTATAAAAGGTTGAAACACGGAGCAACAACAATTCTCATCAACTAGAGTCCATGACATTGTTTCATCTGTAGACTTTTTCCCTTCCATGTGTCTACCAATAGTATATGTAATAACATCCTAAATTTCTAGAAATGTGCTCTGCAAACAAACACTCGAATCACCAAGAAATAATGATGGAATTAATAATCTCATGATATCCTTCCTTGTAGAAGAAAATAAATACAGATTTCAGAAACAGAATTCTAAATACTATTCAGAACTTTTAACCATTCACCAACTCTAGACACAAATATGTTTTACCATTGTGAGTATATTCATGTACTTCATGGAAATCAGAAATCAGGGCCTTATTTGGGCCTTTTTAGAATATGCTAAATTCTTTATTTCCAAATATTTTCAGCATAGATTATATTTTATTTAAAAGTTTATTTTGCCTGGTTATAAATGCAGTACATATTCATTCTATAGTCTAAAAAAAATTGAATTTTTATAACATCTTTGAAATTCAGGCCAGATCCAGAATAAATAGCATTATGGTGAAATTTGCCTGCAGATTCTCATTGTATGGGCTAGTAAAACCATAAATAATATCCCTAACTAAAATACAGGATTCCTAGAGCTTTTGTATTATAATTTGCTTTTTCTTAATGTGAGTCATAACGGTTTATCCACACTTATATTAATTTTTAATCACAGCCTCTTACACTGTTGATTGAATTCCCCACCACTGCTAATGGCCTTTCTTGTAATATTCATTCACTTAAAATATGTATGCTGATGCCATATTTTATTTTTCAAAGGAAGCCTGTTTAAAGCCAAAAGCGAAATAATAGTCACATGGATATTAGGCCACAGCGGGTTACCATGTGTTTGATCAGCCTTGCCACCAGAAAGTCCTTAAAACCTCGGTTGAAAAAAAAATAGCTCCATTAGAATTTTGAAAAAGAGAGAATTATTCATGACATACTTTGTATGTCCTTTAATACTAAATTTCATTCATATGCACATTATTTCAAATAACTGAACTGGAACCAAATTAGAGAGTAGTCTTATTTTTATATTGAGTCACTTCTAATAACACTTTATTTAAAAATTGAAAATTAGCATTCCTGATATGTTAATAAGGCATGCCTCTATAGCTTGTTGTTAAGAATAAGTAAGATCTTTCATCAGATTTCCATTTGCTCGTCATATAAATCCAACATAAAAATGGGGGGAGAAATTAGAGAATAGCTTATGAGACTTCAGAGTGTTATAAAAGCTACCAAGTTAGAAAGCTTAGAACGTTAACAGTCCTAGGAATTTGGCTACATGTTAATTTACCTTGGTTCAAAGGGGGAAATGTTATTCTTTTCTTCAATAGAATCAGTTTCTTATTGTTCAGAACTGTGATTACTAATATTAGAGTATACCTCTTAGCTGACATTTCGGCCCACTGTATCCAGGACAACACCTCCAATCCAACGAGGTGACAATTTTATGTTGCATCCTGTAGATAGGAGTGGATATCTTCTGAGATCTAGAGAGTTGAGCAGTTGGGGGGAAATCAATTATTTGTTTCACATTAAATTATCAGTTGGAATAATAAATGTAAAGTTTTTGGGGAAATGCCTACAATATAACAAGCATTTATTTAGTATTAACTGTTATAATCATAATATTCATCATCAATATTATTGCCTAACTTAGGTTTCTTTCAATACATTACAAAAAGCAGTAGTAGTTATGGTATTTGATATTTTAAATTGATAGCTGTCATTGACTTTCTAAAGATATTATAGCTTTTCTCTTGATAATACTTTTAGCTAAATCAATGTTAAAACATATTTTCATTCCAATTTTAAAGTTATATTGAGATAATTTATTCTACTTCGATTCATATTATTTCCTATATTGTTATAATTAAAAAGATCTATATTTCCTCCAGATCAGTATCAAACAACTTGAAACAACTGGATATTCGTGATCTAACTGAAATTTTGATAACCACTATCATTTTCCCATTGAATTTTTCATCATCGAAGTTTTGAAACTATACTACCTACTATTTTTGTCGTATAGTATTTCTCTGAGAGAGACAGAGAAGGACAAAGAGAGAGAGAAGGGATATAATATGAGGAAATTTTATTTCTAAGATGAAACCATTAAACAGCAGAAGAGAAATAAGAAAACTATAGCAGTTCAACACAACAATCAACATAATTAGTGAATGCCACTAAATTGTGAGCTTCGTGTGTGTAAATGTAAGTCATAAGTACAATTTGGCCATATTAATCTTACCCATGTGGCTTTAATATTTAGTTGCTATTTATCAAATGGGTCTGTAAAATGGGTACATACTATCTTGCTTAATTTTCGTATTAGTTTATGATGAAAGCATTATTATTATCCTGATTTGCTGATGAGGAACCAAAAGAACAGAGAGATGAAATAACTGGCTCAAAGTCCCATATCTAAAAGGGCTAGAGCTGTGATTTTTAGCCCATGTCATGTGGGCTAGCCTTCCATGTTATTATCCTGGAGTTTGCCACGTACAACTATATGGAGACAACAGTCATCCACATGGGTAAACCCATGTGGAACAATAACATTATAATAGACTGGCCTTTAGGGACTTGGGTTTCAGTTTCTGCTATAACATGACAGGTAACCGAGTATGTCTGAGGCTATTTGTCAGTTGCAAAATGAGCTACAAGATCCTTTCCATTTGTGAAAGCATGCTAATCATTTACCCTCATTTATTTCACTAAATCTTTCTGTCTAGTGAAATATCATCTGCAATTCCATACTTAAAGCTAAGTAGGAAGTAAAGCAATTTGGAAAGGGACTCTATATAGAGTTTGTAAGGATAAGCTCGAGCAGTTAGTTGAACTATTGTTGGGGTCAATATTCCTGCTTTGGCAAATTGAGTATCTGTTGCATGTAGCTCAGACATAATAAAAGAAAAAGTAGCAATTATGACATAAGTATTAAAATAGCGAATGAATGGACCCACTCAGAAGGCATAAAAAAGATAAAATTTGAGAATAAAGATAAATATTTCTGGTTTGTTTGAAGAAAAGAAAAAAAATAAATAAAAAGAGCTCACCTTGAATCCAGAAGGGCAGTATGCTAGGGACTACTGTGGTCAAGTTTTCATTACTAAAGAATTAGCAATGCATTCTTTGTGCCTCATATTGGCAAGGAAATTGTCACAAAGGGAGTAAGGGCTGAAAATAGAAATAGAGTTCAGCTCTCCCAAATCCCTAAGATGTGCTTAGCTCTCTGGACCATGAACCTTAGCTATTCCTCAAGGGACTAAGAAGCACCTTGATTTTATGTATCCTTATTGTGCGCTGTTCCAGATTGCCATGTGTCAGATTCATTGCCTGAGTTATTTGTATGACAATTTGCATAACATTAGCCATCATGGTCTGAATAACAATTTGAGTTTTTATTGCAGGCTCTTTGGAAACATCCCTAGCTGAGCTACTGTGACTACATGAATGCAGAGAATTTATCAATTACTCAGCCCCATCTTTTAGGACAACAGCATAGATTTTTTTATTTTTAATGATGATCAAGTGACATGGCTAATTACAATAGATACAAGAAGAAAAGCTTCACTTAGCTGTTTTACCATGCATAATTGTAACTAGAAGCTCTTCTAATTTTAGAATATGAACCAAGTTATAAACTTGTCTCTGACCTAGCATGAAGAGAAAATAATAAATCTTCAAAATTGTGCATGAAATTCATAAGCATTTTAAAGGACAGGATTGTTTACCTGATATAGAGTAAAAGTAATAGTGATAGTAAAAATAGAAATAAGCATGAGAATTAACATTTATTGAATGCTCACAAGGCACAAGGCACTAGGCTAAATATATTATTGCATGATCTCAAATGATTCTAAAAATGACCATATGAGGCAAATATTATTAGTGTCTTCATTTTCACTTACTGAAGCATAATGTGACGACCATCCCCTGACCCTACTATGTATTATGTACCTTGGATGACTAACATTATATATTCCCAGCTACAATTTATTATGGTGCAAAAACAGTGGCTATTTTCAAGAAATATTACATACCTCTGAGGACAGGATCCACCGGTCCAGCCACAAGGTCCTCTCCCACCTGGGACATAAGTGACCTGGTTGTCCAATATCACTGTGGGAGACAACCTAGTGTGTACATAAGCACACCAATTCCTAAGGAAGATCATAATTGTTAGGGAAAAAAAACTGTTGTCAAAAATAATTCTTTTCATCAAAATTATTTTCACAGACAAACATCTATTTTTGCCATACTGTAGATCAGAAACTTTGTAAGATTGCTATTTAGCTTTAAAATATTTAAATATAAGAGAAAATAACTTATTACTGCATTGCTGTACTCAGGAATTATAAGGAAACACTAACAAGATCAAAATAAAGAAAAGAATAAATCAAAGCTAAAATGAGAAACCTGCAGAGTATAGCTATAAGATAAATCCAAATGCAAGAATGCTCTTGTAGCAAGTATTAATATTAGTACTGAGATAAAAAATACTCAGATCTAGGTCCATTACTTTAAAATATGTGCAGTAAAGCGTAAGTAAATAAGTAAATAGATGGTTTAAAAACCAAAAAGGAGGAGAAAGAACTGTTATTAGCTGCAGTGGATATGATTGTAACCGAACAAAATACAAAATGGTCTAGATGCAGATTATTATAATTAAAAAGAGAATTCAGCAATGTAATTAAATATAAATGTTTATGAGTTAATGCAAGATTAATTTATATTAATTCAATCACAAAGTTAAGATCAGTTACATTTCTCTGTACCAACAACAAATTCAAAAAGACACTATTAACAATAGCAAAAAATAACAAGAATAATGTACCTAAGAATAAATTCAGCAAAAGAAGTGTTAGATTTAATACGTAAAAATTTTAAACTTTATTGAAAAACTTTAAAGAAAAAGCCAATGGATCATGTTAATTAATGGGAAACCCAATGCAAATATGTCAATTTTCCTCAAATTAATCTTCAAATTCTATGCATTTTCACAACAAATCTCAGCTTGAGATAAGGAGTTAAATGAGCTTATTCTATAATTTTTCATATAAAAAACTAAAAACATAAATTTCAGAGAATTTCGTCCCTGGATATATAAACTATCAGATTTACCTCTTTATGGAAAAAATTATAAATCTGGACAAGATGTATAAAGCAACAGTTTTCAGATGTTGGGCAGTAGACAATGCAGTGATATGATTCTTGAGGGAAAATATGTGATGTTAGCTCCACATTCAATCTAGTTTTGTGCCTGGGAAAAATTTTCAAACTGCATCACAGAAGGATGGATTCCAGAAAAGACACCAAGTAAAGAAAATAGAGATCTGAGTTTGGGGATACTAGGGTGGTTAAAAAGTGTGGCAAAGATTAATAAAATGAGGGGGCCAGAGAGAAATATCATTTTAAAAGTCAATATAGGGGTGCCCTTGAATCTTGGACTGAATACTATTTTGTGCTTGCAAACAACAAAATCCAGACACTGATAACATAGCATCCACAGTGCCCAGCATGAAAAGCAAACAAAATGAAATATGAGAAAAAGCAGCAAAATAGGACCAGTATATGGAGTAAAAATCCAGTAAATAGAAAAAAAAAAAAAAAAAAGGGTGACATAGATGTTGGAATTAGCAACCCATGACTTTAAAACAATTAACCATTAAATAGAATGAGAAATATATAACATATGAATTAAAAATGGACTGGATGTGCTTAACTGAAGTCTGGACACTTTGGAAAGTAAGACCAATAATCTCGAAGACAAGGAATAGAAACCGGCCAAACTGAAGTACAGAGAAAAAATTCAAAAACATAAATGAGCAAAACTGAAGTGGTTCTAAGATCGGGCAGAATAAACATGTGAAGAAAAAAAAGGAAAGTTTTCTAAATGTGTTTTTTTAATAAAAAAAAAAAAAATCAACTCTCATATCTAAGAAGCTCAATGAATTCCAGGAGGATAAACACATAGTAAAACCCTGCTTAAGTACATCATACACAAATTCCAGAAAACAACACATAAAAAGAAAAAAAAAGATATGTTAATTGCTTGATTTAATCATTCCACATTGTCATTCATCTACGGCAGATAAATTGAGCTCCATAGAACTTATTGTGTTCTTTTGAATGCGATGTTTAAAATTTCAGGCCCCTCAAAGAAGTAAGAAAACACACTGGCACATGTTGTTAAATCACTGGTAACAACTGAGGCAAAAATAATGTAAAACAAAGAACTGGAAAAAGTAAGAAATAAAAATAAAACAATTTGAAATTGAGATGACCACAATAAAGGGATCTTTAAAAAATTAACTAGATTCCTCATGCAAATGCAATGAAGATCCTAATTACTGAGACTGACTAACTTCAACAGAAGCACAATTAAATTGTCACATGAACATTCTCTGAATGACTGTGGAGGAGGGAGTGTGGGGCAGAAAAAACACAAGGATCACTGTCACTGCATGCTCAGGGCTTTGAAAAGAAAAAATATATTCATTCTCTGTGAGGCAAAATGATAGTGTCACCTGGCAGAGGCCTTTTCAAATCCTAAATATTAAAACAATCTCATGACTAAAATAGTTGAGGAGGCAAAGAAGCAGATCAGCAGACTGCTCATGGCCCAGCAATCTTTGATCCAGTATAAATTGGAAGAACAATCCACAGCAAAAGAGCCCCTGGTGTGACTTGTAATTAGGTTTACACTACCAATGAAATAAGCTCATTAAGGGATGTTAAAAATGTAAATATAATTTTAAAACCAAATTATCTGAAAATGTAGGTTTAAAAACAGAAAATGAAGCATGGCAAAAGGGTGATGGGCAGTTTAAAGGAAAATGCAATGAGCCCAGACAAGCATTTTGCTTAAACCTAGTAATCCTTCGTACCTTTCTAGACAGATTATGGTGGACGGTGAGCAGTTACTTTGAAGTATTTAGTTTTCCAGGGGGTCATAACCCTCCATCCAGCAGACCACATTTGGGATTCTCTTTCAGGGTAATAACTCTGTTGCTTTTGTGCAGCAACATGTACTGAAAAAACGCTTGTATTGATTCTTTGGATTTTTCAAGTTAATAGGTAAAAGGTTTGTTCTAGGGAAAAGCAGACATCTTTGGTTATGAGCAAAGGCCTAGCTTGTTGAACATATAAAATAGAGAGGGGAAAGGATTCTATTATGATTCATAAAACTCAAAGACTTGTAGATAATGAACTAAGAGAAGGCATCATAAATAGTTTATTGTATTTTTGATTTTGACATTTTAGAAACTAAATCTTTCAGGAAACTAGTGAAAAGACTAATGTAAAAAACTTCCGTTAATTGACTAAATAATGGCCCAGTCATACCAGTTCTTATCCTGAACTGAGTGAGAGGGGACTGAAGCAAAGAAGATGGCTTTAAATAATGACCACACAGAACATTTTCCCAAGAAATAAAGGGATAATCTAAGAATTAACATTATTCAGTTATACTAGTCCTTAGAACCCAGATGAATAGATTGCTTGTCATCTAATTCAAAAGAAGCTACTTAAACTTTCATATTAATAAACTGTGGCTTTAATAGACAAAATAGTATGAAAATACCAAGTCCTAAGGATGTTCATTAGAAGTCAAGGTAAGCCAATAAAATCACCACCATAAACCAAGCCAATGGTATATAATTTTCTTTGAGAAGCTGGAGAAGATTTTGTGTCTGGGGGAGACTTTATGGATTGAACGACCTTTGCTTCCCATCATCCCCTTGAATATAGAGATTTAAAGGGGAACAAGAGGAAAACAAAATAGGACAAGACAGACATACTGCTTCTGAAAATTAACATTCTCTCAAAGAAATAGGATTATCAGGTGACTCTAGTAATAAGCCCTCACACCTCACTTAATACCCACCCATGCCTTTCTGACTTGAGAAAGTGTAAGATCTCAAATGTCCATTTCTTTACCTTGTACTTAAAGATGACTACAATTTGCAAATGACAACATACGCATACATTAATGAATTCATAAATGCCTCAGGGGAAGAACTAAGTCTCTGGTGGGACTTAATTTAGAGAGAACAATATTAATCCCTCATAAGAGAATAACTTATTCATATTATTCCTAATTTACCTCATGAAAAATACTATTGTCTTAATTATAAGATTATTATTGCATGGAAGTACATCCAAACAAAACTTAACTGTTTGACAATTACTAATGGCAAAATTATGAAATAATAGTGTTGTACATCATTTTACACTAAACTCCGGAAGTCCACAGGGATAAAATCCCCACCCAATTCAATGATAAGTGGGACAAACATATGCTAAATATATAAAAGTCTTGTATTTTTTAATAAGTGTTTACTACTTTTTACAAATCAAACCTGCTCATTTCATTCTCAACTCTGTAAGTCTGACATATGTGGATAATTCCCCCTCTCTCTCTTTTTAAAAAATATCACTTAGTAACAAATAGTTTGTTTAAAGAGGAAAATAGAATTTTAAAGGCAACTATACCTTAACAAACCTATTTTTATTGGTGTTAATAATCAAGGAAAAAATTCAACTGAAGCCTCATTTGGTTTAACAGTTCAATTATTAAGTCCCTGAGGAAAATTATGTGTCCTAAGTCAACAAAAGTAGAACAGATTTTAGATAGCACCACTAGTCAGAGTACGTGCTCTCCCTAGCACACTACCCTAATTTGAGAACATCATTAAAATATCATGTATCACAATAACAGAAAGGTAGAGGCAACTCTAGTGTCCATTGACAAATGAGTGGGAAAAGAAAATCACACACACACACACACATACACTCAAAATGGGGTATTATTCAACCTTTGAAAAGGAAGAACCTTGAAAACACTATGCTAAGTGAAAATAAACAAGACACAAAAGGACAAATATTGTACAGTTTCACTTATATGATGTACTTAAGTGGTTAAATTCATGGAGACAGAAAATAGAACGGTGATTGCCAGGGACGGTGAGGAGGCTGCAATGGGAAGTTATTATTTAATGGGTACAGAGAGATTCAGTCTGGGAAGATGAAAAAGTTCTGGAAATAGATGGTAGTGATGACTGCAAAACAATGTGAACATACTTAAAGCCACAGAATTCTACATTTAAAGACGGATATAAATTTTTAATGTATATTTACCACAATAAAAATAAATACATACTGAAAAAATGCCATACAAAGTGATAAATAATAATTTTGCATATCTCTTGTCAAAATCAGAGAGAGTTGAAGAAGAAAAAGTAAGATATAGCGCAAAGGATGAAAAAATAGGACAAAAGAACAGGAAAGGGGAAAAGAAGGAAGGAGGAGGAAAATGAGGCATTTCTGGCAACATCAGAGCCGTCATCAATACATGCCTTTTTTCACCTCCTAGGTCAGAATTAGAAAGTCATTTCTGATGATGAAGGTCTGCCTGCTGGTAAAGATTTTTATTCTTTTAACTCCACACATAGGGGCGAGTAAAGAAGAGAGTGTATTTCTGTGCCTAGAGTTTTTTGTTTGTTTGTTTGTTTTCCTGAATTAGGCAAGGGTGAGGGGTGGGGGCAGTGGGCACACCTGCATAAGCAAAAGAAAATAAAGAAAAATTTCCCATAACATAGTTGGATGCTGGAGCCAGGCTATCTGCTTTTAGATCTTGACTCCACAATTTATAGCCATGACTTTGTCTGGCAAAGGTGACTTCCTCATCTACAAAGCATCTACAATAATATTATCTACCTCACACGATTGTCGTGAGACTAAATGTTTTAATAAAAGTAAAATATTTGCTGCTATCACTGCTCATAATAATTAAATGATTCAGAGTTAAGTGGGATTTTTTTTTGAAGAGAATATATATATATAATATGGCCTCAATATTTTTTTGCCTCAGATACAAAGAGACACAACTCCTGATTTGCTTCTTTAATGACCTGATAAATTCATCTTAACCATAATTGTTTGTATGTTTCTAGTCAATAATTTCCATAAAGCTAACACAGAAGACCATCATCATCATTTATGGTCAATTCAGATGACGAAGTTTGCCTCTCAGGAAAAAATAATATTGAGAATGTCTCTACAGTCTTAAGAAGTCATGAACATAAATACTTCCAAAGGGTTACAGAATCTGTTTATTAAAATCTTTATTTTTTCTAATCAAGCTAAAAAGAGAAGTTTTTAATCAAATTATTAATTTGAGAGACTGTAATTGGCATGTAGTTCACTAGTCATAAATGAGAAAATAATTCAAGGGAAATATATACAACATGAAAAAAGATAATAAAAATGGGAAGAAATAATTTACACTTAGTGAAAAGATTAATGATATATAACTTATATTTAAACAAAGCAATAGACATTTGATATTTAGCTTCAGCTAACAGTCCAAAAGACAAGTTCATCTCAATACTTATTTCCTTAAGAAAATCACTGTTTTATTTCCTAACAACAAAATAATTTATGTTTGTGGTTCTTTTTTTGTAGTGTACCTTTACATACTTAATTCTTCTACAGAATTTTATATAATGTTCAAACTGAGATAAAAATATCAGTTTTGTAAAAGAATCATATAAATAAATTGATATTTAAAATAATTTTTTGAAAAGCGATTATGCAAAGCTCAGATCATGGGGAATTTCAGATACTTTGATTTATGGTTAGACTTTAAGAAGAAACCCTTTCTTATGTACCAACTTTTGCATTTAAAATATTTTCGTCAGGCATAATTAATTTGCTTTCTGTAGTGGGAACAATGTGGTGAATGTAGTTGAGTTTTCAATGATAGATGACTGTAGAGTGCCTCGCAGCCACAAATTACTGTCTATATACAATACTGTCAGTGTAAAGTTTTAGGAGATCGAGCCGAATATATGCCCATCAAAAGATGTGCATAGAGTTTGCTGCTTGGATCCAACCTATTTTCCAATTTTAAAGTGAAATTTTTCAATTTTTAAAGTGGTACATCGAATTAAATATGTATAACGTATATTTTTTACAAGTAATCATTGTTAAAGTCAACCTTTAATACAACCTTTTTCATAAATTTGTTTTATTTTACCTAATTTTATTTTTTGTTTCCCCCTTCCCCGCATAACTTGAGCATATTCCGGGCATTGTAAACTGTTTCTGTTCCAGTAGGTGTCAGGCTTTCCCAGCGTGCAGACCACAAAGGCAGGCTAACAGATGCCGTGATGCAGAATTCTATGCTTAATCCAGTTCCTGTAAACTGACTTTTTTAGCATTTACCCTCAAATAATCAACTTAAAATTACAGTTTTATATTCAGAAAAGTAGAACGTGTGCGAATACAAAAAGTTCCCACTTAATTATTAGGAATATATAAGCACTCATTAAATTCTAGCATATGAAATGCAATATATATTTATAGTAACGTAGAAACAGCAAAGTAATGAAATAAAGAATGCGATTAATGAGTAAAAACTGATAGAGAATATACTTTATATAGTGTTTATTTCACTGGCGGTAATGTAATAGAGACGTCTATTTCACAAAGATATAAGAAAATACCCTTCAGTATAATGGTTTCTCTTTAGAATTTTACAACATGTAAAAATTACCCATTTTGGATGTTATTAGCCCTAATAATAACTTTGCAAACAACACAGAAATTTAGCTGATCAGATAATTCACTTCTAAAACCTGTTCATAATTCACACAAAATGAGCAGAAAGCATGTCTATTATGATAGACAGTAGAATTAATTTAATGGTTAATTTTTGTAATTTTAAAATAATTTTCAAATTTGTCATTAAACTCAGAAAAAAAAAACCTCCTGTTTTTTTCTGCATATTCAAATTTTACCTTCCTCTGACCCTTCTCATTAATATGTTAACATATGTATGACCCTCTGTATATAAAATAAAATATAATAAGAAACAAACACACACAAAAAATAACTGTTTGGACCAGCCTTGGCTTCTGACCACTTTCTCCTTTTCTTTTTTTTTTTTTTTCCATAAAATCCCTCCTTAATTGAGTTGGCTTTAATGGCTCTTTTTTGCCTTCCTTCATACCTCAATTTTCTCAGGCCAGAGCACGGTGCTCACTCAACTACTTATCAGTTCCATGTCACTGAAATACTGACTATCTTTCAGTCCTCATTTTGTCTTTTTCAGCAGCATTTCACACTGTTGATCACTTACCTCCTTCTTAAAATATTTTCTCCCTTTGCTCTATGACACCACACTTTTATAGTTTCCTTCCTAACTTCTCTGGTCACCCCATTTAAGGCTGTATTGCAGGCATCCACCACTATCAGTTAATCAAATATTAGAGATTCTCTGTTCATAATTCTAGGTCCTTCTTTCTTTCAGTATCATCCACATTCATGACTTAATACATTTCTATACACCAATGCTTTGCCAAATTTATATCTCTAGCCTTGATCTCCCCTCTGGATGCCAAACTCATCTAATAATCCATGATTTTACAGAGTTTTATTGAGCTGTTTCTATGTGCCTGGCACTGTTCTAGGCAGCAAATAGAGTAGTAATAAGACAGGCAAGGTCCCTGTTTTCACTGGATGTATTGCAGAAATACATAAAATACACTGTCGTCTATGTAAATAGAATAATCTCAAATAATTCCTACAAAGAAAAAATAAGGGTGACAAAATAAGGAATGCCAAGTGAGAGGATAGTTAACTTTACATTGGGTCAGAGAAGGTCCTTTTGAGGAGGTGACATTAAAGCTGGAGGTGCAAGTGGAACAGGAGTCCTTCATTATAAAAGGTGCAGAAAGAGCATTCCAGCAAGAGCAAAAAAAGTTTCCTTTGAGATTTATATTAACTTGACATGTTCAATAAACAGAAAGGAAGCCAGCGTGGCTGGAGGAAATGAAGTGAGCTTCGAGTGTGACAATGAATGAAAGACCAAATTTCACAGATTTTAAGACACATGTTTTTGAAATCAAGAATGTGTTTTGAAATCAATGGCATTTTTCAGTCACAAGTGGTCAGATAGCAGTTGTTGCTATTGCCTTAGAAATACTTTACCAGTTTCATTTACATTTTCTTCTTAAGTTTGCAAAAGTGATACGTGACCAAAATCTCAAAGTCTGAAAGACAAATCTAAAAATTCAAAGTAAGCAAGTATGATGTCACACTTTTCTTTCTGATTAGTACCTAAAATAATGTGTCACTTACAATAATGAAGTCTTACATCCAGTGAAATGCATTAATCTGACTTAAATGTTCAAAAGATCCCTCCCTTGTGTGGATCATGGATTATGGTAAACAAGGGCAGAAAGAAGTGGACCAGTTAGAACACTAGTGGTGAATAATGGCAACTAGAAGATGGAGAGAAGCTAAGGTATTTGGGATATATTAGAGGTGTAACAAGACTTTTTGATAGATTAGATAAAAATCAGGAGGGAGAGAAAAATTCCAAAGATCTATCCAAGGTTTCTAGTTACGGAACTAGCCATTCACTGATTTGGTAAAAATTAAGATACATGTGTACAGGGGTTGGGAATTGTGGGAAAAGTAGGCAGTTGAATTGTATCGTTACCTCATTTCAACTATTATCGTCTCAGGCAAGGTTTACTGACCCCATTCACAATGGGTAGACCATTCCCCTGTTATATACTACAATTTCTTAAGCTTCATCCAGAATCAGCATTTGTGATTCACTGTTATTCCTCCTCTCACCTCTGCCACTGGGCTGTTGGTTCCATAAGGCAGGACATGTAGGAGTTCTTGTTCATTGTTTTACTCCCAGCACAAGCACAGTGCTGGGGACAGGTAAGGTGTTCAGCAAATATTTGCTCAACATATAAATACACTAATCCTAATTTCTTATTTCCATCCTTCCTATTTCAAAGTGCTTGGTCATTGACTAATACCCACTCTGCCAGACAGGAAACCACAGGGCTATTGTAGCCAGGAGTTCCTGCAATGCTAAAAAAAAAAAAAAAAAAAGAGGTACAAGATGAAACAAAAATATGCCTGAATAATCCCGAATAATCTAGAAAAGAACCTGTAATAAACACAAATATTCCTTTTACTAAGAATTATTATAAAATTCCAAGAATGGTAGAAAAAAAATATGAGTTTATTCTAAATCAACTGGGATTTTTTCATAAACAAATGCAAATATTTACTTGGGAAGCTTTCTTCTTTATATTCACATATTGATGCTCATATTTCACATTCAGTATGATTAAATATTGATTGTGTACCTGCTATAAACCAGAGACTTTGCTAGCTCTGAAAATAAATCCCTATATGCAAAGACACTACAAATTCATTATGACTATTATGCAGTGTTGTAAGTGCAGTGAGTAGGGGAATTCAAAGAGACCTGTAGTAGCATTTAGAAAGGCCACCTAACTTCACCTGAGAAGGCTTCCTGCAGTTATTATTAGGTGTGAAAAGAGACAATGATGGCAAAAGAGAACCATTGTTAGTCAGAGGGGCAGACAGGGAAAAAACGTGGGTTTAACAAACAGCATATATTGGACCAGAGAACTACTTATTTGAATAGGAAGGAAGTGGCGGAAGATGAGGTTGGGGAGGTAGGCAGGAGGCAGATCTAGGATGGCATCATGTGACTAACTGGGTGACAAATCTAAGTTGTATTCTGGAGGCAACCAATAGCCTATGAAGCCTCACGAGCTGGGAAGTGAACTGGTCATGCTTATCCTCCCACTTGTGATAAGAGACTGTACCTGCCAAGGGAGTGTAATGTAGGAGCTGACAGCAATGACTCTAAAGCCAGCCAGCTTGGATTTGAATCTTTGCCCCGAGATTTGTTAGCTAAATGACCTTAGGTAAGCTACTTAATCCCTCTGTAAAGAAATAATGATAGAATCTTCCTCATCTTTATGGAGTTATAGCAATGATTAAATGAGTGAATATATTCACTCACAATAGTAGAGTACTAGGAGCAGATGCCATGTAAATGTTTGCTACTATTATTATTATTATTTGCCAATCAAATGAAAATTTGAAAGACTTCTTTTGACCTTATCAAGGGTTTGCATCCTAGGTCCATAAGTGAAGGACCTTGGTTTTCTCAAATGCCACTGTCATTTGCATGGCTTAATGAGTAAGGAATCTTGGTAATGGAAAGGATTACTAAAAGAAAACCTCAAGCTCTCCAGGACCTCAAACGACAGAATCCCTACATGGAGTTGGTACTTTTCTATAGAAAGAATTTAATAATTTTTTTTGGAAAATTCATAGGATAAAGTTCTGTTCAGCAAGTTATACCTTTAATATTGTTTTCTCATAGAGCATATTAAAATTTTTTTGAAGTCTGATAGGTATATTAGTGTTTACTTTTTATAGGGAATATTCCTTAGAGGCAGGAATTATTGTTATTTTTTAAATTCTGTGTGTCCCAAAACCTAGCACAGTGCTGGCACATGATGGGCAAATTATAAATAATCATCAAATAAACAAGCGTTCCCAACCTTTGAAAGCAAGGACCTTGGATAAAACAACTAGTATTTATTTAAAAACTAGTATTGATCAAACTATTAGTTATTAGTTCTAATTATCACAGAGCTGTATGCCACTTTCTATATGGTATATAACATTTAAATGCTATTTTAACTTGAATTGTCTCTTTGTTCTGTTTATTATACTTCCCTTTCTATTAAAAATTTCTGGCTGAGTGCGGTGGCTCACGCCTCTAATCCCAGCACTTTGGGAGGCTGAGGCGGGTGGATCAAAAGGTCAAGAGATCAAGACCATCCTGGCCAACATGGTGAAACCCCATCTCTACTAAAAATACAAAAATTAGCCTGGCGTGGTGGTGCGCCACCTGTAGTCCCAGCTACTCAGAAGGCTGAGGCAGGAGAATCACTTGAACCTGGGAGTCGAAGGTTGCAGTGAGCCAAGCTGTGCCACTGCACTCCAGCCTGGCAACAGAGCAAGACTCCGTTTCAAAAAAAAAAAAAAAAAAAAAAAAAATTATTAGCTATAGCATCTCTGAAAAGCTCACAATCGTTTCCCATGAATGTCCAAGAGTTTTATTGTAATTAATTTTTAAAAATTTAATTACAGCCTCTAATAAAATATGATTAACAGAGATGATGCACTCAAGTGATTTAGAAAAAGCTCTCGATAAATGACATTTCTGATTATTATTTAATAGACAAAATCCTCTTGTCCCCCAAAACGAGAAAGATTAATACATGTCCGTTAAATGTTTTTTAATGGCAAATCTACTTGTCCCAAAATGAACATTTTGTAATCTGTACTATTTGTTTTACAGTAAGCTGGCATTGTTCCAAAGTCCACTATGTGAATACTTTTTTAGTTACAATCAGATTTACTTACATATTTAAAAAAATTCTGTAACTTTTGAAATATATTGAAAAATAGACTTGAATAATAAATAATACAGAAATAAGTAAATTAATCAGCTTGTATTCTTACCAGTGTCTCTCTTCTTCTCACCTTTATATCAGCAACAGCTTTAACCAAATGCCTTTCACATAGCAGGTGTGTCAACTTCTATTTTTAACTTTTATTTTATTTTATTATTAGTAAGATGTTTAACCCCATTTTGCTCCCAAGACATGTCTGGTGTCTTGACTTTGTTTTATTACATGTAAAAACTATTTGTAAGTTTAGTTTTATAACACTAAACTTCTAGTATTCTAAACATACAGATAACTTTGAGCCTTAAATGAATAAAATATTGACCCAGATATTTTTTCTTTGTTTATTTTGATTTGACTATCACTTCTTTTGAAAACCCTCTTTAACAATGCTCCTTTAAATTTGTTTTATTTTATTTCAACCTTTCAAATTGCTCTAACTTTAAATTAAAATTAATCTGAAAAGTAGGTTTTCTGAGTCATCACATTCATGATGGCAACACAACTCAAATAATAACAGTACTATCAAAATTTGAGTTGTTGAGCACCTATTCTGTGAGGATCACGCACCTAAGCACATTTCATTCATTTGGATCTGAACGAGAGCCCTGCAAAGTTTTATTTTTATTGACATTCCTTGTATTAAATCTGTAGTTTCTGTATGAAGAAACCGAGGTTGACAGAGATCAATTGAGTTGCTCAAAATCATGGAACTAGACCATACTGAAGCCAGGATTGCACCTCTGGTGTGCTTGGTTCAATCTTTAACAACTGTTACTTTTTATAATACTGCTATTCCAATTTTCAAATCTGTTCATGCCCCAATTTTATTTATTTATTTATTTTTCTCCTTCATATTGTGGGTATGGTTGGGAACACAATCAACATATCCTTGAGTTGAATTAAACTAACAGCCACCGTGGTGCTACTTTGCTTGGCAATGACTATTCTAAAGTAAAACCACTTCTATAAGTGAATAGAAAAGTGAATGATTATTTTAGTTAAAACAAAATTGTTGCATTTTATTTGTTTATTTTTCCCTATTAGGTAAACTAACAATAAATAACTTTATCTAACTGAAATGGCGAAATTATAAATATGATCCAATTTCACCCTGAATTTGAAATAGTTTTCTAGGAGTGAGGTAAATTTCACTCGCAATCTTCTAGACCTGCTAGACAGAGAAAGAACAAAAAGAAAAGAAGATTCCTTACTTTCCTCTAGTTGTTTCGAAACTTGATTTTCGGTAGTCAGTTCTTTGGCTGGGACTGCTGTCACCCCGGCTGAGGTATGTTTCCCGTGGGGCTCGATTTCCGACGCCTCCAATGCCTCCAACACCTCCAACTGCGTTTAGAGAAGTTACTTGTTCATTTGACTTTCTGGCAAAGCTCTGAAGAAATTTCAGTGTGGAATTGGAAAGGACCACTGGTTCTGCTCCAGGATTGAACTCGATGTTAGCTTTGGTTGGGAGGGTAAGATTCTGCAACTTGACCACTCCTGCTCTCTCTGTGGATGTGGGAGTTTGGTTTCTCACACCCTCAGCAGGTGCACTTGTCTCTGAGGGAGGCAGTGTTGATTTAAGAAGACTCTCTTCAGAAGTTCTTGCCTCTGGAGCTGTAGCTATCTCCTCCGCTGACATGACCCAAGTGGTTGGCAGTATTTGCAAACTTTGTATTTTATTTGGAGGAACTGAAGCAGAAGTCATAGTCTTCTGAGAGTTCCCATCCTCAGGTATAGTCCAAGAATGCTTACTGTTGTTAAGGCCAATGCCCCCACTCCATAAACTAGAAAGCAGGACAAATAATCTTGCCCCCTTCATCTCAGTAGTTTGAAGCAAGGTAGCTCATGTGAAATTTGGGGACAAAATGTGTGTGGCCTTTTTGATAGCTGCTTCCACACTGAATCTGCTAAGACCAAGCTTTGCCAATTTGAGATGTGTAGAGGAAACAGGTTTCTGTGTTTTGTAGTGTGCTCAGGAAGTTCGATTTCCTGTTTCTGTAGGGTTTTTGTGATCTGTGACCTCTAGTGGGATGGCTCTATGGAAGTGCTGAAGGGTCTCTGACAAAGCTGAGGGTAAATGGGAAAACACAGGCAATTATTATCAGGAAAACCCATGAGAAAAATATGAAGTAACTTTCTTTTCCTGAGCACACCCATGTTTCACGCTTCACTGCTTTCAAAGAGAAATTTCAGGTTCACCATAGATAGTGTAAAGTTTTGTTGATATGGGCTGAACACAGGAGTTTTAACATTTTGTTCTACTGCATAAAGACACGGAGAAAAGTTTTTATGATACTTCTTATCTGCTATGCTCTATCCAGAGACCTGCATTTTGTTCAAGTGCATATCCACATGCGTACACATAATCAAAAGGTTGTTTACAGTGTCTTTATCCTTTCATATGGTACATATACCCTGAATTATTATATATATATATATCTTTCTGTTTCTATAAATACACTTCAGCTGTATCATTACTTAATCTCAATGATTGTAAGTAATAACAGAAAAAGAAAGTATAAGTAATTGAGTTAGACAGGTATAACAGGAACTCACTTTAAATTTTGCTCCTGGGACTTCTACCAGAGATACCCGCTAATGGAATAAATAATCAGAATTTTACTTCCTTTATTTTCCAATCCTGAATGTCTGGTGGATGTGGGTAATCAATATTTTACTAGTAAGGGATAGATGAAGAAAAAGTGGAGTCACGTAAAAATAAATTAAAATAGGATCATATAGAATGCTTTTATACTTTTACTGTAGGACAAAATTATACCAGTTGTAGGTAGCAGAGAACCAGCTATATCAAAGAGTTTTCTATGGGTTCTTTTCTGGTAGAGATGTTTCATGAGATTTATGATTTAAATTCTCCAGCAAATCTCTGATCCTCAGACTTCAATTAACCTTTCGTCTATACAATTTCATAACAGCCTGTTTAAATAGATATGTAAACTAAGTTATAATAGTTCATTCATTCATTCACTCATACATTTATTTATGCCTTTACACATTCAGTAGTTGCATAACCCCTCGTTCTGTGCAAAGTACTCTCTTATATGCTAGGATTATAAAGGAAAGCAAAAATATTCTTTGCTGTCAATTTGCTAATTGTCTGTTATGTTATTTGAAAGCTAAATCCATGTGTAACCAATCTTCCTGTCAACTTCTGTCCCAGGCATTATGCTGTTGCTAAATATTCAGTCATTGATTATTAAACTATTATTAGATTTTATTTTTTTGTTATTAGATTATTAAGTTCCTTCTTTCAAAATTAGAGAACTGGAAATCTAATTCCTGTTTGGTTATGTTTTATTGTAGATATTTTCTCTAATCCTTATTCCTGGACACAGTGCACCAGATTTGAAATAAGGCCTAATTCTTCCCTGGGCTACTAACTACTTGGGCTTAATATTTTTCTTCCCTCAATCTTTGCCATTTATTTCCATAAGTGTATTGTTGACCTTCCAGAGAGTATATAATATGGAGTTATTTAAACTAAGACAATCATCAGCAACCCCAATTGACTTTGATATGGAGTAAAAAGCATCCATTTCTCAGATATACCACAGAAAAATCCACAAGCCTTACCTTAGTAAAGGAGCAAAAAGGTCCAGGACAGACAATCCAGGAAATGAGTAGTTAATAAAAAGAGCAATGAAACTGCACAACTGTCACAATACAAACATGGTTTTCAGTACAAAGAAAAAGGCTTTACAGTGTCTTTATCTGGAAAAGACAGAAGGAAATAGCTTTGGCTTATAGAAGAGAAGTAATTTTGTAAAATTTAGGAAAAATATTCCTATTTATATTCAATTTTATACCAATTTTCCCAGATTTAGTAAAAATAGATGAATGGACTGTCTTGAAGATTTATAAAACTGCCAGAATAATGACATTCACTGATTTTTTTTTTTCTTCTACAGTTTGAAAGACTGTTCAAACCTGGTTTGGCAAGTGAACTTTAGTGATAAAAGGTCACCCACTGGTTCTATAACTGATAACAAATAGTTATCCAATGATAATAAAAGCTGAACAAAGCTAAGCAATTCATTTCACCTCTTATAAGGTATTGACCAATAATGACTTTTGCTTACCCCCATCCTAGCTTACAAGTGACCCTGCAATCCAAAGGCTAAAGGTTCTGTATCTCACTATTGATCTACAAGGCCATCTTGTGCTTTAACTCCCCAGAGAATCCCAAGCTCATTTAGTGATATTGGGTGTATGGATCAGCCCTTAATTAGACATATAAAATACTCCAGAAACTGTCAGAGGCCTCATCTCAAATTCTGCTTTCTAAGACTAATTAATATTCATCAAATAACAATTAAGAAAAATAATATTGCTGAGATGACTAAGGAGTACTCAGTTTATTCATTCTTCTAGATACTCTAAACACTATTGTTGGATTAAACTATAACATCATTTTTGTATACCTGGACCCCGTCATTTTGCTCTGCCTCCCATTTCCAACTAGGTTGTTTATATTAAATTATGTTTTACCATCTTGCCATTTGTTCACCATGAATATTTTATAAGATAAAAATCATGAAATTTATTATATTACGTGCTATCAGGAGATTTTTATGTCATTTTTCATTGTATCATAAACACAGGATTCACTATATACTACAAAATGGGTTATCTGTAGGTGATGAGATAATGGGTTTGGTTCTTTTCCCCCTTATAACCCATATGCATTAATTTTCTAACCGCAAGAAAAAC
Organism: Chlorocebus sabaeus; assembly: GCF_047675955.1. Lineage (NCBI taxonomy): Eukaryota > Metazoa > Chordata > Mammalia > Primates > Cercopithecidae > Chlorocebus > Chlorocebus sabaeus. The sequence goes on along the minus strand of NC_132910.1, from coordinate 41,380,473 downwards.
AAACAAACAAACAAACAAAAAGATTATTAAGTTGAAAGAAAATACAAATGTGAGTTAAAAGGGAATCTTAGATTGAGGAGTTCACTGTAGATGGTGCTGTGTATTATTGAAAGCCTTTTTTTTTTTTTTTTTTTTTGAGACAGAGTCTCCCTCTGTTGCCCAGGCTGGAGTGCAGTGGCGCGATCTCGGCTCACTGCAAGCTCCGCCTCCCAGATTCACGCCATTCTCCTGCCTCAGCCTCCCGAGTAGCTGGGACTACAGGCGCCCGACACCACGCCCGGCTAATTTTTTTGTATATTTTTAGTAGAGATGGGGTTTCACCATGTTATCCAGGATGGTCTCGATCTCCTGACCTCGTGATCCGCCCGCCTCGGCCTCCCAAAGTGCTGAGATTACAGGCATGAGCCACGGCGCCCGGCCTGAAAGCATTTTTAAAACTGTAAGAGTTATTATTCTCCGTAAAATGTTGGGGGTATGGGCTAACTTCTACCATTAGTAGGATTTTTCAGCAGCTGTTTTCTTTATTTTTCACGAGAAATCCCTATTTTCTTAAAATAGTTTAAAACATCCAAAATGCGATTTCATTATAACCTTCCTCCATAAGATGTATCAGTCAAAAATAATTGAAAAAAACAAATTTTAGAGTTTTTTCAATTTAATGGTGTTTGAAAAATATTGAAAACCTTTTAAATTTACATGTGGACAAAGGGGGTTATCAACATACAGCAAAGGGGATGGAGAAGAAGAGAAACTGATTTCTGCATAATTTTGATGAGTCAATGTGCTAGGTAAGTTAAATTTGGCATATTATGTAATTCTTACAAATGTGTTAGGTAAGTATTCTATTCTCATTATACTCATGGGAAGTTAAACTCAAAGAAGTGAAATAACTTCCTAGGGTAGCACATTAGTAATTGATAGAACAGATATTTATGCCCGATTCTGATTCAATAGGCATTCAGTAAATATTTGTTGAATCAATGAATGAATGGATGAAGCTATGACCATACTGCTATGTATAGTGATAACATATGGGTTGAGGAGGGCTCTATTTCACATGCTTATAGCCACACAAAAGAAAAAAAAGTGATCTAAATAAATATAATGAACTTGTTCCAGGAACACAACTTCAAAAGTCTTCTGAAATACCCTTTCAGTCACATTGCTTCCTGTAAGTTCCTCCTAAAGAAAATTCAGAAAGCCTATTGATTCTACATTATCTATTCTCGAAATAAATATGAGGTTTATTTTGAAGCCATCATAGCCATATTAGAACAATAAACCAAAGACTAGGAGCTGTAGGAAAAAAAAGATAACGAAGCAGTAGCAATGCTAGAAAAATATAAGATAAACAAATAAATTGAAAGTAAGAAAATTTAGGTTTGAGTGGGCTGGCAGGAAAGGAAAGATGGACAATTAATGAATTACATAATTCTTAATATTAAGTGAGAGAAACATATTAGTTTATCAGAAAAAAACCAACATATTTTGTCCTAATATTAAAATTTTAACTTTATGACAACATAAGGAACACACTGATAAAGACGACCAAATGCCCCAATGAGAAAATGAATGTATGAATAGTTCACAGAACCATGCCATTGCTGATTTTACATTTCCCATTTAAGTAGAACAGTACCCTTGAAGTGAAAGAGTTCAAAACTCATTTCTTTTGATCATTTTAGAAATAACAATATTTTCATTTTCTTAATGGAAAGTTGTCTCTGGTTATCAAGTGATTATCAGTAGTGACTTCTGCTTCTGAAAATATGGAATAGACATATTTCCCTATTCCTTCTGCTAAGTACATCTGAAAATCATGGACATTATATATAGAACAAATAGAAGAAGATTCTGAAGGGTGGAGAAAAGAAGGCAGAATGACTAGGTGACCCAAGGAACAATTAAGCATTGAGTTCCCAAGTTTTCTTTTGCCTCATTTCTGGGTTCTGGGGAATTTGGCAAACTAGGAACACCAATAGGCACAAACAATAAAAGCCCCATAAAAGCTTTCTTTATGCCAACGACTAGAAAATTGAAAGCCTGGAAAGAAGGGAAAGATTTTTTTTTTTTTTTTTTTTTTTTTGAGACGGAGTCTCGCTCTGTCGCCCAGACTAGAGTGCAGTGGCCGGATCTCAGCTCACTGAAAGCTCCGCCTCCCGGATTCACACCATTCTGCTGCCTCAGCCTCCTGAGTAGCTGGGACTACAGGCGCCCGCCACCACGCCCAGCTAATATGTTTTGTATTTTTAGGAGAGACGGGGTTTCACCACGTTAGCCAGGATGGTCTCGATCTCCTGACCTCGTGATTTGCCCGCATTGGCCTCCCAAAGTGCTGGGATTACAGGCGTGAGCCACCGCGCCCGGCCTAGAAGGAAAAGTTTTTAGAAAATAACCATGTTACCCCCACCATACAGCACAGGAAAAGAAAAAAGAAAAAAGAAATAAAAACAAAAAGCAAAAGAACCCACCCTTGCCAGCAAAGCCTGAAGGGAGAATTAAACTTCCACCTCACGGGGTTGTAACAAGGTGTCCCAACCCTCATTCTCCTGTTGGGGCAGTGTCAGAGAAGGCCAACAGAGGAGCCAGAAGTTTCTTCATCAAGAGGCCTCGCCTGAGTACACTGCCATAGCTCTCCAAAAGCTGAGTGAAAGGAAAAGAAGGAAAATCAATAGCTTCAGAAGGTCCTCCAAAGGCTAGAGATAAGGCAAGAGGTTGGAAAGATGTCTTCCAAGGTGTAGAAATGCAAGGGTGAGTCTGGAAAGAAATGAGAATGTACTAGAGATTTTTAAAAAATGATTTTTCATTGTAAAGTAGAAGAAGATTTTTCACTGTGAAGTAGTGTTTTAATCACCCTCTCTTCACCCTATTGTTGAGGGAGGAATTCCCACCTTAAGGTTATAGGAATGGGTAAACATATGATGTCCAATGTTGATGTGATTGGCAGCAGTTTATACATAAACTAAAGCCCTGGGGAAGAGGACACAGCATACCACGCAGGGCCACACCAGGGCTGCACTCGGGAATAGAGTGAACAATCAACAATGCTAGAAGGTGGACTTGGTAATATTAAGAGTATGAGGTGTCCCCTGGCTCCCACAGGCGGATGTGACTGGCTTGTTTGAATAATTCTGTGGGCTGGCAGGGAACTGAAACCTACTACTCAGGGATAAGCAGGAACTATGCCTGGTCCCCTTGATAAGGCAGTGGATATTGGGCTGGGAACCTTATCCACAAGAGCAGAGTGGGGAAGGAAACTTTTGGGTTAAGGCCATCGATGCCCTCTGGTTGCAGATGTCAAGACAGCACATAATTCTATGTCTTTATTTTAGGCCTCATATTACACACAGTTCAGAGAGCTTTTTCTCTGTATTGTCAAAGATAAAGAGCTCTCCAGAGCTTTGCCTGTGCTCAGATCTCAAACTTAGTTGAAAGGAAAATCCTTATCATGCCCTCAAAGTATTTTAAGAGCATGGTGAGTTAAAACTTAACACTACAACAATTTTGGTTTATATTAGACCTAGTTCAATTACAAATTGGGATAACTCCGCTCCTACACTAAAGGGCTAGCGGGATAAAAATGTCCTTCTCTGAGGTAAATATTATTTACTATAGCCTTTATTCTTTTATGCATAATGCCTCATATAATAAAAAATTTTAAGACAAATGAAAAAATAAGAAAATGTAATTCATGGTCAAGAAAGAAACCCTAAAAAAATCCAGGAAACACCAAGGTATTGGAAGTATAAGAGAGAGAATTTCAAATAAGTATGATAGAATGGGTATTGAAGGTGGGCAACATGTCTGAATAGAAAGGGAATTTCAGCAGAGATAAAAATTATTTTTTAAAAAGTTGAATGAAAATGCCAGAAATGAGACATAACAAAAATGAAGAAGTCATTTGATAAGCTTAATAGCACACTGGAAATATCAAAGAAAATAAGGAGTTAACTTGAAGATAGGATAGAAGAAATTATCAAAACTGAAACACAAAACAGATGAATATGTGAATGAAATAAACAGTGTCTGAGATCTGTGGAACAATTTCATATGGTTTAGCACACCTATAAATGGAGGGAATAAAGAAGAAAAGAGAGAATAAATAGTACAAAAGATAATTTTTTAAAGATTTATAGGTAAGACTTTTCCAAAATTGATGAGACACAATCGATAAGTTAGAAAAAAAAAACCACACCATATCACATAAAGGGGAACATAATTATAGTTGACTTTTCATTAAGTCAAATAGATGAGAGAGAGCAATAGAATTACACCTTTAAAGTACTCAAAGGAAAAAAATAACTTGTCAACTTATAATTCTATATCTTGTAAAATATCCTTCAAAAGTAAAGGGGAAATAAACACAACTTTAATAGGTGAAACTTGAAAGAATTTGATTTCAGAAGACCCACCCTGTAAGATATAGTAAAGAAACCCTTCCAGCTAAAGAGAAACTATAGAAAAATGGAGCTAGATTGGCAAGAAGGAATGGAGAGCATCAGAAAAGTTTTATATAGGTAAACAAATTTGATATTATCTTTATTGTTGATTAAAAAAGGTAGATAATTGATATTATCTTTAGTATAGATTCAAAAAAGATGCATATGTGAACAAAATGAACAGTGTCTGAGATCCGTAGAACAATTTCATATGGTTCAACATACCTATAATTGGAGGAAATAAAGAAGAAAAGAGAAAGCATTATAATTTCAAATATAGTGTGAAATAATAATAAATTAATTTTTTTTTTAATTCGACTGTTGAGATAAAAATCACAGCAATAATGTATGGTGAGATTGATAGCATTTGTAGTTAAAATTCAAGACAGAGGAACACAAACAGCCTGAAGGTGTGTAAATGAAATTACACAGTTATAAGGAGATTCTGATGTTATATGTGAAAAGTAAAATGTTATTTGAAAATATACTAGAATAAATTAAAATGCATATTTTAATTCTTAGAACAAAAATGTAGCTTAAAAATCAATATAGGATTACAATGGAACATTTAGAAAGTACTCAGTTCGATCGGGCCACTGCACTCCAGCCTGGGCGACAGAGCGAGACTCCGTCTCACAAAAAAAAAAAAAAAAAAAACAAAAAACAAGAAAGTACTCAGTTCATATAAAAAGGGAAAGAAAGGAGGAAAGGAGACTCAGTCAATCAAGAACACATAATACTGAATATAAATGCACCTAGTAGTATTTCAAAATATGTGAAGCCAAAGTCGCTGTAAATGTGTGAATTTATTTCTGGGTTCCCTATTCTGTTCCATCAGTCTATGGGTCTGTTTTCATGCCAGCACCATCCTATTTTGGTTACTACAACTCTAGTATAATTTGAAGTTAGGTAATATGATTCCTCCAACTTTGTTCTTTTTGCTTAGAACTGCTTTGGCTATTCTGTATTTTTGGTGGTTTCATTTAAATTTTAGGGTTTTTTTTTTTTTTCTATTTCTGGAAGAACGTCATTGGTATTTTGATAGGGATTGCATTAAATCTGTAGACTGCTTTTTGTAGTGTGGACATTTTAACAATATTGATCCTTCGAATCCATGAACATGAGATATCTTCCCATTTTTGTGTCGCCTTCAATTGCTTTCATCAATAATTTTTGACAAAAGCTCCAAAAGCATACACATGTTTTCTTTAATTTGTGGGAGCTAAAACATTTGCTCTCATGGAGGTAGAGAGTAGAATTTTGGTTATCACAGGCTGGGAAGGATAGTGACGAGTGGGGCATAAAGAAAGGTTGGTTATTGGGTACAAAATACAATTAGATGGCAGAAATAAGATACAGGGTTCAGTAGCACAATAGGGTGACAATAGTTCACAATAGTTTATTGTATATTTCAAAATAACTAGAGAAGTGGATATGAAATGTTCATAACACAAAGAAATGATAAATGTTTCAGGTGATAGATATCCTAATTACCTTGATTTGATAATTAAACACTGTATGCTTGTATCAAAATATCACACGTACCCCATAAATATGTACAACCATTATGTAGCCATAAAAATAAGAAATAGAAAAATAAATATCATGAAGCCAAAATGGACAGAATTAAAGGGAGAAATGGATAAATCTATTATCATAGTCAGAGATATTAACATCCTTCCTTTAGTAGACAAATATTCACATAATCAGCAATGATATAGAAGATTTGAACAAAATTATTAACCGATTGGACCTAATTGATATTCATGGAACATCCAACAACTACAGAACCCATACTTTTTAAATGTCCATGGAACCATCATTGATACAGAATATGTTTTGGGTCATGAACTATTTCTCAGTAAGTTTCAAAGCATAAAAATCATAAAGAGAATATTCTATAAACACAAAAGTGTTAAGTTACAAATAAATAAAAGTAAGCTGTTAAAAATCCCTAAATATTTTAAATGAAACGATATACTTCTAAATAATCCTCAGTCAAAGCAGCAATAACAGGGATGTTTTAAATATGTGTAACTGAATGATAATCAAAACATATCAAATTTTGTGCAATTTTGTCACTTGAAATGCCTATATTACAAAAGAAGAAAGGGGGCAGGCACAGTGGCTCATGCATATAATCCTAGCACTTTGGGAGGCTGAGGCAGGTGGATTGTCTGAGCTCAGGAGTTTGAGACCAGCATGGGAAATGTGGCAAAACCTTGTCTCTACTAAAATACAAAAAAATAAAATAAAATAAGTAAAAAACAAATTAGCCAGGCATGGTGGCTAATAAAAAATTTTTAAAAAAAAGAAGAAGAAAGGGATGAAATTATTGAGGTATGCTTCCATTTTAAGTAATAGATAAAAAAGATCAAAATTATCCCAAAGTTAGTAGAAGGAAGAAATAGCAGAAATAATAGCAGAAATTAATGAAACAGAAAATTCACAAAGAAGAGAGAAGAATAATTTTCGAAGTTGATTTTTTGCAAAAATTAATATGATTGACCTTTAGCAAGACTAATCAAGAAAAACAAGCGAGAAGAGATTATAAATGTTAGAAAATAAAAGTAGAGACATTATAAAGAGCTTACACACATTGCAAGAATAGTAAGGACACATTATGAAGAATTTATGCCAATATATCTGGCAACTTAAACAAAATGAAAATATTCCTTTAAAAACTAAAACTGGTATAAAGAGACATTTAGAAAACTAAAAATCTCCATTCGTAATAAAACCTTTCCCACAAGTAAAGCTCCAGGTCCAAATGGCTTCACTTGTAAATTATATTAAACATTTGAAGAATAAACAATACAAATCTTCATGGTTTCTTTCCAAAAACAGAAAAGGAGATACCACGTCCCAACCTCATTTATAAGGCCATAAAAACCTAATACCAAATATTACAAAAAATATTTCAATAAAAACAAAACTTCAGACCAATATCTTTCATTGACATAAAAGGAAAAGTATTAAACCAAATGATATCATTATGTAAAAGCTAATATATCATGATCCCACAGGGGTAATTCAAAGAAGTTAAGGTTTGTTTACATTCAGAAGTCAGGCAATGTTATTCACCATATTAGAATGAATAAAAGAAAGAGAGAAAGACAGAGAGAGAAAGAGAGAGAGACAGAGACAGAAAAGAGAAAGAGAGAGAGGAAAAAAAGAAGGAAGGAGGGAAGGAAGGAAGGAACGAAGGAAGGAAGGAAGGAAGGAAGGGAAGGAGGGAAGGAAATATATGTATATACATCTAAATAGATAGTGTAAAAACATGTGACAAGACTAAACACTAGTTTATATTGAAATCTATCTGCATACTAGTAATAGAAGGCATCTACAAAAAGTCTATAGCTAACATCTTTATTAATTATGAAACTTTGAATGCTTTTTCCCTAATATAAAAAGGAAAAACAAAATTATTTGCTCTCACAACTTCTGTTCACTATTGCATTGAAAATCCTAGCTGATGCAATAAGGAATAAAAGAAGTTAGAAGTAAGATGACTGGAAAGGAAAATGTAATGTGCTATACTATATATAAATGACTTGTCTGTGTACATAAAAATGTGATGTAATCCTCAAAGTTTTTAAAGCAGGGTGTGGTGGCACACTCCTGTAGTCCCAGCTACTTGGGAGGCTGAGGCTGGAGGATCACTTGAGCCCAGGAGTTCTAGGCTGCACTCTGCTCTGGTTGCACCTGGGAATAGCCAGGGTACACCAGCTTTGGCAACATATCAAGACCCTGTCTCTATAAAAAGGAAAGAAAAGAAAAAGAAAAATAATTCACAATTAGTGAATTTAGGCAAGTTCACATGATAAAAGATTAACATTCATATATTAATCGTAGTTCATATGATAGCCACAGGCAATGGGAATAGCAATTTATTAAAGTTCCATTTATAATGGCATCCAAAACCCATCAAAATCTTGGAATAAACCAAATTTTGCAAGATTTTTGCAATGAAAACAACAAGATTTTGCCAAAAATTTTTTGAAACACCTGAATAAGTGAATATGCCAAGTTCAAGGAATGGAAAACTTGATATTTAAAAGTCCATCCTCCTCAAGTTTATTTATACCTTCAATACAAAACTAATTAATCTTAGCAGATTTTTGTTGATTAAATTTATAAGCAATGCTAAAATTAATAAGGAAATACATTGGATCTAAAAACTCAAACAATTTTTAAAAAATTGGATAGTTAATACTACCTGATGTCAAGACTTAATCTACAATAAGCAAAATAGTATAATATTGGTGTAAAAATAGAAAAATAGAGCACTGGAACAAAATAGTCCAAAAATTAATCTATACCGATTTTGGACAAAGGAACCAAGTCCATTCAATGGTAAAATATCTTATTAAATAATTATGCTGGAACAAATACATGAATTTAAAAAAAATGAACCTTTACCTTGAATCCACTCCAAATCCAAACATTAATTTGAGATGGTTCAGAGACTTAAATATAAACATTAAAACCATACACCTTGTAGATGCAAGTATAAGGAAATGTCTTCATGGTCTTGGTATAGAGAAAGATGTATTTGATAGATACAGAAAACACGAACCATTTAAAAATAGTTGAAACATTGCATCTCCTCAAAATTTAAAACTTTAGCTCATCAAAGGACATAGTTGAAAACAAATTGGCAAGTCACATCTTGGAGGAAAATAATAGAAATTTAGATATTTGAGCAAATTATTCCATCCAAAATATAAAATGAATTCATATAAATTAATGAAAAGACAAGCAATACAATTAATAAATTGTCAAAAGCCCTGAACAGACACATCACAAAGGAAGATACACAACTGGCTAACAGACATGTGAAAAGATGTCCCAGCATCTTTAGTGATCACAGCAAAACAAAGCAATTAAAACCTTACTGAGATACCATTTCACACCCATTAAGAGACCTAAAATTTTAAAACCCTCATAGCACCAAATGTTGGATGGGAGTGGAGTGAAGCAATCAGAACTCATTCATTTCAGGTAGAATAAAATGGTACCACCACTTTGGAGAATTGCGCAGCAATTAGTAAAGTTGAAAATTCATGTCATTCATGATTCAAGAATTTGCCTGAGATACTTACACAAGGAAAACAAAAAATATGTCCACAAAAAGACTTGTTCAAGAATATTCGTAACAGCCCAAATATAAGAGAATATCAAGAGAAGAAGATATAAACAAAGACTGGAATATTGCACTCATACAATGAAATAGTATTCTGCAATGAAAAGGAATGAACACCGATACATGCAATAACACGTATGAATGTCAAAAATCAATATGATTCCTGAGAGATTTGAGATGAAGAATAATACTTATGTTACAGTTATATTTATATAAAGTTCAAGAGCAAGAAATACTAATTTACAATGATAGAAATCAGAAAGAAGTTTCCTTTGGGGATGGAAAGATTGATTGGAAAGGGACATGAAAAGTATTTCTGGGATGATGAAAATATTTTACATCTTGCTTTCGGTTGTAGATTCTGAGTAGATGCAATTGTCAAAACGCGTGAAAGAGAACACTTAACAGCCGTACATTTTATTGTGTATATATTACAAATTAAGTTTTTAAAGTGAAAGAAAAGAACTTAATGAAAATGTAATAAAGAATGTTTGCCTCTTCCTATCATTGTATTCATCTTCCTTAAATCAAGTATGCAATCTTTTGCTTACCGAATACGACGCATATATATTCTTCTGGACAGCAGCAATTATCTACAGCACAGAGAGTCAACTTAAATTGAACTGATATTTATCAAAGATGTAATATGCCTAGGACATTAAATGGAGGAAAAAATGCAGAAGGGCATTAAGAAAACTTCACTGTTAAAAGTGTTAGACTAAAATTTAAGTTTTCTAAAACTAGGTCAGTAGTCTTTCCACACCTTACTCTGTCTTCATACATGTTCTCTTAAAATCACCTAAATGCAGATAAATTTAAAGCTTAGAAGATTTTTTCTAACTTTATTAAAGAATGAAAAAACGTTAAGTATTGTTCTTAAGGTTATATATATTTATATATTTACTGTTATTTAATATAATATTGATGAAAATGTTTCAATATCAGGAACATGGATTTATAAAGAGACAGCAACAAAAAAACTCACAGCAAGTAGTTGAATAGCAATCCAAATTCTCTTTTTTACATGACAAAACCTACTTAAGGTAGTAAAATTAAGAGACAACAATATCCTCCACTCCATATCATAGTAATTAAATTAAAGATGTATGGTCACTCTAGTGAATGTGATTGTGATAATCAACATCACCAAAATACTAAGGTAATCTTTCTCAGACGGTAACTTAGCTTAAATTTAGAGAGATCCCCGCTGCTGACAAACTTTCATTAGTAATAAATTTAAGGCATTAGTAATAAATTTAAGGTATAACTAGATATTGGAAACAAGTGTTATTATCAAAGTGAAAATACAGAAAGCACTTTACGTTCATCTGAAATATTTTCAATAATAGTTAATGCATAAGTTATTATACTAGACTCTTTTATTAGTTGTATCATTACTCTTTAGCTCTCAAAGGCTAAACTGTAAGTTTAAAGTAGTGCAAGCAAAATGGATTCAGTACACAACTTTCAACAACATATTAATGAATTGAAGCAGGTGTACAGCACTTAATTGTGTAAAAATAAGAATCAATACTAGATGAACCAATACCAGAGTTGCAGTAACAGTACTGACTAGAAAAGATATCTTACATTCACCATGGGCACCTTTGACAAACACAAAACAGCTTTAATGAATATTAAATAATATTCTTTAATTAATATCAATAATATTCTTCTATTAGTCCTTCGTTTACAAGAAAGTAAAAAGGCATATAATTCATTTATACACACATTAGAATTCATACAAAATGGGAACACCTGCTTTCACAGTTAGAAAAAATCATTTTTAACAAAACAAGTACATACAACATTCATTCTCAACTTGTGGAGACTGTATATCATGACTAGAAAAAGGCCACACTTTGTTCGAGTCCTTTAACACCTCAGAACAAGCAGGTCCTAAATTTAAGAATTGTGCTACAAATGTATTTGCTTAAAATTTACAAATGTGGTTTGAGTTTTGAAGTATGTATATGCCAGATTGGAATTTAAACTTAACTAGATGCTAGCATATGCCCCAATAAAATTAAGAAGTTGCCTCCACTGGCAGTTAATTTGTTGCTTAGCTTACTGTATACAAGCTGTGTTATCATTCGTTAAATTAAAGAAATTAGTCACTGAAAAATTTCCAGTGAATACAAGCAAAAGATTTCTGTGGATTTGCATTAAGGGAGCAAACAAATGCCTTACCCTTAATTTATCAGTGCTTCTGCTCCCAAATCCCAGTAGTTACTACATTTATCTACTTTATGAAAGCACATAGTTTTTCTCATATTTTTATGGACTTCTTCCCTCCCAACCCTTTAACATTTCTTTTAGAATTACATGCAGTGCAATGTAGAAAGAAATATCAGGATCGAGCCTGAGACTGTTTTTTAACATCCCTGCTGTCAGGTACTGCTGGTGTGGTCTTAGACACATCTGTTGATGTTGCCAAGCTTCAGTTCTCTCCTCTGTATTCTTCCCATGATTACATGGGTCACACTGCCTAGGACTGTTCCATTCGATGTAAAGTGATATATCAGTAAAAAGGAGAGATGCTATATCAAGAAACCAAAGCTATGCTTTATCAATTCTTAAATGTCCATTATGTTTTCTCTCCTCTTGTCATGATAAGGTACTGGACTCACCTATCCTTGAATTTCTTTGATCTTCAAGGCAACGTTATTCTTACTCTAAGCACCACAGAGCCTTCTATGTGACTCACCTTTTCTATAAATTCTTGTTGGACAGCTTACAGATTTTCTGAATTTTCTTATGCCAAGAGAAGGGCAGATTAATGCTGATTTCCTTCTTTAGGTTATTATAGTGGGTAATCGTTAACTCTTTGTGCACTGATTTTGTGCTAAGCACTCTATTAAGTGGCATATAAACTTTAATATCTTTTTTAATTTCTCTAAAACTCCTGTGACATAGTGACTCAGAATCCCCATTTTAACAAGCAGTTAAGTAACTGCCCAAGATATGGCAGCTGAGAGGGGACAGAACTGCCATTTAAACCCAGATCCTTTTGCCTAAGGGCTTAAACTCAACCTTCTCCCCCAACTTAACTGATTTCATGTTTTAATTTAGATTCTTTGTGTTGACACAAAGAAGTCAGTTTCTGCTACATTAGAAAATATGTAAACAGCTAAACCAGAGTTTGGTTTCAAAAGAGAAGCAGGCAGTTATATTTGTAAGTTCACCAACTGTCCTCCTCCAGGGTTTCTATACCCACAGCAATCAGAATATCTGTAAAATTAAAAGCAGCATCATACCATGTCCAAAAGATTAACAGTTCCACAGTACAAAGTTTGTTGACTTAGTAGTGGATTCAGCCTGTCAATCAAAATACCATAAACAATAACATGATAACAGTTTTCAACATAAATGCTTTTCTTCAGGTTATTTTCACACGTCTTATTGAATTCTGCCAGAACATCTTCTCTGCACACTCTTACTGAATTCTAAGTGCCCATTATAAAGGAAAATTAATGCTCTTTTTAAAAGACAATGTATGTTACACAAAGAGCTAAACTATTAATACTTGAAATAGACCTGTAATCTTACTTGAAGCAACAATAACAAAGTTCTATCTTACAAAAATAAGCAAATGTTAATTTAAAAAATTATTGGTAGCTCTTACCTTAATATTCTTTGCCCGTGGTTATAACCAAATGCTAACATCAACAGAAGCAGAAACCTCTTGGCTTCTCTGTAGGCTGTCTCCAAATACTCACTTATTTTCAGAAGCAGAGAAAGGCAAGTTTAGAGAGGGCGGGGAGAAAACCACCCTTACAATGGCCCTGCCATTATTCTTTCAGTGAATGCCTAGCAACAGAAGTCCAGGGACCTAGAAACTAAGATGCCTGAGGGCACTGACCCCCAGCCTGCCTCACGTCCTTTCAGTGTAGCTAGAATCCTGGAGCTCTTACTAAAAAGTGTTACACAACCTGAAGGTTTAGCAGCCACCATGGTTAAAGTGTTCAGAATAATGTCACAGCTAAGATAATTTTCTCAAAAATATTGATGGTATTGTATCTTCTTAATTAACAATACTTCCACCAGTACTGGAAATAGGCCTAATAGATAAATCTTGTATATTAAGATTTAAATGTTTAATTCCACCCAGTTTACAAACAAGACAAAAAAATCATGGAAGCTGGAGTAATCTCCTGCTCTAGCTTTTTTATTACAAGATTATTACAACCCTGGATTACATTCCTGAGAGCATTTCATAGTCACCCACAACTCACTGATAAAATCTCCAAGACTTAGCTATTTTATAATTTCTTATACAGCTTCTTTAAGTGGGTGGAAAATGAGTTACCAGAGTCTGTATCATAAGAAAACTTCAGTCAGCTCTAGTGAGGTGAATCTCTTATACTTAGAGTGCTTCTCTATTGCAACATTTGTCCTACTTCTTCTGTTGAGTAACCAGACCTTCCTCTCCAAATTGGTGGTGGGGAGGCACTTGTGCTTTTGTTCATCTTTTTAATACCAAAGGTCCAATCTTGTGCATGATAGGTGATTGATAAATGTCTTGAATTGAAGTGACTTCCTATTTGCTTTTGTAGCTCAAAGTAGTGGAAGCTGTGACGTAAGTTTGAGTTCTTCCTCACCTGTATTTTGCTCTCCTATGGATTTTTCACTCTGATCAGCTAAGACTCCTGACTAAGCACATTATTCATTGTTGACAAACAGTCTCCAGGCTGTTCATTGCTGAAAAAGTCTCCAGACTGCACATTCAGATCCCTGTGCTTGAACCCTTTTGAAAGGTGGAAGTGCCATTGTACCTAAATTTCAGCGAGTTTTAAAATATTCTGCTTTTGAGAGAGAAGACAGAGTCTATACAGAGGAAAGAAAAACTAGAACATGGTGTTCTTTTTTAAAGTGAAGTAGGCATTCCACTAGTTGTTTTGCTTTTATAAAATGAGTAGAACCATAACATACTATCGTAAATCTCTCTCATAAAATAATACAAATTCTATCATAGAATTCTATGCAAACATGACTTACCAAATTCATGAACAGCACTGAGTTCAGCTCTCCTCTATATGGCCCTGTCCTATCCTATTTAGAGTCAGGGTACATAACTTCTTAAATGCTTTATAAATACATTATCCCATCGCAAGTAGACTAAATTAATAATGAGTTATAAATAAAAATATTTTGCTTTGACACTGTTTGATTAAACATTATATTTTAAAATAAATTATGTTTAGGTGAATATATTTTCCCATAATTTAAAAGGGAGATGTTTATAATAGTAATTACCCAGCAAAATAAAAATATAAAATTATATTTCATATTTTTAATATATTTTATTAATACATTTATATTTTTATTAATGTTGCTATAATTTTATAGCAACATAAAACTACAAGTCTGTGAATTCAACAGAGAGTAGTGTGTGGGCATGAGGCACAGTATCAGCCATGACAAAATTGAGCTCACCTGTGCAAATTATTAGAGTAAAATTCGTATCTTTACTCAAATATTTCAAAAAATATGAAAACAACAATGCACAATTTAGTATACAGTACATTATATGTAATATAATATCTATGTAGAATTAAATAGCATATATAATATATAAACATATATACATAATATACACCTATAGCATATAGAATACATACATAATTTAGTATATGTGTAGTATGAATGCACATATATATATGTGCACACATACTAACACACACTAATAAAATATAGAAAGAAATAAGCGTTTTAAAGAACAAAAAATAAAGAGCTATGGAAGTTTTCAGAAGTTACTTTTCATTCATTTTTACAAATGAGTGTGTGTGTGTGAGTGTGTGTGTGTGTGCATGCACGTGCATGCACGCACGTGTAGAGGAAGAGAGAGAATCTCTGCTTGGAAAAGTCAGCTTCAGAAGGCAAGAAATGTTGTCTTTTATCCCATCACTATATTTCTAGAAAGTGGCACATTTCTATGTTTTATAAAGAATTGTTGCATGAATGTTAAAAGCAGTTATCAAAAACTAAGTAATGCCACATATTCTGAAGCTTTTTTTTTTTTTTTTTTTTTTTTTTTTTGAGATGGAGTTTCCCTCAAGTTGCCCAGGCTGGAGTGCAATGGCTCGATCTTGGCTCACTGCAGCCTCTGCCTCCGGGGTTCAAGCAATTCTCCTTCCTCAGCCTCCCAAGTGGCTGGGATTACAAGTGCCCGACACCATGCCTGGCTAATTTTTTCTATTTTTAGTAGAGAGGGGGTTTCGCCATGTTGTCCAAGCTGGTCTTGAACTCCTGACTTCAGGTGATCCACCCACCTCAGCCTCCCAAAGTGCTGGGATTACAGGTGTGAGTCATCATGCCTGGCTTTTGTTCTGAAACTTTTAAAATCTCTTAGTATTACTTTTTATTTCGCAGCCAGGGGTAATTTATGGAAAATGTTAATCAGAGCATGTACACTCCTGTGTTTGTTAAAGCTTTATCTTCTCTTTATGCCTAAAACATCGCTCAGATTCTCAGGCACAAAGTGGTCTTCTTACCACTACAATTGCATCTTCACACCCACTGTTTCCTTTGCCTACTATCTCCCAGCCACACCGGCATTCTTCAGTTCTCAAACTTGCCATTTAGTAATAGAACATTTTCTGCTCCCTGCCTAGAAATCTATCTTGCCTTCTCCCCATGGCTGTTTCCTTTTCGTGGTTAATTCTCAGCTTATATAACTCCCTCTTCCCTATAAGTATCTCCTTAAAAACAATATATTTCACCATTAGTCATTCATTTACTGTTCATTTCCTTCCTACCACATATCACAATTAGTTGTTCCATTACTTATTACTTGTTTTCATTCTCCCCACTTGAATCACTAAATTCCATAGTGGCAAAGGAACACATCTATCATGTTCATTTGTTTGATCGTATTGCCTAGTATGATATCTAACATACAGTAGATGCTTAATAAATATTTGAGTGGTGAAAAGTACCCTTGAACTCCCATAGCTCTTTATTTGCATTGTGCTATAAGCACTTCATTCTGTCTACCTTGTATTAGAGTGATTTGGAATGTAACTGGCATGTAAGGTCCTCCACGAGTCCAGTGCGTATGTTTTGATTGTCTTCTTTGTCTCCTATAGCACTGGTGACAGATATTGCTAGCTATCTGCTGTGGTAGATGATGTGAATCACTGTACATGCAACTCCCAGTGTCACACTCTATGATACTCTATAATTCTGCTGGTATATAGACAGACGTACTAATACATTTGAACTTGGAATTGAATATTATGAAACTTTTGTTTAGGACACTGAGTTTTTTGGTAGATGGAGTTGGGGTCTGTGTCTTTGTCCGTAGCAGTACTGGCAAAGTATCTGATAACCAAGTTCATCTAACTTTACAATCTTCATTTGCCTCATCTGTCAGTAATACCTGCTTCACAGGATTATTATGAAATGTAAATAAAATAACCTAGAATTTAGCAAAAGACTTTGCATGTAGAAAATATTTAATAAATGTTAGATAAAAATATTATCAGTAATGTCTATTTTCTCTTTATCTCTGTGTATTACCAAGCAAAGGCTCTAGCTCAGGAGAGAGAATTAAAGCATCTATTTGAGATACATGTTTGCGTGGATATAATGACTTATTTTTGTATATAAGACAAAAGTGAGTTGAAAATAAAGGTTTTATTTATGAAAAAAATCCATAGGACAGCTTTATGAAAAAGAATTCAAGGATACTTTTGCCATACTGAACCACTGGCAAGAAAAAATATAAAACATAAAAAAGGTATTTAAAAACCTTATAATTAACATTTATCCATGAGAGTGGAAAAATATTCAATATTTTACATTTATGTGTAAATTTTATACACACACACACACACATATATATATATGCTGCAAAGGTAAAAAAAACAATTCTGGATACTGGAAATTAATTTTATAATCCAACACCAGTCAGGTATCTGTCTTTATGATGAAAACTATATGGTGACTTGAATATCTGATTTTTCAAATATCGTCTCCCAAAAATCTCTCTCAAACTTGAATGTGACAGATAAATTCACCATCAGTCAGCATATGATTGTTGCAATACAAGGATAGGATGATTAATTAAAGTTGAGTCTCTTTTGTTCAGTTTGGGTTTGAGGATGTGCATTGGAAAATGACACAAAACCATATTTTTCTGGGATTTGATGAATGGCATGATCAGCACCAAGTCATTTTCTACACACCTTACATCAAGTGGTTTGCTATTGAAGAGTGTTTAATAAAGGAAAGCCAAACTCAATATATATATGAAAAGAAAGAGATGCTATCATTAATTTTGAACTAAGAAAGGAGAACAATTTTTATTTTTATGAAAACCTTATTTAATCTTTAGGGAAACACATAAAGAAAATATTTAAGGCTTTGTAAAAATCCTGACAGATTTTATTACTGAATGTTCATGTGGCCTGAATCAAATGCTCCTTTTTAAATGTGTTGAAATAATATTGGAACTAAGACCTGACATTACTAATTGCAATACGTTGAACAAATGCTTATTTGAAAGAATACTGGGTCTCCACTTACTCCTGCTGGGACCATTTTCATTTTCTGTGCTCTGTCATCATCACCTGGGCTGCTTTTGCTATTTTCTTTTCTCTAGCTGTTTCATATAATGTTTAAGTGCATCTAAGCTGCACATATGTGAGCTAAGTCCTCTATGATTTAAAAAAAAATAGCCGATATGTGATTTAGCGACAGTATAACAAATTAGTTGTATTAATAATAATAATAAAACCCAGACAAATGCATTATTTGGGTTGTGCACCTTTATTTGAAGTCATATATAGTTTCAATTTTAGAATATTTATAATTATTATTAACTGTTTGATTATCTCCTTAATTTAATATTCAAGAAAGATTAAAATATTTTTAAAATAGCATACACTTAAGGCAATAGTACAAATACAGTGAAATTGTCATTTCACTTTAAGAAATGCCATCAAATTTGGGTGTTGATTCAAACAAATCAATTACAAAAAGACATTTTGAGAAAATCAGCAAAATTTGGTTATGGGCTGGGTATTAGATAAATAGGAATAATTTGATTTAGTTCCATGTGATAATTTTATAGTTATATAAGAATATGGCTATACATTTAGAGATGCATGCTGAAGAACAGGAATGTAGTGATATAGAATTGCTTTAAAATACTTCAGCAAAAGGAAAAAAAGATTTAAAAACACAATTTTGTCAAAATTTTGATACTTTCATTTGGGTATTGGGTATATGGGAATTTATTATTTTCTTTCTTTCTATTTTTTAAAATGGAGAACTGAGTAAATCGGCAAAATCAATGAAAAATTGATTGCTTGGAAATGCATAAAAAATAAATATGCCAGTAGTTCTGAAAATGCCATCCATTAGGCTTCCTCACTATGGCCCAGCCACACTGGCTGCTTTGGAGGCTCTTTCCTAAGGACCCTTGCAGAGGTCGTTTATTCTCTTAGAAACACTCTTGCCCAGGTATTCACAGGGCTTATCCAGAGGGCTTGCTCCCTCACCCCTTCAAGTCTTTCTTTAACTGTTACCTCATTGAGCTTTTCCCTGATTATTTTATTTAAACAGTAATACCCACAATCCTCCCCTAATATTCTATATATATTTCCCTGCTTCATTTTTCTTATAGTGTTTATTATTGCCCAATATGCTACACAATTTACCTTTTTTTTTTTTTTTTTTTTTTTTTTTTGAGACAAAGTCTGGCTCTGTTGCCCAGGCTGGAGTGCAGTGATTATATCTTGGCTCACTGCAAACTCTGGCTCCCAGGCTTAAGCCATACACCCACCTCAGCCTCCCTAGTAGATGGGACTGCAGGTGTGCACCACCATGCCTGGCTAATTTCAGGCTGGTCTTGAACTCATGAGCTCAAGTGATCTGCCTGCTTCGGCTTCCCAAAGTGCTGGGATTACAGGCATGAACCACTGTGCCCAGTCACAATTTACTTTTAATTGTGTATGTTATTTGCCCCCCTCCTCAGCAGAATGTAAACTCTATTAAGGCAGAATTTTGCCTCTGCTCTAGTAACAGCAATATTTCCAGTACTTGCTGAATAAAGTAATAGGACAGATTCTGAAAGATGAGACAGGAGCTATATTTCTGCCTGTGGTTACTAGGCAAAAGTTTAAAGAATGAAAAAAGATATTGAAGAAAGAAAGGCAACATTGCAAATGTGGCTCACAGCCCATATAGGCCAAAAAGTGCAGCAATATTCCCTTGTTCAAAAATATCTCAGGGAACTTTTCACACTCTAAAATTTCATTTAGATTCAAAAGTTTTTCTTTAAAATAAGCCCTTTGGAAAATTAAACTTTTATTTTCTTATACTTCATGATGAAAGTTTGGATTATTGATTCTGTGACGATCAAGAAATGATGAATGTTTTAACGGGAATATGATGAAAGATGAGACCATGTTGGAATATACCAGGTGAGGTGCTGAACTTTAGAGGAATAAGCGCTAGGAGATGGATAGAAAGGATAAAGTGGCAGTGAGGTTCTGAAGTATGTATAGTGTTAATGTTTAAATCAGTTATAATTTTATAACAAAACTCTATGGTTAAGAAATTAATTCCTTAAAGATATATCTAAAACCTGAAATCAGAATCCTTATTCTGTTTTAAAAATGTATAAATGTGTAATCTTGCATTTTATAGACCTAAACTCTGACTGAAATAGCCATATTTTTTAATGTGTCTTACTGTTTTCTGAAATTATTCACCTAAATGTATGCTTGGGTTCTCTTACACCTAGATGCTCAGACAAGATTTTCATCACCTGTAATTTTGCTTCATCTATTTAGACACCTCTTTCAATGAATATCAAACAGAGACAAAGTTCCTTAGTAAGAGATGTTCAATAGAAAAGGGATATAGAAGGGAAGGAGAAGAAGCAACAAGATAAAAAAAATATTAAATGAAGATAACTACTCAAAAAGCTCTCTTATTTTGGTTTTCTAAACTGCGTTTTGACTAGTTAGCATGTGTTTGGGGTAAATTACTGAGCCTATGTTTTGTTAGGTATAAACTGAAGGGGCTCCACTAATGATCCCTAACGTCAATGATATCTTTGAAAAATTTTAACAACCAGTCCTAGGTGACAGATAGCCAGAGAGAGGGAAGGCCTGATGTGTATCACTTACCAGTTCTGATCAATTTCCATTGTATAAATATTCCCTCTGTGGCTACTTTGGTGGGATAATTAAGCTACCAACATGATCCTATGAAATAAGATTTATAATTTAATTCCATTGTGTTCAGAGAACATGCATTGTATGAGTTGAATTTAAAAGTATTTTTTGAGACTTGCTTTTTGGTGCAGGATATGGTCTATCTTGTAAGATGTCCAATATACATTTGAAAATAGTGTTTATTCTGCTGACATCAGGTGTAGTGTTTTAAAAATATCAATTAGATCAAGTTGATTGATAGTGTTATTTAAGTCTTTTATAACCTTACTGAATTCCTGTCAACTTATTTCATAAATAGTTAAAGTATGTTGAAATCTGTAACTATAATCATAAATTTGTCTACTACTCCTTGTAGTTCTGTTAGTATTGGCTTCTTGTATTTTCATGTTATTAGATACCTGGAATAGGCAGAATTCTAAGGTTTTCCCCAAGATCTTGCTCCCTGATGTATATGCCCTGTATAATCCTTGGAGATTATTCCCAGTGAACCTGGCCTAATCAGGTTAGTCCTTAAAAGAGACAAAGGTTCTGGTGAAAGACATTCAAATTATTAGAGGAATTATTAGAGGAATTCCATATGAGAAGGATTCCTTGTTGAAAATGGAGGGGACCATGTGGCAAAATACAGTTGAGCTCCAGGAGCTGAGTAGCCTTCAGCTTAAAACCAGTGAAGGGATGGAGACCTCAGTTCTACAACTGCAAGAAATTGAATTCCGTCACAACATGTGGGCTTGGAAGAGACTCCTAACATCCAGAATAGAATACAGTCTAGCTGCCACATTGATTTTACCTTTTGAAACTGAATAGAGAATGTTATGTTCAGGATTCTGAGCCACAGAACTGTGAGCTGATAAATGGGTGTTTTTTTTTTAAGATATTAAACTTCTAGTAATTTGTTATGCAACAACACAAAACTGATACAGTGTGTAAACATTTTAGATTATTATGTCGTCTTCATTAATTGAACACTTTATCATTATGAAATCATCTTCTGTATCACTGGTAATATTCTTTGATACGAAATCTGCATCGTCTTATAATTAATATGTCCATTCCACCTTTCTATGATAAATGTTAGCATAGAATATCTTATTCCATCTCTTTACTTGTAACATAATTATGTTTTTATATTTAAATTGGATTTACCATAGACAGCACGTAGTTGTGTTTTGCTGTTTTATCTAACCTGATATGGTGTGCTTTTTAATTGCAGATTTTAGACTTTTACATTTAGTGTGATTGTTACATATTGAATTTAAGCCTCCTGTCTTATTGTCTTATATTTGTCCTAACTGTTCTTTGCCTCTCCTCTTTTTTTCTTTTCCTACCTTCTTTTGAATTAATAGAGTATATTTTATGATACTACTTATGATTCTCCTTTGTCGACTTATTAGCTATCGCTCTTTATAGACTCATTTTAGTTTCTGTAGGATTTATAGTGTCCATCTTTAACTTATTACTGCTTACCTTCAAGTAATATTATACTATTTCTTGTAAAGTATAAGAACCTTACAAAAGCATACTTCCTTTTCTACTCTTCCAGAATTTGTGTTATTGTTGTCATATATTTTCCTTCTATATATATTACAAACAACACAATACATTATGATTATGTTTGCATTAAACAATTATGTTTTTAAAAGATTGAAATGAGAAGAAAAAAGCCTGTATATGTATGCATATAGTTACTGTTTCTAGTTTTCTATATTTCTTTGTATAGATTCATATTTTTATCCAATATTTTCCTTTTGCTTGAAGAACTTTCTTTACTATCTCTTATGGCATAGGTCTACTATGATAAATTCTTTCAGTTTTCATACGTCTGAAAGTCTAATTTCACTATCATTTTTGAAAGATACTTTGGTTGTGTAAAGAATACTGTATTAGTTTATTCTCACACTGCTAATAAAGACATACCCGAGACTAGATAATTTATAAATGAAAGAAGTTTAATTGACTCAAAGTTCAGAATGACTGGGGAAGCCTGAGGAAACTTACAATCATAGCGGAAGGAGAAGCAAACACGTCCTTCTTCACATGGTGGCAGCAAGGAGAAGCACAGTGCAAAGGTGGGGAAAATGCCTTATAAAACCATTAGATCTCATGAGAACAAACTCTCTATCACAAGAACAACATGGAGGTAACTGCCCCCATGACTCAATTACCTCCCGCCAGGTCCCTCCCACAACGCATAGGGGATTATGGGAATTATAGTTCAAGATGAGATTTGGGTAGGGACACAGCCAAACCCTATCAAATACCAAATTAATAGTTTTTTTGAAAAAAATTTGATTTAAGTACTATAAAGATTGCTCCAAAGTCTTCTAAGGGTTTGCATTTCTTGTAACCCCTCCTCACCAACAACGTCTGCTGACATCTTTTGCTCCTCTGTACAGAATGTACCTTTTTTATTGGCTGCCTTTAAGAGATGTTCTTTATCACTGGTTTCAAATGGTTTGATAGTGATGTCCACTGGTGTGCTTTTTGTGTTGTTTTCTATTTGTGGTTCTTGAATCTTTGTGTTTAAAGTTTTCATTAAATCTGGAAAACAAATTACCATTATTTCTTCAAATATATTTTTCTTCCTCCACCTGTAAGAATTTCAATTACATGTATATTCAGTTATCCTACAGTTCATTGATGTTTTGTTAATTTTTTTCAATTGCTTTTCACTCTGTGTTTCATTATGGATCATTTATATTACCATTTTCAAGTTGACTAACATTGCAAATTTAAACATTTTATAATATTTTATCTGGCTTTAATCTCCTTCAATATATTTTTCATCTCAGTCATTGCTTAATTTCGGCTTTTAAAAAATTATCTTCTGATCTCAGATTCCTTCTTCATATGTGTATATTCATCAGTGCTCAACTAAATACTTGAGAATAGACCTCTGTAGCTCTTTGGAGCTTTCAGTCTGTGCAACATTCTCCACTTTAGTACTCTGCCCTGCATATATTTATGTTATACTTAAAATACTCTAGAATTAATTCATTTCTGAAAGTTTATTGCTAATAAATTTCTACAGACTTTAATGTAAAAGATAATAATCTTTGTAAAGTCGTTTCTTATGCAAGCTATCAATAATGGCAGGGAGACTACATGTTTTCTTCATTCTTATAAAAATCTGGAATCTTCTACTTTTTTACAATTTAAAATTACCCTTAGAATGACTACAGAGAAGAATCTAATTATAAAAAGTTTACAATTCCACTTGTAATTTTAATAACATTAGAAAACATTGCCTGAAACTAAGTTGAAATAACCTACTATGAAATGTTAAACTACTGCTGTGAACAACAGCATTAAAATAGTGATCTGAAATGTAACCCAGGCTAAGGATCCTTCTGTAACACTGCAAATTTAAATTGTTCAGAACTTTCCTGGATTTCTTTTTATCTGTTAGTGTGTTAACAATTTTATTGTACCAACAAATCTGTTTGACAAACTGTGGAGAAGAAAGTGACAGCGAAGGAGCAATAAATAATGTATATATGCAATATATTAGCTTATTATGAAAAACAAAATAAAATAAAGTTCAACATATTTCTTTGAAATTATAAAGCCTATTTTAGAATTTTTTTTTATACACTGAAGTAAACACTTAAAATTTTTAGTAGTAAATTAATCACAAAAACCAATCATGTGTAATTTGAATTATCTTTTTTCTTGTAAATGTAATGGGAAATGTTCCCTTGTCCCCCTTGCCAGGGCGTGCGATGGGGGTGTGGCTCTCTTCTTCTTAATAAAGGTATTCTTTTACTTTTCTCTGCATCTGTAAGATTAATTACATAAAACATTTCAAAATTAGAAGATACTTAAAGAGAAGAAATTATAAAATTCACATTATCAAATGAGTTAAATATTTTAAAATATTAATTTTATTCCCCCAAGTGTAAGATATATATTTATGTGTTGCCCTAGTCATATGTTTACTCATAGTTGAATTTAATCTACTTGTGTTTCTGAGGCTAAGAATGAGTTTTTTAAATTAAAAAATAAGAATAGGAAAATTTTTTTAGTGAATCTAGAATTATCTTCATTATTTGGAACTAAACGACACTCTTTAACAATTGAATGTAAATTAAGGTGCATTATCTTTCAAAACTGAAAGTATCTTTATTATCTCTGATATCTATTATTTTACTTATTATTTTAAAACAATCTGAAGTAGGCTTATTTTTAATAGTTGCTAATTTTTAGGCAAATACGTCATATGTATAATAATTTCAAGATTCGACATGTTATACAATATAAAAGAAATAACAAACGCCCTTGTATTTTGAAATGCAGCATGAATAAAGTTTTGTATCTTTTTCTCTTTTGAATACATTGAGAACATGGACAAAATTAGTCTTAACTTTTTCTTGAAAATTAGTAGAGAAAGAAATTGTAGCTTTTAAGGGCTTGCAATTTTGTTTCTAAACAACAGATGGCACTATCAAATTCTAAATTTACTAAATTTTTTCCTATTTTTCTCCCTTTTTTAAAATTAAAAAAGTCATAATCACTGTCTTAGCTTCAGAAACACAAGTAGATTAAACTACAGAATTACAGTTTTACTGGTCTTGAAGAACAATATTTGTAGGATCTTGAATAAAATACTGCTTTTTCAAAATTAACACTTGATGGTAGTTAAAAAGCTGTTTGATCAAATTTTAGAGGTATTAACATCAAAACAAATGAAATCAGTGCTCATAATGTAATTGATTTACACCAATAGGAACTGAATTCTCCACTTTACAACTAAGATACTCTCCTCTGAGCATTAGTAGAGATAAGGATGTTCTGTGAGGGAAGAGGCTGACCTCGACTGCACTAGAACTAAGTAGCCTCTGGGAAGCCCAACATCTGACAGTCACATAGAACTTAAAATGCAAATCAAATCAAATCATAAAATGATACATTTGTTTTTTTACTTTCCCTCAAGAGCTATAGTCAGGGTAGAACATTTGGGAACAGAGCTGAGAAGGAGGAACGATTGTTAAAAACGGTTTTGTTCTCCCAGAAAATAAATGCCCCAGTCTGGTATAGGAAGAGGAGACTCATTTATTGTAGAATTTTGCTATGGACATGAGTTCTTTGGTAGAAGTGCTTACAGTCAGCGACTTTATCTCCATGACTGCCCTATTCTGGTCCACCCCGTTACTGCCAGGTAAGATGGAGGCAGAGTTGCCAATTTCAACCATTTATTTATCTATGTGTTATCTTATATCCTACTCTCAGCAATCCTAGTGATATACCAGTCTGTTTATAAAGTGTTCTCTCTTAGAACAATATTCTAGAAATTTAGCCTAAAATATTCTTGATCTCTCATTATCCCATTTCTTTTGTTTGTATCTTTTTTCTTTAAAAAAAAAAAACTCAAACTTTTTCTTTCTAATGTCCTCTTTATCACTCAAGAGTAATTTATCACATATCTGTGTTCTCGCTACTTAGCAAAGTATTAATAATTATTCTTTTCCATTTTTCCTACATCAATCCTTTCAAATTCTTATTTTGCTTGACAAAATAGATATTGAATATAACTAAACTGCTTTAATCTCACTTAATATTTTCTTTTCTACTTTAGGATATCTCTTTATGTGTAGCTTGGAAGAACCCCCTACTTCAGTTTATATGTTCACTATTTTTATTTCTCTATTGAACTTAGAGAAATGGATTATTCAATTATTTTGAGTATACTATGAGCAATATACATTTGCTCTATTAATTTAGTAACAGTGAGAGTAAGGTTTAACTCTATCTATTTTCCCAAGACTGAAAAACAAAAGCCTTAAGTAGTAGTCACTTTCCATTCTTGGTTGTGAAAAACTCTAGGGTTTCATCAATTATCTTGGGATGTCATGATGTTCTCAAAAGCAAACCAATATAAAACTAAGGAGTGCCTAAGGCAAGCTTTCTAACCCATGGTAGGTTGAATGTGGCCCAAGACAAATTTGTAAACTTTCTTAAAACATTATGAGTTTTGTTTGTAAACTGCTTTAAATGTCCAAAAAAGAGCCCACATAGCCAAGTCAATGCTAAGCAAAAAGAGCAAAGCTGGAGGCGTCACACTACCTGACTTCAAACTATATTACAAGGCTACAGTAACCAAAATAACATGGTAC
Source organism: Chlorocebus sabaeus (assembly GCF_047675955.1). Lineage (NCBI taxonomy): Eukaryota > Metazoa > Chordata > Mammalia > Primates > Cercopithecidae > Chlorocebus > Chlorocebus sabaeus. Next base: position 41,353,586 of record NC_132910.1, on the reverse strand, counting down.
TGGTACCAAAATAGCTATATAGACCAATGAAACAGAATAGATGCCTCAGAAATAACACCACACATCCACAACCATCTGATCTTTGACAAAACTCTCACACACACACACAAAAAGCAATGGGGAAAGGATTCCCTATTTAATAAATGGTGTTGGGAAAACTGGCTAGCCATATGCAGAAAACTGAAACTGGACCCCTTCCTTACACCTATACAAAAATTAACTCAGGAGGGATTAAAGACTTAAACATAAGACCTAAAACCATAAAAACCCTAGAAGAAAACCTAGGCAATACCATTCAGGACGTAGACATGGGCAAAGACTTCATGACTAAAACACCAAAAGCAATGGCAACAAAAGCCAAAATTGACAAATGAGCTCTAATTAAACCAAAGAGTTTCTGCACAGCAAGGAAACTATCATCAGAGTGAATAGGCAACCTGCAGAATGGGAGAAATTTTTTTGCAATCTACCCATCTGACAAAGGGCTAATATCCAGAATCTATAAACAACTTAAACAAATTTACAAGAAAAAAACAAACAACCCCATCCAAAAGTGGGCAAAAGATATGAACAGACATTTCTCAATATAAGACATTTATTCAGCCAACAAACATATGAAAAAAAGCTCATTATCACTGGTCATTAGAGAAATGCAAATCAAAACCACAATGAGATACCATCTCACACCAGGTAGAAAGGCAATCATTAAAAAGTCAGGAAACAACAGACGCTGGAGTGGATATGGAGAAATAAGAATGCTTTTACACTGTTGGTGGGAGCGTAAATTAGTTCAACTACTGTGAAAGACCGTGTGGCAATTCCTCAAGGATCTAAAACCGGAAATACCATTTGACTCAGCAATCCCATTACTTGGATTGCTACTATAAAGACACATGCACACGTATGTTTATTGTGGCACTATTCACAATATTTTGTGGCACTATTCACAATAGCAAAGACTTGGAACCAACCCAGATGACCATCAATGTTAGACTGGATAAAGAAAATGTTGTACATATACACCATGGAACACTATGCAGCCATAAAAAAGGATGAGGTCATGTCCTTTGCAGGGACATGGTTTAAGCTGGAAACCATCATTCTCAGCAAACTAACACAAGAACAGAAAACCAAACACCACGTGTTCTCACTTACAAGTGGGAGTTGAACAATGAGAACACACGGACACAGGGAGGGGAACATCAGACATTGGGTCCTGTCAGGGAGTGGGGGACTAAGGGAGGGATAGCATTAGGATAAATACCTAATGTAGGTGACTGGTTGATGGTTGCAGCAAACCACCATAGCACATGTATACCTATGTAACAAAATTGCATGTTCTGCACATGTACCCCAGAACTTAAAGTATGTATATATAAAGAAAGAATAAAGCAGAAGGGGAATAGGGGGACAAAAAAATAAAAAAGAATAAAGCTGAAAGATTTACATTAAAAATTATGAGGTTTTTGTGCTCACCAGCTATTGTTAGTGTTAGTGTATTGTATGTGTGGCTCAAGACAATTCTTCCAGTGTGGCCCAGGGAAGCCAAAAGATTGAATACCCTTGGTCTAAGGTGTACTGAAAGCTCTCATGGGGGGGTCAGGGAAGAATGAGATTGAAGCAGACATAGCTGCTGATATCCTACTGTCAATTTCGAGTCTACCAAGAGAAAAATAGCAGTAGCAGGAGTAGCGTACTAGATTGTTTACAGATGACAGATACATATGTAAATGAATAAAGATCAATTTTCCTTGAAAAATATAGATGTCCAGTTCTATCTTTCATATTTTCTGTTTTCATATGATATGGCACATTAGCATTAATTTAAGCTGCAAATAGCAGAAAAATGCAAAATAACAGTGGCTTAAATGAAATACAAATATTTTATCTCTTGAAAAAGTTCTGATAAAGACAGTCAAATGTTATAAGGGCAACTGTGTTCCAGAAAGTTCTCAAGGAGCCAGGCTACCTCTAACCCACTGCTCTGCCATCTCTAGTTCATGTCCTATATCCTCAGGGTCCAAAATGGCAGTAAAAACCCTCCTCATCATATCTGTGTTTCAAAAAGTAGAATGGAGAGAAAGATGGAGAAGAAAAGGTGGCATTAAGGAAGATTCCAGAAGCTGCCATATGACACTTCTGTTAACATTTAATTGGCCAAATTTTAATCTCATATCACATAAGCTGTAAGAGATGCTAGAAAATGTACTTGTCTCCACTCTACATGGACATTATCAGAGTATTTCTCAACAGAGAGGTCTATGTAATAATAGTAAAAAGTAGAAGTGGACACAAACCTAGTCCTTTACCTTTCAGTGGAAGTAAAAATGCTGTATTAATATTTGCTCTCCTTCTCTCTCTCTCTCTCTCTCTCTCTCTCTCTCTCTCTCTCTCTCATTTCTGGTTTTGACAATCAAATTCAGCTGAATATGATTGAAACTAAAAATCAAGGAAAATGCATCATACTCTGTTGTTATGGTAACTGGAATGGTGAAATGTATGTATTATTTTCACACCCTCAATAATACATTTCTAACTATATATTTTTTAAAAATTGCTGCAGGGTTTGCTTAATGACCAGAGTATAAAGTCGTATTTGTTTCTCAGTTGGCAGAAACACAGTTTTGACAAATTTGACAGGTTTTTGTAGATCTGTAATTTATTTGATTTAATTAAATTTTCATCTTGTTTTCACGATGAGTTATTGCAAATAAAAAATAAAGGTTTAAACAGGAAAATTTTAAATTTGAATTTTCTTGGTTGAACTACTCATACTTTTCACTCTCAATTCACTAACAGAATAAATACATCATTCCACTGAATATGAACCATCCATACAAAGAGTACATGACCAAATGCAATGTCACTAGGTATTTAAAGTAACCTATAAATTACATTCTGTCTCATTGTCCACAAAATACTACAACTCGCATATTTGGAAAAACATTTTGTTCATGACATGTATATAGATGAGGCATATATAAGGATAAATAGATATAAAGGTGTAAAAATTAGACAAATTTCATATTTTTGTCCAGTCTTGAAACTTTCATTTTTCTAAAACAAAATATAAAATGCAAATTTTTAAAATAAATGTGCCATCGTCACACAAGATGCTAATATTAGGGAAAACTGTGTGAAAAATAAACAGAAACGCTTCATACTTTACAACTCTTTTGTGCATCCTATATTATTTCAAAGTTAAAATTTTTAAATATGTTCAGTTTTGAAATGTATCAGAAATGTTTATCTAAAGTTTTGTTGGTGTTAAGATTAACATATTAGTATTATTACATACAGAAAGACAGAGGGTAAAAGTAAAGTTAGTTTGAATATGACTGTCATTTTAAGTCATTAACATTTAACCTTACGACCTTTACCTTAAGTTGGCCCATATCACTGCCCAACCTAAACACACAGTTACACGCAGCCGATAAAGTACATGGCAGGAGTATTGAGATATCAAGGAATCACTGTGTGTCAGGAAATGATAAAGTTCCCCAGCATCTCCTCACCTGTGCCAGGCCGACTTAGGGAAACCACATTCTACATTCATGAAGAGTGATCCGTGGGCTTGAGAGACAAGTAAGTGGAAAGAAGTGTTTATCCCAGCAATTCATGAAAACGTTGAAAAAAAGAAAAACGAAGTCAGCTTTCCTTGGAACCCAAGTTTCTGCCTGCCTTTTTTTTTTTTTTCCTTAATTTTCTCTATTAAAACTGCCACCATTTTTCCAGATGCTCAAGTTAAAACACTCAACACAGAAATGTATGATTTTGTTGTGAGATACAGGTTTGTTGTTTACACTCTACCCTCCTATCCATCGCACCCTTCCAGTTCCGCTTGCTCTCAGTCTCCACCTCTGATTGCTACTTACATAATTCATCCCATGAAACACCATCAGATTATTCCAGCACACACCGGTATCTCCGGGCCTTCCCTGGTGCACTGCACTCCCTCCTTAGCCCACAGGTATATACACAGGCACATAGGCACATTCAAACATTTTAAGGCTCAGTACTCAAACTCCAGTATTTAGTTCGATATCCTTCAACAAATCAAAAGCATATTTTACTCCAGGCCATGGGATAAACATATTCATTAACAAAAAATTAAGATGAAATTCCTGCACTTAAGGAAAACAGTGGGGAAATTGGCCATCTAACATGGTACCCTTCCTGTTCTCCAGATGTACTGCTGGATATATTTTCACAAACCTAACACACCCATGTAACCAGCACTCAGATCAAGAAAGAGAGGAGAATCACAACTGGAAAATGCCTCACAATGTATTCTCTTAGTAATTGCCCCTAAGGGTAACAACTTTCCTGACTTCTAAGAGTAGAGAGTAGTTTTACCATTTTTATTTTTATATAAATTTAATCACACACACATATAAATACACAAACATATAGATTTATTTTGCATATTATATTAGTTTTCTTTTGCTGATATAACAAATTACCACGAATTTAGTGGCTTAAAGCAATAGACATCTATTATATTAAAATTCTGTGGGTTAGAAGTCTGACATAGAGCTCACTAGGCTTAAATTAAGGAATTGCCCAGGCTGTGTTCCTTTCTGGAGAATGTGTTTCCTTGCTTTTTTTTGGCTTCTAAGGGTCACCCACAGTCCTTGGCTTGTGGCACTCTTTCTTCATCTTCAAAGTTAGCAGTGTTTCATCATTGTGATTAGACTGAACCCACATGCATCTGTCAAGATAATCTTCCCATCTCAATATCTGTAACCTTAATCACATCTGCAAAGTCCCTTTTGTGAAGTAAGGCAACATATTCACAGATGGCAGGGATTAGGATGTAAACATTTTTAGGAGATCCTTATCATAGGATGGAATTGCTGGCCATAGAATATGTATATATTCAGATTTAGTAGGTATTGCTAATTTTTCAAAGTGGTTATATCAATCTGCACTCCAGCTAGCAGTGTATGAGTTGTCAATACTTGATATTTTTGCCTTTCTGACTTTATCTGTTTTGGAGAACAATATTACATTGTGTACTTGAGTTCTCATAATTCCAAATTTTCTGTGCTTTTCAAAGTGCTGATTTGAGAACTCTGAAGTGTCCAACACTTTACTGTACTTGGAAACTAACAAGTTAGCCTAACAAAACTGTATAGATATTTGCAAAAGACATGAGATTCCTGAGTCAAAGATGAAAGACAGTTTATCACTCATAGCAACAGCAGGTGCAAGAATATCTGCACTTACTCCAGTTCTCCATGCCCCAATTCCCATAGGACAACACAAAGAGGGCCAGGTGCCTGTGCACACAGCGGGCTGCATTCCAAAAGAGGAACCCTGAGCTTAAGGGATCAAATACTTTACAATGGAGAATATGCGTGCCTGCCCTTTGCCCTAGGATGAGACACTGTGGCTATCTTCCAATGTTGAAATAAAACTTGCTCTGGAGAAAAACACTATCTTCATCTTCCAAGGCCATTCTCAATTAATATATCCTTGAAAATGTGTTCCGGAAAAAAGGCAACGAGTGAATCTGTTTCTAAGACATGCAGAAAAGTAAGAGACGAATGGGTATTGTCTCTCAACATTTTGCCTGTCTTTAATCTACTCTGAGGCTGATAAATAAATTATGATAAATTCAACAAACACAATTCACCATATGGCTGTATGGGGTGTATATATGGAGAGTATTACAAAAATAAATTAAAAGATGTCCTTGCCTTCAAGAGCTTACAAATTAGAAGAGAAAGAGGATATGTGTACCTTTCCTATGCATGTGTTATACTTCAAACAAAAGTTTTAAATGCAGCAGTACACAGTGTCACAATACTGAACTGACCTGCATCAACAAGGTGAATTTGAGCAACTCCTTTCATCTGTTTGCCATTCTGAGCCTGTTTTCCTAACTATAAATGGATGAAGATGATGATGATAAGTATAATATTGTACTAGATTGAAGAACATCCTCTCAAAATTCATGTCTACTTGGAAATGAAGAATGTTACCTTATTTGGAAATAGAGTTTTTCATATGTTATGATGAAGTCATATTATAGTCTATTGACTGGTGTCTTTATAAAAAAAAAAAAAAAGGGAGGGCAATTTTGATACAGAAACACATCAACACAGAGGGAAGACAGCCAAGCGAAGATAGTCAAATGAGGCCGCTACAAGCCAGGGAGTGTCAAAATCTGGTGGTGACCACCAGAAGCTAAGAGAAAGCAAAGAAGTATGCTTCCCTAGAGCCTTAGAAAGAGCATAGCCCTGACTAAACCTTAATTTTGTACTTCTAACTTCCAGAACTGTCAGAGAATAGATTTCTGTTGTTTCAAGATACCCAGTTGGTGATAATTTGTTACAGTAGCCCTAGTAAATTAATACAACTACCTCCCTGCCTACCTAACTACTTCACAGGCTTTTGCAATATATAGGTGACATAATTTATATTACGGTGTTTGAAAAGTACTACATTTGTTTCCTCTCAATGTTTGTTAGTTCCATGGTAATAACACTCAAAGTAGGACATACTCTTCTAAGATATATGACAAAATCTTTCCTCTACGAACAGAATGAAATGAGGCATATGGGTGGAGAAATATATCACATATCCAGTTGATTGAAACAAAATGACTCCCAGAATGCTGGGACTCATGTCTATACAATAATTTTGGTTTCCTTTGGTCTTCCATTGTCTCTTTTTATTATCTCCACATATTAAAAACAATGCACTTCAAGGAAGGTCTTGGTGCCTAGGCAGGCCCAATATACAGCAGTGCTTTTCTTTGTCTACGCTCTGAACCAATTGAGAATAAAGCAAACGAGAAGAAGGCAGAGAGGAAATTAAAATATTACTTCTATTAGTATGGACACCTAAATTATAAAACATAGCTTAAATTTAAGAGACAAATAGGCTTACTAACTGGATCACAGAATTAAGCAAATTTACCCATTCAGTCTTCTGTAGCACTAAACTGCAACTGGCCTCTTCACAGGATCCACAGGTAACATTTAAGGCAGGGCCATGACTAGGGAGTGCCAGGCTCCTTTCAAGATATACAAAGTAAGTAAAAATGTATTACAAAATGCTTTTTTTATTGTCCAATTACTGTTATAAAGATTCTTGATTGTATTCAGGCATCATTTTTCCTTTGCAGATTCAGGAACTATATTTACATGTTCTTTACTGTCAAATATATCATCCTCAATAATTTCGTATCTCCTACCTTGAGAGAAGATAGCAACATTGTTACTATTCACAAGGCGGTGGCTTTCCAGAATCCATTTGTACTGAAATGATATGGATCTTCTTGCCTCTGCAGTTCCCTAACGCCATTTGTTTTAACGCTGTTTACATGATTACACATGATGTGTCACCCCCAATGCTGCCTGTGTACACTGGCTTCCACTGACTCTCTCACTGCTGTCACTGTGCTTTGTGGATGAGGACTAAGTATACAAATCTTGTATGCAGAAAAAATGTGAACAACAATTGTTTACTGTACAGAATTTGATACTGTAAACTTAGAATAACACATTTTATAGTCCTATCCTCTCTTGAAGCTTTTAGGATGTAATCACTGAATTTCCAGAGTGTGATTTCTTTAAATGTTGACCTCACTCTGTCTGTCATACATGGCCATCAGCCAGGAGGATAGGGGAGGGGCTGTGAGCAGAGCCAGAAGAGAAGTCACATTTGTGTAAAAACATCCATTCCGACCTCCAAGGACAGCTTAAGATCAACTCTTGAGAACAAGACTTCACCACAGGGAGGAAAAGCAAGAGAGGACATGCATCAGAAGGACTCGTTATCAACAGGGAGCAACAGACTTGAAAGCTGTCAGATATGTGTGGTTATTCCTGAGGTTTTCCTGATGGGTGGCACAGAGCCTGTGGAAAAAGTGGCACAGTAGCTGGAGGGGCACACAGGGTACAGTACACCTTTCCCCACCCAACTCATATGGTGACGTAGACCTGAGGTGGTACCATGAAGGAAACGTAGACAGATGAGGCCGCATGCAAGAGCCCAGACACATGGCTCAAGCTCCCAGGGTCAGTGATAGTGGATAGCTAGTTGGGAACCCTGCACTGGTTCTGTGTTCAACATGAGTGGGTCACCCTAAAAGACATGTCAGCATGGTTCTCCCTCCCCAGTCTTGCAAAGAAATATCTCTCCACCCAGTGAGAAGTGATCCACTAGCCAGGCTGCCCTCCTAGACCTGAATTAACCATAGAGTCCTAGAATTATTCTATAGGCATGAACCCCAGCATTCTATGGGACATCTAGGTGACCCCACAGGCAGCGGGGCTAGGAAGTCTGAGAGTAATATCTCAAAAGGGAGAAGAGGTTGGCCCACAGGGGTCCTGTCCAGGATGGGAGGGCAGCTCCTGAAAAGCACTGCAAACCCTGAAGTTCCCAGCATGGGAGGGAGGGGGATTTGGAGAATTGTGAGGAAGTCATTCCAAAGTGCTACGGTGCCCAAGTGTAGACTTACATCAAGAAGAAATTGAAAAATGGCAGCTTTTCCCCAAGTGGTAACAAGAAGTAGCTGAGTCAAGCCTAATTGTATATTCTTCCCAATTTTAACCCATTTATTAAATAACCACAGCCCTCCTGAGCAGAATAAGGGGTAGGGAAGGAATTCAGGAGAGTTCAGGGAAAACACCTCCTCTTGAAAACTCAAAAATTTGGAAAACTGTTGGTTCCTAGTAATCGAGATAGCTACATTTTCCTTCAGTTACCAAAATGAAACTTAGGAAGTTCATTCTCTTTTACTCCTAATCCGCAAACAGCTTAGTCCTGTGAACAAACATGAATCGAAAGAGCCCGTCCTTCAAGACACAACCTGAGTGGCTAAATGGGGCTATGTTTTAAATAGGGACAAGTGGCCATTTGCTAACTAAAGGTCACATATGTATATTCTGAGTTCCCTGAAAACTCACAGCTCTGTTCAACTTTGGTACTTCCAGAGCTTACTTGATCCTACCATTCAGGCCTGGGCTGCTTCAACCAATCAGGGCTCAGCTATATCAAACAATGGGAACTGAGCATTTGCATAAACAAACCTGACTGGAAACTTGGGTGGGAACTTTCACCGTAATAACTGAACCTTCTCTTGACTCTCTGGATCACACCTTCATTTTACACCAAAGGCTTTGTCTCACGGTTTGCAAACTGTTCACTGGAATAAAGTCTTCCTTCCAAATTCCTTTTCAGAGAACTTTTGTTCACAGTCCCTACTATCCAAGGTAAATCTGTAAGCAATATGTATGTGTTGGAAAGTGTTTCTTTCTTCCTCCCCACCGTTCAATCCTTGTTCTCTTCTAATCATCTTACAGATAATGTCTAAGACATTGGCTTATTTAAGTTAAACGTTTTGACTTCCTTACTACTCATTTGAAAGTACAAAATACCTTAGTTGCGCATGCCTACCCGCTACGTCAACAGTGTGCTGCTGCATATTAAGAGGGACCCAATTTAAAATCACCCGGAAACGGCAAAATCTTACTTTTTCTTGCTTTAGATGACCTCTAATTTTATGGCTGATATCAGCCACAAACCTCCCCTTCCTTGTGAAAGGAGGGCAGTCTTCAAACTGAAGTTCAGAGCATTGTTGTACAACATTCCTGAGGTATATTGCTCCCCATGGGATTGGGATCTGTGCCACAGAACCTATAAATGGGATTTACACAAGCTTCTGTTATTGTCCAGGGAATAAATTGTGGACCATAAAAGTGAAATATATAATTCCCAATGCCTTTTAAATGTATAAATATGCACAGCAGCTCAGCGCACTTTTCACTGGATTAACAGCATGCTGCTACACTGTGATACTGCCAGGAAAGACCTTATATTTCAAAGCAGAATACATTAGTCCTAGAAAAGGAGAAGAGCAGCTCTAGGGTATGCCCATGATCCCTCTGTGAATCTGTTGTCTGCTTCATTGCCTGAGGCAGAACAAAAGAGCACGTGGCCAAGAAGGAGCCTCTGGATCAGCCCAACATGGGTGCTCGGCCTCAAACTATGGCCTCAGTGACTGTTTCCTGATTCGCAGAGTACATACTACTGTGACTATCCAACACAATTCAGAGGATTGAATGAGGTTAATTAACTTCATTAACAATTATTAATTAATTAATTAAAAACACTAGGTCACAGCCTGGGCCATAATAAGCTATCAATAAACACTTAACTATTGGTGTTGGCAATCTTTACTTTTATTTAAGTGATGTAATTCCTCCAATTTACTTTATTTGAGTGATGGACTTATAGATATATATTTATAACTTACATAAGTGTAAGCAGTTATACTTTTGGATTATACTTATACAAGTACTTATATAGGTTATAATGAAGTATGTAAATATATTTATAACATATTTATAGGATTAATGTAAGAAGAATATTTTTTATAAAATGATCTAACATGCTAAACTATAGAAATTAAATAAGTAAAATTATAATTTACTTTAGCTTGTGTTTATCTGACTCTAACCACCTGGACATTTAGTCCATTTACTGCAGTACTTCTCCAAGTATGGTTCTTGGGCCAGCACCATCAGCATTACCTGGGAAATGAGTTAGAAATGCAAATTCTCAGGCCCCACTACAGGCCTATATGAAAACTACTGATTTAGTGTTTCTAGAAGGAAAAAAATCAAAACACTTAGCTTCTTTCAGGAAAAAATAACTCTGATATTGATATATACCTTTCTTCACTTTTAAAAGTTTCTTCTTATAGAAACCAGATCTGATTGGATTGTTAAAATTAAATTTGTAAATTTTTTCCCAATGAATTTCCTCTATGGTGGTCTATGTTTAAGGAAACACTCATCCCTGAACTCAACTGTACAGGGTTGGGCATGTTTTCCACTTGTATGTCTCTCTTCTTGTCTTCCTTCTCTCTTGAACCCTAGTCTCCCTCCCTGCCTTTTCAGAACTGTTTCCGCCTGGAGTTCTTAGCCTACGCTCTTTTATCTTTCCATCCAAATATAGTCACCAATATAGTCCTCTTCTCTTTCTCAATCTACACAGCTGGAGCCGCCACTGCTGCTTTAGAATCCAGAGAGACTTCCAATCCCATTATCCCCAAAGATGAAGTCTCTGTTAAAAATCGAAATTCTCTATTTTAGTAGTGGTGGCTCTGTGTTGATGCTGTTCCCTCTGCCTAAAACAGCATTTCTTCATATTTTCACAGCACATGGCACATAAAAAGCACCCAACAAATACCAACATTCTGAGTTAAAAATGCGAAATGTCTTTTCCTGCCAAAATAATATATGCATGGTGTTTGTCCCAGTTCAATACACGTTTATTGACTGCCTAATACTTTACAGGCATTGAACAAAGAAAGCATGGGGTAGAAATAATAACAGTATCTTCTCCCTACACTGAAGTAGCATGCACTCAAATAGGGAAGATATAGATAGATAGATAGATAGATAGATAGATAGATAGATAGATAGATAGATAGACAGATAGATAGAGATTATTTTCACATAATGTCACAGGTGTAGCAATAGGAGAGTACACACAGTGGCTTGTGAATACTAAGGCCAACTTGAGAGATCAGAAAAGGTTTTTAGGAGAAGGTGTTGAAGGGCTGAATATATTTTAAAACTGCTAAATGTGTTTTCAAAGGGCAATAAACACCCATATGTTCCATAAATATAAACAGCCTGCTTATTCAAGTTAATTCAGATTATGTTTTCAAAAGCAAAATAGATTTAAGTCACACTTATTCTTTCCTTTAAATAAAATGTTCCTCAAGTTAAAAGTATTATTAATTATGTCTGGGAACCATTTTCTTGTTGGAGGCCCTTAACATCTTCACGTATTCCCAACTCAGAAATTAGCAAACTATTTTGACATCTCCCACTTCCTCAATTCTCTCATACAAGAATCCTTAAGTCATATCCATTGCATTTCTGATGTTTTTCAAATTACTTTTTCCTTTAACATCCATATTGTCAGTGCCTTCTTTTTGCATCTCCTAGTTTCTTTCTAGATAACATCCTAATTATTTTCCCCAAAACTAGTTTTCATTCCCTCCAAATATCTGCAAGATATTAGAGTGCTCTTTAAGCAAAACAAATCAGATCACATTTTTCTCTTACTTAAATCTTTTATTATTATGCTTCTCTAACTAGAATGAATATGCATCCCAGTTTGTCCAAATGTAGATATTCCAGTTTTATACCTGCTGACTAGCACAATTGTCAGGAGTGTCTCCTTTCACTCTCAGAAGTGCTTGTTCTGAATTAAAAATTATATGGTTAGCCTTCTCATTGCCTTCATTATTTTGTTTGAATTCAATAATCTTACATTAAAGTCTTCATTTATAATGTGAGTCCTGCCATTAAGAGATGCAAGGTTGCTCTTACACCCTGCTTTACCCTTTTATGATTTGAGTTCATTAAAATCATGGATAATGTCTTAAAAACAACTAGTATTATAATGTCTTAAAAACAACACCATGCCTGCCATTGAATAGGCACATAATGATGATTATTAAATTTTAAATAGTTACATTTAAAATTGAAGCTTTTGTGATTAATCATATTCCATATGAAATATCCTTAGATTATTGAATGCAGCCATATGGTTTTTGACATTCTTTTTAACATGTTTATTTACACATCTATAAAACGATCACTGACCACTTAATATGTAATCTAGTTGAGCAATGTCCTGGTGATGCCTGGATATGAGAAACTGAAAAAACAAACATCTAATTACAGATGCTCCTCAATTTACAATGTTGTTATTTCCCAATTAACATATCACAAATTAAAAACATTGCAAATCAAAAATACACTTTAACACCTAACTCATCAAACACTATAGCTTAGCTTATCCTACCTTAAAATGCTCAGAATTCTCACATTAGTCTACAAATTTGGACTCCTACAGTTGGGTAGGCTAATGTAAGTATTCTGAGCCCTTTACTGCAGGCTAGACTAAGCTATGTTTGTGCATGACACAAATCCTATTTTATAATAGAGTGTTGAATATCTCAGATAACAGTCTTATATCACATATCGAAAGACCAGGAAAAGATCAAAATTTAAAATTTTAAGTACAGTTTCTGCTAAATGGGCATGACTTTGACACCTTTGTAAAGTCAAAAAGTCTTAAGTTTGGGATCATCTTAAATGAGGGCACAAGTCCCACAAGAAGATTTCAGAATTAAATTCAAAATATTGTGAGGACACAAAAGAGGAAGTGATCAGTTCTCAGGGAGTGGAGGGGAAATAATGGCTTTATGAAAGAAATGACTTTTGGGCAGTCTTGGAAGATGAAGAATTGTAAATATTCAGTAGAACTGGAGCGGGATGTAAGAGGAGCCGTGGATTAGCCTAGACAGGTTACATAGAGGCCAGAGCTCAGAGGATATTATTGGCCAGTCCTTGTAAACAACGATGAGTGCCTAAAGGGTGTCATGCAAGAGAAAGATAGAAACAGTATAAAAATTCATAAAAGTCAGCCTGGTAGCAGCATGACAAGTATACTTAAAGAAAAAGACACTTGCCCTAGGTCAACAAAGGTTATTTCAGAATAAAAATTATATTAATATATAGGCAGCTGAATTCAACAGTACTGTTGCCAAAATCATGGCAGAATGTGTAAAACTGTATTCAATTATATCCCACATTGATTGTAGCCATTTCTTCTAATTTTCAGGTTTTAGCTGTGCCTATGCACGTGGATAAGACTTAGGTCTCAATCAAGGGCTGGCAGTTTAGAAGGTCAAGTCAAACACGTCAACCATGGTAGCTGCTTCATTAACCAGCCTCACCTAGATTGAGTATCACTGTGAAGCTTTTTAATTTTCTTTATTATTTTAGCCATACTGCTGTCATTAGGATATTTGACCTCTCCAAACTTCATGTTGAAATTTGATCCCCAGTGTTGGAAATGGGGCTTCATGGAAGGTGTTTGGGTAATGGGGGCAGATTCCTCATGAATAGATTAATGCCCTCCTTAGGCATGGTGATGGTAAGTGAATTCTCACTCTATTAGTTACCAAGAGAACTGGTTGTTAAAAAGGACGGTCCTGGTACCTCTCTCCCCTCTCCCTCTTGCTTCCTTTCTCACCATGAGATCTCTGCATATTCCAGCTCCCCTTCACCTTGTGCCATGAGTGGAAGCAGCCCAAGACCCTCACCAGATGCAGATGTCCAATTTTAAACTTTTTTCAAAATCAGAATTATGAGCCAAATAAATCTTTTTTCTGTATAAATTATCAGTGTTCTTTAATAACAACACAAATGAACTAAGACACATACTATGTTTGCTTTCTCTTTCCCATCCCTTAATCTGAGTAGAAATTATAACTTTGACAAATTCAATTATGAAATTTACCCCAAAGGGTGGTAAACTAATTCAAAACTTTCTACTCCCTCACATTAGGTCAGAATTGTATGATGTCTCTGGCAACATATTGTCCTTTCCACTCCTTTTAGAGTAAACAGAGATGAATGTATGCATTGGTTACCTGTACATGATATGAGAACATCCTTGGCCACAGTTTACTTCGTTCAGATTTCATCAGTTGCTAGTAGCTTTTGCTGATATGTGAATGTTCTGTGCTTGTTAAGAAAGGTTATTATTGTGGTCACAAAACCTACCTTTAAATCTGGTGTTATAAATTTGATTATTTTACTGTTGATCCCTCTAAATGCACCGTATTTCATGAATAGAAAGTGTCTAGGGCTTTGTTCTGTGGGAATTTCTTATTTTAAGTAAACACTGAGTGTTAATGCATGTCAACTCTCCTCTTGCCGTTTTGAGATTTCCAAGATCTTGCTAGCTTTGAAAGTTAAATTGGGTGAAATAAAAATTCTGCAATATTAAAAAAATTTAAATCTCAAAGAACTCAAGACATAGTTCAAGATTTTTAAAAGTTCAAATATTTGTCAATAAATAATAAAGAATCATTTGTTGCTTTAAAAAAAGAACAGCAAAGGATGTGTGACATAACTGGAACATCCAGTAATGACTCTATCAAATTCCTAAAATAAGCTTAAAGAAACATAACATCTACATATTAATATTTATGACCGTTTCTGAAAAGGATATGAGTTAAAACCTTTCTCAACAGTTGATATTAAACAAAATGTTTGTTCAAACAAAAAAACAGAAATTTGATTGGTATTCTTAATTAAAATAATGTAACTCATATTATATGCCAATTAAAAAATAAAGGGAACCACTGAGGGATTGGTCATTTTAAAAACTAATATAGGGGCCAGGCGCAGTGGCTTATGCCTGTAATCCCAGCACTTTGGGAAGCCGAGGCAGGCAGATCACCTGAGGTCAGGAGTTTGAGACCAGCCTGACCAACATGGAGAAAACCCATCTCTACTACAAATACAAAATTAGCTGGGCATAGTGGCACATACCTGTAACCCCAGCTGCTCAGGAAGGCTGAGGCAGGAGAATCGCTTGAATCTGGTAGGCAGAGGTTGCGGTGAGCCAAGATTGCACCATTGCACTCCAGCCTGGGCAACAAGAGTGAAACTCCGTCTCAAAAACAAAACAAAAATCTAATATAGGTGATGAAAATTGTGGCTGTTGCTATAAATTGTTACTGGTAAATGAATTTACTATAGATACATGTACACACACATATACCATAAATGCTATCTGTTACATGAATTTGAAGAATAATATGCATTATGGGACAGCAACTTCAACTTTTCACAGATTTTAAATGCAAACATTTGAAAAATGAAGGAAGAAGAGAATATAGAAGTGAAGAAGGAGCTGGAGAAAAAGGAAAGGAAGGAAATGAGAAATACACCTTGGCATTCTGAAAAGAGAGTAGGATAGAGAATGGAACCGTAATGGTAACTGGAGATATGACTCATTATTTCATGTAATGATGGTATTAAGCACCAACTAGGCTAAGAATGCACTAAAGGAAACAACATAGTCATTGGAAACAAGAGAGCTGGGTTCAGATCCTGGACCTATACTTAAAGCTCCCTAAGGACTCACTTTCCTCATGCTTCAAGTAAGAGGGAGAGAGGGGCTCATTATTCTTACCTCAAAGGTTAATGTGGGGGTTAAATGCTAAGAGGCAAGAAACACCTTGCTATCACAATTAGTGATAAAAAATATTATCCTTTTTCTTACTCCATATGAGAGGTGCTGGGTTCTTAACAATTGTGCATTTTCTTGTCTGTTTTACATACAGATAGAGGAAAGGCAAGATACCATCTTCAGTCATTTAAATCTATGATTTGGAGAAAAGATATTTTCAAAGTATCCTTGCTCATTGACTTTGCTATACTAGAGAGTGTAAGTATTAGCTTGTGGACTTTGGGATAGTAATAACAAAACAGAATTCTATGCATCTACAAGTATAAGCAGAATTTTTACTGAGTAATTTTAAAACTTCTTTTGTTACTGTTCAGATCATCTTAGTCCAAATTTTTACATTAGTTATTGAGGTAGAAACTAAAACGTACTATCTCTTACATTATATACTGAAAATATTATTGCATGTTTGATTAGTTAATATGCATATTATTAATTATTGTAGGTAGTAAGAAAACTAATCTAAAAGCTTTGTTTACTCAAGCTGTTTATCATGGTCTTAGGAACTTTTTGTAAACTGCTTTATAATTTTACTGTCATATACTCAGAATAGTCTTATTCAAATATATCCAAAACACTGAGTATATCAATAAAGTCTTTCAAAAATCCGGAAAAAATAGTGGGTTTTTCCAAAGAGAGAACTTAACATAAGAATTTGTCTAATTGTATTGAAGGACTGCCAAAGGACATAATGGAGTAACAGGAAGATTAATAAATGCAGGAAGCAGGGTTCTCGCCTAAGAGAAGAGGAATGAAAGGTAGAGATTGGGGTTATTAAAACCAAAAAGCTTAAAGCCATACCCCTGTACAGTTGGCACTTACACTTCTGAGGTGAGGTGCTGGCACCTCAGGAGGCACGAGGAGAAGCCTTGAAGAGCTTCAGTCAGATGCATGAGGAAAAAACATAGGCATTGGAAACAAGACAGCTGGGTTCAATTCCTGGACCTATACTTGTATAATCATGTTTATTCCTTGTGCTTTTGTTTGTTTTGTTTTGTTTTTGAGACAGAACCTCGCTCTGTCACCCAAGCTCCCGGAGTGCAGCGGCATGGTCACTACTCACTGCAGCCTCGACCTCCCATGTGCAAGTGATCTTCTCCACTCAGCCTCCCAAGTAGCTGGTACTACAGGTGCACACCACCATGCCCAGCTAATTTTTAAATTTTCTATAGAGACAGAGTCTCCCTTTGTTGCCCAGACAGGTCTCAAATTCCTAGGCCCAAGAATTCCTCCCACCTCAGCCTTCCAAAGTGCTGAGATTACAGGCATGAGACAACACGCCCAGCCTTGGCATTCAATTTCAGCATCCATAAAACTGTATTTATTTTGAAGTTCCTCTTGAATCACAGTTTATTCACTGAGTATACACATCAGGACACAAAGCACACTCTATCACAATTGGAAGGACAGGAAATTTGGAGAATATAGTATAAAACTAATATAGTAACCAGAGTAGCCTAATTTTTCCCAAAGGGTCCATGATTTCACACCCTACTGGACAGCTGCTTTCTAGTTTTCATTTTCTTCACAGAGTGTTCAATAGTTCTGTCATCGAAAAGTGTTTCTGCCAGGATTGATGGTGTGAAATAAAATTTATGGGAGCCATTGCTTTGGACTGAGCTCTAGCACTAGGCCCAAGAGACCAAACCATAATAGAGTGACTCATGTTACAGTCCCACATTATCAAGCCAAAACTAAGTTGTTTATCTGACCTTCCTAGAAATCAAGAGAGTAAGAGATAATAGCCAAATCCCTAGAGGAGCCAGTTTTAGCTGGCATGATAAGGAAGTTCCCTCTGTTTTAACTTTTATAAGGAAAGTACCTTTGAAATAAGAAATCTACTTTTTGCTCTCTGTTTCTGCTTTCCTTAGCCTTTTACTGTATATGAAACCAAACTCCTCTGCTCAACTTATCAGAAAACTCATTATATTATGTAGAATGAAACATTGCCTGATTCTAGAAATACAGATAAAAGCCAATTAAGGCCTTTAAGTAAGTTGTAATTCTGTCTTTTGGCAACAGTTTCTGAACTGAGTCTGGGAAATAAATAATCAAACGACCAGGTAAAAGGAATGGAGAAAGATGAGTGAATTATTTAAAATTGTCTTTTCTCATTATGGTAAGTTCCTTCACTCTACAAAAATAAATAATTCTACCACCTGGATAAATTTGGTCCTTAATGGAAAAATAATATCATCAGTAAAAGTGGAAACTGTGGGTAAGAAAAGGGAAATAATTAAAATGCCTGAACCAACTTTACTGTCATTAAAATATCAAATAGCTGAACTAGAATGATTCAATAAGATTTCAAATCAACTGTTAGTAGTCCCTTAATGCAGAAAGAAGTCTGCATTTAGGAAGTCACTGAAAGAAATTGCTAAGTTCTAAAGACAGGTCCTGTCCAGACCAAAGCAGGCCCCTAGCCCTAATAGGGATACCTTGGGTAAGTAGACCATTTGCTACAATAAGAAAAAATGACATCAAAGGATAGGCTGAGTGCTATGATCTGAAGATCAGTGGGTGAGGAATCTCTTGGGAATCTCCTAGATGCTTGCTCTGGACACAAGGCGGGCACTGGAGATATAAAGAAATGTGTGACCCTCAACTGTTCAACAAACAACCATCAGTTCAAACTGGATATTTAATAACGCATCAGTCCTCAATCAGAATTTCAAAGCCCAGAAAAATACATTTAAAAGGTCAATCCTTTAGAATACAGCAATATTCTTTATTGTCTATGCCCTGTTTAGCAATCAACTTTCCACACTTTCTACTGAGTTTTCTAGACAGCTTAGAATGAAAGTCCTACAGGGTAAGAAGTTCAAGAGCTAATGGATGCTTTTGTTCTTCCAGTTGTTTCTAATAAAAGAGGTAAAATCCAACAACATATTCTTTATAATTTGATTATAATCCAATTTCTTACATTCTCAGACCTAAACTTTGTTTACTACACTAATGATTTTTGAAGTTAACCTCCCCTCAATACTCTTTTTAAACAGTTAGAGCTGAAATTATAACAGCCGTATGATATTGATGGGGCTGATTTTAGAGCCTCAAATTCAAGCTCCAGAAATTTATTTTTAGTTGTGCATATTTATTGTAAAATATTTGTAGTGCCAGCTTATGTTTTCTATGCCCAGATTTTGTTCTCCACCTTCTGAAGCCCACAGAGTATGAAACAAGCATTTATAATGGAGATGATGGTGCTAATTTTATGTATTTTATTCCCTGGCATATTTGACTGCAATAGAGTAGACAAAAAGATGGATTAGTAGCTATGATCTCGCTCTCGCTCTCTCTCTCTACATATGTGTGTGTGTGTGTGTGTGTGTGTGTGTGTATGTATATACATGGAAGGCATCAGATATCTCGTGTGTATATACATACATATATATAGGATATAATGATATATATGTGATGTAAGTCTTCACATCATCCATAGGTGTAATACCAGCTGGTTAATCTTGGGCCAGTCATGTAGCTTCTACAAACTTTGGGCTTTCTGGACAAAGCATATATAATGTTCATTATGTAGCTATGCCAAAACAAAGGTCAAGATAAAGAAAGATTCTACCTAGAGCAAAAGACAATTTTTATATATAAATTTTATATACAAATTATGCACAATTTCATATACAAATATAAATATCACCCTGATGTAGTAGTTTGCTAGGATTGCCATAACAAAATGCACAGACTGTGTGGCTTAAACAACAGAAATTTATTTTCTAACAATTCTGAAAGCTAGAAGTCTGAGTTCAATGTATCCGCAGGGTTGGTTTCTTTTAAGGCCTCTCTCCTTGGCTTGTGGACGTCTGTATTCTTCCAGTGTCTTTATGTTGTCTTCTGTGTGTGTGTCAGTGTTCTAATTGCTCTTCTTATAAAGGTATCTGTCATATCAGATTAGGGTTCACTCCAAGGTATGAACTGAAGAGCATGCTCTTTTCTCTGATGGGGAAAATTGACTCCATCTACACATTAATCTTTGGAGAGCAGTCTCTCAGATGCTGACCCTCTCTACAATGGACAGAGCACATGGCATGGCCTGCTAAGCTACTTCTCTGCCATTCAGCTAGGCAGGTTTCCAGCCCTGATGATGTAAGACATGAGCCTCTACTCATCTTTGCATAAGTCTCTCTGCATTATTGCAAATACAAGAAGCATTCTGTAGCTGCATAATAAGGAGAGGAGAACACTTGCAATATTCTCAGTCAAGATTCTCAACTCCCCAAAGAAAAACAGTGTATTTTACATATATTCATGCTGTTATAACTACATTATATAGAAAGATTATTAACCAAATATTGTATATATGAAAACAGAGTTGAAAGCTCTTCAACTATTTCAATTTATGACTCCCAAGATGGACCTGACTGTTCTGATATAATCTGATGAATTTTTATCTGAAGCTATTCTAACAGAACTGTATTTTATGATAGGGAAATGAAGAGAATTGTTTTAGGGAAGAGCATGTTAAATGTTTTCAAATATTTTTATCTCTGACTTAAATTTCAGCTTTTCTAGTTTGTTTCACATTTTCACACTTGGGTCAATTCTCTTTTGCTCTAGGTAGAAGTTTTTTTTTTAAATCTTGACCTTTGTTTTGGTGTATTTCTGCCTGACTGGAAACGTTTTTATAACCCCACTTTCTTTTCATCTGATTAGTAGCTTTTCTGTGTCCACAGATAAACATATCTTTTACTTTTATGAGCATTATTTTGGTATATGTATTTTTGTTCCAGTTAGGAAAAGAGCAGCAAAATGATTTTCTTTCTTGTTTTCTTCCTAAAACTTGCTTTAGAAGTTAAATGGGAGCAGCTGTTTCACACACCATCATGGTAGTTATTTACATGCATTAGCACAATTCATTTTCACAGATTTATGAGACAGATAAAGTTAACCGTTATTTCTTAAAGAGAGAGAGCAAGTGGAGAAAAAGGTCAACTGCAGGTGCTTGAGATTGTATTGTGTGCTGTGTAAGAAGAAATACGGAGTCAAAGTGCCTCATCATTCACCAGTTGTGTGACGTATCACAAAAAGAGGGAGTGTAACCAACTAAAAATTTAACTTGGACAATTGGATTGGTAAAAACTTTTTATGGAACATGTAGGAATACAGTTCTTAAAATTTTATAAGATGACATAAAATTCATTTCTTTGATAAATGACATTATTTTCTTAAGATATCTTTCTAGAAATGGAATTGCTGAGTTGAGATGCATATTGAGGGATTTTGATAGATATTTTTAAATTATCTTTTAGAAAAGGTAATTTTTAGTAGGAAAGTAGAAGTTTATCTCTTATTGTTAGGCATACTGATTTTTTTCTTTTTCTGATCTGCATTTAATCACTTTTCTTTAATGAGCATATACTACTTGTATAACAGAAAATAAAGGATGATTATATCTGTGAAGTGTCATGTCAGATTGTCCTGTCCAGTATGAAATCCACTTTGACTTTTAATCTACCTTGAGATGTTATTTTAGCTCCCTACAGGTTAAGAGCATAATCTAAGATGATTAAGGAGACTGAATTCTCATTTAATTGATTGTGCCACAAACACTTACACAGAGATAAACAAAGCCATTAAACACAGGTCTCTTTTACATTTGAAGAGACGTGGCAAATAATTTCACTGCTTTCTTTAGTGTACATAACATCATAATATTGTGAGTGTGCGTGTGTACAATATTCTGTCTATATCTTAATGATCTAATATTTATATGCTACTTTCTTACATGAAAATGAGCTGTACATATTTAAGTAATATTGGTGACTTTTTGATATAAATCAATTTTTCCTTTTGATGCTTACATTATATGAAGATGTTTGAAGCTGTTTTTTCTTTGTTATGTATATACTTATAGATATATGTGTGAAATATCTAGCTAGATGTCCTGTAGGAATCAGTTTTACATATGTAAACAAGTATATTTCTGTACTCTAAATTTTGATAATTAAAATAATTCATAACTTTATTATTCAACTCTCAAGTGTTTAATAGCCATTACTAACAAAAATTTCTCTTTGTGGCTAATCTGATTACTTGGAGTTTCTTTTTATTGTGACAAAAAAAAAAGAAACCCTGCACACACAACTTTAATTTCAATATTTTAATGACAAAATTTAAGGAGAATTTAAATAGAAATGGACTCAGAAAAGAATCAGTAAGACTTAGTGAAGGATCATTGTCTACTATAGAGAAGTTGATTTAAGATTAACTTATTAATAATATTTAACACATATAAAGAATTATTAGACTTGGTATATAGACAAGTGTTTTACTCTTGGAAGATAAAAGAAGAAAAACTGAATTCAACCGATGTATATGAAAATTAAAAGTAACAGTAAATTAAAAATAGATAATTAAATAAATATATGATACAGTATAACATTTTATAGTCAAGATGATGTTACAAATCCATATTTATTGACATGGATATGTTTTTATACTAAAGTGTTTATCACATAGCCATTAAGACATAACTTCTTCTTTGAATAATTTGCTTTCTACATGTCTTAACAACATACATTTCCAGCTTTATATGGAAAACCAAGTTTTCAAACCATTAGTTGTGTGCTTTTTATATAGTGTTGAAAAGTTTCTTTCTTTCCCGCTCCCCCACCACCCCCCGCGCTAAGACGGAGTCTTACTCTGTCACCCAGGCTGGAGTGCAGTAGTGCGATCTCTGCTCACTGCAACCTCCGCCTCCTGGGTTCCAGCAATTCTCCTGCCTCAGCCTCCCAAGTAGCTGGGATTACAGGCACATTCCACCATATCCAGCTGATTTTTGTATTTTTAATAGAGATGGGGTTTCACCATCTTGGCCAGACTGGTCTTGAACTCCTGACCCTCAGGTAGTCTGCCCACTTCAGCCTCCCAAAGTGCTGGGATTACAGGCGTGAGCCACTTTCCCGACCTAAAAATTTTCTTAAATGTCACTTTATATTCTCAAATTATCTAGAAAGGAAAATGTATTAGATTCCTGGATATTTTGGATATTGTAAGGAACATATTTATTTGCTGTATATTCTTTTAACAGTATTATAACTTCAGTTCAAAACAACACACAAAACATTATAAGAAACATTATAAGATTCCCTTATATTTTAAAAAATTCATTTATTTTCTGTTAATAATGCTGTTCAGTCTGTTGATTCTTCACTCATCTGAAATATTAGAGACTGATTCTGTATTGGATATTCATTCTGAAGCCTTTCAGAGCCACTGACACAAAGGGTCTATCAAACTTGGAACACTATTTGTTGTATCATTTTATTTTTTTCTCTTGGCAAATCCACATAATCCATATAGGACTATGCCAAAGTCTTTTGAAAGAAACCAGATTTAAGAACGTAAAAATGTTAGTAAAGATAGTGAATGTTAATTCTGTCGTTGTTACTGTATTTCTTCAAGCTGTGGCTGCAAACTGCTTTGAGTGATGTTATTGTAACTCAACATTAGGGAGAGAAAAGAGATGTTTGGTAGATTTTTTAATTAATGACCCCTATCAATGCTCCTTGACCTTTCCCACTCTATCTCTCCACAACTTCCATCCCTGGTTGGAAATTTTTTGCTATACTAAGTGAGAGTTATTGATGGGAAGGCATCAGATATCTCATGTGTGTTGCTGGTGGGATGGGAGACTGTGGAGGATGGGAATAGGTGGAAATCTACTGCAATGGAAAAAAAAAAAAAAAAAAAAAAAGCGTGTCCTAGGACACCCAAAACATAAAGGCTAGATAATAACAATAGCCACTTGTACTGAGAGCTTCCACTCTGCCTGGCTCTTTGCTATGAACCACATTATTCATTCCTTACCACAATCAAACAAGACAAGTAAAATATCATTCTCATTTTAAATGAGAAAACTAGAAATTAGACAGGTTGTAGATACTTGCTCTGAGTCACTGCTAATGAGTAGTAGAGCTTTGATAAGTCCCTGAATTTAGGTTGTATCTAGTACATTTACTCTTAGAAGTCTATCACGCTCACCAGAGTTGCAGAGTTGAATGTATTTCTTGGGCTCATTAATGTGTTTTTTTCTTTCTAATACTAAAGTCATTTGAACTTGTTAGATTTTGAAATATTTAAATGTCTTTTCTATCTGGCTTTAACATCTTGCATGCTTTCATATTCTTAGGACCACAAAACCACAGGAATATTTAAAATGATATCTAGTGGAAACAATATGAAGTTGACCATGGGGTCAAATGAGAGAATCTGAACACTGTGCTCCTTCATTGCTCTTCATATTTCTTCAGAGTAACCTTATTCCCCCATCTCACACTCATCCTCTTTCCAAAATCATACATAATGCTCTCCCAATAGTACTCATTAGGCTTTCTCTACTGTACCCACTGTGAAATTACAGGAGAAGCCTACCGAGATCTCACTACCTCATCTCTCTCACATGTTTACAGAAGGTGAGAGGAAGGTGCAGATAGAGAATAAGAAGCAGGTGGCTCCAGCATCAACATTACATCACTCCTTGTGTTCACAACAAATATGGAATATTATCCAAACACAGTAAAGATTGTATTGTCTTCACTTAAACACATTAAATCAGACCTCTCTTTAATCACTTGTTAGTAAGCAGCGTCTTTATTTTCATGCCATTCTACTCTGCTGTCTTTGCTATAGCACAAGTTTACCACATACCATACCTAAAAATTCAGTTGTTCTATGAGGGTAGACAAAGTCTAGGTTAACCATATATTTCACACAATGTTAATCTATAGCAAAATTAATGAATTAAATCCAGATAAAACAATCGTATTAAGGTGTGGTAAAATATTTATATCTCACTTAGCAAAGAGAAAACCAATCTTGAATATGGTAGTTATGAAGAGAACATGCATGCTAGTAATGCTTCCAAGTACGTTATTACTTCATATTTCTTATGGGGTACAAGCCATTCAGTTAGTTTAACATTATATTCAGAGAGGCTAAAGATTTACTGAAGACAATGTCGTACATCAATAATGAAAACAAAAATAAAAAAATCTTTATTTTAACTTCTAGTTTCCTTCTTTGTACTTGAGCAGCTTTGCCTCCTTAAGAACACAGATCTAGAACATATGCAGTATCACTATCAATATTACTTGTAATTAAAAGTGCATTGGATGTTTACTGTGTTCAAGGCATTTTGAGGAGTGAAAAAAGTTAAACATATAGTTGTAGTTCAAAGTGACAATGAAATTAGTTTACAGTTTTCTTTCTTTGTGGGTAGTGAGAAAGCGTCTCCCCCTATTAAGAAATACCAATATACAAAAGGCAAAACTTTAAATATGAATGAACTGTTTTATAATAACATAAGTTCATCTTGATTTCCATTGTCACATCCAAATTTGAAGGCTATTTCTAACACAGCTGGGTTCTACCCTTTTCCTTCTCACCCTTTACCACACCCAGTCTCTGAGGCTTCAGACAGAAATCGCTAATTCAGGAGACAATTGTGCTTTCTGTAACAGTTTCTGCTAAATTGTCACAGTTCGGCCACTTAAAAAAGCTAGATGATTTCAGCCTATCACCAAAGCTCTTGGAGCTCAGGTTCTCTGTCTGTAAAAGCTACATAAAATGTAATTTATCTGCTTGTTATGACTAAATAACATACTACATTAGTCCTTTGTGAAAGTACTAAAAAATTACCATATAAAAGTATAGAATCATGTCAAATGTTATAAGAAATGCAACTGTCCAAAAATAATTATCTTACATTGGTCTGGTAATGAGACCTAAAATATCTCATTTTATTTACCTATTTGACTCAAAGCACCAGGTCTCAAAGAGGTCACTGTTATACTATAAATATGTCATATGAAATAATATATTAAATAATTGTTGTAATAGCCTATTGAAGTACCAGTTGTAATAAGGCACAATGGAAAACTTACACTATTAACAGTAATAAAAAGAAACAGCAAAAAGCAATAAAAAACAAACCACCGATTCATGCAATGACATGAATCACCTCACAAATACTATGCTGAGTAAAAGAAGTCAGACAGATATAAAAAAGTTTATACTACGTGATTAGATTTTTATGACATTCTAGAACATGCACATGAAGGGTGCAAGGTAACTGTCTGGAGTGATGAAAATGTCCTGTGTCTTCAAAATAGTGTGGGTTACACCAATGCATGGTTTTTTCAAAACTGATTTAAAGGGACACAACATCTGAGCATTTCACTAGGTGTAAATTACACTGAAATTTAAAAGAATCGTCTAATGACATTGTGGTTATTTTTAAACAGTTCTTACATTTTGTGGATGCATACTGAATGTTTACAGTTGAAAAGATGTATATAAAGCTTGAATTTTGTGAAAAAAAATAGGGAGGATTGGTAGTGATAAAGTGAGTGGACTTATGAATGAGACATGATATGCCATGCATAGAAAAAATGTAAAAGTTGGGTGATATTCACATGGGAGTCCTTTATTCTTTCTACTTTTGCGTATGTTTGAATATTTCCCATAATTAAAAGTTGAATATAGGGCGATCACCTGAGTTCATCTCCTCATTTACAAAAAATAAAACTGGAAACAGAAGGAGAACATAACTTGTTCAAGGTCTCCAAGCCAGACAACAAACTATCTCCCAAATCCAACTGTGCTCTGGTCCTAAGCAAACACAAACTATTAATATGAGCTACTGCGTTATGGAAAGTCTGTTTTTCCAAAGGGCAGACCAATAGTTCAAGGAAGAGTTTAAGTAATAAAAATTTGTAATCTTACTTTCATGTTTTTCTATTTTCCACTGAACACATAGGCATTATCTTCTATATGTCTTTCATGTATAATCATTTGCTTCCTATTCCTTGTGGTTTTAAAGTTGTTTTGTATGTTTACATTTGATTTTACTCAAATTTCAGAATCCAAATGAGTGCAAGAATCAGACAAAGCATTAGCTACAAATATAAAAACAATTGACAGCAAAAACGAGTCCTCCCCGCCCCCCCCCCCCGCCTTCCCCCCCGCCTTCCCCCCCGCCTCCACCAGTGCTTAACTAATCTTCCGAATCCAGGCACAGAAAGCAAAGGCTTTCTGCTAGTGGGAGGAGCTTCCTTCTCCATTCTGGTGTGATCCAGGAATAGCTGTCTTCCAGGTCTGAAAGAGGTGAAAATGTTTTAAGCGATGCAAAAATTGTCTTGAGGTTCGCGTGTGTAGGTCTGTGTGTCTGTGCATGTGATGGGTCGGGGGAGAGAAAAGGGGATGTCAATTCTGAGAGCAACGAGAATCAGAAGTCAGAAAGGTGAGTGGCGTGTAGCATCTCCCTTTCAGAAGGGGCTGAAAAAGAAATTGGATATGATGGTCCGGTAGGGTAAATCACGCTGGATTTGTCTACCAGACCGTGCACTTAGGTCTGCAAAGTAAGTCCCATTTCTAGAGCGAAAAGCCTTAGGACCGCTTGTTTTAGACGGCTGGGGAATATTTATTCCTCGTTCCGCTGATGGGAAAATCAGCGTCTGGCAGGCGCTGATTGGTGGAAAGGAAAATGGTGATAGTGGGGTGGGAAGAAGATTTGCTGAGCCTCCTCCTGCCTCCTCAACCTGTAACTCTTCCTTAGTAGTCTCCGCTTCACCCGCGGGACCCTTTCGAGCTCGACCTGGATTAAGAGCAAACGAAAATCTTGAGGATATTTGAACTAAAGCGACCCTTAACGTAGCCTGTGACCGTGATTAAGTTTCAGCGTTGCGAGGGCAAAGTGCTCTCGGCGGTGCGGTGTGAGCCACCTCCCTGCGCTGCTTGTCTCCTCCAGCAGCTCCCCAAAGGATAGGCTCTGCCCTTGGTGGTCGACCCTCAGGCCCTCGGCTCTTCCAGGTCGACTCTGACGAGGGGTAGGGGGTGGTCCCAGGGAGGACCCCGAGGAAAGGCGGGGACAGGAAGGGAGGGGAATGGGAAAGAGGGAGAGGCGTCAGCCCAAGCCCAACCGCTCCCAATCGCCACAAGAGTGCCCGTGACCCTGAACTTGAGGTGAGGCGCAAAAGCGTCCCCACTTTCCCGCCTTGCGCGGCCAAGCAGGCGGCTGGAATTGGTGGTTCACCCTGCGCCCCCTGCCCCATCCCCATCCGAGATAGGGAACGAAGAGCACGCTGCAGGGAAAGCAGCCAGCGCTGGGAGAGGGGCGGGGAGAGGCGCTGACAAATCAGCGGTGGGGGCGGAGAGCCGAGGAGAAGGATAAGGAGGAGGAGGACGGCGACGACCAGAAGGGGCCCGAGAGAGGGGGCGAGCGACCGAGCGCCGCGACGCGGGAGTGAGGTGCGTGGGGGCTGCAGCGCAGACCCCGGCCCGGCCCCTCCGAGAGCGTCCTGAGCGCTCCCTCACGCCTTCCCTTCCAACCTTCTGCCTTTTTCTCCATCCTCGAGAGCGGAGAACTGGGAGTGGCCATTCGACGACAGGTTAGCCGGTTTGCCTCCCACGCCCCCAGCCTCCCGTCGCCGGCTCACAGCGGCCTCCTCTGGGGACCGTCCCCTCCCGGTGCCGCCTCCGCCCTTCCTGTGCGCTCCTTTTCCTCCTTCTTCCCTATTAAATATTATTTGGGAATTGTTTAATTTTTTTTTTTTTTTTTTTAAAAGAGAGGTGGGGAGGAATCGGAGTTGTGGAGAAGCAGAGGGACACAGGTAAGTACCTGTGGATCTAAACGGGCGTCTTTGGAAATCCTGGAGAAAGCCGGGTGGGAGAGGAATGGTCGTGGGCACCAGGAGGGGGTGGTGCTGTGGTGAGGACCTGCTGTGCCAGGTCTCTGGGAGGTGAGTACTTGTCCCTTTGGGGAGCCTAAGGAAAGAGACTTGACCTGGCTTTCGTCCTGTCAAGGGCTTCCCCCCAAGGGCTGAGAGATTAGGATGCGTCTCCGGGATCCGCTTTTCCCCGGGAAACGCGAGGATGCTCCCTGGAGCGTGAGCATCCAACTTTTATTTCTCTCTTACCTGAAATCCGTCTGCCGGCTCTCTTGGTTTTTCTCTGTAAAGTAAGCAAGCTGCGTTTGGCAAATAATGAAATGGAAGTGCAGGGAGGCCAAGTCAACAGGTGGTAAAGGGTTAACAAGTGCTGGCGCGGGGTCCGCTAGGGTGGAGGCTGAGAACGCCCCCTCGGGTGGCTGGCGCAGGGTTAGAGACGGCCCGCGAGTGTGAGCGCCGCCTGCTCAGGGTAGATAGCTCAGGGCGGGGGTGGATGCTCGGAGGTATTAGAACCAGCACCCTTGGGCTCGCTGTTTGCCTGAGGTTGAACCACACCCAGAGTGAGTAGTTAGTTCTCTTGCCTAAGCCTCTCCACCATCAACCTGTTAGCCTTCTTCTGGGATTCATGTTAAGGATGCCCCTGACCCTAAGCCTCCAGCTTCCATGCTTCTAACTCACACTGTTACCCTTTAGACCCCGGGAAGTTAAAACAGGGGTGACTCTTTTCATGCAACTCCACTTCTGAAATGCAGTATTAACAACTCAGAGGATTCATCCTAATCCATGGTTAGGTGGCTAGACTTTTACTAGCCAAGATGGATGGGAGATGCTAAATTTTTAATGCCAGAGCTAAAAATGTCTGCTTTGTCCAATGGTTAAATGAGTGTACACTTAACAGAGTCTCACACTTTGGAGGGTTTCTCATGATTTTGCAGTGTTTTTTGTTTATTTTTCCCCAAAAGTTCTCATTCAAAGTGTATTTTATGTTCTCCAGTGTGGTGTAAAGGAATTCATTAGCCATGGATGTATTCATGAAAGGACTTTCAAAGGCCAAGGAGGGAGTTGTGGCTGCTGCTGAGAAAACCAAACAGGGTGTGGCAGAAGCAGCAGGAAAGACAAAAGAGGGTGTTCTCTATGTAGGTAGGTAAACCCCAAATGTCACTTTGGTGTTGGTTCATGACTGATGGGTTAGGATAATCAATACTCTAAATGCTGGTAGTTCTCTCTCTTGATTCATTTTTGCATCATTGCTTGTCAAAAGGGTGGACTGAGTCAGAGATATGTGTAGGTAGGTGAATGTGAATGTGTGTATTTGAGCTAATAGTAAAAAATGTGGCTGTTTACTTTTCAATATTTTTAATTTTGCCCTAATATTTAGGACTTTTGAAAAATGAATGCTTCTGTGCCTACATAATTACATTTCAGAGAACAGTTTTAAAAATACATTGTATTTTTAAAAAATCAAGAATATTCTTAAGAATCAAAATCATTGCTGGGTCTGTGATTTCTTTTACCATCATGAATAATGTTTGTCAATTTTAACCCATTCTGATTTTTAAAATATGACTTTGGTATGCCCCTGTGCTGTGTATAAAGAGACCTATTTGTGGCCCTAAAATGGAAACAACAGATTAGTCTTTGGTAGAGTTACCTCATGTGATCATTTGGTCTCTGTGAACACTGAGGACAGAGAAAAGTGCTTGAGGGCTGCTACTGACCTCTCAGAAACATTTATATAGTTCATCCATCAAATGACACACATACTGAAAGAATAAAGAAATTGATGCTTATTACCTACATGTTCCTAAAGTTCCACCTTGGGGTATACACCCAAGCTCTGACTCTCTTTTCTGTATCTTGAATTGTGTTCAATTGCATGTTATTTTACAAACCACTTTGAATTCTTTGGAAAAGAATAGACACACACGCTCTCATCCACAGGCATAGACACAGACACACACACACACACACACACACTCAACATAGACACATTGCCCATTCTTCCTCTCTTCTTTCTCCTCTGAGCTTTTTCACATTCTGGTGGCAACTATAAGCAGTTAGAGTCACAGGATGAACCGTCAGGTGGAGGATGAGCACATTGAGTTGCCTAGCTGAAACACGTGCTCCGTCTATGTCTGCAAAGCGAAAGAAAGCTACACTATCTCTTCAAGATAGATCAGTGAGGGAAATTTTATATTTGGAATGAGTTATATGAATGCGTCTCATCAAATTTCACAACACATTTTTTTTTTCTGTTTTCTATTTTCAATTTTTAGAGTCAGGGTCTTGCTCTGTCTCCCAGGCTGAACTGCAGTGATGCTATCATAGCTCACTGCAGCCTTGAATTCCTGGGCTCAAGTCATGCTCCCACCTCAGCCTCCTGAGTAGCCAGGATTATAGGCATGTGCCACTGCCTCATTATTTAGACTTTTCTTATGTTGACTTAATCTTCCCACAAATCTTCAGTGAAATTACTTTTTTCTACCTTAAAACATATTTTCAGAAAGTCATTAAAATAGAGTGTTACAAGAGGAAAAAATGTATGAGTTAAATATTTTATGAAGTATGAATTATACCTTTTTATATGGAATTTGGAATACTGAATCAGTGACATGCAGTTTATCCATCTTTCCATTTGTCCTCAGATTTCCAAGTTTTGCAAGTACAAGTTTCTTTGACTTCAGTTACTTTATAACTGTTCATTGAAATCATTTTCAATGTCTCTCATGACATTTAACACATAGCACATTCTATAAATTATTTATTGGTTACATTCTGAGTTCTAATTGAGAGTTGAACTTATACACATACACAGAATTTAAGATAAAAAATGTCCATGCAAAGACACAATAGTGTAATCCAGGGGTTGGCAAAATTTTTTGGTAAGGAATCAGATAGCACATATTTTAAGCCATGAGATCTATGTCTTGGCCAGGTGCCATGGCTCAGGTCTTTAATCCCAGAACTTTGAGAGCTCAAGGCTGGTGGATCACTTGAGCCCAGGGTTTTGAGACCAGCCTGGGCCACATGGTGAAACCCTGTGTCTACAAGCAATGCAAAAATTAACCGGGTATGGTAGCATGCACCTGTATTGCCAGCTACACAGGAGGCTGAGGTAGGAGGATGGCTTGAACCATACAGCTCACTGCAGAGGTTGCAGTGAGCTGAGATCAAGCCACTGCGCTCCAGCCTGGGTGGCAGAATGCGACCCTGTCTAAAAAAAAAAAAAAAAAAAAAAGGAAATCTATGTCTCAATTCTGCTGTTGAAGTGTGAAAGTAGTCATAAACAATAGCTAGTGTGGCTGTGTTTCAATAAAACTTCATTTATCAAAACAGGTGGTGGGCCAGAATTGTCTTGTAGGTTGTAGTTTGCTGACTACTGATAGAGTGGAAAGAACATGCACTAATCACACAAACCAAAGTTTTAGTTTGAGGCTACATCACTTATTACCTTTAGGGTCTTGGGGAAGTGTACTTAACATCTCTGAGCATCGCTTCCCTGATTAATAAAAAATATGATTTAGAAAACTGCAACTACCTTCTGGTTTTTGTAAGAATGTCATAATAAACAGGACATATGAATAATGGAGCGCACTTTTATATATAGGAATCATGGTTATTATTATCAAATAAAATCTCCAATGGAATAATTACTTTACCAACATGTTTCTATTTATTCTTTTGTCCTTCATTACATAACAAGTTTGAAAGATTGGAGGTGACCAAAGACCATTTTATAATTTCACTATGGCTGAAGATGTTTGGCAGAAGGCCTCATAAGAAAAGTAATCTCAATCTCATCAATCTCAAAAGTATGTAAGAATATACTTTTGACAACTACTTTTTAACTCATTACAGAACTACCTTAATGATCAGTGTTATTTTTGTGGGTCTTTTTCCTTCCATTTTTGTTATCTGTGTACACAAATTTTCAATCAACGTACTTCAATTTAATATACAAAAATTTCTTCAAAAGGCTCAGAAATTAATTAGACCTAAATTCAAAAGCAGAAAGATTTAATTATCTTTATGTAATGCTAAGTAATATAAATGCAATAAATGCAAGAAAATAATGATCTTGGAGTCTCTTCCAATGCCACTCTGTTCAATAAGCAGCAGGGGCCATCCGTGAAATTGACAGCAAATTCTCAAGTCAAAATGTGCTTCACCTCACTAAGCTGACAAAGTCAACATAGCACGCACAACAGGGATAGCTGGATTCTTAAAACTCACAGGTATTACTTCTGACCTTCTTCTCCACTCTGTGCTCTTTTGAGGTTGGGAAGACAAGATGCGGTTGGTGGGGGACACTTCTGCTCAGGGAAGCCATCAGCTCTGGTGTCCCTACAGCATTTGTATCTTGCTAGTCACATAACTACTTGGCACCTATTTTGTAGCTGTATGTTATCAATTACAGATTACTCATAAATTAAAGGCTAACCATCAATTACAGTTTATTGGTAAATAATTATGACCTCAAAGAACAGCTGATTGGTTTGATACATGGTAACCTTATGAGGACTCTCATTTATCTCTTTATTTAAGGTATATGCATATCTCTTTGTTTGGGGTTACACTACAAAAATATAAACTATGTTGCATATTTATAAAAAATAATTAATTATAAGTTCTAATGGTGTATTTTAGTAGCATTCCTTTTTTTTTTTTTTTTCCCCCTGAGATAGGGTCTCAATCTGTCACCTCACTCTAGGCTGGAGTGCAGTGGCGTGATCTCAGCTTACTGTAACCCTCGCCTCCTGGGTTCAAGTGATTCTCCTGACTCAGCCTCCTGAGTAGCTGGGATTACAGGCATGTGCCACCACACTCGGCTAATTTTTGTATTTTTAGTAGAGACAGGCTTTCACCATGTTAGCCAGGATGGTCTCGAACTCCTGACCTCGTGATCCCCCACCTCAGCCTCCCAAAGTGCTGGGATTACAGGCATGAGCCACCACGCCTGGCCTAGTGGCATTCTTTTTTAAAAATAAATTTAATTGTGTATATTTAGGGTATACAACATGATGTTTTGGGATACATTAGACATGTATTGAACAAAGTTAATATATTCATAATCTCCCATAGTTACCTTTTTTGTTGTTTTTGTGGCAAGGGCAGCTAAAATCCACTTATTTAGCATGAATCTCAAATATAGTACAATTTCATCACCTATAGGCCTCATACATTAGATCTGTACACTTGCTCATCCTACACATCTGCTACTTGCTTGGATCCTCTGGCCTATATCTCCCTCTTTTCTATCTACTTTTCCACCCCTATTAACCCTATTTTTTACTTAGTGTTTGTACATTTGAATTTTGTTTCAAGCTTCCACATATATGTGAGATAATGTGATATTTTTCTTTCTGTGTTTGGCTTACTTCACTTAGCATAATGTTGTCTGAGTTCATCCATGTTGTAAATGGCAGGATCTTGTTCTTTTTAGGGCTGATGGATATTCCATCGTATCTATGTACCACAGTCTTTTTATCTACCTATCTATCGGTAAACACTTTAGTTGTGGCTATTGTGTTTTTCTTTTTTTCTTTTTTGGAGATAGGGTCTTGCTGTCACCCAGGCTGCAATGGAGTGGTGTGATTATAGCTCACTGTAACCTCAAACTTCTGGGCTCAAGAGATCCTCCTGCCTCGGCCTCCCAAGTAGCTGGGACGACAGGCATGCATCACCACGCCTGGCTAATTTTTAATATTTTTCGTAGAGATAGCATCTCACTCTGTTGCCCAGACTGGTCTCAAACTCCTAATTCAAATTTAAAATAGAGTATGAGAATCTGTAAAATATAAAAAACATGTCCACTCCGTATAGGAAGTAATACAATGAGAAGAAGACAAACACTATTTATATCACTCTTGATAAGTTTTTTACAAAGAAATAAAACACTTTAATTTTTAATGTTTTATAGTTTGCTAAACAAATATTAGTTTTAGTGTTTTTAAAATTCCTTATGTATTTATAAGTGATCTTCCTGCCTCAGCCTCCCAAAGCACTGGGATTCCAAGCAAGAGTCACTGTGTTGGGCCATTGGGGGTGCAGATATGCTGAAATCTTTTCTTGTGGATTTACACCCGGAAGAGGGATTGCTGGGTCATATGCTACTCTACTTTCAATTTTTCTTTTATTTTTAGTGAACCTGTGATAATTGTATATAACTGTGGGATCCAGAATTATATTTCCATACATGTATACAACGTGTGATAATCAAATCAGGGTAATTAACATATCCATTACCTGAAACATTTACCATTCCTTTGTGGTGGGAACATTAAAAATGAAAAATTCTCTCTTCTAGATTTTTGAACATATGCAATAAACTATTGTTAAGTACATCACCTTATAGTACTATAGAATGCTAGAACTTATTCTTTATATTTGGCTGCAATTTCATATTCCTTAAC
Organism: Chlorocebus sabaeus; assembly: GCF_047675955.1. Lineage (NCBI taxonomy): Eukaryota > Metazoa > Chordata > Mammalia > Primates > Cercopithecidae > Chlorocebus > Chlorocebus sabaeus. The sequence goes on along the minus strand of NC_132910.1, from coordinate 41,318,410 downwards.
CAACCTCTCCATATCCTCCCCTCCCTCTTACCCTTGTCAGCCTCTAATAATCATAATTCTACTCTCTACTTCTATCTCATTGTCTTTGATTCAGAATACAGTTCATCATTTAACCAAAAGTCAAATTCTTAGATACTGCTAAGGCAGAGAAGAAAGACCGCAGACCAGCTGTTAGACATTTCTTACTACTAGTCATTTTTAAGACAACATGGGGTGCAGGGGTTGAGGATAAGAGATAGATTGAGATCTATTCTCTTAAATACCAGCTGTTCTCACTCTGCATAGTTTCAGCACACACAAATTCCAGTTACCACGGTTAGTTAAATAACACCAACCCCTAACAACACAATTCAAATTTCTGTTACCACAGTATACTGAAAGTAATTGCATAAAGTACAAACTTTGCTGCTAACTCTTCAGCCTTCAAATCATTACATAAATAGCAGAAACCCATTATAATCAGTGACAAAACCACAGCACTTCTTTCAAAACTTTTTGGTGATTGGTCGCTTCACATGTGTTATGCAGTTCATACACACAGCAATGCCCGTAGTTGTGTAGCCACTTTGTCTCCCAGTGGTGAGCCCATGTGATGTTTCACAAAAATGCACAATCAAAAGAGGAAATTGACCAGTAAAGATGAAAGAGCAGCAAAGAAAGGAAGTGAACCATGCTGGAAGTAAAATTTGAATCAAACATAAGTTGATTTATATAGGAAGTAGCCACCCCTGAGGATGTTGTCACTGCGCAATTCAGGAGACTCTAGATATGCAGTCAGAGGAATGTATGGAAGGTGGAGGTATCCATATAAATGGGGAAAGAGGTTGTGATAAAGAGTGAAGGTGTCCCAGAGGAAGTGATGTTGAAAAATACACCTTATGTTAAGTACACTCTCAGTATATCATGACATTAAAGTGCAAATGGTAACATTTTGTAAACTGATCCAGACTTAAAAAGGAGTATGACAATTCTGTAAAACATAAAAATCATGCCTATTCCATAAATTATATACAGTGTGAATTACACTGAAAAGTCCAACATTAGAGCGGATATGAATAAAATTTTTAACAAGCATAATTTCAATAATACACATAATAATTATTTGTATACAAGTTTAGTAATGGTCCAGGTTTGGAAGAAATTCTGATCCTGTGTAGAAACCCTAGTTTGAATGTGCTTATAGCCTATTATTACATGTGTAATGTTAGACAAATTACTTAACTCGGATTTTTAATTTCATCAGATATTTTAAATGGGCATAATATAACTACATTCAATGGATGTTGTGAAGATTAAATAAGATATATGTAAAGTGTTTTTTACATAATGGGTATTCAGCACATGTTAAAGCCTACTCTCCATCCCTCTTTGCTTTTGTTTCATGAGTTGACTCATTTGTCTCTAGTGCTGTATTTTTAAAGCTTCTGGCCGGGCAGAGTGGCTCAAGCCTGTAATCACAGCACTTTGGGAGGCCGAAGCGGGCAGATCACGAGGTTGGAAGATCGAGACCATCCTGGCTAACATGGTGAAACCCCCGTCTCTACTAAAAATATAAAAAATTAGCCGGGCGTGGTGGCGGGCGCCTGTAGTCCCAGCTACTCGGGAGGCTGAGGCAGGAGAATGGCGTGAACCCGGGAGGCGGAGCTTGCAGTGAGCCCAGATCCGGCCACTGCACTCCAGCCTGGGCGACAGGGCGAGACTCCATCTTAAAAAAAAAAAAAAAAAAAAAAAAAAAAAAGAGAGAGAGAGAGAGATAGAGAGAAAAGAAAAAAGCTTCTACAGCTCTGATTTCAAAATTATCTTCTCACCAAGCCCCAGTGTAATCTCGTTCTTTTTTCTCCTCTGTAAGTTCATATGTGATGTGGGAACAAAGGGGATAAAGTTATTATTTTGTGCTAAAATCTTAATTGGAGATGACCTCCTGTTAGCTTGGCTTTCTTCTATTTATTGTGGTGGTTACTGGAGTTCCTTCTTTTAGTTTTAGGATATATATATATATATATATATATATATATATATATATATATATATATATTTTTTTTTTTTTTCCCCCGAAGATGTAATAATCTATAGACTTCTGAAGACTGAGTTTTTAAATTAGTTGTATTGAAAACTAGCTAATCAGCAATTTAAGGCTAGTCTGAGACTTATGTCTTGAATTTGTTCGTTTCTGTAGGCTCCAAAACCAAGGAGGGAGTGGTGCACGGTGTGGCAACAGGTAAGCTCCACTGGGCTTAGATCCAAAGACGATGAAGTATCTAGTGATTAGTGTGGCCCAGTATTCAGCATTCCGAATGACACTATAAAACAATCACTGAGCATTCTAAGAGCATATCAGTCTTATTCAAACTGAATTATTTATAAAGTATTTTAAAATAGGTAAATATCGATTATAAATAAATAAAAAATATAGTTACTTGCCAAGAGTAATGATGGCTTTGAATTGATAAGCTATGTTTAATTTATAGTAATTGGGCATTTAAATATTCTGACCAAAAATGTATTGACAAACTGCTGACAAAAATACAATGTGAAATAGCCATTATTTTTTTAAAAAATAGAGTAAAATTTCTGTTGATTACAATAAAATATTTTGACCTTAAGTTATATTGATTATAATATTCCTTTGATAATTCAGAGTACATTTCAGGAAACACCCTTGGACAGTCCGTAAATTGTTTATTGTATTTATATTTGTATTGTTATGGTATAGTTATTTGTACCAATATTATTGTGCAATTATCATATTTCTGATTATATAATTCATTTGGCCTAAATTTACCAAGAATTTGAATAAGTCAATTAGGTCTACAATCAAGAAATATCAAAAATGATGAAAATGATGATAATCATCATCAGATGATGAGGAAGATGAGGATGAGAGTGCCAGAAATAGAAAAATCAAAGGGGAACCAAAATGTAACAAATTAAAAGCCCATAGACTTGTTGTAATTAAGTTTCCTGTTGTAAGTACTCCACGTTTCCTGGCAGGTGTGGTGAAACAAAAGATATAATCAGAAATATAATTTATATGAAAATTAAATTATAGCATTAAATACAATAGTGCCTATAAAAACAAAATATGCCTATCAATGACTTCTAAAATGGAAACGAGAAAAATGATATGGGAATCTTAATACAGTGCTGTGGTTAGGACTAAAAACACAGGAGTCAGTTCTTCTTGGTTCAACTTGCTGCTTACTCCTTACCAGCGGTGTGGTTTTTTTGCAAGTATGATTCAGCTTCCTCATCTATAAAATAATTCAGTGAATTAGTGTACACAAAGCATCTGGAAAACAAAAAGCAAACAATATATATATTTATAAGTGTTACTTCTTGCTTTATAGTGAACTTTCTTGTGCAAGATTTTTACAACTAGCGTAGAAAAATATTTTTTAAATGAATACTTTTGATTTAAAAATGGGAGTGTAAAAATAAAGCAGACTCCTTTGAAACTAGTTCTGTTAGAAGTTAATTATGCACCTTTAATGGGCTCTGTTGCAATCCAACAGAGAACTAGATAAGTAAATGGACTATATTGCCTTCTAGGGACCTCCTATAAATATGATATTGTGAAGCATTATTATAATAATAACTAGATAGCAGACAGGTGGAGACTCTACTATCTGAAGAGGGTCAATCTAGATGAATGGTGTTCCATTTAGTAGTTGAGGAAGAACTGATGAGGTTTAGAAAGCAGAAGGCCATGTACCAAGTTTTGGAGTCAGTGGTAAAAATTTTAAAAACCCAACTACTACTGTCACCTAATGATCTAATGGAGACTGGAGATGGACTGCATTTTTTCAGTCTTCTCCAGAATGCCAAAATGTAAACACATCTCTCTCTCTCTCTCTTTCTCTCTCTCTTTCTCTCTCTCTCTCTCTCTGTGTGTGTGTGTGTGTGTGTGTGTGTGTGTATGAGAGAGAGAGACTGAAGTTTGTACAATTAGACAACATTTTATAAAATGTTTTCTGAAGGACAGTGGCCCACAATCCTAAGTTTCCAACATTGTGCAATGTTGGGAGATTCTGCATACTTTATTTTCTCTTTGGTATATTAAGGAATCTGAGATGTCCTACAGTAAAGAAATTTGCATTACATAGTTAAAATCAAGGTTATTCAAACTTTTTGATTATTGAAACCTTTCTCTATTAGTTACTAGGGTTGAATGAAACTACTGTTCTACAGAAAACTGTGGGAAATGTTGCTAAGCAATAACGACATGGTGATTTCAGCATGGGCAATATTTACAGCCATTACACCCATGAACCGCCCTGGCAGTAGTGAAGCAACTAGTATGACTATGAGAAACACATTGGTATAAATCAGCTGCTATCATAATCATTCCTCTCCCACATCAGATAAATGAATTAAGTTTTTGAATGGGGTTATTTAATATAAAGTTCTTAAGTCTAATTATGAGAAGAAATAAGACAATTACTTCAATGGTTAAAGAGAGAATAATTTGCATATTTTACCTGATGTAAAATGTTTGTTATGGGTACATATTAAGTGCTAACTAATTGTTAATTGTTCTTGTTACAAGTCTTAATGCAGGGAAACAAGAAACTATTACATAGTACCTAATATTAACTTCTAATATTAAATAAACAATTTCCCCCAAATTCATCCCATTAGCTTTTTTTTCAAGGGGGCGGGGGAGAAATATAGACTTCAGTAAACTTGGGCTGGGAGCTTTCTACCTACAAAGTTCAAGGAAAATAAATTATCCTAGTTAGATAATATCAATGAAAAATCCACCAACTTAAATCCTGGCTCTTTGATCTTGGGAAATTATTTCAGTTATCAACTTAATGCATCATATATGAAAATGTATTTAATTAAACTTACTGAATGATATGTTTTTAAGATACTTTAAAAATAAACTATGATATAAAGTTACTTATTTTTCATGCAAGTGTAGTATAAAGAAATTTCTGACACTGGAGATTTTCTGAAGGTTTTGATTCTTGTAAATTTATTACATCATAATGAACAAAACTAATTTTCAACATTATGATCTAAATTTCCTTAGTAAATTGTTTTAAAGTTATTTTCTTTAAATGTATCATTTGTATAACAATTCAAAACTAGATATTCTTAATTTTATAATTTTGTTATATGTCAAAGATTAGATTTTGCTATATCTATTCTAAAAGTTGGTATCACATTTCCTTTTTGGATTTTTATTTTTAACTTAAAGTCAAATATAAACCTATTATATTAATGCAGACATTAGAGAGAGATACTAAATTCATTTTAGTATATTCTAAATTATTTATCTACTATAAAATAATATAAAGAAAAATAAAGTAGAATCCCTGATTTCAAAGAACTCAGTTGCTGAAAAACAGATACCATTTACTAGACCCAAAATGTACTAATATGAGTATGTCTCTTTTCCTTTTGTTTTGTCACCGTTCGTTTGGAATGTCAGTGAGTAGAGAAATAGTGTGAAAGGCCCTCGGGGGAAAAATAGAGGTTCAAGGTCAGCAGAGATCCTACTAGAGAAACCAGTTCTACAGAAATGTTTTTAAATGTGTTGATGATTACTACCTGTATACTCTGTTATTTTGTAATGTAACCATTTTATTTATTATTATAATAATAAAAGAGTGAAATTATAATAATGGGCAGAGTACATTTTACTGTGCAGTGTATTGCATTAAAACTAGATTAAAATTTATACATATATAAAAGGTTATCTAGATATTATAAAATTTATGGCTGGATCTGTAAAAAATTCAAAACCTATTTTTAATCTTGCTTTGAGATTTTATAACAAGAAAATGTTCGTTTGAAGCAAAATTTTCAATTCGCGTCCTTGAAAATGAAAAAAATGACAACTTGAAACACATAATTGACTATTTTTAAAGGATCAACATTTCAGAAATGTTTTAAAACATAAAATTTTCAGTACAGCTTTTCACTGGCATTTAAATCGAACTTTGAATTGTAAATAGCTCTTACTCTTAAGGAGACATCAGCCATATCCTTAGAAATGGCACGGAGTTGGTAGGTAGTTGTACAAAATTCTAGCCTAAAAGACAAGTAGGGAGCAACAATACTGTGGACCCTTTCTGGTCTTGGGCTGTGTGGCTATGTCAGGCTTCCCCACATTGCCTGAACTAAGGAGAAAGCCTCTTGTCCTTACAGGCCCCTTAGCTTCTGTGACTTACATAGTCTATTTGAAAATGAATTGCTTTGTCCACACCGTTTAACTATTGGCTTCTTCAACTGGTGAGATGAAACCTATACAATAATCATGTGACTAGCACTAAACAGCTGACATGGTGTAACTCCTCTCAGACTGAGACTTATCTGGGGAGTACAAATCATATCAAGAAAATGTGCCTTCATTTCCTTAGATGAGTGTCCCCATCCTCCACTCTCCTCCACTGTTCTCCTCTCTGCTTCTATGATATCAACTTTTTTTTTCTTTAGATTCCACATGAGTGAGATTATGTTGTGTTTGCCTTTCTGTTTCTGGCTTATTTCACTGAACAAGAAAATTTTTGACATGAAATTAAATTTCTGCTTATAAATTCAATTCAAACTATTTACACTGTCTTCTCAGAAATGTTAACTTATTGTAATAAACCTACTGAATGACCGTATCACATTTTGTTTTGTGAAAACGAATTGTAAGGGTGCTCAATAACCTCTTCATTTTCTTACTGTCCAGCTCCTTTGCTCCTATTAAAATTACTGCAAGTTAGCTTTTAAGAACCCTTTGTTTCACTACCTGAAGTTCTATAAAAAGATCCAAGTTCCTTCACAACCATTTCTTATGCTGTCATTCATACATATGTGATAATACCGTGTCTGAACACCTAGATAAGAAGTATGGGCTGGGTGCGGTGGGTCATGCCTGTAATCCCAGCACTTTGGGAGGCCGAGGCGGGTGAATCACCTGAGGTTAGGAGTTCGAGACCAGCCTGGCCAACATGGTGAAACCCTGTTTCTACTAAAAATACAAAAAAAAAATTAGCCAGGCATGGTTATGGGCACCTGTAATCCCAGCTACTCGGGAGACTGAGGCAGGAGAATAGCTTGAACTCAGGAGGCAGAGATTGCAGTGAACTGAGATTGTGCCATTGCACTCCAGCCTGGGCAACAAGAGTGAAACTCTATCTCAAATGAATGAATGAATGAATGAATGAATGAATGAATGAATGAATAAATAAATACAAATATGTATTGTGTTGTTTAGAATGTGTGGTGGAAATGAACTTGCTGAGTGAGCTCAAAGGATTGGCACTGAATTGAAATAAAGAAATATTCATGTTGAGTCTGGTTCAACTATAACTGTACCTGTTAAGAATTGCTTTCCTTAGTATAAAACAAATCCAAATCACTCATGGCTTTACATTCCTGATCATTAAACTTGAAGCACTTTTTAATACTGCATGACTTTAACAAAAATATCTTAGCTGAGATTCAATGTTTGGTTGAGCCACACTCACTTGGACACTTTGGTTGCTTGTTTCTTCTGACCCCTCAGTTGTTTATGGCATGTGTAGATACAGGTGTATGGAAGACGATGGCTAGTGGAAGTGGAATGATTTTAAGTCACCGTTATTCCACCACCCTTTAATCTGTTGTTGCTCTTGATTTGTACCAGTGGCTGAGAAGACCAAAGAGCAAGTGACAAATGTTGGAGGAGCGGTGGTGACGGGTGTGACAGCAGTAGCCCAGAAGACAGTGGAGGGAGCAGGGAGCATTGCAGCAGCCACTGGCTTCGTCAAAAAGGACCAGTTGGGCAAGGTACAGTGTGTACACTTTGTATTACATTTATAAGCTGGTGAGATTATGGTTCATTTTCATGTGAGGACTGGAGGCAGGAGCAGGATACTTACTGTGTGGAATGGCTACCTGACTCTCCCCTTGTGAAAATGTGCTACCTTTATATTAGTCTTGTTTGTTTCAGGCATTAACCCAGATAAATGCCATGCAAATTTTATAATTATCATGATTGTTTCAATTTCTAGAAGAAAGTTAATGAAATAAAAAATGTAGTAAAATGTCAAAGGAACAGTGACATTTCAAAAAGAATGAGGGCTTTCATGTTAACTATAAGTCTTGGAATTTCTCTTCCTTGGAATAACAAATCTCTTTGTGCCTAATTTCTTAATTTCCAAAATAAAATTCTTTTACTTGATTTCTTTATAGTGACATCATCTCTTATTAAATGGCATATTTGCATATTACATAACAGTTCATTGCCAAATACATGTTTGTGGGAACTAAGAGGTTTAAAATATATACCAACCAGAGATCATAGTTTTGAGGTAGATTTTAAAATTCTGAGAAGAATTTTGACTGAATTTTTTTGACAAACACGGGACACAAATAAGATTATACCAAACATACTATAACTTTCATTTTAAATATGAAACTAATACAGTATGAGGTGTCAACAATGATGAAATTTTACAAATGTCACCACTACAACAGCAAAATGATTTTTGCTTTTCCCCTGTCTCCTTGCTATTTCTTGAATAAATCAAGCATACCCTTGCCCTGACACATTACTGGGGAGGCATGCCTTAATCTATATAAAATTGGAGCCATTCTTCTCACCTCTGGTATTCTCAGTCTCCCTACTCTTTCTTTCTCCTTCCTTCCTTCCTTCCTTTATCTTTCTTTCTTTTTTCCTTCCTTCCTCTCTCTTTCCCTTTCTTTCTTTCCTTCTTTCTTTCTCTTTCTTTCTTTCTTTCTCTTCTTTCTTTCTTTCTTTCTTTCTTTCTTTCTTTCTTTCTTTCTTTCTTTCTTTCTTTCTTCTTTCTCTTTCTCTTTCCCTTCCTTCCTTCCTTCCTTTCTTCCTTCCTTCCTTCCTTCGTTTGTTTTTCTTTCTTTCTTTGCCAAAGTGTTCTTCACTTTTAAATATAATAAATAATTTACTTATTTTAATATATTTTTTTAAATTTTTTTTCTCCCTTCTATGATGTAGGCACCATGAGAGTGAAATATATTTATTTTGTTCACTGATATTTCACAAGTGTCTGGAAGAGTTTCCAACTTATAGTAGACAATTAGCATATGTTTATTAAGAAGGGAAGAAAGGAAGGAAATAAGTGAGTAAGCAGAACAACTTTTATTTATGGGTCTTTTATAATCATATCCTTAGTATAAGAACAGTGCTATTCAGCTATCCAAAAGTTAAAATCAAAATAATTTTGGATGAATCTCTTGAAAATTGTGAGAAAGAAGTTTTATTTGCTGGAAAACTATTCTGGGTTGTTTCCACTTCCTGTAATCCTAAGTAGCAGCCTTACCTTGATAGACCATTAAAACACTGATAATAAAAAGGCAGAACAAAAATATCTGTGATATATTTAGATTTACTACATGAAGTTACATGTCTAGTGTCTGGTGCAATGGATGTAACTATGGCAAATCCTGACTGGGCTTCTAGTGAAGTTCTTCAGCTAATGCTTGAATGCATGGTTGGTCATGGCGATACCCCTTTGTACAAAATATGCTTTTCAAATAATCTTATTAGGGATAATAATTATATTAATTCCTGGTTTCCATCTAAAATTATAATTCTATTTATACCTTTGTAAGATTTTACAAGTTAAGAGTGACCTCAGATTAAAATAGTACACAGGCAATTAACCAGTTTTGTGTCTCAGACCCTTTTCACAATCTAATAGAAGCTATGGACCCTCTTAGCTTCAGAAAAATGTGCCCTCACATACACACATCAAAGGGCTTAATGGGAAGTCCATTGACAGACCCTCTGTTCAGATCAATCTTCTGATTGTACAGATGAGGAAACTGAAATCAACAGAGGAAGTGGGTAGTCCAAGTTTGTACAGTCATTTGGAATAGACTGGATACCAATAGTACTTTTCCAGCCACTATATCACTTCCCCAAGCATTTCCTCAAAACTTACCTTCCTTCGGGTCTTTATACATTCAGTTATGGACAACTAGATATAACTAGAGAATTTTGTTGCTTCAGAATATTAAGCAACAGGGAAACATGTACCATCCTTCCTTTATTCACCTGCATTTAAGGCATACAGTATAAATTGCAAATGGAGCATGAAAGTGCTTAATCTTTTACAAAACTGGGTTTGCTTTCCAACCATCTAAAAATACTGCTATTTATTTTAATATTTAAAGCAGAAATCTAAATGATGTGACAAAATTAATCATTTGGAGATATTTCCCTTATAGGTACTAGAGTATCTTACTGATTTCTAATATGAAAATGAAGTCATAAAACCTAGAAATTGCAGCATAGTTGTGGAAATAAACATTGGACTGAGAGTGAAAATGGCTAGTCTTCATCTCTGCTCATACACCACCTGACTGAATAACCTTTTGCAGATCTCCTAAAAGTCTTTCTCATATAATGAGGAAGCTCTACTAGAAAATTGTTGAAGTCTAATTTAGCAATAAAGTTCTGAGTTTCTAAAAGAATTCAGAGAGTACTCTAATAAATGTCTGCAATTGTGGCCACATCTATGGGATGCTAAAAAATCTGGATGGTTTCAATGAAAGTATTTAATTTGTTCATTATGATATTTGAAATAATTTATTTCATTTTTAAAACTCTGATCAAAATGACCCTGGCAACTAGAAATAAGCAAAATCTTTTTGCTTGAAATGCTTATTAATGACCACATTGAGACACTCATTCATCATTCAAGAAAGAATGTTTGCTCACACTGTGCCAGAAACTTGGAGGAAGAGGGATGTGACAAGTAGGGATACCAGATGTCTAGCTTGTAGAAGTGGATTAATGGCCGTACTTTAAGATCAGGAACACTGAAAGGGAGTAACGGCACCGGTTTTAACCTTTCATGCCCTTTGAGGGTATTTGGCCCATCACCCTCTAGTTGATGAGGGGGGAAATTTTCCTTTCCCTTCACAAATATGGGGAAATTAAATGACATAATTCTGAACAACCAATAAATCAAGAGTAAATCAAAGAAGATACCTGTTTTGTGAATTTGATCATATGAATATAGCTGCCCTTATTAATAATTTCTAAGTATAAGACTAGTTAAAGGACAAATGAGTTATCTTGAATTATAAGAATTTGTTTTACAGAACAATATTAACTCTTGTGTTTAGAATTAGAATTAGAATAGAATTAGAATTAGAATAATAGATCTTTTGATCTATATTTTACTCATGCACACATAAGAAGTTATCAGTCATATAATTCATTTCTTGAAGTTCATACCTTTTATTGGCAGAGTAGAAACAGGTTAAAAGAGCACTGGCAGAAATTTTAAGTGCAAAGCAACAGTGATGTTACACAGAGAAAATTTATATTTCCTACTTCTATTGAGGAAGAAACATCTGCTTGTTCTAAGAATATTGTACAAAGAAAGTGACTTGGATCAGCATTATTCTGTGGTGCTACTATGCGTGCAGTGTGGAGCTAGCCACCAGAACACTTGGTCTATCCCAGCTCCTCAACAGTGTCTTGCATGTGGCTGGTGCTCAAATAAATCCTTGCTGAACTAATGAGCATTTCTTTCATGCCACATAGAATGCTCTAAAAGAGTTGGGTCCTGAAGTTTTTATATTTTTATAATTTTCTGGAGTTTTAGAGAGCAAAAGTCCTAAATAAACTGTGAAGCCACTGCCTGACAAATAATATAGCAGTCAGCTTCATTATCGTATCCCATTTAGACACTGACTTATCTACATGATGATTAGTAGTTTTCATGCAAGAAATAAGCTTGAAATATCTGTTGCCTCAGGTACTGAAAACATCCAGGTTCAGCAATGTTATTTATTGTTGTTCAAAATCAGAATGAAGTTCCTAAACAATGCCATTTTGGAAAAATTGGATCAATAGATTATAAACAGTTTTTTTAAAATCTGGATTCAAATGGATTAACTTGTGTATATTCTGTAATAATCCTGACTTAATTCATAAAAGGATAGCTAGCCAGTTGTGTGGTAGATGAATAAAACAAAAGCAGGATTTAAAATGTCAGATTTGACATCATGAACTATAATATCTAAGCATTCTTTTACTCACTTCCTTTGAACTTACTACAGCTGTCATGTTGGACTTCATGCAAATTTATTTTTAAATGCTTGAGTGTTATGTACCCTCTGATTAAATGATTAATCAGATGATGTATGCTGCCATCAGCTGAATCATTTAATGCTGATTTCACAAACAAGCACAGGTCACAGGCAACCTTTCAGATTTCTTTGAAGAAGCACACACAGGTCATAGGCACAATCTTAAAATAATTTTATAACAAGGTAGTAATAAAAGATGTCAGGACTGGAGAAATATTTTAATTTATAGTACACTTTCCCCTTAAGTGTCTAATAATGATTAATATAATACATTGCCTCAAATAATTAGGAGTTTGATTCTTGTCCTTGTGCTTGACTTCAGAAGATAACCAGATGACTGTTAGATATATTTATACCTAAATTAAAAGCTTTGAGGCACAGTGAATTGCTTGATTTGTATTTGTGTTTGGAGTCGCATATATTATTACTGGCACTATCATCTTAGATTAAAGCATACTGTGATTATTAAAGAAAAATTTTAGATTGATTTGTTTCTAAAGATATGTAACAGTGACATTTTGCAATGTGGTATGTAAAAGTTGTTATCTTTTTACTCATATGAGAGTCCACTAATGGTACATAAACTGTCCCCACTTAGAAACACAATTACTATGGACTTTCTTTGTATCTGACAAAATTTTACTGGGTTCAAGATGGATGAATAACGAATTATGATGACCCTTAATGCTGTAAGTTTCTAGGTGGGAAAGTAGTCTGTAATTAAGTATAAAATTATAAGGAAAACAGGCTTACTGCTATGTTTTCATTAAAAATCATTAACTGAGTACTTAATATGTGCCAGACACTCAGCTGGGCACCATGAGGAATACAAAATTGAGTAACACATAAGAAATGGGCAGTTCAGGCCGGGAGACTGACATATTTACCCTTGGAAAAAAGGAGGAGCTGTGGTCTCTGAGAACAATATGGTTTGTAACAAGTATACATCCATCATGAAAAAAAGGAGATTTATCTTAGAAATGAGAGAGGCTGATGCTGTCAATAAATATGATACATTAAATTGTGTCTTTGTCAGTAGACTGAAATTACCTCACACATACACGCAGATAGTAGCCATGATATTTTAGCTGTTTAGATGTAGAGACAAATACTTCCACCCACATCTTAGAATCAGTGGTTAATAGTCTGTAAGCATTACAACTGCACAACATATACATGACTATACATAGAATTTTAATATTCAAAGAACTGATTGTGATTATAGTTTTGTTTGTCAAAGAAATGTATTATAGGATGAGTGGGATAGAACTGCATCACGGTACACCAACAAATAGGTTTAAATCATTTTCGTGCACTTCCCTTGTTCCTTCATAAATGTTTAACATAGCTTAAAATTCTGTGAACTGCAATGTGAGAGCAACGACCACACTTTTATGAACCCATTTTTACTGTGCATGTGCTGACGTCTGTTGGTAGTATTCCTTCACTTGCAAAGATGGCGTGATAATTTTGCTGGTTTCATTAATGAGATACTATCAAACATAGGATGACTTCAAACTTAGGTGTATTTTAAAATTATTTTTAATTGTATATGTTTTAAGTTGTACAACATGATGTTTTGAGATACTTATCTTTATATATATATACACACATACATATATATACACATATGTATATAAAATGATTCCTACATTGAAGCAAATTAACATACCTATCATCATATGGTTACCTTTCTTTTTTTTACCAGCAGTACCTAAAATCTACTTTCTTGAAAAATTACCAGTATGCACTGCAGTATTATTAACAATAATCTTCGTGTTGTACATTAGATCTTTAGACTTACTCATCTTACATGACTTAGGTTTGTTTTTACCTCTATTACCATCTGAGCCATATTTCCACTTTGTAATTTGATAATAAACTTGGAAAAATAGCATTTATATGTTTAGGTGACAAGCATAAATAGGATAGGATGTGTTTATATATTATTCAGTATGTCTTGTCTCCAACTACAATGATAAACAACCAGTTTGTTCCTAAAAAGTAAGAAATAATTTGACTTTTCTGCCCCTTCAAGCATAGGCTGTTAGTTTTTAAGTTTCAGGGAGACATTAATAATGCTATTTGCTTTATCAAGAGGAAATTGTCAAAAGAGGTCTTATGGTTCTCAAACTATCCAAAGTATTTAAAAATTAGGACAAAATATATTTACTTGATATTCAAGGCTACAGAAATATGGTAAATGAGATGCCAATTGTGTTTTTCATGCAAATATATAATTATGCATACAAGAGTTAGATGATACATCTCATCAATTTGATTGTTCTTCTACAAGGAGAAAATGAACAATTTGTCAACTCGTATATGAAGTACTTTTTATAAGAAACTGTATTAAAACTTTTACCAACATTTGGATTTTTAAATTGCAATTTAAATATCCCCCTCTACCAGGTGATTCTGGAATCACTAAGCAGTTACTTGTGAAAATTCCAAAGTAGCACTTAATTCTTATTAATGCCATAGTGAATACTAATGCAAAGAATACTGAGCCAGAAACTATGTTTGTTGAATAAATAGATTATTTATTTAACAAGTAAATGAAAAAATGGAAAGAAAGAATGAATATATATTTTATCTTCCTGCTTAGATGTGGGACTGTCCTACTTTTCTCTTGTGTTCACAACAACAATATGATGAATCTAATTGGAATTCAGTTCATAGGAATGAATTCAGTTACATTATGGATTGTGATGAATAATGTACACTTTTAATTTAATGAAATCAAATAGATTTTAACCATCTATGCTTACAATGGAGTGACATAAGTCTGACAATCCTTAATATTAAGTCGTCTCCAATTCACATGTGTACATACTTTTTTTCTATTTGGTTATTGGGAATCCTCGAAATCGAAAAATCGAAAATTGCCCTTTCAGTGTATGTTACAGTATTCATGCCACACAGATTTTCTGAGGTTGTACATACAGCTTTGCCTTGAGGCTCCAATTTTTGCTCAGTGGATTGAGTATGTATTATTTGTTATTGCTAAGGGAAATGGGAAGAGGCATGTGCTTCCTACTTATGTCACATAGCTTTGGGATTAATGTAATTGTCCTACAAAGCATAGATAGATAGAAATGCTTCATCCTTAATTTCTAATATTATGACACGTCTAAAGAAGGCACCTTTAAAAGATAATCTCCACTATATACTAATGACTGCTTATAGTGGCAATTCATCTTTCACGGTAGTCCTACAAAGGTACACTAACATTTATGAGTTTGAAACAAAGGCAATTCACAAGTGTTCTACTAGAGATGGTCTATATCTGCTGTTTGATCCAGCATGATGGCCAGCTGGCCCTCCTGTGCATGCGGGCTCCTGGTTTAACTGCACCATTTTCTTTGGTCATATACAGGGAAAACATGGCTTGGTGTGGAGGGCATGGGCTCGAATTCAGGGAACAGAGAGTTGGTCTTGTCTCTCTCACTCTACTGGATGATATCATCTTCCCTCTCTGAGCATGAGTTTTCTTATCTGTGAAATAAAAATGTTGAATTAAATGAGTTCAAAATGCTTTCAGTGTATAATAGCTTGAATCTTAAGACAATGTATTCAATTATGCATTGCCAGACCCCTGGCAAATCATTTAACCTTTCTAAACCATAGCTACTCATCTGTAACTGGCCAGTCAACTGCCCAGGGTTGGAGTGTGAATGAAATAAAATAATGCAGACAAAAGATTTAAAAATAGTGTAGTGCATTATACAGTTATAATATTTTGCTAAGAACTTATATTTTCTCTAAGAAATGTGTTGATATATGATCATAGAAAATCTTTTCCATATTCTTTGATGATACTAAGTAAGTAAATTGTATAACACAAAGAGGGAAAAGCATCACTGAACATGTTGTTTTATTTAGCTAAATAAAATGTAATCACCATTAGTTTTCCTCTGATTTCCCCAAAGTCATGTGGTTCCATCGAGTATTATGCACATGGTATAATTAGAATGGGGTCTCTGCTCAAATAATTTTGGGAAACATTGAAATGAACAAAGTTTAAAAGTGTATCTGTTAAGCTGAAGCAAATCTCTGAGTCCTTAATTTTGTATGTAAGAGGAATAGTTACCATCTTTCCTAATGCCTCTTTGATACCAACCCCATGGAGAATAGTTCTAGGTGTTTAGTAGAACACAGATTTAGGGTGCCACAGGTTAATTGGAACTGTACCCTTCAATCTTTTACTCTTTTTCTTAATAATGGCTGATTTTAGGTCCTAGATGAAAGACGTTTAGAGAGATTATCAGGACTCAGCATCCTATATCAGAATCCATTCTTTTATAGTCATTTTCTATTACATTTCTTGGGACAACACCAAAGAAATGACCATCTTCATTCACATAAGGCTTTGTACCAAATGCTGACAAAGATCCTTGGTGACCTGGAAGGGGACAGGTCTAAGTAGATTGCAGCTGTGAAATTGGCTGATGAATTATCTCAGCCCCTTTTACTCGCATCCAAAGGCAGGATGGTCCATTAAGGGAAGGAGGGCAGAGAGTTTTTCCTTGAGCTAATTTCCTGTGCCAGAACTTTATAGAATGGAAGCATTTCCAGAGGAGAAACAACCCCAAGCACAGTTCAAAGCCCCCTCCTGCCAAGTTCATTTGCAAGTGGGATGGTTTATCTGCAAAGGAGGAAAGGATGAAGGATAGGCATGGGAATATCCTTACCCTTCAGAGAGTCCGGTTTTCATCCTGCACTTGTACTGCACAGCCACAAATGTCTTGGGGTGAATCTACAATATGATATACCATATGGTCTAAAAGTGCCTGGCTGATCCTCTCTGATAACTTCAGGGGTCTAAAAGGGATAACATGCTCTCCTGTCACTCACCAACTCTGTCCACCATATTTCACCCAGCCTGCCACTGCCTTCACTTCCATCCAAGGCCTAATCTGAGCCATGGGAAACTTAAGAACCCCTGCCACAACTGCCTGAACTCTCGGGAACCAGGGTGTATGGGGGTGACGGGAAGTGGGCATACATTCTCCAACTTGGTATGTCAGCCCCCGCGTCTGCATGAGTGTTTGCTCACACTCTGACTGCAGGCCTTGCTCCTCAGGTTGCATCCCACCAGGGAGTAAGACCCAAGTCCTTCCTGCTTTCAGACAACACTAAGTCTCACGAGGCCCCAGTTGCCTTCAGAGAGGAAGGACCGGAGAAGACAAATTCTAATGTTCCACTAATATTTCCCTTCTTATTACCTTCCTTGAAAATCCCTTCTCCCTCTTTCTTTTTATACTTTGCTAATGAAGAGATAATGAAAGGGTCTGGCACTTGGAATTTAGAATAGATACATAGTTTTTAACTTGCAGATGTATTCAACAATAACCCTTGCATCTTCTACTAAGACGTGGGCTAGGAAGGGACAAGCCAATTCCCAGGGTCACAGTGTCTCAGCTGATGTTTCATATTTTCAGCAACTTTATGTTAGAGATGTCCATCAATCAGCAACAATATGGTCAGAGAATAAACTAATAAAGGTCATTTTTGAGGACGTGTTGGAAGTCTATTAAAAGCATTGAAATTATGCATGCTCTGACCAAACAGTATCATGTCTAAGAATTTAAATGATCATAAGTTTAAATATGAAGACATTTATCACAGAATTGATTATAATACAAAGTTGAAAAAAAGTGCTGAAAGTTTGACAATAGGGACCTCATTAAATGCATTGTGGTTGATCGATACAGTGGTTTGCTGAACAGCCATTAAAATGTTGTAGAATAGTTATTAATGGTGTGGAAGGATGCTATTGTTGCAGTATGTGAAAAGAACAAATTACAAAGCAGTTTGTACAGTATAACATTTTTGTTTTTAAAAACCTATATGCTGTGTATGTATGTATAAAGACCTGGAGTAAATGCACCACTTACTCAATTTTTCTCAGTGAAGCCCATTTTGCATTTTGGGCTGGGTAATTCTTTGCTGTGGAGAGCTCTCATTCATTGTAGGATGTTTACAAGCCCTGGACCTTACCTCTTTAATGCCAGTAGACGGCCCCAGCATGGCAACAAGCACAAAATTGTCTCTTATATTGTCCTTAAGGAAATTTTGCAACTGAATAACTATTTCTGTGTCCTAGATTACAGTCTGGATTATTGTGTTCCTTTCTTATTTTTATTTTATCCAATTCCCTTTAATAAGCATGTACTGGATTCATTAAAAAAGCATCATAAATGGTAATTATAATATTCTGCACTGGTTAAAACTTATGTAACTAAGTATTCTGCTGCTTTAGCCACAATTGTAATTTATGCTACTTTTCCTTCTTAAGTTCCCAGTTCCCACGTGCATTCATTCAACAAATTCGAAGGTCATTTTAGCTTGATAGATTCTTAAAAATTACAGTTATCATTTCTGCTATTTATTCTTTCAATTACCCATTTGTCCACCCATCCATCTGATCCATTTTGTTGATGCATGCTGTGTATAAAATATGACACCGGCCTGGCGCGGTGGCTCATGCCTGTAATCCCAGCACTTTGGGAGGCCGAGGCAGGTGGATCACCTGAGGTCAGGAGTTTGAGACCAGCCTGGCCAACATGGAAAAACACTGTCTCTACTAAAAATACAAAAATTAGCCAGGTGTGGTGGCAGATGCCTGTAATCCCAGCTACTCAGGACGCTGAACCAGGAGAATCACTTGATCCTGGAAGGCAGAGGTTGCAGTGAGCTGAGATCATGCCAATACACTGCAGCCTGGGTGACAGAGCGAGACTCCATCTCAAAAAAAAAAAAATACTATGCCAAGCATCATCAAAAATATAGTGATATTTAAGACCTATTTGTTGTGCTTTAGGCATTGACATCTAGCTGTCAATCATGAATATATGCCAGAATCTATCTATTAATATTATGGACCATGCTTGAAGACTTGTTCCCCAATCTTTTTCTCTTTCCATTAAGTTTGAAGTAAGGTTTTCTGAGTGAAGTATCATAGTACCTATAGTCTCATTATTTTTCAAAAAATTCTGGTTATAGTACACTTCTTTCCTTTATCCCCTTTGTTCCCAACTATCAAACCATTTTGAATATCCAGTATTGGTATCCAGTATTACTAAATAGCAAAACAGAGAATTATTAACAAAAAAATTTGTAGGAGTAATTGGTGTATAGTATCTAGTATTATTAGACAGTAAATCAGAAAATTATTAACAAAAATTTTAGACGAATAATGGGTTGTATTGCCCAAGTGAATTGAATAATTTAGTTGCTCTTTCATTTTCAGCAAGTACAGCTGATCATTTGAGGCCTTACTCCTTGTTTGACTTTGCAAATTCTTACTGTTATAAAACTTTTGGGCTCTGAGAAAGCTGTTGTCTTAATCTGTTTGTGCTGCTATAACACAATACATGAGAGTGGGTAATTTACAAACAACAGAAATTTATTGCTCATAGATCTGGAGGCTGGAAACTCCAAGATCAAGGCATTTGTCATCAGGTTCAGTGTCTGGCGAGGGCCAGTTCTCTACTCCCAAGACGGTGTCTTGTTACTGTATCTTCCAGAGGGTCAAATGCTGTGTTCTCACATGGTGAAGAGATAGAAAGGGCAATCTCACTCCCTTAAGGCCTTTTATAATGTTACCAATTCCACTAATCAGGGCTCTGCCCCATGACTTTATTACCGCTGCAAGGCCCCACCACTTAATACTGTCATGTTGGTGATGACGATTTATCACATGAATTTTGACCGTAGTAATTGTCATGCTTTCATTTTCATTTATCCTTAAAACTTTGCCTTTCTCTTTTTAATGTACTTTATCCACACACAGTATGCCAAAATCTCTAAGCTTACAAATAACTTTTTAATACTTTTGTTAACCTGTCTGACAATACACAGGAAAAAATAAAAGTGCAGTTTTTGATACGTTTTTTAACTGCCAGTTTACTTCTACTGTCGTTAGAGAACCCCATCCACAGTGCATGGGTTTATTTTGGGTATGAACAAAGACCTTATATATAGTTTGGGTCATTTTTATTCATTACTGCTTCCCTTATAATCTCTGAATATCATCTTATTAGTAAATACTACTATTCTTAATAGTAACTAGCATGGCTGATCATCCCAAATACCTACGTTCACATTTTAAAATAAGTTATATTTTTGGACTTAACAGTTTATTGAAAGGTAACAAGGATTGAGTCATAGTTGTATGTTTTTGGAAGTAGAATGCAACTGTAAATAGAAATTGGTTGTTCGGATTCCCACTGTATATAAAAAAATGAAGGCTTTAGGAGAAAATCTTCCCAAAGTACCCATTTTTCATGTGATAAATATCCTGAAACTATTTGAGAAAAAAATGTGTATTTATTACATCTAACAAATATTTTTGTTTATTCTTCATGGAGAGAACGAAATTTCTTCTCTTCTTTACACATTTCTTTTTCTTATTAGAAACTAATTGGTGCCTTTATAAAAATAAACTGCAAAGCACTAACGTGTATACATAAGCATGTATGTGGAGTGGAGGGTATGTTCAGGGTATGGTGTGTGTGTGTGTGTAATGAAATATATGGTAGTGTTTTTTTAGAAATCTGCTTGGTCTTCTCATAGTTCATTCATTTTATAAATGCATCTACATTGATCTCTATCTTTGGAATCCATAATATGGTTTTTGGCAGTACTTCCTTTAATATAGTGTGTTGGAAATCTGGACATTTCTAGCCAGATTAGTTATACAAAGTTAGCCAGTGGTTTTGCACTTTCTATAGAATCAAGGCCCAAGACCTACTCTTGTTACTCAGGACCTTGTTTTATCTGGCCTATCTTTCTTTTCAGCCATATATCTCTCAAATACTCAACAAAGCTCTTCATTCTAGGTAGACAAGTATCTTCAAAATACTTCCCAATTATCTAATAAAATACGCATTTTTAACTGTCTTCCCACTAAGAAGGCTTTTATGTCTTCTCTCTGAATTTTATCCATGCAAAAAAGTCCAGCCCAAGCCTCCAGAACTCCAAAAAGTTATCCCTAACTGCCAAAACACAGTAATTTCACTATTTGAAATTTCACTTTGATCTTATAGCATTTGCAGATATACCATACATATCCTTGATTCTTTTCCTTTCATACCTTTTATATCTAACCCTTAAGCTAATAATTTTACCTAAACTGTAATTCAAAATATATCCCCAGTCTTACCATGTTTCCGTTCTCTACTGTTACCACCCTAAGCCAGCCTTCATCATTTCTCACCTGGACTCCTTCCCTAGACTTTAAACTGATCTGCCTGCTTCCATTTAGACACCGAACCTAGTCCATTCTTGAGCAGTCAGAATAACTATTTTAAGAGAGAAACCAGATCACATCTCCCCTGCTCCCAAGCATCCAGTGACCTCTTATCATACATAGAATGAAATGCAAATCTTTACTGTAGTTTAAAGGTCCTACATTATCTGGCCCTCAGTAACTTCTTATTTCCTATCCCATTTCTCCTTGTATACCACCCTCCAACTACACTCTAACTACACTGCCTTTTTCCCTGTTCTTCAGACATGCCAACCATATTTTCACTGCTCAATTAACACGTAGAAAATGAATTATTGGTTAAATGTAGACTGTTTCCTTCTGAAAGCAAAGATAAATGACATTGTCTTCAAAAACAACTAACTGCCCAGAATTACTGATTTTAATTTTAAAAACACAAACTGCAAGAATATGTTAAACAGTAAGGAAACAATTCACTGCTTCAGAATTCCATATGATTTCCCTGCATGTTAGTAATTTAGTATAATATAGAATATGAGGGTATTCTAATGAACTTAGCTCTATGCTGTATACTTATCATGATAGCTCATTTTCTCATGTTTATAACAACTCTATTTATTGTACATGGATACATGAGAAATAAATTAATTTTCTCCTTAAGAACAAAGCAACCATTTCACTCATGAGATAAATCTTGAAGATTTAAAAACTACTTTTTAAAAATTATACATTATTCATATAATGTTAAGTATTTTCTTAGTAAACCACATAATTTAGAATGACAATTGAACAGATGGGCAGAACCACATGCGTCCACCCTTAGGCAGTTGGTGAGCATAAGATGCCAGAAAGAAGATTAGGAATATCAAGGCAGGGAGCTTCCGATCGCTCTTGAAAACATTGACCCTTTGCTCCTCACTCTCCACGACGCATTTCCTTTGAAAAGTAATGTCTTCCAAAACAAAGTTCTGTGTTTTATATCCAAATTTACTCAATACTTTCTCATGGTTATTGATATATAAAAAATAAAGTGAAATGCTTAGGCAGACCAAAAGAAGAATTTCCCCCTCCCTCTGCCTTTTATGCCAAGATGATAGCTATGAAATGTACAGTACGTTTCCTCTGCAAGGAATGTAGCAGTGTTCCATTGCAAGAAGATGAGAGGGAGAGAAAGGTTGCACGCTGAGGAGTACAGTGTCATTTGTCACTGCCTAGACTCATCAGCCGTGTGGAACTCTGAGAGGCACCAGGCTTCTTTATTTATTTCTTCAGAACACTTCAGCAAAAAAGATTTCATTAGGAGCAGAGAAAAATGTGAAAAACAAATTACTTTTCATGATGCGGAGTAGTCATCTCTGAATATTGATCAAGATTAAGAGGGTGGGCTTTGTAAATTCTTTTATCCATAGTCTATACTGATTTAACTAGAAAATTGTAATTTCAGGTGATATTTTGGGTGTGGCAGATCTTTATAGTAAATGAAGCATCTAGTCAAATCTACTGAAAAATTCTGCCTACTTTAATGTTTGATCTGGTTGAAGCCATTTTAGCTTAACAATCCTTCCTCTGCACCAGGGAATCAATTGATATCCTACAGCAAAATTATGTAGAAGGGCCATTAGCTTCACTTCCAGTGCAAATTTTGCATGTATTTACTCTTCCCTAATCCAAAATATATCAGATCTAGATACCAGTGAAATTGTTTGAGCTAGATGGCTTGAGGGTTATAGCGTTTTTCATTGCCTGTTCTCAGACCTCTTATAATTGATAGAATAAAATCAGAAGAGCCCTAGAGCTGTCCCATCTATTCTGCCTCACAAAAGTAGAAGTAATGGCAACCACTATCATAGGGATCATGCTCACCTTTCTCTTACCAGAAAAATTTGGATATTAACTTGAAATTAATACCTTCCTTAAAACGTTGGAATTTGGTTATATGCCAAATTTTGCTCAATTTATTCATTGTATTTTGTATGGAATTATTTTTGCCCTATATTTTCACTTAAGTGTTCTCTATCCAAGATTGTAACTGAACCCAAATCAGTCAGACACACAGACATGGCATTTGCTGCCACCAAGGTTAATTCTTCTTTTAAAGTTAATTTTTAAAATTTGGTAAAATATGACTTGGAAAATTTACATTCATCTAGTGTTTTTTATGTACTTCCTCCTTTTCTTTGATTATATGTCTATATTTTTCTTGTACAAATTGATTTTTAACTGGCTTTTTATGTTAACTTTTATGAGCTTCTCTCTGAATTTCGAATATGTCTTTCTTAATGTCTTCTAAATGTTTCTTTCTGGATTATTAAAAGATTTACTAGGCTTTTAATAATTATATTTGTTACCTTAGGGAATGCGTTTGAAAATATTTTAAATGGAATCACCGGTTAACACAGCATTGGAATTTTTCTTGTTAGAGATACATTGTTTTCTAGGCATTTTATTGGGAGAGAAGTTAGTATGATATTGTTATAGTGTATTTGGCTGATATTAACTATTCTAAGATGCATTGTTTCTGAGAACACCATTGTCTGACTTCATTCAGGGAAATTTCACACAAGCAGGTAGAGTCAGTATTTTTTCAAGACCTGTTAATGGATATATATAAAAACTTGCCATTGTTTACATACCGTTTCAGATCCTTCATGTGACCTAAGCTAGAAATGCATTTTTACAGCGTTTGTTTTTCTAAAAGTATTTATTTATTTATTATAGAAACAGCGCTTCTCTATGTTGCCCAGGCTGGCCTCGAACTCCTGGGCTCAAGCAATTCTCCTGCCTCGGCCTCCCACAGTGCTGGGATTACAGGTGTGAGCCATTGCGCCAGGCCCTTGTTTTTATTTTTTTTAAACATTGTATTTTGAAAGGGGTTTGAAGGTGATCCCTAGATAGCAACCAGTAATGATTCGAGCAGCAAAACAATCTAAAAAGTAATTTTATAGGAAAATACAGGACATAAATGAGCCCACAAAAATTATATTAGGTTCTATTTACATCACTACCTTCTTTCGCATGTAGTATTTCACTAACATTTAATGAATTTCTGTACAGTGCCATATACCATTATAAATTCTAGGACAGAAGAATGAGTGAGAAATATTCTTAGGCCTTAGGAAGAAGGAACACAGCATCTCTGTGTAATAGTTATTTCAACTCTTCTTTTATGCCTCATTCCCATGTTAAATCCAGAAAAGCTAAAGTAATAGCTATCCTAGATCTATTTTAGACTCCAGACACTTAGTTTAATGTCTTGTTCTCCTTATCAGACTGGAATCATTCCAAACCTTGTAACTTCTGGGCAACCATGATAATGTGACAGAAAGGACACGAAATCTGTCACAAATTTTATCTTGATACTCTATCCAGTCTTACTTGGTACTGAAGGTCACAAGTAGAATAAGGTTATTTTTTGTTTGTTTGTTTGTTTGTTTGACAGAAGAAAAAAGAACACTGTGAGCACAGAGTGAATGTCTAACATTGATTCTTGAGTAATAGGAATTCTCTATGCAAGAAGATCTCTATGCAAAGATATCCCATATTTTAGCACTATCAATAAGCTTTGGGGTAATATATTGTATGTGGTATGACTTTATTTCTAGAAATTTGATTTCTAGAAATGGTCCCTATAGTTAAGGATATATAATGTGGCCATCTCCAGTTTTCTGTGAGGAATAGGAAAATACTATCATATTAGCTATGTCACCATGAACAACTTGCTTCGTTCTTCAGTTACATCATCCGTATAAAATAAGAATAAGAAAATTTACATCTGTAAGGTGTGATGGAGATTACATGGGATAAATGTGGTCCCAGAGCCTGGCACAAAAGAGCTTAATACTTACAGTCCCCCTCGTTTCTCCGTATACTCTAAAGGAAGTTTGCTGCTCTCAAATTGTGCCGTGGTTAGTTGTATAGCTTCCCTGCCAAATTGTAAACTCCAACACTAGAGTGACCTTACATTTTATATGGTGCTATGATTTTCAAATTGTTTGTGTAATTTCAAATACACAGTAAAGTGCTTTTTATTAATATCATTATTGCTATTGTCAATATTATTATTACAACAGTTTCACAGTAAGATGGGCAGAAAAAAATTTAATTTCCCTTTTACAAATGCATTTTTGAGGCTCGCAGAAGTCAAATAAACCAAAGTCACAGGGCTACTGAAGGACCCAGAAGAAACAAATTGTAATTCACTGATTCCAAGCTCAGTGGTTGCCTTACAGCATCATAAAGACTATTACACAACCCAGGTGTATAATGTGATTCTCGTCTATATATTCATCCATATCAGAAAAAGTGTCCTACTCAAAATTGCTAGCAATCAACAGATACTGATAGTCATTAGTACTTAAATCTTTATCAAATGAAATATTAACACCCATGGAAGAAGGGACAGTGAAAGGTTTATGTCATTTGTATGTCACAAGTCAACTTTTTTCAATCACTTATTAGTTTAACTGTAAAAACTTATTTACATTTAGCATAAAACTTTCCTATATTCTTAACATATTTCCTTCAGTAGAAAAGCAAACCTCCAGTTCTCTGTTCTTTGCTTGGATACTTGCTAGTTCATAACTCAGCTATCAAACAATAAAGTTCACAAAACACTTATTAGAATGACTAAAATCCAAAACACCAAAAGCACAGCATGCTGGTGAGATGTGGAGCAACAAGAACTTTCATTCATTCACTCATACTGTCAATACAAAATGGTACAGTAACTTTGGAAGACAGTTTGACAGTTTCTTACAAAGCTAAACCTAGACTTAGCATATATATTAGTCCATTTTCACAGTGCTATAAAGAAGTTCCCAATACTGGGTAATTTATAAAGGAAAGAGGTTTATTTAATTGACTCACAGCTCAGCATGGCTGGGGAGGCCTCAGAAAACTTATAATCATGGTAGAAGAAGAAGGGGAAACAAGGCACCTACTTCACAAGGTGACAGGAAGGAGAATTAGTGCAGGAAGAACTACCAAACACTTACAAAACCATCAGCTCTCGTGAGAACTCACTCACTATCACAAGAACATCATGGGGGAAATAGCCCTCGTGACCCAGTTACCTCCACCTGGTCTCTCCCTTGACATGTGGGGATTATGGGGATTATAATTCAATATGAGATTTGGATGGAGACACGAAACCTAACCATATCACCGTATGATCCAAAATCATGCTACATGATATTCACCCAAATGAAATGTAAACTTTGCCCACTCCAAAACCTGCACATGTGTGTTTAAAGCAGCTTTATTCATAATTGCCAAAACTTGGAAGCAACCAAGATGTTCCTCAATAGATGAATAAGTAAACAAACTGGCACATATACTCATGGAATATATTTCAGTGATAAAAAGAAATGAGCTGTCAAGGCACAAAAACACATGGAGAAAACTTAGGTACATAAGCCAGTTTGAAAGGTTGCATGCTGTATGATTCCAACTATATGACATTCTGAAAGAGACAAAATTGTGGAGACAGTAAAAAGATCAGTGGTTGCCAGCGGCTCTGAGAAAGGGCAGAGAGATGAATGGATGAAGCACATGGCATGTTTAGGGCAGTGAAACTATTCTCTGTGATACTGTCATAGTGGATACGTGACATTATACCTTTGTTAAAACTCAGAATTATACAATACAGAGTGAATTCTAATATAAACTATGGACTTTAGTTATAATAAGGTACAAAGTTACTTCATCAATTTTAATAATGTACCACATTAATGCAAAATGATAATAATAGGGGAATTGGGGAAGGGGTAATGGAGTATATGGGAATGCACTGTACTCTCCATACAATTATTCCATAAACCTAAAACTTCTTTCAAAAATACAAGCTATTGGCCAGGTGCGGTGGCTTACACCTGTAACCCCAGCACTATGGGAAGTCAAGGCCCTCAGATCACTTGAGGCCAGGAGTTCGAGACCAGCCTGCCCAACGTGGTGAAATCTTGTCTCTACTAAAAATACAAAAAAAAAAAAAAAAGAAACAGAAAAGAAAAGAAAAGAAAAGAAAGGAAAGAGAAAGAAAGAAAGAGAAAGAAAGAAAGAAAGAGAGAGAAAGAGAGAAAGAGAAAGAAAGAAGGAAAAAAAGAAAAGAAAGAAAGAAAGAAAAAGCAAGAAAGCAAGAAAGCAAGAAAGCAAGAAAGCAAGAAAGCAAGAAAGAAAGAAAAGAAAGAAAGAAAGAAAGAAAGAAAGAAAGAAAGAAAGAAAGAAAGAAAGAAAGAAAGAAAGAAAGAAAGAAAGAAAAGAAAAGAAAGAAAAGCTGAACATGGTTGCTCATGCTTGTAATGACAGCTACTCTGGAGGCTGAGGCATGAGAATTGCCTGAACTCAGAAGGTGGAGTTTGCAGGGTGAGATCACACACTCCAGTCTGGGTGACAGAGCAAGGCTCTGTCTCAAAAAAAAAAAAAAAAAAAAAAACAAAAACCTATTAAAAATATGTGAGGCTCAGTCTAGATACAGTACAGTACCAGAATAGTAGGAACTTTACTTCACCTGTCCTACAAAGTATGGTTCTGTGCCACTTGGGTAAAACTCAGTATCCAAATATGTGAATTTAAGATTTATGGGGAAGTTATTTGTATTTCAAAATAATCTCTAATGAATGCACTCCTTCTAAAGTAACCATTAATAAAGCAGTTAATGTTTCATTTAATTATAGATTAATGTACATAAGCTATGCCAGGAATGCAATTAGAAACTGGGAAGGGGGTGTTATTCTAATAACTTCCACACAGCATTGTGAGGCATTTTCTGCTTTCTTCAAATTTCATTTAATTACATTTTAAACAAATATTTTTTGTGAGCCTGTTATATAGTCCTTCGCTAGCACTGAGGAGACGTGCTTTGTGACCTTGGGGATTTCACATTCAAATTTCACTTTCACCTACACTCTTCCTTGCTTTTACATCCTGTGTAGATTGCAAATTCTTCCTCAGATTAAGACATTTTACTCACCTTTGTAACATCCACGGTATCTAGCACAATCAATGCCTTCAAAAACAATTGGCCTCAAGAATTGATTGACTCAATGAGTGACTGCAGGACACTCACTTAAGTTAATAAGTACACATCTATTTCTACTTCACTGCTTACTTATAAGGTATAGCAATGAAATACTGAGACAGTTTTACATTACTTATGGACTCAATCTCATTTCTTTACAATCTCTATTCTTCTTTCTTGAGTATAATGTTATTTTACAATTCCACTGACTTGTCACTATTATAAATTCATACCTCCATTTCACCTGAGAATAATAAAGGCAAACAAGTGTTTTAAATGGTCTTTGTTTTTTATAGCTAGCATTCATTGAGCAAATCAAAGTATGAAAATAATATAGGTGTCAGTGATTATTATAAGGTTGTATGCACAAAACATTCTAATGATTGGGGCTAATACAGAGAAAACATCTCAATATTTGGAATTTTGCTTTTCTGTAAATATTTTGATATGTACTTACCTTGTGTCACTTATAACTCCTGCCGAAAACAAACAGTGCACACGAATTAGGCAGTTGGAGGAGACTTTACAAAGGGACTAATTATGAAGGTTTAGACTGGGTTAGGGAAAACACAAGGAATAGTGCAGTACTTTAGGATGGTAACAGTGAGCACCATTACAACCACTAGGCCAAATGAACTGAATGAACAGGGAGATTCCCATTTATCAGAAAAAGAGGGAGAAAGGAAGGAGAGATGAGCAAGCAAGTCCTGTGTGAAGACGGCTGCCTGACCTGAGCTGTGTGATCTTTGGAGTGATACCACCTGCCTGCACTGGCGTAGGAGGGAGTGAATAGTCAATATCTGGAAAATGGATCACCTGACCTTACTTTCATCCCTCCCTGTTTCCTCTTTGTGGCGTCCCACTGGCCAAACTCACAGCATAGACAAAAGGCAAAGGAGTGCATCAATGGAGCAGTGGTTCTAATCCAGGGGCAATTTTGCTCCCAGGGAACATTAGTGGTTATCACAACTCTGGGGAGGAGGGGAGAGGAGGGGAGTGCTATTATGATTCATTGAGAGATTTTTCTAAACATCTGCAATGCACTGGACATCCTTCCACAACAAAGTATCCAGTTAAAAATGTCATTAGTGCCCAGGTTGAAAAACCCTGATATACTCAATACAATTCAACTGCCCCAGGCACAGTGCAGGAGTGGGGTGGAGTTTCTGAAGGGGAAGAAGGAAGAAACCAGCACGCCCCACAAAGGTAATCAATGAAAATACCAGAGAGGAAAAGAAAGTACTTAAAATACAAAAGTCTCAGGAATATATCTGGTAGTGTTTTATGGAATTTATTAAAATTCAGCCTGGAGTGGGTAATATTTAGCAAGCCAGGCTTGTCTTTGGAGAAATCCTTGTGGGGTTTATACAAGGATTTATTAGTAAAGGGCACACACAATACTCATATTACAGTCAGTCTGGTTATGTAAAACATGGGCAAGAATGTAATAGGACGACGTGATGTATTCACAAAGGATTTTAGGACTACACAGACAATCCTCTAATGCTTTCACATATGTACCGTGAAAGGCTATAGTTTGCATAGTGATATAGCCACGTAAGATAGTAAACTTGACATTTATGCAGCTATACATGTTTGCACACACCAGGACGCATGCCCTTTCTACCTGGTTGACTTTTGATTCTTTTACTAATCTCTAATTTATTCCCCAGAGCACTCTCCATAAAAACTGTTTCTCACAACTTAAATCTTTAATCTATTGT
The DNA here is from genome assembly GCF_047675955.1 of Chlorocebus sabaeus. Lineage (NCBI taxonomy): Eukaryota > Metazoa > Chordata > Mammalia > Primates > Cercopithecidae > Chlorocebus > Chlorocebus sabaeus. The sequence continues at coordinate 41,288,373 of NC_132910.1, read as the reverse complement.
GTGGATTTCTGACTCATTCTCCAAGCTTTTCCACTTCCCTCAGCAATGCCTTATAGTCTTATGACTATTTATCCCTTTGCCTACATTTCTAGCCAGATCTCTTGCCTGCTACACAATCTCATATTTCTCTTTGCATGCCACACATTTTTACTTGGGTATCACACTATTACTTTGATTTCAACAGGTCTCAGTTTAACTTAATTTTTCCTTCAAGCAAGGAGTCCCTTCATATCAGTTACCACCACTGGCACCAGAATTTTTCTTATGACTTCCCATGACCTACAATATAAACCATATAAACCACTGATGCCTCATAGTTCTCTCCCTCTCATATTTAGCCGTAAGATGATTTTAGGATCCTTGTCTTTTCCAATCTCTTTCATTCTCTCCCCCATCTCTTCCATTAGGAAGGTTTGGATAGGATACTCATCAGCTCATGCCTAGAATAGTGCAATAGACTCTGAGCCTGTACAGCAGTAGTTTAGCTTTCTCTCCCAGTTAACTTTAACTGCCACATATATTACTTCACACATTATTTTTCATCCAAACATATTTAACTGGCTCTTCATTCATAAGAAGCTGGAATTTGTCGTTTGATATTTTAAAGTTTTTGTATTTTTCTCCATCCTCGTTCTAATATTATATCTTGTGTTGTTTGTTCATTCATAAACTTAAGACTTAGCTAACCATTGAGCATACAGGAAATTCAGTATCTATCATATGAATTCTCTAATGCTGGTTGATCCATTGTCACCAGAACATAGCAGGCTTTTCCTGCCTTTATGTATGTTTGTCATATAGTTCATGCCTAAAATTCCTTCTTACATCTTAAATTTCTAAGATACACACTTTTGCCCAAGATCACAGTAATCTCTGCCGTAATCTCTGCTGGAATCTGTTCACTGTGTTGCTCCTGCTAAAGTTCTTACAGATGACTTTTTTTCTTTTTGGTTTCCCTGGTATCTAGTACAATTTCTTATATGGGTACTCAATAAATGTTTCCTGTTGATCTCTGCACCTGCTCTGTACAATACAATAGCGACTAGACACATGCTGCTATCAAGCATTTCAAAAGTAGCTAGCCTGAGTTGAGACATAGGGGTAAAATACACAACAGATTTCAAAGACCTATTATGAAAAAAACTCATAAAATTTCTCAGTAATTTTTGTATAGATTACATGTAGAAACTATAACATTTTGAATAAGTTGTATTACATAAAATATAAAATTCACCCGGTTTTTAAAAATTTGTTAAATGTGCTGGCTAGAAAATTTAAAATTACATATTTGGCTCACAGAATAATTATAATGGACAGTATTGCTTTAGATCAAGTTTGTCTAACCCATGGCCCATGGGCCACAAGCAGCCCAGGATGGTTTTGAATGAGATCCAACACGAATGTGTGAAGTTTCTTAAAACATTATGCATTTTGTTTGTTTGTTTCTTTTGCTTTCGTTTTTTGCTCATCAGCTATCGTGAGTGTTAGTGTACTTTATGTGTGGCTCCAGACAATTAATTCTTCTTCAAATGTGGCCCAGGGAAGCCAAATGACTGGACAACCCTGCTCTATATAGAAAAGCATATGAGTAGTTAATGTGTACTCTAAGCAATGTGATCTGATAGAATATTTAATGTTGTTTGATGGTGCATTATTCAAGTTGATTATTATGTCTACCTATACAGTTTAACAGTGGTATGGGAGAGGGCAGCCTGATTACAGGTTTTATCTTTTGATTAACTTGCTAGGTCACCTGAGAAGGACCCAAATTATCTGAATGCTTAACTCAACTAATTTGTATTCACTTGAAGAATTTCAAGGATATTTATATGTCGTCAACTTGCTTTAAAATTTTTTCTTAAAATGAGTATGTAGTATTCAAATTTATCCTTGTTTTCTATGATTATCTTTTCATAGCACTGTGGTTTCCAGGAACCCTTTTCTTGGGATGCATACTACATGTAACTATTGCACAGTTTGCATGTAGTAAGGCTCATTATTCTTCTACTTTTCCAAACATCTGGCATGTTTGCTTGAGGTTGGTACACCTTGTATACCAGATTTTGCTGCTTTTAACCTAAATATTGAGTATTTTGATGAAACATTATGGAAACTTTAAATAGGTCCAGAAAAATAGCTTTTCTTCCCATGAAGAACAATACAGCATAGGAGTTAAGAACATAGATTTAAAGTCAGAAAACCTGTGCTGCCTACTTGCGCAAAGTTACTTACATGCTGTACTTCTGTTTCTTCATCTGTAAATTCTACCTCTAGGTATTTGCCTAAGATTAATGAAAGCATATGTCCATGCAATGACTTGTACAGAATTATTCATAATAGCTTTACTCTTAATAGCTCCAACTGCCAACAACACAATAATCGATCAGTAATAGTGCTGTATTCATACAGCAGAATACTACTTAGCAACAAAAATGGAATGGACTACCGATAACCTCAACAGCATGGATGAATCTCAAAACTATCATGCTGATTGATGCCAGGCACAAATCAGTACATACTGTAATTCTAGAAAAAACAAATGTCATCCACAGTGACAACAAGATCCATGCTTGTTGGAGGTAGAGGCATCAGTTCAGTCATTTAGGAAGCTGATTCCAAGATGGTGTTAAAATTACAACCATCCACAAGAGATTTATTGCAGGTAATACCTGTGAAAGGTAGAAAGAGAACAGGAGCAAAATCAGGCAAGGAAAAAACAACGATGTACTTGTGATATCACTTCAAAGAGAAGCAGAAGGAAGGAGAATTGGATAGGAATAGCCTCAGATTACAGTGCAGCTACAAGGAAGTCTTGGCTTCCAACAAAAGTTACTTGTTGAGGAGTCATGCATTGGACAGACATGTCTGGGCTGTAGTTTCCTTGCTAGTCCCAGTCATTGGCTGGAGTCCAGTCTGGGTTCCTGTGCTGTGGTGGATCCCATTGCTGCTGCAGCAGGAGGCCAACAGCACTCCTGGCAGCTAATTGGAGAGTAAAGATCCAAGAGGTGTACCTTCATGGCTACCCCACGGAGTTGGAGTGGAGGTGGAGGGGGAGGAGAAGGAGAAGAGATTAATTAGAAAAAGGCACAAGGCAAAATAATGAAGATATAGGATTTCTCAATTGTGGTGGTAGTTATATGGGTTTATTAATGCATCAAAACTCAAGAAATGTACATTTAAAATGAGTGCATTTGATTATAAGCGAATTATACCTCAATATAGCTGATTTTTTAAGACTCATAGACTTTTCTTTATATTTAATACATGAGCATAACACTAAGACACTCCTCCACTCCAAAACTTAATTGCTTTGTGATGAGCAGAGCAGAAGGTACTTTGGGACATATAGGTAGAAAAGATGAAGTTTTATGACATTTAGCAAGAGACAGGAAAATGGACCTTGTCCTAAGTTACCAAACTGTGGCAATGTTACCTACAAAGGCTATTCATAACATACATTTTGAAGGGGTTACAATATTTGCCTACTATAAAGTTTTGGATCTGTAAAGGGGTTAAACTATTTGTCCAGGGGAATAAATATCAATGAAACATTAAGAGGTCCAGGGAAGTAAAATATGAAGGATCTTTCAGGTAGAGGAGATATTTAACTTTCAGAACATGTGGAATGAAGTTGTGTTGATTATGATCTGATCTTCATCCCCCTAAATTTGAGCCTCTTCCTGTAATCTATTGTTTCTATCATCTTCAACTCTTCCCTTTCCCTCTCCCTCCTCCCTCACTTCTAGTCAATCACAAAGTCCTGCAATTTCACTTTCTGTATACCTTATTTCTGGAATTCATCTCTAGACTTCAAAATATCTTTTTTTTTTTTTTTTTTTTTGAGATGGAGTCTCGCTCTGTTGCCCAGGCTGGAGTGACGTGGTGCAGTCTCAGCTCACAGCAACCTCTGCCACCCAGGTTCAAGCGATTCTCCTCGTTCAGCCTCCTGAGTAGCTGGGATTACAGGCGTCTGCCACTGCCTGCCTAATTTTTGTATTTTCAGTAGAGACGGAGTTTCACCATGTTGGCCAGGCTGATCTCCAACTCCTGACCTCAGGTGATCCACCCACCTCAGCTTCCCAAAGTTCTGCGATTACAGGAGTGAACCACCGCGCCCAGCCCAAAATATCTTAAGTAGGTAATCGAACCAATTAATCTCTGCTTTTCTCTCCCAGCAGCCTTCCAAATTCATGTCTCACAACTGACAGAGTTGTTCCCGCCTTCAGATTCAGGATACTCTCCTAGCTCCTGACCTGGCTCTGTGCTCCAGCTCAGGCTTTCTCTCTCACATCACCTCTTGCCTCTGTTGCCCCCATATTTTCCCCTCTGGTTGGTTGGTGCTCCTTTGGAACCCTCTGCGTGTCTTTTCATGAATATGTGACTTATTATCCCTAGAAACTTTGTTTAATTATTTATTTCCAAAGTTTGACAGGGAACTTTCTGAAGGCAGGTATTTTGTCTTTCTCATTTAAAAGCAAATTCTCGCCTGGCATGGTGGCTTATGCTTGTAATCCCAGCAGTTTGGGAGGCTAAGGTGGGCAGATCGCTTGAGCCCAGGAGTTCATGACCAGCCTGGGCAACACAGTTAGACCCTGTCACTACCAAAAAATAAATAAATACAAAAATTAGCCTGGCGTAGTGGCACATCCCTGTAGTCTCAGCTACTCTGGTAGCTGAGGTGGGAGGATCACTTGAGCCTGGATGGTTGAGGCTGCAGTGAGCTGTGATTGTACCACTGCACTCCAGCCTGAGCAATAGAGTAAGATCCTGTCTCAAAAAAAAAAAAAATAGTGAATCCTCCGTTTTTAAAAAGTCTGCAAACACATTAAACATAGAAGACCTCCAAATGAAATGAATCAATTATTATTTAGTGGGTTGTGTCTCTTTTGTTTTAATATAGTTTTAACAGAGTAAAAGTTGTGATCTTTTTATTATGTAAAATAAATAATGCTGGATTTGACATGTATTTTAGGAAAACGAAAGATGCTACTTCCTAAAAATTTTCTTTCTATAATCTTCCTAAATATTTTTCTATAAAGCACAAAATAATAGAAAAAAATTAAGAGATTGAGTATCCTTCAGGAAGTGATATGACAGATAGGGTTGGAGAACTATTTGAATTCTCACCACTTTTCATAAGGGCAGCTCTCAAGTTAAACTTTTCTATGCAAATGTAAATGACTTTCACTGGAGTACCACTACAGAAAAGCTTCTGTGTTCCGATGGGAATAGGAATTTTCTTTTCTTGGAATATTAATTGAAGGAGAAGTCTTAATTTTTTAAGTCTATATCTCCATATATATTTGAACCTATTTTATATGTCAGTCCTTCTCTTTAGTAACCTTCATCCACAGTGAACAAGGTTTACCCTTTCCTTTAAGCAGTAGCGGCTACTTTATGTGAAGTAAACAGCTGCTTTTTTTTTTATCTGCATCTAGACATCAAGTAGTTCAGAGTCCTTTCTAACACCCTAACAATAGAAGTAAGAATATTTTGACCATTGCATGACTTGATGATACTTCTAGTAATAATACTGTATTATTAAGAAAAAAACAAAAACCTTTGTGCCATGGTAATTGAAGCAGTTCCTTGGGAACATGTATTATGTACTTTTTAGCAGTTAAGTCCACTTTCTATAGGTTAAGGAATATTTAAATAAAATAATGTGGCAAATGAGTTCAAGATGATAAGTGCAATGAGAACTAAAACAGCTTTAATTTTATGTGGGAAATAAATAGAGGAAAAGTACATTATAGGACTCCTGGACTTATTTCTTTCTTCTCAAGTGTTTCCCCTAGCCAATATTATTACTATTTTTTCTCTTAAGTAAAAAATATACAAAGTATGAATCTACACAGGATAATAATATTCAAGTTAAGGATGATTTCTCCTCCTTCACTCTCCAAAATCCTATTTACTTGGCTTCACAGAAATTTCTTACTCCACTTCCACAATGTCAACTGAGGTCTTCAGTGCTTTCTCTCCCTATAGCATATTCCTGTTACATGAATTCTAAACTGTGTCATACTAGTCACACACTGTAACCTTTAGATAAGCGCCTGTCCAGAGGTTCTCAATCAGAGCCTTGCAAATATGTATTAAATCAATGGGTCATCTTCAGTATCTCAGTGGGCCCTTGGATACGTTTTGCAGACTGCTGTGAGTATGTAGGGATGTCCAATATGGAGGGAAGTGTGCATGGCTTTCATTGGTTCTTACAGGGTTAAAGAACACATAGAGCAGTAAGCACTTCTAGTGTAGGGAAAGATGGAGCTTCTCCCTCCCCACTGCCGGCACCACAACCACCCTACACCCCATTTTGAGTTCTCATAGTGAATCCTTGAGAAAGAACACACAAAACAACCATCATAATAGTGGGCACAGCTGCGAGTGGTAGAATAACATTCCCCAAGATTCTTTTCCTACATATGATTAATATTAACTCAGCAAACATTTCTTCAGCTCCTACTTTTAAACAGGCACCATTCTAGGTACTAAAGACACAGAGGCAAAGGATACGAGATTCTGCCTTTGTGAAACAATTAATAAATAAGTAAAAAGAAAAGAAACAGAAAAGGTAATTTGGATAATGGCTGGTGCTATAAAGAAAACAAAATACCATTTTAATAAATAATAATACAATGTTTTCATACTATGTGCTAGACACTATGCTAGTAGGTATTTATAAACATAACCACAATTAATCCTCAAAATGGCACGTTGATATCAATACCCCAAGTTTACATATGAGACTTAAGATATCTAAGTATGTTCCCCCAGGTAACAGTTAATATGCACGATAAAACTTTTTGCTCATTCATTTATTAACCTATGTTGATTGAGTACCTATTTTGTGGCAGGCATCATTTTAAGGCACCTGGATATAGTTATGAACAAACAAATAAAAATCCCTGCCCTCAAATAATTAATATTCTCACAGAGGTTAGGCAAAATATAATCAGAAAATAAGTATAAAATATAGGATGCCAGATTATGATAAAAGCTATGAATGGTATCAAGAAGCTGGAAAAGGGGAGGAGACAGATTCTCTCCTAAAGTCTCCAGAACAGAACACAGTCCTGCCAACACCTTAACTTTAGGCTAGTGAGACCCCTATTGGACTTCAGACTTACAATCCCATAATGTAATACATTTGTGGTAATTCATTAGGGAAACAATAGAAAACTAATATTATATTAAAACAAATTGTATAATAGAACAAGAAAATGTAAATGTGACAAATAATGCCTACAAAACTGTTGTAAATGCTATGCAAATAATGTGTTTAAAGCACTTAGTCCAATGTTCAACATAAAGTAATTCATGCTGTAATATCATCATCATTATTACCAACATTTAGGGGCTCAAACAAATGATGTACATGTAGGCAGATATAAGAAAATTTCCTTGCTGAAGAGCAGGTATTAGTAGAGTATATAACAATAGATAACAAATTCCAAATAAAGGCAAATGAAATGTTTTATTGGATTAAATTTAATTTTAAAAACTAAAAGAGGCCAGGTGTGGTGGCTCATGCCTGTAATCCCAGCACTTTGGGAGGCTGAGGTGGGTGGATCACGAGGTCAGGAGATCGAGACCATCCTGGCCAACATGGTGAAACGCTGTCTCTGCTAAAAATACAAAAAGTAGCTGAGCCTGGTGGCGCGTGCCTGTAATCTCAGTCATTTTGGAGAGTGAGGCAAGACAATCGCTTGAACCAAGGAGTTGGAGGTTGCAGTGAGCCAATATTGTGCCACTGCACTCCAACTTGGCAACAGAACGTGATCCCGTACAACAACAACAGAACTGTAAGACATCCATGGTAGGCTTTTAAGAGGAAAATACAAGCTAAGGTTTGTTTAGACTCTGAGTACTGCGTGCGTAAAAATAAAGACGTGATGAAAAGATCAAGAGATTAGAGTGACACTTTCATGACCAGGGGACTGGCTATGAGAATAAATAAGCTGTGCCAGGAGTAATCCAAGGAGATTGTTTCGATTTGGAAGAGTGTCCACAGAATGATTCTCATACTAGACGCTGAGCTGTTATAAAGAAAGTTGGTAGGTACTCCATCACCAGGATCATATCCGGGAGAAATTGAACAGCATGGCCCTAATGACCCTGTTGTACCCCTAGCTGATCAACTAGGCAAGTCACTTCTACTTGTATACCCTGTTTCCCCATTTGTGAATATGAGGATGTGTTATTCTAAGGATCTCTAAGGTTCTTTGCAGTTGTTAAATTGCATAGCTCTCCATTGACTCCACGGTGGAAATTTGCTGTTCTATTACAAATATTCTAAACATATGGGATATCAGAAATACTCATTTAAAAAACAAAATACAAAAAATAAGTATTCTACAAATAAACACAGATAATGTTTAAATTCTATATGTCTTTTTTTTCTCTTCAGAAGCATCCAAAATACAAACCATCTAAGAGGCAAGAAAATGTTGTGATGTTCTTAGTGCAAGTTGAAAAGATTTGCTTTCCTCAAGTTGGAAAGCCCTTCTCATTTTTGAGGTTTTTTTCATTTTTTTTTTCAAGTGAAAGCATTTTGGAGGAGTCACTATCCATGTTTAAAGGTAGCCGAGTAAAAATTACTTGTTTCCAGGACATTTTCATCTGAAAGAAACATTGTCATATAACATAGAAGTAAGAAATCCAGTAGTTGGTGTATTTACAAATAGCTGGAAAATTTTAATCAGCATGAGTCTGAAGCAACAATATATCATCATCTTTTATGGTGGTTGGGGTTAAGAAGATTTCAGCGGGCTAAGTGGTGGTGATGGGGGAGAGACAACAGGGGAGGTGATTCCCATTGCATTGCCTTGTAAACAGAGACACACATTCTTCACTTTTGTCATACAAAATCACAGATGTGCAGAATTTATTAATTTATTCTTCTGAGACAAGAAAAAAGTCACCAAAGGAAACCAACAGCTTGCTCCTCTCACACTCAGGGAACAGTATGAGAGACTTTTCTATCCCTGACTTCAATTTTGACCTGAGGAGAGCTTCTCTTAAGGAAAACAAATTAATTCAATGACTATGCTACTTCATCATTGATCTTTATTTAATAAGAGATTTTTCCATAGGATATGCTGAGCTGTCTCAACTACATCAGTTGTGTCTCCTGAGGTGGCTGACAGGATACCACAAATATTACATAACACACAAATCTTTAATAGCAACTGTTTACCAAACCATTACTTAAATATGTAGAGTACAATTCATTCTCACTAATGTCAGAGAGCATGCTACAAAATGCTGAATCCGGACAGCTGAAGATATTGAATAATAACTACTATTTTGAACAAACTTACAGTGTTCCAATCAGTAATGAAATTGACACCTGATGAATATATGTGTGTGTAGATATTCACAGCAGAGATGGTTTTCCTAAGATAAGGATTCTGTTATTTGGATAAGCTCCTGCTGGAATTGTCCTTCTACCCTTGTTTCTTTGTCCTTAGTCATCACTCATACCTCTTTCCACTCTTCTCTGCCATCACTTTCATCACCAAAGCCATGGTCCTTTCCTTGCCAATTGCTGTTGGAGGTCTAGGGCATAAAGACTTAGGCAGCATTCACCACATGCCAAGAACTGGACCACAGGTACCATCCAGCGTTGCTCATGGAGACTCTGTCCCTTTCTGTAGGACACTCTCCTTTTAGCTAGCAACCCCTCGACCACCTAGAGCCTCTGAACTTATCATTTCAATATTAAGAACTAGGAAAACTTACTGCTGAGAATGGGTGTAACTAGTAAAACTAGAGCTGGTAGAGAAATCTGGGTCTCTTGGGAATGGATTTTTAGGATTTATTGATTAGAGGTGTATTAATAATGCAGTGTTATAGTTTCATGACATAACAAATAAAAAAGTTCATTTTGGACTTGCCTTTTAGCTCCATAGCAGCTAAAAGACATATTTAATGTAATTTGTATATTAGAAATAAGTTCTTTTTTCAGGCAAAAGATGTGCAAACACATCTGGGAAAAAAAACATTAAAAACTAAGGAGACAGTGTCCTAGATAACTATGTTCTTTTCCTGTTTTAGTCTAAAATCGTGATTAGTTTTTTTATATGTCTTCTTTTGTCTTCGTTCCTTTTAGCCCAATTTAATAATATTATTGCAGACATTGATGAAAACCTTTACTTTCCACTTAGTTCATCAAAGTACTTGATGAAATTTATATCTAGTACATTAATTGGGAGATTTTTATAAGATTAATTAACATAATGAACTGATGTTGAAATTATTTAAAACCTGAATTATTATTATATTAAGTAGGACACTGTTAATCAGTCCTGCCTTTATTCATTTGTGAGAAGTTTTGGCAAGCTATTGTGAATATTCAAGGAAGGGAATGTATTTTTAGCAAGAATCTTATACCTCCTACATAGAAATGAAGCATTTACTGAAAGATCCATGAAACAAAATGTTTCTGAATGTGTACTATACACTGCTTATAAACCCCTTTTCTTCTGTAGCTGTATTTCGGAGAAAAATCTTTGTTTTGACAAAAAAATTATGTTGACTTACACATATATTTTATAAGTAAGCAGTGTTTGGTTTGTGATAAAAGATATAAAAAGATAAAAATGTTCAGCACACATAAGTAAGGCCTTGTTGCTAATGTGAGTTATGCTACTGGAGACTCAAAAGGAACATTCAGTGTTCTCAGGTGGTCTCTAGACTATCTCAAGCCTAGGAAGATATTTTATTAACAGAGGAGTAAGAGAAGGAAAGTTCAGATTTAATCCAAGTGAAGAATTCAGTTTTGTTTGCCTGATCTTGTTATTTTGAGAGGCAGCCAAAAGATGCTGGTCAGTAAGGAGAATTGTAAATTGGGCAGCCAACTTTGATTTCTCAACCTCTTAGCTGTTTTCTTAAACTCAGAATTTTCAGTGAATTTAGATGTCTACCATATCAGGTAGACTTTAGGGATACTTTTACCAGTGATTTTCAGAATGTTACTTTCTGACATTTCTTTTCATGTAGCATTAAATTAAAAATGAGTTCATTCATCCACCTTCCCTTGTCCCTACCAATTTTCCCTCCTACTCCCTTCCCCCTCATTCTTGCCATGGGAACATGCAAACGCGGTGGTTGATGTGTGAGCAAGGCTGCTGACAAGGCGGGGAAGGGGATGTCAAGCAGAGGTCAATGGCAGTGTGCCCAGAAGCCTAGGAAGTAGGAGGGAAAACAGAGAGAGACAGAGATGGTGGGTGAAAGAGAAAGCCAGGATGATTATCGTGGTTATGATACTTGTCATGCTGAACACTCAATTGAGTACCCAATAAACACATAATAATTTCATCATCCTCTGGCTTGAATAGCAGTGTTCTATCATTGTTGACTTCCTGGTTGTGACAGCTTTACAGTGTTAGTGTAGAAGAGAATCCTTGTTCTGGAGGGGTACTTACTGAAGTACCTGGGGTTAATGATACACACACACACACACACACACACACACACACACAGGCACAAATACATCCATGTGTTAGGCAGAGGGAGCAAATGACGTAAAATGTTAATAATTAGGAATTCTGGGTGAAGTGGATAGAGGGACTCTTTGACTGTTCTTGAAACTTCTCTATACATTTGATCTGTTTCAAATTCTTCAGAAAATCAAACTACAAAAAATTAATTCATTTAGTGAACATCTACTGAACACCTGTATATTAAATAGTGTTAAATGAATGTCAGTTAAAATGCTCAAACACAGTAGAGGTTGATTCTCATTCACATTAGTCCATGGTAGGTGTTTTTGGCAGGTGGGTGAGTTTCTCCCTCAGGGTGATTGAGGAACCCAGACTCCTCCCTAGTTGCAGCCCCACCATCTTCTAAGAGGATGCATCCATCCCCACTTTGAAGTAGCATACATTATTTCCTTTCTCGTTCCTTTGGATACCGGCCACAATTTATTCAAGGTAGATCGAAAATTGTAGTATATAGCCATATGCCCTGACAAAGAAGGGAGAACAGATTTTGGTGGACAACTAGGAAACTCTGATACAATCTGTTATTAAGCACTGTGTGTGGATAGTGCTAACTAGAAGGAGATTCTCTTCGCTTCAGCAAATATAAACTGAATACCTTTTATTTGGGTGAAACTAAGCTAGATCATGGGAGTATAGAAATTTTATAAGAAGACACAGTCACTTCTGTCAATGAGCTCACGAAGAATTAGTATGTGAGATATAATCATACCTGAGGGGGCTTGTGCCACTTAAGTAAAATGAAACGTTATTTTGAGTACAATTTAGCAATAAATGTACTACGGGATCATTGAAAGTCATGTTTGAATGTTATTGTGTCAAGGATGGGAAAAAGATGTTTTGGGTTGGAGACTTGATAATTATAGTTAAAAACAGTTTTTATTCTTGTTTAGTCTTACTTTTTTATGTTTAAACATATTTATACTTGCTAACATTTATACTTGCTAACTAAGTAGAGACTGTTTTTACAACCATGACAAGAACAAAACAAGTTAGTAATGCAAATGCCACATTTCCTACCATCAACTAACCACACTAACAGCTTTGCATGGAAGGATCACTGGGATTGATCTGGCCATGTGTGTAGTCATGCCCAAAATGTAAAGTCCATCTGTGTTGCAATTTTTTTTAACCACTCTTATCCAAATTCTCCTTAGATTTTTTTTTATTAGTGGATATATTTTGTAGGTCAGACACCCTCTTAGCTAGATCATCACCTTTATAACAAATAGATACACTATTCTCACGGAAATATATTTAGACATTGCCCTACTGGGAATTTTTTCAAGTAATTAATGTACAGCTTGTGCACCAGCTTGATCTTGGCTTCATGGAAATAATTCACTCTTAGCAGCATCTAATGCCACAAAGCATTTATGGATGCCAGCTCAGAACTTACTTTTATTTATTTCTGAGTTACTTTTTTTTTTTTTGAGACAGAGTCTTGCTCTGTCTTTGGCTTATCCCTAACCTCTTAACAGACTTAATTTTAAGCTCCATTTCACTCAGTCGTTCTATTGTCATAGAGATGAGACATTCTGCAAGCATGGTTTTTAGTTTCTGCCACAGCATCGTACAACATTGTGAGTTATGATGAAGACCTAGAGATGATATTTAATATGAAGTTCATTATCTAGTATTTGGTATGTGTGACAAAATAGCAATCTACTGTTTGGCTCTGCTATAATCTATTTACCCACCTATCCCATCTTTCTTTCCATTTAAAAGGATAATGATTTTAATCACAATTATACATAAACCCATTACCATAGGCAACAAACAATGGAGCAAACCATCAGTCCCATAGTTAGGGTGTGGTCTGAAGTGTGTTTTGGTGGAGAGAGTTCTATGTCTGGAGATAGCTAACATGGATTTGGGTCCCAGATCTGCTCCTACCTGTTGCCGTGCCTGTGACCAAATCATGTCATCTCCCTGGTTGCAGTTTACTTGTGAATAAAGTAAATACCTTCATCAACACCTGTTTTTGAATACTGAGTTTTTCTGTAATTTGTGCTTGTTATAATGTTACAATGGTCATCCTTACATCTAAATCTTGGTTTACGTTTTCATCAATTCTTTTGGAAAGATTGGAGAAGTAAATTTTGGAGATGTATGTCGGCTATTAAAAAATTTTAATTTTTTAATTAAAAATTAAAACATTGAAAAATCCTGATGCAAAATAAATGCATTATGCTTAGTGAACTCTTCTCATTTTGAAGTTGATTCACCTTCTTGTTTTTGCAAGTTTCCTGAAAAGTGCATATAAAGTCACCAAGTATAAAATTATATAACTATATATAATCTTTTGATGTCAGTGAAGCCAGCTGATCCTATAGAAATAATGTAGGAATTATAATCACTAATACATAATTTAAGAGTCCTGTGGTCTTATTCATGTTATTTACCCTCTCTGAATCTTACATATAGTAAGAGGGTTACTATACATAATTTGTGTACATGTATACAGGTAAGTATGTATATATGCTTATGTGTAATAGCAGAGTTATTGTGAGAGTCAAATGGAAATGTGAAAGTACTTTGTAGTTTTTTATTACTATTATTAATTTTTAATAAAATGGGAGCATTCATTTAGCAATCATTAGTTTTAACTTCAGATTGTACTGGCTTTCCTCTAATATTTCTTAAGATTAGTGAATAAAGTATTTCTCCTAATAAATATATTGACTACTGTCTTTTGATCAAACATATTAGGTATATTTTTACAGTAGCATCAGACATAGTGAAAATTTGAAGCTCTTTATGGAGGACTGATTTATGATGAAAAGGAATAACATTAACAAATTGAATTATATGAAGCTTCCCCAGAAACATTTAAGAGGGGCCAATTTTAAGAAAAATCTGACTTCTTTTTCATGGACATTTCAAAATAAACCTAATTCATATGGTACAGTTTTTAAGAGAGAAAAGAAAAAACATCCGAGACTCTCTGGAATTCTGCCAAAAGTATCACTTGGCATTTTATTCTACCTTCTGGATGCAGTTGATTGACAGCAGTGTTCTGATGCCAGGGGTATAGTGACTAGAAGAAGAAAACCAGGGAATTCAGTGTTCTTGCTTGTGAAGAACAGCTTGATTATTTAAAAACAATAAGATTTTGCCACCCCGTCTCACAAACGTATGATTTGTGAGAACAATCCCTTTTGTGTTGCAAGACTTTTACATTCTCTTCCCACACTATATTAGAAGAACAAACATTGCTTCATAAATACTGATTGATAGTCTCATTTCATATTTCTAAAATAGAGATACTTTAAGGTTAAATTTTTCATGTAGATTAAAATGACTAAGTAACCATTCACATATTTCAAATAAAATGTATTGTTACTACAAAAGGAAAATGACTAGGTTCTTAGGTGTTATAGTCAGGTGTAATTGGTTAATATGAATTCTAAATGAATTTCTAAGATCTGCTTAGCTTTTGCTGCCTTGGGAAGGAACAACTTAAGAGAAATTTTAATAAAGATATCTCTTCACACACTTGGCAGTGTTATATTTAGAGAACATGATCCATAATTTTTTATGACTGCATATTGAATTCCTGATACTCTTGGGAAGCTCCAGAAACACCAGTGGAGTTTCCGGATGTAACTATGGCTGCAGACCCACCAGTCCCAGCGTTGGAAGGAACCATTATAGGCTCTTGTATTCAGACTCATCTTCAAGCCCAGAGTAATTAACTGACTTGCCCAAAGTCACAAAACTTTCTCATGGTAGATTGGGCACTAGAATCAATATCGCTTTTTCTTAGTGTTACAGCCTCCGTATTATGAAACCTTCTGTGTTCTGAAAGTGTTGAAGGCCCTCTCTGCTGGTGATGTCTCCCTTCTTCATCAGTTTTACATTTTTAAGCAATGGAAATACAAACTCACAACTCCCAATTCCCAAGCCATCTTAGGAAAAGCAATATTTAAAGAAAAAATTACAGGCATCCCCTCTCCTTTACCTGGCTGATGCTTGAGAGTAATGGCATCTAGATAGTAATGACATCTAATATAAATGTGTCCTTTTAAGTCAAGCTTTCTCTGTTCATTAGTAGAAATATTGTATATCAAGTGTGCAAAAATTTTCTTCAACAAGGAGCTTTCTTTCCCTCCTCTTATTATAACAATCTGAGCTTTATGGTCCCAGGGAAAGAAAGCCTGTCTTTAGGTCTGTTTATTCACAGTGGAGAAAGCATGTCATATGGCATTATCTAAGACTCAGGCTGCTTATGCATGATGACAGAAGGGTTCCCAGGCACAAACATCCATCCATGCATTCATCCATCCACCTATTCATCCAATGATTTGGCTGATAATTATTGACTACTATTGAGCTGCCCTCAGATTTAGTATCTGTCCTTCTGTCATGGGGAAATACGGAGTTAAGCCACAACATACTCTTCTCTTCTTTTTCTTCACCTTCTTAGTATATTTAGTGCCATTTTGTCTAGCCCTGCCTCTGACTTCTTTGTTGTACTTCAGGCTTTTTATCATTGAAAGTTATTTCTGCATTGTAGATCATTCTCTTGGTCACTTTGCTTGTTCACTTATAAAATTAATTCAGAAAAAATGCACAATGATTACCATAAATCACAGGCCATAAACTATAATACTGTATATTGTATTTTAGTACAGAAATATTTATAGATACTTTAAAATGTTTTAATTATAGATATTATAAAAAGATATGTATCATATAAGTAATATAGATGCTTTTTTATTACCTCCTCTCTCCCTATTCTCCAGGCCAGTATTTTAAAAATCTGTCTTTATGTGTCCATCCTGAAAAAAACTCATGATCATAAATGAGTTTCTCAATAGAGTTTATAAGCCCACAGTTGAAACACAATTGCCTTAGCATCTGCTTAGTTGTCATATTTTTAGAATTTAATGGCAAATATTATGTCTTGTTTCTTCAAAAGAAATATTTTAAAATTTTAGTAAAGGCAGTTAGAGAAAGTAGAGATAATGGGCTGTTTAATCCTACTTTTCATCCCACAAGTGAAAAAAAAAATGATAAAACACTTGTCCCAAAATGTAACTTTAACTATACTTAAATTTGGACTAAAAATGGGAGATATCTTTTCCACTATTGAAAAGCCGTGTCTGTAGATTAATGCTAAAATTGGTTGTAAAAGCAAAATTTGTTTGGCTTGATTGCCAATGGCCCATTCATTTGGCTACAGAAACAATAGTACATAGCAATAGATAATGATGTGAGATCACCTAACTCAGGTAAGAGTGTCTGATCCGTCAAAAATTTATACATAAAGATTCAGAAGAAATGTGTGTTTTCTCAAGTCATCTCTGTAAAAATATATTAAATAGAAGAATAGAAGTTTGATTTGAAAATACAATGCAGACTCAGTCTGTCTGTCTTTCCTATTTTCTGGTGAAAAAAGTATCAAATATCTGGAACCTGGAACTGCTATTTTCCTTCTTAAAAATCTTTCTTAATATTCTGTTGATAATTGATGCAAGCCTAACTTTTTGTCTTACCCAATTCTTCTCACACCAACATGATAGGACCTTCAAGTGACCTTTGGATAGAAGATAAATAATAATTTAACTATTGATGGAACTAGTTAGTAATAGAATTAGGCTTTGAAGTCTATAGAATAAAATGATTCTACAACAATTTGTATTTCAGACGTTAGTATAACAAAACATGTTTGCCTGTGCATGCAGAAACAACCAATTTCATGTGGATGCTTATATTCACAAAGGAGTAACCACCTGGGGTTTCCCACTGTTGCTCCAGAGGAAACTAGCAGCAAGAGAACTTTTCTGAAGGTATCAATATATCTTTTAAAAATGCTTGTAAGTGTTGGTTCAGCTAAAGCAGGGCATTTTCAGTTAGTAATGGCTTTTAAAAATTAAAACAAGTTTAGCATGTAGGTCATTAGCCTTGAATCACTGTCATGATTATTATTAACCACCTGTTCTCAAATCTAAAGATACTTTTCTTTTCTAGATCACACTTACTCTCACATTGCTAAAACAATTTCAACACATATGAAGATACGAAAACTGTAAAAGTCACACCTTCTGCATTATTATTTTTGATGAAAAATTCCTAATGAAACACTGTGCTCTGGGACAGAGAAAGGAACCAACTGACATTTTGCTTCTTAACTTGTTTTTATACCAGTTCTAAATGGTTTCTGGCCATGTACATAAAAGACAAATATCTGGAAAAAAACTAGCAAAAGTCAGTTATTTGGCTATATCTACTTTGAGAATTATGTTATATAAATGTTAGGAAATTTTTTGTAATATTCTTATTTAGAAACAAAATATACCAAGTTTTAAAAATATCTAAGGCCAGTATACAGTCCTAAAGTAAAGCTGTTAGGTAAATGCTACACAATCCTCTTATTACAGAGTCACTTACCTGAGAATTTAAGAAGAGGGCCTCCTGTTTAAGAGTAAATGTGAGCTGCCATCAGGATTCTGTACTCTTTTGGACACTTAGTTTTCCTTTTTCCTGACTGGTGTTGCATGTTACTGAGATACCTACCTCTTGTGTGACCACAGCTTATGTTACAATGTATCTAGTCAGGCTTAGAAATGTGTGAAAGAGCAGTACCTAGGGGAGAACTATGGGTCTATAAAGGTTTTGCCTTCTTGAGCCGAGTCCAAAAGAGGAAGCCACAAAACTTACAGTTGCATTTTTGCAGATTGATGAAATATATTCTACACTTTTCCTGAAAGATATTTTATTTGTGCAAACCTTGTTACAAAGTACAGCCAGTTGATTAATCGATCAAGTGATTTGCAGTGGATTCTTTGTTGTGTAAGGGTGTATGTGAGACCCTATACCAGAGGCTCTCTATATAAAGAAGTATAATTCAGTTCAGCATTTCAATTTAGCAATCACTTATTGGGCCTCTACTCAGTTGCCGTCAGGGTTTTATAATCTAATTGATAAAGGGAGGTTAATTAATTAATTATAACAACAGATCGCTTAATGGTATAACTACTAATTTAATTAATGACAAATAACATAATACATTAAAAGGAATGCATTAATAAATAATAATATAGTGGTGTTATAGACAATAACTAAACAACAAAAAGCTAAATATACGGCCCAATCTCTTCTGGCTAGCAGGGTTTATGCTGAGAAATCTGCTGTTAATCTGCTATGTTTTCCTTATAGGTTACCTGATGCTTTTGCCTCACAGCTCTTAAGATTCTTCCCTTCATCTTGACATTAGATAACCTGACGTCTGTGTGCCCAGGTGGTAATCTTTTTGCATTGAATTTCCCAGGTGTTCTCAATGCTTCTTATATTTGGATATCTAGATCTCTAGCAAGACTAGGAAGTTTTTCTTGATTATTCCCTCAAATATGTTTTCCTAACTTTTAGATCTCTCTTCTTCTTCAGGAACACCAATTATTCTATTGTTCGATAGTTTAATGTAATCCCAAACTTCGTGGGGGCTTTGTCCATTGTTTTATTCTTTTTTCATCTTTGTCCAATTGAGTTAATTTGAAAGCCTTGTCTTAGAGCCCTGAAGTTCTTTCTTCTACTTGTTTGATTCTATTGTTGAAAACTTCTGGTGTATTTTGCAGTTCTCTAAGTGTGTCTTCCATTTCCAGGAGTTGTGATTGACCTTTCTTTAATGATATCTATTTCTCTGCAGGCTTTTTCGTCCTTATCTTGTATTGTTTTAAAATTCCTTTAAGTTGGTTTTCACCTTTCTCTGGTGCCTCCTTGAGTAACTTAATAATCAACCTTCTGAATTCTTTATTGAGCAAGTCAAAGATTTCTTCTTGGTTTGGATCCATTGCTGGAAAGCTAGTGTGATCTTTTTGGGGTGTTAGAGAAACTTGCTTTATCAGATTGCCAGAATTATTTTTCTGTTTTCTGGTTCCTTCTCATTTGGGTAGATGGTTTCAGTGGAAAGATCTGGAATTTTCCCTTGTATCTGCCATTTTCCCTTGTGGTCCCTGAGACAATAATTTTGAAGAAGAATAAATAATTGTTGTAAAGAGTTGATTTTCCAGCAACTAGTTATACAAGAGTGAGATTTAATCAGATCCTTGAAAACCTTGAATAAGAGAAATAACATGATAAAATGGAAGCTTTATACTAATTAAAGTGATGGAGATGTGCAGAATGTTTTAAAAGAAAGGAGTTTAGAGGCAGGGATGAAAATTTGAAGGCTGTAATTGTTTTATATCAAAATTTCAAGATTTTAGAGTGCTTTTAAAAATATATTCTAATTTTATAAATACTAACTAATACACAGCGGACTCTCGCACAACACAGTGGTTAGGGGTGCCAATCCCCCAAGCAGTCAAAAACTCACATAAGTGCTAATAGCCTACTGTTGACTAGAAGCCTTGCTGATGACATAAATAGTAGATTAACATGCATTTTGTAAGTTATATGTATTATACACTAGATTCTTACAGTAGAGTAAGGAAATGTTATTAAAAACCCATAAGGAAGAAAAAAATACATTTACCATTCATTCAGTGGAGGTGGATTATTATGAAGATCTTCATCCTGGTTGTCTTCATGTTGAGTAGGCTGAGGAGAGGAGGAGGTGGAGGTGTGGGTCTTGCTCTCTCAGAGGCGACAGAGGCAGAAGACACTTGTATGTAAGGAGACTTGTGCAGTTCAAACCTATATTGTTCAACGTTGGTCAGCTGCGTATATTTTTACATATTAGGTTGGTGCAAAGTAATTGCACTTTTAGCCATCAAAAGTACTGGCAAAAACTGCAATATTTGCACCAACCTAATATATATTTTATACATTCTAACACATATTTAAAGTGTAAGATAAAATATTCTGCTAACAATAAATGGCTCATGCACAATTTTCAAAAGAGTGTTTTTATTATTTTGTGCAATAGATTTGGAA
Source organism: Chlorocebus sabaeus (assembly GCF_047675955.1). NCBI lineage: Eukaryota > Metazoa > Chordata > Mammalia > Primates > Cercopithecidae > Chlorocebus > Chlorocebus sabaeus. The sequence continues at coordinate 41,267,986 of NC_132910.1, read as the reverse complement.
AGACATTTGAAAATTAATTTGCATGTTACTAATCAATGGGCTTTACAGGCTGGTGTAGTGTTTCTTAAGGATCCCACTATATAACATGAAATATCTGTTATTGATACTGAGGTGTGGGCCACAAACAATTCTGTGACATTCATATGTTTCCTGAAAACTCTTCAGAATATTCGTCATCTTTAGTGCTTGTTATCTTAGTGTTTGGGCTTGGCTTAGGGTGATACATCTCATAACAGGGCAGCAGAAAGAACCAGGAACCAAGACTTATACAGCATAACTCAGTAAAACTAGAGGCACCAGAGGTTTACATTTACATTATGTTACATTTTCTAATAGGTAGCAAAGCACATGAATGAAGTTTAGTGGAAGGCCTTCCTTAGGAATCCAGTAAAAACCAAACACACACACACACACACACACACACACACACACACACATACACACACGTGGACATCCGTGAGGCAGGAAGGGAGGTCCACTATAGTACAGACAAGCATCCTGGAAAGTCATCAAGGAGTAGGTAGGTTTCAGTTCCTGCAGGAACATGGCATGGACCCAAACTAAATGAGTACAGATACTTGTCATTGAGGAGAAGATTCAAAGTAGGATACTAGGTGTACAAATTGAGGCACCTGGGGCAGGGGAACTAGGTCTCTGGAATATTGGCTTAAAAGCACCCCTCTCAGGAAAGGGCCTCATATGCCATGCAGGGGGATATATATGTGTTGTGGGACACAGATGGCAAGGAGATAATTCTATGCACCAGGCTCTACCATTAACAGGTAAACAGACCAACTTTAGGGGAGACTTAGGTAAAAAGGTAGGTGCCAAGTGATCAGTTCTCAGGCACTTCCAAGATGCAACTAACAGAAATGTAACTTGGTGTTTACTGTGTCCTAGGTCCAACAACTAAAGAAAAGTGAATTAGTACCTATTATGGACAGACAGACAGGGACAGAGACCCATTACAATGCTATCTCAGATAGGCATTTGAAGCTGTTTAAGTACGTAGAGGCTTAAGTCAGGCTGGTTCTGAAATGTGAGAGAGGGTTAAGCTTCATGGGAAATCAGCAGGGTAGTTTGTTGTTTTTTCTTACAACCAATCCCACAATAGTTTGGGACATCAGATATCAGATTGTTGGGAATATTTTTCCATATTAGTTTTTTTGCCTCTAATATTTAAACATAGTTTACAAGACTCCACATAGTTTACAAGGAAAGTTTACGAGCATGTGCTAAATCTCCCAGTTTCTGTGATTCCATCAATGGAAGTTATAAAATTTCAAAAACAAAAAGTTGTAAAATTTCCATCTCCACTTAATCGATCTTATGTACCTATAAGATACATCAAATGTTCTGTGTATACAATGACAGAACATTTGTGCAGATCATGCAAGGTGGGCAGACTCTAGGGATTGGAGATGCAAAGGTGAATAGAGGTTGCACTGTCTCAGTCACAGCTCATTGTTATGGGTGCGGTAATGGATATAAGGAAAAAGTAATGTGAGAGCACAGAGAAACAAGAATTGAACTCTTAAAGAGAAGACTGTGGAAAGCTTCACAGAAGTGTCATTTGGACATCAGCAGTACCAAGCTGCTTCTACTCAGGTTTTTATTTTCTTTTTTTATGTTTTTTAAATTTTCCATAGGCTTTTGGGGAACAGGTGGTATTTGATTACATGAGTAAGTTCTTTAGCAGTGATTTGCGAGATTTTGGTGCACCTATATATAACCCGAGCAGTATACACTGCACGCAATTTGTAGTCTTTTATCCCTCGTCCTCTACCCACCCTTTTCCCCTGAGTCCCCAAAGTCCATTGTGTCATTCTTACACCTTTGCATCCTCATAGCTTAGCTGTCACTTATGAGTGAGAACATACGATGTTTGGTTTCCTGTGTTACTTCAATTAGAATTATAGTCTCCAGTCTCATCCAGGTTGCTGTGAGTGCCATTAATTCATTCCTTTTCTGAGTAGTATTTCATCTCATATATATATATATGTATATATGAGATACATATATGTGATATATATGTGAAATTATAGATATAGATATAGGTATAGACAGAGAGTTTCTTTATCCACTCATTGATTAATGGCATTTGTGTTGGTTCCACGATTTTGCAAGTGTGAATTGTGCTGCTATAAACATGTGTGTGCAAGTATCTTTTTCGTATAATGACTTCTTTTCCTCTGGGCAGACACCCACTAGTGGGCTTGCTGGATCAAATGGTAGTTCTATTTTTAGTTCTTTTATTTATTTATTTATTTATTTATTTATGTATTTTTAAATTATATTTTATGTTCTAGGGTACATGTGCACAACGTGCAGGTTTGTAACATACGTATACATGTGTCATGTTGGTGTGCTGCACCCATTAACTCGTCATTTACATTAGGTATATCTCCTAATGCTATCCCTCCCCTCTCCCCCCACCCCACAACAGGCCCTGGTGTGTGATGTTCCCCTTCCTATGTCCAAGTGATCTCATTTTTCAATTCCCACCTATGAGTGAGAACATGCAGTGTTTGGTTTTCTGTTCTTGTGATAGTTTGCTGAGAATGATGGCTTCCAGCTGCATCCATGTCCCTACAAAGGACACGAACTCATCCTTTTATATGGCTGCATAGTATTCCATGGTGTATATGTTTTCTTAATCCAGTCTGTCATTAATGGACATTTGGGTCAGTTCCAAGTCTTTGCTATTGTGAATAGTGCTGCAATAAACATATGTGTGAATCACCATACTCTCTTCAATAGTTGTTCCCACCAGCAGTGTACAAGTGTTCCATCTTCACCACATCTATGCCAACATCTATTCTTTTGTGATTTTTTATTATGGCCATTCTTTCAGGAGTAAGGTAGTATTCCACTGTGGTTTTGATTTGTATTTATTTCCCTGATCGTTAGTGATGTTGAGCATTTTTTCATATGTTTGTTGGCCATTTGTATATCTTCTTTTGAGAACTGTTTATTCATGTCCTTAACCCACTTTTTGATGGGATTGTTTGTTTTTTTCTTGCTAATTTGTTTGAGTTCATTGTAGATTCTGGCTATTAGTCCTTTGCCAGATGTATAGATTATGAAGATTTTCTCCCACTCTGTGGGTTGTCTGTTTATTTTGCTGACTGTTCATTTTGACATACAAAAGCTCTTTAGTTTAACTAAGTCCCAGCTATTTATCTTTGTTTTTATCACATTTGCTGTGGAATTCTTGGTCATTAAATCCCTGAATAGGCCAGTGTCTACAAGGGTTGTTCTAATGTTATCTTCTGTAATTTTTATAGTTTCAGGTATTAGATTTAAGTCTTTCATCTATCTTGAGTTGATTTTTGTATAAAGTGAGAGATGAGGATCCAGTTTCATTCTCCTACATGTGGCTTGCCAATTATCCCAGCACCATTTGTTGAATAGGATGTCCTTTCCCCCCTTTATGTTTTTATTTGCTTTGTCAAAGATCAGTTGGCTGTTAGTATTTGGGTTTATTTCTAGGTTCTTTATTCTGTTTCATTGGTCTATGTGCCTGTTTTTATACAAGTACCATGCTGTTTTGGTGACTATGGCCTTATAGTATAGTTTGAAAGCAGGTAATGTGATGCCTCCACATTTGTTATTTTTGCTTAATCTTGCTTGGCTATGTGGGCTCTTTTTTTGTTCCATGTGAATTTTAGGCTTTTTTTTCTAGTTCTGTGAAGAATGTTGGTGGTATTTTGATGGGAATTGCATTTAATTGTAGATTTCTTTTGGCAGTATTACCCAGGCTTTTCTTACTTATGCACCCTCTGCTGTTCTTTCCTTTTCTCTCTTTCCCCTTCTCTTAACCAACTGTTACCTACAGTCCAAGATTTTCTGAGGGCATTGCATCCTCCAGTAAGTCTCCCTGAATCTTCTCTTCCTCCCCAGGCTTATCATATATCCTTCCTCTTGGTTCCCATTGCACCTGTGCACACTTCTGTCATTGCACTTGCCAATTTGTTTTGTGATGATCTGCTCATCTGTCTCCTCACTTAGACTATGAGCTCACTGAGAGCAGTGGCTGTCATATTCACCTTATATTCTCAACACCATCTTGAAAGCAAGAGAAAGAATACTCAGAGGTGGAGCTGGGAAGCTGGTTGTCTAAGTAGTGAATGACTCTAGTTTGAACTCTATAGCCAGTGGCAATGTGGATGCATTGACAGTTTTTTAACAGGAGCCTAGTGAAATCACATTTGGGTTTAGAAAAAATTGCAAGTCTGATGACATGCATAGAATTAAGAGAGGAAATTAGGGATAGGAATTTCACTTCAGAAATTTAACCACAAGTATAAGTGAGAGATCACAGAAGTCTGAACCAGACTATAAATGTGAGAATAGAGAAAAAAGTTAACAATTTGGGTGTGAGAGGGCGAGGGGAGAGGTGTGAAGAATGACTAACTGTGGATCTGTTTTTAAGGATTGAATGGAAATCTGAGCATTTTAGCTAATCAGGCCTAATGCTGAGTTTTGAGCAAAGCAAAATTCTTGCAAATTGTTATTTCAAATGTGGGCTGAGAAAATGAAGAAATATAAATTCTCACATTATAACCTCTTCCATGTGTCTGATTTGATAGAGTCCTCCCCCATTGCCTCCAAATCTCGTTGCATCTTAGACAAGCAAGCACAAGTGAATTCTATTTAACCTTAGAATTCTATATGAAAATCTTATTGCCTTTTTTTTTCTAATTATGTGTCTAAGTGTGGGAAGAAGTTTTATCTATGTTTTAATAACTTGCCAGTATAACCACTTTTACTTGAAAATTTTATAATTTTTCAAGTAAACAAATTATTTCTCTAAGTTGAAAATTTTATGACTGAATAAAAGTATTTTTCCTCAAAACACATAGAAATTTTACAACAAATATTTTAGAATTAACTAAATGTTTCTTTAGTAGTTCAGTCACTTAAAAAGTTATATGATTATGAAAATACTTAAACTTTGTCTTTTAACTATTTCTAATAATGCTATTGGTATAATTTCATATTTTTATACTGATCTTTTCTCCAAACTTTAGTAAAACATACTTCTGTAAACCCCTACCTGCAAAACTGGAGTCCACATTTACTTCTGAATGACTGATAAGGTTGTAAAAGTATGCATGAATTTCGTTATTAAGTTAAAGTTTTTATTGTATTTTATGCACAATGGTATAAATATTAAATTAATTTTCAAGCCTATAGAACATTGATAAAGATTGTTGTTGTTATTAGAAAACCCTGAGTTGATTGTTATAAATTACATAACCTTTCATTGGTGGATTAATGAATATGGTATAGGGTGACCATGAATCCAAAGAATCAAGGCTGGCTACAGCAAACAGAGGGTCAAAAGGATATGGAACTATGCATGATCTAGCAAAACACTCAATATCTATGCTAAACTACCATGTTTTCCTGGAATGTTAAAAGACAAAGAAGAAAACTTGGGGAACACTAGATGCATATAGTTCTGAGTCTTTACGAATCAAAATATGGGCTGGGCACGGTGGCTCACACTTGTAATCCTAGCACTTTGAGGGAGGCCAAGGTGGGTGGATCACAAGGTCAGGAGTTCAAGACCAGCTTGGCCAACATAGTGAAACCCTGTCTTTACTAAAAATACAAAAAAAAATTACAAAAATAAAAATTAACTAGGTATGGTGGCAGGTGCCTGTATTCCCAGCTACTTGGGAGGCTGAGGCAGAAGAATCACTTGAACCCGGGAGGCAGAGGTTGCAGTGAACCAAGATCGTGCCACTGCACTCCAGCCTGGGTGACAAAGCGAGACTCTGTCTCAAAGAAAAAAAGAATAAAAATATGAATGGTCAGAGTGCTGGTACCTTGTCCAGTGCAGTCCTGCCTCGGGATTGCATTGCAGCAAGTCTGACTCTGTCTGAGAGATAGTGAAAGAAAGTGATACCTTCCTTAGCCCCATTTCTCTACAGACTATATGCTTTCCCCTCTCCAAGTTAATATCTCTTGGTCTAAAGCCTGAGAAACAGTGCCAATCTTGTTTTTCTTTCTTCCTCACACATCCCAGAAGTTACACTGGGACACTATTACTTTTTTCCAGGCTTTGGCCATGTGTATTGTTTTGGTGAGTCAGCTTCCTTTGTTTTCTTTCATTCTACAAATATATTTTAGCTGTCACTCAGCACTAGGTGCTATAAAACTTACAGGTGCATTTTACATGCCTATTTCCTACAAGTCACGATTTAACAAAATGTTCATAAATGAGAATTACTAGTGCATGTATTGAACCACCACACATTGACTGAACAGCTTTCATTGGCCAGAGACTATATTGACAGTGGAGATTCAAAGATGAACTACAGAAATCTCATGCTTAAAGAACTTTCTATAATAAATTCTGTAAGAGAAGTCGGTTCAGGGATCTTGGGAGCTCAGAAGCAGGATGAGTTTAAACAAAAGTTGGATTTTGCCTTTAGCTTGGTTTCATTACCCTGAAAGCAGAGCCTGAAATATACTGTAGGGTGCAAGTAGTATATGTGGGTAGTAATCTCGGGAAACAGGAGCATGTGATGAATAAGGAGAAAAAGCCAATATAAAGATACCGCATTGAGGGCAATGAGGGCTCTAATTCTCCGCACCTTCTCAAGCATTGTGCAGATTGGTTTTCTGAATTATCAGCCTGAAGGACAAAATGAAGAAACAATCATTAGCTCCTGTCTCCCATTGTCTGAGAGCTGCCACTAGGATATTAACTTCCTGAAATTCTGCAGAAATCTCCTCTTACTTTGGCACTGGAGATGCCCATACGCAGAAAGCAAAAAGGCACAGCATATTTCAGGAAGCTCATAAGAAACAGTGCATCCAGAAGTGGTGAGAATTGGAGGAATGGGCATGGGACTGTAAGAAGCGGCGCCTTTGATGTTCCTTTTGATCTGATATGTAGCTCTTCTTGTATACAGGTGAGCAAAGGCATGCTGGACAAATGGATTCACATGTGCTAAAGCAAGGGGTAAAAAGCGAATAATAATTCAGGAAAAGGCAAGATGTTTGGCCCTCTCTGACTCTGTCTAATGGTGAATCAGAGAGGGGATGTATGTAAAAGAGTGGCAGGGCAGGACTTGAGATAAGAAGGCTAGGTGGGTGCTCTCATGCTAGTAGCATTATAGTACAGGTGATGAGAAGCTCCTGAAGAATCATCTTAACATCTGTATTGTAGAGCAACAATACTGAGCTCTGACTTAGAGGCAGTAAAACTAAAGACAGACCATTTTGATTATTAATGATGCAAATACAAGAATATTGTCAACATGAACTAAAGCATGAAGCTACTTATGATTTATCATCAGAAGGATTTAACTGATTGGAAACAAACAGAGAGGGAGGGGGAAAAGAATTCATTTGTTTTTATTTACTCTTTTTTCCTACTTATTCCTTAGTTCTGAGTGTGAATAAACTTTGTAAACACTTATACTAAAACATTCTGCTCATTCATACTTATTTATTTGATGAAAGAAGAAAACCCTTGTATAGTTATAAATGTGTGAATCAATTTAAATATTAGGAAATGTTTTAAAAATAAAGCTAATTTTCCGGAGGGGAAAAACTTGGTTAAATTTTTTGCTGGCAATCTGCTTTGTGGTTTTTGAACATGATATCTACATCTAGACTCATGTTTTGCTAGTTAGAATTTTTTTTTTCAAATTAATGCTACCATTATTATATGCTTCACTATTTAGCTTTTGCAGCATTGGAAATCTATGATTAATACAAATAATCCTCTATGGCAATTTTAAAAATACATGTAAAAGCGTTCAATCTACATTGCTACTGTGTAGTAGCACAAAAAAAAGAAACTGTCATCAAATTTGAATAAAATCTACCATTTATTCCCTTCTAAATGCAGTCCTGGCTCAAGAGAAAGGAAGCTATTTGTATTTTTCAGAATCAAACTTCCTTAAGTGAATATAGAGTAAGAGTTATAACTGAAATAGTGTTGAAACAGTGGTCATCTCAAATCTGAAGGTCATTCCAAGAAAAGTTTCTGAGTTTTCATTGCCTCAATCTAAAAGTTGGCCTTTTTGGTAAAAGATGAAAGTAAAATAATTAAAGGGTCTGTTGCAGCTTTGGAATATCTTCAAAATATAGTAGAGTGAAGCCTTCTTCCCTCAAATGAAAGACAATTTGCTCATTGTGTTCTTTCTGGGCAGATAAGAATAATGCTTTCTTTCATTTGTTAGTCTTAACACCTCACTTGTTACTATGTGTCAGAAAAGCGAGACACTGTAAATGGAGATACTACTGATGGAGGTCATCTGACATGGGGCTGGTAGGCAGTGGGAAGATTGGTATGCACACAGGTAGCTTAGGGGTTGGGGGATGATTTGGAACCAAGGAAATGATAATTAGCAGAACCCAGTGTGCATGTGTGTACATTCGTGTGTCCGCATGTGTGTGTACTGTAGTGCAATGCAAGAAAGAAAAAAAAAGGCAGACTTTTCATAATTTCAGGGATAAATAAATCCTTAATCACTTCCAAGTAGAATATTGGCTACTTGGAGATATATCTAAACATAAATATATAACTATATAACTGCATGCTAATTAAAAACACACAAAGAAGTGCCTAAAGAATTACAACAGAAAGTGGCATAGTAATTATTAGAGTTAATATAGTATAAATAAAGCCAGGCATGGTGGCTCATGCCTGTAATCCCAGCACTTTGGGAGGCCAAGTTGGGGAGATCACTTGAGGAGAGGAGATAGAGACGAGTCTGGCCAACATGGTGAAACCCATCTCTGCTAAAAATACAGAAATTAGTTGGGTGTCGTATTGGGCGCCTGTAATCCCAGTTACTCAAGAAACGGAAGCAGAAGAATTGTTTGAACCTGGAGGCTGAGGCCGCAGTGAGCCAAGGTCACTCCACTGCACTCTAGCCTGGGTGACAGAGCAAGACCCTGTCTCAAAAAAAAAAAAAAAAAAAAAAAAGTATAAATAATAGTTCAAAACACAAGTCTGTTAAGAGAAAAGGTACAGAGGAATGGTGAGACGACTTTTTTATTTGTATGATAAAGGACTGTTTTCAGTGACTGTGAGAAAGACCAGGAGTTAAGAAAAAGTGACCATCAATAAATGAGCCACTTGTGGGGAAGAACCATAAGCCACTCTCAGCTGAAGTACAAATGCCATCATTATTTAATATGATTGGAATATTAGTATTAGTTTTTGGTATGTACTGCTAGTACTGGTACATTTTAATAGTCAATTAATATTTTGTTAATATTAATTTCTAACTAAATTACAGAGTGAAATGGAAATAATACTGAAAAAAATTTTATTTACAAAACGGATTTTGTTTTTTTTCCCGTTAAGAATGATACACAGTTGTCCTTCAGCAGCCGTAGGGGATTGGTTTCAGGACCTCCCTTGGGTACTAAAATCTGCAGATGCTCTAGCCCTTGTTATAAAATGGCTTAGTATTTGTATATAACCTATGAACAGCCTCTCGTATACTTTAAATCAGGGGTCCCCAACCCCAGGGCCACAACCAGTACTGGTCCATAGCCTGTTAGGCTATTTGATACCAGGCTGCACAGCAAGAGCTGAGCTCCTCCTCCTGTCAGATCAGTGATGACATTAGATTGTCATAGGAGCACGAACCCCGTTGTGAACTGCACATGTGAGGGATCTAGGTTGTGCACTCCTTATGAGAATCTAATGATAAATGTAATGTGCTTGAATCATCCCAAAACCACTCCCCTTCCCCTCACCATCCCTATCCATGGAAACATCTCTTCCACAAAACCAGTCTCTGGTGCCAGAAAGGTTGGGGACTGCTGCTTTAAATCGTCTCCAGATTACTGATGATGCCCAATACAATGTAAATTCTAGTAAATAGTTTTTATACTATATTGTTTAGAGAATAATAAAAAGAAAAAGGCTACATGTTCAGTTTAAGTGTTGATAAGTGTGCAGAGAAAAGGGAACCTTCATACATTGTTGGTAGAAATATAGATTCGTGCAACCATTATGGACAATAGTATGGAGGTTCCTAAAGAAATTAAAATTAGAATTACCTAAGACCCAGCAATCCCTCCTCTGGGTATGTACCCAAAGGAAATGAAATCATCACCTCATAAAGTTATCTGCACTGCTCTATTCATTGCAGCATTATTTACAGCAGCCAAGATATGGAAACCACCTAGGTATGTGTTGGTGGATGAATGGATAAAATAAACTGTGGTATATGTATATACAATGGAACATAATTCAACCTTAAAAAAGGAGGAGACCCTGTCATTTACCACAACATGCATGGACCTGGAGGATATTAAGCTATGGGAAATAAGCCCAATGCACACTCACCTCACACACAAAATCGCATAATCTCACTTACATGTGAAATCTAAAAAGAAAAAGGTCAAATATACAGTTAAAATAAAACAGTAGTTACTAGCTGAACATGGTGGCTCACGCGTGTAATCCTAGCACTTTGGGAAGCCGAGGTGTGTGGATCACCTAAGGTCAGGAGTTCAAGACCAACCTGGCCAACATGGCGAAACCCCATCTCTACTAAAAGTACAGATACTAGCCGGGTGTGGTGATGGGTGCCTGTAATCCCAGCTACTAGGGCGATTGAGACAGGAGAATCACTTGAACTCAGCAGGTGTAGGTTGCAGTGAGCCGAGATGGTGTCGCTTCACTCCAGCCTGGGCAAAGAGCACAACTCTGTCTCAAAATAAAAAACAAAACATAAAACACAGTGCACACAGTGGTTACCATGAGTGAGGTGGCGGGGAGGAGACTGGGAAATGTAAATCAAAGGATACAAAGTAGCAGGTATGTAGGAGGAACTATAAAGCTGACATGCAGGATGACAACTATAATTAGTAATAATGTATTGTATTCAGGATTTTTGCTAATTGAGTAGATTATAGCTGTTCTTGCCACAGGGGAAAAAGTGGGTAACTATGTGAGATCATGGATATGCTAATTTTTGTCACCATAATAACCATTTCACTGTATACATTCATCTTATAACAGCATGTTATTTACTGTAAATATACACAATAAAATTTATTTTTAAATATCTGAGTATGATTTGATGAATTGTGAAAATAGAGTGAATTATAATAATTTCAAATGTAAGTTAATGTTATTAGAAAAGAAACAGAAAGAACGTATCACACAGAAAGTCTGTCTGAAGGATCTTTGTTTTATCCACCAATACAAGTGTTCATTGATTCAGAGGTGGATTATAAGATATGACCATAAAACAAAAATTTCAAGGGAAATATAGTTAATTCAATGAAAAATTCTCAACACAACAGTTACATGCCAGTAAACACTATATCTTTTAGATAACAGATCATATCTATTATATTTAAAATTCAAGGAGAGACTACATTAGAGATGCTATTAGATCAGCTTCTAATTTCAAAGATTTCTAAGATATGGAATGGTTATTCCGTATACAAATTTAAAAAGCCAATGCTGAAGAAATTCAGCTGCATAGATACACCATGAGGTGGAAAGATGCTCCATCACTCTTAATTAAACTGCATTAATTACACATAAAAGGAAAATGTTTCATTTCATTGTTATCTGGAAACCAAAGAAAGAAAAGGCTGAATTTTTACATAGTGTTAAAGAGATTGCATATCTGTGCTACGTTTAAGACAGAGGCAAAATGTATTTTATTCATTTGTCCTGCACCAGTTAGAAATAAAATTCAACTTCCTTTTACTTTTCTTTTTGAGAATAAAAAACTCAGTCTAAGGAAAATCTTAAGGTTTTCATTTTAAGTGATCCACTGTTCTAGAAGTTTAGTATTTTGTTTAAAATGTTTATGCTCTGTATTCCACCAAGTCTAGTTTTAAAACAAAACACACAACAACAAAATACTTCTGTAACTTGGAGTTTAAGGTGAAAGAAACCAACTACATGGTTTGAAAATATCACACTTTTCATCTCTCTTTTTTTTTAATTTTTAAGTCAGAACAGAAATTGTATGGATTTAGTGTAAGTCTTAGGATCTCACAAGTGTCAGTATTTCACTCTCCTCTATATCTTGATAGCAATAACTTGAAATAGGATCTCAGTAGCTCAAGCAATATTGGGCTCCGAGAGTTAGTTAAAAATTATTTGGCTGAGCGCCTGTTGCTGAGGGAAGAACTAATCTCGAGCATATTTTTGGAGCCAAATATCAAATTGTTTGTGCTTAGCAACACAGCACCAGTCTTGTCCTTCAAAATGATTGTAGACCAAATGCCAGAAATGTTCTGGTTCTGACTACAAAGTTCTATTCATAAATGGCAGGAGGCAAGAGGCCCTCCTCGCTTTCAGAAGAAAGGTCCTTTGCTTTCTTAGTCAATGGTAGGAAAACCATTGTGGTTTTCATTGCATTACATAATTTTTAAGGTGATTACTTCAATAAGAAGTGCTCTCTATACATGTGTGTTTATAGATGCATTTTTTTTAAACACTGGAAAATTTCTGAAAGTAGTGCAAATCTTGTAATGTCAAGTAGATGTGGGAAAAAGGGAAGTTACACATTCCCTCCTTACATTGCTCTACTTTGGCATCTGCATTTTTAAAATGTTAAAAATGTTTAAAAATGTGTTGTTAACACTTAATATGGTGATAGTAGCTGTTACAAGGCAACTCTAACTCCACCCAGATAAAAATAAATCTTGAAGATGAGTTTCTGTGTCTCTGAGCAAATATTTTTGTGAATAGTAGAAATAGAGAAAGTTAAAGATACCTGAGCTTTTGACCTTTACCAGTTTTATAGATATGTTTATAGTTATACATTTTTATTCATACATTTTAGATAAATAACTTTGGAAAGCAATTGATTCTTCTTGTAAAACTCAAGTATATTCTCAATAGACTGAGAGACTTTCTTTTTTTTTAAGACAGAGTCTTGCTCTATTGACCAGGCTGGAATGCGGTGGCACAATCTTGGCTCACTGCAACTTACCTCTGCCTCATGGGTTCAAGCAATTCTCTTGCCTCAGCCTCCCGAGTAGCTGGGATTACAGGTGCACGGCATCACATCCTGCTAATTTTTGTATTCTTAGTAGAGATGGGGTTTCACCATTTTGGCCAGGCTGTGAGAAACTTTTTAAGGTCTCTTTTGCGGCCAGCTGTTTGTCTACCTTATTTAATTCTTAATCTCACTATCCAATATTTTTCTGTTTAAGTACTTTCAGCAAATATTAAATGCTTGTTGTGACTTCAGTCTTCTCCTGTGGAAAAACACTGGTAATGACAAAAACACATATTTCAACCTAATATACAATAGAAACGGAATGCCAGCTATTCATGGAGGAGAAGAATAGCCTTCTGTATTTAAAATAACTTATTTTGCTCTGTGTTTTAAAATCATTCTTCCTTAATCAATTGTAAGCATCTTGGCTATAATTTATATACCTAAAGATAAATAATTCAGTAGCAATGATAACTGAAAACAGGATACATACAATGAACTTGCTAAATTACCATAAATTCTCATCCATTTCAAAAATAACTCTGTACTTTTTTCAGATTTTGTTAGAAGAATATTCAATAAAAATATTTATTCAATGAACACTTCAGATGTCAAGATTCTTCCCCATGTGGACAACAGTAACCGGTAAAGATTCTGCAGCCAGGCGTGGGGGCTCACACCTGTAATCCCAGAACTTTGGGAGGCCGAGGTGGGCAGATCATGAGGTCAGATCAAGACCACCCTGGCTAACATGGTTAAACCCTGTCTCTACTAAAAATACAAAAAATTAGCCAGGCGTGGTGGCGGGTGCTTGTAGTCCCAGCTGCTCAGGAGGCTGAGGTAGGAGAATCAATTGAACCCGGGAGGTGGAGGTTGAGGTGAGACGAGATTGCACCACTGCACTCCAGCCTGGGTGACAAGAGCAAGAAAAAAAAAAAAAAAGATTTTACACCTGGACTCTGTGCTCACCAGCAGAAGGGGTAACATGGCTTATTAGGACAATCTTGCTTGACCATTTACTTCTTTGACACTAGGGATATTCTTAGATCAACAGGTCCTTCCCTCCATATATCCATTTGAGGCTCATAGAAAGTCTGGGAGGCAGGGAATTTATGACAGGGAGCAGTATACTTTTTATCTAAGAAATTATTAATGTCACCGCATTCAAGTAATGGACACCCTCAATACCTTCAAGACCAAGGGAATTACATGATATGTAAAATTAGAAAACTGTCATCTACTAGTGGCTAGGTACTTTAATTACATTAAGCATGCAACAAGAGAACTCTTCAAATGAATCCCTCTCTCCTCTGTATTATTTCCAACCCTTGGATCCCTATTTGCTTCTGCAGACAAAAGCTATGCTGCTGAATGCCTTAATGGTTTGTTACCCCAGCTAGCTTCAAGATACTGCAGGTCAAGGATAGCATCTTACTCTTCCCTGCATCTCCAGCACCTCTCAGTATGTTGGTCACATAGAAGATGTTTGCTGAAGAGTTGAATAAAAATATGTACAAGGGACACAATTAGCATTGTTTAAAAAAGATGTAACAAGATAGGGTAAAGGAAAGCTTTTGAGGATAAACCTTTAGAACAATCAATAATATCTTCTCCTCTGTTGGTTAGTTGCCCTTCAATCTCAGCCACTGAATCAAATACAACTTAATTACTATTCTGATATGTTCTTGAATCTAATATCCAATAACAAGATACATAGTGGATTTAATGATGTTTTTGAAAGGGCTTGAGGAGACAGGAAGGGGAATATACACACTAATTTTAAAAATGCATCTTAGTATCAGAAACAAAAAATATGTGGAAAAAATGTGTGTCATTTAATCAAAGAAACATAGTATTTTAAACTACACAGTTTACTCTGACTTGGTAACAAATCTTTACAATCGGTGACATACACTGAGCTCTTAAGATGGGCCAGGCACAGGATTATGGCTTTTACATGCACTGTCTCTTTTAATTTTCACAGTAACTAGTGATATAGGCATTTTGAGAAGTTTAATAACTTGTCCTTGATCAAAGACCTAGTATTTCAGATGCATAGCCATGTCCAACCCCAAAGCCCATGCTTTTCACTATTATTGTACTCCATACATTAGCTTCCAAATTTATTTGCAATCCAAATATTAAAAGCAAGTCATAAGCTTAGTATGGCCAATGTGATACTAAGTATCCACTTACTAAACTTTATTTTCAAAATGTGGTTTTATCTCAGTTTAATGAACATTGCATGTTTTAATTTATACTTTCACATTATATAATAAGGGCATGGTTACAGATATGTTAATTTCCTGTTCTTCTTCACAATGATGGAACATAGCAGCAAATTAAACTGTTAATTTGCAGATACCCATAGGCCTTTGGTGTCTGAATAGAAATGAACACACCTACAACTGAGAGAGAAAGCATGTGAAGTGTTCCAGTGAACAGAGACCATTTATTCAGTCACAGACACAGGAGAAAAACAACAATTAAAAAACAATATCTGATGAAAAGTTCATAAAAAGTTCACTCAGTTTAAGCATATATTCTACAACTACTTAAAATAAAGTTCTTCTTAAACATCAAATCTTTTTTGTTTTTAGATTTCTTCTGCCTGTATCAAATTAATAGGACACAGCATACTTTTAATTTGTTCTGGTTTCTTAGTGGGGCATTTATTAAACACATTAAAACAATAGTCTCAGGATTTTACGGCTGATGTTAAAGTTCTGCTTTCCTACTTACCAAATGTGTAAGGCACATACTTTGCCTCTTTCTCAAATCTCCCAAATGGAGAATGATAAGAATACTTACCTCAATTAAACAAGCTATAACAAGTAGAGTGTTTAGAAAAGTGCCAGTACACCATAAGCCCGCAGTGAGTATTGGACCGTATTACCTCTGAAAGCTGCAGAATGGAATTCTCAAAGTTATATGTCCCTAAAATCCTCTTAAGTGACAGGAATGGAGAAATTACCAGTCTGTTTAAGAGAGCTTTTCTAGAGTCTGGGCATATGTTTTTAGGACAAGACAGTTCAGCTTCAGCTTAAAATGAGAGAGCATGTCTGGGTCCTTAACCCTGGGTGCCACGTTTCTTGTTCCCATTTTGAGACAAATAATTTTTGATGGAGAAGAGGCAGTCTCTTTCATTTCGCTCTAAAAACCTTTTCTGGAGGAGGTAGACACTCTCCACCCCCGTTTTGAGAGTCATCTCATGCAGCTGAGAATGACTGGCTGAGTACAAGCAATTGTTCCTTCTAAGCAGTTTCAATTCTTG
This sequence comes from Chlorocebus sabaeus, assembly GCF_047675955.1. Lineage (NCBI taxonomy): Eukaryota > Metazoa > Chordata > Mammalia > Primates > Cercopithecidae > Chlorocebus > Chlorocebus sabaeus. The sequence goes on along the minus strand of NC_132910.1, from coordinate 41,251,753 downwards.
TAACTTGTGGCGATATTCTTAAGTCCAGGAAATTTTGTGGATGGTGGATTTTTATTACAAAGGCCTGTGCTTCATAGGAACAAAATAATTCAAAGTCAGGAACCAGATCAAAGCCACAACTCAGATATGGCACCTTGAGAAGTTCATTTGTATTTCACTTGCATAAAAATCCTCACCACTGCTACCTGATTTTCACAAATCATTCAACAGCTATCCATGAAGCACCCAGTGTGTGTCTGGTCTCTGTGTCAGTCCCTGGCTTCATGTGTCTTTCCTTCTGTACCCCGACTCCCCAGCTCATAAGCACATGAAGTAAGAAAATGAAAATATTTTTCTGTCCTCTCTTCTAAATCACTTTTTTCAAAACAAACAGCTCTCACCTGCTCATCCTCCATCCAGTCAATCATGGGGGTCTAGAAATATCACAAATATTTTCTGGTTCTGTCCCTCCCCTCAAGCTTGCCAACATTATCACAGTTCAGGGCCTGCTCATCTTTCCCCCAAATTCCAGTTAGATCTCTCCACAATGCAATTCTGCACATTCCCTGTTACAACCCTTCAATTATTTCCCAAACCATGCAAAATAAAATCTAAGGCTTTTATTAACACATTCAGGAACACTGTGGCCTACGTTTCTCTAGACTAATTTTCCAGCAGTTGACTTCCAGTGCAAGTGAAAGCTTAGTGTCATGCCTGCATGATAGATAAATTTGAAGCTGAGGAGCCCAAATGTATAGACCATGCCATGAAAGGTTTATAGTAATGACACAGAGGCCCTATACTACAATACTTGAAGCTGCCTCTCTACTGTCAGACAGACCACTTGCCAGTCGTGAGACCTGGGGCAAAATGCCTTAATTTTTATGTGCCTAGAGTTCTCTTGTGAGATGAGTATAAAAATTATCCCTATTTCATAAGATTTAATAAAGCGTTTAGCATAATACCTCATAACAATTGCAATTCAGTGGTGGTTATTATTATAAAGAAATGATGATTAACTTTATCTTAATGTTTAACATGTTCTGATAGTTACTGATCTATAGCTTTAATATGGAGGTTAGAGAATGACCCGGAAAGAATTGGCCACAGATGATTGAAGATAGTGATGCAGGAATAAAAGATGACTGCAAAATGTAAACCTGTAATAACAGGAAGAATGAAGTCACTGGTCTCATGGGAACTGATATGGGAGAAAAAAAAATAGATCAAAAGGCTATTCATGTTTTGGACCTCTTTGCCAAAATGGAAATGAGAAATTTGGGAATAAAAATTAGAGCAATTCTAGCATCTAGTTTTAACATAATTCTTACCTCTAAAAAGAATCTATGAGAAACCCCCAAGGCCGGGCGCGGTGGCTCACGCCTATAATCCTAGCACTTTGGGAAACCAAGGCGGGCGGATCACGAGGTCAGGAGATTGAGATCATCTTTGCTAACATGGTGAAACCCTGTCTCTACTAAAAATACAAAAAATTAGCCGGGCGTGGTGGTGGGCGCCTGTAGTCCCAGCTACTCGGGAGGCTGAGGCAGGAGAATGGCAGGAACCCGGGAGGCGGAGCTTGCAGTGAGGGGAGATCTCACCACTGCACTCCAGCCTGGGCGACAAAGCAAGAATCTGTCTCAAAAAAATTAAAAATAATAATAATAATAATAAAGAAACTCCCAAATGACAAGCAGTCATGCATTTCAAGTAGTCTTTTAATTGTTAAAATTTAAGTTTCCAACATGAACATAAAATTTTTAACTTAAAAGAAATGAGTTCCAAATTTGAGACAGGTAACAAAGGATAAAGACTACTAGGGGGTAAATTCCATCTCTTTAGAGATCTAGTACACAATTTAGCAATGTCCAATCAAGCCTTTAACTACTACATTTGAACACATCATCATTTCAAAATGTTACTTAATGATGCCAATTAACTGTACAATGTCTCTGCATAGCACATAACCCTAAAATGATTTGTGCAACGTTATTGTCAGTAAAACTGAACTACAGGGAATGCTCATATTCTATGTCAGTATATACAGAAATGGAATATCAATAAAGTAATGTCTGTTGGTATTAGAAAAAAGTGAAAATTTTCATATTTTTCTATTTTCTTTTTTCCTCAATGGGATGCTCTTGTTAAAGATAGATCTGCATAGTAAGGTTTGTATAAATATTATTTAGCTAAGGTTAAAAGAGGTAACGTACTGATTCCAGCACAGATATTAAAACAAATTAGTCTGTAAGTAGGCAGTAATTATATTACTAACCATAGTTTTGGTCCTTTTATCCTTTCCCATTTGATTTTACACAGTGGCATGTTAAAGGTTGAATGTCTTTGGTATCTATAAACTTAACTGAAAGATGTATTTGTTTGTTTAGGTCTGTTGATTTTCATAATCATAATTTTACTCCTATAGATTTCTTGTAGGAGTACTATATAAGATTTATCTTGCACTAAATTTTGTTATGTCATACAAATTAATAGGCTTTTATTTATGGAAAGCTACTATTAATCTGTCATTCTTTAAAAATTACCAAAAAAAAATTACAGCTTTAAATGTTGGAGAGTTTATATTTTAAAAGTTACATGCTAGAAAAGCTTATGTTGTATGAGTATGTTAGAAGTTACAGATAATTCATCTGTCAACTATATAACTCTCTAACACTACCTTTCTTTAATGAATAATATGAAATTCAACAGTGAAAATGTAACAATGTGCTAATCCTAAATAAATCAACAAATTTAGAGATGTACCTCTAAAACCATTTTAAATTCAACAGTGTAATTTTCCATTCGACTTTCACTTATTCATTCATTAAACAAATGTTTGTGTGTACCTGCAATGTATGAGACATTGTACTGAAGCTAGGCAGTGTGAGTTATCATATGGGATTATCTTTTAAATACTTTTGAGGGCAAAAAGAAAAGAAAAGGTGTGAGAAAAGACAAAGGGTTAATTCATTAAAAAAATAACACTAGCCGGGCGCGGTGGCTCAAGCCTGTAATCCCAGCACTTTGGGAGGCCGAGACGGGCGGATCACGAGGTCAGGAGATCGAGACCATCCTGGCTAACCCGGTGAAACCCTGTCTCTACTAAAAAAAAATAAAAATAAAAAAATAAAAAATAACACTTGAGGACTATTTTCTTTGCAAGGCATAAAGTTGTCACCCTCTCAAACAGTAGATATTTCACATTTAGGATGCAAGACTCCAGTTCCAATAAAGCTGATTGCACAGCTGCTACCCTAATTAAACTGCTACATGAACTCTGAGCAATGTAGCATGGTAGCCGCATGCTTCTGATTCCTTCCATCCTCATCAGTGATTTTCTGAGCTTTGAAATTCTGATGGTACCTAGGATATGAAGCATATTTATCTAACTGAAAAATAAATAATTAGATGTAACAAATGTGCAGAAAGTATGAATGGCTTTGTCACTTTATTGTAGCAGAGAATGAATGTGGGAGAAATTAAAGCTGATGCTAGAACATATGCCTATTTTTTAGCTGGAAAATTTCAAGGTTTATGTACCTTGAGCTTGAGAAAGAAATGGAATTTATTTTTTATGCACTGATATCTCCTTTTTTGTTGTTTGTTTTTGTTTTTTTGGAAGAGCTGTCTTATGAATGAATGGTATGTAAATACAGCAGAAATGTAATTATATATTTTCCTGACCCAGTTCCTAAATAATAGATATCATTTCAGAAGTGCCCCTAATACCTGACCTTTTGCTCTAAGCCATATCAAAGCACACATCTAGTCTACTTTTCACTCTCATTCCTAGCCACTATGACAATACTAGTCAGATAAAACTTCTGGTCCTCTACTTATATGACTCATATCAACTTGACCTTAGGATAGTGACTGACTGTGCCTATCCAGGTTCATGCTGTTTGTCCATTATTATGGTTTTGTGAGAAAAGGCAAAATTTCTAGGTAAAGTGTTATGATGACGAATAACCCAACAGGAAACCAGCTGACCGTTTCATTTGCCATCTCGTCACTTCGAACAGCTCTCCAGAACCTGCGGCCAGCACAGACCAAAGTCAGGTTTGTCTCTTCTTCTGTTGAAGAACAAAGGTTGATTCCATATCTTGGCTATCGTGAATAGTAATGCAATAAACATGGCAGTATTATATAAAAATATCACAGATAGCCCTTAAATATGTGTAACTATGATGTATCTATCAAAATTAAAAATTAAAATCTATTTTTAAAAGTTAAGTTAGAAAGCTCGTAGTTCCTGGCAAACTACTACCTTTCTTGGCAAAAGAATTTGATATCTCTTAAATGTTTTCTGCCTAATGCTGATAGATTGTATTTATATATTCCATTAATGACAACAAATAAAATTACACCAAAACATCAGCATTATTTATTTCCATGTGTGCCTCTCAATATAAATTACTCCAAAATTCACAAAACCAAAATCAATGTGGAATTGTACTCAGGGATGCAAATATAGCCCAGTGAAGCATTTGCCCACTTGTTTGGGATTATTTAAGCACAATTGGAAAACGGTGCAATGTATGCCTAAAAATTCCATAATAAAGGCCAGGTGCGGTGGCTCACACCTGTAATCTCAGCACTTTGGGAGGCCGAGGTGGGTAGATCATGACATCAGGAGATCAAGACCATCCTGGCTAACATGGTGAAACCCTGTCTCTACTAAAAATACAAAAACTTAGCCAGACATGGTGGCGGGAGCCTGTGGTCCCAGCTACTCGGGAGGCTGAGGCTGGAGAATGGCGTGAACTCGGGAGGCAGAGTTTGCAGTGAGCCTGCTCTCCAGCCTGGGCGACAGAACGATACTCGGTCTCAAAAAATAAAAAATAAAAAATAAAAATTCTGTAATAGGAACTTTTTAATATATGATATTATAATGTAAAAAGACTAGATGTCAAACAAATTAAGTGATGGGAAGGAATTAAGGGAGAACTTTAGACTAAGCAATAGAGCAGCACCTGTTTTTCACCACAAATCTGTTACGTGTATTGCTCAATTGTGCTGAATCTATATTGGATCCTGGTGGCTATGTAATAGTCTCTTTCTTGGATAAACTTTTGTCCTCTCTTATGGTTTATTAATGGTGTAGAGAACAGCATTGAATAGTGATTATTTCCTATGGCTTCCTAGATATCTCTCTAATAATCACCTTTGAATGTTCTAAAGATCATTCTTAGATAGAGTACAACTAGATACCAATCATAGTGGAAATCAAGTAGACAAAATTTAAAAGGAGTCTTAATTGAAGGTCATTTTATCGTCCTCAGATAGTATTAATCTTATTTAAAACAAACCTGTCACTGAGCAGAGCTCAAAACACCAGAGCCCTTTGCCAAATGTGATTTTTTACAATAGGAGTGCTGGCAGTTGAGAGGAGTATTCTGTCACACTTGAGAGAATCCGAGTCCCTGAAGATTTATATAAATACTTAGCTATTATCGAACCATCTCTTCATAGATGACTTAGTAAATGTCTGTTTTTGCATCGGATAATGGCTTACAAGTTAATCTCTTGCTCTCCGTTACACACATATACACCTTCTTCCCAAACAGCTCATAAGGTGAAAGAAAGACTCAGATTTCTGACTGTGTAATTGATAGTATCACATGGACTACCTGCTCATCATCTGCTGGTCACATTGGCAGAGTTGGCAGTTTTGGAGACACTGAAGACAGTGCATATATTAGGAAATTAGCAGTTTTCTGATATAAGTTTTCTTGTAGTTTATAAATTATATGACATTTATTATTCCCTCGTATTTTATAATATTTAATAATAGAACTGACACATATATTCATTTTAAACTCAGTTGTGTATCATAACTATCATAGCAACCCTTGAGTGCCTCCCATAAACATCTTGAATATATAGGGACTGTGGTTAGCTCCAACAAACTTTTGGTTAGAATTCATTGCATTGATACATAGACTGTTTTAAAGGCAGTTTCAAGTCAAAGCTGTCAGCTATGAATCCAGCACACCTTAAAAAGTGACACATTTGTCACTGGATTCCAGCCTCTCAGATTACTCACACACATCCTTTTTATGTAAAGATGACATTGTTCTTTCCTGATATATTGCATTCCTCATGAATTTCTTATAGTCATAGAATTTTTATAAGCCATTTCAGCATGACTAAAATAAACATCAATATTTTAAACTTTTTCATTCCATCAAAAATATTGTATGCAGAGATATCACTGTAAGTGTGTATACTTGTGCTTAAGAGACTAGGGCTGAAGAGAAGTAATCAACCAAACCACTGGTGTAAATGTGCATGACATTTTTAATGACTAGAAATTGAAATAATTCCAACAAATAAATATATTGGCGAATTCAGATTGCCTTAGACTAAGATAAAAATCTTTTCCTGGTACTATATGCCTTATTTTATTGAATGACTATCTGGCTCTTTCTATTATATATGCAGATTTTATATCTCTGGTCATCTTTGTAAATGGTGCCTAAAAGATAATTTGAAGAATAAGTGACCAGCAATAAGAACAAATGTCTATACAAAAGCACCCTTTAGCTGGATATAATTCACTACTTTGAGTTGTTAATAACCTCTAAGGATGACAGTAGCTACTAGTTGAATAAACCATTATGTCTATTATTAGAACACTAGATAGTTTCTAAGTCCAAACAATGCATAAAATACCTATCTCACATTACCATTGTTTAGGTTACCAGTTAATTGTTCTCTCCACTTATTCCACTTAATTTTCTGCTTGCCCATTAGCTAAGTGTCAAGAAAAAGATGTCAAAAGAGGGGAATGTATTGAAAATGCTAGGCAACTACACTTAAAAACAGGTCAGGCACAGTGGCTCACACCTGTAATCCCAGCACTTTGGGAGACTGAGGTAGGCGGATCACCTGAGGTCGGGAGTTCGAGACCAACCTGACCAACATGGAGAAACCCCGTCTCTACTAAAAATACAAAATTAGTCAGGCATGTTGGCACATGCCTGTAATCCCAACTACTGGGGAGGCTGAGGCAGAAGAATCGCTTGAACCCGGGAGGTGGAGGTTGCATTGAGCCAAGATTGTGCCACTGTACTCCAGCCTGGGCAACAAGAGCAAAATTCCATCCCCCCCCCCAAAAAAAAAAGAAAGAAAGAAAAAAAATGCATAATTTGTAAATACTATTTTTATATAGTATGTCATCTAGGGCTTCTAAATGTATTATTCTTATAAGCCTAGGTTTGTAATAATGTTCATTTAGTGTTGAGTAATTTAAAATATAATATTTTATAAAATAAAATATAATAATTTCTCTTAATTCTTTGAAAATATTAAATTAAAAGGGAGTAGCAAACTCTGCATTCCACGGTTCTGTCCCAACATTTAATTTTAGCAATTTTGTAGTCTGCGTAGCAAGCAATCCATCATTTACTGTTTAGAAAATAGGGAATGTACACAGAGGCCTTTCAGCTTTCCCTGAACGCCATAAAAATCCTGTTGCTTCTTTACTGCCCCCCTTTGTCGGGGGTTCTGAGGAACTGCTTTTTTATCTTAAGTCTCAGAAAGCATTCAGGAGAATATTTAAACTTAAATCCTTTTAAAACTTATGTTCAGGACAAAGTAACATTGTATGCATTGGTGTCACATGTGTTTAAATTTTGAAATTTTTAATATTGGCAAAATGAGGTTTCAATTTTAATTTAAAATATTTAATAATCTTAAATCTTTAAATATATTACTTAATATATTTAATATATCTAAATGGTCACAATTGTCCCATGCTAATAATCATAAAAAAGCTTACCTAATGGGCATATAAGTATACTTAATGGAGTTTTGGGGGTTATTTTTGTATATTAAAAAGTTCATATATTTGCCTTAGTAGAACTGGTTAAATGAAAGTATAATATTAACAAACATATTCTGTTATTTTATATTTGCATTTGTGATAATTATATTTGAAACAAACGTTCAAAATTTTCCAACGAATTTCTTTTGCATTTGCATATTTGTGCCTTTTTATTATAAAAATAGGTGGCTTTTTAGTTCCACTGCGTAAGTTTCAACATAGGTCTACAAATAGTGCATCTTTTTGAAATTAATCATTATAATCACAAATTGAAATTGCCTGACCTCCAATTGGAGCCTAAATGGATGACTGAATCTTATTATTCAAAACCCCCTATTGCTACGCAATATGGCCACACAAGAGAGTACACAAAACCCATCTGATTCAGCCTCAGTGACATAAATATTTTAATGGTTTCATTGGAATCTGGAAATGGCGCCCTCCACAGGTGATGCTTCTTCCTTTGACTCTCATTATTTCCTTTACAAATTAATTAATAAAAACTTAGATGGTAAATTAGCACTTGATGAAAACTTACATAGCCTTGACATTTTGATTATGTGAGTGAGTAAAAATACTAGGAGAAACAAAAATCCTAATCCTGTTCAGTAATACCCACAAGGTGACAAATATATTTTTAAGCTTTAAAAACATTTATTATTCATGGTAAAACGTGTTGTGTGATTTAAATAAAATTTTTATTATTTGCTTTAACTTATTTCCAAATTAAAAAGTAAATGTTTACCTATCTGTTCTAAATGATAATCCTCATGATTAAAACAGCAATTTGTCATATTTCAGTTAGAAATGATCTTTTATTATTAGTTATAGGACTTAAGTTTCTTCGTTGACTGAGGCGATGTTTCAAGTGGATAAATCTGTTTAAAAAAATTGTGGTCATATTCTGTTAAATTCTCATAGCAGCCAATTTGTTCGATATTCAGAAAAAAATCTAGGCACTGACCAAAAACTCTACCTGTCTTCTCAGCTGTATCCTCTTGGACTTAAAGGGGACTGGGAAAGTTATAAGATGGTTCATGATAGTCCATCAACATCCCAAGAATAAAAACAGATGTTGTACTGACAGCATTATATGATCATATGCATGTGAGTAAGAGCATATTCATATTGCCAAATCAGTTGGAATTTTTCACGGTTGAAAGTTAAATGAAATGCTTAGATGTATGAGTCATTGGAGTTAAAGACAATTACAGCCAGATTTATGGCTGTGCTAAAATAAAGCTAGTTAGAAAACAGACCAAATTCCATGACGATGCCAAGTCTGACTAATGATTCACCTTAAATTTCAGAGCAACATTTATCCTCACTTCTTTGTTTGTCTATTTGACAACTTGCCCTTATCCATTAAGTAGCTAGGAGGAAAGGGAAAAGCACTACGTGGGTGCGTGACAAAACACCGAGATTGATTTGTGACTTTGAATAATTCCTGGATGCTGTTATCTGTTTTGGCATAGAGATGGATCTGTAACTGCTAATAATTGCGACTATTACCATCCCAGAGGTCATTTACTCAACCCAGGTATTTCAGACCTGACAGCTCGAGGATAAACACGATTTTCCTCCATCGCTAACTTCATCTGCAGGGCCTAAGCCTCCTTCACAGTCTCCCCAGTGATTTATTGGCATCTCCAAGGGTATCTCAAATGTGCTGAAGAACAAATCTGCTCACTTTTATCCGCTTGGTTTTCCTTTTTGAAATCTGCTGCCTTAAAATTACTAAGGGAGGAATCATACTGCTGCTACCCTTGCCAGTGACCTCGCGTCTTGTGCCCTGAGTGTTCCAATTACTACAATCAAAACAGAAGCGTTAGCAGTTACTGCACTGCTCTCTCTGTGGACGTCAGGTCTGACTCAAAGAGCCAGGCTGGGGAACAGCCATTTCCATTCTTGTACCTCTGCAAGAGGACGTCCATGTTCCATAGACTCCCACCTCTCCTTTTCCCCCCCAAGCAAAGCATCATAAATTAGACAGCATGTAATGGGAAGGAAAATCCATTAGACGTTTGGGTTCAGTCAGACAAGCCAGCTCATGGAAAGTTTATACAGGAAGGTCACGTTTCAGGTGAGATCAGGAGGATGAAAGGGTCCAGCTGTGTGATGAGAGAATGTTTGGGAGTGGGCTTATTAGAATGTGGAACAGAGGTATCCAAGGCAGGACAAACTCGTATATGAAGGTTTTAAGGGTGTGAGAATCTGGCATATTTTATGGCATAAAAGAGTCCTGAATAGCTAGAATATGGTGAATGTGAGAGGAGGTGAAGGCTGGAGATAGGAAAAATTATTCCAGATCTTATAAGCTATAGTGAGAAGTTTGCATATTATATATAGACTCATGGGAAGCCATTGGATTTTGTAAGAAGGAGATTAACATTATCCTATTTATGTTATTTGTAATTTATAACCCCAAATGTGCCAGATACAAACAAACCAAAAATAATAATAACGAGAAGAAAAACAACAATAGCAATGGAACTGTGGTGATGGTTTTGGTCACAAAATGCATATATATCTATTTTTCACAATGTAAAAATATTTCATTATTTCAAATTTTAACATAAATGTCGGTGTGCATTAGTTTATAAATCTTGAAGTTTATTGGGGAATATTGTTGAGCATGGTATTTATTGCATGGTCACAACTTACTAATGGGAAACATCTGAACACCTATTGAGTTAATGCATGCACATTTTTATTTTCCTGGAATACTGAGAAAAAATTGTTAGATAATGTCTTGATAACTTCTAAGTCATGGCTCAAAAATGAATATGGAATCTGCTAATTGGAGTGGACTCAGGTTCAGCCAAGTTCTCAAAAGCATTTGCTTTCATAGATGTCTTCAAGAAACAAGGAGTTTTGAATTTAAATTGTGAAGTGTCTATCTTAGAATACAGAGATTTAAAATCTGACTGTATTTTGTTAAAAAAAAAGTCTATATAACTGTATTATATAAAATTATTTATACCACAGTTAAAAAAAGAAACCCATCCTATTTGTGCCTAAATATGTGCCTGCTTGTAGCATGAAAACTATTTGTTGAGGGTCCTTAGATCCTCAGAGCATGCTATAAAAGTAGGTACAATTGTTCTTTCTATATAAGCCTCTTAAGATAACAGATCATTGCCAGAAATACAGCACACAGTACAAAATTACCTTGTTTTACTTTTGCCACAAAAAACAATTTCTTTTGGCTTTGAGCAATAAAGGCCAATGATTTTTTTTCCTCTCAAAATATCTCCCTCCCTCTCCATAAGTTTTATATTTGTTCACAAAGGAATATTCCAGTATCGGATGTTTTTGTCTGTGTCTCTTCCTGGAACAAGTGTTAATTAATCTCTTTGGGTTTGTATGTCAAGTGGAGTGGTGGGGATTGGGGACAGGTGATAGTTGTCTAGGGACTTAACTTCATCTCTATAGGAGAGTGGATAGATGCTGTGTAAGAAAAGCTCTTGAAAAGGGAAATAAAGCAGTCACTTCCCCAAGGCTTCCACGGTGATCAGACTCCTTGATTGCTTTAGATTAGTTCTGGTTTTTGTCCTTCTGAGGCCACCAGATTGGATGGATAGACATTGCCCTTGCTGTTCTTTTGGCATACCTACTTGTACTTTAGGGAATAAAATGCTTGTAATAAGCTGAATGCTTTCTCAAAGATCACCAAAGTATATAACACATGGCAAATAGAAAGAGAAATGAAAGAGATGGTATAATCAGCATAATTTATAAAAGTGCCTTACAGTAAGATCCCATGGGATATGGCTTTTTTAAAAAAAAATCTACCTAATCTTTTCATTGAACTCCTATTCAGGATTCATCATGTTGAATATGACTTAGAGACCTAGAAAATTATTTCCACCTTTTTAATTTATTCACCATCGTTTATGGAAGTTTTCAAGGACATTTACTTACCTACCTCAGTTAACAGATTGTACTACTTAGGAAGTCTATAAATATGAGCTTAAAGAATTTTCTGAGTTTTAAAATAATTTAAATTCTGTAGAATGTTAAAACTAAAAGAGGAAAAAATTATTCAATTCCTCAGTTGAACCTAGCAATTTATCTTTTCACAGTGTGCTCAAGTATAGTTTCTGAAAAGTAAAGGAGATGGTTTTTATACAAAATTAAGCACATTTCAAAGATTTTATTCAACTAATTAATTAACAGTGGAGCCAATAAGCTGGTAAGACTGGTTTAAAGGAATATCTGAGGAATAAAGATTTATAGAAACAGTGAGTCAAAGGAATTCTAAAAAGAATTGGCTAATAGATATAAATCTGGTAAATATTTGATTAATAATAGCAGTAACCTATGGAATTATGTTTTCTACTGAGCATAAATGTACAAGTTAACATATAATGTGCAGATTTGGTGGCTCTAATAAAAAAGTTAATGCCAATGTCAAAATCAGGTGTTTTATCTTAGATAACTTAATAGTCATTGAGTGAGCCTCTTAAAAATAACATTTAAAGGACATGTAGTCATTCTCTTTCTTTATTTCCAGGTTTTCAGCAATTTTTCTCATGAGAATGAGTGCTAAGAAACTTTTGGCAGAGCGTGGTGGCTCACACCTATAATCTTGCACTTTGGGAGGCCAAGGCAGGCCAATCACTTGAGATCAGTAGTTCGAGACCAGCCTGGCCAACATGGTGAAACCCTGTCTCTACTAAAAATAACCCCCGCCAAAAAAAATAGGAGGGTGTGGTGGCACATGCCTGCAATCCTAGGAGGCTGAGGCACAAGAAACACTTGAACCCGGGAGGTAGAGGTTGCACTAAGCCGAGATCGCACCACTGCACTCCAGCCTGGGCTACAGAGGGAGGCTCCATCTCAAACAAACAAAGATAAACTTTTAAGATATAACAATAGAGACATCACATAGCCCACAAAACCACTTCCAAAAAAGCATTCTAGTCACCTGTAAGAAAGTATATGTATACACACACACACACACACATATATATACCCACACATATGTGTGATATAAACGTGTATATTTACACATATATTTGTGTGCATGTGTATTTTTAACTAAAAATGCACTAGGAGTTAGATATGAACTGATTTTGGAGGAGGTGATATGCTGTAGAGAGATAGAACGGGAGAAAAGGAGTATTATATTCTCTCTCCATTGTATTCGGTTTTTTTCTTTGTCTGAATTTTTAATAGAAGTCAGCCAGAAGATATTCGTTTCTGGGAAATGTGTTGAGATTTAAAGTCAAATCCAGAGAGAACTAGAGGCTTATGAGTAAATAAGTAAAGGTTATGTAGAGAAAGTATTCTTTTTCCTGTGTAAATTGGAATATTGGCCAGGTGCGGTGGGCACCTGTAATCCCAACACTTTGGGAGGCCGAGGCGGGTGGATCCACTGAAGTCAAGAGTTCGTGACCAGCCTGGTCAATATGGTGAAGTCCCATCTCTACTAAAAATACAAAAATTAGCAGGTGTGGTGGCAGGCGCCTGTAATCCCAGTTACTAGGGAGGCTGAGGCAGGAGAATTGCTTTAACCCGGGAGGCAAAGGTTGCAGTGAGCCAAGACGGTGCCATTGCACTCCAGCTTAGGTGACAAGAGTGAGACTTCGTCTAAAAACAAAAACAAAAAAAAAAAAAAAAAAAAATCCTTGAATATTTCTTGTACTTGTGTTCAAATCATACATTTATAAAAGTGTACCCCTAGCTGTTATACTTAAAAGGTACTTCTGAAATACACAGAGAAGATACAGACCGTTAATGAGTTCCACTAAACTTTTAGTGGTTTAGAAAATAGAAATATTTTCTTGTTTTTCTGGAATTCCAGCCATTAATGTAAAACATTGGTTTCAACATAAATAACACACTGGTATGCACATATGGCTAAATGGGCCCCCACACATACAGACATGTTCTGAAAGACCACTTTTTAAAATTATTCAGTACTGTATATTGTGCATTCCTTCTTTATCCACATACTTCAGCTGCTGCGAGCATCCCATTGATAACACCAGTAATAAAATATAATAAAAGATGGGACCATCAGTAATGAGATTTGAAAGCCCGTTTTGCAAGAGAGTAAAGACTAGAAGGTGGAAATCATTCTCTGTCTTGATTGATAGAGTCACATGGATTGGGGCTTTGCTAGAAGCCTGTGCTCTCAGGGAAAACTGCCTTTTTATTTTCTCCAGAGAAAAGCCTTTTTGTCAGAAAAAGAAGATGTATCATCCAATGCATATGTAAAATTCTGAACAGCAGATAAAACAACATTTACTATTAATCTCTGCAAAAGGAGATATATTGAAATAATCCTCAAGTGTCCCTCTTTGGGTTTCTTTGTTATGTATTAAAGCGGTTATTTTTAGATACATAAGAATCACCTGACGATCTTATTTTTTAAATTCAGATTCCTGTCAGTTCACTCCCAAAGGTTCTGATTCAGTAGTTACTAGACAAAGCCTAGGAATTTGCATTTACAATCAACACCTCAGGTGATAGGCATGCATGGTGTTCTTAATGCTCTCTTACTATCTATGCATAAAAGGAAGACAAATTTTTTAAAACTTGAAATGTGGTTTAAAGGTTTAATATTGAATAATATACATTTTAACCTATTTTAACAAATTATGATATCTTCTTGGGGCACTAGTATCTTTTATTTTGGATCTGAATCCTACTACTGGCTATGTATCACGTAGTCTAAAACAATTAAATGGAGTTAGTGGTTTCTTTCAGTAACGCTTGATTTTCTGTTTTTTTCCATTGGCATCTTACAAAATTTATTCATTTTTCCCTTTTTCACTTGGCATTATTTGTTACACAGTGGACAAAAGAACTGTAGAAAGTAGAGATGAGTGTGATGTTGTCCCTGCTCTTAGGTTCTCACAACCCAGGAGAGGACATTTGCTTACGCCAATCATCTCAAAATGTGGCAGTTTATGCTGAACTCAATCCAACGGGAGAGCATTTGACTGAGCACATAGGAAAGAGAGGTTAGCTCTGTTGAAGGATAATCAACGAAGAATTCATAGGAAATGTGCGATCATTCATTGAATATTTGCTCAGCACTTACTAGGTGCACATATGTACTAGGATCTAAGGATGGGCTGATGAAGAACGCGGGTCCCTTTTCTTCTAGTGGACATGCAGGCTGGCCTTTAAAAAAAAAAAGGTAACTGGGAAATGGATAAGGAAACTGAGTCAGTTCTTATCGCACAGTTTATTTGCTTTTGTTTGTATTTTCATGTTGACACAGTGCAATGTCATCCTAACGCATCCTCCAGAGTGAGAGGTGAGGTGGATAACACTTTAGTTGGCATTTCTGTAGCCAGGAGCCAGGATCTTTCTCCCATAATTGCATTAACCTTGGAAGGTACCCTCTCGGTAGATTTGTATAGCACCCTAGCTAATCAATTATCAGGTTACTTCTTGTCTCACTAAGCTTTAACACCTTACATTTATGAAGCACTGTAAATATAACTTTAGCATCTTGATCACAGCAAGCACCTGATTTATATTTATTTTATTTTATTTAGCTCAAGTGAAATCAGATCAGAGAAGTACATTACAGGTCATAAAATATGTGCAAATTTCATAATGACCTCCTTTTTAAATGTGCAAAAATAAGATTGTTAAGGCATATTCCAGAGCCTTGGGGGGTGGGGCTGTGTGTGTGTGTGTGTGTGTGTGTGTTTGTCTTTTGAGAATATCTTTATATCAGAAAATTTGGCTGAGAAGCAATCTTATTCTTAATGGTTCTTTTCTCTCTTTTGAAGATAAAGTACTAAAAATACTTAAAGATGCAGAACAGCAACCTGTCCCCAGTGAGACTCTTGTTTAATTAATGTGGTGATCTATGTAGAGAAAAGGGACAATTGCAAAAGTCCCTCAATAATTATCTAACCACAGGCTTTCGGTAATCACAGCAGAAAGATTTTCCAGACACAAAACACCCTGAAAAATTTGACCTCTTATTTTGATTCAGGCCTTTCATTTCTTAAATCTTTTCTTTCATGTCGATGTTTATGTGTGACAAAGTCAGCCTAATGCCAGATGAATCCCTGGAACTCAAAACATTACTGAATTCACAGTTGAAGGATTTTAATATAATATACCACAGTTTAAAAATCCTACAGTGAGAATAACAGGACTGAAGGAAAAAATTAAGAAATGCTCAGGTAGAAATAAATAGAGAAATTTAGAGAAAATAATAAATCATATTCAAAATAAGTATTAAGCATTGGCAAACAAAAAAATAGTATCAGACAATTACATGTTCCATTTGTAAAGATGATTATTAATTACTGGTCTTGCAAAACATTGGAGAAAACTTGCTGAACCATCACATTCATAAATATTAAAACCATCCATTAGCGAAAATCTTTTTACTAAACTTCACAATTGATAGTCAAATAATGTTCCGTTTTTCTCCATTGCAATAAAAATTAAAGGCTTTAGGCTTCAGATCAGTCTCTGGGCCTTATTAATTCAGTCAGCCAGAAGCCACATGGAAATATTTTGTTTTTGTTAAAAGCCAACTTGCCCTCATGATCTTTTAAAATCTTTAAAAAATGTTCCATCAGCCCTCTCCCTGACTTGAATTATGGCAGTGCTTTCTAAACTGGTAAACTCAATCTCCTTGGTGTGCCTCAAGATAGAGTGCATAAACCCTCCTTAGAAATTGAGCTCTCAATTCTAAATTGCACTCTCCTTCATGAGAGCAAGCGAGAATGCTTTGCTTTGTATTAAGTGGTCACAACATTAAGTATAGCCATAAACAGCACTGTATTTTCTAAACACCTTATCTTCTTTTAATGACTGACATAAATTAGATCATAAGTATACAAATGCATAGCTGTTGTATTTTTCAGCACCCTGTGTTTTTTGTTTTTTGTTTTTCTTTTTTCGGAGTTATTTTTCTGCTTTTGGCAGCCTTTTCTCTCAGGTGCCTTGTGATCCACAGTGGTGTGTGTTCACACTAACCAAAGCAACAGTCTTACCTGCCAGAAATAGCTGTGACATTTAAAGAGAGGTCCAGGGGAAGGCACAGTGCTTAACATCCAAGTCTGAACAGCTAATAGTGAAATTGGGACATCAGCTACAGAGAGATTTAGGGGAAGTAACATGCAGGTTAAATATTTTATGGAAATGATTTCTGTTCTGTATAAGATTACAATTAACACATATCAATCTGTTTCATTAATTTGTTAACTCATCTATTATGCTATGCCATGAAGAAAATAAAATGGAAGTTCTTTACTTTTTTGAGATGGAGTCTCACTCTATCGCCCAGGCTGGAGTGCATTGGCGGGATCTCAGTTCACTGCAATCTCCACCTTCCAGGTTCAAGCCATTCTTTTGCCTCAGCCACCCGAGTAACTGGGACTATAGGTGCGTGCCACCACGCCTGGCTAATTTTTGTATTTTTAGTAGAGGTGGGGTTTCACAATGTGGGCCAGGCTGGTCCCAAACTCCTGATCTCAAGTGATCCTCCTGCCTTGGCCTCACAAAGTGCCGGGATTACAGGCATGAGACATCGCGCCCTACCATAAAACTGAAGTTCTAAACTTCAGTTTAGATGCTCACTAAATACTTGTTTTGCAATACCTGACTGTAACTGGCAGAAATATGTTTGGAAAGTCCTCATTTTCCAGGTATGCCGATGAAATATAGGGACATTATCTACTATGTCAAATTATAATGATTTATCAGTGGCACATAAAAGTGGCCTCACGTTTCTTAATCAGTGATATACCATGATATACCATTATATCATGCCACCTTTTAATGTAATATGTTTATATCTTTCTTTAGATGTAAACATTCATTTAGTTCATCACTGTGGTTTTCATAGTTACTCCAAGGAACCCTATGAATTCCTTCAATGTACTCAAGTCTCCTGCCCCAGGGAGAAAGGGAGGGATGAGCGGAATCACTTTAATCTATTTACACAGATATTTTCTTTTCCATTTAATTTAAAGGATTTTTTTTTTTTAGTGATGGTGGTGATGATGATTATGATGATGATGATACAAAGGTTTAAATGATTAGGTAGTCAAATCTGGGCTGGAATTGTAATACTGTTTTGACTTTTAATCTTAGAGAAGCTCCAATCTGCTTATTTTCTGGGCATAAACACATGAGAACAACACAATTCTGTTATCTGAATGTTGTTATGTTGTTTGAAACATTCGGTGACTTTCAAATGTTATATTTGCCTAAGAAAATTCAACAGAGTCAGACATTTTCTTCCAGGTTAAATTTGCTGAGTCTGCTAGGAAAATAAATTTTGTGCACTGGCCATTCTGATCTAGTGGATGTTCTAATGAAATCATCTTTGTGCTGCCTACAACTTCACTTCAAAGATGAGATACCTGGGTACTCCACACCAAATTATAGTTTGAGATCGGAAAAATGGGATAGGAAGGCACAGCTCAAAGAAAAAAATACTAGCACTGGAAAAGATAGGACTAGTGAAGATGAATCATTCTCTGGACTTTAAATTCAGAGATATCAAAGTTAAGAAAAATTAGGAGGAATTTAAAAAGAGGGTAAGAAAAACAATAAAAGTTGATATAGCAAGAGGGTATAAAACAAATACAATATTTTTCAGAAAAATTAAATAAAAATAGATTTACATAACATTGTTTTTAATCTCAAAGATCAAATTTCAATTTTCATCTCATTTTAAAACCCATATGCACAATCTCCTTTATATACATTAGTTGGGTGTCAAAGTGACTTTTTTCTTGTTTCCAAATACAGTTACTTTTCAATTTTAATTCTATGATTTAGGAATTTGATAGCAAGTCAGTTGGCACACATATATGTTATTACATGTGTGCTTTAGACTTGGTTTTTAGTTAATGTAACATGACAGGGCCACCTGAATTATTTGTTTACAAACTAGCTAGAAAGCCACCAGGGAAGAGAAACCCTGGCAACAGAATGGTCTGCAGCAATGGTGCTTTTTTGTTATCGTTATCTATGGGATTGGATGCCATTACTACACAAGAACTCGGTCTGTGGGAAAGACTCAAAACTTCTTTGCCTGTTGAAGAAAAATCAGGATATTGGGCTGGTTAGTTTAACTAAAAAGTGATGATACTCAGATTCTGCTTGCATGCACTGCTTCTCACCAGTTGTTTTATTTCTTTCTAATTGATATTTTATCTTATTTTTCAGATAGTCCATTATAAAACTCTTCTACTTCCGTTAAAATCACAACTACACAACAACAACTAAAACATGCTTTGGCATAAGACTGATATGGTTTTGAACCCAGCTTGACTATCATATTTGTTA
Source organism: Chlorocebus sabaeus (assembly GCF_047675955.1). NCBI lineage: Eukaryota > Metazoa > Chordata > Mammalia > Primates > Cercopithecidae > Chlorocebus > Chlorocebus sabaeus. Next base: position 41,232,660 of record NC_132910.1, on the reverse strand, counting down.
CTTTAGGCAAAACACCTCTGACATTTTTATCTTATCTTCAGTAAAAAGGGGTGATTAACTGTTTTACAAGACTATTCAATAAACAGATATAAATTCCCTCCTTTTCCTTCCTTTCCTTTCTTCATCTTCAGCATGTGAATGCCATAAGCTCATTTTAGTTCTCTGGACTCATGTTAACATGTCCCACCTTTCCCAAATTAAAAATCACCTCTGTTCTTGGCTCCATTCTTTTCGTCTCTTTTGAGACAATTCTCTGTCAACCAACCCCGTCTCTGCCCTGTGTCGTGAAACTCTGCTCCTACTACATTAACAGTCTCTTGGTTTCTTTAAAAAGGAAGACAACACAATTAAAGAACAGGAGCAAAAAATCTATTCAAATCCCCAACTGTTACCCTCAAAATTAATTGTCCCAAACCCAACTTTCTCATTGCACAACTCTTTGTCAAAATGTTTTCTACCATCACAGTCTTCAGTGATCTTTCTTGTTCCTTTATCTCCTGAAATCTGACTTCTGCCTCCATCTTTTTTGTGCTTTTCAACACACTTAGAGAAAAAACACATTTTTGTTAAACAGGTATGTATCTCTGAAGCATAAAATACATAGTACTGGAAGTGCACATGTGTGGTTCTTTCCATTTTTTGTCAGCACTTGAAACTGACAAGTAGTAGTACCAATTACGTAGTGAAAGACCTTTTTCATTTCATTTCTGAAATGTTGTCATTTTCCTTTTTCATCTTCCATCTCTGACTATGTCTCCAATTTTTCTTCTTTCCTGCCTTCCTTCCTAAGAAAGTTCTTCATGCGATGCCGTCTTGTTTTTCTTCACTGGCCTCTTTTTCTCACTTTAATTTTATGAACTCTGATGACTTTTTCAATTACCTCTATAGTGTAACTACTCAAAATATATATTTCTGAAGTCTCTCAACTCTAATCCCTTATTTTCAACATACATTTATGGAGGCATCTCAGACTCAACCTATCTAAAATATGACTTATCTCCCTAAAATCTACTTTGTTCTTTTTTTCTCTACTGCTAATAATTATCTTCCTAGTTGGTCAAGCTCAAAACCTAATCATTTTTACCCGTTGTCCCTCTGTCAGCTGTCCACATTCAAGCGGGGTCTCATTTCTGCACATTTTACAAGCAAGTCAGTAACTGCCTTTTGTTTGGGATTAGCTTTTTATATAGTGAATAGCCTTGGAAGATATAAATCATTTATCCTTCTAAAACAAAAGGCAGGTGTGCTTGCAGCCTTGGATAGAGGTAGTGCCTCTTTCTGAAGCAAAGGGACATCTTTACTGGCCATTATAAAATATCCATGTTTCCTAAGCTCTGGGTTCCTCTTTTCTGATGCAACTCACTGAGCACATAGGTGTCACTTGAGGTTTTCCATTGGAATTGGGGCTTGAGGAATCAGTGCAAGAAAATCATGATACTCTTGCTAATGCTATTACTGTGAATAGTAAAGTCAATTGTCTCTGACCCAGCACTATTGTGTCTTTGCCCAGCACCCAAAGAACTGGCAGGCTTGCAAGTAAGACAGAATGTTAGACTTTTCACAGTTCTTCTGCTTATAAGTACTTGTTAAAAGCAATTAAAACACAACTTGTAGTTTGCACCTATAATTTTGTAGCATTTGCTTCTTATCTATGTCACTAGGATGCACTTAGGATGCAACAGACCCATCTATCATCTATTACTCAAGTTTTTGGCTGTATTCCTAGGCAACAGAGAGAAGGGAAACAAAGAAGAGGACCTGTGCACAGTGTGAGAAAGGCAAAACACTGAGCTTAATTGCAGACTTGAAAGTAGCTAGCAAATGAAGTAAGGCAAAAGGTTCCTTTTTTTTTTTTTTTTTTTTTTTTGAGATGGAGTCTGCTCTGTCACCAGTCTAGAGTGCAGTGGTGCTATCTCAGCTCACTGCAACCTCCACCTCCTGGGTTCCAGCAATTCTCCTGCCTCAGCCTCCCAGGTAGCAGGGACTACAGGCATGTGCCACCATGCCCAGCTAATTTTTGTAATTTTAGTAAAGACAGGGTTTCACATTTTGACCAGGATGGTCTCAATCTCTTGGCTTTGTGATCCACCTACCTTGGCCTCCCAAAGTGCTGAGATTACAAGTGAGAGCCACTGTGCCAGTGAAAAGTTTCCATTTCTTAAATAGTTGGGTTTTTTGTTTCGAATCTTTCCAAAAAAAGGTTTCTTAAAAAATAAAATTAGCAATAAGATGAAATACAAGAACAATGTAATCTTATTAAGACAATATATGATAAACATTTATCAAAATACTTATATTTTCAAAAGTGCTTAAAATAATCTGGCACATAGTAGATGTTCAGTAAATATTTGATATTATGACTGTGCAGGGGTCATTGCAGGCTACTTTATGTGTATCATTTCATTTAATACAACACCACTCTGAAAAAGGTTTTATCGTTACCATTTTTCAGTTGAAATATTTACATTGCTCAAGATCTCACTGGTACCATCTACTCATAGGTCAGTCTGCCACCAAATCTCATGCTCTTAAATGCCCTTTTTCTCCTGCACTTCCAACAAATAGTGTACTGTATACGATTGTTGAAGGGAGGGGACTGTGATACAAAATATTTAGAGTGATTGTGTAGCCACAATTTCAGTTTCTCAAGGAAGTAACAGAATTAAGAATCATCCTCAATATATATTCTTCCAACCCACACACACACATACCACAAACCCACTTGAATGCACCCTGCCTACACATTGCAACCATAGAGATAACTGCAGCATTAAATACAGAATATTTTGTGTGTTGTTTGTTTGTTCTCCCTCTGCTACAAAAATCAGAGTTTCTATTCAATAAACAGCAAAGGGAGATATAAATGAACCAAATTAAAGATGGAAAAATTGTTGAAAAAATTAAATACAGAACTAAGTATTGATTTATTGAGAGTTCAGTAATGTAATCCAGAAACAATGGATGCTTTGAAAGTAATTAAAATAATACAAATAAACATTTAGTGCCTAGTTAAAGAAAAAACAATATTAGACAAAATAAAAGATATTCATTTGATGTGATGAGGAAATAATCTTTTATTCCTCTTTAAATTCTCTGTGGAATAAGGCAGGGTTATAAATAAATAAATATCTGCCCCGTGGACTTAATGGATCATTATGTTTTATTGTGGTAATCAAAATGAAATTGTTGGGAGGGATTAGTATCTCTAATATAACACTAAGAAAGATAAGGCCTGTGCCCAAGCAAAAGCTTTCCTGGTTGGTCAAAAGGTTTGAAGAAACTCAAGTGATGATGTTTCAAACCATTGTAAAACAAACAAAGACGCAAACAAACAGAAAACATATAGTGTCTTTGCCACATATTTAGGAAACAAAATGAACAATTTATTTCTGACAATCTCATAGTCTTTATTCTGTCAGAACAATAATGGAAAGGTCTAAACCAGAAAATGCTATGCATTGAATTTATAACAAACTCTTTTTTCCTATAATGAAAAATTGATAAACTTGGCATTTGCAGATTTAAAAATTAAGGTTAAAAATATCTGTTTTTTGCTGTTGCAAAAAATCATATGTACACACACATATGTGTGTGCATATATATATACATTTTTATATATATACATATAAACATTTCCTTTGACCTCCTATTTTCTTCCAATAAAAATAGTGGTACTAGAGATAGTTCTGATATTTCATCATAGAATAGTTAACATTGCATTTGGAAAGGATGAATTTTTTAAAAACATAATTTTACCTTAATAAGCAGCCCAGCATAATATTTTAGTAACTACACAGATTTTTTTCAAGACATTTAACAAATAATATTGCATGATAGTTAAGAATGTAGGCTTTGGATCCAGATCTCCTATTTCTGTTCATTCACTGATAAAAAGGAGACAGTAGTAACTTCCTCATAGAGTTGTTTTTTAAGATCAAATAATGCATATAAAACTCTTGAAATGGTACCAAATACAGAGTAAGCACCAAATAAACATTAACTATTATTGTTAGTCCATGTCCGAATAACATAGAAGAGTAAGAATTTTAATATTTCATTTGGATGACCTTTTAAGGATACACCTAGCCCATTATCTTTCTTGATAATCTTGTAAGATGATTCCTTTTTTATCTCCTATCTGTTGAGGCATGGATAGAGGTTTTCAGGGAAAACATTTTCTAGGTAACTAAAAGAAAGTAGGAACAACAAATTGTGACAAAACTTTACAATGAGAGAATTTACAAGGTAGAATAATCGCAATTCCTTTTGAAATCAACCACTATGGTCCTCTGGCTGGGAGAGCTAAGCAAAGATATTCCAGCCTGAAGGTTGAGACCTACTTGAAGAATTTTCCATCAGATTATGAGGGCCCCTCAGACTTCACTTGGTGTCTGTTTCTATTAGTATGGGAGCTTCTGGGACCTTGGGGTATCACATGCACTTGACTACTTTATTCCTGCTCTATCTATCTTAAAGCCTTTCTTAATCTTTTACATCTTAGAGAAGATACTTCTGGATTTTAAATCCACTGATCTTGAAGCTATTGCCCTCACTCTCTGCTTCAGAGCCCATCCTTTTATATATGAGTAGTTTGTTTTGCCTAAAGTATTTTCTCCCAGTCACATATTAAGTCCAGGTTCTCATCTATTTTTGAAAGCAAACTCCTGGGCCTTGGCTCACTAACATCTTGACAGCATATTTCTTCTTTCCTATGAGCTTTTCAGCATTCCCTGGGTTTCTCTAAAATATAAAAGCAGACTCTTTATCTCTTACTTTGTCAAAGCCTATCCTCCCCGCTGATTTCTCACCCAGTTGCTGCTTTCAAGACCTGCCTCCAAATATCATTGTATTTACAAACATGAAATGACTCATTGATTCTGAGCTCAGCACAAGAGCAAACGTTTCTCAGCTTGACCCATCTTCACATTGTTGGTGCCTTATTCAGTCACGACCCAAGGGGCTGACCTTCAAGAATCTAATCCATGAAAACTTAAAATAGTAAACAAATTTGAATATAGTTTAACATATATAAGAAATGTTATTCATAGAAGAGGAAGATCAGCCCTTAGACATGAAAAGTGAAAATAGTTTATTCCCAGATTTCCCTTTGTGCATTAGTATTTTCAACCAAGTCTATCCAAGTAACAGGAAAAAAAGAGCTGGCAATTGTTGCTGTGCTGTGAAGTCTATTAGGTGAGTCAGCTAATTGCATGGCACTATCATAAATACAGCAGGCACTGCACTGCTTGTTAAGCTTGCCAAGGAAAATGAGGATTTAAAGCAGCATACTACCTCTTTGCTATATAATGACATTTTCTTCTTAAAAATGATTTTGTACCAATTCCTGATTTATCCACCAATTATTTTTAAATTTATGGTTGAATGTATTTAAGCCTGAATTCAGAGATAAAACTAGTAAATAGCTCTCAAAAATAACCCCCTATATTAGCTTTACTCTCTCCTCCACTGCCAAACCTTTAAAAACAGTGAAATAAGTAGTTTTTATTTCATCTGTTCTCTTTCTCTCTATATATAAGGTGATTAACGAGACTAAAGAAATAGCTAGAAGGGCAAAAGGCAAGAAAATGAGTAAGATAGTAAGTGATTATCCAAAGTAGAGCACGGGCCAGGTGCAGTGGCTCATGCCTGTAATCCCTGCACTTTCAGAGGCTGACGCAGGAGGATCACTTGAGTTCAGGAGTTTGAGACCAGCCTCGGCAACACAGTAAAACCTCATCTCTACAAAAAAATTTTTTAAATAGCTGAGCATGGTGGTGCAAGCCTATAGTCCCAGCTACTTGGGAGGCTGAGGCTGGAGGACTACTTGGGCCCAGGAGTTGGAGACTACAGTGCACTACGATTGTGTCATTGCATTACAGCCTGAGCAGTAAGGCAAGACCCTGCCTCTAAAAAAAAGATAAACAAAGTAGAGCATAAATAGCTTCTAAATATGTGTTGTTTATGTGTAAGACTGGGATCTCTAAAGGTATCAATTAAAATAGATTTGCATTCTCAATCTGTATGTATGGACTATGTATAATGTATTTACAATATGACTTACAGCATTCACCAATGTGACTACTCCCAAGTGATCCAGACGGCTGATGACATAGTAATTTGTACATTTGCTGAAACGTGATCTGAGTAGGTATATAACATAACTGAGGGAGAGTAAGTCCATTTGCTGAAAGAAAGCCTAGCATATGACCCAGGAGCCGCATCTTCACTCAGCCTTGTTGCTAGGTTTGGCTTAGCATATATAATAGCATAGGATGTAAAATTTATGACAAAAACTGTACTTGCACTTTTTAATTAGAACATTCAAAATGATCTCAGGAACTAGCACCAGAGATCATCAGTGGTCTACTATACTTTGCGTGTATGTGTCTGTGAGTGTATATGTGTTTGTGTGTGTTCCCACATTCTAAGGCATATCTTGTACAGGTGAGTAGAAAATGTTGATAGAAAATTATAGATTCTCTCATCTAAAACACAGTAGGTCACTACATTGTTAAAACTTGGAATTTTTTATCTTGTTTTAAAGTCAGGTCAACCAAACCTAAAATACTGCTACATTGAAAGAGCGCAAAATATTCAAAATACTATAGTTATAGATTTGGTAGTAGGACTGTACCAGACCTATCACTCTATGTAAGACTTATGCCTTGCCCTTTCACTTACCTGTTCACTTTTACATCTATCTCACTAGATGTAATGCTATAAATTATATTTATAATATATTGTAATTTATCATGTGTTATAATCTATTAAATATTACAAATTATGTTGCAACTCCCCTTACCTTTTGTCTGCATATTGGCTCAGAAAAAACAGGTAGATCCAGGGGACTTCAACCACAGGCCCCTAGTGGCAAATAGCTCTTAATGCTGGGCTTGCCACTTTGATGCATTTCTAAAGTTATAGAATATTAAATGAACTAAGTCAACCACAGGCCCCTAGTGGCAAATAGCTCTTAATGCTGGGCTTGCCACTTTGATGCATTTCTAAAGTTATAGAATATTAAATGAACTAAGTCCCTTGGCCACTTTAATTATACCTTAGATCTAAGCCATAACTGTACTTTCCCAAAAATTAAAGTTCGAATTTTAACTTAACCATATATAATTGGACAAGGAGGTGAGGTTCATTAAGTGTACTTGTATTATGCTTTATTATCTTTTGGGCATTGGATACAGCAGAACATGCCAATTTTTATGGCTTCTCATATGACAGAATATACTTACTAGGATGCAGTGAAACACTTCTTAGACTTTGTAAACAATAAATATAATCATTACATTATTTTTATATTCTTTCTTATACATAATAGTAAGACTTAAAATATACTGTTATTTCTGAAATATGCATATTGTTTTGCTTTTGATGATTAAATAACATTGTCCAAAGTTTTAAGTGTTTTGAAATCTTATATTTTTTAACAAAATATGTGGCCTTTCCAAAACAAGACCTCAATAATTCATTTAAGACCTAGAATTGTTCCTCTCCACATAGATCTCTTAAAAAGGCAGAGGATTTATATGACCTCAAGAGAAACCAGAGTATCCAAAGTTTGCTTTAATTCAATTTTTTAAAAATAAAATTCTTTAGTTTTTTAAAAAAATTGAGATTAGTTTGATTTTGAATCAGATGCCCCTTGCTCCCCACCCCAAAATGGTATTATGAGCAGACTAGGAATTGACAATAGAAAATTGAACATATGAAATGTATCTTTACCTTGCTTTTTAACAAGATATTCATGTCTGTCTCCTTCATTTTTAAGTGTATCAGTAAAATACATGGTAATTTTCCTAGTGAAATATACTGCCTACGCTATGTACACACTCCCCTGTCTAAGGTAGGGAAGTATAGAATATTCACATTTTTGAAACATCTACGCTATTTTTATTTAAATAGGAGTTCTGGGCTTGATTTCATTTTGGAACACTGGTGTGTGCTTAAGTTGAACCTTTTTTTCCTCTTAGGCCAAATTTCTTGTTTAGTTTCTTCTTTTATCTTTTTGGTTACCATCTCTCTCCTTCATCCTCATGGTGTGAGCTGTTGAGTGAAGGTATTAATTCCATTATATGAGGCTAAGTGGCATTGTTCAATAATGCAGCAAAACAATGGTTCTACCCCAAATATCTTCCAGTGTAAAAGCAGTGGGGAAAAGAGAAAGTGTGCTTCTGCTGCTCTGAATGTTTAAGGCCGTGAAAGTTGATCACACAAATTGGGTCATTCTTGTTATACCCAACTAAAACAATCAAGAAGCCTGGGAGGAAAAGCATTCAAGGAACATCACATTACTCCACAGGTGTAATTTTCTTCAAGTCCACATGCTGAAGCTGCCTGTTGTAACCTGGGACCAGTTTCTTCTGTAACTGCAGAAAAAACTTGCTGCAGTTCTAGGACTAATTTTGCCCACCACTGTCACTCACCAGTTGAAGCTTGCCAGCTCCCCAGAACCTTTCTAGTGCCAGCGAACTTTCTCAAAGAGCAGTGTGTATCGTTTCTCTTTTTTAGAACACCTCCAATCTCCTCTTTGTTCTTTAGGTATACCAAAGACCAACCAGCCTCGAATTTCAATTTTTCTTCCCACATAAAAAGTTAAATTTAGAAATTTATCTCTACATTTCTAACTTTGACAAAGCATAGATACCAGATAATTGGTGAAACCTGGCCATTATAACGACCACCATGGATTACTTCCCAGTGTCTTCAGGTAACCCTCGCCATTTACTAACGTTTGATGGACTTCAAAATGAACGTATCTTTTTTTAAAAAAATTTATTCACACTGACAGCAAGTACATTGGTATACTCTATATTAAATTATACCACAGGGTTTACAATTAGTGATGTTGGGCAGTGGTTTCCAAGGAGCATACTTAACAAGACATTCACAAGGCCCTACAAACCTGCATTTTTAACAAGGACCATAGATGATTCTAGAAGAATGTGGTTTGGAAAGCAATTTTTACCTTTATTATGTATCATTTTAAATATATAATAAAATTAAAGTTATGAGTCATGGAATTGAATAAAGATAATTTCCTTACAGAAAGTATTACTAGATATCTAAATACAATATGGTTCAAACCAGGAAATTTAAAAAGATTATGTAAATTCTGTAGTTGTATTCCTAAAGACAAAAGCTGAAATTTTTTCCTACTTCTCCTTGTATCACTTCCCTTTTCCTTCACTTTCACTTCCCTGGAATTGTACTTCCCAATAAACTATTAGCAGTGAAGCCTCCTCGCATGATCTGTTTTATAGAGCACTTCAGCTGAGACGAGTACCAGCTGGTAATTGATTATATTGGCTATTCAACCCTACAGGTTTATTTAAAAAGAACTTGAATAGGCTTTTTAGGGTGAAAGAGGTCAGTCTCAGCCATATCTGTTTCCTGATATAGCTTTTAAGTCTGTCCTTATTAGCAATGAAAGTCCATTCCATTGTAATTTTTTGATAACCATTTTTCTTTCTGTGTGTCAAATGCAGATATAAGATACTGAATTGAGTCTATTTCACTGTTCGTAAAACAATCTCATTTGGGAAAAAAAAAAAAAAAACTCTACAGATATTCCAGGGATAGGGTGTAGTAGAGAGAGAATAAAAGGTATTTTATTACTATATCTCTATATCCTACCCTGTAGGATCTCTTATTAAGCATACTGGCATATACCAAAATCAAGACATTTTTCTCATTTATTTTATTGCCCTAACATATTCTGGGTTAATATAATATCGTAATAAAAATTTGAGAAAAAAATTGATTTTTTTCAAAAGTGTTTAACATTTGTTATATTGGAAGATTTTTTTTTCTTGTTTGTGGTAAAAATAAATACAAGGTGCATTTCATACCTTCAAGTATGATTACATTTTGAAAACAAGTCATTAATACTCATAAAATGCAAATTTTAATGCTCTTTTTTGTTACAGCCAAACTATAATTAGGCACAGTTATAAATTGGAGTTGAAATTTAGTAAGATATTTCTTTTTTTTTTTTTTTTTAATTTATTTATTATTATTAAACTTCAAGTTGTAGGGTACATGTACACAACGTGCAGGTTTGCTACATATGTATACTTGTGCCATGTTGGTGTGCTGCACCCATCAACTCGTCATTTACATCAGGTATAACTCCCAATGCAATCCCTCCCCCCTCCCCCCTCCCCATGATAGGCCCCGGTGTGTGATGTTCCCCTTCCCGAGTCCAAGTGATCTCATTGTTCAGTTCCCGCCTATGAGTGAGAACATGCGGTGTTTGGTTTTCTGTTCTTGTGATAGTTTGCTGAGAATGATGGTTTCCAGCTGCATCCATGTCCCTACAAAGGACACAAACTCATCCTTTTTTATGGCTGCATAGTATTCCATGGTGTATATGTGCCACATTTTCTTAATCCAATCTGTCACTGATGGACATTTGGGTTGATTCCAAGTCTTTGCTATTGTGAATAGTGCTGCAATAAACATACGTGTGCATGTGTCTTTATAGCAGCATAATTTATAATCCTTTGGGTATATACCTAGTAATGGGATGGCTGGGTCATATGGTACATCTAGTTCTAGATCCTTGAGGAATCGCCATACTGTTTTCCATAATGGTTGAACTAGTTTACAATCCCACCAACAGTGTAAAAGTGTTCCTATTTCTCCACATCCTCTCCAGCACCTGTTGTTTCCTGACTTTTGAATGATCGCCATTCTAACTGGTGTGAGATGGTATCTCATTGTGGTTTTGATTTGCATTTCTCTGATGGCCAGTGATGATGAGCATTTTTTCATGTGTCTGTTGGCTGTATGAATGTCTTCTTTTGAGAAATGTCTGTTCATATCCTTTGCCCACTTTTTGATGGGGTTGTTTGTTTTTTTCTTGTAAATTTGTTGGAGTTCTTTGTAGGTTCTGGATATTAGCCCTTTGTCAGATGAGTAGATTGCAAAAATTTTCTCCCATTCTGTAGGTTGCCTGTTCACTCTGATGGTAGTTTCTTTTGCTGTGCAGAAGCTCTTTAGTTTAATGAGATCCCATTTGTCAATTTTGGCTTTTGCTGCCGTTGCTTTTGGTGTTTTAGACATGAAGTCTTTGCCCATGCCTATGTCCTGAATGGTACTACCTAGGTTTTCCTCTAGGATTTTTATGGTATTAGGTCTAACATTTAAGTCTCTAATCCATCTTGAATTAATTTTCGTATAAGGAGTAAGGAAAGGATCCAGTTTCAGCTTTCTACTTATGGCTAGCCAATTTTCCCAGCACCATTTATTAAATAGGGAATCCTTTCCCCATTTCTTGTTTCTCTCAGGTTTGTCAAAGATCAGATGGCTGTAGATGTGTGGTATTATTTCTGAGGACTCTGTTCTGTTCCATTGGTCTATATCTCTGTTTTGGTACCAGTACCATGCTGTTTTGGTTACTGTAGCCTTGTAGTATAGTTTGAAGTCAGGTAGCGTGATGCCTCCAGCTTTGTTCTTTTGACTTAGGATTGTCTTGGAGATGCGGGCTCTTTTTTGGTTCCATATGAACTTTAAAGCAGTTTTTTCCAATTCTGTGAAGAAGCTCATTGGTAGCTTGATGGGGATGGCATTGAATCTATAAATTACCTTGGGCAGTATGGCCATTTTCACGATATTGATTCTCTCTCACCACTCCTATTCAACATAGTGTTGGAAGTTCTGGCTAGGGCAATCAGGCAAGAGAAAGAAATCAAGGGGATTCAGTTAGGAAAAGAAGAAGTCAAATTGTCCCTGTTTGCAGACGACATGATTGTATATTTAGAAAACCCCATTGTCTCAGCCCAAAATCTCCTTAAGCTGATAAGCAACTTCAGCAAAGTCTCAGGATACAAAATTAATGTGCAAAAATCACAAGCATTCTTATACACCAGTGACAGTCAAACAGAGAGCCAAATCAGGAATGAACTTCCATTCACAATTGCTTCAAAGAGAATAAAATACCTAGGAATCCAACTTACAAGGGATGTAAAGGACCTCTTCAAGGAGAACTACAAACCACTGCTCAGTGAAATAAAAGAGGACACAAACAAATGGAAGAACATACCATGCTCATGGATAGGAAGAATCAATATCGTGAAAATGGCCATAAGATATTTCTTTATAGATAACACTTAATGGTTTTAGAGATGGGCTTATGAAACAGTAAATATACAGGTATAGGGATAAAATTGTGTCTGACGGTCATATGAAGTGTTTGTTGTTATATTCTCTCTTGGGATAGCTGCCAAATATTTTCGTATGCTTAAAATCTGTGAATGTTATGGAGTCAACAAATTGAGATCACATATCATATTCAGAAAAACATAGTTAGAGAAATAACCATTGAAATGAGCATACAGCAATCTTCCTTTATCTGCAGGGATACGTTCCGAAAGCCCCACTTGGACACGTGAAATTGCGGATAGCAGCAAACCCTACATATACTGTTTTTTCCAATGCTTACATACCTATGAAAAAGTTTAATTTATAAACTAGGCACAGTAAGAAATTAGCAACAGTAACTAATAACAAAAGAGAATAATTATAATAAGAATAAAAGTTATGTGGGTATGGTCTTGCTTTCTCTTTCCCTCTCTCTCTCAAAATATCTTAGTATTTTGGGTCTGCAGTTGATGGTGGGTTAACTGAAACCATGGAAAACAAAACCACGGATAAAAGGAGACTACTGTGTATACTTTTTAAAACTGAGGAAATATTAAACTCATGTTTCTTCTATATCCCACCAGTTTCCCCCAACCCAAACCTAGATAGATATCTTATTTGATCTGTAAACAATTAATTTGTAAAAGTTAAGAACTTTTTAAAGTAAAACTGCAATATATCTTCACACCTAAAGAAATAAACCATAATTCTTAAAAATCCAGTCAGTGTTCAAATTTCCTCAACTACCTCATACGTGTTTTCCATTTGCTTATGTTGGGATCCCAAAAGGAATGAAATAAAGTTCTTAGGTTGCAATTGGCTAATTCTCTCTCACTTCTACTTTAATCTGTAGGTTCCCACTAACTTCTTTTTTGTTGCAATTTACTTGGTGAAATTAGATGTATTATTTGTCTTGTGTAGTTTTTCACAGTGCAAAATTTGCTGATTGTAGCCAGTGATGTGAACAGTGAACATGTTTTTCGCCCCTTATATTTGCTGTAAGTTGTCAGTGATAGTTAAATGTGAATCAAATTCAAATTTGGTAGGACTTTTTTTTTCTTTGCTTTTCTTTTTTTCTTTTTTTTTTTTTTTTCTTTTTTTTTTTTGAGACGGAGTCTCGCTCTGTCGCCAGGCTAGAGTGCAATGGTGTGATCTGGGCTCACTGCAATCTCCGCCTCCTGGGTTCAAGTGAATCCCCTGACTCAGGCTCCCGAGGAGCTGGGATTACAGGCACGCCACCACATCCAGCTAATTTTTTGTATTTTAGTAGAGATGGGGTTTCACCATGTTGGCCAGGATACTATTGATCTCCTGACCTCGCGGATCAGGTAGGACTTCAGTCGTTGAACAAACAAACTTTTAACAGCGGTTACACCATTAGGATGTTCTGATCCAACATCGAGGTCATAAATCCTATTGTCGATTTGGACTCTAGAATAAGATTGCGCTGTTATCCCTAGGGTAACTTGTTCCCATTTGATGAAGTTATTGGGTCAGTGAACAATAGCCCACTTAGACTAGTATGGTCTTGGTTTAAGATGGTGATGTGTGTGTACTTCCATCAGAGGGCAGATAATACTGTAAATCCTCACTTAACTTCATCAATAGTTTCTTGGAAACTGTGACTTGAAGCAAAACAATGTATAACAAAACCAGTTTTACTATTGGCAATTGATATAAGCAACAATTAAGTTCCTATGGCAAATTTCTGGTCACAAAAACACCATCAAACTCCTAAATAAAGATAAATCACTTCTGATATTAAACACTGAAATTAATGTGAGCTATATATACGTTTATGAAATATTAATACAAACAAGTCAAATAACTTACCTAATTATTCCAGTGGAGACCGCAGGTGGCTGGACCCTCTCCTGGCAGCTTAGGGAGCAATATGGGAACCCACCCGGGACAGGATGCTGTTCCATCACTGCAGGGTGCTCTCACACACACCCAGTCACCCAGGCTGGAACCATGTAGACACACACACTCACCTAACCTGCACATCTGCATACATCCTTCAAAGTTCAGCCAAATAACATATAAACATATCCAGTAACATCCATCAGTCTTAGTTCTGCCGTAACAACTCCTTTTCGATCATCAAACAAACAGGCTAGGTCCGCCATATTTACTTGTCTGGTCCCTATCAAAATTTTCTAACAAATTATATTAGAAAATCAAATCTCTGTCAGTTTCAAAATGCATGAAAAAAAATTGCCTTATTTCCCTTATACTTGGCTATCCTAACAGTAATCTAAATATTAATGAGAAAGTTAATGATGTCGTTTGCTTCTCCCAGTTGTAAAGAAGGTTTGGCTGCCCCGTTTGATCACTAAGGCTAATTGACACGCAGAAAAAAAGCATAGGAAACTTCTCAGCATCACAAAAGCTCTGTCATCTAGAGAAGATAGGACTTGAGCTCAAGTCCTGTGACATGGAAGCCTTGTGCCTAGCTACCCCGCAGCAGAGCCCGTATCCTTCACTTGTACCAGGAAGTGAAACACTATGAAAACAGTCTTTACTCCACATTTTAAAGTGAGGTAGTTTGGGGTGGTTTATATTTTATTTAATGTATCTATTATTTGGATTTTTTTAGTTTATAAAAAGGGCATTGGCAAGGGCAGAATGATCTATAAGCTTCTCTGCCCACCTACCATAAGCATGATCTTTAATTTGACCTTTTCTTAACGTCATCCATTTCCTTATACTTCAGTGTCCCTGTCAGTCACTTTCATGTGAAGACATGGGGAGGCTTCTTTATATCAGACATGTTGTTGAAAATCAGCCTCATTGGCTGAGGGATTATTTGATCCCTTCCTCTGAGTCCATTTAGGCTCACATTGCCTCTCTGTTCTTTGAATTTTCAGTTAACTTTATCTCATAATTACTTTGCTAAAATAAATGCAAAGCAACAAAAGGTATTTAGTGAAGAATATCAACAAAGCCATGACCATTTCAGGCTGAGTTTTGAGTATTCTTTGTCTAGGAAGAGATACCTAGAAAAATTTTCTGACCATGTATTTGATTATTTCCCTTCAATATGTATAGTCTCAGTCTTCAAATTTCAGAAAAGAATTTGTGTATTCATTGTCATTTAAAATCATTGTGTTAAATATGTATGCTTTTACATTATAAATGGTTATAAAAGTTAAACACTTAGAAAAAAGTCAAAATAACATACATAACTATCCAGCAAAATAACTTTCATATTTTATTGTGTTTTCTTCCAAACTTTTTACCTTTGCATCTGAATTGTGTGTAGGTTGTATCTATAATACAAATAACACTTTATAGTCTGCTAAATATTATACCATAAATAGGTTGTTGTTACATAATTCTCAGGTAATAGTAATACATGTCTTTATCATAATCTACCGAGTAGCTGAATGATAATTTCTTTCTAAGACAAGGTCTTGCTCTGTCACCCAGGCTGGAATGCAGTGGCATGAACATAGCTCACTGTAGCCTCTACCTCCCAGGCTCCAGTGATCCTCCTGCCTCAGCCTCCCAAGTGTCTGGGATGTAGGCATGTGCCACCATGCCCAGCTATTTATTTGTATTTTTAGTAGACTTGGGGTTTCATTGTGTGGTCCAGGCTGGCCTTGAACTCCTGGACTCAAATGATCCACCTGCCTCAGCCTCCCAAAGTGCTGAAATCACAGGAGTGAACCACAGCACCCAGCAATAATTTTTTAACTCTTCATTATTCATTGAACATTTATTTAACAATTGTAAAAATGTAGTTTCCTGCTGTCATTGATCTTGTGAAGAATATTTTTGGACTATAGCTGTGGATTATTTCCTAAATAGTGAATTACTTGAGCAAAAACTTTACGTACTTTGAGGGTTGGTAACCAATGTTGCCACAATATTTCCCCAAAGGCATTGCAGAGTTTAGAATGCCAGTACTTATATTAAAGTGTGCCATTTTCAACATCCCTGGCCAACATCCCTATATGTAAGATTTTTCCAAAACATGGTTCTGATTTTTAAAAGTGAAAAATGCTACTTCATCATGTTCTTTTTTTGCTTCTCACTTTAAATATTAGAATGAAGAAGGAGCCCCACAGGAAGGAATTCTACAAGATATGCCTGTGGATCCTGACAATGAGGCTTATGAAATGCCTTCTGAGGTAGGAGTCCAAGCTGAATCTTTCTAACAGTACCAAAAACCTGTCATTGTCATATTTCTCTTGCTTAGTGAGAATCATTTGCTCTCTACATGCTCATTACGTGGACAACTTTCAAGCTAGGAATGGTTTTTACATTTTTAAAGGGTCCAAAAAAAAAAAGAGGAGGAGGAGGAAGAGAGGATGTAACACAAATCCTAAGTCCACATAGCTTAAAATACTTACTACTTGACCCTTTACAGGAAAAGTTTACTAACCCCTGCATTAGAGAATATATTTTTAGAAACTATACATTCTAAAATAAGTTTCTAAATGGAAAGGTAGGGGAATCAACGGAATGCCAAAGGAAGGTAATTATTTTTTGCCATACATTTCCAGTGGGATGATTGCATAGTAAAATAAAAGTTACCCACACAAGTTATAGAATGAAAAGATAAATGTATGATTTGCAACAATTGATATATTCCAGTGTAACGTTTTAAACAACGTATGATTGTTAATTTTATTTTGATTGAAAACAAAAGTATTTTAATAGAAAATGTATCAAAAGGGAAATTAGAAAATACTGTTAGATGAATAAAACTGACCCAAGAAGAAATAGTAAATCTGAATAGATTTGTATAGATTTGTAACACAGTGAAGTGATTAAATGATTAAATTAGTAAAAAACAAAAACAAAAACAAAAAAAACACCTGCATGCAAAGAAAATCCCAGGCTGAGACAGCATCACTGGTAAATTCTACCAAACATTTAAGGAAGAATTAATACTAATTAGTTAACACCAATTAATATCTCTTACATAACATAGAAGAGGAGTCATTTAGACATTTCCCAACTAATTCTGTGAGACCAATATTACCCTGATAATCAAAACCAAACGAAGATATCACAAGAAAAGAAACTGTATGATGGTTCCATTAAAAATTGAGTTCAAATATGTTGTGGTTAGGTTATGTATTATTCCTCATGGCATTATTAAAAGGCATATCAAGGATGGGTGCAGCGGCTCACACCTGTAATCCCAGCACTTTGTGAGCCAAAGTGACCAGGTTACTTGAGGCCAGGAGTTCAAGACCAGTCTGGCCAACATGGTGAAACCCCATCTCTACTAAAAATACAAAAATTAGCCAGGCATGGTGGAACACACCTAATAGTTCCAGCTACTTGGGAGGCTGAGGCACAAGAGTTGCTTAAACCCAGGAGGCAGAGGTTGCAGTGGGCTGAGATGGCACCCCTGAACTCCAATCTAGGCAACAGGGCAAGACTCTGTCACACACACACACACACACACACACACACACACACAGCATATTAATAATAATTCAATTTATAGAAATTGAGATTAAATTGTTTGCCTAATAAGAATTTCCAATATTTTGGGGTCTTTAATGCAAGACACAGTACTAAACACTATAGAAAACTATAGTGTAATTGACATTACCAGGATATAAGGAGTTTGCAGTCTGGTAGGTTTGATGAAAAAAATAGAAATTCATTCATTCATTTCTTCATTATGATTCCTTCCTTTAACAAACATTATTGGTTGTCTTCTATGTACCAGGCATCACAGGAGCAAAGATATACAAGATATACTAAAAAGTATAACATTTTAAAGGATCTGTTTCAATCAATCAGGAGAAGTTTTATTGAGGAGGTAATGTTGATCTGGGTGGGAAAAGGAAAGAGATATGGTAGGGCAAAACAAACAGAGGACGTTCTGGCACAAGGGAATATCAGAAGCAAAGGCATATATGTCTGAGAAGGCAAATGGATATGTCTGAGAACAGTAAATAATTATGACTCAAGCTTAGGAACAAGGAAAATGGTGATAGATTGAACCTGCAGCTACGGGTCAAAGACAAATTATAGAGTATTAGGACACTCTTGTCATTTAAGTTTGTGTTCTATTCAGAAAACAACTTCAGTTATTGAAGATATGCTTATTTGTTTGTTTTTAAGCAGAATCCTGATATTATTAAAGTTGCTCTTTAGGAGGAATAATCTGACCCCTTTAATTACATCATTAATATTTGTATTGTGGATGCTTTCCAGATATTGTATGGAGAGCTTGGGGTCTGAAATACAACTAATAATTGAAGCCATAGATGAAGATGAAATTTTCAAGGGGGAGAGTGAAAGTAAGGAAAATGTACCTCGCCTTCAAACGTCTTAATTTCCTTCTGAGAATTAGAGCATCTTAGCCCTGGAAAAGGCTTTATAGACCGCTTGATTTTATTCTCACATTTTACAGGTGAAGAAACTGAGAATCAGCCAGTCCAACTTATTCGTCCTACCAGCCTAGGTATATGATCATTAAATGGCACATCTGGATTAGAACCTAGATATTTTAACTGATTACTACCACAATTCACATCTATGTCGGACAGGAAAGACAGAACTATTAAAAATAAGATAATGTATATTGCAGAATATTTGCAAAAACATTGAGTGTAAATTTTAATGTAAGTGATGAGCCATTTCCTATCTCATTGGCTGTCAGTGCTGATGCATGATTGAAACTTACACTAACAGTGCGTGCTGTCTTTTTTATTTTTCTAATATTAGGAAGGGTATCAAGACTACGAACCTGAAGCCTAAGAAATATCTTTGCTCCCAGTTTCTTGAGATCTGCTGACAGACATTCCATCTTGTACAAGTGCTCAGTTCCAATGTGCCCAGTCATGACATTTCTCAAAGTTTTTACAGTGTATTTTGAAGTCTTCCATCAGCAGTGATTGAAGTATCTGTACCTGCCCCCACTCAGCATTTCGGTGCTTCCCTTTCACTGAAGTGAATACATGGTAGCAGGGTCTTTGTGTGCTGTGGATTTTGTGGCTTCAATCTATGATGTTAAAACAAATTAAAAACACCTAAGTGACTACCACTTATTTCTAAATCCTCACTATTTTTTTGTTGCTGTTGTTCAGAAGTTGTTAGTGATTTGCTATCGTATATTATAAGATTTTTAGGTGTCTTTTAATGATACTGTCTAAGAATAATGATGTATTGTGAAATTTGTTAATATATATAATACTTAAAAATATGTGAGCATGAAACTATGCACCTATAAATACTAACTATGAAATTTTACCATTTTGTGATGTGTTTTATTAACTTGTGTTTGTGTATAAATGGTGAGAATTAAAATAAAATGTCGTCTCATTGCAAAAAAAAATTTATTTTTATCCCATCTCACTTTAATAATAAAAATCTTGCTTATAAGCAACATGAATTGAGAACTGACACAATGGACGTAAAGTTTTTAATAGGCATTTGAAGAAGGAGGAATTTTAGAAGAGGTAGATAAAATGGAACATTAACCCTACACTGAGAATTCCCTGAAGCAGCACTGCCAGAAGTGTGTTTTGATATGCACTGGTGCCTTAAGTGGCTGGGATTAAAAAAAAAAAAAAAGTGGGCTCCAGGGAACGAAGCAGTGTAAAAGATGATTTTGACTACATCCTCCTTAGAGATCCATGAGACACTTCAGCACATATTAGCGCATTCAAGGCTCTGAGACAATGTGGTTAACTTTGTTTAACTCAGCAGTCCCCACTTTTTAAAAAAAAATCATCAAAAATTATCTCTCTCTATTCCTTTTTCTCTCGCTCCCCTTTTTTCCAGGATATGCCTTTAAACATCTTTGGGAACTATCAGGGTCACCTTAAAGAAGATCAGTTCTCCAGACTGATAAAAATTTCATGATGTCTTTTAAATGTTGCCAAATATATGAATTCTAGGATTTTTCCTTGGGAAAGGTTTTTCTCTTTCAGGGAAGATCTATTAACTCCCCATGGGTGCTGAAAATAAACTTGATGGTGAAAAATTCTATATAAATTAATTTAAAATTTTTTTGGTTTCTCTTTTTAATTATTCTGGGGCATAGTCATTTTTAAAAGTCACTAGTAGAAAGTATAATTTCAAGACAGAATATTCTAGACATGCTAGCAGTTTATATGTATTCATGAGTAATGTGATATATATTGGGCACTGGTGAGGCAGGAAGGAGGAATGAGTGACTATAAGGATGGTTACCATAGAAACTTCCTTTTTTACCTAATTGAAAAGCGACTACTACAGAGTGCTAAGCTGCATGTGTCATCTTACACTGGAGAGAAATGGTAAGTTTCTTGTTTTATTTAAGTTATGTTTAAGCAAGGAAAGGATTTTGTATTGAACAGTATATTTCAGGAAGGTTAGAAAATAGCTGTTAGGATATATTTTAAATCTACCTAAAGCAGCATATTTTAAAAAATTTGAAGTATTGGTATTAAATGAAGAAATAGAGGACAAAACTGGACTGATAGCAATGACCTAGAACATTTTGAGATTAGTAAAGTTGTGACCATGAATTTAGGGATTTATGTGGATACAAATTCTCCTTTAAAGTGTTTCTTCCCTTAATATTTATCTGGTAGTTATTTATGAGCAGTGAATTATTTTGTAGTTTATATATCTTAATAGTTTATTTGGGACCAAGCACTTAAACAAAAAGTTCTATAAGCCATAGAAGCCTTTTCAGGAAGCTTGTCTCACATTCATTCCTGAGACATTCACCTGCCAAGTGGCCTGAGGATCAATCCGGTCCTAGGTTTATTTTGCAGACATACATTCTCCCAAGTTATTCAGCCTCATATGACTCCACAGTGGGCTTTACCAAAACAGTTCAGAGTGCACTTTGGCACACAACTGGGAGCAGAACAATCTAATGTGTGGTTTGGTATTCCAAGTGGGGTCTTTTTCAGAATCTCTCCACCAGTGTGAGATGCAAATATGTTTCCTCATTTTTCTGGCTCATCCAGTATGTAGCTATTTGTGACATAATAAATATATACATATATGAAAATATGTATTTGGTTTCTGCCTCCAGTTCTTACAAAGAGTTCCTAAAACCCTTGTAATTTCCCGAGTGGTAGGGGTGCTAGGGTCATCTTTTGTTCTAATATTTGGTCTTTGACCTTGCTTTCTGACACAGAGCTCCTAAGTCCCTGGGCGAGAGTAGTATCTTCTCTTCTAATGAAGGGACTCTTGCTGGGTTCCTGGACTGGGGCTGGTCACCAGAAAAGTCAAGCCATGATAAGAAGGTTGAAGCTTTTAGCCCCATTTCCATCTTCTGGGGACAGGAGAGAAGAGGAGCTGAGTTAATAAGCAACCATGCTTCCATGATGAAGACTCCGTAAAAATCCCTGAAAGACAGGATTCAGAGTGCTTTGAAGTAAGTGAACATGCAGAGGTGCTGGGAAGGGTGGTGTGTCCAGAGAAGGCATGTAAGCTCCCCACGCCTCCCCCATACCTTTCCCTGTGCATCTCTTCCATCTGGCTGTTCCTGAGTTGTATCCTTTTACAACAAACTGGTAATCTAGTAAGCAAACTGTTTTCCTGAAGTTTGTGAGTCACACTAGCAAATTATCAAATCTGAGGAGAGGGCCGCAGAGACCTTGGATTTGTAGCCAAGTCAAACAGAAGTTATGAGTAACATGAAGGCTCATCATTTGTGATTGTCATCTTCAGTGGGGAGGGGGAAAATTTTGTAAAACTGAGCCCTTAACCTGTGGGTCAATGCTAACTCCAGGTAGATAATGTCCGATTTGAATTACGGGAAAACCAGTTGATAGCCACAAAGAATGGGAGAATTGCTTGGTGTAGAAAACACACCTCACACACACATGTGGTGGTAGAAATGAAGTGTTCTGGAAATAATGAGTGTCGTGAGTGAGTATATAGAAAGAAAAACAGCTTTTCCTTTTCACTACTGGATTAAACACAAACACACTTACGCATTCACACATCTCAAAGACAACCATCAATTCTCAAAGATGGTACCGTCTAAATCTATACTGAGGAAGAAAACACATTTTCTTTTCCAGTCTGTAAACCTGACAGACTGCCTCGTCCACACACTAATGGAACTCTGCGTTTTATCTGGAATGCGTTCTTCCCATTTAGTTTTTTCTGTCTTGGGCAGGGCAACAGTGCAACAGGGCTGACGTTTTCATATGAGCTCTGTCCCTGTTATTGGCTATACTTAGACAAATTATTATGTGTCAAATATAGATGTAAGTGATTTATCAATATTAAGTCACTTAATTCTCAAAACAACCTTAATAGGTTCCATTATGATTCTAATTTTATACATAAGCCAGCGGAGGCACCCTCAGGCTAAATAACTTTCCCATGGCCACACAGCTAGTAAGTGGCAGAGCCAAGAGGCCCAACGTTACAGTACCACAGTCTGTGCTCTCAGCCCCTTGGCCACGTAGTGTCTCAGCGAGGACACAGAGCTATTTAAGAGAACTTCCAGAAGTCTAGGAAATGGGGTGATAGCTCCACTTTTCTAGGTATAATTATTAGATATTTGTTTTTCTTCAGGCACCCAAAGAAAACTTACTAGAGTTTGAGCCTTTAGCAAGTTTTGCTAGTGTATTTGTTTTTCTTCAGGTGCCTGAAGACAAACATATATACACACACAAACACACACACACGCACACACACACACAATGTGCATCTATATATGTGTGTACACACATATATACACATATGTCTCATCTATATATATGTCTCTCTATATATCTATAAACATATATCTATAGATACATAGAGATTTTATTTATTTTTTTCTTTTTTTTTTGAGATGGAGTCTTGCTCTTGTCACCCAGGCTGGAGTGTAATGGCACAATCTCAGTTCATTGCAATCTCTGCCTCCAGGGTTCAAATGATTCTCCTGCCTCAGCCTCCCAAGCAGCTGGGATTACAGGCACCCACCATCTCAGCCCAGCTAATTTTTGTATTTTTAGTAGAGATGGGGTTCACCATGTTGGCCAGGCTGGTCTCAAACTCCTGACCTCAAGTGATCCACCCACCTCGGCCTCCCAACGTGCTGGGATTACAGGTGTGAGCCACCATGCCTGGCCAAGATTTCTAATTCTAAGAGAAATTAACACCTGATAGATACTTCCTTGTAACTAAACCAGGCATATTCTGATTATAGAACTAAGTTATTTATTTTCAGTGGAAGATACAGATGTTGATACAATAATAGCAGCAGTCTACAGTAAGGTGGGCTTTGTAAATTTCTATGTTGAATCATGGCATGGTTACATGGCTTATGTCAAATAGCCAAAAAATATAAATTAAAGTATAACTAAGATTGTCAATTACACATATTTAGTAATGGAATGAATGAAGTTATAAATAAATAGTAAAGGGCATGATTTAAGAATCTGTATATATAAATAATAGTAGCAACTTAATATTGTATAATAAACTTTGATTTTCTAGGTGTAGTTTTTTGATGTAGTAATGTTCGTTTTATCCTTTGAATAAGCATAGAATTGAAGAACCCAAAATGCAATAGAATAGATATAACACTAAAACTATTCTTAAATATGATTTTAGTTCCAATGTTCTTTGTGTAATTACCTACGGTTTTCTTTAATGTTTTGCTGCTACTACATTATCCTTAATTATTTGAAATCTTACATTGGAAGCAGTTAAACCACATTCCTTCAAAGAGCCCTTAGTTTGAGCCTTTAGTAAGTTTTGCTAGTATAATTTGGTTTTAAAATCAGCTAGGATTGCATAGGGAATTTCCATAACATATTGTTGATCTGCAACTATAGGTTAATGTACTAGGATGGCTTCTCTTATGAACCTTAGGAAAATATATCCTCAGATTCCCTCAAAGGTCAGTGACAGAAATCCTCATTGTTTCTATGGCAACACAGCAAGAGATAGTGCCTTGGAAATGTGCTGCATTTTAATTAGGTTCCTCTAGGGCTTCCTAACTGCCTTTTGCAGGTAAACTAAATACCAGGTTGCCTTTTATCTTGCAATGAAATGAAAGCTAACGCATGTCTGTAAATGTCAAAGCTAAGCTGTGTCCAATAAAGTTGAATCTAAACAAATATAGTAGCAACTCATGCTTTTATCTTAGAAAAGAATACAATACTCTTTACCTAGAATAGTCAGGGATGCTGCTTAATGAGGTAGGTTAGAGTAATAGAGAATATCCTGAACTCTAAAACTATTAATAGACTATGGAGCTTCGACTCCTATTTATGCCACTTACTACTTAATATTAGTGTCTTTGTTTCCTTATACATAAATATGCAAATGATAAAAACAGTGCCTCATGGCATTGTTGCATGCATTAAGTGAGTTAATATAAGTGGAACACTTAGGACTGCCTGGCTGATAGTAAGTGATCAATGAGTCAATGATGCTATTTATTAGTAGTAGTACTAGTACAGCACACTGTATTTTTAAAGGTAGAAAAGAAATAACAAATTTTTTAAATGTTCAGATACATTCACATGTCTTCTTTTCATATAAAATAGCAATCAAGATTAAGATAGTGGTAGAGATATTTTGGAGACATAAGGCAGAGGCTATTTACTAATAGCTAGGGGAGCATTTTACTAGTTTACTGACCAATATTACTATGCTTATGTGTACTTTGCAGAATATCACCTAGAACCAAAAAGAAATTAAGAAAGTGTAACTTACTGAGAGGTGAATATGCACCAACTCCGTAAACACTATGTTTATGGAACACATCTAACTTTAGACTTAGCTATACTCATCAACTTATGTATCTTCTCATCCAAGTGGGATGTGTTTAATATTTACCATATATTCATAAATTCACTGAGTATTGTTCTGGTAACTAGAAAAAAAAAGGACAAGCATATATAAGTAAAACTCACTGATCTAAAACAGAGTATTATCAACTACAAAAGAAAAACATAACCACTTGAATCTCCACTGATTTCTCAAATCTCATTTATTTCCCATTATCTTCCCTCACACCTCTTGCATTTATTTAGTTAAAGTTCTTTTTGATCCAAAAGGAAACAATGTTTACTGGGCAATTTCTACCTTATGCCAGAAACAACAAATATAACAGCAATTACAGTATTTCCAAGAAAAGTATTGTTTGTTTTCTCTTCATGTCTTTGGTGAGTCCCTTGGAATTAGGATCAAAAAAGAGCGCATGAGCTGGTGAGATGTTTGCTATTGTCCTCTGTCAGATTTTCCTGTGCCGCAGCATGGAAAGTAGGTCAGTAGGACAGTGCATACTTGTCCTTTTGCCTTCTGGACACTGTGCGACAACCTAGGAATTGAGAGTAGCAGAAAATTATTGTTCAATACTATGTTTCCTAACAAAATCAACTCTTGTAAAAAAACAAACAAGACTAAATATGGACAGATGAGCCTCTAGAACGTACTACTAGAACGTACTATGTGTTGCCTAAGGCCTCATCCAAATCTCTATGGAAATGGTCAAAGCAAGTTTGAGAGGCTGCCAAACATTAGTGATGTGGCAGCACTGACTCCTGCTGTTGAAGATGGAGTGTCCATGTTGAATGATGAGAAATCTGGCAAGTCTTTTTGGCAAACTTCCTTGGAAATCCATCTTGGGCATCCTTAGCTGTTTGTGCCATCCTTTAGCTAGGTTAGGCCATTTGTCTTAGATCAATGGGCAAAAGGGTAACAGCTGAGAAAAAGACCTTTCCTACAATTTTCTTGATCTCATCTAAAGCAAAAGAAGACATATCTCTGAAGGAACTGTAAATTCTGTATTGTCAATAACTGATTTTGAGCTCTGATTATCACAGCAATTTGGATGTGAACACTGGTGGATACTTGGTGTCATTCTAAGAAGGAATCCAACACAATCCAAAGTTATGTTTAAGAACAGCTCTGTAAATCAATATTATGGAGTTTCGGTGACCGTGTTTTCACTGCCCATGGTGAGAATAGACATTCAAATGCTACACTCTGTTGATTTTTGATGATCAGACCTACTTCCAGGCTGTTAGGTATAGGTTTTAGTCATGATTTTCTTGCCAATTATTTCTGAACATGCTAGAAACAGTTCATTTGAAGTAATTCTTTCTGGAATAACAATGATTTCCACATTATAGTCCCCTTTTATAGATGAGAACTCATATTGACAGTCTGTAATTGACTTGAATTTCTTTTTTTTGAGCAGCATCTTTTCTGACAAACCATTCCATCCAGCTGCCACATACACCCAGCAGCAGTTCAGGAAAGATCTGTAGTTGTCATGTGTAATTATGGAATGTGTTCAATATGAAAATGCTGATAGCTAATCGTTAACACTTGATATCTGTATCTTTCTGACTTCTGAATGCATTTTTTATTTGTATTCCACTTACACACAAAAAACTCAGATCTGGCTTAAAATAAACATGCAAACCACAAAACAAACAAACAAAAAATTGCACTGGACTATGAAATAAAGCTAAATTTTTTGTAAGTGAGAAATCATTTACATGTATAATGGGGAAATGAGACTCCTGAGAATACGGTACAGAATAATGTAGTTATATGCTATTCTTAGATCTAAGTTTCTTAGTAGCCAAATCTATAAGAGCAACACAAAGATCACATAGTTTTCAATGTCTGTAGAAAGAACCCATTTTGTTATTGTTATTATTTGTGATCATTATTATTATTATGCATTTATTTTTTCCTATTTTAATATTAAATAGCAGCTTACTACCTACCAGCTCTTTTAAAAACATGACAGTCAAATGGCAGCCTTCCAAATCATAATTCCCTATAGTCAAAGACATATTCACAACTGGTATCTTTTCCGAGGAAGAAATAGTGGCAGTCCCATGACATCCTCGTGATGGAGTACTGAATAAACTACGGTGTTTTCCCTTTTAGTGCAGGCCCTGCACAGGATGGGCAGAATAGACAGGTACAGTTTGTCAGTTCTTCTGTGTTTCTAGAAGCATCTAGCCAAAGTTCCAAGCTCTGCCTACCCAGTGACAGAATCAAAATCATTTCTTTTCTTTAGGAGAAAGGCCCAGTGGAATAATCTCTGCAAATGGTGAAGGCATCCCACAATATTCACGTATGGAAGACTCAGGTGCTTGTAGTACAAGACATGTTAGGAGAAAAGACCTTTCGAAATTTACTCATCTATGGGAAGAAGGAAATGCTGGGAAGAAGTCCAGATGTAGACAACAACAGGGAGACCATGCAACAGATGACAGTATGCTAAAGGTCTAGCAAGAAGGAGCTAGAAGCATGCAGGAGAAGCAGCACTGAGAATAGGGAAACAAGTGCTATTCACCCAGGCAGGGTCAGGGAAGTCTGACAGCAAACAGTACCACCCCTACCCAAGTCAGGGGTTTAGCAGCGAGATTCTGGAATCTTCTGTGAATTGGCAAGACTAAAATTAGACTATAGGCCAAAAGACCAGCATCCTAAAGAGATTAACAATAAGCTCTACTTAAAATACCTTATCACCTTATCAACTAGCCCAAAATTTCAGCCTTGACTCACAGGCATTTGGCAGAAGAATAAGCAACACTCTTACCATGCTTTGAGACTTTGAGAAATTTTACATTTTTAGGAAAGGTTGGTGTTGCTGTTGAGAATTCTGTTTAGAACCAAATGTTTCCATACATATCTGAGGCCAAGGTGAAGCAGAAATATGAAAAATGCTATTTTGCCAGATACTTGGGCCTTGCATTCTCTAAACTACTTCGCACATTTCAGTTCACTCTCTGTTTTGTTTTCTTTCAGGGAAAAATCAAAGCACTGAAACATACAAATTCCAGGAAGTAAATTGATTGGCACTGTGCATTCTGAAAATCCTCAAAGCATACATTTGAAAAAGTTTAGGTTTCTAGGTGGAATCGTGACCGTATTTCTGTTGCCTGTGGCTACCTAATTAATTTTCTTCTTGGTGGATGTGTTCATACTGTTCAGTTTAGACAGGAGTTGTGAGTGAGATTGCCATAGGGAGATTCCCCAAGTGACAGCAAAGAGAGTACAGTTCAAAACAGCCTGGATTCCTAAAAGGTACAAAAAAAAATTAGAGTGAGACCAGATCAGGATTTAGGATCTAACAGAGATGTAGGAAGAAAAATCAGTCTGAGCAGTTCTATTTATCAGGGTCTAGCAAACCGTTAGTGCTGACAGCTCTCCCAGAAGACGCATCTCCTCCTTTGTCCCCATCAGCCCTTTCCAGTGATACAGAAGCCCTGCCCCAGTGGAAACCCGAAGCTGCAGGTTGTCTGAAGATCAAAGAGTCACATAACTTTATAGCTGTCCAATGTCTTTATTTTATAAATAAGCGAACACCCAAAATTACATTGCGCCTTGCCATTTTGGATAGAACCAAAACAAACCTTTGACCAATAATTCTTCACTGCTACAAAAACTATTACTGGTGACTTCCATCCTAAACCTATAGATACATTTCAGAATATATCTATAAAAGGAACACAAAATATTAACACTAAACCCCAGCATACACTGGAAGCATAATAATGCTCTCATTTAAATGTGGGCAGTTTTCTTATATAACAAATTTAGGATTCACTAATTCCTG
Source organism: Chlorocebus sabaeus (assembly GCF_047675955.1). Classification (NCBI taxonomy): domain Eukaryota; kingdom Metazoa; phylum Chordata; class Mammalia; order Primates; family Cercopithecidae; genus Chlorocebus; species Chlorocebus sabaeus. Next base: position 41,203,997 of record NC_132910.1, on the reverse strand, counting down.
CTGCTTTGAGCCACTATATTACCCCTGCACCTTCCTTATTGCTGTGGGAAACAAGGTACTTTTTAAGTAATCTAAGAAAAGTACAGTAAAAAATATATATATAAATGTATAAGAAAACAAACACAAAATTCCGTATCTAAATATTTAGCACAAAAAATAAGAACTTAATATTTAAGTTAAGAACCACCAGTACACCTATACAAATGTAACTTCATCAAGTTCTTTTCTGATTACATTTTTGAGCCCTTACAGTACAATGGCTAGTAGAATCTTGGTCAGAGTAAATATCTGCATGAATGTGCAAATATCATTATTAGATGTTATTCTTAAATACAGAATTTGTTATACTAGATATATTAAGATTGAGATGAAAAGAAACCCATTTGTACATTCACTAAATTTTTTTAATGGCTAAAATTATTATATCATTCAGGTATACAATTAATTTCTTACAAGTATAGAATAGATGACCTTTCAAGTGACTGCTATCAAGTACAACGACATTTACTTTCGAAATGTCATTTCTCTGTTCTTTAAACCATGGCCAAGTTGTCTTGATCCCTTAAATAAAGAGACTGTAGGTCACTAGAGAAAAAAAAAAAAGAGGTGAGTGCTAATCGTTAGAAAAAAAAAAAAAACCCTCGGTCATCTCAGGACACCATCAGCTTAAAAGAAGACAGCACTTTTTTGGGAGTATGTTTGACATTTTCCACATATTTCAAGAAGGTCTTACTGATCTAAAATTGTAGCAGATGGAGAAGCAGCAGGTGTGAACTCAGCAACTATACAAGAGACAAGATTCCAAACTAGGCCAACCACTTAAGGTCTTTCACATTTGAGGTGAGGGAATGGATTCACTTTAGAAAAGATATAAAAGTGTGTGTGTGTGTGTGTGTGTGTGTGTGTGTGTGTGTGTGTGTATAAAATGCATTAAAAGCTATGTTAATATATTTCTATAAGACATGCCATGAATCTAGAGCCTAGGAGATGGATGATAGCAAAATAAAACAGAGGAAAGAGTTCTACACCAAAGTTAAAAGAAGAAACCTAATTCTGTTTACTGTCCAAACTAATTCAAGTTACTGTGCTGTTTTTAAAATTTATATTCATTTTTATTTTTTTAATTATACTTTAAGTTCTAGGGTACATGTGCACAACATGCAGGTTTGTTACATATGTATATATGTGCCATGTTGGTGTGCTGCACCCGTTAACTCGTCATTTACATTAGGTATATCTCCTAATGCTATCCCTCCCCCCTCCCCCTACTCCACGACAGGCCCCAGTGTGTGATGTTCCATGCCCTGTGTCCAAGTGTTCTCATTGTTTAGTTCCCACCTATGAAGTTTACTGTGCTTTTAACCTCAGGAATATGCTTCTCTAAAGGCAAATTCTTACTTATTTTAACAACCTCTCCTCAGACACTTGCTCTGCCAGTTATTTCAAAATTATTAAAAAATAAAAACATAGCTATTTTCTCAATCAGAATCTCTGGGTTCAAGTTTTAGCTCTACAATATTCTAACTACGTGACCCTAGGAAATATATTAGCCTCTGAAAATTAGATATAAATTGGAAATTAAAACATTCACTCTACTTTGTTTTAAAAATTAAACGAGATCTACTATGAGTATATTAACTCTTAATAATATCTAATATTCTTTATTTCCATTTTCTCATCTTCACTGGTGTAAGAAAAGTCAAAATCTTAACAGCAAGATGTAATAGAATTAAAGTGATATTAATATTTTTTAAAAAATATTCAGGTCAAATAAGTATATCTGTTTAGGTTTTTAATGTAGTAATTCCTTATATTACTATGGTGACTATTATAAAAAAGAGGAGGCCAGGCACGGTGGCTCACTCCTGTAATTCCAGCACTTTGGGAGGCCAAGGGGGGTGGACTATTAGCTCAGGAATTTGAGACCAGCCTGACCAACATGGTGAAACCCCGTCTCTACTAAAAGTACAAAAATTAGCTGGGCGTGGTGGTGCATGCCTGTAATCCCAGCTACTCAGGAGGCTGAGGCAGGAGAATCACTTGAACCCCAGAGGCGGAGGTTGCAGTGAGCTGAGATCACACCACGGTATTCCAGCCTGGGCAACAGAGTGAGACTCTGTCTCAAAAAATAAAGAAGAAAAAATTTTCAAAACCACTTTGAGCAACAAGATCTTAATGCAAAAGAAATCAAATGAAAAATGTTTGAAATAAAGTTTCAATTTTTATTACCAATTCAGAAATATCTTTCTGTACATTATCTTGGAGATAATTTGGTAATTTCCAAAAAGGCTTTTGATTCAGTTAGGACATAGACACAGAGATTTAAATCAAATTGCAAAGCAACATCTATTTATATATTTACACCATCCTAACTTACATGGAAGAAAAAGGAAAGTAATAGAAAAGCTAAAAGTACTACATTCCTATACATATGTTTGAAATAGACTGTACACAAACTAAATATAATCTGCATTTCTTTTGGCTACAACAGAGCACTAAGAAATGTTGTACAGACTGTTAAGCTGACTCAATATTATACTTTTAAATATCAGTGATATAAACAGAATAAGGACATTCTAATATATCTTGGAACTTCATCCACTAAAGAAATGCATTTAAGATTTTGTGTTCTAAATACTCTATTTTAGAATACAAACAAGCAGGGTAAAGCAACCTTGGCTTCCTCGTTCTTGGTTATTTGATAATATCTGTAACTTTTCACTTACAGTGTGATTCAAAAGGACCATGACAAACGTGAGAGGCACATTCACATTAAATAATAGGCAGTAGCAAAACTTTGCAAAATTTAAGTTGTCAACAGCTAAATATACCTTATGGTAACAGTCCCTAAAAGGAAGCTAAATTTGTAAGCGAACCAAAAGGTTCAAGTTTTCTCAAAATAGAGCCAATGGTGGATTTTAAGTATCCTTAAATAAGATGTAACTTCTTGCATTTTATATAAAATTTAATGTCCATATGTCTATATAGCTTTTTCTAACTAAAAACATTTATATTCTTCATCCACTTCTAAAGTGGATGTAACCCAGAATAGGTTAAGAAGCTATATAAAGAAGAATAATATTGCATAATTACTAGAATCATCTCAGAATAACTGACTAAAACCTTATTTTCACAAAATATATTGCATAAAATACCAGTTCCTGGGGAGTTAAACAGATACATAAAAATTTGATGAATAAATGAAACTTCTATACTGCAGGATTTTTCAGAGCTATTAACATTTAATGAGCATTGTTTGTCTCCAAGAATGTGATACAATAAGCAGTTTCACCAACTCGCCTACCCAAGGAAGCTTTCTTAGCTCACAGTGATGCCTGGCTGTGAGAGTCCAAGGAAACCGCTTGGAGAAACGGTGATTTAAGACTGCACTTTATGACCAAACATTGAGTGATAGATAATCAAGTAAAGATTTTATAATTAAATTCAAACTAACCAATTTTTAATGAGTAAGATAGCAACCGTGCCTTTGGAACCATGCTGTTCTCCATTAAGCAATAACCATAATCGCACCACTAAGTAAATTGACCGGCAGGTACCAAATGGATAAATACTTCTCCACATATTCTTAATCGCTTGGGCAAATTACCTTTAAAGAATACTTTGTCTAGCTTTGTTGTGCCAAAGATCCTTATTATTTCATCCCTAGCTAGTTAGCTAGTACACATAAAAAGTAAAACTAAGAACAGCAAAAATGGGGTGGAAAGGATAAAAGATAACGTTTCAACTGCAAATTCCAGGAATTGTAGTCATTGATAAAATTGTGTAAATGGGACAAATATAGCCAAGAGCTGTATTTTGGCTTCAGGATTACCAGAATTTGAAGTTTAATCCAGAGTTAACCTATGTTAAAACAACCAAAACCAAAAAGAAAGAAATGATTAGCAGAGAATCAAATACGCTGCTGTTAGTTAAACTTGAGTAACAGTGAATTTTCATTGTCATATTGCCTAAGACTTAAATACTCTTTGTAACTGCTTCCAGTGTGATTTTAAAAACCTGTAGGTCTGATGTTCTTTATAAAATGGGAAACACATTTTATTTCAACTAAAATCACAGCTGTAACCTAAAGAGAGAAAATGAGATTGCAAGTCGTCCTTTTCCTTCCTCTCTACTTTATCAGCTGTTCAGTTATATCCACCGACTCCATTTAAGCTGACAACTGGTATTTTTCTTTCATTCTCTCTACTCCCACTAATATTATTTTAGCTTTTGAGTTCTCTCCTAACGTCACCATCTTGTTTTTGCCTACATCTGTTCTTCATTAGCCTCCCAGAGAGGTAGGTTTTCATTCAACTTTATGGAGTATCCATGATAAGCCTGAGACTGAATATTATGTGTTTCTTGTTCCAAGATCCAAGGAAACTGACAATCTTGCAAGGGAGCAAAGGACGAAAACACCTGCTACTTTATCCTAGAATAAGACAAATTTTTCAATATATGGCTTTCATTACAGTAAATGAGATATGGTATCACTAACTTAATTCTTCACTTGTAAAATGCTATTTTGATATGGCCTAAGTGTTGCTATGGAAGCTGATATTACTCCTCAGTTGTAAAAGGGCAAGAGATTGTACATTTAAGAAAAAATTATGAACATTTTGGAGAAACTATATTGTTAAAAATCTCTGTTTTAGACATGTAACAATATTTAAAATGCTGAGCTGATATTTACAATATTTTGTTCTTTAGCAACTATCTTTTTACATTGCTAGAGCACTGAATTATTGAACATTAATGTGGTACACTGAGCAGTCGTAATGAGCTTTCTAAGACTATAGTTGCCTAAAATACAATACTCGAATGTATTTAAAACTAAGTTCATTATATTTTGACAGAATACCTTCTGTATATTTAGATTAAGGACATATTCTCTCAGCAATATTATTTTGGTAAACTGTAATATTAAATCAGACATTTTTGGAGTGGATACTAGAAATTTTGAATGGATACTTGAAATTTTGTGTCATTGTGGTTAATGCAAACATTTTAATCTGACTGCAAATTTTCAGAGAAAAATATTTGTTCTACACTTGTTGGTAGGCAGGAGAAATGTAAATAGATATTAATGTTTACAATGTGAAAATATGTATGCTTAAGGCATACATAAGGTATTAGTTGACAAAAGTAGACTTAAAGTATTAGTTAAGTTTCATTTTATTGTGATAACAGACACCAACTGGAGCTAGATTAAACAAATAAATATACTTTTTAGGAAGATGCTGTCACATCTCACAGAAGCTAAGCTGAAGCTGAAAGACCCAGTCCCAGATAGGCTGGTATCAGAGCAGGTTCCAGGTGTGGGAATTCTTAGGCCTCAGGGCCACTGGCATTTATAATAAAACTGAGCTACCAGAAGCTCCCAGCCTGTGGTTTCTCACTTCAACTTTCTAAATTCCGAGGATCTTCTGATTGCCACAGCTTAAATAAGGCATCCACATCAACCCAATCAACTGCAGCAGGTGAAGTAGTTCTTACAGCAGTGCCATGGCTGGTAGAGACCCACCTCACTGTAACAGGGACAGTTTCCAGAAAAGGAGAACTCTTGACAACTAGACACGAACCCAAGAGTTATGCTACAACTCAAAAGAGTGTGATCGTTGATCAAATTACATATCAATGACTATCAAAGTTGATGAATGTATCTTTCAGATTTCATTTCACTGGTATCCATTATGAGTCATAATCAATTCAACTTTATTAGAAAATATATGCGTATGTGTATGTAAACAAGATAACTTTGCCATGTAATGAATATGGTTGATGCTAGTAATGTTTACACAGTTGATTTAAAATTAACCTAGAGCTCTTAATGGAGCTTATTTTATAATATGTGGAGAAGCTTCTGCCAAGAAAGTTAGTGTCTACTTCCAATAAGCTTGAACAGAAGAGGTGCAGCCTGGAGCCATCCAGATTAGACCTCCAACACAACAGATTGGCCTGAACAAGTCAGTTTTAGATCAGTTCTAATGACTATCAAAGTTGATGGTTACATCTTTCAGATTTCATATTTGTTGCAGGTTATCCTCCTACTGGGCAATAAAACTAAAAGGCATGCTCAGTCTTCCATGGAAGTACACAGAGAGGAGCATTACAAAATGTATTCAATTTTATTTTTATAAGGATGCACTTTGATTTTTAAAAAATCTCAGCTCAATTCCTGAATTTTTTTTTCACTCCATGCATTTGCAAAATCTGGGATGTAAATGTAATCATGTAGCTTGACTGAATTTTATGGAAAATGGACAACTTAATTGTATGAATAAAAGAAGAAAATAACCTTTCTACACACTGATGCATTTATTTTAAATATATGGGTTCGATGTCTTTTTAGAAATAAGCTAGGGTTTCCTTCTGCACATTAGTAGGTATTAGAGTTTGTTTGTTTGTTTGAGATGGAACTTCGCTCTTGTTGTCCAGGATAGAGTGCAATGGCACGGCCTTGGCTCACTGCAACCTCTGCCTCCTGGGTCCAAGAAATTCTCCTATCTCAGGCTCCCAAGTAACTGGGATTACAGGCGCCCGCCACCATGCCCAGCTAATTTTTGTATTTCTAGTAGAGACAGGGTTTCACCATGTTGGCCAGGCTGGTCTTGAACTCCTTACCTCAGACGATCCACCCACTTTGTCCTCCTAAAGTGCTGGAATTACAGATGTGAGCCACTGTGCCTGGCCGGTATTAGAGGTTTTTTTTTTACTGTTATTGGATTAAAGGATTTTACTCTGTTACTAACTGCACTTCATGAAGTTAATAAATAAGTTATTTGACTTGCTTTCCAGGAATGTTGGTAATCATGTGTCAGCCGTATTTGCTTTTAATATTTAGAACTTACCAAGAAATTCAGTGACAATACAAGTGGCACATAAGTGAGCAAAGAACAAAGAAGACACTGAGTCCTTCAGATTATTACTTAATATGTTTGATTTTTAAATAATAGCAAAAAACCATAGTTACTCTTCTGCTCATCCCATAGTGGCATAATAAGGTGATCAGTAGAAATTGGCGGTGACTCTTTATGATTACTGTTAACTGAGGAAAGATCTGACTTCAGTGGCTCTTGTGAAAGACCTCTGTGTTCAAAAATAGCTAAATTTGTCCCCTCCCCCCTCTGATAATAAGCAAGCACTTAACTCTTTTAATGAATTCCCTTTGTTGCATCTTGGTAATGGAGAATGGAGAACAGGAAATTGCAAGATGAAGAGACAGGCTATCATTGTGGGAGCAGCTGACTGCTGAGCTGTGGCAACATCAGTGGGGCTCAAGCAAGAACAGAGATGACAGAAAATACAATAGAATCCTTTTACATTCAGAGGAGCTCTTAGATTCAGGGCCAGATACCAGCAGTGCATGGAAGACAGGAAGTAAGCACGGATGTCTGAGAGATGAAAGCCTTGCTGTTTTGTATACAGCCACATGGCATGTGTGGAAACACCAGGGAGTTCCACAAAACTCCATTTTCCTCATCCTTTCTTTCTTTGGGAGAAGGAAAACATACTTGGAGCCTTTGACCCTCACCCTCAAGGATGTAAACAAGTTAGAATAACATTCCCTCTGTGATAGCATGCCTTGCTGCCTTGAGAGGAATTGCACTGGGAATGAAAGGTAGAGGTTTCTGTGAGTAGAGATAAGGGAGGCTGTGAAAACTGATTCCATTATGTTCCACTGGTTAAAGCAGCATTCCTGGAATTTCACTGGTATCCATTATGAGTCATAATCAATTCAATTTTATTAGAAAATATATGCATGTGTGTGTATGTAAACATGATAACTTTGCCATGTGACGAATATTGTTGATGCTAGTAATGTTTACACAGTTGATTTAAAATTAACCTAGAGCTCTTACTGTAGCTTTTTAAAAAATATGTGGAGAGGTTTCTGCCAAGAATGCTAGTGTCTACTTCCAACAAGCTTAAACAGAAGGGGTGCAGCCTGGAGCCATCTAGATTAGTCCCCCAACACATCAGATTGGCCTGACCAAGTCAGTTTTAGATCAATAATAATTGTTAGCTTACTTATGATATATTTCTTATTGTGAATCAAATTCATCCCAGTGGACAGAACCTAATTCCAATGTCAGTCCTTAAAATTAGCCTCATTCTATTTACACTAAATTACAAGCAACCAATTATTGGATTTAGTGAAAGTCATCACACAGGCCATAAAAGAAATCTAATATTTATATGTTCAATAAATAGAGTAATTACATTGTGTTAGACACTAAACTAAGTACTTGCAACTCATTTTGAATATTGCTTGGTGGAGAAAAAAGGTATCAAACAAGAAGATAGAAATGAAGTTTGATGCCAGTGATGGTTATTAGCTTTCTTATTTGAAATGGAACAAAACACCAGAAAATGGAACTGCACAAGCTAGTACAACGTATCAGGCTTTTGAGAGGTTCAGTGCAAGTACTAATTATAGAGACAATGGAATCAGATGGCTCTTGCTGAGCATAACTGATGCATTGGAGAAAGACACCAAAAGGTTGAGGGTAATTAATCACAGCTCAAAAGCAAAATGTGAAAGTCAGAGGTCCTCGTTGGCAGCATATAAAGTAACTGTTATCTTTTACAGCTTTAGACAGACAGAAAAAAACAGAGGATCAGGGCCAGTAGCAGAGCACCAGAAAAGGCTAAAGTCTCAACTGCATCAAGCCAAGGCTCTTGTTGAAAAGGGATGAGACTCTGAGAAGTGTGAGGGTTCCATTTGGGTAGAAAATGTTGAAGCCCCAGATCCTCTCGAATTCTCTGGGTTTACAGGAAGGTCCAACTCCTTCCAGCTATATACTATCACTTTCCTCCTCGTTGAAGACAATGCAGCAGTCTCTAGCTTGCAACCCCACCTACGAATCTAGCCACACCTCTTTTCCTAACCAGCAGACGAACAAGTAGCATCAAACCACAACATTAACTGGCTGGTGAAGTACTGAGACAGAAAGGAGGAAATGGAATAAATGAACTATATCCCAAAGAAGCTCCATGATCCAGGCAACATGTACCAGTAGCAACCAGAAAATGATGTATGGCACTAGATCCTGCAGGTCCTGGATTAAAAGACTGGAGGATGGATGGAACAAAAGTCTGAATAATGAGGAGTTTATTGACATAGTAGTATTCTCCCATAATATCAGGTCTAATTACCTGGCAAGGACTCCAAGAGATTGTGCTAATATGCTGGTTGGATTGCACTTCGAGGTTTTTGGGGACAGCAGTGGCCCATAGTAATTGAAATATAAATGGAGCAACTGCAATGGCAGAAAATGGGAAAAGGCGTGCTACAGTGAATATTAATGTAAGCTTAGAAAATCTGCCATCTGATCACATTCCACGGGTGGAGTTGAAGGACACTTCTTTTACCAAAGTGCTAAATTATGCTCTAGTGAGAGAGGCACCAACATCATTGAGAAATTCAGTAGTGACTTTTCCTCTGTTGGTAAAGAAAGACAGCAGGAGATTCTGTTACACAACTGGGCTCAACTGTTACACAATTGGGCCAATAATATGAATTAGAATGACAGAATTCCAAAATATAGATAGTAGGTGGTGGCATTTTATTGTTGAAGCAAGGAGGTTACAAATATTGCAATGAGCAGCCAGGTGTGGTGACTCACACCTATAATCCCAGCACTTTGGGAGGCTGAGGTAGTTGGATCACAAGGTCAGGAGTTCAAGACCAGCCTGGCCAAGATGGTGAAGCTTCATCTCTACTAAAAATACAAAAATTAGCCAGGTGTAGTGGCAGGTGCCTGTAATCCCAGCTACTCAGGAGGCTGAGGCAGAGAATTGCTTGAACCTGGGAGGCAGTGGTTGCAGTAAGCTGAGATCATGCCACTGCACTCCAGCCTGGGTGACAGGGCAAGACTCCATCTCAAAAATAATAAATACATAAATAAATAAATAAATAAATAAATAAATAAATAAATAAAGCAATGAGCTTGAGCAGCAAGACTGGCATGACAATCTGGGGTCCTGAACTACAGGACACCATGGAAATGGTTAATAAAACACAGCTTCCCTAAAGGCAGATAGATTGGTAACCTAAAACGAAATTGCTCAGTTCATATAATCAAAATAAATTAGACGAAAAGGCCAAGCGCACCTGGACTAATGAAATGCTTCAAATGTTTGTCTGTTTCCATATCTGAGACAATTTTCAGATCTGAAACATATGAGCTGAAGGGCAAACTGGGTTCTCAGGAGGAAGAACCCTGCCTGAACAGGCAAATGGACAAGTATGTAGGAAAGTGATTCCCACAGTCTTTCCACAAAGGGACTTATAGTTATTCATACAAGTAACCATACACAAAAGAGGAATACAAAATATTTTAAGCACTGTTAGACACTAAGTTGGCTTAGACTAAGTCTAAAATGCTCACAAATGTGGAGTATATAATCCATACAATACTGTCATGGGTTGTCACACAGTGAGTCCACCAATTCCTCAGAACCAACCAGTGGCCATTTCTCTGATCTTGGCCCTGACTATGTGATTGGTGTAGATATACTGGATTGATATTAGAACTCTCACAAGTGTTTCTGTCCTGATTGGGAGAATATATTGTAGTGAGGAAGGCTACATGGAAACCTCTGAAACTTACCAACTCCTTTCCCACTGGCTGAGTTAGTAAATAAAAAAAAATACTGTATCTTGAAGAGAATGGCAGAGATCAGTGCCACCTTTAAAGCCTTAAGAAATACAAAGGTGACGGTCTGCATTATATCCCAGATTAGTTCACTAGTCAACCTGATAAATTCTGTTTGCTGTACTGGATGTGGAATAATTAACATGGGCTCAAATACATGGAGTGCTATATGGCCATTACTTGGGCAAATGTTTTTATTTCCATTCCTGTTAAGAAGAAGGACCAGAATAAGTTTAAATTCATTTGAAACAGACAGCAATATACTTTTATGGTCTTCCCACAAGCCTGTGTGAACTCTTCTGTCATCAGTCCTAACATAGTCTGAAAAGATCTATACTGTCTCAACATTTACAGAATATCATATTAATCCACTATATAGATAACATCATGTTTTAGGACTAGATGAGCAAGAAGCGGCAAATACGTTCATAAAATATGATATTGGTTAAACACATGACTTTCAGGAGATGGGAAATAAAACCCATGAAGAATCAGGATCAATTGCATCGGAAAATTTGAGAGTCCCAAAGGTCTGGGCAATATTTTCCCCTTGAAAATAAATGACAAATTATTGCATCTCACACATCCCAGCACTAAGAATAGAGCATCTTGGGGTCCAAGAGACAGAATAGTCCACCACTGGGAATAGTACTCTAACCTTCAGTGGATGGCATGGAATACAGCCAAATGTGAATAGGATTCAGAGTAGAAAAGTGCCTTGCAGCAGATTCAGACTGCTATGAGAACAACTGTACCATCTAGACCACAGTGTTGTGAAACAACTAATATTTTTCATTTCTGCATGATCCAGGATTTCTGAGTAAAGGATAATTGAATAGGAACCTGAAAGATAAATCCTCGCTGGAGTCATTTGCTTATATTTCAAAATGGTAAAGAAAAGCTATCAATTTTTTCTTCCTCTCTCTGGAGAAGATTTGTTTACATTGCAAAGCAAAAATCCTTCTCTAGGGAGGAGGAGGAATAGATGTGCCAGATGCCCTACTTAAGCTCTGATTCTCATAATTTTTGGATTCCTCTTCTGTAGCAAAACCTCTACATGCACAAGTGATATCTGGCCCTCATTGTGTTGCCCAAAGGAGAATTGGGGCACTGCTGACATGATCTGCAAACAAATGATGTATTCTTTCATCTAGAAGTAATGTCTCAGATCCTTCACAGTTTCAAACTTAAAATTGTTACACATAATTTGTGGTGGAAAAACACATGTTGTGTGGAATTTCTCACAAGCCCTAGTAGGAGTTTCACAGCATAAATCCTAAGGATTCTGGAACACAACCATGTCATCTGCAGTAGAGAATTAAACACTATTTGTAGAACAGCTCCCGGATTGCTCCTTAGCCCTAATAGAGATGGAGAGAATACAGCTTGTTGGCATCAGCCATAGAGACGCATGACAGTTTTATGAGAAGGCTGATGAATGAGGATCTGAAAATAATGATGAAGAGCATAGAGTGTTCAAACCCTGACTCTCAATGCTAAGAGGTAAGAAATGGGAGAACACACAGTCTTGCTTGAAAGAAGAAAATATTAATCAGGGTCTTTCAGGGAGAATGAAATGTTATTTAAATCCAATATGTGTAAAGTACTTTGCAAAGAGTTTAACCATCTCTAGAGATCATTAATCATGGAATGGTGGACTTAGGGAAGGAGTTTAGAAGGAGCAGAAAAGAGATGGGATCAAGGAACAGAAGGAAAAAGCATTATTGATAGGAGAATAAGACAAAATAACTCTTATCCCAAAAGAGTCTACACTTGAATGATGGTTGAAAAAATAAGAGGTGAAGCAGGTTGATGTCGGATGCCAAAGAGAAGCGCAAGATAATCAGCGATGGGTAATGCAGGTTTTAACTGTCATCAGGGAGGGAGGCCAAGCAATAACAGCTACAGCATAGTGGGGTGATTTTCAAATGTTTGATGGCTGACAGTGATGGCAAGGGCAGTGGAGGAAGAGATTCCCCATCTCTTCTGAGATCAACAGGAACCCAGCTGTATATTCCATTTCGAACAAACATGCCTATTTTCAGAGAGAATTTACAAAATTCTAGGAGGCTTCTAAGCCTGTAGTCTCCTTTGAAGCACAAACAATTCTGTCTTTGGGCTAGTGTGATAAAAGCAAACAAACCTCAATTTACTGGACACAGCTAAAGTAACTGTCTAGGTGGAAATGCAGAGACCATTATAGATGATAATGAAGCTAACCCAATCAGATTTTGGGGGAAAAACTATGAGAGGTCTAGGTATACAAAGAGGCCAACATCACTGGCCCTCATGCTGTATTCCCCATGATACTAATTGATTATCTCAGGGCTATCTGAAGCCTGCTTTACTGAAAAGCTGAATGTCTGAGGACACACCATATGATAATAATCCCATATCCATTTCCCTATGTGCTTACCTTCATTGGATAGGTAAACTAGGTACCATTTTTTCTTATTAATGTAAATAATTTTGCTGTAATAGCTAACTTTTCCCGAGGACTTAAATATGCCCAACACTGAGCACGGTTTATAAGCTTTATTTAGTTTTATACTTAAATAACTCAACTTGCTTGACCCTATTATAATAACCCTTTTTGTTACATAAAGGAAACCAAGGTTAAAAAAAGGTTAAGTAAATCAAGTCTCACAAATGGTAAATTTTGGAGCTTGATTTCAAACTCAGGTGGTTGACATCAGAGCCCCTGCACGCAACCACTAGCCACATTGGTGTTTTCTCTTTTCACTTTGTTTATTCCCATCCATCTTCCCTTAGGAATCTTTCCACTAGGATAGTTGAATACATTTGTTGCAGTCATAAGATTATGTTTTCTCAGACAGTAATAAGTAAAGTGGCAGACAGAGATAACCAAAAGAAAAGGAAGGGGGCATGGGTTAAAATGAATGGAGTAAATTCATTTAGAAGGCCAATGATTTTTTGGTCAAAGTGGCAGAAAGTGGAAAACAGTTAATGCTTGATAAAAATCTATTTGTAAATCTGCCCTTTCTTCACTTAATTCCGAGAGATTGAAATTGAAATATAATTGATATTTGACACATAGTTGAACAAGTGGAAATGAATATACAAAATATATATGTGAGAAAATTGCATTTTTATTGAACATAAAAATCTAGAATTAAAATTTAGGTTTTGCATTTGTGGCTCTACAAAATGGACTTGCAGCTTTTCCTCACTCGGCTAAAAGGTGGCAGCTGAACTGTACTCTGTTTTATAGGTTTGAACTATGATAGTTATTTCAGGTAGATTGCATTTCCCCAAAATTTCTAAAAATACTATATTTGCTGTTTTAATGCTCTTCCACAGTATTACCACTCCTCATCAAGATGTAAAGTCTATTTTCTCCTCCCCATAAAAGTGGGCTAGCCTTTGTGACTACACTAAAAATATGAAATATGAGTGATGCCAAGTGACTTTCTAGTCTAGAGCACTGCAGCATAATAGGTGATAGTGCTTCCACCTAGCTCACATTCCGTTCCTCTCCTCATCTTTGAAATCCAGCCACCATGTTGTGAGGAAGCCCAGGTCACATGGAGAGGCCATGCCATGTGTAAGTGTTCCAGCTGAAAGCCCCAGAGAAGGACACAGTGTACAGCCAGGAATAATCTCCAGGTCAGTGGAATGAGCAAGCATTTAGTCGCTCAAATGATACCAGTCCCCAGGTCACAGGCTTCTGTCCAAGTGCAGAAGCTATTCCCATTCTTCAGTTTCCAAGTCTGATGTTCTATTCTCAAAGAAATTTTCTCTGAACTTTCATATTCTATTAAGTTGCCCTTTTATATGTTATTATAATGTCTCATGAATCCCCTCCATAATGTATATAACATGCAAATATGTGTCTACTTAATATATAATTATACAAATCTAATTTGTATAATTTATATTTGTATGAAATCATTCATTATGAAATAAATATATACTTATGCTCCATATATATCACGGAAGAGCTGTATCTTTCTGGTTCACCATATGTACTTAGTATTTTAACTTTGACATTTGGCAGACCCTCAATATATATTTATTGTGTAAATTAATTGTTACTCCAGTGTTACTTCTAAGGGACTCAAGCTACAATGGTTTAAGAGTCCCTAGAGGCTCGGAAAGACTTTAGTATTTGTACTCTAGTAGATTGGTAGGGAATGGTAGAAGACTGTCTAATCAGCATGGTTTTCAATTTTGCATTTATATCTTCATAGAAAAGTAAGTGTGATTTTGTTTATTTTATAGAAATAAGGAACTCATCAGAGTAGATTTGATTGTAAAAGTACTTTTCCTCCCTGGAACATATAAACGACTCCTTTCAAAGTGTCCCTTCTTTCTGTGCTGTGTTCTGCCATCATTTATTATTCAGAAAATGAGGCTATGGTGTAAAAGGCAGAAAAGAAAGAAAGGAGCCTTGAAGATAGATGCTGCAAATTTAATCCTGGCCAAATGACCGATGTAGGGGGGGTGACCTAGACCTGGATATGTTTTAAATCTTCCCAGGCCTGTGCCTCCGTAAAACTTTGCAAAC
The DNA here is from genome assembly GCF_047675955.1 of Chlorocebus sabaeus. Classification (NCBI taxonomy): domain Eukaryota; kingdom Metazoa; phylum Chordata; class Mammalia; order Primates; family Cercopithecidae; genus Chlorocebus; species Chlorocebus sabaeus. The sequence continues at coordinate 41,188,808 of NC_132910.1, read as the reverse complement.
AAAGTTTTCCTGAGGAAAACAGAGGCACATAATGTACATATATTTCTAGTGATACGTGTGGCACAGTGTAATGCTATGTGAAGCAATGATAAAGATCTTTGAGGGGCAGCATGCTGAATAGAAAGAATAAGGGCTGTGAAGTCAAGCAGACCTTGAACCCAATTCTTCTGCTTTTAGCTGAGCCTTATCTTCAAAGTGGTGTATAATTAGAACTAAATGAAATAAAGCATGTAAAACACGCCATACAGTAAGCTCTCAAAAATTATACTACCTTATCCTGATTAATACTCAGAAATTAAAAAAATAGTGAACTGTTTTTGTATCTTAACTGAACCAATGCTAGTATTCTGGTTGTAATATTATACTATATTTGTGCACTGTATTTGTGTTACCACTAAAGGAAACTGGGTAACTGGTATATGGGATCTCTCTGTCTTACTTTGTACAACTGTGTGTAAATCTACAATTAGCTCAAACAGTTTAATTTTTTAAATCTAGACAGAGAGGGAGAGGAACCTCCACTCATACAATGGTTCAGCTGAGCTGAAATTCTATTATTCAAGCTCCATCATTTCACAAATGACGTCAGGAAGCCCAAAGATATTTGGTGATTTAGGCAACACATAGTCACCGGCAGAGCTGCAGAAAAACATACAATGTCCTAGTTCTAGGTTGGTTTTGTAATACAAATTTAAATATATTTTTGAGGAGAGACGCTTGGCATCTAAGTAGCCTTTTCTCTTTTAGCTCTGGGATTGCTTGTATTTTGTATTTGTAGCCTTTTATAAAGATGACTATTTTTTTCTGGGCAGTGTTTGTAATTCTTTATACTAATATAGATTTTCACAAAATCCTTTCATGTAATAATTTAAGAAAGTATCTGTTGATATATAACCTTGAAATTGGGTGGCTGGGCATGGTGGCTCATGCCTGTAATCCCAGTACTTTGGGAGGCCAAGGCGGGAGGATCACCTGAGGTTGGGAGTTTGAGAACAGCCTGGCCAACATGGTGAAATCCCATCTCTACTAAAAATACAAAAATTAGCTGGGCTTGGTGGCAGGCACCTGTAATCCCAGCTACTCGGGATGCTGAGGCAGGAGAATCTCTTGAACCCAGGAGGCAGAGGTTGCGGTGAGCCAAGATCGCGCCATTGCACTCCAGCCTAGGGAACAAGAGTGAGACTTTGTTTTAAAAAAAGAAAAAAAAAAGAAAGAAAAAAGAAAAAGAAATTGGGAACAAGCTTGAGTAAGTAACTAGAATTTAGGATTTCTGCTGTCAGTTTTCTCTTGCTGCTCTTTGACAGAAATGCCTTTAAGAGGTTGTATGGATCAGGTCTTACTGTCTATAGAAAAGAATAATGTTGTAGGTAATAATATATCCATCACATCTTTTTTGAAATATAATGGAAAAAATCAACATTTATAAATAAAACACACTGCAGACATACTAATTAGAATATCCAGTATGAAGCATCATACAGGGCTAATGAGGCTTTTGAGTAACGTCTTAAAGGACATCAGACATCCCCATCTCAAAATGCTCTACCTCTTTGACTGGCTTCTTTCTCTGTGACTTTGCCATTATGTTTTCATTCCTATTGGTTGCATGAGTACATTTAGATGTAAATACCTCAAAAGAAAGCTTTTTGTTACCACTATTTATACTGCTTCCAAACAGAAAAGTGGCTGAAACCAACATTCTGAGGTGATAAGAGACGGGATAACTAAATTCCATAGAAGGAAACATTAAGCCATGTTGAGAAAGAACGGGACTTCATGGGCCATTGCAGTGGGAAACAACACAGAACGCTTGAGTTACGGGGGGAGGAAGACAGTAAATCAAAATAGGGAGAGAAATATTGAAAAGGTTTCAGAGAAGACGTCTTAGAAATACATCTTACTACTTTACTGTTTCGTCCAATGTATTTCGTAATCAGCATCATGATATTAACAGCACAAAGACAGCATTTTCCTAGAAAGTATTCCAATGAAATTTAAATAAGAAAATACAAAAATGGTTATTCATATAGTAAAATTAAATTCTTCGTAAATGTTAGCTGTGACTTTTATCAAAAACATGCTAAAATTATTAAAATTGACAGGAAAAGTGATAGGGACATATAGGATATAAAATGCTTATACCCACAAGAAATCATTTGTGTATACTAAAGGAGAATCTGATATATATTTTTTAATGCTTTAACTGTAAGTTCTGATATTAGAATGAAATTTAAATTTTTCTACCAGTTGACTGAAGGTTCCAGCTAAAATAATATATGTATATTTCTCACTTTTACAAAAACAGTTAGATTTGTTTTCCATGCTCTTGGCTGTATTCTAAGAGAGTTGTACATGAGTGAGTATGTCACCTCAGTCCTCAAGAGATGAATCAGGCTTAAAGTTAACAGCACATACAACAGTTAAAGATGAAAAATTGCTGTTGTTTCAGTATAGATACAATCAAGCCACAGTTTGCATTCTATTCAAATTCACTGAACTTGGTAATACATTAGAAAATATAAAAGTATTTTTTATGTTTCTTTCTTAAGTGTGTATAGTTTTTTATTATTCAGAATTCCATATCTGAATTGCAGCCATTACTTGAAGAAAGTGGGTGTATGACACTAATAATTTTCTTAGGGTTTGTGACAATGTTAACTATTTCTCTGAAATGGATGAAACCTCTAAAATGGTGGGGAAAATACTTAGGGCACTGCTTCTACTACTATGGTTTCTTTAAACTTCTTTTTTTTTTTAATTATGAAAGGAATGAAACTCTAACACTGCAAAAGAGCAAAACATGACAGTATATTTTAAATTTCTTTGTAAGGTTGACTATTATATAATACTATCATAAAAGTTTATCGAGCTTCCTTGAAAGCCTATTTCTTCCAGTTACAAATACACACAGATTTTACAAATTGCATTAGTCCATTTTTGTATTGCTATAAAGAACTGCCCAAGATGGGGTAATTTATAAAGGAAAGAGGTTTAATTGACTCACAGTTCCGCATGGCTGGGAGGCCTCAGGAAACTTACAATCATGGGGAAAGGTGAAGAGAAAGCAAGGCACCTTCTTCACAAGGTAGAAGGAAGAAGTGCAGAGCAAAGGGGGAAGAGCCGCTTATAAAACCATCAGACCGTGAGAACTCACTCACTATCATGAGAACAACATGGGGAAAACCGCCCCTATGATTCAATTACCTCCACCTTGACACTTGGGGATTATGGTAATTATGGGGATTATAATTCAAGATGAGATTTGGGTGGGGACACAAAGTCTCACCATATCACAAATGCACACGCATACATACACACATAATATGATACTGTGTATATTGTTTTGTTACTTGTTTTTTCACTTAATAGGTTATGTAATTTGGCTAACTATATTTATCAACGTTATTTAGAGTATTTCCAATTATTTGTTATGTATTATAAAGTAATGCTATGAGTGTCCTTTTACTATCTTTTTATACATATGTACAAATATGATTATAACTCCCAAGAAAATAATGTTCTTAATCCATTTTTAACTTTTACAAATATTGCCACATTTCTCTCTATAAAAGCTGGACACATTTACACTCCCACCAATAGTGAACCAGGGCCCATTTCCCACATAACCAATTTAAATCTCATAGACAAGTTCTGCCCAATAGAATTTTCTACATTGATGTAAATGCTCTATATCTATGATGTCTAATATAGTAGCCACTAGCTATATATGACTACTGAGCACTTGAAATTTGGGTGGTGCGATTAAGAAATTAAATTTTTATTTTTATTTAATTTAAATGTAAAAAGCCACATGTGACTAGTGTTTACCATATTGAACTGCATAACTATACCAGGAATGGGATCTGGTTTGTTTGCAAGCTTGATCATCTTTCATAACTTTTAAAGTGGTTTATTGTTCACTATCAATTATTTAATCTAGGAAATTTTGCGTGTATATTTCTGCTTTTTTGCTACTGTATTGTATGTCTTTTATCTTATTGACTTACAAGTAATATTTTCCTGATATGCTGATTTCTACTGGATGTTTATTGATACTTAATCTACCATAGAGGATGCAAACATTTCGTTCTGGGCTCTTATTTATTCACAGATATTTTATGCAGTTGGAACTATTGTGAGTTACATATTTGCTTTTCAGTATTATCTAGTTGGTAATGACTTGTGTATATGAAAATTTGGGTTTTGTATATTTAGCTAATATCTTGTCAATTCACCTACTTAGGCTACTAGTACTAACTTTGTGGGGGTTTTCATTAAAATTATTTTCTAATAAGCTTGTATTTCTAAATCATTGTTTGAAATAATTGCAGCTTTGTGGCTTCCTTTGTAATAATTATCTCTCTTTATTTTTCTTTTATTAGTCTGGCTGAATGCACTAGAAAATACAGAAACACTGAATGATAACAGTAATATGGTAGTCACAATTCTTGTTTTATTTATTATTTTGATATTTGATAGTTTGATAGTTTATTATTTGATAACATTTGATAGTTTATTATTAATTGTGATATATATGTCTCTATAAATATCCCATGTAAAGATGAGGAAGTCTACTTTAATTTCTGTATTAACATTTAATCTATAAATAAATTCATTAATAATTTTTCAATGCAAAATCCGTTTAAGTTATTGGTATATTCATTATAAGCCCATCAACACTTTATTATAATTATTGCTTTATGCCGTTGCCTTTTAAATCAGATAGAAGAAAAGAGTTACTAATAAAAATATATTTATAATGTCTTTTATATTTATTTATGTAGTTAACCTTTAACAGTATTCCTTGTGTCTTATGTGAATTCAGGTTGCTCTTTGGTATGTCTCATTTCAGCCTAGAAACCCCCATTTAGTATTCTTTTAGGGCAGGTCTGCTAGGGATTAATTTTTCAGAATTTTTGTCTGGGAATTAATTTTCTCCTTTATTTTCATAGGAAAATTTCTTTGGATGTACAACTCTTTATTGGCAATCATTTTCTTACAACACTGAAAATGTCATTCTATTTCTGGCCACCATAGTTTCAGATAGGAATTATTTTGTTGATGATCACTTATAGGTGATGAGTTATTCTCAAAATTCTCTCTTTGTCCTTGGCTATTGACAGTTTTACTATGATTTGTCTAGGTGTGGATCCCTTTTAGTTGATTCTATTTTGAGTTCCCTAATCTTCATGAATGTGCAAATTAGTGTTTTTTATCAAATAGGAAACAATTCACACTATGATTTATTCAGATATTCTTTCTGCCTCTTTCTCTCGCTCCAATCCTTCTGGGAGTTTATCATGCCTATGTTGGTGTGCTTGATGATGTCCCACATATCCCTGAGGCTCTGCTCAATTTTTTTCATTCATAATTCTTTCTGTTCCTTAAAATTGATAATCTCAATTGATCTATCTTTAGCTCCATTGATTCCATCTTCTGCCATTTCAAATCTGTTTTTGAGTCCTTCTAGTAAAATTTTTGTATCATTTACTTTAATTTTTAAGTGCATTATTTCTACTTTATTTTAAAATTATTTCTACCACTTTATTGATATTTTCTATTTGAGATAGTCTCATATTTTTATTTAATTTTTAAATCATGGTTTCCTTTAGTTCTCAAAGGTATTTATAATAGCTGATTTAAAATCTTTGACTAGTAAATCCAAGGTCTTAATAGTCCAGTAGTCTTTCTCAGGGATAGTTTCTATTGATTATTTATTCCTCCATCCCTACCCGCCACACCCTATATATGGGGTGTACCTCTATCTCATTTATTTGGGTATCTCAAGATTTTTTACTGAAAAGTGAGACATTTAAAATAAACATACTGTGACAACTCTGGAAATCAGATGGAAATAGGACTTCCAGGACTTGCTCCTGTTGCTAGTTGTTGTGCCTCTCTTTATTTTCCTTTTATTTGTTTGTGACTTTCCTGTACTAATTCTGTCAAGTCTGTATTCTTTAATTTACTCATCAGCTAGTGATTGGACAGGGATCTCCTTACATACCTTGGACCAATAAGTCTCACAGCCTTTGCTGACAGACTCTGTGTTTATGTTCAGGAACATCTTCAACACTTCAGACAACTTACAGTTCTGCCTTAACCTTTACTTCTTGATTTTATAGCAACTAAAGGTCAGTCACAGGTGAGCAAGTAAGACCTTCTCCAGTGTTTTCTGTACATGTTCACAGTCCTGCACATGTATGTGGCCTTCTAGATTCCCAGGAATGTGTGGAGTTTTTAACTATCCTCTAAAGTCCTTTCATTCCCCAGTTTTTCCTTTTAAGTTTCCTAGCCACTTATTAGCCCTAAATGGGATTTCCACTTAAGGAAGCTGTGTTGTTCAACAATTGCCAATAGTTGCTTTAGACACACACCTGGGAATATGGCTATTCTCACAGAGAAAGCTCTAAGTCAGGCCAAATAAAGATAAACCTGCCACACCTATAATTCCAGCACTTTGAGAGGCCAAAGTGTGAGGAACACTTGAGGCTAGGAAATTGAGACATGCCTGGGCAACATAGCAAGACCCCTGTCTCTGAAAAAAAAAATTAGCAGGTGTTGGTCAAGCACATGCAGTCCTAGCTACTTGGGAGGCTGAGGTGGGAGGATCATTTGAAATTAGGAGGTCAAAGCTGCAGTGAGTCAAGGTCATGTCACTGAACTCCAGCCTCAGTGACAGAGTGAGACTCTTTCTCTAAATAACTAACTAAATAAAATAATAACAAACCTTGAGAATGAAGTTTTTCAGGTAGCTTCCATACAGGTCAAATGGTCATTTTGCATGTGGATTTGGGTGATTTCCAAACCCTTCTTCCCACCCAGTGACTACTAGGCTGTTGTTTTTCAGTTACTGTGAGTGTGAATCTGTTGGTCTTAAAGGATATCATGAATTTGAATGGGCATAAAGTAAGTTCAAGCACCACAAAGCTCATTGTTACCAAGATCTGATTATTTTTCTAAAATAAAAGTTCCTCAGATTGTTGGAAAACTTCAGTTAGTTTCCAGGATTCTGAAAAGTTGGTTTTGATAATTTTTTTTTTTTTTTTTTTTTTTTTTTTTTTGCCAGTATCCTCATTACTTTTATGGAGGAGGAGTTTTGGGAGGGTTTTACTACAACCTTCCCTTCTTCTTTTATTTTAAAACAATTATAGTGGATTAGAAAAGTGTATCTAGGGATTGATAATCAAAGGTTGTATAATCGACAACAATTATATTTAACAAAATAAAGTTCCAGGTGAATTATAAAGGGCTGAAATATTTTATTTCGATTAAATACATAATAGTTATGGTCTTGGTACTGCAAAAAGCATGTCTTGGAAATGTTTAGATGTAGAGAGAGAAACAGATAAAGTCACAAGGGTCGAGGCTTTAATAAATTTATTAATTTATTACATAAGTAATAAATGTACTTATTTCTTATTTCCACTCTAAGAAATAAGTACACATAGCCAAAAACAATATAGTATTAGAGTATTATACAGTATTCTGACACAGCTAGGTTTCAGAAATCATTATACTTGACAAAAAGGATAATTTACATTCTTTTTAAAATCCCATGTAACAATTACAAAAATCTCTTTAGCAACAAAGAAAATCTCTAGAAATTCTCAAAAGTAATCTTTTAATGCATGGCATTTTCTGAACACAATAAAACTCTAGTTGATCGAAAAAAGACAGAAAAAGGCATAAAATAAGCTTGCCTAATTTGAAATAAACACTTTTCTACATAACTCAGATTAAAGACAAAACCAAAACTAAGAAAATTTTTAGAAGACTATCACTATTTTAACTTTCAAGAAAACTGTTTTCAAATAGCAGCTATTATTATTTTGCGGATACATTAATTTCTTTACATTCCCTGAGGATACAAATTTCAAATAAACATTGTCTTATTTGTATTTCCTCAGTCTTAAAAGCATATTTTGACAGTCCAAAATATTATAATATCTATAATCGTATTTCCCAGAGGCAACCACTTTTGGCACTATTTTGTGCTAGAGTAGTTATCTCCTTAACTATGAATAAGATAACTATATCTCTATGTTATGGTTTAACAATTTTAGACATTATGAACTGTCTCCTCTCTTGGAAAGATTAAGATTCACTCACATTATCTACTGTTTCTTCTTGCCTTTGTCATTTTTGCTTTCGGTATTTTTTTTAACACTCCTTAGTAATTTAAAATAATATTCCTAAGCCATTCTTTCTCATAACAATAACTTTAGTATATAAACTACCCACCATGTAGTAGGTGCATATTACATCATTTTCTTCTCATCTCAGACTTCTGTGTAGATACCTTCATTATTATAATATCAAAAAGACAATAAAATTATATTTAATACATCTGTGCTTAGTAAAAAATTTGGTCAAATACTCAAAACCAACAAACTATAATTTCTTTAAATTTTTTAAATATTTAATTAGTGTGGGTACATAGTAGGTATATGTATTTATGGGGTACATGAGACCTTTTGGTACAGGCATACAATGTGTAATAATCACATCAGGGTAAATGGGGTATCCATCACCTCAAGCATTTATCCTATGTGTTACAAATAATACAATTACACTCTTTTAGTTGCTTTGAAATGTACAAATAAATTATTTTTGACTATAATTCTCCTGTTGTCCTATCTAATACTAGGTCTTATTTACTCTTTCTAACCATTTTTTTGTACCCATTAACCATCACCAATGCCCACCTCCCAATTCCTCCTCCTAGCCTCTGGTAACCATCTATCTGTTCTCCATCTCCATGAGTTTAATTGTTTTGACTTTTATATCCCAAAAATAAGTGAAAATATGTTTGTCTTTCTGTGCCTGGCTTATTTAACTTAACATAAAGATCTCCAGTTCTGCAAATGACAGAATCTCATTATTTTTTATGGCTGAATAGTACTCCATTGTGTATATGTACCACAGTTTCTCCATTCATCTGTTGATGGACACTTAGGTGGCTTCCAAATCTTGGCTATTATGAACAGTGCTGCAACAAATATGGGAGTGCAGATGTCTCTTCAATATACTTTTGGGTATATACCTAGCAGTGAGATTGCTGAATCATATGGTAGCTCTATTTTTAGTTGTTTGAGGATCCTCCAAACTGTTCTCCATAGTGGTTGTATTAATTCACATTCCCACTAACAGTGTACAAGGGTTCCCTTTTCTCTACATCCTTACCAGCATTTGTTATTGCCTGATTTTTTGGATAAAAGCCATTTTAACTGGAGTTGGATTATATCTCATTGTAGTTTTGATTTACATTTCTCTGATGATCAATGATGTTGAGCACATTTTCATATGCCTGTTTGCCATTCATATGTCTTCTTCTGAGAAATATCTATTCAAATCTTCTGCCCATTTTTACATCAAATTATTAGACTTGTTCCTATATAGTTGTTTGAGCAAACTGCACTTTTATTCACTTCTGAGCCAGTTAGTGTGCTAGCATTTACCTTTCCTTCTCAATAAGCCCAATTCTGTGACCTCTGTGACAGCCGAAAGTATCAAGTGCAAATAGATTATTTATTCTTACACTCTGCTGACCACTCAAAATCATACCACATTTTACTTTGCTTAATGTTGAGACCATTATTTTAGTATAGAGGTTTTAATTTTCTCCTGGCATTTCTTACCTTTCTTTTTGTTGTTGTTAACAAAATCGCATTTTTTTTGCACTATATCCTCAAAATCAGCCAGCATTTTATAGACCTTTGACCAAAAAATTATAATCTGGTTGTGTTTCTCTTTTGTGCTATTGATGTTTTACAAATGTCTGGTGGTCATCTTTTTCCTTGTTATAAGTTGATAATTCTATTGTCCCTCTTTGCGTATATCTGTTCCCCTAAGTGTTGTCCTCTTCCCCCCACGCCCCCCCCCCAGAAAGAGGGTCTCCATATGTCTTGGTTACACTTGGACTTGAACTCCTAGGCTTAAGTGATCCTCCTACCTCAGCCTCCTGAGTACTCCTGAGTAGTTAGAACTGCAAGCACATGCAACCATACCTGGTTTTCTTTTTTCAAATGAAGAATATGCATTCTCTGGAAGCATGGGGAAGATGTGAATTTGCAGGTTTTATTTTAGAAGACTCATGGGGAGGTAGCAGCCAGTCACAATGACACCCATCTTGTGGGGAAAAGAAAAAAAAGAATGAATTTGTATTGCCTATTTTGCAAGGCATCTTGGGGAACTACTAACTGGAGATCACTTTACATTAAATTTTAATTTGAGTTTTTTTGGGCCCAACAGGTATTGTGAATTCAAACCTATACTGGAAAGAATGACTCCCACTTCTGCTGAAATCTCTTTCTGGGTATTGTTTTGCTTCTCATTCCCTTGTTCAGTTTTTACCTTTGTGTGTCATTTAATTTAAGTGTACCTCTTACAAACAACTAATTACTGTTCTTCGTCTTTGACAGGGGAACTTATCTAATCATAATTGTAATCATAAGATGTTTAAACTTTTTGCTGCCATCGTGCGTTATGTTTTCTTTTGTTTGGGTTTTCAAATGTCGTTTAAAAATACTTCCCTGTTTATAACTTTGTTACTTCTAATGATTTGCAAATTGTATATCTTATTTATCTTATTGTACTGGTTGTTCTGAAATTTGGAACAAAATAATCCATTTATTTCCTCAGTGTCAAGAATTAATCATTTGGCTTTTGATAGTTTGGAATTGTTTATTATATTGAGGATCCTTTGTTTAATGAATCTTCTTTTAAAAATTATATGGCCAGGCACAGTTGCTCACGCCTGTAATCCCAGCACTTTGGGAGGCCGAGGTGAGTGGCTCACAAGGTCAGGAGTTCGAGAACAGCCTGGCCAATATGGTGAAACCCCATATACTTAAGATATTTTGGGCTGAGCATGGTGGCTCACGCCTGTAATCCCAGCACTTCGGGAGGCCAAGGCGGGTGGATCACCTGAGGTCAGGAGTTGAGACTAGCCTGGCCAACATAGTGAAACCTCATCTTTACCAAAAATACATCAAATTAGCTGGGTGTGGTGGTGGGCGCCTGTAATCCCAGCTACTTGGGAGGCTGAGGCAGAAGAATCCTTTGAACCCAGGAGGCAGAGGCTGCAGTGAGTCGAGATTGCACCACTGCACTCCAGCCCAGGTGACAGTGCGAGACTTCATCTAAAAAAAAATTATATTAATTTTTGGAGTGGTAGCCTCAATAATTATTTAGAGTTAAGAGAAATTTTTCTGGTCTCTTTGCTCTTCATGGTTCCTTGAATTCAAAACCTTTCTCTCCCTTGGTTTATAATTATCATTTTTTGATAATGTATCTTCAAGCCAATTTTATGGGTGTGATATGGTTTGGCTGTGTCCCTAGCCAAATCTCATCTTGGATTATAGTTCTCATGATCCCACATGTCATGGGAGGGACCTGGTGGGAGGTAATTGAATCATGAAGGTGGTTACCTCCACAGTGATCTCGTCATAATGAGTGAGTTCTCATGAGATCTGATAGTTTTGTAAAGGGCCGTTCCCCCTCACATGCTGTCTTGCCTGCTGCCATGTAAGATGTGCCTTCACTCCTTCTTTGCCTTACACCATGATTGTGAGGCCTCTGCAGCCATATGAAACTGTGAGTCCATTAAACCTCTTTTTTAAAATAAATTACCCAGTCTCAAGTATGTCCTTATAGCAGTGTGAGAATGGACCAATACAGGGTGCCATCAGTAGTTAACATGGCTGTAGAAATACCACTATGCTAAAGTCTTACTTAAAATTCCTAACTACAAATCATACATAGGCTCTTAATATTGGTCTGTGATCATACCACATGTCCCTAGTCTATTTACTCTCCCATTCTTCTAGATGTGTGCTGTCCAATAAAGTAGCCAGTATCTATATGTATTTCCTTTTCCATTTAAATTAATTAAAATAAAATAATGTTGTTTCTCAACTCTACTAGCCATGTTTCAAATGCCCAATCACCATATGGTGATAGTGGTCGTGCTGGTAGGCAAAGTAATGGCCTCTCAAAAATGCAGGCATTCTAATCCTGGAACCTATGGATATGTTACCTTACAGGGCAAAAGGGACTTTGTACATGTGATTAAGGTCAAGGGCTTTGAGATGGGAATATTATCCAGGCTTATCCACAAAGGTTCCAATCTAATCACAAGGATACTTAAAGTGGAGGAGGAAGACAGAAGAAAAGATCAGGGTAATGAGCTGTGAGAACTCAACATGCCTTGCTAGCTTTGAAGATGCAGGAAAGGAGCCACAGCCAAGGAATGCAACTGGGCTCTAGAAGTTGGATCAGTCAAAGAAACAGATTCTCCACCAGAGCCTCCAAAAAGGAATGCAACCATGGTGACATCTTGGTTTTAGCCCAGTGAGACCACGGTACATTTCTGATCTACAGAACTTATAAGATAATAAATTAATATTGTTTAAGCCATTAAAGTTGAGACAATTTGTTGTGGTAGAAATAGAAAACTAATACAGCTACTATTTCAGATAGTGCAAATATAGAACGTTTCTGTCACTGCAGGAAGTTCTATTGGATAGCACCAATTTATAAGATTTTAAATAATTGAAGGTACAGTAAATGGAGTCCTCATTCACTTTTGGTAATCTCTCTTTCTTTGATAATCTCCACTTTCTGGAATGATCTCATCTAGTCTCATAACTTTGAATAGACAACAATGAAAGCTGTTGATTCCAAATTTATATCTCTAGTTTGGACTTCTGACTCCAGGTGCATATATACACAACTGATCATTTAAAAGTTCCAATTAGGTAGTTAATGGGCATCTTAAACACAGCATGTATAAAACTGAACTCCTGATCTCTCCCAGCATAGACTTGCTTTATTTACATTATTTTCATCTTAGTTAATAATAATTATGCCATTTTCAATTTCTCAGGAAAAACACTAGAGTCATCTTTGACATCTATTTCTCTTATAACACTCATACAACCTATATCAAAACTGTTTTTGGCTATATAAAGGATAAAACTCAGGAACAGCCAATGAAAGAGAGGCATACAGCAAAGAAAAGGGTCAGGTACAGGACCTTCCAAGCCCTCCTCAGGCTTACCCACCTCACAGCTCCTCTGTTGATATGTTCGCCAACCCAGAAGCTCTCTGAAACTTATGGTTTAGGGGTTTCTATGGAGATTGCATTATGTACGCATGATATTGATTAAATCATCGGTCATTGGTGATTGAACTCAATCTCCAGCCTGTTTTCTCTCCTCAGACGTCAGGGAGTGAGGTTGAATGTTCCAGCCCTCTAATCATGCCCTAGTTTTTCTGGCGACTAGCCCTCATGCTGAAGCTTTCTAGAGGCCCCCAACCACCACTCTTCTCATTAACATACAAAAGATACTCTATTAGTCCACAAATTTCAATTTCAGTCTTTTGGAGCTATATGCTGGAAACCAGAGTCCAGTTTATTTTTTATCACATTCAGTCTATAAAATATATTCTGCATCTAATGACTTCTCAACACTTCCATTGCTACCACCTTATTCCAAGCCACCATTATCTTTAGCCTACATGACTGTAATAGCCCACTCTATTACAAACATAGTCCAGTGTAATAACAGAACCTACTCTAGGGAAATAATAGAAGCCAATTAGTCACAAAATTGTTAAATACCTGAAAGAACAAACGGAAGAGTTAGGATAATCCAGACATTATTTATTATAGCCAGCTACTACCCCTAGTGATGATATTATTGGAACCCAAAAGCTGAGACCACCCAATACAAATGGCAATCACAGTAGCCTGCCCAGCAGGGACCGGCCTTGGGGTACATGTAGCAGTCACCACAGGCACAACCCAAAACAATAAGAGAGAGGGACTAATGCCCCAGCTTGTCCCTTCTTGGTGCCCTGAACTTCATGACAATGCTTCTTTTTGAACAAATTCAGTTTGAAACCAATTAGCAAGTGAATCTGGGCAATATATTTTGTAGGGGTTAGGCCTCTAAGATATAGATGTAACTAGAAGAAGGGGAGGGAATGAATTTGGGAGAAAACAGATGCTTTCTGATTTGTCTCCCAGCTTCCGTTAAAGCTGTCTACCCACTACCACTCTCCAGTACATACACATTCTATTCCAACAGAGGAGGCAAAGTTATCCTTTTTAAAATAAAGACAAATTATTTCACTCCAATGGCCCAAATTTTATGGTTGTCTTCCTGTCTTGCAGAGTAAAAGTCAAAATCATCACAGTAGCCTACAACATCTACATGACCTCCCTCCCATTTCACCTCTTTGACGAAACCTGCTTCTTTTTCCCTAACTCAATTTTCTCATGCTACAGTGACCAGCTTGCTGCTCCTGGAGGGCACCAGGAACCTTCTTAACTCTGGATCTTTCCAGCTACTATTATTCCCTTCCTCTAATATCTGCATGGCTTACTCTCTCACCTGCTTCAAGCCATGCTGAAACACCAGGTTTTCATGTTAAAGAGCCATCCTTGAGCATCATAGCAATGTGCTGAGAACATGTAACAAAAGCTTCCTGTAAAAGAACTGAATTGGAAGAGATATTTAGTGCTCAATGCTTTTACCGTTTTTTCCTTACATTAAACTATGCTAACTTAACACATCTTTGTTGTCTTCTTCTATGATTTGACATCTAATGAAAAACATTATAATATTACATTATTATCAAAGCTGTAACTGTAAAAAGAATTTGAACAGCCAGATATGAAAATGCAGATGACACCCCAGAACATTTATGTTGTTGATGTTGTTCAATACAACTCATTTCATGGTTCAACTCAGCACAATATCCTACTTGAACAAAATAATAAAGAGAAAAATGCCAAATAATAGGGGAGAACGTAGTAGACTCTAAAGCAACAGTTTAGCTATTACACCAAAAACAAGTGCTATCTGAATAAATTATAAACTTGACAGATTTTGACATGAAGAAGCTAATTTAGTAGAACTGTCACAATCCCAAGTCTCTCTTTCTTGTTTCAAGGAAATTTTCATTGAATGCTAACTGAAGCACTGAGTTGCATGCTGCAAAATTTTGGAAATATTTGTTATTTTTTCTCAATAAAACAGTAACAACAAAGTAGTATATGATCTAAAAGTAAATCTGCTGGCAAAGCAGAAACCAACTTGTGGGCACTTCTCTGCCTCATGCCTGTCTCACACTATATAAGTAATCTTTTACCTGAATGGGATATTAGCTACATTATTGTTTTTAACCAAGATCTGTTTTCTTCAGTGTTGACGTGCAATTAATTGTCCTGGCCAGTGAGAAGTGTGGCTAGGAAAACTGAAAAGGGTAACAAATATGGCCATTACAAATATGGCCACAATAATCAATCCTTTCCTTATCCATGCCCTTTTCCATTGATTTTCAACTACTCCCATCAAGAGATGGAGTCTGTTTCTTCACCTTTTTATCTGTGCCGGCCTGGTAAATAGAATGTGGTAGAAGTGACCAGAGGCTATTTCCAAGCCATGAAGTCAAAGGTCTTCTGTATGACTCTTTCAGAACTCTGCCACCACCATGCGTCTCTTCTTCATGTGGTTTCTCATCCACCATCAGTCTAAACCAGCCAGCAGCAGACCCTACACACACGGTCAGCCCAGAAAAAACATCCAGCTGAGCTCAGTCCAAACTGCCAGTTTGCAGATATGTAGGCTAAAAGAGCAGCTGCCTTAAGCCACTATGTTTGTGATTGATTGTTACGTGGTAATTATAAGGTAGCATCTTTCTTTGCTGACAAGTAGAGGAAAAAGATACTGATTTCATTTTGAATTGCAGCTTGAGTTTTAACTGGAATAAGCAGAAGGTCCCTTTGGTGTCAACAGATTAGATAAAAAGAATTGGGTTGTTTATTCCCCCTAGTGTTTCCTCACTAGATCACAGTTCTAGATACCAGTGGCTGGCACTCATGCACCACATAGTGGTACAGGAAGTCCATCCCCTTAAAACAGAGGAGCTCTGAGAGCAGAATGGGCATTTTCAATTCTGCTCAGACAGGTAAGAAAAAAAACAACACGTTTAATCACTGTCACACAGATGTACGACTTTGTCAACTTTTGTTTGATTAAATCACTCTTTTATGGAAAAGGAGGCTAACATTCTTATGGTACAAAATTGGCTCACACAAACTAAAGCAGAAAAAATTCATAAATCACACACCACAGCTAGAATTGACTTATTTTGGTCACACTGAGTAGAAAGAGAAGTCCCTTCAACACAGTCGTCAAACTGGTATATCATTGACCCATCTGGAGGGTCATCTCCTATCCTCCCAAACAATGATAACAAATGGACTAGACTAGTTCAAATCTCACAGGAAGAGCCAGTATAAAGTACATGGGCATAGAATCAAATTAGATGAATGTAAGAAATACTGGGAAAACAACGATAAAGAAGGCAAAAGGAAATCGCCTACCCAAGCATCTCCTATTTTTTCTAGATTTATCATTGGCAGGTAGGTAAAGTCACCCAAAATATCTTCTTGATACTGACTGAAGTCTTCGTTTCATGTGTATCTCCTTACTACACAATTCAACTTACAAAATCGTTCTGGAAATCAAGTCTATCAGGTACTAATTAACTCATATTCACATGTATCACTATGTACTATGAATCTTCATTATGTCAGGTCATGATAAAGATTCAAAAATGAGTAAGCCATAGACACTGTGTTACACAATGTATGGGGGATGTTGGTAAAGAAACACCTTAACATAGCTAACAAAAGGTAGAAAATAGGAAGAAATTATATTAGTTGAAAATGGAGATAATCATTTGAATTGGACCCTGAAGGACAGGCAGGATTTGAACATGAATAACAGTGACATGGAAGAAGAGGAAATCTAGGATGAGACAATAGCTTGTTTCTCTTTGCAGAGAGGAAAATATATTGGGTAGACTTGGCCAAAGCTATTACATTAGTAAAGCTTTTCTTGGGAAGCCCTGGCATCTTGTTGTTGACCTAAGAAGGTAAGAAGGAAAAAAGCATTAGCATAGGAAATTAACTATATTTAGGACTAAATTATATAGAAACAATATATCCTTGCTTCTGAAATAGAAATCAATGCGTACTTTGTAACTTTTCAAATGAATATTCATAACTTAGAATGTATTTTAATGACATTTTAGTCATATCTCAAGCAATGCACATTTTAATTTTCTTTTGTCTGCAACTTTATTACTCCATTGGAATTACAGGATTTTGCTACCCTTTTTGTTCTGTGATACAATTAGTCCATGTAGATTTGTTTGTACTTACCTTTAGCCCAGTAAATAATGTAGATTATGGTTACCTTTAGTGTGCCTGATTTTGTACTGAGTATGTTTCTCTCAGACAACTCAAAGTTATCATTTTAATGACTGACTTGACTTCCTTCCTAACAAATCTAAATGCCTTGTTTGTGTTTTTTGACTTCTTCCTCACTTACTATTTTCTCTCCTCTGTCTTATATTTTCTTTTTTTTTTTTTTTTTTTTTTTTTTGTCCTCCAAATTTTCCTGTAGCAAAATGAAATTGCTATCTCCTATCAGATTATAGCAATCCTGGCATTATTACAAAAGATTTACCTCATCTAACTAGAACTAAGAAGCGATATGTTTTAATCTGAGATACTTCTAGACTGACATAAAAAGTAAAGTTTTGAATTTGGCTCTATCACTTAACCCATAAACAAGCTTAGTACACCTTACTTCAGATTCCTTATGAATAAATTCTGACTTGAATAGAAAAATTGACACATGTTTATTGTATGTTTTGTGTGCCAGAAATCGTGCTACATGATAGAAAACATACAAAAACACAAGATTCTCATAAGGCTAAGGACTATGAAATATAAAGAAATCAATAAAATCAGCCAAAATGCCTCATAAAAATGCAAATCATGTTTTAAATGCTAAAGAGAGCTTCATATTAGCTGTATAGAACTTTATATCCCAACACATGTGAAGTGAACAAGAGTGAAGACAGAACACTGTTGAATAGACTCTATTTCCCTTTTAGTGTTTTCCAAGCATGACTACATAAAAGTTTTAGTTCTCCAGTAATCAAGAGGCTAATGTTTACAGAATTTTTTTCTTTGGACCTCATTGCTGTAGAATAACTTCTTTCTTTGGCATTAGTTGATAACAATGAAAGCCTCTTTTTAAAAAATTTTCTTTTATATTTTTCTTTGTTCAAAATTGTGGGGATAAGTGAAAAAAAATCTTATACCTTAGAATTTTGACAGATAAGTGCAGGATATAAAGGGCATGCATAGGATTTAAAATGTAATGGGATATGTGGAAGACTATATAGAGGCCTGTGACTATAGCCTAATGCATGGTGCTGTGGTCTAGGAATTATCAAGGCCCGGACACTCTGAGGAGATAATCCTTACCACTTGTACCTCACTAGCTAAACTTTGTATTATGCAATATGTGTGGCAGTGTGATAAAGAAAAAGGGTAGGCTTTGGAAGTGATTGGAGAAAACACTGTAGTGACGACCAGATATAACTGTAGTAAAACTTTACCTGTTTGAATTGATTTTGGAAACAATAGTTCAGACCATTTGCTTGGTGACAGAGATCAGGCACTATGAGGGTTAATGAAATATTTTAAGACTTTGAAAGACAAACTGGTTTTTGTCTTCTTTTTTACTTTAGGTCCTATGAAGTTTTTACACTAAAGAGCCATTACTACTGCATAGGGAAAGAAAAACAAGACCTTGCCTGTTTTTGGTAAAACAAGATGGATAAATTATTTTATAAAATAAATATTTATCTACAATTTTTGAAGGTCCTGAATTTATAGTTTCCATACGGTATAGGATGCACTACTCTGATATCACATTTGTGATTTGTGTAAATGATTACTATTTATTAAACATTATTTAAAATATGTATGAACCATACCCAAAAAGCATATTTAAAGTAACATATCATGATTGTCTATGATTTCTTTCAAAAAAAAAATTAGCAAATATTAGAAAATCTATCAAAGTAATACCTGATAGTAAAGGCTTAAGGAAAAAAAACATGTTTATCTCAGTTTTTATAGTATTTGCTAAGGTTTAAAATATTTGTATTAAAAACTCTTGGTAACCTCTTAAACTTGTAATAGTCATGTAGCAAAAATTTGCTACAAACATTGGACATAATGGAGAAACTTTGATCACATTCCCACCACCACAACTACTATATCACAAGGTACTGGAGGCCTTATCAAACACTATGTGAAAAGAAAAGAAAATGAGTTACAAATCTGAAAGGGAAAGGCCAAAATTGTCATTATTTCAAATGATATAATAACATGCTCAGAAAAAAAAAGAACAAGAAACAACTGATAAAGAACAAGGAACTGATAAAGTATTAAAACTAAAAAACTGAGGGCAGTTTATCACATTCAAGATTAACCCACCTTGGGAAACTCTTCAGAGATGCAACAAATGGGAGAATTCTCAATCAAGAAAATGGAAATCATACAACAATATGTAATTGTCTTTAAATAAGTTATGCAAACATCTCAAAAACATAACGATGAAATAAAATATATGCATCAAGTACTGAAGGTTACTAAACAAAAATAGTAAAATATGAAAACAACTCTTTCAAAAACATAAAAATGAAAAAATAATATTACAAATGAGAAACTCAAAAGTTGAAATAAACATTTGATAACATGGCTGAATATAGAATTAAATACTGAAGTATAGAACTGATGAACTAACTTAGAAGGCAGCACAGGAACTAGCAGATACAAATATATGAAAAGGGATCAGTGGGGTCCTTAGCAAGGTCAGTTTGCTTTTTAATTCGGATTTATAAATGTTTGTGAAATGCCCAAATACTAGGAATAAAGAGAAGGTCATAAAAGCAACCAAAGAAAACAAATATTACCAACAAATGATGCAGGAATTTTGCTCCAGAGTTCAACTAAAGTCCGGGTTCTTGTCCAACAACCAGGAAAATATTAGGCACGCAGACACATTGAAAGGTAAGGATAGCAGCATTTAGTAAAAGAAAGCTCTCAGCAAAAATAAAAAGAGGTACCTGCCAACAGACTCCCAGCTCACAGACTGAATACCAGGCCATCACACACGAGCTGAAGAGACCAGACTCCTCCCCGGGCATCAGGCTTGAATTTCCGGTGGCTCCACCCCACTCTTCCAGTAGGCAGGTGGGCCCCCAGTCTGCTGTGGGTGTGCCCAGACAAAGCCCTGGGCAGGTTCCCTCATCTGCACAGAAGCATCTAATGTAAACATTTGTGGGGCAGGTCAGAGATTCTCTGGGAACCCTCCCTTATCTGCCTCTTACATCTATCACAAATAGATAACATCTTTATAAGTGCTCTCACTAGCAACACAATGTCCTATAAATTATATTTTCAAATTTTAGAAGGGAAATGATTGTCAATATAGAGTTCTGCACCCTAGTAAACCATCATTCGATAGTGAGCGTAAAATATGTGTTTCAGATACTCAGTTTTTGATCACATGTACTAACTGGAAAATAACTATAGAATGTACTTCAGCAAGAAAATGAAAATGATCTCAAATAAGAGTAAATATTGAGAAAAAATTTATTCAAAATAAGCAGCAAAACATGTTCACAAATTTAAATAAGCATTGACTTAGAAAAGCTGCATTTTTTGCTTGAAACAATGTGTAACAAATATTCCACATGTGATTATAGAACATAGGAGCATGATTTAGTTCAGAATGTAACATCTCTCTGCTTTGAAAGAATACAGACTAACTGGTTCTAGGGAATATCAGAAAATATAAATATGATATATAAGTGAAAAAATGTTGAGTTATTCCTGAAAGAATAGAATTAAGTACATAACTTCTAAACTTATAAAGAAAAAGAGGGGAATAGAAATGACTTCACTGGATCAACAGAATATAGGGTAAGGGAAAAAGGGACAGAAAAAGTGAGAGGTGAAGCCAGCTGGGTTTCTGGGTCAGTTGGGGACTTGAAGAACTTTTCTGTCTAGCTAAAGGATTGTAAACGCACCAATCAGCACTCTGTGTCTAGCTAAAGGTTTGTAAAGGTATCAATCAGTGCTCTGTGTCTAGCTAATTGTGTAAGGGACTTGGAGAATTTTTCTGTCTAGCTAAAGAATTGTAAATGCACCAGTCAGCACTCTGTGTCTAGCTAAAGGTTTGTAAATGCACCAATCAGTGCTCTGTGTCTAGCTAATCAGGTAGGGGACTTGGAGAACTTTTCTGTCTAGCTAAAGGATTGCAAATGCACCAATCAGCACTCTGTGTCTAGCTAGAGGTTTGTAAACACATCAATCAGTGCTCTGTGTAAAAATGGACCAATCAGCACTCTGTAAAACAGACCAATCAGCGCTCTGTAAAATGGACCAATCAGCTCTCTGTAAAATGGACCTATCTGTTGGGGTCTGTGCCGGGCGTGGCGGAGAATGAAAGAACACACAAAAGACAAAGACGCACAGAAAACATGGCGGCCGCACTCAGAGCCTCCGCCTCACTTTATTTATACTCCATAAACCCCAAGTCAGCAGAAAGAATGCAATGCAAAACAAACTTTCTTTTCCCACATGTAACCTTCTACTCAGTTCCTTGTTTCTATGCTTTTCCTTATCTGCCCGCCTTCTTGGCGCCTATGGGAGTTCATTAAAAGTTCAATTGGAGATACTGTCCTTGAGCCCTATCTATTCTCAGCATACTGTTTTCAAAGGCCCCTGCATTTCCCCCTTTTTTTTCTGTTTTGCCTCAATCCTAAAAAGGTAGCCCATATTTGTTCCTGTGTTTTCTTTTGATTTTGGAGGTGACGGAGGCAGCATCGAATCACCAAAAGAAGTAGACCCAATCCAAGTGCCCAAAGCAGTATACTTCCAGAGATTGTAGAAATCCATGTTTTCATCTGCGTCCATGGGTTAAAGGCAGCAAGGCGCTGACCCAGCTCCTGCAGGGTTAAGGTTCCAGACAACACATGTAATTGTTGTCGAAATGCTTCGGAAATGTTCCGAGTGAGCTCTTGGATGTTCAAACTAATATTTTTATGGCCTATTAATAATTTTCAGATTACGGTCCAATTTTGAGAGATGTTAAAAGACACAGGCGTTACACAAAATTGAGTGGAGTTCCAATCACATTGTAATGTTATCTGAGTACTGAGTACAGTGAGCTGATCTCCAAGCCATGTCAATGCTTGCTCCATGTTGTCCAATCTTTCAGCAAGTTGAGAATCAATGTTTCGTTGTTGAAGCCATAACCAGTGAGATTGCTCGTGCCATTGCTGCACAAATTCAGCATTTTGTATGCTTTGATGTAGAGCGAGCCCTGCTACGGCCGCAGTGGAGACGATGGTGACAAGGCTCATCACCGAGGCAATTATAAGTCCAAGGGCACGGCGGGTTCGCTGGAGAGAAGTCCAAATATAAGTCCCAAGAGGTGATGTAGAGTATATTTTTGTTCTGCAGCATGTAGGTGGCCGATTAAAAGCAAATCAATCTGAGTATTACCATGAACTAATGGTCCAGAAAGTTGAGAATGAGAACGAAGATGAGTGATGAATAAAGGAGCTCGACGTTGGCTCAAAATAAAGGATAACAAAGAAAAGAGTTTCTGAAGAGAAGAAGTAGCACAAAGAGGTAAAGTGGCCTGAGAAATATATAAGAAGTAACATAAACGGCGTATTGAGAATCACTAACAATGTTACAACCAGTAGTAGGGAAATCAAGTAAGACCATGAGAATAGCAAACAATTCTCCCTGTTGCACCGAGGAATAAGGATAAACTATAACTCGAGATTGATGAACACTCCAATATCCAGCCTTACCATTGCTACTAGCATCAGTAAAAAAGGTAGGACCTTGAACAGGGAATACAGAAATTGGTGAGAAAGGCAACACAGAATGTTGTCTAAAAAATGAAAAGATTGCAGACTTAGGATATTGGGTAGAAAATTGACCAACAAATGAAGCACAAGCAACTTGTCAAGAATCAGAAGTTGCAAGAAGATAAGTAATCTGACTATGAGTGAATTGAGAGATAATTAAGGAAGGATCTCCCCCCAAAGTTGTCGACAGTGATGTCGTCCTTTGATGATCAGTTCAGCTAAACGATCGATATAAGTAGCCAAGCGTTTAGATACTTTATTGGACAAAAAGATCCATTCTAGTGGCCGATTAGTTTGATGAATCATTCCTGTGGGAGAATGTAAAGTACGAAATAAACAAAAGGAAAGGGGAACATTGGGAAGGAGATAATATAAATGGGTCTTTTGAAGTTGCTCTTCTACAAGCTGGAGTTCCTGTAAAGCCAAAGGAGTTAAATGACGTGAGTTGTCCAAGTGACTGTCTCCTTCTAGAATAGAAAAAAGATGTTATATTTCTAAAACAGGACGCATCTTTTGAAAGTCATTTAATATTTTGAGTTTTTTGGGGGTCGAATATTTTGTGCTCCTAAGGTATAACCTAAATATTGAATAGGAAAATCCAGTTGAATTTTTTCTGGGGCAATATTAAGTGAATAGAAAGAAAGCTGAGTTTGTAATGATGCAAAAGGACAAATTCTTGACACAAGGTAGGGCTGTTTAACATACCTTGAGGTAAAACTTTCCATTGATATCGAGAAAGTGGCTGAGAATTATTAAAAACAGGGACAGAGAAGATCCATACAATGATAAATTAACACAGTTGGAAACTGATTTTTTACAGGATTTAAAGTCCTATGAACAAATTTTTGACATTTAGTAGGGCTATTAAGTATACCCTGGGAAAGAAGCTTCTACTGATATTTTTGAATGGGTTGTCCATTATTATATTTAGGAATAATAAAGGCAAACTTTTTACAATCTTGAGGTAGTAATGGAATAGAGAAAAAACAATTTTTGAGATCTATGACCATTAAATTTTAACTTTGTGGGATAAGGGCAGGATTAGGAAGATCAGGCTGTAAACTTTCCCTAGGTTTAATGTAAACGTTTATAGTTTTAAGACAAGACAAAGATGGGAATTCCATGCAGAAATACGTGGCTTTATATTCCTCTCAGCCATTTGTTTTTTGACTTACTATTTTAAAGTCCTAAGTATTTCTTTAGATAATGGTCACTGTTTCACCTAAATAGGAGTGGTGGCTATGAGTTTAAAGGATTGTAGCCCATTTTGAACATCATATTTTTGGCAGCTGAGGAAATATGAGGAATGTTTTAAAAAGCAGCAAATTGTTGTGAAAGATCTTGTTCCCAAAAATTAATATTGATAGGAACAACATAAAAAAAACACTTGACCTTGTTGACCTTTAGGACCGACACAGGTTAAAGGTTCTACGTCTTGATAAACCACAGAAGCAGCACCCAAGCCAGTGAGTATAACTGAAACTTGTCTTTTTTCCCATTGTATAGGCCACTAATTTAAACAAATAATAGACATATTCACCCCCGTATCACTTAACCCTTTAAAAACTATTTTATTAATGTGCAATGAACATAAGGGCTTTTGATTAGAAACTAAAGTTTCCCAAAAAACAGTTTTTTCTGTGCTACCAAACCCTCCCTATTGAGAATACATTCCCCTGCCTCTAGGCGTATAAATTGTGAGACTTGAACCATAATAAGAATTTTATTAGTAACATCATGTCCTTTTGGCAAAGGGCCACACACTCTAATAGATAATTCATATACTTCTCTATTAGGAGACAAAGTATAAGTCTGAGTAATAGCTAAGTCAGCAGCGGCGCTCTGCTTAGTTGCCGCATAAGGCTGAGAAACTGGGGTAAGGTGTGGGATCCTTAAGGAGGACTTGAATTTATTCCTTGATGTTGTAGGCTATTACTCACTGGGTATTGTATGCAGATTCAGTCAATAACAAATATTTGTAAACAAATAAAGTGATTACAGGTACAGAAATTCAATTCGTAGCTTACTATTCAATAGAGTATCTGCTTTGTAAAAGATGGTGGACCACAAAATACTCAACGGATTTTGGTTTTCAAAACACAGTGATGCTATCCAAGGTTAAATGGATACTTGAAATTGGGACTGGATCTGGTGCTGAGATACAACTTTTACTTAGTTATTGATTTTTCTTTCCTCCGATTATTCCAAGGAGGGTGACTACCATTTTTGTACTTTATAGAGCAGTCTAGAGGAAAGGGTTAAGCATGTAAGCTCTGGGGATAGAAAGTCATATTTTCAAAATATAATAGCTATATGACCTTGGATACATTTATAAAACTGTCTTAACTCTGTTTTCCTGTCTACAAAATGGTAATAATTATAAAATTTGTCAGTCTTAAAGGGATGTTGGAAGAACTAAATGCAAGTGAAGATTTTTTCACAGTAGTGGACACATAGTAAGTACTCAGTATACTATAGCTATTATTACTGTCATTATTGTTAATATTACGTCTATTTATTTTAGCTCTTTAATGTAACAAGTGCAGAACCATTATCTCACATCCCTCAGAGTCACGCTGATCTTGTACTTTTTGGTCCTTTGACTAGTTTAGTGATTTATTACAAGAAACCTAGTTAGTTTGTGCATTCTTTTCCTTTCTTATATTTCTCATTTGTAAAGACTGATAAACCAACTACACTTTCAGACCTGGTGACATAAATTGTTGGGGCCCCAAGCCTGTGGGCCCCGACTCCCGTTTCCCAGGAGAGGAGGCAGTAAATTTCCACTTTTATCAGTTTTGGAATGACATTTATTTGTCCAATGTCGACCTTTACCACAACATTTGTACACCTCTGAAGGCAGCTTTCTGCCTTGAGGGATAAAAGTGTTCAATTTTTATGACATTCTTTTTTGAAATGTCTAGGTTTACCACACTGAAAGCAAACACCTTGTTTGTTATTTCCTTTTAAGACTTTAGACAAAGCTCCAGCAAATAACTGAGCATTATAAATAGCCCCTCCAACACTAACACAAGTTTTAATATATTTATCTAAATTGGCCCCTTTGGCCTTTAACGATTTTAACAATTTTTGACAATCTACATAAGCATTTTTAAAAGACAATGTTTGTAACAAAATTTTTGAAGCAAGGTCAGCACCCACAATTTTCAAGACAGCATCCTGAAGACGGGCTACGAAATCTGGATATGGTTCATTTGTGCCCTGTAAAATCTTCACAGAGGAAAGGGAAGATTTTCCTGTTATCTCTACCTTATTTTAGGCCCTTAAAAACAAAGTCTTGATTTGAGTAAGGGCAACATCATCTAGACCAGCCTGAGCATTAAGAGTAGCATATTGGCCCATGCCTGTGAGTTGTTCCTCAGTGGGTCCTAGGGGATCACACATAACATTTTTTCTAGCCTGTACATACGCCTTGTTCATTTACCAGCTGTGCAATTGTAACCACTGAGAACAATCAAGAAAAGCCTTCCCCAAAGTCTTCCAGTCTATAGGAATTATCAAATTTTCAGATGAAAAAATATCAAGAAGACCAAGGATAGGGGTCCATAGTTAGAAATGGCAGCTTTCATTTCTTTTAAAAATTTAATTTGTAAGGCATTAAATTGGACATTATTGCCACCATTTGAAAACTGAGCATTAGGAGCAAAAGAAGCACAAATAATTGGAAACAGATCCAGCTCCTTAAATTTTTTTTATCTTTTCCTTTTCTCCCTCCCCCAATGGCGGGCAAGGCACTGAGAAAACTTTGCCAAACAAAGGTAAAGATAAGGAAGCCGGGGGGGTTGGAGGCACTGGAAAATCCTCTTTTAACAGGGCAGAAGGAAAAGAAACAGGGAAAGCTCGCAAAGGTGAATTAGAAGAATGTATCTGTAATATTTGTTGAAGCCTTTCCATAATACACTACATGTCAGAATTTCCCTTAGAAGGAAGAGCTGGCTTTTTCTCTTCTCCCCCTTTTGCTACCCCCCCATCCTCTGTTACCCTGGCACAAATGGGCTCCATTTCAGATTTATTTATTTTTATTTTTTATTTTTTCAAATCCTCAGATACCTTTCCTTCTGTGGCTACATTACCACACTCCGAATCAGTCTCAAGTAACTCTAATGTCTGAGTGATAGAGTTACACAAAGTCCACAATTTTAGAGGCATAATATCCCCTAACTGGAGAGCTCTAAGCAGAGCTTTTACTACCTATAACCGTTTTCTCCGATTCAGCTGCACTTTAGTCTGATACTGAAACCAGTAACAATGTTGTTCAACATGGGCAAACAATCGCTTCAAAGTCTTTTTCTTTCACTTCTACTCCCATAGACTGCAACAGTCCTTGAAACAGCCGTAAATATTCTGAGGCCAGAGAGATGGAATTCCCATAATGAAAGCTTAAGAAGGTTCCCCTTAACAATATCTGAGCCTTACCCGCTCCTGGGGGTTCCCCTTCTTGTTCTCCCCTACTCACCCGTGCTGACCCTGCTCGCTGCACCACTTGTTGGGGTCCGTGCCGGGGGTGGCGGAGAATGAAAGAACACACAAAAGACAAAGACACACAGAGAACATGGCGGCCGCACTCAGAGCCTCCGCCTCACTTTATTTATACTCCATAAACCCCACGTCAGCAGAAAGAATGCAATGCAAAACAAACTTTCTTTTCCCACATGTAACCTTCTACTCAGTTCCTTGTTTCTATGCTCTTCCTTATCTGCCCGCCTTCTTGGCGCCTATGGAAGTTCATTAAAAGTTCAATTGGAGATACTGTCCTTGAGCCCTATCTATTCTCAGCATACTGTTTTCAAAGGCCCCTGCACCTATCAGCAGGATGTGGGTGGGACCAAATACGGGAATAAAAGCAGGCCACCTGAACCAGCAGTGGCAACCTATTGAGGTCCCTTTCCACGTTGTGGAAGGTTTGTTTATTCGCTCTGTTCTTTTGCTCTTCACAATAAATCTTGCTGCTGCTCACTCTTTGGGTCTGCGCCACGTTTAAGAGTAACACTCACTGCCAAGGTCTGCAGCCTCACTCCTGAAGCCAGTGAGACCAGGAACCCACCACAAGGAAGAAAATTCAGACACATCTGAACATCTGAAGGAACAAACTCCGGACACACCATCTTTAAGGACTGTAACACTTACTGTGAGGGTCCGCAACTTCATTCTTGAAGTCAGAAGACCAAGAATCGACCGGAAGGAACCAGTTTCAGACACAAAAGCATGGCACAGAAAGCAAACTAAAATGCTGAAAAAAGTCAAAACATCTGAGTAATCATCAAGAATCAGAATGAGCTAAACCCACCTTTCCAATACCAGGAATCTCAGATTATTTAACAAAATCCAGTTATATCCTTTATAAGAGAAACACCAAATGCAATAACACAGAAATGCTGAAAAGAAAAAGAAAAAAGAAAAAGCATGCAAACAGTAATAAGAAAAAAGCTGGTGCATCAATATTAATATCAGAAAAGAATGAAATTTCAGATGAAGTATATTAAGGAAAAGAAGAACACTTTATACCAATAAAATAACAAATCATGAAGAAAATACTATAATGTTGAATCTATAAAAATATATAAAACAAGTAGTAGCCAGATTACAGGAGGAAATGGATAGCTCCACAGCCGTAGTGGGAGATTTTCAACAAATCACTCATATACTGAGAGATAAAGGAGACAAAAATTAAAAATCAAATAAGATTTGAAAAACAAAAATTTTCATCTGAAAGAATTTCTATGCGGAAAGATCATTTTCAATTGCCATATACTTTCTCTAGTATAATGGCTTGTCCTCTGCCTTAGTAAATGTCCACAAATCCATCACTTGACATTTTCCCCCAAGCTCTTTTTTCTTTCCAATTATTCCTTTAGATTTTCACTTTAAATGCTGTCCTCTGGCCTTATTTAATTAATTTCTGATGGTGAAATTATTTCTCTGATTATAATTCCATTTAAACAAACCAGATAAGTCATCCTTTTAAAAAGCTCCTGGAGGGAGCACCATCCATTGACTTCCACTTAAGCATCATTGATCAAGGCTTTGTCATCTGACCACTACTAGCTTCAAAGTCAATTGACTTTCTTTACCAAGGCGGCAGAAAGCCATTTTGTACCATAAAATAGCAAAATTGATCGCTAAACTGCAGGAAAATAAAATGAATAAGTGAATAAATAAATAAATAAATAATAATATATGTGCATAACCTCCTCCTCCCAAATTTGAGCACCTTGTACCCTGTGATGAAAAAATACCAAACTGACAGGAATTGAATTAAAACTTAAAATCACTTCCTTAATAAAATTACAAAAGTTGGGAGAGTTGGAAGGGATTATATTCATATAGACAGTAATTTATATTAAAAGCAATATCATTTTAAAACAATGTCTTAGCTCCACAAACATGACCACCACAAACCCAGCCCACTCATCTTTTGATTGTTTATCTTAGTCTGTCCACATACCCTGTTCCTACCCAGCATTTTCTTTTAGAGTAAAAATTCCTTATAAGTTTTATACATAAATGTGTGTGTGTGTATATATATATAGTTTAAGTTCTGGGGTATATGTGCAGAATGTGCAGGTTTGTTATATAGCTATACACGTGCCCTGGTGGTTTGCTGCACCCATCAACCTGTCATCTACATTAGGTGTATCTCCTAATGTTATCTTTCCCCTCACCCCCAACAGGCCTCAGTGTGTGATGTTTCCCTCCCTGTGTTCATGGGTTCTCATTGTTCAAATCCCACTTGTGAGTGAGAACATGCAGTGTTTGGTTTTCTGATCTTGTGATAGTTTGCTGATGATTTCCAGCTTCATCAATGTACCCGTAAAGGACGTGAACTCATCCTTTATTATGGCTGCATAGTATTCCATGGTGTACACATGCCACATTTTCTTAATCCAGTCTATCACTGATGGACATTTGGGTTGGTTCCAAGTCTTTGCTATTGTGAATAGTGCCGCAATAAACATACATGTGCAGGTGTCTTTATCATAGAATGATTTATAATCCTTTGGGTATATGTCCAGTAATGGGATTGCTGGGTCAAATGGTATTTCCAGTTCTAGATCCTTAAGGAATTGCCACACCATCTTCCACAATGGTTGAACTAATTTACACTCCCATCAGCAGTGTAAAAGCATTCCTATTTGTCCACAACCTCTCCAGCATCTGTTGTTTCCTAACTTTTTAATGATCACCATTATAACTGTCATGAGATGGTATCTAATTGTGGTTTTGATTTACATTTCTCTAATGACCAGTGATAATCAGCATGTTTTCATGTCTGTTGGCTGCTTAAATGCCTTCTTTTGAGAAGTGTCTGTTCATATCCTTTGCCCATTTTTTCACGGTGTTGTTTGTTTCTTTCTTGTACATTTGTTTAAGTTGTTTGTAGATTGTGGATATTAGCCCTTTGTCAGATGGATAGATTGCAAAAATTTTCTCCTATTCTGTAGGTTGCCTGTTCACTCTGATGATAGTTTCTTTTGCTGTGCAGAAGCTCTTTAGTTTAATTAGACCCCATCTGTCAATTTTGGCTTTTGCTGCTGTTGCTTTTGGTGTTTTAGACATGAAGTCTTTGCTCATGCCTATGTCCTGAATAGTATTGCTCAGGTTTTCTTCTAGGGTTTTCATGGTTCTAGGTCTTATATTTAAATCTTTGATCCATCTTAAGGTGATTTTTGTAAAAGGTGTAAGGAAGGGGTCCTTTTTCAGTTTTCTGCATATTGCTAGCCAGTTTTCCCAACACCTTTTATTAAATAGGTATTCTTTTCTGCATTGCTTGTTTGTGTCAGATATGTCAAAGATCAGATGGTTGTAGCTGTGTGGTGGTATTTCTGAGGCCTCCATTCTGTTCCATTGGTCTATATATCTGTTCTGGTACCAGTACCATGCTGTTTGGTTACTGCAGCTTTGTAGTATAGTTTGAAGTCAGATAGCATGATGCCTCCAGCTTTGCTGTTCTTGCCCAGGATTGTCTTGGCTATGCGGACTCTTTTTTGTTGTATATGAAGTTTAAAATAGTTTTTTCCAATTCTGTGAGGAAAGTCAGTGGTAGTTTGATGGGGATAGCATCAAATCCATAAATTACTTTCGGCAGTATGGCCATTTTCATGATATTGATTCTTCCTACCCATTAGCATGGAATGTTTGTCCATTTGTTTGTGTCCTCTCTTCTTTCCTTAAGCAGTGGTTTGTAGCTCTCCTTGAAGAGTTCCTTCACGGCCCTTGTAAGTTGTATTCCTAGGTATTTTATTCTCTTAGTAGCAATTGTGAATAGGAGTTCACTCATTATTTGGCTCTCTGTTTGTCTGTTATTGGTGTATAGGAATGCTTGTGATTTTTGTACATTGATTTTTGCAGCCTGAGACTTTGCTGAAGTTGCTTATCAACTTAAGGAGGTTTTGGGCTGAGACGATGGGACTTTCTAAATCTACAATCATGTCATCTGCAAACAGAGACAATTTGACTTCCTCACTTCCTTTTTGAATACCCCTTATTGCTTTCTCTTGCCTGATTGCCCTGGCCAGAACTTCCAATACTATGTTGAATAGGAGTGGTGAGAGAGGGCCTCCTTGTCTTGTGCCAGTTTTCAAAGGGAATGCCTCCAGCTTTTGCCCATTCAGTATGATATTGGCTGTGGGTTTGTCATAAAAAACTCTTCCTATTTTGACATATGTTCCATTGATACCTAGTTTATTGAAAGTTTTTAGCATGAAGGGCTGTTGGATTTTGTCAAAGGCCTTTTCTGCATCTATTGGATAAACATGTGGTTTTTGTTGTTGGTTATTTTTATGTGATGGATTATGTTTATTGATTTGTGTATGTTGAACCAGCCTTGCATCCCACGGATGAAACCAACTTTATTGTGGTGGATAAGCTTTTTCATGTGCTGCTGGATTCGGTTTGGCAGTATTTTATTGAGGATTTTCACATCAAGGTTCATCAGGGATACTGGCCTGAAATTTTCTTTTTTTGTTTTGTCTTTGCCAGGTTTTGGTATCAGGATGATGCTGGCTTCATAAAATGAGTTAGGGAGGAGTCCCTCTTTTTCTATTGTTTGGAATAGTTTCAAAAAGAATAGTACCCACTCCTCTTTGTACCTCTGGTAGAATTCGTGTTGGGATTCACTCAGGATGGTGGCAGAAATATTAAAAGGAAATATTAGGGAAAGTTATAGGGAATAGTCACAAACCTTTTGGAAGGCCAAAAGGTTACATAGCTTGTAATAACTGAACAGGCTAAAGGCAGCCGTTTCTTACTTTAGAGCATTAGGTCATAGCATAAATATTAGGGACAATAGAGGCTTCCCCAGTTAAGTGTGTTTACCTCCATTAACTAACCTTTGAGCCAGATGGCTCCCTCGGTCGGGGAGAGGTTGAGGAGGGAAATTGCTCCTTCATGGTATTTACTTTAGACCCCAGTACCTGAGTTTTAATCATTCCTAGAACTACTCTCTTAACTGTCTTAATTATCTGCAAGTATGTTTACCCAAAGCTTCTGTTGTTAATTGTACACCAAATAAATGCCTGGAGTGCGAACTGCTCAGAGCCTGCTGCAGTGACAAACCTCTCGTGATGTGCGGGTGGTTGGACACTCAGCTGAACTGGCAAAACAAAATATCTGTGTGTCAGTGTACGTTTTATTCATCTGTCATTTGGGTCAGGGTCTGCAGGCAGAGGCCCGCAGCTAATGTCCTCAAGTCTGAGGAGCAATACCTCAAATTTGGCTGTGAATACGTCTGGTCCTGGACTGTTTTTGATTGGTAGGCTATTAATTACTGCCTCAATTTCAGAACTTGTTGTTGGTCTATTCCGGGATTCGACTTCTTCCTCGCTTAGACTTGGGAGGTGTATGTGTCTAGGAATTTATCCATTTCTTCTAGATTTTCTAGTTTATTTGCATAGAGGTGTTTATAGTATTCTCTGATGGTAGGTTTGTATTTCTGTGGGATCAGTGGTGATATGCCCTATTTCATTTTTTATTGCATCTATTTGATTCTTCTCTCTTTTCTTCTTTATTAATCTGGCTAGCAGTCTATCTATTTTGTTGATTTTTTCAAGAAAAAAAAACAGCTCCTGGATTAATTGATTTTTTGAACGGTTTTTCATGTCTCTTTCTCCTTCAGTTCCGCTCTGATCTTAGTTATTTCATGTCATTCGCTAGCTTTTGAATTTGTTGTTGCTTCTCTAGTTCTTTTAATTTTGATGTTAGGGTGTCAATTTTAGATCTTTCCTGCTTGCTTTTGTGGACATTAATATTATACATTTCCCTCTAAACACTGCTTTAAATCTGTCCCAGAGATTCTGGTAAGTTGTGTCTTTGTTCTCGTTGGTTTCAAAGAACATCTTTATTTCTGCCTTCATTTAATTATGTACCCATTAGTCATTCAAGAGCAGGTTGTTCAGTTTCCATGTAATTGAGCAGTTTTGAGTGAGTTTCTTAAGCCTGAGTTCTAGTTTGATTGCACTGTGGTCTTTTCTTTAAGAGCGTTGAATAGTGGCCGCCACTATTCAGAAGGTGGGTAATAACAAACAACTCTGAGCTAAAGGAGTATGTTCTAACCCAATGCAAAAAAGCTAAGAACCCTGAAAAAAAGTTAGTTGAATTGCTAACTAGAATGACCAATGTAGAGAAGAACGTAAATTACCTGATGGAGCTGAAAAACACATGAGAACTTCGTGAAAAATACACAAGTATCAATAGCCAAATAAATCAAGTGGAAGAAAGGATATCAGTGATTGAAGACCAACATAATGAAATAAAGAGAGAAGACAAGATTAGAGAAAAAAGAATAAAAAGGAAAAAACAAAGCCTCCAAGAAATATGGGACTATGTAAAAAGACCAAATCTATGTCTGATTGGTGTACCTGAAAGTGATGGGGAGAATGAAACTAAGTTGGAAAACACAGGGTTCTTAGCTTCAAAGAGTCAGTATTATGAGAGAGAACTTGGGATAAAAGATAAATCTAAGTAAAGACACTATAAATCTCTTTGTTTCTATTCTGATGTTAGTGACCTTCGGATGGGGTCTTTGAGTGGATGTGCTAATCCTTTCTGTTTGTTTCTTTTCCTTATGACAGTGAGGCCCCCCTGCTGCCAGTCTGCTGGAGTTTGCTGGAGATCCACTCCTAAACCTGTTTGCCTGGGTATCACCAGTGGAGGCTGCAGAACAGCAAAGATTGTTGCGTGTTCTTTCCTCTGGAAGCTTTGACCCAGTGGGCACCTGCCAGATGCCAGCCAGAGCTTTCCTTGTATGAGGTGTCTGTCGGCCCCAACTGGGAGGTATCTCCCAGTCACTATACATGGGGGTCAGGGACCCACTTGAGGAGGCAGACTGACCTTTAGCAGAGCTCAAACACTGTGCTGGGAGGTCTGCTTCTCTCTTCAGAGCTGTCAGGCAGGGACGTTTTAGTCTGCTATAAGCCCCTGACTGGGGATCCTGACTTTTTTACAGAGATGCCCTGTCCAGAGAGGAGCAATCTGGCAGTTGGGCCACAGCAGCCTTGCTGAACCACAGTGGGCTCCACCCAATTCAAACTTCCCAGCAGCTTTGTTTACACTGGCTATACAACTTCATACTGATACCTCAGCAATGGCGGACACCCCTCCCCACACCAAGCTCCTCCATCCCAGGTGGATCTCAGATTGCTGCTGTGCTGGCAGCGAGAATTTCAAGCCAGTGGATCTTAGTTTCCTAGGCTCTGTGGGGGTGGGACCCAATGAGCCAGACCACTTGGCTCCCTGGCTTCAGCTCCCCTTTCCAGGGGAGAGAACAGTTCTGTCTCAGTGGCATTCCAGGCGTCACTCGGGTAGGGGGAAAAAAAAAAAGCTCCTGCACCTAGTTCTAGTTCGGTGTCTGCCCAATTGGCTGCCCAGTTTTGTGCTTGAAACCCAGGGCCCTAGTGGGGTAGTCACCAGAAGGAATCTCCTGGTTTGTGGGTTGTGAAGACTGTGAGACAAGCACTGTAATTGTGCCCTTGTTTCTCAGGTCTGATGCTCACGGCTTCTCCTGGGCTGCAGAGAAAATTCCCCGACCCCTGGAACTTCCCAGGAGAGGTGATGCCCCACCCTGCTTTGGTTCACCCTCCATGGGCTGCAGTCAGTGTCCCACCAGTCCCAGTGAGATGAACTGGGTACCTCAGTTGGAAATGCAGAAATCACCCATCTTCTGCATCAATCTCGCTGGGAGCTGCAGACCGTTGCTATTCCTATTTGGCCATCTTGAATTTCCTTGTGGCCTTTATAAGTTTTCTATAAGTTCTCTCAGTTCTTAATAGCAATCATGCTGGTCAACATATACCGCTCTCAAAATGCCTTAAGCTTAATAAGAAAACACAGTATCTTGGTCTTCACTTGTCTTGACTTTTAAAATTGTGTTCAATGCTGAATAAACCAACATAAACTCGGAGGCTAGTTCATTAAAAAAAGGTTTTAAAGCCTTTTTAAATTCAAAGCCATGCTAAAATTTCAGAAATACACTTGTCCTTGACTTTGCAACTTATCATTCTGTACATCCCCTTTAATATTTAAAAAACATGTTTGAAACAAAATACTTTGAAATTTGAAGAAAAAATATTGCAAAGTCAAATGTCAAGAAATAGACACCTTAAAAAAAATGCTAATGGAACAGAATAGAGAACCCAGATACAAATCCAACATTTACAGCAAACTTATATTTGACAAAGGTGTCAAAAATATACAATGGAGAAAGAAGAGTCTCTTCTATAAATGGTGCTGGAAAAACTGGATAATCAGTTGGGTGCAATGACTCATAATCCCAGCACTTTGGAAGACCAAGTTGGGAGGATCATCTGAGGTTGGGAGTTTACATGGTGAAACTGTCTCTACTAAAAGTACAAAAATTAGCCAAGTGTGGTAGCGCACACTTGTAATCTCAGTTACTCAGGAGGCTGAGTGAGGCATGAAATCTTTTGAACCTGGGAGGTGGAGGTTGCAGTGAGCCAAGATTGAGCCACTGTACTTCAGCCTGGGTGACAGAGTGAGACTCTGAAAAGAAGGAAAGGAGGAAGGAAGAAAAAAAAAGAAGAAAAGAAAAGAAATTCAGAGAGAGAGAGAGAGAGAAGGAGGGAGGAAGGGAGGGAGGGAGACTGGATAACAGTATGCAAAAGAATAAAACTAGGCCCCTGGCCAGGCACAGTGGCTCATGTCTGTAATGCTAGCACTTTGGGGGGCCAAGGCGGGTGGATCATGAGGTCAGGAGTTTGAGACCAGCCTGGCCAATATGGTGAAACCCCATTTCTACTAAAAATACAAAAATTAACCAGGAATGGTGGTGCACACCTGTAGTCCCAGCTACGCAAGAGACTGAGGAAGAAGAATTGCTTAAACCTGGGAGGCGGAGGTTGCAGTGAGTCGAGATCACGCCACTGCACTCCAGCCTGGATGACAGAGCAACACTCTGTCTCAAAACAACAACAACAAAGCTAGACCCCTATCTCTCACCATATACAAAAATCAAATCAAAATGAATCAAAGAGTTCAGTGTAAGAGTTAAATATGACACTTCTAAAAGAAAACATTGGGGAAGTACTCAGGGACATTGATCTGGGCAAACATTTTCTGTGTAAGCCCTCAAAAGCACAGGCAACAAAAGCAAAAATAGACAAATGGGATTGTTTCAAGCTAAAAAGTTTCTGTACAGCAAAGGAAACAATCAACAAAGTGAAGAAACAACCCACAGAATAGGAGAAAATATTTGCAAACTATCCATCTGACAAGGGATTAAAACCAGAACACATAAGGGGATCGAACAACAGTGGAAAGAACAATTTAAAAATGAGCAAAACATCTGAATGGACGTTTCTCAAAAGAAGACATACCGATGGCCAACAAGTATATGAAAAGATGTTCAGCATTACTAATCATGAAAGAAATGCAAATCAAAGTCACAATGAGATATCACTCACCCCAATTAACATGGCATTTATTACAGAGACAGGGAATAACAGATACTGGTGGGGATATGAGAAAGCGGAACCCTCCTACACTGTTGATGGGAATGTAAATTAGTACAGTCACTATGGAAAACAGTATGGTGATTCCTCAGAAACCTATGATGAGAACTACCATATGATCCAGCAATTTTACTACTGGATATATATCCAAAAGAAAGAAATCAATATATAGAAGAGATATCTGAACTCTCATGTTTATTGCAGCACTATTCACAATAGGCAAAATACAGACGGAACAAAAGTGCCCATCAATGGATGAATGAATAAAAAAAAAGTGGTATATATACACAATGGAATATTATTCAGCAAAGAAAAAAAGAATGAAATCCTGTAATTTACAGCAACATGGATGGAATAGAAGTCATTATGTTAAGTGAAATAAGCCAAGCACAGAAAGACAAACATCACATGTTCTCACTCATATGTGGGAGTTAAAAAAAAAAAAAGGGATTTCATAAAGATAAAGAGTAGAGGCCTCTGGCCTGGACAGAGGCCAGGAAATGTAGCACTGGGGGTAGGGATGGTTGATTAATGCCTATAAATATACTTTCAAGTAGAAGAAATAAGATCTAGTGTTTGATAGATTAGTAGGATGACTATAAATTAATCTCTTGTACATTTCAGTATAGCTAGAAGAGAATAATTGGAATGTTCCCAGCAGAAAGAAAAGATAAATATTTAAAGTGACGGATATTCCCATTACCCTAACTTGACTGTTACACATCATATGAATGTATCAATTATCACATATACTCCAAAAATATGTACATCTGTTATGTGTCAGTAGAAACAAAAT
Organism: Chlorocebus sabaeus; assembly: GCF_047675955.1. NCBI lineage: Eukaryota > Metazoa > Chordata > Mammalia > Primates > Cercopithecidae > Chlorocebus > Chlorocebus sabaeus. Next base: position 41,151,194 of record NC_132910.1, on the reverse strand, counting down.
AAATGAAGTTAGAAAGCTCATAGAAAAAAAGAGACAGATGTCTATTTTTAATTGACAAATAATAATTGTATATATTTATGAAGTACCATGTGATGTTTTGATATATATGTGATACATTGTCAGATGACTTTCCTCTAAGCACAGTTATAGATTAACCCAAATGAACTACCTGAGCCATTAATTCCACAGACTCCTTTTGAGATGACAATCGCCTCAGTTAGGACTCATCATGTGCTGTCAACCTCAGGCACTTCTAGACCGCTATTATATGTGTAAATTGGGAAAATGTTACTCATAAAACCATATTATCATTTCACATATGTCTTTCTAATTTTGTTGTGTGCTAAATTGGACTCTTGCCTTTTAAATCAATTTAGCTTAAAATAAGATTAGAAGCCAATGATGAAACTTAGAATCTTAGAAGTCATTTGACTAAACATCAAACTAATCCATGGTGTTTCTTTGAACACTCCTATTATTTGCTCACTACCTCTTATGGGGTTGGCTTTAATAGCTGTAATCATTTTTCGTGCCTCCTTTGCTTAGAATCCAAAGCTGTTTCACTATTATCACAACTCATGTGTTCTGCCAGAATCTGTTAAACTGTAGCAGGATAACTTACTAGCTTTCAAGAAGGGTGAGACCACAGACCCTTCACAGTTCTCAGTGCAAAAATCAGAAAGTGAGTGGCTTTGGAAAGGAGACTAATGGAAAGGGGCCCAATGGAAGGAACTTTCTGTGGTTCAAGGTTGAAATTGAAACATCTTAATTGAAATGTTATATTTCTTTATTTAGGTTGTATCCACAATTGTCAAAATAGAACACTTAAGAAATGCATTTATTGTATGTAAATTACACATCAAATTTTTTTTAATTCCTAAAAGTTCATCCTCAACTGAATGGCATTATTCCTTTTCATCTTCTCAGGAAATTTAAAACTTTTTTGGGGGGTGGAAATTAGCACCATCAGTATATACAATGTTAAATGACAAAAATAAATAAAATTTATGAATAGTTAGCAGCAATTACCAAATAATTACATGAATGACAATTCAGAGAAAGACAAATATTTGATATGAGAGCTTTAAATGATCATTGTCTTTATAAGCTGTAATGTTTATTATTTAGGTTTTGTGAAATATCTAAAACTTTAAGTAGGAAAATTTCAGTGAAGATTCTCAAGTGGCTACTGAGAGAAGCCTGAACAATATGTTGACAGATTTTTGTAGAAAAGAAAATAGAGTAACTTGCAAAAATATCCAAAATATACCAATGACAAATTGAAATTCTCTCTCTCTCTCCAAAATATATATATATTTTGCAGCACTATATATATATTTGCAGCACTATTCACAATAGACGATAGAGTCTCACTCTGTCACCCAGGTTGGAGTGCAGTGGTGCCATCTCAGCTCACTGCAAGCTCCGCCTCCTGGATTCATGCCATTCTCCTGCCTCAGTCTCATGAGTAGTTGGGACTACAGGCACCCACCACTACATCCAGCTAATTTTTTGTATTTTTAGTAGAGACAGGGTTTCATCGTGTTAGCCAGGATGGTCTCGACCTCCTGACCTCGTGATCAGCCTGCCTGGGTCTCCCAAAGTGCTGGGATTACAGGCATGAGCCACCGCTCCTGGTCCCAATATTTTATTTTTGAAAAAAAATCAGTAATGACTTCATGCCAGAAAGAACAGAAAAATCTAGTTTAAAAATTTGTAGCTGAACAATTGACTTCCTTGAATAAAATGAAGTTTAGATGCATAAATAAAATACCTTGATAAAGTAGAGCGTTAAAGAAGACTGAGATATTATCATAGAAGCAGAGTTAGTGCAATTTGAGTATATGAATATAAAACATGTAGGAAGGTAGAGATGTGCTAAAAATTAGATGTGTAACAGAGGAAAATATTAATTTTTATTATACATTGTTATAGGGTACATGTGCACAACATGAGGGTTTGTTACATATGTAGACATGTGCCATGATGGTGAAATTAATATTGTTCCAAACAAATTCTAGAAGAATCTACTGTAAAGATGCTTATGAGCACTTTGAAAATAAGATGATTTCATGAAACCCCTTCAAAGCACACAGAGATAGTTTTAGTTTCTTTTTAATGAACTAATCTAAGCCAGTGATTTTCAAACTGCAGGTAGCAACATACTTAACCAATACTTAAAAGAAAATAAAATAGGAGAGAAAATATCAGAGTGCCCTGCAGGTGATCAAGGAAAGTACTGTTTTCGGAAGATCTTGTTTCCATTTAAAACGTGCGTATTTGTGTTCTGCTTCACAATTAAGATATATTTCTTATTTGGGGTTCAAGTTCAGAAATATTTGCAAGCTTCTGTTCTGAATAGGTTTGCCTATAATATTTGAATAAGAAAGGGAGAGACAGATACTATAGGAAGGAAGGTACCTACTATAACTAACTTGTTCCACTTACAAGCTTGGGCTACAAACTGTCATTTTTAATATATAAAACTAAGTGATTCTGAGTCACCTTCTCTATATATCCACATTCCCTGATAAATAACAGGATTCTAGCACTTTCTTAATCCAAAGTATTTGTCCCCATTAGTATCATTCCCACAACGGAAAAGCAGATCATCTGAGCAGCCCTTTGCCTCGGGGGAGATCCCTGGCCTGTTTCTGTTTTGTTCAAAGGCTGTGCAGTATAGCTGTGAGACGAGGGTGGTGGACCAATCAACTGAGGTGACTGAATCATAGACCAGAACTGCTGGTCTAATAGTAGGTCCTCAGCATTTCAGGAAAGGGAGAGAATGCCTTTCTTTCCCAGAGTTAAGTTAAGTTATAGTCACTCCATGCCACCCAAGGCCTGAGCCTCCTGTGTTAGGGCATTTCACAAGTACAGCATTTTTAGTTCTCTACTTTTACGTAGACATCTGTTTTCTCCATGCATATGGCATGCATGGCTAGATGATCTATACCATCCACATGCTGTGCCCAGACACAGGCCTCTCCTACTTCTCCAGGGAGAGGTTGCTACTCTTCTGATATCAAAAGAATCACTCTTACTGATTACTTGTGATGCTGGAGGGGAGATACAGCCTTAAGTTTGGCATTGCCATCATGGGTTAGTGCTGGCAAGGGGCATCCCAGAGACTTGATGACAGTATTTCTCACTCCTGGCTTATCTTCGATGTGAAGAGCATCTCTTGTCCCAACACTGAAGCCATTCTTCCAGCTACAGGCTTCATACTTGGGGCCCTCAGGATCTGGATCCATAGGAAGTCCCTGCCTCTGCTCCCCACTTCCAGAAGGGCAAGATCCACCGCAATTCCTGTCACAGAATTATTGACAATTAAAATATTTTCTTTCTTCTGTCCACGTCTGAAATATTTTGGACTGTTGAGGCATTCTCTTTGCTATTTAGTCTTACCCCGAGGGTTTTGCATTTTGGCAGATCTTTCTACAGCTGGAGGCAGCATGCTTTGCTGTTTTTTTTTTTTTTTTTTTTTTTTTTTCTGTCTTCAAATTGCACAGATTTGAAGTCAAACCCTGAATCTAATACTTCAAAGTTATATATCTATATAACTTTGGGAAGCTGACTTCTCTGACTTCAAGTGAGGTTATGTTTAAATGTTAAAACCATAGTAGACATGCAGGAACTACTGGTTTCTTTCATTTTATATTTTATTATCGCAATGTGAGTGCATGATAGAAGCTCACTAACTAGTTGATTTGGCTTCAATTTTGTTGGAAGAAATTTTTTCAACAATTGCTGATTGATATTAAACTAGATACCGTTCATCGTTGAGGAATTACTGTTTCGGTAAAAATCATGTCAATCAGAGAATTATCTTTAAATTGTTAGCAATGGTGAAGTCATCAGAAGTTAGTTTGGGCATGTTTAAAGGAGGCAGTTGGATAGAAGTGTGTCATGAAAAAAATAGGATGTACTGCGCTCTGAAGAATGACACAAAGGGATTATTCAAATAAGAATGTAATTACTATAAACACTAATCTTGGCTATAATTGTTATATTTCTTTCTGATCCTCTGAGATTGCTTTTTATTTTTTGAAACAGGTGACTATTTTAATTCACCAGGTGAGTTATCACAGCCATCACCTTTCTGGACTTCCTCTCTAAATAAAGGAAAACTATTCCAACATAATGAAGGAAAGCTGTACAGTCTGTTGAATTGTATTCTTGCGTCTCTCCTGAAAACTATAATGGAGGAATATGTGGCTTCTCTTGGCCTAAAGGTAGAGAATGGTAAAATTCACTTATTGGCATTGTTTGTGTTGTATATCTGATGCCAGTAGCTGGGGTAAGCCTTATGCACAGATGAAGTGTTCAGCTTCACAGCAATGTTTTGTACTAGGATTAGGAGAATATCCTGAGGAAATACATCTTTTCAAAACTCCATAATGCAGATCAAAATAGTATTAGTTACCATATGGTCTGTAAAGCAATTCTGGCCCAGTTCTCTCTATTTTGTAGATTATACAAATAAACAAAAAAAAATCACAAACATAAAATATTATTTTTCAAGCTCAAAAACCTCTGCCATAGCTAGCATAGGTACCTGGAATTCTACTTTCAAAGGTTCATTTACACATTAGAAGTCTTCTCAGTCTTCAGGTATCTTTGGCTAAAATGTAAACAGCTCTGCTAAGCACAGTACATTGACTTTTATCATCCTCCAACACCTGCAAAGATGATTCCCTGAAGTGATTAGCTAGGGAATGGACAAGGGACAACAATGACAGGAGGCTATGTACATTGGGCTGAGGGAGCATGTGTATTCCAGGCATTTGGTGGAGTAAGTGTGAGAAAGTAAGTCGCGTGAACTTGGAAAGGAGACCCAAAAACAAACTTTTCCCATCTCACGATTGTGTCTGACTCTTGTCCTGAAAGTAGAAAAAGGCTAAGAAAATCAGGTTATACAATAGGGAGTAGAATAACTCAAAAGCTTCTTTAAGATCCTCAAGCAGAATGAGCTTATTAATATTTCAAATCTAATCTAGAAGAAAATGCATTATTAAAGGAAGACCCCAGGATGACTAAAGACACAAATCTTTTCCCTTGCCTGTAGGCCTTCTACCTAAATCAAATGAGATTCCAACTGACTTGGTCTATCTGATCTGCCCAACATACCAAGGAGAGGGAAACCAAGAAACCTTACCAACATTTCCCGGCAGCCCTTTGATCCTATCCCCTGCCTCCACTCCAGGGATCCCCCAATTCTTGGCCCTTCAGTAAGTCCCCCTTCAGACTCACCCTTACCATCCCTCTAAAACTCTGGCACAATATTCTCAAGTAACCCCCAAAAAATGCTACATTTATAATAAAGTCATATTATTAAGCTCCTGCAAATAGCTTATAGCTGTATATTTCATACACTACCAAGTGTGATTAACCCTTCTTTAAAAAATTGAGTAACTTGCCAAACATTTATTATGGGAAGTGATGATGTTTCAAATTTTTTCTGCACTTTGTTTTATATTTTTTAATACAGCATGATTTTGTTTTCCCGTTCTACTTTTTCTAGCTTCATTGGAATAATTTTTTACTTATTGTGCTTTTCTGTCTATTGTTTTAGAACTTAAATAAGTTTCTTATTCTTTTAGTGATCATCTTAATTTTTAACAAAAAATTAAACTTATTTTTATTCTACATATCAACAATTAATATTAATCCTCCAAATACAACAAAAGCCTTATGCCATTTGTACTTTGCTACTCTCCCAAATTGCCACCTCACATGTTTGAAAGTGTCTTGGATTTGAATTCAAAATTGCTACTAATTTGTTCATAATTAAATCAACACGTGCATAGTGTTAACTATACATTTACTGATTTCTTGCTCATCACTATTTTTTGCCTTCTATTTTATCCTTCTCTTAGATTCTCTTTTTCTTTTGGGAAGTAAATTCTAAAACAATAATTTCAAAAAGGATCTAATGGTAATGTATTAATTAAGGACATCTTTACCTACAACTAACATACTCTCATAGCAACAACTTAGATATAGGAATGTATTTATTTCTTGTAACTAGATGTAAGACTAGATGTAGATGGTTGCTAAACTTGGTTCAGGACTACATACCAGGTCACTATGTCTACAATTTTCTTCTCCTGATAGTTGCAGAATGGATACCATTATAGATCTTAGGCAAGCTTTCTAGTTGGAAAAATGAGAAAAAGAAGAGCAGCATATACATCAAGTAGATCAGAAACTTTCCCAGAAATCTTATGGCAAATTCCACTTATCATTGGCTGGAATTATACATGGGCAATGTGGGAAAAAAAGATGGGAAATGGGGATTGGGTCCACAAAGAAATAGCAATTTGTCCAAGAGGCTAACTTTTAGATGAAATACATACCAAAAAAAAAAAAAAAAAGGATGCATTTTGTCCTCAACTTGAGTACTAATTTTTGTTTTTGTTTTTGGTATAGTATTTTAGCTTAAAGCTATATCTTGTCAATATTTTGAAGACATGACTCCATTTTATTCTCCTATGCTGTGTTGTTGATGAGAAGGCTATTGCAAATTTAATTTTTGTTTCTTTAGAGGTAAACTATATTTTTGTTGGTGGTGACGGTCATTCTGAAAGATTTTGGAGCTTTTTTATTCTTAGGTGTCAGGAGCTGAACTTTTCTCCTAAAATAGGCTCAAGTCTCAATCTCTGGTACCTGCAAATGTGACCCTCTGTGGGAAAAAAAAAAAAAAGGTTTTTGCGGATATAATCATATTAAGAGAAGGTCATACCGAATTAGGGCAGACCCTAATCCAGTGACTGGCATCCTAAGAAAAGGGAATTTTGAATATAGGCACACACAGAATGTTGTGTAATGACAGAGGCAGAGAATAGAGTGATGTGTCTACAGGTCAAGTAAAGCCAATAATTTCTGGTAACCACCAGAAGGAAAGGGCGAAGAAGGATCCTCCCCTAAAGCCTTCAGAGGGAGAGCAGTGGTGAATCCACACCTTGATTTCAGACTTCTTTCCTTCTGAACTGTTAGAGAATAAATTTGTTATCTCAAGCCGCTCAGTTCATGGTAATTTGTTATGATAGTCCTAGGAAACTAATACATTAGGTTTCTAAAAGTTATCTAGGACATGTCTAAGTATAACTCCTATTGTATAAATCCTGTTTAACACAATGTAAACCCTTTAAATTGAAGGACTGTGTTGATAGCAGCCTTTGCTGAATGATCCTGGTGGTTGTTCTAGACATCCTTCCTGCTTTATGTTTTTGTTTATTCTGAACATGGAGTTTCTCTGGGTAATAAGCTGCCCTTTCCCATCCAATACCTTGTCACTGTGTACGTTCTGGTTGTAGCTTTCTCTGTCCTTTTTTTTTTTTTTCTTCTTTTTTTTTTTTTTTTTTTTTCACCATTTGATCCTATCTACTTTCTAGCTTCTAGAATTTTTCACAATTTCTGGCCTGTTGTTGAAAAACATCCTTGTTTTTCAGGGTTATTCCCTGTAAATATATTTTCTTTCTGTTACATCAGTAGAATTGGCTGGCAGAAAAGCGAATGAATGTGCGTTGCTCAATCTGTCATTTTGAGTCAGGCCACGGATTTTTAAAAATTTATTTATTTATCCTAGTTAATTTTTTCCCATAAGACCTTTCAAACTGTATTGGCATTAGAAGCTTTTATGTTATTTTTTCACTTTATCTAGGGTCCAAGCATAATTTGTGGCTGCCTCTGAATATAAACAAGGTAGTTTTTCCCTCCTTGACAGAATTGTTGATTGGTTTTGCTCAAGCTGAAATTCTAAAAATCTCATTCACATCAGAACTAGAGGTTGTATGGTACTGGGATAAAATCTGCTACCTAGGAGTCATCCCTAACGTCTTTTAGTGTGCCCAAGTTTAGATTTGCTATGTTCTAAACTAATCATGTGTATCACGTAAGCCTTAAATTTGAGAGAAGGCTAACTTGTCTTCATTAGTAAAACTGCTGACTTACGTGTTTTTTCAAATGCCAAATAGTCTGATTAGATTTTGTGGTTTATAGAAACACACACACACACAAATACAGAATTACAGTTCTTCCAGTCCTAAGGCAAATTTAGCACTACAGAAAGGTCCTCCAGTTGCACTTACACAGGCAGATAAACTTGTGTGTGTAGCACAGAGTCCCCAAGATAATCTGCTTAATTAGCTGGAATCAGTTGAAACAAGTATAAAATGAACACGGAACTAAGGATTTCAAAGGTAAAACAAGTAAACAATATACATAAGGAATTGAGATTTTACCTCTCATTTTTATTTCATTGCGTGTTTTTATTTATTTATTTATTTTTTTTTTTAGGAAAACTTTTTCAGGGATCACTGTTATATTAGCTCTAGGTACATATTTTATATCTCAAACTTCAGCAGCAGGGCCTGAGAAAGTGGAAGAATAGATTAATTTACATTGAGATGATTTTTTTTTCTTTTTTTCCCCCCTTGGCATTTATTTTACATTTTGCAATGCTTCAGTCAACTTGAAAAGTATGGAGAATAGTATAAATTACGCCTATATAACTGCTACCCACATTCAACAAATAAATATTAACATTCTGGCATACTGAATTCGTATCATTTTGACTTTTCATGTGTAAAAGTTAAAGACATAACTTGAAGCCTCCCTTTCACTCCCTGCATTGTGATTTTCCCTCTGTCCTTAGAGGCAGTCACTGTTCTCAGTGGGTTCTTTCCATTCATTTTTCATCTTTTCTTCCTACGCATTTCTAAAGTTTTCTCTGTTTTCCCTCTTTATTCTTCACTCCTTAAATGGATGCATACTTTGTAATACATATTCCTTACACCTATCTTCCTCCCAGAGCAGGCAAGGATCTTGGCTTTACTGCCCCAACCCCCAATCTGCCCAAAGGAATCTGTTTTCATTGACATGTATTTCAGTTTCACCTTTTGTAGCTCTAAATCTTTTATTTTGTCATCAGTAGTTAATTAAATTTGCCACCATATTTTACCAGTTTTTATATTCACTATTTTTTCATGCTTCCTGTGATTTTTCTCTGGATTTCATCTTCTTGCTATAATACATCTTTTGGTCATTCTTTCTGGAAAAGTATGGTTAGTAAACTCTTTTAGTTTCCACGCATCTGAAAATATATTTTCCTTTCCCTCCTGCTTAAAATATAATTACTTATTTACAGTATAGTTATGCATACTCTATACAGTGTAATTATGTGTAGAATCCTGGGTGGACAATTGGCATCCCTGAGCACTTTAAAGGTAGATTATCATTGTTTGGGGGCACACTTGGCTACACCTGAGAAGACTACCATTAGTTTAATTATGGTTCTTTTGTGGAAATCTTTCTCCTGTGATAGATTTCAGGGTGTCTTTTTTTTCTTTATTTTTGATATTCTGAAGTTTCAGTAGGATGTGTCTGGTAGACTTATTTTTATTTTTCCTTCTTGGCCCTCAAAATGAATTGCCAAAATTAAGACTTATATACCTGTTCAAATCCAGAAAATAATTATTAAAATTTTGAATTCTGTTCCTCTCTTTCAAAGCCAAAATAGAATGTTTTATTATTTTAATTGTTTAGTGTTAGCTCTCTCTCTTAAATTTGCCTCATATGGTCAGGAATATTGGTTTGCAGGCTAATATTCACTGGAAGTTTCCATTTCAATTTCATCCATCCAGCTAGAAGTTTTACAGTTACTGCTGCCTAGGAATCAGTGCAGAACTGGTGATTTTGAGTTCCCGTGCCTCAATGAGTGATGTTAAGAATATCTCAGACCAGTCATTGAACTAGTAGACAGTTTCACTCAGGTGGTAACTGAGAAGCTTCTGTCTGCTTCCTCCTCCTCCAGCCAGTGCAGCATCAACTTTTCCAGAGTTTTCTTCCCCCTAAATGGAAGACTTTGGTGCCAAACAGTGAAGAAGGTCCTGTCCCCTATCCCACCGGAGATGGATTTCGTTTCCATCATCCCATAGGATCAACATTTTTTGGTGGCAAAGGCTCATTTCTGGCCCCACACTCTGGCAAGCTGCATGTTCTGTCTCATTTAGCACTGTTTCAGTTCCATTCCTGGTCTGCAAAGATCTTTGTCTTGTTTCCAAAAATGGCAGTCTTGGCTGATGCATTGTGAAAACATTTTTCTAGTTACAGAAAAGTGACTTAATTATATTTAAAACTATATTATATATAAATATATGTATAAACATGTACTTTAGATTTTCAAGGCTAATAACAAAACACTCAAATTAATATTTTTAAATGTATTGTCTTTTTGTACATCGTTATTTTAAAAACATATACAAAGTCCCAGAAGCAAGCATGCTTCTTCATTCTTGAATAAGGAAATCTGTGTTGACTGTATGTTCCTTTAAGGTATTTCAATACAAATCAACTGGGAGAAACTCACAATCAGATGTGAAGCATTTCACTCAATTTCACAGTCAGCAATTAATTGCTTATTTTTATGGCACTGAAAGTCTACTGTTTTCACTGAAATAAATAGTGCCATCTACTGGTTCAATTGTCGTTAAAGGGACAGAATCAAGCAAAATTTGTGTTGGTGGGAACTCACATCACGCCTAATTCCATTCTCTTTTTTTCACCCTCATATAAGAGCTGAGTGAAGAGCTAAAAGCTGACCCCTGATCTAAAGCACACAGCTGTTTCAATTCAACATATAAAGATCAACAGATAAAGATAATGGTATTATCTTTATAACTAACTGAGAATTCGGGAACTTAAAGCTCATTAGCTTTCTCCAACTTTTTAAAGTTTTTTTTTTTAAGTAGAAAAATTTTGTGTTGAAATGTAATAAAGACACCAAATAGTCTTTTATATTGTTACAACATAAGAAGAAACACTTTAGCTTCTAATAAAATAAGGTAGCAGGACATAGAATCCTGTTTATTTGTTTGCTGTTTTGTTTCTTGAGGCAGAGTCTCGCGCTGTCCCCCAGGCTGGAGTGCAGTGGCGCGATCTGGGCTCACTACAAGCTCCGCCTCCCGGGTTCGTGCCATTCTCCTGCCTCAGCCTCCCGAGTAGCTGGGACTACAGGCGCCCACCACCACGCCCGGCTAATTTTTTCATATTTTTAGTAGAGACGGGGTTTCACTGTGCTAACCAGCATGATCTCGATCTCCTGACCTCGTAATCCACCCGCCTCGGCCTCCCAAAGTGCTGGGATTACAGGCGTGAGCCACTGTGCCCGGCCGCAGGACATAGAATCTTTAATGTTACCATAATCAATGGCTCGTTCCTCCTAGGAGAATGGTGGGACTGTGAGTTGCTTGGTATATTTGTCAGTGTGGGGCTCAGTAGTGAGAAGGGAACATCAGGTTGCATGACTCAGGCTATGAATTGATTTAAATACTAATATAAAGAAAACAGCTAAGTTAGACGACAATGGTACATCCCAAATAAAAGCTTAATTTATATGTTAGTGTATGAAAGCTTTAGAATATAATGGTAACTTTCCTATAAAAATCATGTCAGTAAATATACAAGACAGGTTTATTATATCTCAATTGGATCTGAGTTTGGCCGGCAGTCTCAGATTCCACCCCCTGATAATTATCTTCCTGGGGTCTGCAGCCCCTACAGACACTTTCATTGTTCACTGAATCTTAAAATGATGGAGACCTTAATATTTCAGTTTGTCAATAATACAGTTTCTAGGCAACCATATTACAATTCCTCATTACAATCCCCAGATATAATCAGCTACAGAGTCTCAGAACCATCTAAAACTGATTAGCAATTAGTCAAATAAATTTCAGATTAGAGAATCTCAAAGATTCAACATTGCTTTTAACATAAATGTTTTAAATCTCAGTTTTCTAATAAGGCAAAACTTAATTTTATTTTCAAAATAATTTAATTTAAGGCATCACAATAATGGATTAATTTTAAAGAAAAATTTAAAAACCTTTTCCCTCAGCTCATAATCATCAGGGTTGAGTGTAATAAGTTTATGGGAAAATAGAATATTAAAAATATCAACTACTTGAGTTGAACATTGATAATTCTGATCACTCAGTCTACAGTACAGATACAAATCAATATTTGAAGAAGAAAATCATTTTATAATTTTGGGCTAATTAAGATGGTGATAAAGTTCAGTTTGCTGTTAAAGTTGAGTAAAATATGCAGTAAACACTAACATGTAAGAGGAGAAATAATTGAACTACTATAATAACTACATCTTCATCAAACGCTGGATATGAATTTTATTAAATGCATGAGGGGATAGACAATGAATGTAGAACAGTCAAGATTCAATTTTCTCTTTCAAGGAAGAAAATTTCCCAAGTAGTAGAAACTGAGACTTAGTGGTCAACAGCATAGAGTATAGCAGTGGCGTCCATGGGGCTGAGCCACACACAGCTATGATTCATGCACAATATTTGCCGCCCAGGTTAAAGAGCCCTCACAGACAACTTAAAATTGAAAGTTGGTCCAGAAAAGCACTACCTCAAGTGATAGGAAGCTGCTGCTGTAATTAGTCAAGCTAAGTCATCAAATAACGATTATCCAGGTTTTTCATTAAAATCAAACATTTTCCATATGGCAATGAGAGCTTCTGACTGGCAGTGTGTAATACCATCACAGCTTTTGGAGATAAAGGTAATAAACACCAGTGGAAATTATCATTTTAAAATGGGGGAGAAAAAGGTCATTTTGCAAATGTTGGTGTCAGCTATGGGATGCCAATGAAAAATTCCTCACTGACATTCTAATTTCTCTTACGTTAATTCATTTTCTCAAGTTAAATTAAAAATGAAATTTTAAAGGGCCTATTATTTACAAGTGATACAATGAAACAAAACAATATGGGACAAACCTTTAACATTCCTTTGTGAGAACAGGAGGTTGGTAAATAATTGTGCATTAGAGAAACTATATTCGTGTCTGTCTAGTTTCCTTAATTTTGCAGTAACTAAATTCTTACCTATGATCCCCCTTTCTGCTGTCTATCCCTGTTATTAACTGAATTGTGCACCCCTAAAGTTCATATTCATAATCCCCAATGTTAATGCATTTGGAGATACGGCTTTGAAGGAGGTAATTAAGGTTAAATGAGGTCATAAGGGTGGAATACAATAGGACTGGTGTCCTTATAAGAAGAGGAGACACCAGCGTTCTCTCTCTTCATGTGCACAAAGGAAAGGTCCTGTGAAGACACAGAGAGAAGGTGACTGCTTATGAGCCAAGGAGAAAGTCCTCCCCAGAAAGTATCCCTGCTGGCACCTTGATCTTGGACTCCCAGTCCTCATAACTATGAGAAAATTAATGTCATATTTAAGCCACTCATCTATGATACATTGTTATGGCAGCCTGAGAAGAATAATACAACCCCCAAATTCCATATTAATCTAACTGTGTACCAGTAATACAGAAGGCAAAGTATTAAATGAAAACCATTTAGAAAAATCCAAAATTATTTGGATTCATAGTTTTTGAAAGTGACTAACATTTAACCTGGCTATTTCTACTTGGTTTTTTTTTTTTTTTTTTTTTTCTTCTTCTTTCCCTTTTTCCTCCTTCTCTTTCCGTCTTCCTAGTAGTGGTAATGTTGTTATTGTTGTCATTATTGGTATCATATAGTGCTACAAACTTTAATTAATGACTATCATATTAATGCTATAGCTACCCCTTGCCAGTTTTTAGACATGTAACAGCACGGGAACTAAGTTTTGTAAACAATCTACTACACACTATTTTGTTCTAGGTTATTGATATAGGATATGTTTTTTCAAATTCTGAATTGTAATCTTTTTTTTAATTATTTATTTATTTATTTTTTGATACAGAGTCTCACTCTGTTGCCCAGACTGCAGTACAGTGGCACGATCTCAGCTCACTGCAGCCTCGTTCAAGCGATTCTCGTGCCTCAGTCTCCTGAGTAGCTGAGACTACAGGCACGTACCACTATGCCCAGCTAATTTTTTTTTTTTTTTTTGTATTTTTAGTAGAGATGGGATTTCACCATGTTGGCCAGGCTGGTCTCAAACTCCTGACCTCAAGCAATCTTCCCGCTTTCACCTTCCAAAGCGCTGGCATTATAGGTGTGAGCCACCAAGTCTACCTGTCATGTTTATTTTAAATGTCTCTTTTAAATATAAGATAAGAATAAATTATCCTGGTTAAACACTTAGAATTTGAGAGAGGCAGAAACCTACACAATTATGCTTGTAATTGATCCTGGAGACTACGGCCTTTGCACTACACCATTTTGCCTCAGAAACACAATTTTCCCACAGTATTTCCAAATTTGCGTGTTACCTGGGCTGATCGTGTTGGCCCATTTCGTTGGAAGGTAGCACTAATGGGTCCAGGCGCACAGTTTCGATTTCTACAAGCCACGATTAGCTTTATTATACTACTTGATGACAATTGTACCAGAATCTGATTTTTGGTAAGATTTCTGAAGAAAAGAAAGAAAGAAAGAAAGAAAGAAAGAAAGAAAGAAAGAAAGAAAGAAAGAAAGAAAGAAAGAAAGAAAGAAAGAAAGAAAGAAGAAGAGAAGGAAGGAAGGAAGGAAGGAAGGAAGGAAGGAAGGAAGGAAGGAAGGAAGGAAGGAAGGAAGGAAGGAAGGAAGGAAGGAAGGAAGGAAGGAAGGAAGGAAGGAAGGAAGGAAGGAAGGAAGGAAGGAAGGAAGGAAGGAAGGAAGGAACTTATTTAAAAAAATACATTGAAAGTGCAAATATAAATATATAAATATGTTCCAGAAATACATATTTCTAAAAAAATATTTAATTTCTTAATTGTATGTCATTTTGTTTTTGAAAATATAAGTATCCTTGTGTCAAAACTGCTTTTTGAGGAAAAAGTTGTCTACCAAGTGTTTTCTTAAATGTATAATGATAGTTATTAAAAAATAATCAACAATTTATTTCAAAAGGTTTTTAAAATAATATTTGTTTTTTAGATTTTTGTGGTTTTACTTAGCTATTGATATTTCTCCAAATTGATTCTTTTTGTCTAAAAATGGAAATGTAGATACTTCTAAAATTCTGTCACTATAGAAAGATATTTTAAAAATCAATAATACTATGAACAAAAAATGGTTTTATATCAATAAATTGGGACCAGGAAAAAACCAAAAAATTTAAATTATTCATTCTATTCTAAAAATACTCAGAAAATAATTAATTATTAAGTTAAAGAAAAAATAAGCCAAAGGGAAAATACAATGAACTAGTTAATGTGGTTTGTTTGGTTTTTGTTTGGAGAAAAAATTATGAGTTTTCTGAATACAGCTAGGTAAAATACTTAAACATTTAGATATTTACACTGAATTAATTATTATACACTGAAAGCTGAAAACAATACCTGGAATGTTTGAGCTTTTTTTGTTTGTTTTTGCAGGATATGAGGGTGTCAGTTCTAGAACAGATTCTGGTGACAATGAATATCTTTCTAGTACAGTGTTAAATGTTGCCTTCCAGTTGTCGGTTTATGTAATCTTTTTTCATTAATTTCTGGGAAATTTTCCTATTGTCTTATTATTTCTGTGTCTTCTGAATGGATGCGCTTTATGGATGTGCTAGGGTAGGCAAAGACCTGAAAGACAGCAATTGCATTTCCTACTGGCAAGCTAATTAAAGACATCTAAGTCCTTGGAATTTATTACTGCAGCTAAGCAATGCATCAAAAGTTGAAAGTCCTATGTATAATAGAGAAAATACCCTGCCTTGACCACATAAACATAAACCTGAGATATAAACTCAGGCTAGAGGATATTTAGAATGTTCAACTATTTTGATCTTGGGACTAAATATTCATTGAAGATACTTACAGCTTCTTTGAAAATGTCATCATCCTATTCAAGCAGAGGTCACATTCCCACATGAATCCAAATAGGTCAAAGGGCAAGACATGGAGCACAAATGCAGGGTTAAAAATGGATGTGCCCTAAAGCCACATACAATAGCATGAGGTTTTTCCATTCACTCTCTAGTAAGGCTTCTGAAAACAGGTTGTTAGGCCTATGGCTCAATGACTGCCAAACATACTACAACACTTACTGAGCCATGCCAACCCAGCATTTAAAACAATCCAGGTCAATGATCAGGGTGAATGCTGTCTTTAAAAAAGAAAAAAAAAAAAAATTTCTTGATCTAAATACACTAAAAAGCAAGAGACAGAGTAATCACTTAGAGCTGGGTTTAAAAAATAACTGTTAGTAATTTCAAAAATTGTCCAAGTAATGGTTCCATGAGAACTGACAGTGAAAGCTTTTAAAAATAGTGCTTCAGAATTAAGATTATTTTTTTCTGTCAGCAGAGAAATATAAACAATATATTAAAAATAACAATATATTACTGTTGCTTGGGTTAAAAAATAAAGCTTCAATTTCTCATTATAGAAGGTACATTAATAAAGCTAAGTCTACAACTTTATAGTTCACTTTAACAACTAAAAAATTGTTAAAATGACTGTAAAAGAAAAACAGTACATAGCAAGCAAACTAAGATAAATACAGCATTCAAGAAACATACATTGGCCTCAAGGTACACATACAGATATACACACATTGCGCAAGTCAATCAAGTCATATTTTCAAGCCCTTAGCATTGGGTCAAGGAGTGCTACTTATCCAAGTGATTTTTTGTTAATTTTGTGTTGGAGCAGTACTGCCCAACTCTTATGGTAACCTGGGAGACAATTGCCAAACGATAGACCTAATTTAAGAAAGTGTCAAAGTTTGGTTATAGACCCTGGCATTTGGTCAAAATCTAACATTTGGGTTCATCTTTAGTGTTATGCCTGCTGCAATATTTCTGTCATCTCCAACAGGTGTGTAATGAATGTGACCAGATAAATGTGATCACGTAGACTGTCATCATATCTAAGCAAATAACAGTGATATAAAAAAGGAGTAAGAATAGGCACTTCAGATTTATTGTTAATGTCTCATTATCCACTGTAAAATATAGGTAATGGGGTGGAAACCTTATTAGTTATTAGTGTCTTATTAGTAAAATAATTATTTTACTAATACTAGTATCTTATTAGTAAAATAATAATTTACTGATTTTTTCTTTTTTTTTTTTTGAGATGGAGCCTCTGTCACCCAGGCTGGAGTGCAATGGCACCATCTTGGCTCACTGCAACCTCTGCCTCCTGGGTTTAAGCGATTCTCCTGACTCAGCCTCCTGAGTAGCTGGGATTACAGGCATCTGCCACCAGGCCCAGCCAATTTTTGTATTTTTAATAGAAATGGGATTTCACCATGTTGGTCAGGCTGGTCTCGAACTCTTAACCTCAGGTGATTCACCCAACTCAGCCTCCCAAAGTGCTGGGATTACAGGAGTGAGCCACCATGCTGGACCAATTTACTAATTTTTACTAATAAAATAAAGTACTAATATTTACTAAAATAGCTTACTAATATTTACTAATAAAATAATTATTCGTTAATTTGAAGTATAAATGTGTATTTATTATTGTAGTGGTAAAACGGAACAATAATACATCATGGTTATGAAAGTTGTTGATTATATTTATGGAAAGCCTTTTGAGAACTTTTATATAGTAAAATTATCTTAGAAATAAATTGACCTTTATGAATGTTAAGAAAGCATATATTACATAGGTAATTTTAGGAAGAAAATTATATTCTTTTGGAGTCAACAAACTACTAGAAATAATTCCAACATGAATATATCAGAAAAATAATGACTAGGTTGTATTATATTTCCAATCTTTGTAGAATTATTTGGGAACTAGTGTATATATTTATATAAAACAAATAAAATATCCTCTAAGAACTGTGTTTAATATTTAATTATTTAACCCACTGTATTTAATAATTATTTAATTCCCATTTTGTTTGGAAGTCTTTGAATAAAAAGTTCTATTTTGTGGCTCTGAAGTCTGAGAAAAGGTGATTTAACAAACACACACTATCTTTGCCTTGTCACTCATCACCTGTGACAGACAGCAACAACATCATGATCAGTAGCCTAAGCAGATTGAGCCGAAAGATACCTCACATCAATTTAATGTGACAACTGCTCAGTGACCAGAAGACAATCTTGCGCTTTCCAGTACAGAGATATTGTTTGTTCCTGCACTGTAAAACCAAGCAACTAATTATTAAAATAATAGATGTGTAAATTAAAATGTCAAAATTATTCTTCTACCTTGGCCAATTAATTGATTTTTGACACTTAGTTGTTTGGCATGTTTTTCAAATGTGCATGTATCTCATTTTTTTGAGGGAGATACATTAATATATATATGAAATGAAAAATAAATAGACATAGTTGCACAAAATTTCTTTTTAACCATGATGGAAATATGTGCTTATTTTACAACATCTTGAAAATTCTGAAGAATTTAAAAAATATAACAAACACGTTTTGCATCCCTCCAAAAGTACAGTATATAATTCCAGTCTTTTTCTCCATATATGTATTTCACAAATACACATACACACTCAAACACATACATGAACACATTCACCGTCCTTGGGTTTTATAGACAAAAACTTAAGAACACTAAATGAATACCTCTTGATAGAATATTTTTAATTTTTTAAACAATTTTTTGCATTCTTAAAAATCCATCTCTCCTTCTGTTTTCTAAATTGTCTGAAAAACTTGCACATCTTTACATGAGTATCTCTTCACTCTGCTTTCCC
Source organism: Chlorocebus sabaeus (assembly GCF_047675955.1). Lineage (NCBI taxonomy): Eukaryota > Metazoa > Chordata > Mammalia > Primates > Cercopithecidae > Chlorocebus > Chlorocebus sabaeus. Next base: position 41,132,584 of record NC_132910.1, on the reverse strand, counting down.
GAAAAGGAACAGAACGCAAAATGTCCCAATGTCATGGTAATTCACTACTTTTTACATGATTATTTTTATCGTAGGCTAAAAGACATACCTTAATGTGAGAGTTGGTGAAAGCAATTAGAAATTATTTTATATAAGTTAATCGGACTGACCGAAGAAAACAGATATTTAATCTTGTAGGTATTTCCTTTTATTCTTCTTTACAATTAAGATGAAATGTACTACATCTGCAGAGGTAAATAAGCACAGGTATTTATAAAAAGGAACAGCTTAGTTTATATCTGGACTTGAATCAAACTTTGCTGCTATAAAATTGATCATGAATTTCCTTAGTTATTTGATACAAGAGAATCATGGTCATTTCTCCCAAATAGTGTTGTAGTGTTATTCCTTCTGAATTTGAAGGACCATTCATAAAAATAAAGATCAATGTAAAAGGTTAACATGAGATACATCATGCTTCATCTGCCTAGAATAAAATTTAATGCTTATTCTGATTACAGATATTGCAACTTTATATCCATTTTCTCCTTGCCAATGCTTATATTTTTAGCAAGTTGCAACTATGTTCTCAATTTCAGTATCTAGCAATCATAGGCCAGATATAACTGTATCATTGTGATGGGGTATCTCTGAAGATTTTTTAAGGTGGCATATTTCCCTTTATTTTTCTCCAGGCACCCAAAAGTTGATGGGTTCTGAAATATCTTGGTTTCCATTGAATTCTATATTTCAATTTAACTTCGTATTTCCTCTGTATTTCATTATGTGGTTGTGGGATTTGAGGCTTTTGGGCTAGAGAGCTCTGATGGAGATTTCCACAACTGTGTTTCCATTTGTATTTCATTTCAGTTAACATTTTAATTAACACAACTATTTCTGGGGTCCTTTAAAGAATATTTTTATTCTTCCATCTCCAAAAATCTCTCATAGACATAGACATTTTTTAAAATGGTATTCATTCACATTGCATTTGGAAAATACAGTAGAAGAAAATGTTTTAAAGAAAAACCTGGTCCTGAACAATAAAATAATTAATTGTGGATTTTCTTTGGATTTAATTGTTACATATCATTCGAATTAGAAAGTTAGTTTTTGTTTGTTCATTCTTATCTGATAAAATTCAGTAGGAGAAGAAAGAATATAATAATGCAAACGAATGGTAAAAATCAAAGCATTAGACTTGGTATAGTTTTAAAATAATAAAAAGAATACAAGCATAATAAATAGAATTTGATGATAAGTAGATATTGAAGAGATCTCAAAATCATATCATCCAACTACAAAGCTAAAGCTAGATTCCTTTCTGCAATATTTTGGCTGAAATCCCTTTCAGAGTGCGCTGAAACACCATCTGTGAAGCAGGTTTGGTCTTTAGTTAGAACTAACCACTCCCTCTTTCGTATACTTGCAGAGCTTTGAAAAGGTCTTTGTCAAAGCCATAGAGAATACTTTTATGCCTGTATGTAGTGTGTGTGTTCTGGCTAAAGAGTGCATATGTAGAAATCACCTTTGTATTTTCAGGAGTTGTGTGAGCACCTGGAATACAGGTGAATCAAAGAATCTTCCCCAATAATAAGACCCATACATACTTGGGAGTCAGCATATTAGGTTTTTAATAACTCTGTTACAAAGCATTGTTATACTGGGCTGTAATTAGTGGCCCTTGGTGGCCCTTGTCTTTATCTTGAGATAATACATAAAAACTTCTGGGTTTTCTTGTTTGTTTTTGTTTTGTTTTTTGTTTGTTTGTTTGGTTGGTTTTTTTCTTTGAGACAAGGTCACGTTCTGTTGCCCAGGCTGGAGTGCAGTGGGGCAGTCTCGGTTCATTGCAATCTCTACCTCCCGGGTTCAAAAGATTCTCATGACTTAGCCTACTGAGTAGCTGGGACTACAGGTGTGCACCACCACACCCAGCTAATTTTTGTATTTTTAGTGGAGATGGGATTTTGCCACACAGGCCAGGCTGGTCTCAAACTCCTGACCTCAAGTGATACGCCCAACTCAGCCTCCAAAAGTACTGGGATTACAGGCATGAGCCACCACGCCTGGCCCCACAAAACTGGTTTCACATAGATTTATATCAAATGCAATTATTGAGGTAATCAATGACATTTTCCCCATTGTACATCTCTCTTTTACATACTAGATATCCCATGCCCAGTTACTCCAAATATATTATCATGGGGCATGATTTCAATCATTTTTAAAAATCTGGTTCTTCTCATTTAAAAAAATCATACATGTCCAGATTACTGGCAAAAATGGTTCTCAAAACTGAAATAGTATGTATTTGAACATATACAGCAGGACCCATCTGGCTCTCAGAAACTAACTTCTGAGAGGCAATGATCTGCTTATTGCATGTTATGTGTAAAATCTGACTGTATACTTCTTTGGTAAGAGCGGTGTTGTACAAACTACATTCCATAGGAGGTTAATAGTGCTGTATGAACACACCATACAATTTACATGCATGATCTGTTCTCTGGTCAAATTAGCTTGGAAAACTTTCAGTTAACTTGAGATTTACAACATTTAAATTTAAGAGATTTTTTAAATTGCAGACCATGTTAGACCCTTAAGATGCTATTATAATCATGTCCAAGACTCCTTGAGGGATAAACACAGAGCAGTGTTTCCCAAAACTTTTGACACCAGACCCTTTTCATAGAGTGTCTTGCAGGACACATTTTGTGTAATAACACACATTATTACTCTTCGTGCATGAAAAAGTATAGTTTCTTTCCAAGTATAGGAAATGCAGAATCACCTGAAAGGTGAAATTGAAGTTATTCATGTGACATAAATCTGCCTAATTATTGTTGAAGATTTATGTTCCTCAGACCTAAATCCTGAACTGAACAGAAGATTAGGATGCAGCAAGAAAACAAGGTGTTTAGGCAGCTGATCCTTGAAAAATGAATCAAAAAGTGGCAGTTCTCATGGGGAGGCACTAAGAGCGGAAGCTAACTTTGGATCTCAAAGAGGAAACTTTGGTCTTGCACCTACTAAGCTCCATGAAACTTTTGGGAGAGTAGGCAGGTGTCTCTACTTTGGGACAACAGTAGATTAAGGCAGAGTTTGAGTATTGGGCTCGCATCTTTGAGACAAACTACTTCTGTATTTCTTGGTGTCTGGCCATTTCTCTTTTGTTTTTCCCTTAATGTTCGGAAAAATCTCTGAAAATTCCAACCAGGCTCAATTTTGAGATGCATATGCAAAATAAATATTTTTGTCTTAACTTAGATTGGAGGAGAACAATGCACATTATCATCCGACCTCCTGAAGGCAGCTGTATTCTAAGTGGCTCAGTTCTAAGGAAAAGGCCAAATGTATTGACAATCTCATAAAATCTGTTTTATCAGATTCCCTTCCCCACCTGGAGAGTTCTCATTTGCTGCTAGCTTCTAAAGCCTGGAGAATTCTACATTTATTAAGGAAAATGATTCCTTCACAGATTGTGTTACACAGAAATTCTAGTTTTCTTTTGCCTATGGTTATGTTTATTTGTTTAAGGCAATCTTATTACCTTTTTGAGGTGACACCTTGAGGTGACAACTAAAGGAAACAACACACCCTCCTAATTTTCACATTTCTCCATCTCTGCTTGTGATTATCTTTTCCTAATATGCTACTTAGGTTTTCGAAACAAAAGGCAAGAATTCATAGTAATTCTTTTCAAATGCAGTTTCTGAAGATTTAGCCCATTCATCAAATCTCTAAATACCATTTGATTCTGCTTTTCCAGTGTGTTTTTGTCATATCAATGAACCTTATCATCTGCAAATGTATTAAGTATACTCTCTAATTCTTCATTACAGGCATTAATAAAATGGCAACAGATTGGAATCAACATATTAATAGCATCTTGATGTGATAATATAAGCACTTTCCACCTTAATTACATTAGCATCTAGCCCATATTGCTTGGCATTATTCCTAAGGATATCTTGAGACACATTGTCAAATATCTCGTCAGTTGCAGACACAAAGGGGAAATAAGAGAATTCAGGATCATATCAGATATGTATTATTTAGTTGAGCAATATTCCCTACAAATATTAAAATAATTGAAATTTTATAGTACTATTATTACTTGCCCCATAGGTTTTCTGATCTAGCTCAGAAAATACTCATAGGCCCACATAACACTCGGATAAGCAAATTTGTATTATTTATTACAAAAACTTTCCACTGAATTCATTTGAGATATTGATTTTCTTTTCTTTTCTTTTCTTTTTCTTTTTCTTTTTTTTGAGACGGAGTTTCGCTCTGTTGCCCAGGCTGGAATGCAGTGGTGTGATCTCCGCTCACTGCAAGCTCCGCCTGCCGGGTTCATGCCATTCTCCTGCCTCAGCCTCCCCAGTAGCTGGGACTACAGTGCCCGCCACCACGCCCAGCTAATTTTTTGTATTTTTAGTAGAGGCGGGGTTTCACCATGTTAGCCAGGATGGTCTCGATCTCCTGGCCTCGTGATCCGCCCGCCTCGGCCTCCCAAAGTGCTAGGATTACAGGCGTGGGCCAACGTGCCCGGCCCTCATATGAGAAAATCGATTTTCTAATTATACAGAGTTGGTCCTTATGTAGATCTGACGCTTACCGGCTGCGAACCTTATCAAAGTTTTTTTTTTTAAATCCTGGTTCTCACTTGCCTCATTTGTAAGTAGCAATTAAGAAAAAATTAAATATTTAAAGTGTCTGGCATAATCCTGGTACTTAGAAAAATTTCAACAAAGATAGGTCTCCTTACCAAAGTTATTACAATTATCTTAATAATATCTTTCGTAAAGAGAAGTCAGTTTTCTGACTGTTAAATGACATCAGTATAAATTCTAAGAGTTGTATGAACTGGGACAATAGTGAAATAAATGTGTTTATCAATGAAATCAATAGAAATTTGCAGTTTGAATTTAGGAGTACAACATAGAGTCACAATCAAAATAATGTAATACAGAAAAATAATTACTGAATGCCTACCATATATTCCACCCTCTGTTGATATTAGGAGCAGGAAGGAAAGATTTAATCTCCTTTCAAGATGAGGTTCAAAGCATGATCCCTTCTATAGAATAGACCACAATCTAGTGAAGATAATTTACAGAAAGCCAATAATCGGATTCAGTATGCTGCGTTCTTTAAAAGTAGGTTGTGCATCTAAATATTTGGGGTGCTATAAAATTGATTCAGTTTACCGGGATTTAAGGCCAAGATTACCCAGAGGAAAATATGGGAGAGGGGACACTTGCTGTTTTATATAGTGCGTAGAAATTTTAAGGAGAACAGTATTTTTTGCTTAGGAAATAATTAATTTGGTGTGGTTGGAGCACACATCTGGCTTGAACTCTCTAAAAAATAGCATTCAAATATGTATTTGTTAACTTTCTATAACATGTTTAGAACTATAGGTGCTGTTGATTTACGGAGAAAACGTACTTAGCCATTTAGGAGAAATAACACACTAGAATTTAGAACTAATTATTTTGAATGATGAATGAGAAACAGATCAAGATGAATTTAAATATCTAACTTGGGTAACTAAGCAGATGGTAGTTAAATCAACAGAATTAGGAAATTACTGAAAAATAGCAGATTTGGGGGATATGTGGAGCTTGAGCTAATCAGAGAAATAATCTGTAGTGTGATATCAGAAGTCATTTGCCAGTTTAAGCTCCGGTGCTCATAAGAGATTGCAGCTATAGGTACAAGTTTTATAAGCCATCTGTATCATTTTTTATTTTATTATGATTAGATAAATTACATGTTTATTGCAGAAAATATGAAATGTATAAATAGAATATAAAAGCTTCTCCCAATCACATCATCTGTTAATAATTATAGGGGTTAACATTTTGGCAGATATTATTCCAAAATTGAGGTTATAATGTTCATTCTCTTTTTTCAATTAACTTTTTATCATAAGCATATTTCCATGTTCCTAGACATTAATTTAAAATCAGTTACATGCGCTGTAGTATTGTATTGATGAAGCAGGATACTTGAGTATCCCTTTTTTGCGGGCAGGAACTTGAGTACATGAGCACAGAAACTACCCAGCTGCTTTGGTACTGGTAGGGGCAAACTCCACTCACTCGGACCTGCTGCATTCTACTGCTTGCTGGAGGGAGCAAGCAAGTGAATGAGCGCAGGAGCTGGGGCGAGCGCTTTTGGGCACCAGCAGGAGCAAACTCCATACCGGCCCCGCAGTAGAGTCTAGGGGGATGCCTGCGACCCCTGGAGGCCCAGAAGAAGTGTTACAGTACTCTTTTAGCTCTGCTGTTTGAGGACAGCTTAAGTGTTAACAACTCAGCGGGCCCTCTGCTCTTTTGTGTGAGGCAGCCGCCTTCCTCCAGCGAGGGCAAAGGGTCGGTGTGACAGCCTTCTGTATCCGCGCCCAAGCTTTTGTCCAGCGTCCAGGAGAAATGACGTCACAAAATTAATTGGCGAATGGTAAATGTGGGGGATTTTATTGTGATGGAGGTGGCTCTCAGCAGGAAGGGGAGCTGAAAAGGGGACAGGGTAGGGAGGTAATCTTCCCCTGAAATCCCGCCATCTCTGGTCAGATTATTCTCCAAAGTACCAATGTCAAGCTGTCCCTCTGAAGTCAAGCTGCTTCTCTCTGATGCCCAGCCTTAGTTCATCTGCTTCTCTTCTCTCTGCCAGCCGAGGATGGGGTTTTCACTGGCACAGGATAGGGGGTGGGGCAGGCCTTGGGTGGTTTCAGAAAAGGCAACATTCGAGCAGGAAAACAGGGTTGTAAGTAAGTTCTTTTTTTTTTTTTTTTTTTTTTTTTTTTTTTTTTTTTTTTGAGACAGAGGCTCGCTCAGTCGCCCAGGTTGGAGTGCAGTGGCGCGATCTCGGCTCACTGCAAGCTCCGCCTCCAGGTTCACTCCATTCTTCTGCCTCAGCCTCCGGAGTAGCTGGGACTACAGGAGCCCGCCACCTCGCCCGGCTAATTTTTTGTATTTTTAGTAGAGACAGGGTTTCATCATGTTAGCCAGGATGGTCTCGATCTCCTGACCTCGTGATCCACCCGCCTCGGCCTCCCAAAGTGCTGGGATTACAGGCGTGAGCCACTGCGCCCGTCCCAGGGATGTAAGTTCTCACTTCCGGCCGGGGTATCAGGCTTTTCGACTTGAGGGTGGGTTTTTTGGAAGGGACCGGCTCTCTTCTGCCCAGAATTTTCCTGCCTCCTATCCCTATCATTATGTAAACAGACCTAATAAAAATTTATTTAGTTCCATACTCTAAATATTTTAGGGGTTTCAATTTTTTATAGTAAAATATTGATATGTTTACTATCTTTTCATAAATACGTTGGTACGTCTCTGATCTTTCTTTATTAACTACACTTCTAGAAGTGGAATTAATTTAACAAAATATATGAAAATTGGACCAGGCACGGTGGCTCACGCCTGTAACCCCAGCACTTTGGGAGGCTGAGGAGGGTGGATCACAAGATCAGGAGTTCAAGACCAGCCTGACCAATATGGTGAAACCCCATCTTTACTAAAATACAAAAAAAAAAAAATCCAAAAATATCCAGGTGTGGCCCACACCTGTAGTCCCAGCTACTGAGGAGGCTGAGTCAGGAGAATTGCTTGAACCTGGGAGGCAGAGGTTGATGTGAACCGAGATTGTGCCACTGTACTCCAGCCAGGGCAACAGAGCAAGACTGCATCTCAAAAAAAAAAAAAAATATATATATATATATACACACACACACACACACACACACACACACACGAAAATTTAAGGAGATTGATGGAGAGTTTCAAATTGCCCCCAGAAAAAGTTAGTGCTACTTTGTATTTACTTTCCCACCCATTTCACCAGACTTATTTATAATTGTGAAGTTGAAATTCATGTCTCCTAATTGGCTCTGTCTTTAAAAACAATTTCCTTTCCTTTCCTTCCTTCCTTCCTTCCTTCCTTCCTTCCTTCCTTCCTTCCTTCCTTCTTCCTTCCTTCCCTCCGTCCCTCCTTTCCTCCCTCCTTCCTTCCCTTTCTCCCTCCCTCTTTTCCTTCTTCCCTTCCTCCCTTCCTCCCTTCTTTCCTCCCTTCCTTCTTCCCTTTCTTGTACTGAAAAGAAAATGTATGGCCGTGTAGCAATAACCTTCCTCTTTACGATTATGTTAACTCTAAAAACAGATTTATCTTAGAAACTTGAGAAAATCTCTTTATGCCAAAGAAAATATTAATGTAATTTGGAGCTCTAAACCTAAACTTGGAAATAGTAGTGATTTATTTTGTGTGTCTGAGTCAGTGAGAGAGAGGGAGAAGATATACATGCATATTAAATATATCACTAATAAGATATATTGGTGGTCATTAAAAGAGGATAAACATGTAATATATTATAATAATATTAATCATTTCACTATGCATTAGTTTACTATTCAAAGAAATTTCACAACTTGTTGAGTAGTCAGAAGTTAAAAGGACCAATAAGCCTTTTAATAATTTAAGAATTTGCATGACACCTGAATAAAACAGATAAGAAAATGAGTATGATAAATTTTATATCTGAATTTCAAGAGAGACTTATGAATATTAGACAAATCAATTACTAATAGAATATTTTGTATGATAAGTGAATTTATTTTCTCATCACATTCAGTTTTATACTGTGTCTGCCTTTACTAAATTTACTTATTTTTTTAAGTGTCTGTGATTGTAATATCTAAATTCCAGGGACACGTGGCTCTTCTGTATTTGCAATGAAAATTTATCTTGAAATACAAGAATGCAAGTCTTCTGTTATTAGTGTCCTGAACAACTCAAGCTCCAGGGAAATGCTCATCATTTGTACAAATTAGAGAATTATAATCAGAAATTTAAAAGAGAGTTATGTACATGACTGCAGAACTAAGATGCCATTTATTCATCTCCCTTGAGACTTGTGACTTATTAGGAAATTGGGAGGTTGTTTCGTGTTTGTTTGTTCAAATTCTAGCTTCACTTTATAATTAGAATTAATATCTTATTTGTTTCCATTTGTTTCCATGCATGCACCAAAGTAAACATGGGACACGAAATGTAAGCCAAAACAAAATTACTTTTATCTTTCCATTATCTTTATGTTACTTTTTTAAAAAGTATGATAAAAAGAAACGTAATTGGACCACTGAGTGTGAACTAGAAGATTTTAAAAAATCTAAAAGTTTGATAAAGTTATTACAGAAAGAGTCCTAACCTCCTACAGGTCATTTATTGAAATCTTACTATGTGCCATTTAAGAAGCTAAGCTATATATATATATAGTTTATATATATAGTTTTTATATATATAGTTTATATATCTATAGTTTATATATATATATATAGTTTGTTACATTATACACATCTTTTTAATGTGAGCCCAGTGGGGTAGTTATTTTTATCTGGAGATTGAAAGAGTATACCCAAATTTTCCATAAGTCACATAGTTAATAATACAGTGAATCTGAGATTTGAACCTGAGATTTTCTGACACCAAAACCCATGTAATAAACCTAAAATGAGGGCAGGATTAGCCATTGGCATCCAAGTGACTGGACTAAGAAAAATGTTCATCTCAAATGAAAGCTCTGGGGCTGGCCTGGTGTGGTGGCTCACGCCTAGAATCTCAGTGTTTTAGGAAGCCAAGGCAGGAGGATCTCTTGAGGCCAGGAGTTTGTCACCAGCCTGGGCAACATAGCAAGACGCCATCTCTTCAAAAACTTTTTAAAAAGTTAGCCAAGCATGGTGGCCATTTCACTCTAATGCCTAGGCAATGGAGCAAGACCCTGTCTCTAAAAACAACAACAAAAAAGAAAGACTTGGAATGCCAGAAACCAAGCATCTCCCCCATGACATCCAACCCTGGACCATGTGAAGAAAGAGATGATTGAAGCCAGAAGCTCAGTCCAATTGATCTAATGCTTTCTTATGGAACTTCTTACCCAGTTTTACTTTCTGGTCTACCTTTGACTCTTGCCAACTTTTATTCATTTGACCTGCCCAAAATCCCGACTTTTGCACCTGACTCTTACTTTTTTTGGCCCTCATCAGCTACATTCTGGTGTTCCTTTTGCAGATATATTTCAAATCACCTGAACCATGAGACTGAGTTCTAGTCCTCTGCCCAGGGTGTTGGAAATTTTGTTTATTTTATAATGTCTCAATCTTTCATGAAGAATTTCCTTTAAAAATGTGAATTCAGTTTCTATTTCTTTCTCACGTAGGGTCCCTCTTTCTCTTAGGACTGTTGATTAAAACCTGGATTCCTGGGCTGGGAGTAGCAATAAAGCAACTGAAAAGTCTTATTCTGGACTCTGGTCAACAAAGGAACATATTCTCTCTCTAGGATTATCCCTCAATGTGTTGATCCGCCACAGAATTTTACTTTTGTTTTTTGTTTGTTTCAAAATTCAAACAATTTGTTGAAATTAAAATCAGCAAATATCTCTGATGTTGACCCATGGAAGAGAAGTATAATGCAGTGTAAAAATCAAAAGACCTAGTTTTTAGTCTTGCTACAGAGTAATCTTGATCAAGTTACTAACAACTTACGTGAGTTGTTAATGTCATTTGGGAAATGAGGAGAAGAGTGATCTCTAAGGTATTTAAATGTCATGTTATGTAACAATATGAGTTTAACTAGCAAAGGGGGAATTTAAGTTCGGAAGTATAAAGGATTGGGCTGATTAACCAGATCTCTAGTGAAGTAAGTGCATCAAGTTAATATAAAAAATGCTGTATTTATAACTAGCTCAATTTTATTTCATCTATCCATGAAGTTTCAGTTTCATTTTCTACCATGGCTTTTGAAGTTTTAATGACTGAGCATGGAAGATACTAGGAAATGATAGCAAAGTTCTCTTAATGCTCTAGCTAGTGATAGTAGAAAAATCTACTAACAGTGAAAACTCTCGGACTCGAGTGCCAAAGTACATTTGATCACACGTGATTCCATTTATGAGTTTAATTTTAAGCAGTTTGCAATGAACTATCGGTTAGGAATATAAATTAGATTGAACAAATTCAAATATTTTTCTTGAAATAAAAACTACCATAAAAATAAATGTAAATAACAAACTAAAGTATGTTTTAAATTCAAATATTTTTCTTGAAATAAAAACTACCATAAAAATAAACGTAAATGACAAACTAAAGTATGTTTGCAATACACATGGCAAATAATTTGTTTATTTAACAAAAGACAAAACAGTGGGCACATATATAAAATGCTAATTCATGAACTATATGGTATGTTCAAATTCACTAGAAATTAAAGAAATGCACATTAAAAAGAAAAGTACATTATATTTTACTTCTCAGTATGGGAGAGTTTTAAAAGCATGGTAATACCATGTCTTAGCAAGATGTAGTAACATTAGTACAGTACTTTTACATTCTGTTGTTAGGGATGTAAAATGATACCATCTTTCTGGTAGACATTTTGGTAGTATGTATTACTCCATTTGAATGAGCATATTATCTGAATTAACAATTTTACTTCTGGTAAATTTTGTTTTATATGCCTACTTATATAGTTATATAAAAATATTGTTATATATATATGTATGTTTATATATAATGACATTTATGTATAATATTTTTGCTATATTATCTATAATATTGAAAATGTGGGGGAAAAACAAAGACCTGCAAATAAAGATGATTAATATTCTAAGACAAAATAGAATGCTATTCACATAGAAAAAACTCATGATACAGTTTTATATTCATTGATACTGAAAAAAATTTATAAAATATTAAATTAAAAATCAATTTATTATTAGCACATATATTGCATATATTTTGTGTTTATATGCATAAAAAAGGATGGAGAGCCATAATAAACATAAATGTTTTTGCAGTTATGTCACAGCAGAATTTGGGGGTGATTATTTGCTTTTCCTTCAATGAATACTGTATGTGATATGAATGAAACAAAAAAGCAACAGAAGCTATTTTCCTTCATACAGCACAGTTGATCCAGTTTGCTGGTTATGCATCTCCCTTCTGTTTGCACTTGAATATTCTCTCAAACGACATTTAAACTCCACAAAAGATCAACATTTGACAACTTAGTGATATTTCACTGGTAGTAAAAATGACAACAAAAGCAGAAAGAGGTAAGTACAACTTTCACGTGCATTAATTTAGATAAAAATAAAAGAAAAAATATCTTAGGAGTGTAATTTTAGGAAGAAGTTTTGTTGGGGCATCATCTTCAAATTGTCTCTGCTTCTCATCCACTTGCTGAAATATTTTGTGTTATTGAAAATGATATTTTAATATTTTATTTAAAATAAGAATATTTCAATTACGTAAATAATTTTGTAACCATCAGCTTTGAACATTGGAACACATTCAATTGTTTTTAACAAAACATATTCAAAGCAATGGTAGGTTGTTCTACCTTCTGAAACAGCAAAGTCATTTATTGCATTATTACGTGTGTGAATTGTGGGTATCTTTCAATGTGAAGTTTGTTCTTATCACTGGCCCTGAAGTTATTCTAAAGTGAATTATTTCAGAGAGAGAACTTCAAGATAGTAAGGCACAAAAAATGACTTCTTTTTCTGATTTCTTTCCTTAATTACTTAATTCTTCACCTTGAGATATTTAGTTAACTACTTCAACTTCTTCTAGAATATGAGTTTTATGAACACATAGTTGGTTCTTAAAAATATTTGTTTTGTAGAAGCTTTCAGATGTTCCTGATCATCTTTTTGTCAAGATTAAATAAAATATCTGAATGCTTATCCTGTAGTAAGTGCTCAATAAATTTTAATTGTTATTATAATTAGCTTAATCGCTGGCAAAATATTGTCTTTGGATATGCAGTTGTCTGTTCGGCAAGTATAGAAATTTGCTTCTTACATTAAAAAATACCATACAATAGATTATTGCCTTTAAAAATAGAAGTTAAATGCAAGATGCACTAAATACGCCCTATATTAAAATTTGCCATCACCTCCCATACACAAAATATGGAGTTTTGAACAATGAAATTTAGCTGCTAAAGTGTCATCTCACAATACATTCACTGAGTGAACACAATTTTTTCTATATTTGATTCCTATCTGAAATGTCTCAGGGTGATGGAGATTAAGTCAAGGGTACAATACAATTCTGTGTGAAATAACTCTTCTCCTGTCTTAGTTATATAGTTATATAGGAGACAGTAGGCATAGCGATGAAGAGTACTGACTGGATTCAAATCCTGGGTCTGCAATTACAAACTGTATGAACTTAAAGCAACCACTTTGCCTCACCAAGCCTCAGTAAACCATAAAAGCACATATACTTACCTCCCACAGTTGCATTTGTTACGATTGAATTGAATGGAGTATGTAAGCGCTTGGTACAATTACTAATTCAGAGTTAGCACTCAATAAGCAGCAGCAAGTCTTTCTATTGTTGTCTGGAATTAAAAGGAAGTCTTTGGTAATTCTGGAGTCTAAAACTTTCAAGAAATCCAGATGAAGACTTAGATTGGTATCACTCTGTATCTATCACTATGCATAGCATTCCTCATCAAATCAATACACTTTGCTTTCTCTCATCCGCCTTCTCCTATTTTTTTTGCACCTAGCAGTCATGCTTCCCCTATATAGCTAGAGCCTTTGGGATCAGTCTGTCATCATTCAATATGGGTCAATCTATGTCAGATGCAAGTGCCTTCCTTATAATCAATGTAACTGACTTGTTTAAAATGAATAGAAAAATACAGTAAGTTTCCCGTTAGAAGAACATATCTTAGTTCCATGGTTGACCATTGTATGGCAATAATAACATTATTGTCTTTGAGCTGAAGATTTCATATCTATAAAACTGAGGTTATATCCACCTCAAATACTTTTGGAGAGGATTAAATAAAATCCTACATAAGTACTAAGTAAAAGGCTATACCTACCACACAGTGGTTACTCAGTGGATGACAGTGGTTGCTTAGCTGTTGATATAAACATTATCATTATCATGATTGCTAGTATTGTTTTTGTAGACTCAGTACTTAACAGAGCCTAGAACAGTGTTTGCATGTGAATGAGTGAATATAACTATACTCTTACTGCTGAGCAAGTGGTATCATTTTACATCCATAAGAGAGAGCAGTGTTTTCTACTGGAAATATGAATGAATATTGGTAGCATCCATAGAACACAATGGCAGCTATTTGTAGCTTCTGATGGTGATGTAACTCAGCTATGTGGCTCAAGGTACTGGTGAGCCCTTAAAATGCAGCTGGCTTAGCTCCTTTAAATAAAAATGATTAGACAAGAAAAAGTAGAAAACAGATTTATTTATAAACCATCCTACAAAGACGCAAGGTGCAGTTCTGTTTTCGTGACACACCAGCAACTCTTTAAATATTTACTGTCAACCTGGGGAATTCATGTGTAGACGGATGGCATATTTAGGCCTTTAATGTGCCATCTCAGCAGGGCCCGCTTAAGGCTGCCCATCTGGAAGATGAAACTTTACAGCCAATTTAAAAATGTTTTTTCAAGGACAGATAAACTGTTTCTAGCTGATTTCCACCAAGACATATGAAAGCAAACCTGGTGCTTTTTTATTTGGGAATTAACATTTAAACCAGAATTCATACTTCTTTTCCAGAACACCTGTAGGAAACTCCTGCACAGTCAAGACTAATTTAAATTTGGTTCTATAAAACAAGCCATACAACAATGTTGAATCAGTAGAGAGACATATTTTCCTTTTATGGCAGCAAAAGCAGTAAAAAATCTACTTAGAATTTTATTCTCACCTCTTCTCTTCAGACTTAATGGATAGGTATAATGTGTTAAGTCTCTGCCAATTGAATGAAATTCTTCAGAATTCTACCAAATAAATCTCTAAATGTTATGGAGCAATGTTACATTCCTCTTTGAAAGTTTTGCTTTATTGATTTGTAAAATGTCTTTCAAAAGGTATGATACGATTGCTATCTCAAATCTCAAATGCCATAGTACTGGTCAGGATCAGTTCACTGAGTTAGCTGTTCACAAACACGCCTGTGATTTCAAGGATATTTTTCTCTCTTCTCTCCCTCCATCCCACTCAACCTTACTCTTGTCCTTCCTTTCTCCTGCCCTCCCTCCCTCTCTCCCTTTCTTCCTTTCTTTTCTTTCCTTTCTTTCTTGGATTCTCATAAGCTAATAAAGTTGGTGTTCTAGTGTAAACCTATCTAAATATTCAACCTCCTTTCCCTCTCCTGAGAGTTCAAATTATTTTCTTCCAGAAGCTATATTTAAATTATTTCTCCACAAAATGATTTTTAAAACTCTGTATATTACTTAATATGAGGTATAAGCAGAATTCTGGGGAATTGGGGTGGGAAGGAATGGAGAGAGCAATAGCAGGAGCAAGAGTCATCATGAAAGCCACAATAAAAGTGCTTAGACCACTGACAAAATCCCAACCACATTCCAGAGCACAATCACAGTATTCATACGAAGTGCCCCCACCATTGTAAGAATCACTGAAAAAATACTAACGAGCAAAATTAGTTTCTCCAAAATGATTGTCTGTAATATTCATTTTAAAATGGAGCTTAACTTGCTCTGAAGTTATCTTTTTGAGAATTAAGAAGAAGCATGTGACACAGTTCTCTTTCTCTCTCCTCTCAGTCCTCTGAATAGCACATTCTTGAAATTAGTACTGAAATGGAGTAGCCAATATAACTGGATAAAATCCAGGGCAGTAACAGCAGATAGCAAGATGTCTCTCTGAAAGTTACCTCTTTTTCAAATGAAGTCTGATATTACTTGACCGAAGAAAAGATGATTCTCTTGTTTGTGATGTCTGTTTGCAGGGTTACAGCATCCCCATTTACTTGGCAGTTAGTACAATTAGCCAAGTTAACTGGGTAAATGGGTCTGCATTCAACTATTACCCAAGGTTTTATGTAGTTTGAAAACATTGACCATCATTAGCAGAATTCTTCCTATCCTCCTGCACCAGTTCCTCAAATGTACTTATAATTGGAGAACCATATAATTAGGCAATGGTTACCCTTATTGGAGAACAAATTATTTGGAGAGCTATTTTCAAAGAGTTGGCATGACTAGATCCCTTTTTCTCTACATTTCTTGTGTACTACTAAAAAAATGTGTTTACAATGTTTCTTAAGTCCTTTTCTCTCACCATTGTTCTTATTATGTTTTTTATTTTATATTATTATTTGGACATTATTACAAGCCTGTAGAAACTATTTTTTTTTTCTCCATCTTAAAGTTGTGAGCTGACAATTATGAGCTTTGTAGACCAACTCTGCTTTGACCTGGGATCCTAGCACATGGGGTGAGTTCATTCATTTTCTACAGGACAGTTCCTTGAGATTTGTGGATTTTTCTAAGTAGATCAAATTTACATAAGTAAAGAACAAATTTCTATCACATTTAAGCCATTCTCCTATTAGGTGTTTTTCTTTATGCAGCTGATCTTAATTCTAACTGGTTCAGCTAGTCATCAGGGATAGACACAAACAGACCCTACCTTCCTAGGGAGGGAACACTTGATTTAAGTCTTGAACTAGATCTTTAGCCAGATGGAGCTTGGGTTAGCAGAGGTGAGGTTGCTGTGACTTAGAAGACTGGAGAATTAAGAGCATTTTGGGTAGAATAAATACTATGTTCAGATGTACTACAAGTACACTCAGATTTAAACCATTAAAGCTTATGAAGGAGGCCCCCTAATATGAATCACGGTAGTGATCTGTAGTTTCCCCTTATCCCCATCTTGCAGCAGGCTGACCTCCACGAACTGGATCAACAAGCTCCTCTGCCTCTTGTCGTTCTGGCTGGGTTCAGTCAATAGGAAGGACCAGCAGCATGTCAGAGTGAAGAAAGAGAGGGAGGTTAGGAAAAGTATTACCTCCGCTTCTTCCCTGAAGAGCCAGTCAGGACTGGCTGCATACTGAAACCATAATAAGTCCTTTGCCAGATGCAATTAGTCAATATATTGAGACACTGGGGATTGCAGCAGAGAAAGAGTTTAATAATCAATCGTCATGCAGTCAATTGAAGAGACCAGAGGAAACCTCCAATCTGCCTCCCTGAGAGGTTTGTGGTTAGGACTTTTAAAGGGTCTGGGCAGGTGATGGGGATTGTGGGGATCACTGATTGGTTGAAAAGTGAGGGGTGAAATTGTGGGACAGGAAGACAAAACTGCATTCCTGTGCTAAGTCAGCTCTTTGGTGGGGGTCTTCAGACAGGCTGCTGTCAGCCATTCTGCAAATTCGGGATCTGAAAAACACTTTAAGCAATTCTTGGGTAAAAAGGTCCAGTGCCAGAGATTCTATCTATAGGAACAGTTAGGAATTAAGTGGTCAGCATGCTACATGACTCTCAGTTACTCAGTAGTTTCAGGGAGGCGGGTCCAAGCGCACCCTGGTCAGTTTTTAACTTTAATTCTGCCTAAAGCCTGTTGCAATTCTTGTTAACCCTATGAGAATCCCTCTACCAATGGTAGTGGCTCCTGACAGGTGACCTTCTCTCTGGGTTCCAGTGACTTCTCTGTCCCTTTGTCCCTTTAGACCTAGGGGTGGCAGTAGTATCCTGCTGTTACTAGCTGTTTAAGAAAAAAAAAAAAAAAACTATTTTGTTCTCGGTACATTCAACATGGAACACTTTTGACACAAGATGTGTGGGTTTCCCATACAAAGTAATTCTGACATTAACACCCGGTAGTTAGCACAGACCCCATAGGTTAAGGATTCAGACCCACATGGCTGCCCACCCGTCCCCCTCCCCCGCTTCAGATGCCAACTTCAAGTGGTAGATCACCAGGTTGCCCAACATTTTGTTCAACTTGGCTACAAACTGGAGGTTCCCATGACCCCCTGCTCACTTTCCATCATTTGCTAAAGCAGCTCACAATTCAGGAAAACAGTTTACTTACAAGATTACTAGTTTATTACAAAAGATATCTTAAATGATACAAATGAACAGCCAGGTAAAAAGATAAAAAGAATACTAGGGAAAGTTTAGAAAGGTCCCAAGCACTCTCTTGTGACTTCTCTTGCTGATACTTTTGTAAATGTCCCCTATATTAACCGCTCCTCAAATGAACCCTATTTTGTTAGCTTTTTGTTTCCTAATGGACCCTGACCTATCAGAGTTTGGATCGTTTTATTTTGCTAATTTATAGCACCTATTAAAAACAGTAGGAGTAAGTACCCAGTAAAAGTACTTAGGCTTCAAAATACCTGGATGAATTTTGTGAACACGACAAGAACTTTTTTTTTTTTTTTTTTTTTTTTTTTGAGATGGAATCTTGCTCTACAGCCCAGGCTGGAGCGCAGTGGCATGATCTCAGCTCACTGCAATCTCTGCCTCCAGGTTCCTGGTTAAGCAATTCTCCTGGCTCATCCTCCCAAGTAGTTGGGATTACAGGCACATGCTACCGTGCCCAGCTAATTTTTGTATTTTCATTAGGGACAGGGTTTCACCATGTTGGCCAGGCTGGTCTTGAACTCCTGACATCGTGATCCGCCTGCCTCAGACTACCAAAGTGCTAGGATTACAGGTGTAAGCCACTGCGCCCAGTCAGAAAGAACTTTTTGAGAATTATTGAAATCACCCTCTGAGTTAAGGAAGCTGTGAGAAACCGTATCTTCCAAGTTCTGCTTCTCTTGGTGCACTCCAGTGTACAAACACATGCTGTCCGTGATGGAGCCTCATTTTACGCTGTTAGAAGACTTACTGTTGAGTCCCTGCTATTATTCAGTTTGTTTCAAGAACTAAGTCTTAACTGAATGGTTTCTACAAAGACTTTGCTTTCTTCCTTTATCCTCCCCCAACCCATCTGCTCTGAAATTGCTTGCTGAATAAAAACTTTACTTGTTAACTCTTGAAATGGCTTTTCTTCTCTTTGCTCAGAACAGTAGCTGTATTTTTGTTTTCATCTTCTCCCATGTTGCTAAAGAGAAGGATTTCTCCTTTTATTTTAGAAAGAATCATTACATTCTTGTAAACAGAGTCAAAAACAGATTTTTCTGTTGTTCAGTAACTCCACAAATCCCATGAATATCACTTGAAGGCTACATTCACTGATAGTAGCAGCAGAGGTAGCTTAGGGTTACGTCACATACAATAGACAATGGCACTGAAGCAGAAGAGAGGATATCAGTGTCAAAGAAATATACTGATGGTGTTTAGCTAAAGATTCAAATGGGTATGAGGAATCATAGAAGATGAAGAGGGAGAGGTAGGAAGGTGATTTTACACACATTCCTGACTTACACATTCTTCCCTGACTGAAATCCCACAGCAATGACCTAACTCAGAAGACTCTTCCATATGGAAAGCAACAGTATCAAAGATTTACAGGGCACCCACATGCAACAAAATACCAAAACAAAAAGGATAAACAAGAATCTTATTAGTGATATATTGAAAATTATAGAGGAAGACATGGGATGATCTTTTTTCTCCCCATTGTAAAACGTTATGGCAAACATCCCTATAAGGTAAAACAGGCTAACAAGGGAAAAGTAAACCAAATTCATTACTATTACATGCACAAGTGTTGATGGAAGCCAGACAAAAATGTGAACTTGAAGAGGAGACAGATGATTGGGCTTAAATATTCTCTTCATGGAAGAGAGATGTATAAACCTGGGAAGTGGGAGACAAACCTTATGGGAAGGTGAGGGACAGGGCTGCATAGGAGCAAAGGTACTCTTAATATGTAGATAGAGTTCCCCAGGTAAATTCTTGGAGCTACCCTCAGAAGAACAGATAAAAAGTCTCTGGGGTGTGGTTTTCACTCACAGTCTCTTCTCTGGTGGTTGCTCTTTTCTGGTTAGCTGATCAGATCCCTAGGGAAGAAGTCTCAAGACAACTGCATTTCTTTTGGAAAGAAGCTTTCTTGGTCAGAGAAGTAGATTCCAGAAAGTCCTTCCTTGTGCTTGGGGAGAAGGGAAGAGATGAGACAAGGTTAGAAGAACCTTGATTCTGTGGCAACTTCCAAGGCCTTTCAGCCTGTCAAACTGCCAGTCTTTGGGAATAGAGTTCTGAGCCCCAACAGAACTTACTGTGTGCCAGAAAGGATGAAGAAATGTATTTCCTTGGCTTGTTCTGACATTGTGTAGTTTCTCTTTTAATCCTTAAAACCACTTGAAAAATTCTTTTTTATGTCTATCAATAAATATTGATGTTATTTCTTCAAAAATAATTGTTTTATTTATGAATAAATAAATACAATTTATTTGTTGCTTCAAATTGTTTTGATGAAATGTGATTTCTTTTGAAAAAACAAATCAGTACTCAAAGGTTTATTTTCCATTCTGCTATTCTCATTTGGTTAGCCAGCTCTTATCACGGACTCAAAATGGGTATAGCAGTACATGCATAAACAGCAATGTCCAGAAGTGAAAAAAGAGGGAAAATAAAAGAAATCCTTGTGTATCATTTAAGATCTAAAAAATCTTTTTCTGAATCCCCAGCCATCTCCTTATGTTTCATTGGAGAATTAAGTCTCCAATGGCCTGAATTAGGTCACATGCTACTTCTTAACCCATTCTGATCAGTAGGCAATGGAATTACCAACATTGGCTTAGTCAAGCCATAATTATCTAATAAACATAATGGGTTATCAAGATCTCTGCCCTGTAGCAAAGGCCAGCCTTTCTCAAAGCATCCCTTCAGGGAAAGGAATACTAACACCTAAAAACAGAGGAGCTTCATTAGTAAGAAAAGGGAAATAGCCTTTAAGCAGACAATCACCAATGTCTATAAGAGTGACTGAAAAATCAAAAAGACTATGTAAATGCAAAGGACTATAACTGAGAGAAGAAAAAACCATAATGGAAGGATTTTAAGTAATAACTGTGTTACAGGAAAGGAGCCTCAATCCAGACTCCAAGAGAGGGTTCTTGGATCTTGAGCAAGAAAGAATCCATGGTGAATCTGTAGTGCAAAGTAAAAGCAAGTTTATTAAGAGAGTAAAGTATTGAAAGAACAGCTACTCCATAGACAAGAGTAGGATGTTCCCAAAAGTAAGAGGAGGAACACGTCCACCATGGGCACAATGCTTGTTTATACGGGGAGATGTGCTCTGCTACAAGAGTTTGTGATAAAGGATTAATTTTCTTAATCACTATATTTTCAAGAATCGATATTATTATCTTTAAAGCAAAATAAGAATACATTTGTTCTTCAGATATGGAGATATCTGGACACTCCCAAGTCTGGATCTGTTTAATAAACATTATTAATTTGTTCCCTTACCTGTAAACCTCTAGAGGTTAGAAATGCCTAATTTTCCGGGAATGTAGCCCAGCAGGTCTCAGCCTCATTTTCCTAGCCCTCATTCAAAATGGAGTCACTCTGGTTTGAACACCTCTGACAATTGGGTAGAGGAATTTTTTTTTTTTTTTTTTCCTGGAGAATGACTTTGCTCATTCCCTGGAGAAAGTCTTTGTATAAGCAGCATTTTATCTTTTTTGGAAAAGGAAGGAAGGAAGGAAGGAAGGAAGGAAGGAAGGAAGGAAGGAAGGAAGGAAGGAAGGAAGGAGGGAAGGGGAAGGGAAGGGAAGGAAAGGGAAAAGATGGTGGCTAGAGAATATTTATGTCCTACATCAAGGAAGAATTGAATTTATTGAATTTAGTTTTATTTAATTTCTTGTCCTGAAAGATAATCTGCAACTCATCCAACCATGGGTCAAAGTATAATCCAATTTTCCCACTGAGCTGATTGACAAATTCTTATCTTAACAAGATTAAGACTTTAAAGCAGTAACTTCTCTGATGTTTCAAAAAGCAATAGCTTTTTACTGATTTTCTTGCACATTTGACCGCTGCTTGTCTTGTTAAGATGCCATTTGTTCTTTAAAAATCTTTATTGTCTTTATATTCCCAGTCTTTTTTCTTTATCAGTGGCAATAGTGCTTTCCATTTGCCCTTTAGCAGACTGAAAGGTGAGGGCAGCTGTCTAAAACATCTGAAACACCTCTAAGACACCTTAAATATTATAGGAAAATGTGTAGCATAGGGCTGTCCTGGCAGCAGAACCATGAATCCTAAGCCCAAATTCAAGAATATAGTATAGTATACTGTAAGCAGAGAAGGATTTTAGATGTGACTATAGTATGCTATAAGAAGATCCTATATGTGAGTATGAACTTCTACCTTTATCCAAAAAAGTAAATGTCTAATAAAAACTGTTTTCCTCCATTTATCTTTTAGTGAGTAGCCTGTAGGGGGCTTGACCTTCTCAAAGACCTTCCCAAGAGCCTTTTCGGTATGTGTGAATATCAGTCAATTTATAGATCCATCTCCAAATAAGGGAGCCTGGGTTCTCTGGAGAGTTGGCCCAGTTCTGAAAGGAAAGTTTAAAGTAGCCTGTCTGCTTATGAGTAGAGGTTATCTAATATTAGCTTCTGTGTGATGGAAAACAAATTGCCTTAACTATTAATCACTGCATAACAGACTGACCTCATGAGGCAGAAAGGATTTTAAATTAGTAATAGCTTTATTTGGGGAAAATACTCAAATGCATTTCATGCAGATTAATCAGGTTTTCAATTATTCTTTTCAATTCTTCCAGAAAAAAAAAATCTGATTTTCAAAATTTCTAATTTAATTATCAGCTTCAGAAAATGTAAATGATCACATGCATTGTAATCAGTTTAATGCCAGCAGTGGTAAAACTATGAGTGTTGCTCAAAATATAAGGAAATGTCTCTAATCAGACATAACTATAGTATATATAATATACTATCAGTATAGGAAGACCCTATATGTGAATATAATATAATCCTTCAAACCAGATATAATCATCCTGCCTAAGATAAAGTAAGTTTTTGAAAAAACAGGGCCTGAAAAAGATGTTCTGGTCTGCTAACTGGCACCTGAAGGAGAACAGTAATTTTATTAAATATGTTCAGTAAGTCAGATTGCCTGGGTTAAAATCCTAGTTCCATAATTTTTTGGCCATGCGATTTTAAAAGGTTCTTCAAAGTCTGTGTTTTAGTATCTTCGTTTGTAAAACGGTAATGATAATAATAACAATGACAGAATTGGTTCATTGTAACCATTAAATTAAGTAGCATAAATAAAGTACTTTGGTGAGCACATGGCTCAGTGTTAGAAATTATTAGTATGATATCACTATCTCTTTTAAGTTGAAGAACTTTCTTCAATATAATTTTTATCATTTTTAATAGGATTAGAGGCAAACTGATTCAGAAATTTCTTTACATTCTTTGCTTGGTATAGCCAAACATTAATTGCTTTACGGGAACTAGAAAGCAGTGAATTAGTGCATTCTATCAGTAAGTTTTATTAAGATCCTGGTAGGAGGCAGACCTTATCCTAGACATTAAGCAGAAATGATGAAAGACACACAAAAAAACCAAAGATGCACTTCGTGTGCAAAGAATTTACAGTTTGATCAATGTAATCAACACACAAGAAAATAATCAACAATAAACTAGAATTAGAAATTACTCACATGTTATGCATATCCGTAATATTGCATCACCTCCATGATGTAATAATTATTAGTTGATAACTCTCTCCCTGTGAGATTAGAAGTTTTTTGAAAGCAGCTATGATCCTGCTCGTCAGAGGTCTAGGTATGGTACCATGCACTCTGTAAGCATGAATATTTGAGAATAAAGAAACTGCAGCAGTCAGGGGAGTGATCACAGTTACAGGAGTAGAAAGAAACTGGAAGGAAAGAAAAAGGAATTGAGGCTGTTGAGATAATTGATTCTCCCACTAATTACCTATGGATTTGAACCTGTGAAATGAAAAGATTAATCTAGAATCTAGATTAGTATTATTCCAAGTTGTTTTTTTTTTTTTTTCATTTTTAAATAGGGCAAAAACATTCTTCAAAGGAAATCTTTTGAGTAAAAGCCAACAAGAATAGAGGACCACAAACAGCCTTGGGATTGCAGAGACATCACCTGGATGAATCGATGTTTTAAGCTGAGTCCTGACGGACAAATGGGAGTTACCCGGGAAAAGAATGTGAACATAAGAGAAGATTGTTCCAGAAGCTAGAAAGAGCATGGCATTAAAATCCATTAATTTTGGTTGAATTCAAGAGTGCAAAGAGGAAATGGAAAGAAATGGGGCTTAAAAAGTAAGCAAAGGCCAGATCAAAAAGGTCCATAGAAACTGTGTTAAGAAGTTTTGGACTTTATCCTTATGGCAGTGGGTAACTATTAAGGAGTTTTAAAGAAGAGAGCAATCTCAAATTTGTTCTTCAGAAAAATCATTCTGGCTCTAATGCTAAGAAGGAATGTAAGACAAGCAGCGTTAAGGCAAAGATGTCATTTAGGAAATTGTTGCAGTAATTTTAGGAAGCGAAGTCAGAAGTTTAAGCCAAAAAGGTGACATGAAATCCCTTATTCCCTGATTCACTCACCTCTTTTCAACTTCATTATAGCGCTGATACCACAGTCCTGGCTAAATCTAACTCTTTTCTAACTCCATTCCTGTACTTAAGAAATTAGATGTAGCTGGGAAAAAACAAACAACTAAGCTGATAGATCTCATTTTAAATTCATGAAAATAGCTACCTATAGGCCCTTAAAATGCTGCTCAATAATCATATTCTACATCCCCTGTGTCCATTCAGTCTTCCATTGTCCTAAAAAATATATATACATTTTATGATTTCTCTCCTCTCTGAAAATCCCCAATACCTCTTTCCCCATTCTCACTCTCAGCTTATGACCTTCCTTCTTACTTCACGAAGAAACTTGGAGCAACCATAGGCGCCTTCCACAGATTCCCACCATGACATCTAGCCACCTACCTATCAGGACCTGCCACCCTCCCTTCTATCCAGCTACTTCAAGTGACGTGTCCATGCTTCTATCCAAAGCCCATCCCTCTACTGCATCCCATCTGCTCTCACCTCCTTTAGGGTGTCACTTTAGTAGCTCTCCCCGCTCTCCTTCATCAGTAACTTTTTAGTCGTTACCAAATATTCTTACCATCACTGAAATATAATGTTATTTCTCCCATCTTAGAGAAAACTTTTCATTACTCCACCCATTTCACCATCTCCCATTTCTTTGCCCCTTTTTGCAATAAACCTCTTGAAAGGTCTATCTATTTTTCCAATTTCTCTCCTCTCTTTTCTATAAACCCATGGCAATCAGACTTTTGCTCCCACCACATCACGGAAATCATTGTTACCAAAGTCATCAAGGATCTTGTTACTTCTTAGATGTAGGTCCTGCTTTTGCTTAATGTATCAGTAGTATTTCAGTCAGTCATTCTGTTCTCCTATAAGTGATTGACTTGGCTCTGAGGATAACATATTCTCTTGGTTTCTTTTGTTGTTGTTGTTTGTTGTTGTTGTTGTTGTTGTTGTTTGAGACAGAGTTTCTCTCTATCGCCGAGGTTGGAGTGCAGTGGCACAATTTCAGCTCACTGCAAACTCTGCCTCCCGGGTTCACGCCATTCGCCTGCCTCAGCCTCCCGAGTAGCTGGGACTACAGGCGCCCGCCACCACGTCCGGCTAATTTTTTTGTGTTTTTAATAGAGACGGTGTTTCACTGTGTTAGCCAGGATGGTCTCAATCTCCTGACCTCGTGATCCACCTACCTTGGCCTCCCAAAGCGCTGGGATTACAGGTGTGATATTCTCTTGGTTATTTATCCTACCTCATTGATTACTCTTTCTTGGTTTCCACTTGTGGTTTTTCTTCTCTCAACCTTTTAATATTAAAGTGTTATAATTCTCAAATTCTGGGCCTTCTTTCTTCTCTATCTACTATGAAAGTTGTCAGAATCAAAATGGAATCACTTGTATTAAAAGCTCTGACGAATGAAGCTGGGGAAAATCATGAAGAGAGGCTTCTCATGCATGAATGTCTGATAACAAGAACTATCACAAAAGACTTAAAAATGACAACCTTGCATAAAGGCCATCTCAACCTCATACGAAAAGTATTTCTGCAAGAATATCTGCCCAGCAACTGCCTGTCCAATCTCCGACTGTCACAACCCTTGTTATTGATCCTTGTAGTCCAGGATAGTTATCTCAAAACAATTATGCAATCTTCCTTATTTTTTTTAAACTTTGTCTTTATCACCCAGAATATCCACATAGTTTACTATGGCACACACATTCCCATTTTGATGCTCGTACCCAAATAAATATTATTTTCTTTTAAAGAGCTTCTTTTTGTCTGTTATTTGGTTTGACACTATACTTCCGTGGTAATTGTATCTAAACCTATAAGTTTAAATACCCTCTATATGCTATTCAGCCCAGTCCTCTATTAAGAATATCATAGTTAAACCCAGAGTATCTTATCAAATGGTCACAGTAATTGATTTAGGGGTAAGTATATAGTGTAAGCTAGTTCAATAACAATGAGCCTTAATACTTGCTCTGGGAATTCTAGTGCATAGATTCACATGTTCTGCACTGGACATAACGATTTGGAGCTTGAAACTGCTGTAGTCAATATATGCCAAGAGGCCCACTATATGCCTGTTTTTGGAGTCAAAATAGGAAGGAACCAGATTCTAGAAGTGGATTCTGATGACCTTGTTTGAGTCCTGAGTGAAGCCACACCTTAAACCAGATCAATTCTTGGAATATTCAGTTTCATGAGGGTAAAATTATTGTTTTTAGTTGAGATTTCTGTTGCTCACAACACATACATCCTATCTGATATACATCCACATGAGTTAGATATTTTTACCTCTAATTCATATTAGGTTTGTGCAAAGGTAATTGTGGTTTTTGCATTACTATTAATGCAATAGGAAAACCATACTAATGGTTTAATGCAAGAGAAAAAACCATGCTAACATGCCTATATAATTTTCCCAAAGTCAATCATCTAGCAAATGCTGGCATCAGGATGATCCAATAGTCAGATTTTAGCCTCCACATTCATAGCTGCAACTCCTTCTGAGTGGGAGTTTCGAGATACTGGAATGGACAACATTCTATATGTGTCCCTTTAAAGTGTATGTATGTGCGTGTGTGTGTGTGAGTGTGTGTATACTTTCACTCTAACTACTAAATTAGAACATTAAACAGGTAGTCATATTTCCTAAAAAAAATAAAACAAAGAAATGATTCTCATTTATTATTTAGTCGCACTCCTGGGAATATCCTGAGAATCAATTTTACTCTTTGGTCTGTGTCCTCAACTTTAATTCTGTTCTTCATCGAATAATGAACATAGTACTCTCACCTATGGATTTTGTGTTCTTATATTTTCAGATCTGTATCCAGTAAACGAGAATCTGGTTTTGTAATGTCTAAATTTTATACAACAGATTTATTTTCCTACCACTAAAATGTTAGTGTAAGTGAGCAGGTCAGTGAAATGCACACGGAATGAGTAATCTGGGATGCTTGGGTTCAAACACTGATTCTTATAACATTGGGAAAGTATTTTAGTTCACTGGAGCCCTTTTCTCCTTCATAAAGAGTGAAACACAAAGGTCTACCTTCTAGGACTGTGGTTATGATTAAATGAGACAACAAATGCCTGACATATAATGGACCTTGAACAAATCATAGTGTCTTTTTCTTCTTTAATTTTCAAAATTCTATTGCAATATAAATCTCTGTATTAGTAAAGAAGATCCCCAAGTGTCATTTCAAAGCATATTTGTTTCAATAAGTGTCGATCTTAACAACTATGGTATGCTGCATCACAAGATGTACCCTCCTCCCCTCACCCCTTTTTAATAAGACATTAGCCCTGCTGACAGGAAGCATTGGAGTGTGCCAATGCAGAGCCATGGGAATGGCTCAATAATGTCCTGGGCAGAGGGAGAAGTCAGTCTGGCATTCAAAATTGTCCCAGAGGTGACACAAAGATGGATTAGCAATATTGCCCCCACTGACATTATATGGATGTGCCCTGACCACTCTGTAGCTGAAAAAAGTCCGCTCCAAAGTTCCCACTACAGAGAATTCAATTTGACATTGTTTAGCATCCTACAGAGTGAATGGGGAACTTATTGCATTTGCTGTCTTATCTCAGAATGGAAATGTTTTTCTTTAAGAATTCTCAGAAGGGAGTGATTCTTTGATAATTGAACTCCCTGTGGTTTTGGTCAAGTGGAAACAGTGCACAGAGGCTTCAAAGAAATAAAAGCTGTGAGCACAGAGCAGAAGCTTTTCTGGCGGTGATGAGAAGAGGCATTTCTTTGACCCTTTAAGTAATGAAAGCCAATCATTTAGAAAAAGCCCAGGCTGAAGTCCCTAAAGAGAGCCAAGAAAGGAGTGAGCAGAGCCTCATGTGGGAGAACTTGCTCTACATTTGAGGGCCCTCCCAAAATGGTTTCTTTTCAGTGTGATGATTTTGTTCACAAGAAATATTATGTAAATTCGAAGTTAGAAGCAAATGAAGTTAAGTCATATAAAAAACATTGTTCAGGCTGAAAGGATTGCTTCAATTCAGCAAAAGGGAGAGACATCTTAAAAGACTACATGGCCAGCCG
Source organism: Chlorocebus sabaeus (assembly GCF_047675955.1). Taxonomy (NCBI): domain Eukaryota; kingdom Metazoa; phylum Chordata; class Mammalia; order Primates; family Cercopithecidae; genus Chlorocebus; species Chlorocebus sabaeus. The sequence continues at coordinate 41,104,171 of NC_132910.1, read as the reverse complement.
GGCGAGGTGGCGGGCGCCTGTAGTCCCAGCTACTCAGGAGGCTGAGGCCAGAGAATGGTGTGAACCCGGGAGGCGGAGCTTGCAGTGAGCTGAGATCCGGCCACTGCACTCCAGCCTGGGCGACAGAGCTTCACTCCGCCTCAAAAAAAATAAATAAATAAATAAAGACTACATGGATAATTAGGTAGCAGTAGACGTTGCCTACAGGAGGACTGATCTTTAGTGAAGACAAAATACAGTTCCACTGCAGAAATTCCTACAAAAATCAAAACACAGGCAAACAGACCTGTGGGGGTAGTTGTGCTTATCTTTAGTTTTGTTATCGCTGTGTCTGCTTCTCTTTATCACAAGATTAACCTGCATAGTTCTTAGAACAAAAACCAGTAGTATCTACCAAGTGCTGGAATGGAACCAGAGTCACAAGCAAAACTACTATTTTTCTTCTGCTAAATAAGGGTGAGAAAATCTGACATAAATCTCATTGGCTTTGTCTACCTGGTATTATAAATATATTTCATTAGATTGCCACAATTAGGTTTTTCACAAAGATTAGCCATTTATCCATAGTGCCAAACCATTAATCTTTTCCTCATTCTGAAATTATTAGTGATTTTTTATCAGAAAGATATAGTTTTACTTCTAGGGATATACTCACATTTTCTTCACTTTTACATTCTTTTTATTTCAAAAAGAAATGAGAAGTGGCCCATTGCTACCATATAACATAATATGTTATGCCTTAATAACCCTTTGAAATGTCATGATCCCCACAGCAGTAGTAGTTTGGCATCCCTGAAGGCGTGGTAAGAGCCTATACTGCTTGAAGAGCAGTGAACTGTATTTTAGTCCGATTTTCTGAAAGTAGATGAAATATTTAGCAACTGATCTGAAAAGAGCTGCTGTTCCTAATAACTACAGCTCCCAGGAGGGAGTCAAGTCATGCTCCGGGCTCTATTGCTAAGGAATTTCATGAGGGTCAGAGCTATATCAATCAACTAACCTGAAAATAGCTATTGAATGGTACATCATCATCATAATCAACAGATATTTTTATTTGCCTCACTAGGAACAGGGCACCCTTTTAGGTAACAGGGCGACAAAATGGCTCAAGAACCTAATATCTAGTTTCAAAAATCTTCATTTCTACTCATTTCAGTGGTAACTTCTGTGCCAGAAAAGTGTACTTTTTTTTGTCAGGCAGCCATCATTAAATTTATGGAAAATTAAATGAGAAAAAATGTATACTTTATAAGTGTTTTTTCGGGAATACTACATACCAATTCTATGAAGGTAAGCAACAAGGCCTGCGACTTTCATCATTTCAACACCATTAGATTAGGAATAAAGTGAATAACCAGCATTAATTTGCATTTATTGTATTTCTATTACCACAGTACATTTACTGGCAACTAATCAATCATTGTTTACATTTTAAGGTAAATATATGACTCTCACAACAATTTGAACTATGTGAAGAAAAGAATAGATATTAAAAATTGCACTAGGACTAGAAATAGAGATATTTAATCACCCACTTAACATATGCCTGGAATAAGAGGCAGGGTGAACAGTTGTACTATTCTTTGTAATGCAAACTCCAATTCAAAAGCTAATTTTGCCTTTCATCTTGGAGAAGACAGCATTATTCCCTTCACGTGCACAAGCACACACTAAGCATCCAAATCAGCATGGGCCCCATCATATTACACAGAGCACAATTTGCAGCAGCTAATAAGAAAAACCTGCAGCCAAACTCCTGGCTACCAGACCAGAAAACATGAGTCACATGCTTCTTCAAGCAGCTCCAATCTAGTAATTATTTAACCTTAGCTAGTTGAACCAGAGCAACAAAGGTATTTCTGGAACTTAAAAAGTAAGACGGAATTTTGTTTTATTCATTAGTATTCCCAAGTGCTTCAAGATGATACTTAAATAGAAATGACCACAGCTAACCTTTATTGAGCATTTACTGTGTGGGAGATACCCAGAGAAGGGCTTTACATATATTGTCTTGTTTAATCCTTACCACAAACCTATGAGATAGATAACCTTATTAAGCAAAACAAGCTTAGATAATTTTCATGAGGTCACGTATCTAATAAGAGATGAAGCTGTAAACTCAGGCAATGGCCAACCTTTTAAACTCTGCCTCATAAAGCTACTCAGATGAGTAGGCAATAAGTAAGTTCCAAGTAGAAAAAGTAATTCTGCTTTATGTAAGAATTCTGCTTCCATACCTGAAGCTTCCTGCATTTAGATTCGTTCCAATATTGTCTTTGCTAAAATTCAAACAGGTACCTGGAATGGATAAGCACGTTCACCAATTTGTACCAATGAGCCTAATTCTCAGAGTCCAATGCACTGAAAACAGGCAAGTATCTTAAATAAGAAAGAACATAGACAGGCAGTGTCCTGAGAATGTTGACCCCTGAACAGGAACATTCAAAAGAGAGAGATCCTTGGGCTTAGGGACAGCCTGAAACCACTGGACTTGAAGCAGAAGCAGAGGATATGGCTAGAGGAGATGAGAAATGGAAAGGAAGCTGCAGGTAGAATACTGCAGTAAGACAGATTAAAATCAACCTCTGGGTTTTCCTTAGAATAAACATTCTTCATGGGTCAGTTAAAGGCATAGCATTGCCACCTGGTATCCCATTCATGGGCAAGTCAACACAAGACTTTTGAAAGAATTCAGCAATCTCACCACTGGGCATTTATCCAAAATAAAGGAAATCATTATATGACAGAGACATCTGCACCCCTATGTTTATTGCAGCACTATTCACAATAGCCAAGATACGGATTCAACCTAGGTGCCCAACAACAGATGAATGAAAAAGAAAATGTGGTATACATACACAATGAAATACTAGACATAAAAAAGAATGAAATTCTGTCATATGCAGCAACATAGATGGAACTGGAGGACATCATGTTAAGTGAGATAAACCAGGGACAGAAAGTTAAACACTGCCAGTTCCCATTCATATATGGAAGCTAAGAAAAGTTGATCTCATAGAAGTAAAAATTAGGGCCGGGTGCGGTGGCTCAAGCCTATAATCCCAGCACTTTGGGAGGCCGAGATGGGCGGATCACGAGGTCAGGAGATCGAGACCATCCTGGCTAACCCGGTGAAACCCCGTCTCTACTAAAAAAGAAAATACAAAAAACTAGCCGGGCGAGGTGGTGGGCGCCTGTAGTCCCAGCTACTCGGGAGGCTGAGGCAGGAGAATGGCGTAAACCCGGGAGGCAGAGCTTGCAGTGAGCTGAGATCCGGCCACTGCACTCCAGCTTCGGCGACAGAACGAGACTCTGTCTCAAAAAAAAAAAAAAAAGAAGTAAAAATTAGAACAGAGGATACTAGAGACTGGGAAGAGTGGACGGAAGGGGAAGACAGGGAAAGATTTGGTAAAGGGTACAAAATTATAGCTAGATAGGAGAAGTAATTCTAGTTTTCTATAGCACTATAGGATGACTATAGTAAACAATACTATATAGTTTCAAATACCTAGAAGGAGAATACGAAATGTTTCTAACACAAAGAAATGTAAAATGTTTGAGATTACGGATATGCTAATTACCCTTATCTGATCACTATATATGTATCACAACATCCCTATGTACCCCATAAATACATACAATTATTATTTGTCAATTAAAAAATTAAAGTAAATACTACAATGGAAAAAAAGACGTATAAAGAATTCTACTCCATTATTTTTTATAATATGAAATTCATACTTGTAACAACTTCTACTTTGAAATATTGACAGTTTATCATATCAAAGGAAGAAGGCATGACATTTAGTAATTACTTATTAAATTAAATTTAAAAATTGTTTTCAAATTATCCCACATTAATTAAATTAATATCTCATATGTTTTCCTAAAACAAAATATGAAAATGTCAAATGAAAGCTATCTTTTTCATTATCAACTCCTTTTGCTCACATGAAGACAATGTGTGCTTCTCACATGGCCGTAGTCTAAGATGTTTTTTACATGATGAGATGCGTTTACTAACTTACAGCTTATTAGCTCTGTCTTGCAAATTGGCTTTCTGACCTAGCCAACTGTTATTTACACTAATGATGATATTCAGACTATGCAGCGACATAAACAGGGTTGTGTCTCTCTTGCACTATTAACACTATTCTCTCTTTAAATTTATTTTCACAAAATGACTTTTATAGTAGTTTATATTGAGGCATATTGCTAATTTAGTCTTTCTCTCTATTTTTAACATAAGAAACTCCTATGAATTATTTATGAAGTTTGCACAACAGTAGTGTCCTGTAATTGGTTAATAATTACACACACCGGCACTGTGGCTCATGCCTGTAATCCCAGAACTCTGGAAGGCTGAGGTGGGTGGATCACTTCAGCCCAGGAGTTAGAGACCAGGCTGGGCAACAGCAAAACCCTGTCCCTACAAAAAAATAAAAAAATAAAAATTAGCTAGGTGTGGTGGTGCATACCTGTAATCCCAGCTCCTGGGGAAGCAGAGGGGGGAGGATCACTTGAGCCTGGAGATGTAGGCTGCAGTGAACCAAGATCACATCACCGCACCCAAGGGAGACCCTGTCTCAAAAAAACAAAAACAAAAACAAAACCACACAATGATACATTTCGAGTGATTCATAAACATTTCATCTTCTGAATAAGAAAAATGAAGCACAAGGAATTGTATGCATTCTTGAATCTAAAACTATAACTATTTCTGTAGAAAAATAAAATACCACATGGCATAATGAAAAGAGTTTGGACTTTGATGTACAAACTCAGGTTCAAAATATGCTTCTCTTTCTTAAACAGCAGGTATAATGAAGAAGTGAACTCAAGAGGATATAATCACAAGCAACCATCCATTCTCCCATTGACCCTTCAAATCCTCTCACTGGGCTAGTTCTTTCCCTGTCTTTGAATTTCTTAATCACTTTTAGTCACATTTCACAAGAATAATGCCATTTCAACATGAAGTTGCCACCTCTTAAAAGAAGGATAATATCTATGTAGTGAAAGACTAATCTTACCCAAAGAGAAATCTAACCTTTGCCATAGCTCCAGCTCCTTCCTGAGAGGTAATCTGTAAACCCTTGGAATTTCTCAAGTGATAGGAATGTTTTTGTTATTCACGGTGGGGCCCTGGATTACACCTGATAGTATGCTAAGTAGTTAACTGAGAGTGAGGCTGGCCACATCCACAGTCTTAAGATGGAGGCTGGCCATGCCAGAAAGACAACCATGTCATTGGATGGTTGGAACATAGAACCAGGCAATATAAGTGTGACTTCTGGAGGGAGGAGGCTAGAGATGCAGTTCAACCATGTAGGCCATGGGCCATGGGCCATGATTCAATCAATCCTCCTTACATAAGGAAACCTCAATAAAATCTGTAGACACCAAAGTCAGTTGAACTTTCTTTCTTCTTCTTTTTTTTTTTTTTTTTCATAAGCTATTGGAGTACCGGTGTCATTTGGTTACATGAGTAAGTTCTTCAGTGATGATTTGTGAGATTTTGGTGCACCCATCACCCAAGCAGTATACACTGCACAGTCTTTGTAGTCTTCTATCCCTCACCCCCCTCCCCTTCTTCCCCCAAAGTCTCCAAAGTCCGTTCCATCATTCTTATGCCTTTGTGTCCTCAGAGCTTAGCTCCCACGTATCAGTGAGAACATACAACATTTGGTTTTCCATTCCTGAGTTACTTCACTTAAAATAATAGTCTCCAATCTCATCCAGGTCACTGCAAATGCTGTTAATTCATTCCTTTTTGTGGCTGCATAGTATTCCATTATATATGTATACCAGTTTCTTTGTCCACTCATTGATTGATGGGCATTTGGGTTGGTTCCACAATATCGCAATTGTGAATTATGCTACTATAAATATGCATATGCAAGTATCTTTTTTGAATAATGACTTATTTTCCTCTGGGCAGATACCCAGTAGTGGGATTGCTGGAGCAAATGGTAGTTCTACTTTTATTTCTTTAAGGAATCTCCACAGTATATTTTGTTAAGGATTTTGGCATCTGTGTTCAACAAAGATATCGGTCTGCAAGTTTTTTTTTGTTATATCCTTTCCTTGTTATGGTATTAGGGTGATGCTGGCTTCATAGAATGAATTAGGGAGGGTTTCTTCTTTCTCTGTCTTGTGAAATAGTGTCAAAAGGATTGGTACCAATTCTTCTTTGAATGTCTGGTAGAATTCTGCTGTGAATCCATCTGGTCCTGAATTTTTTTGTTGGTAATTTAAAAATTGCCATTTCAATCTCATTGCTTGTTATTGGTCTGTTCAGGATATGTAATTCTTTCTGATTTATGCTAGGAGGGTTGTATTTTTCCAGGAATTTATACATCTCTTCTAGGTTTTCTAGTTTATGTGTGTAAAGGTGTTCATAGTAGCCTCGAATGATCTTTTGTATTTCAGTGGTGTCAGTTGTAATATCTCCTGTTTTGTTTCTTAATGAGGTTATTTGGATTTTATCTCTTCTTTTCTTGGTTAACCTTGGCAAGGGTCTAGCAATTTTATTTATCTTTTCAAAGAACCAGCTTTTTATTTCATTTATCTTGTGTAATATTTTTTTGTTTCAATTTCATTTAGTTCTGCTCTGATCTTGGTTATTTCCTTTCTTCTGGGTTTGGGTTTGGTTTGTTCATGTCTCTCTAGTTCATTGAGGTGTGACCTTAGAATGTCAGTTTGTGCTCTTTCAGTCTTTTCACTGTAGGCAGTTAGGGCTGTGAACTTTCCTCTTAACACTGCCTTTGCTGTATCCCAAAGGTTTTGATAGGTTATGTCATTATTGCTGTTCAGTTTGAAGAACTTTTTAATTTCCATCTTGATTTCATTTTTGACCCAATGCTTATGTAGGAGCAGGTTATTTAATTTCCATGTATTTGCATGATTTTGAAGATTCCTTTTTTAGTTGATTTCCAGTTTTATTCCACTGTAGTCTGAGAGAGTGCTTTATATAATTTCAATTTTCTTAAATTTATTGAGGCTTGTTTTACAGCCTATCATATGGTCTGTCTTGGAGAAAGTTCCATGTGCTGTTGAATAGAATGTGCATTCTGCAGCAGTTGGATGAAATGTTCTGTATATATCTGTTAAGTCCGTTTGTTCCAAGGTATAGTTTAAATCCATTGTTTCTTTGTTGACTTTCTGTCTTGATGACCTGTCTAGTGCTGTCAGTGGAGTACTGAAGTCCCTCACTATTATTGTGTTGCTGTCCATCTCGTTTCTTAGGTCTATTAGTAATTGTGTTATGAATATGAGAGCTCCAGTGTTAGGTGCATATATGTTTAGAATTGTGATATTTTCCTGTTAGACAAGGCCTGCTACCATTATATAATGACCCTCTTTGTCTCTTTTAACTGCTGTTGCTTTAGAGTTTGTTTTGTCTGATATAAGAATAGCTACCCCTGCTCACTTTTGTTGTCCATTTGCATGAAATGCCTTTTTCCACCCCTTGATATTAAGTTTATGTGAGTTCTTATGTGCTAGGTGAGTCTCCTGAAGGCAGCAGGTAGTTGGCTGGTGAGTTCTTATCCATTCTGCAGTTCTGTATCTTTTAAGTGGAGCATTTAGGCCATTTACATTCAATGTTAGTATTGAGATGTGAGGTACCATTGCATTCATCATGCTTTTTGTTGCCTGTGTACTTTGGATTTTTTGTTTTTGATTTTTAACTTGTATTTTTGTTTTATAGGTCCTGTGTGATTTATGCTTTAAATAGGTTCCGTTTTGATGTGTTTCCAGGATTTGTTTCAAGATTTAGAGCTCCTTTTAGCAGTTCTTATAGTGGTGGCTCAGTAATGGCAAATTCTCTCAGCATTTGTTTGTCTGGAAAAAAAATGTACCTTTCCTTCATATATGATGCTTAGTTTCGCTGGATACAAAATTTTTGGCTGATAATTGTTCTGTTTGAAGAGGCTGAAGATAGGGCCCCATTCCCTTCTAGCTTGTACTGTTTCTGCTGAGAAATCTGCTGTTTATCTGATAGGTTTTCCTTCGTAGCTTTTGGTGCTTCTGTCTCACAGCTCTTAAGATTCTTTTGTTTGTCTTAACTTTGGATAACCTGGTGACCATGTGTCTAGGCAAAGATATTTTTGTGATGAATTTCTCAAGTGTTCTTTATGTTTCTTTCATTTGGATGTCTAGGTCTCTAGCAAAGGCTGGGGAAGTTTTCCTCGATTATTCCCTCAAACATGTTTTCCAAACTTTTAGAATTCTCTTCTTCCTCATTAACATTGATTATTCTTAGCTTTGGTCATTTAACATAATACCAGACTTCCATAAGGCTTTGTTCATATTTTCTTACTCATTTTGTTTGCCTTTGTTGGATTGTGTTAATTCAAAGACCTTGTCTTCAAGCTCTGAATTTCTTTCTTCTACTTGTTCAATTCTATTGCTGAGACTTTCCAGAGCATTTTGCATTTCTAAAAGTGTGTCCAAAGATTCCTGAATTTTCCATTGTTTTTCCTTTAAGCTATCTATTTCTTTGAATATTTCTCCATTGACTTCTTGTATCATATTTTAGACTTCCTTGCATTGTGCTTTGCCTTTCTCTGGTCCCTTCTTGATTAGCTTAATAACTAACCTCCTGAATTCTTTTTCAGGTAAATCAGGGATTCTTTTTGGTTTGAATCCATTGCTAGTGAACTAGTGTGATATTCTGGGGGTACTGAAAAGCCTTGTTTTGGCATATTACCAGGGTTGGTTTTCTGGTTCCTTCTCGCTTGGGTAGACTCTGTCAGAGGGAAGGTCTAGAGCTGAAGGCTGTTGTTCAGCTTCTCTTGTCTCATCGGGTGTTCCCTTGATGTAGTACCGTTGGCCTTTTCCTATGGATGTGGCCTCCTGTGTGCCAAACTGCAGTGATTGTTGCCTCTCTTCTGGATCTAGCCACCCAGTGAGTCTATCCTGCTCCGGGCTGGTACTGGGGGTTGTATGCACAGAGTCCTGTGATGTGATGTGGTTTCATGTTCTATTTGTGTGCTGTTTGGCCTCCTGCCAGGAGGTGGGGCTTTCCACAGAGCATCAGCTGAGGTGTATGGGGAGGAAGCAGTGGTGGGCGGGACCCTAAGCTCTCAAGAGTATATGCCTTTTGTCTTCTGCTACCAGGGTGGGTAGGGAAGAACTATCAGGTGGGGCAGGGCCAGGTGTGTCTGAGCTCAGACTCTCCTTGGGCGGGTCTTGCTGTGGCGTATGGGAGTAAGATTCCCAGGTCACTGGAGTTGTGTACCTGGGAGGATTACAGCTGCATCTGCTGAGTCATGCAGGTTGTCAGGGAAGTTGGGGGAAAGCCGGCAGTCACAGGCCTCACCCAACTCCTACGTAAACCGAAGGACTGGTCTCACTTCCACCGTGCCCCTAACAACCGCCCCCAGACCGTTTCCAGGTAGAGAGCAATATAGGCTTGAAAACCTGCCCCAGGCTACCTGCCTCTCAGCTGGGAAAGAAAAGGGCTTAGTTCTTCCTCCCCTGTGGAGTCTGCACACCCGATTTGCACCCTCCTCCCAGTTCCGGCCAGGAGACTTCTCACCCTATTCAACTTGTTACAAAGTTCATCTGGAGATTTCCTTCTCCCCATGGAGTTTTGGCCCCTGCTCCTCTGGTCACTCACTCGATGGATCCCTGTGGTGCCAGGCAGGAATGGGCAGCTAGGGGACACTTTGAGCTCCCAGAGTGCTGTTTCCTCTATCCCTGTATTTCATTCAGCTCACCAAATTGACCCAGCTCCACATAAAGTCAGAAACTTCTCTTGCAAACAGACCTTCAGCTTCTCCAGTGGGGTGTGTGTTCAGGATAGGAAGGTCTCCCTTTCCCAATTCTGCAGTTGGGGCACTCATAGTTTTGGGGGGGTGGGTCTCCTGAGTCCTGCAGGACCAGTCCATTTCCTTCAGAGGGTCTGTGCCCAGTTGAGTTTTCCTGGTTGGCACACATCAGTGATGCTGGGAGCTTCAGGGTTGGAACCATACCAGTCCCATCGTCAGCCCTTTGCCTCTCTTCCTTTGGCTGATTCTAATTTGTATCCTTTTGTTGTGATAAAACTGTAATTATAGGTATAGCACTTTCCTGAGTTCTGTGAGTCATTCTATTGAGTTATCAAACCTGAGGGAGCCCGTGGGCATTATGGATTTATAACCAGCTGGTTAGAAGTAAGGGTGGCCCCAGGGAGCCCTGAATTTGTAGCTGGTATCTGAAATGAAGGCAGTCTTGAGGAGATTATTCTCTCTGACTTTGTAGTTTGGTAAACTCTTCACAGTTGCTATCAGTGGTCTTAGGTAGACTTGGCCATCTGGAAGACTATAACCTCAACCTCTTTAACCTCTAGTTGAGACTATAACCTCAACCTTTAACCTCAACCTCTTTAACCTAACTGCTGGTAACACCAAATCCTCAATCCATTTAGAGTTATCTGTTCCCCAAGTTTCACACTCCTTCAGGCTGAGAAGCCAGAGTGGGAGAGTAGGGCCTGATCCTAGAGGAAGAACTTTCTTTATCCTGCCAGCTATAGCATCATTATTAGCTGCCATTTCCTACTCCTCAGTTGTTATCCCAAAAGAAGAAAGAATGCATGTCTGGTTTACATGTTGCCATCTGGCATTGAAACGTTGCAATTTTTATGACAGCATTCTTTGGTTCACTGATATTGACTTCTCCTCAGTCCCAGGGATGCCATTTTGCTTTGCACTTCCTGGTTAGGGTCGTACCTTAGCTTAAGGTGAGGGAAAACGCCCTCCCTACTCCCACCATTTACTCTTTTCAAAAGAACCTTCTTTCTCAACTGGTCAGGTGCCATTCTTCTACAAGATAAGGCTTTGAGAACCCATTTTACAATATCTTAGCATATCTAACATATGATGTTATTTGTGGCCTACCTGAGACGGAATGAGTTCCATTTTAATATCTAGTTACACTTGCAAATCATATGACCTTAGTCAAGTTACCCACCTTCTCTTTCTCTGAGCACCAATTTTTTCATCAGCAAAGTTACTATTAAAAATGCCTTCCCTGAAGGTCTCCCGTGAGACTGAGTTAGAAACAAATATAGTAGGTACAGTAGTCATTGTGCTTGGCATTAATATTTTACATATTCTTAACTTTCTTTTTTCTTTCTGTCTGTGTAATGCATGCACACATACTATTTTAGTAACTTCCTGACCTACCTAATAAAAATGTAAATTTAATAAATTTACAGACTGTTTTCCCTACACAAATATGTGCATATGTGTTACAAAGGGACAAGGCAGTTGGATTTTATTTTGTATACACAAAGCATGTATAAAATGTAAAAACAGAGCACTCAAAATCCCAATGTTTTTCTACCTTAATCTTTCCCTTATCCTCATGACCAATACTGTGCATTTTTAATTAGTTATTTCAAGTTAAGCAATAAAAACAGGTGCACAACAGTTTCCCATGTGAATATGAAAACAAGTGTAATGTGGATATGAGTATAATCTTGCATTTTCATTTCCCCACATTTGTAGTTTATATCAAACACATGAAGATGGAAATGGAAAATACGTCATTGCACTTCCTTGAATCCCATCCCTCTGGGAGATTTTCTGGTTCCCATTCCCATGACTTTGGGATCTGCAGTGTTAGTGGTCCTAGTGTCCAACATGAGCATGCTTTCTCCACTGGGCATAGCCAGAGTCCCAGTAAACAATAAGGAATGGTTGCTGCCTTGGTGTTTTGACCTCCTTGAGTCCAAGAATGAGAAGACGAGGAAAAGAGTCACCACTTGGCAGTGGTAATTGACCACGATTGTCAGGAGGAGTTCAGGCTACTGTTACACAATGGTGGCAGGGAGAAATTTGGGTGACACTCAGATCCACTTGGGTGCCTCTTGGTACTCCCTTGCCCAGTTATGATAGTAAATGGATAAGTATGGCAATCCTGACCCCAAAATGCCATGGTGATCAGAAAGAGGCTCAAACCCCTTTGGCAAGGTAAGCCAGGATATCAAGATAAGGCACTGCTACCAACACCAGCAGAGGTGATAGCTGAGGATGACAGGAGTTTAAAATGAAGAATATTAAAGGAAAGTAATGATTGCCGGTTGTGCCACCAAGATCACCTACAGTGGTAAGAGTTATAGTTTACCCGGATAACTTTTCTCCTCCCAGTTTCCCCCGAGAGGCCAACCAGAACTCTAGAAAGATTAGAAATAAAAAATCTGAATGGTGCAAGATGTAGACTGGTGGGCCCAGAGATGTGCCAATCAGATTCCTCTACAAGGAAGAACTCATTGTGCCAGTTTTTATCAGATGACTTCCAGCTATCAGCTCCGTCAGGAGTTCCCAAGAGCCACCTCCCCCATGGACACCTTCATTAGTCTCAGAGCTTCCCATATCCAGTGACTAACCAAGATGATAACACAAAGGTCTGGCTGTTTCAGTCAACCAAAAACAACTTGACAGGCATTGTGTGTAACAGAGTTCCCCATGGGGTTGACTGGCCTGCATCCTGGTTTGGCTTTCCCTCTGCCCAAACCTTTTTACTCCTCTTCCCCTTTACAGATATTTATCCCTAATAAATGCCTTGATGTTCAAACTCCATCTCAGCATCTGTTTCTGTAGAACTTAGTGCAATATAGTTACTGTTTTTGGTTTTTTCTTCTTTGCAAAGAACAGAAACCAACTTTAGTTAAATTAGTCAATGGGAATTTACTGGGAGAGTATTAGGAACCACAGAGTCAACAGAAAGGCTGGAGGACTAGAACTAAAGCAGCTCCAGAAGATCAGGAAGCAGGAACTGCAAGAGTGGTAACAGCAGAAACAAATTAGGTACTGCTCTTGGAAGAAATAAACTCCAACTATTTTCAATCTCTACCCTTTTCTCAAGTTTTGAATTCCAGGGCAGGAGCATCCAATAGCCTAGGGGAGTGTAGAGTACCTGATTGTCCCAGCAGACTCTATCCAGTGGGAAAGAAGTAACTCTCTAGAAGGATTTCTGAGTGCTGTTAAAGAGATGAAGTGGCTGTAGAGAAGGCAGGAAAAAACATCTGATGTACTCCATACTTTTATACACCCATCCTCCCTTCTTCCCATATATACATTTGCAAAATAATAATAATTTGCTGTTATTTCATAACACCATAAGGAACATATGATGATGATAATGATGATGATGACAATTAGTATTATTATTTCAAATTTTAGATACTCAGCACAAAGGAAGTTTAGGTAACTTGAAAAATGACATATGACCAATAACTGGTACTTACTAAATTAGCACAGCCCACTTCAGATTGGGAATAACATGTTTTGCAAGTGAATCAGTAATTTTAATCACTGCCTTCCGTACTTCCACCCTTTGGTCCTTTGACCCATGAATACATAGGCAATAGTAGTTGTCCTCAGGATTGCAATTAACATCTTAACTTAAAATAATCTAGTTTGGTTTAAGACCAACTTGATTTCCATAATTTCCAGAAACTTTGTTCTGGTATACTTCCATGAACTCCCACATTCTTTGTGCTATTGTCATATGAACTATCTATCTATACTTACTAAATCCGTCAACACCATTTTTTAATTATTCCTTTATGCAGTCGTTCTCAAATAAAAAAATTACAAAAAAATTATACGTTTTTATATTTCCTATGCACTTACCTTTACCAGTGCTCCCTTTTTTCTTTGTATTGATTCAAATTAGCATCTACTATCCTTTTTTTTCAGTCTAAAGAATTATGTTTAGAAATATTATTTAGCATTTTCCAAGGCACCTATCTACTAGTGACAAATTCTCTCTACTTTTCCTTTTTTTTTTTTTTTTTTTTTGTTGATATAGAGTCTTGCTGTGTTGCCCAGGCTGCAGTGCAGTGGTGTGATCTCAGCTCACTGCCATCTCCACCTTCCTGATTCAAGCAGTTCCCCTGCCTCAGCCTCCTGAGTGGCTGGGATTGATTACAGGCACACACCACCAAGTCTGGCTAATTTTTTTGTATTTTTAGTAGAGATGGGGTTTCACTATGTTGGCCAGGCTGGTCTTGAACTCCTGACCTTGCAATCCGCCCACCTTGGTTTCCCAAAGTTCCGGGATTACAGGTGTGAGCCTCCGCACCCACCCAATTCTCTCTAATTTTCTAAGACTGAGGATGTCTTAGTTTCTTTTTCATTTCTGAAGGAGAGTTTTGAGGGATGTGGAATTCTTGGCTGAAAGTCTTTTTCTTTCAACACTTTGAAGGTGTCATCCCACTGTCTTTTGGTTTCAGTGGTTTCTAATAAGTCACCTGTTAATTTTATGGAAAGTCCTTTGTATGATGTAAGTTCTTTTTCTCTTGCTGCTCTCAAGATTCTCTCTTTGTTAGTAATCATTAATTTGACTGTGATGTTTCTTGGTGTGGTTTTCTTAATGTTATTCTACTTAGAGGTCATTAAGCATCTTGGATGTGTAGATTAATGTTCTCATCAAATTTGGGAAGTTTTCAGCCTTCATTTCTTCGTATAGTTTTCTTTTCATTTATTTTTCCTCCCTCTTTCTGGGACTCCTGTTAAGCATATGTTGGTATGCTTAATGGTGTTGCACACGCCTCTGAAAATCTTCATTTTCTTACTGTTTTTCTTTTCTTTCTGTTCCTTAGGCTGGATAATCTCCATTGATCTTTCTTCAAGTTCACCAATTCTTTCTTCTGCCAGGTCAAATTTGTTGTGAAGTCCCTCTAGTGAATTTTTCATTTGTTATTGTACTTTCAACACTAGAATCAATTTCTATTTGATTCTTTTGTTAGAAACATTTTACAACTTAGTTGACATTTCTTATTTTGTGGGACATAGTCATCAGACTTTCTTTTTTTTTTTTTTGAGATGGAGTTTTGTTCTTGTTGCCCAGGCTGGAGTGTGATGGCACAGTCTCGGCTCACCACAACCTCCACCTCCCAGGTTCAAGCTATTCTCCTGCCTCAGCCTCCCGAGTAGCTGGAATTACAAGCATGTGCCACCACGCCCGGCGGATTTTGTAGGTTTAATAGAGATGGGGTTTATCCACATTGGTCAGGCTGGTCTCAAACTCCCGACTTCAGGTGATCCACCCACCTCGGCCTCCCAAAGTGCTGGGATTACAGGCGTGAGCCACCGTGCCCAGCCATCGTCATCATACTTTCTTATGGTTATTTAATCATAGTCTTTTAATTCTTGGGACATATTTAAAGTCTTCGTTTTCTAACTGCAACATAGGGGCTCCCCCAGGGATATATGCTGTTGGCTGTTTTCTTTTTCCCTGTGTGTGGCATACTTTCCTATTTCTTCATGTCTTGTAAATTTTGTTGAGAACTGAACATTTTAGATAGAACATTGTAATAACTCTAGTGTCTTATTCCTCTCCCATAATAGTTGCTTTTCCTTGCTCATTTTGTTGTTGTTGACATTGTTGCTTTTGCTATTGCTGCTTATTTGTTTGATGGCTTTCCTGGACTAATTCTGTAGATTTTGTATTTCCTGCAGTGTATGGTCATGGCCACTGAGTTCTCTGCTTAGTATTTATTTCCCTTAAGTTATTGTTTTTATTTTTAAACCTATGGGGCACTCGTGTATCAAAATAACTTGGGCAGGCATCCAATGATCAACCAGAAAATTTTTTAATGTCTTGTTTATTCCACCCTTGCCAAGAGGATCTGTGTGTGAAGGGATGCTTTCAAACTTTAGTCAAAGCATGTAGTATAAGGGTTTTTTTGTTTGTTTGCTTTTTAATATTCTATTCAACTTATTTTTATTATTGCTTTTTAAAAATCTCTTTCTTAAAATTCTGTCATATTGAGTATAAAATCAATACCTTTAAGACACATTTGAATTATCAAAACTTAAAGAATCCTGAGCGCTGTCATCTGTGCTGTGTGAAAGGCATTTTGTTACTTTTGGAGAAGCCAGGCAGCCAAACTGCTTTTGAAAAATTCACCTTTGAATTAATTCAAAATACACAAATATATTAATCTATAAGAGTTGCAACTAGAACACGTGAACTGACAAGAATAATTCAGTCTAGTACTTGACTTAAAAATGTTTAGTTACTTTGCAAATAGCCATCTAAAAGGTAACAAAATAATCTACTAGCCTTGGAATTGAGAAGTCAGATGGTCACCGTAGGTCTCACTGTCAGAAGCCATACCGCGAAGCATTGGCTTTGCAGCAGGATTAGAGATGCTTGGGGAGGGGAGCATTCAAAAGATACCTCTAGCACAAATGTCCACTGTCTACATGCGAATGTGTACATTCTCTCCCTAGTTTCTGCCTTATGGCCTTTCCCGTTAACCATGTCTCTGGAATGGTTAGCTTATCTCCCTTTTGCACTTTCCCTCTCAGGATTTGGGAATTTTGTATTGATATGCTGGCACCAATGACATTTACCTTCAACACAAAAAATTGCTTTCTTCTGTCTTTTAAACTCTCTGACCCAAACACTTATTATTTTTAAAATTGTGTATACCCCATAGAACAGATGTTATTTGAGTTCAGCTTTCTACTAGGGAGTGAATTCCCTTAGTTATTCATCTGTGCTCCCTGGATCTTGGTAGAGAAGGCTTGGAATCATCTTCATAATTGCCTTAGCATTAAATGATATCATAACTGTTTATGGAATGCTTGTTATTATGCAGAGTATATTTAATAATTTTATCTTCCTTCACATATTACATTTATTTCTTATGATACAAAAAGATATTAAATTATTTTTATTTAAATACTAATACTCAGATATATAATAAAATAGACCAGAATATGAACAGGCAGCTACTAGTAGTTAAGAGAATGCAGATTAAATTAATAACAGCTTACCCATAAGACTGCTGGAAATGAAACAATAATAATACCTACTGCCAACAGGGATGTAGGAAAAAGGGTAGAAATGTGAATTGTATGCTTTTTGGAAAGACACCTGCCAGTGTCCATTAAAAATGTAAAAGGCACATGTCTTTAAACCCAGTAATCCTACTCTGGGGAAACCATTACATAGAAATAAAAGCATTATTAAGTTATATATATATAACATACATATATATGATGATTATTCCAGATTCTATCATGATGAAAGATTGAAACAAAGAGAATAATATTCAGTAGAGAAATGGTTGAGTAGATTGTAGAACATTCCTACCATGGGGTATTGTACAACCATAAGAAAGAATGCACTAGAGCCCCATAAAGTCAATTAGAAGAATTTCAACAAAAAAAAAAATCAAGTTGCAGAAACACATATACAGTCATTGCTCAGTATCCGCAGGACATTGGTTTCAGGATCCTCTGCAAAATACACAGATTCTCGAGTCCCTTATATAAAATGGCATATTATTTGTGTATAACCTATTCACATCCTCCCATAAACTTTAAATCATTTCTAGATTACTTATAATACCTACTACAATGTAAAAGCTATGTAAAGAGTTGTGGTATTGTATTTTTATTGTTGTATTGTTATTTTTTAAAAAACTATGTCTGTGATTGGTTGAATTCTCAGATGTGTGACCCATGGATATAAAGGGCTGGCTGTATTATATAATTTCAGCGTTTTAAAACAAACAGTGGAATAAAACCTCACACATATATATGATTTTGTGAGCATGGAGATATGCATGGAAAGAGATGCATGAGTTTTATGGCATGGATAACCTAGAGACGGGGAAAAGGAAAAGAAGAAAAGAGAACACGAAGAACAAAGTTTAGGAAAAAACACTTGAAAAATTAAATGTTTTGCAAAAGTAGTATATTTCATATGATATAAATTGTATAATATTATGTATGCATGTGCACATGTGTGTGCATAAAGAGATGCACTAACAGAAATAATCACCAAATGTTGAATATGGTTTTCTCATGATAGGATGATTTCAGGTAATTGTCCATTTTTTTTTTTTTTTGCACTATTTGAGCTTTTCAAATGACTATTTATAATTTATTTAAAATATACATATAAAATAATTTTATTGTGAAACAGAAATGTCAGTGATTATTATGAGAATCATTTTTCCATTTATATTCAATATACATTTAATGATGCCACACCATTTTTTTAAAAATGGACAAATCTAAACGTATTTACCAGCAATCTGTGCTTTGTGTTCAACTTACTCACTCTCCACATTCTGGTTGTCTGGACAACAGTACTTTTGAATTCACTAGTCCTCTCCGTTTGTTCTTGAACCCATTGTTCTAGTTACAGATCTGTCAGATTGAATCTCCAACTTCTTAACTCTGGCTTCATTATCTACAACGTGGCTTGCATAGTATGACTTCTGCTGTATTATATTCCTATCTACCCTAGCTATAATATAATATCATATGCAGTTTTATAATAATATATAATCCACCAAAATTTCCTCCAAAAATCTCTTTACTAGCCTCTTAAAACTGATCTTTGTTCCTTTCAACATCAGCTCCCCTCATCTCCAAACCTATGTAGGACAGAAAGAAAAAAGATGACTGCAATACCCCATTGTAACGTATCTCTTTGAATGTTGTCTAAATTGTCTTGAGCTTTATTCTCTGTCTCTGTCTCTTTCTCTCTTCCTCCCTGTATCTCTTTCTTATCTTTCCTCTTACAGTCTTTTTGCCAGCTACTGTGCCTTCTTATGACTGCCTAAACCCTCCAAGAAGTATTTTCGTGATGTTGGACCTAGATATGGGATCATATTATATTACATTTGATCTTCTTGATTTATTGCTTAATGGAAGATTTTCTTCTTCATTTATTTTAATACATCACCTTTTTTTTTTTTTTTTTTTTTTTTGAGATGGAGCCTCACCCTGTCATGCAGGCTGGAGTGCAGTGGCACGATATTGGCTCACTGCAACCTCCGCCTCCCAGGTTCAAGCAATTCTTGTACCTCAGACTCCTGAGTTGCTGGGACTACAGACAGCTACCACGCTCGGCTAATTTTTGTATTTTTAGTAGAGATGGGGTTTCACCATGTTGGCCAAACTGGTCTTGAACTCTTGACCTCAGGTGATCCACCTGCCTTGGTCTCCCAAAGTGCTGGAATTACAGGTGTGAGCCACGCCCTGCTGATCACCTTAACTAGACAGTAATTTCCTTAAAAAGTCCAAGTCTTTTGTTTTTCTACAATCATCTGAGTATTATGTATTCTAACTAGCAATCCTTTAATATTATTTACCTATTAACTAAACGGTAGGTGTATTTCACCAATGGCACATGTGAAATGTATCTTTGGTGCTATTCTGCACTGAGTCTTTAATCCCAGTATATCTATAATTTTAATGCCCTTATTTCTAAATAATCCAAATGTAGAAATGACCTCTGAAATTTATTAGCATTTAGGTATAATAACAAACACAATGTTATGCTTTACTTTTATCTTTTTGTAATGTAAAGTAACACATTTCAAATATTAGCAGACTGGTGCATTAGAAGCAAATAGAGGAAAACTTGGCACAGAAGTTTCTCAGGTGGGAAGATCAGATCCTAGCAAATAATATTCTAAATATGTAAAGTATGAATAAACAAAAAAGTTAAGGAAGTTCTAGATTGAATAAAAATAAACTTTTTATATTAGCCCCCAGGGTCAAAAATATTAATAAAGAAAAGAAGTCATAATATAGTGTATGTCAAAGATAGTCCATGAGGTTGTAAGGGTATGGTAAATGTGTCTAAGTGAGATTCCTTTTAAAAAGAGGGGATTTTATCTCTTGACCATAAATTAAAATTGCCATTAGTCAAATGTGAAAACTTTTTCACATTTTTCTTTTTCTGTTGTTGAAAAGTATCATGTTTTGAATTTTGTTGTTGAAAAGTTTTGCAGTACTTACTGAGCATTACTTGCCCATGAAAAACCACTTCTTACTACAATTTATCATCGTTTGCTCTTATGAAATACTTAGATGTACTTTTCATTTTAACTTACAGCAGTATCCAATTATTTCTATTTCTGGAAAAGCACATAGCATGAAAGACAGTTTTCAAAGCCAAGAACATGAAATAGATACAGTGCAGTTTAAACAGCCATTTTTTCTCCCTTTTATATCTATAGAGAAAGAAATATATAAATACGGGAAGGGAAGAGACTGGGTATAAAGGGGAGAAAGCAAAAGCAATTATATACTATTCTGGGGAAACTATGCCATTAAAAAAAGTTTTAATAATTCCAAAAACTTCAAGGTTGAACATCTCTCATGCCCTGCCTATATTTTTTCAGTTAATTCAGAATAAATTATGCCTTTACCAACTTTTTTAAGGGTGATTATATATAATTATTAAAATTTATGTGCTTGTGATATCTATCAGAAATAAAGAGGATGGAAACTAAGCAAAACTTACTGGAAATAGATAAGAATAACTAACAGAGGACACCTAGTGGTGGTGAAGAGTAGTGACATATTCTTCTGCATTTCAAGGTTTGTGCCTCCCAGGTACACAAGAGGACTTAGCTAGAATAGATTGTCAGGTGGTTGCCATTCAACAGAGTAAGAGATGCCACAGAGAGAAAAGTCAACAAACAAAATATTCTTTGATTTATATATGTGAACTTGTCCCAAACCCTTTAAAAATGTATAGTCTGGCTGAAAGTTGTAGAATATCTCATTACACAATAGATGGTCCTACAACAAACAAACAAAAACTTGCCTCACTTTAAGTGTGAGATTAATGTCAATTTTAAAAATGACAGATGCACTCATTAATTCCATAAAATAATGTTCTCATTGTTATATGTCATCACTGTGCAGATGGTGAACTGGACACTGTATTAGATCCTGAGAATAGAAGAATGAATAAGACAGAGCCAGGTCCTGTAAGGTAGAGGAAGCAGACGTATAAAAAAGTTGGTGGTGTGAAGTGTTTGAAGTCCTGTAACAGAAGTAAGGTTTATTTGTTGGGGAAGAGAAGTCAGGAAGTGCTTCCACAGAGGAGGCAAGTTTTGTTTGTTTGTCTGTCTTCGGGCCATCTTCTGTGCCATCAGCCTTGTTGAACGCCTGTTCACTTCATAGAACTAGGAAGAAGAGATGTTGTATTGTTGCTCCTCATTCTGGCTGCATTAGCCTGGCTATCTAACCATAGAGACTTATAATTACATTTTTCCTAGGCCTTCTTAAAACTAGTTTAGTCAACTTTCACTTTATTCCAAATGTATAGAAAGAATAGATAAAATATATATTTTAAAGTTTATATATTTGGTTGGAAAAAGAAAGAGCACTACCCAGACAAATTAGGAACTTGTCATATCTCTGCCAGTAGCAAGTAATGAGTTTTGGTGATATCATTGAAATATCACCAGTCTCAATTTTATTTTAGGTCAAATGAAGGTTTGGGATATGGTGCTATCTGAAGCCCCTTCTAATTGTAAGCATTAAATGACATACACTCATGATGTCGAACCTATCTGCAGTGGTTGAAAATATGTCTACAAATTCCTTTTCCATCTTCCCTTCAAAAGGTAAAGCCTAATTCCCCTCCCCTTGTGTATGGACAACGCTTGTAAAGCATCAAATGAAGTAGGAGTGATAGTGTCTGATTTCTCAAAGTAGGTACTAAAAGGCAGTGCAGCTTCTTCCTGGACATCATTCTTAGATCACTCATATTGGGGAAACCAACTACCCTATCATGAGAATACTCAAGTAGCTCTATGGCAAGGCTCATATGGCAAGAAACTGAGGCCTCTAGTCAACAACCACGTAAGTGAGCCATGTTGGAGATCCTCCATCCTTATACAAGCCTTGATATGACTGCAGTTTCAGCCAACATTTTAAATGCACCCTCACTGGAGAACCTGAACTAGAAATATCCACTAAATTGCAGCAGAATTCCTGACCCACAGAAACTCTTAAATAAGTTTTGTTTAAAGCCTCTAAATGTTATGGTAGCTTGTGGTCCACTGGATAGATTGCAGAAACACCAGCCCTCTAATCATCTCTTCCTTGGCTCATGACCCAACCCAGAATTTCTGGCACTCAAACTCCAGTAAGCAATAATATAGATGCAGAATTAATTGTTTTCTCTTTAAAATTCTTTTAAAAGGAGGCAGAACGTACATTTATCTACTCCCATTTCTGCCACAAGTTAGAAATCTTAACACTCCCCCTCCCCCTCTGCCTTCCTATGCCTAACTGTATCACTGCAAAAAGCCCCAGTTACCATTTGTAGCTTACACAGCTCTTTTCACTACTATATTCCATCTTTACAGTTTAAGAAAGCAAATGTGGACAATCACCAAGCATCACTTCCTTGCAATTCCTTCAGCCTTTTCTGCAGCTTCAGTCAAAGCATACACTCTCCTCCAAACCAGGATGAATTCTCATACTTCCATAGATACTTCCACTCCCTAGAACTCTTGATCAACAGGTCTAACTGAAGAATCAAGGACATACGGCAAGAGACTCAAATTATTTTTATAGTCTCCCAAGGTAAACGTGAATACTAAATGGATTAATGGCACTGGATTAAAAGGCAAAAGCAATGCAGTAGAGTGTCACATCTGTAACCAATGATCTGATCCTATGGTTGAGTCATAGCACTGCTAATTACTTGCTGTCTGAATGTAAACAATTTATGAAACTGCTCTGAGTTAAACTTTCCTCATCAGAAAAATGAGAGTGTCAATATCTACTTTACAGAGTGGTTCTGAGAATTTAGAAAATATTAAATGTCAAAAGTCTTTTTCGTTGTTTTTTAGTTGCAAGGACTTTTTAGTTGTTTATTATGATTTTATGAAGCATCTCATGAATACATATAAATAACTTAAAAATTGATCAAATTCCCAGATCTAAGAGACTTGCAACATTGGCAACTCTATTTCTTCTTTCAATGCAATGGAAGTACAGCATGCATATGAAAGGCATCTAGAAAGCTGAATTTCAGGGTGCTACCACTCAGATACATAACCTTGAATAAGTTGCTTATCTTCTCAGGGTCAATGTTTTCTCATCCAGAAAATGAATAGAATGAGTTAGAGAACTTTAAGATCACTCCTTGGATGCTGGTAATCATTAAATAACAATTAAATGGAGAAGGAAGAATTGTAAAAATAGGGAAAATAATCAATATAATATTTTAAAGTACTGTATTAAGAGAAAACATATTTATTCAGTAATTATTTCATTTGGACCAGTGAGTGTGAAAATGTTCTTATTCATCTGCTTTGATAAGTAGCCAGATGGTGTCTAAGGATACATTTTCTTTGTAGTTTCATGCAATTGAAATGAGTTTGCTAGTCATCTCTTGAAACCTATGAAGCTTTAAAATCCATCATTCAGAATATGAAGATTCAGTCTAGTGAGGCTATTAAACTCTATGACTTTTAAATGTTAAAATCACCAAAGCACCTTTAATTTTACTGGTAATGACATATACAACCTTTAATACTGGATATTAGGTATTCATATTAAATCATAATAAATATTCATGCTGAACCATAAGTCACCTCATATTGCAAATGGTCATTTATTTTGTCATTTATGTAGCACTGTTAGATCTGATAGGATAATGTTTATAATTTATTAAGCAATATGTCACAAAAAATGTCCAATTCCACACTATTTCCATATTAGTAGCAATGGATGTTGCCAGGGCATGGTGGAGTATAAATTATTTCTCAATTTCAGTATGATGCTACTGCAATAAAATGCCCTATGGCTAAGAAAGTCATTAACACATGCACTATAGAACAAGCTTGTCATACATAACACACACACACACATACAATTAGAATACTTAGTATTATAAACATAAAAGAAATAAAGAAATAAAAAGAAATAAACACAAAGCAGACAGCCTCTGATTTACAGCAAACACGGAGGGAAGGATGCAAGTGTAGTTCTTTTATAGCAAATTAAATAAATTTCCCTTGTCTACAACGGAGCATAGTTCAAAGTCAGGTCAGTCAGGAAAACTTGGAACTTAAAGGAATTAGAAAACATTTATCTTTTTCAAAAAGCTACTGCTTCCAGTGGGTGACTATGTGACTAATAAAAATGGAAGGTCTCGTTATTTTTATTTAACTGTTAATCACCAGATGTTGTGAGCCATATGGAAAGAAATTTAATTTAATGTTTTCAGAGATAGGAATGGTGTGTATGTGTTTGTGTGTGTGTTTAAGTACAGTGAAAATAGATATTTAGATCCTTGTAAACGCAGTTTGTTTTATCAGCTCTTTTATTTAAACAGTAGAGATAGAAGCACTACGTTTGTGATAATATCATATTAGCACTACATAATATTTTTTAGTTTACAACATATATTCATAAACATTATTTTACCTGATTTTTACAAGAGTACTATTTTCACAATTTTATTACAGAAGAAACTGAAGTCCAGAGAGCTCAGAGTCACAAAGCTACTAAGTGAAAAGACCACGGCTTGAACCCAGGAGAGCCTCACTTTTCACCAAAGTCTATGAGAAAAAGTGGAGGAAAGGCATATCATCGAACTCGTTTCCCTGGTGCCTTAGAAAAATGCATTAGGTTACTTCTTACCACCCCATATTTCAATTATTCCTCACCTTACAAGGGGTGCTAGTTCATAGTCTTGTCCTCCTATTGTGGCTACCTGGAGAAAGAAGATACGGCTCATTGATTCATTCAATGAATTTTTGTAGTACTTACCGTATGCCTAGAAATGTTTTGAGCACTGCAAATATGTCAGTGAATAAAACAACATACCTGACTTCAGGTTACATTTGTTCATAGTCTACTAAATGGTAGGGTGAAACACTTTTTGCATTACAACCCTGAGAGTTCAGAATTCATCTACTAACCCTTTCCAAAGATGTAAGAGGAGCAAAGACAAATACACCAAGAGGGTAGGGGTGTTATGGAGATAAAAGAATCTGTGATGTGTGGAGTTTAAAATTCAAAGTGTACATATAGTTTCTTATTCACATTTCCTCTCCTTCCTTTTTTATTTCTTCTTTCTCTTTTACTCTTCCCAAATATCAGTCAACACTTCTATTTTATCTCATCTAACCAAAGTGAATATCGCATATGTTCAGTAATCAGGAATTTAGAAGACCAAGTCCCTCCTAAAGAATGAAACTTCTTCTTTCAGAAGCCTCTCGTAGTGATATCTGAACTGCAAGAGATTTTGACAGTTTCCTTCGTACACGTCAAGGTCTGGTTTCCTAAGACTTGGGATTCCTTTCTAAGTTTGAACTTGGGTCATTTCAGAATTTCAAACTGCAAGGACAGCTACACATATAAGTGAAGTTCCACAGAATGTGAACTCATAGTGCTCAGAAAGCTCATCATATAATCTCAATAAAAACTTCACCTGACCAGGCTGTTTTGAAATTCAACCTTAGTCATTTTAGTGTAATGATCTGACTCTCCTGGTCTTATCTGTTAGCAAGACATTTGGGGAGGCCATTCCAATCGTAAATCATCTGTGCTCATTATCAGAGAAACTTCCATTGTTTACTGTCTCCCAACTTCTGTGGTCCCAACTATATCAATAATAACATTAAGTGTGACTGCTTAAATAATGCAAGGCAAAGTCTGAGATTATCAGAGTAGACAAAAAAGCAAGACCCAACTATATGCTGTCTACAAAAGAAACTTTTTATTCAAAGATACAAATAGGTTGAAAATGAAAGGATGTCAAAAAATTCAACCAACAACCAAATAAGGCTAGAGGGTTGGTTCTAATATCTGACAAAATAGATTTTTAAACAACAAAAAGAATTGTTACTATAGATAAAGGGAGTCTTATTTTTTCTACACCCACAGCTGTGAGATGAGAGACATTTTATAATGTAAGGAGTTCAATACATCAGGAAGATAAAAGAATTATAAACATACATGCAACTAACAACAGAGCACCAAAATGCATGAAGCAAAAACAGACAGAATTGAAAAAAAGAAATAGGCAGTTAAAGAATGGTAGTTGAAGACTTCAATGCCCACTTTCAATAATGAATAGAACAACCAGGCAGAAGATCAATAAGAAAATAAAATATTTGGAAATACTGTAAACCAACTAGACCTAAAAGACATCTATAGGACACTCTACCCAACAATAGGAAAATGTTGTTTGTCTCAAGTGCACATGGAATATTCTCCAGAATAGACTATATGTTAGGCCCCAAAACAAGCCTTAATAAATTTAAAATGATTGAAAATATACAAATATGTTCTCTGACAACATTTGGATGACTTTAGAAATTAACAGCACAAAAAAATTGGAGAATTCACAAATATGTGGAAATTAATCAACACACTCCTAAATAACCAATAGGTAAAAGAAGAAACTCCAAGAGAAATTAGAAAATAATTTGAGAGGAATACAAGTTAATATACAACATGACAAAAGTTATGTGATGCAGTTTAAACAGTGCTAAGAGGGAAATTTTTAGCTGCAAATGTCTATGTTCAAAAAAAAAGAAAAATTTCAAGTCAATATACTAACATTCCACTTTAAGAGACTGGAAAAAGAACAGCAAACTATACTTAGTGCAAGTAGAAGAAAAGAAGGAGTAGAGATTGGAATGGAAATTAATTAAACAGAAATTAGAAAAACAATAAAAATCAACAAACTGAAAGTTGTTTCTTTGAAAAGAGTGACAAAATTAACAAACTTTTAACTAGTTTGACTGAAAAAAGAAAAAAAGATTCAAATTATCAAAATCAGAAATGAAAAATACACCTTACAGAAATTTTAAAAAAAAGATTGTAAGAAAAGATACTATAAACAATTGTAAACCATCAGATTAGATAATCTAGATTAAATAGATAAATTCTGAGAAAAATACGAATTACCAAAAATATCTAAAGAAGAAATTTTTAAAAACTGATCAAACTATAGCAAGTAAAGAGATTGAACTGGTAATGTAAAAAACAAAAAACTTCCCACAAAGAGAAGCCTTGATCCAGATGGCTTCATTAGTGAATTCTACCAATTATTTAAGAATTCTTCACAAACTCTTTCAAACAACAAAAGAAGAGGTAACACTTCCCACCCATTCTATAATGCTAATATTTGCCTTATACCAATACAAAATGCATCACAAAAAATATAAGTCAATATCTTTTATGAATGTAGTTGCAAAATCCTCAACAAAACACTAGCAAACTGATACGGTTTGTATCTGTTTCCCCACCCAAATCTCATGTCAAATTGTATTCCCCAGTGATACAGGAGCCTGATGGAAGGTGATTGTATAGTGGGGGTTGTTTCTCATGGTTTAACATCATCCCCCTTGGTGATGTTGTGGTGAGAATGAGTTACCATGAGATCTGGTCATTTAAAAGCGTGTATCACCTCCCCCATCTCTTTCTTTCCCTTGTTCTTGCCTTTTAAAACATGCCTGCTTCCTCTTCACCTTTCACCATCATGGAAAGTTTCCTGAGGCCTCCCCAGAAGCCGCTGTGCTTCCTGTACAGTCTGCAGAACTGTGAGTCAATTAAACCTCTTTTCTTTATAAATTACCCAGTCTTAGGTATTTCTTTATAGAAATGTGAGAATGGATTAATACACAAACTAAATTTAGCAACATATGGAAAAGATTATAACTCATAAACAAGTGATATTTATCACAGGTGTGAAAGGTTTTTTTAATATCCAAAAATCAATTAGTGTAATATACCATTTCAGTAGAATAAAGGACAAAAACCACATGTTTATCTCAATTGATGCAGAAAAAGCATCTGACAAAATTCAGCATCCCTTTGTAATTGAAACACTCAACAATCTAAGCTAAAAAGAAACTTCCTCACCTTGAGAGAGTCCTTTTCCAGCTCCTGGGGTCACCCAGGGCCAGAAGTACCTTCGAGATAAGGTGTCCTGATTCAGACCAGGACCCTTGTTACTGGTCCCATTTTTCCCTTGCAGGGTATCGTCCAATTCTCCCACCACCACAACCACCACTGCCCCTGTGATGCATGAGGTCCACTATGGAGTTATTTGGCAGTCTCTTGGCCCAGTTTTAGAAGGGTGACCTGGTGAAACAATTACTCACACTGACCAGCACAAGATTTTGTTCACAGTACTAGGCTGCCAGTTTGGTGCTAATGTGCCTGTATTGAGTGATTCTCCCTAATAGCACACAAAGGACAACTTCAGAGCTCTCAGCTACCAAAAGTCCACCATGCTCTTTGGGCTTGAGCCACATATGTGGGTCCATACATTGTTTCACATCCTTCCGTACTTCAACTGCTGATGACTGTAGGTTCACTTCCTAATTTACAGCACCCAATAACCATGGTTATAGCAGTAGATGTCCTTTACTCTGTGAGCCCCCTTACTGCTGGCACCAAGGGCAGTCACCCCATCCTCTCTGAAGGCTTCATCCCATGCGTCAGGCAGTCCTCCAGGTGTGGCCATATCTACGTCCTCCCTTCTGATTTCTGTTCTGTCTTTCTCATAATCAATGTGGTACCATCGTACTCCCTCAGTCAGCCTTAAGCCATACCAACAATAATATAAACACTTCTTATACGAATAGGATAATTTTTGTTGTTCAACCCACAGAGCCTTTGCCTATTTTCCCCACTGGTAGGTTGTGTGAAGAGGGGAATCTTGCAACCAACATTTAGAGAGATCACATTCTGGGGATGTTGTGATTACTACCTAAAGAGTTCTAAAGAAGATACGGCCTTGCATTTATGCTGTCAAATTCTGAACAGTGAATGTAACATGAGCAGGAAACAAATTATTCTTCACACTTTCCTGAATACCTTAGCTAAAACTTGTGTGTGTGGTTGTCATCAATAAAGCACAGTAGCAATGTCTGAGACACTTGCTGGAAGCCAGTATTCACCAGCAGCACTGTGGGGGATGAGACTACACTGGATTTCTCAGGATTCCTGTAAGGAAAACTGCCTTGCTGGGGTTTCTCACAGACTATGAGAATTAGAGCTGTCACCATTTATCCAGTTAACTGCTCAGATACAGCCCAGACTAGGTCCCTAAGTTAAACCCCAGAGTGTCAGGACGACTGCCTGCTGTCTCTCTAGTATTTACATTTGAAGGAGGAATGAGGCACTAGGAACGTGGAGATATTCATAAACTGGAAAAGCAGAGGCACTTGGGATTATCTGACACCTGGAGAGATTTTATTTACACGTCAAACACTGGAGTTAGGTTTTGGGCCTATGACTTTTCCAAGGAGGGAGACAAATCCCTGCTTTCTTGGGGCAGAGAAAAATTACTTTTCTCTGATCTATCTCCTATGGAGTGTCTCACTCTTTGTGTAAGATATTTGATCTGGCCCTGATAGTGTCACCTCAGGGATAAGCACTGGGGCAAGGGACTGGAAATGCCAGTTCCTGTTGAACCGCTTCTGGGGATAGTTTGCTAGGTAAAAAAGATTTTTTTTCCATAAAAGTTAAACTTTTCAGAACATTGCAAATAAAGGCAAACATATTGCAACAAACTAGTTTTGAGACAACATTTCCTGGATTTCTATGAAATGGTAGAACTGACGGAGAAAATGTGGATGGATATAGAATTGAAGAGTGATATGCAGCAAATAACTTTCCTAAAACAAAATCTTCAAATAGCTCAAAGAGATGGAATGAAGCATGAGCATTTTAATTTATTCTGACAATATAGTAGTTCAAGTTCTACAGAGCTTCATAGTTTTCATACTCATTACTGCATCAAGAAAAAACACTTAAAGACTGAACTTCAGTTTGTCATCTGTAAAATGGGCATAATCACATCTACCAGAGCTGCAAGGGGCATACAAAAGGATGTGAGTAAAGTATTTGACATACCCCCAGTGTAAAGTGCTCAATAAATTCTAAGCAAACTGAAATGTCAGAGTTAAGTGATTGCCTTAACACAAATTGCTAATGATAAAAGTTTATTCACAGTTTGTTAGAGACAAAGTAAGAATTAGAATTGCTGATTGAGTGTTTTATTTTATGCCATAAGTATAGGCACTGGGTTCTAGAGCTCCTACCAGGTCAGACCGGTTTGTACTGATTTGTGAGAGCCAACTGTGAACAAACACTTCCTAACTCTCCATTTGGTAACATTAATGTTTGTAACTTGAAATCGACCATGAGAAGATTATCTACACCACAGAAACTGCCAAATGCTACTAATCAAGGCTTTTGTTTATAGGGGATCCAGTTATTAAATATGCACCAGCATACCACTAATCTAGGGTTATAGATGTGGACTCAGTGGCACAGGTGGTATTCAGTTCAATATCATGAATGTGATGCATACATCCGCTCTCCGAGAAACCACTAAGGATTTCAAGTCACAGGTTCCATTACAGCTAATATAGTTTCCAATGTGTACTTAATTACCTAGAGGCAGCTTCCAAACTGGGTGATTCTCACTCCATAAGTCACTAGATGTCTTTTTTTAAGTCTTACAGTATTTGTTTTCTGAGCATTGCCTTTCCCTATATTTCTTGAAGGTGGAATAAAAGGCCTTCAGAAAAATCAGAGCATTGATTTTTATTTCCATCTCTTTTATGTTGACAGTTCAGTGAAGCTTCCCCACTAGGCAGAATTAATCGCTCTGGCCTCTGTGTTCCCTAGCATTTTGCTCACTGTTAATATTGCACTTACCACATTGTGTTACTGTCTGATTTTTTCCTGCTTCTTTTCTTGGCAGGATCATGGGCTGCTCAAAGGCCTCCCATTCACCTTCTCATCACTGGCACCCAAAATGCACCTGGCTCACGGTAGGCATTCAGTAACTGTTGAGCTGACTTGATCTGGTTCAGAAGAAAATAGATACAGCCAGCTTTTTTTGATAGATATTCATCAATTAAAAGAGGGCTGCATTTTGGAAAACTAAGTTATTTTTCTAGGTCACAGAAATATTTAAGCAGTTTCTTCTATAATGAAATGCAAATCACATTCTAAATGCAATGGAGAAGGAAGACAGAGCAGTGGGATTTCTGTCAAGGAAGGCACAGAGTGTACCTGAATTCTTTATGTTACCAGGAGCTCTAGGTGCTCTGATATCACAATGAAAAAGCCTGGAGGTGTAATATACAATCATTACATGATGTTACCTAAATGCATATTCTAATTCAACAGTTATTTACTTCACTGAACCTTTAATTCCCTTTTAGAACAAATACTTTCTGAGGTCTCCCTTCATTATCCTAGAATTCATAGACAGTATAGCCTTCTTAAAGTCATTATTTCAATAAATCAATGTCATACCCTAATTGTAATCTAAATAAAAATATTAAATTAGGCAATTCATAGTAAAATAGTATCTATTTGAACACTAGAAGACATATTAAGTGGTCAGATGCTTACCTCAAAGCATCACTATGAATCGGTCAGCCACAGTGTACACTGATACAGGTAGCTTGCACTGGTGATTGGGATAACAAGGTGCTGGATCTGGCGATGTGATTTTCAGAAAGAACAAAAAATTTGCAAGAGTTTAGAAAAAGATGAAGTGTGTATTACTTTAGATTTACATGGCAGTCAAATTCCTGGAAAAGTTATCATGTATTAAAATTGCACAACTCTTTTACATATAAAATTGAGTTCAGTTCTAAAGTTGGGTAATTGTAAAAGCCTTACAGATTATAAACATGAATGTCTGGGAAGACTTCAAAAGTCATGTTCAACGTGGGTTAAGCTTATTGTGTGGGATTTTCCTGCATATTGGAGATGTCTTTCATACCTGGCACCCACCCACCGTGTGCTGGGAATCTACCCACCCCTGCTGTGTCACTATGACAACCAAAATTGCCTCTATTTCCCAAACAGCTCCTAGTGTCTTAGAACCACTGACCCAAAGAGAATGTAACCTTTTGGTAAAATGAAGAGATTCTTACCAACCTTACCTAAATCCCAAGGCTGATGTGAAAATCAAATGAGAAAAAATGTTTCTGAAAGCCCATTATAAACCACAACACATCAGAGAAATAAACAGTATTATTATGTTTGCCAACACTTATGTTGGAGCAAATTTGGAAATTTCTAGCACTTCCATAACTCTGAGAC
The DNA here is from genome assembly GCF_047675955.1 of Chlorocebus sabaeus. Taxonomy (NCBI): domain Eukaryota; kingdom Metazoa; phylum Chordata; class Mammalia; order Primates; family Cercopithecidae; genus Chlorocebus; species Chlorocebus sabaeus. The sequence goes on along the minus strand of NC_132910.1, from coordinate 41,072,300 downwards.
CTTGTCACTGTGACAGTATTACCTCTAGAAGACTCTCTCCACACCAAGTAAAAGGCTGTCTCTCCATGCCAGAGTGTGCTGAAGTAACTTGTTTCCTACTCTCTCTTTTTGCTTTGGTATTTAAGAAGCAAATCTGAACTATAATATCATACTAACTAGTTGGTACTGCCATCTAGTGACTTTCATAAACCAATTGTCCAGCTCTGTCAAATTTAGCTATTCAGCCATTTAAACAAATCAAGTGCATAAATATTCTATTTTCTAAATCTCACATTTTTCTCTCATTTATGTGAAGGTTTTTTCTGGGAGAAAGCTGCTATTAAAATGTCTTTAAAAAATAGCATGCCACTAGCACTTTGCTGAATGGCTGCTTCACAGCATGATAGTACTCACTATGAATTTTGCAATGTGTTTTAACTAATGCTCGCAGGTACCTCAATCTTGATATCCACATTAGTAGCATTTCTTTTTCTGTATCAGGAAAGTAAGGGATGCTTTGGTGTCATGACAAACAGATTTATTCCAGATTTTTTTCAGATTTGGCCAGTATGTCTTTGCTCAAGCATCCAAACATCTGACCTCAGTGACAGTGTTCAAGCAGTTGGAATCTTAGCAAACTGCCATCCATCTTATCTGATTTCTCAGACAAGTCCACCTCTTGCCCAAGGAGCATCACCAGTAGAAGCTGAAGAGGGATTTGTGCTGTGTGCTTTAAAGTGTCATCTGAGGTCAATGTGTTGTCAGTGATGGCTTGTGCGGTAATGCCAAGATTTAGCATGGGACCTGAGCCCTGCAGCCTGCACGCTCTATAAGGCTTGTGGCTCCAGAGATGATTCCTCAGAGGGCTGATAATGAAAAAGGCAACCCTCCATTTGCTCAAAAAGACACATAAATCTGCAGTCGACTTTTAATTACATTCTTTCTCTTACTCTTTTTGCCCAATGATAGTTTAAAAACTTAGAGCATAATTTTTTGCCTTTACCACCATTTTTTCTAAATGCAATATTATATCATTTTCTGTATTTTAAAGGGATAAAGCAAAAATACAAAAACAAAACAAAAAATATATATTCCCCTAATTATTAAGGTCCTATGCTGGGCTTTCTTTTTTTTTTTTTTTTTTAACTGTAATTCATTGAAGAGAGTCAAGTCCCTCTCACCTGTATTCTTTTAGCATGCTGTGTTACTTTCTGGAAGTATTTATCACAATGGTAATGGATTTGGGTTAAACATCTGCAACCCTGCTAGAACAAAGACAACATAATACTAGGGAAAGACAGCATCTATCTAGACCAGCTTGGCCTCCCCAGAGCAAAGCACAGGGTCTTCTTGCACAAGTTGGCACTAAAAATATTCGTTAAATGAAAAGTAAGTGAACAAATGCCTTAAGATTTGACTTTAAATTATTTCTTCTGACAATCATCTCTATTTATTTTAAACTACACACAAAAAGTCAATTGCTACCATTTTTCCTTGATCTTAACTCTTACTAACCCAACTTTTATGCTAATGAGCTATTAAACTTGTCTTAATTGCTTGATATCTTTGTTGCTCAATTTCCTCATTGGTGAAAATCAGAATATTACAGTGAAAGTGATAATTTGTATCTCCTTCTTCTACTGATTATGCTTTGTTTCTGTTTTATAGCTTATCATCATGTCCAGAACTCAACAAACAATGTCAAATAACAATAATGATAGAAGAATCAGACCTTTAGTTTTTAAAGACCTATGGGAAAGATCATTTGAATACACCAAGCCCAGTGCCCACTTGCTTCCAAAGAAGTGTTGTCAGAGTTATTTTTGAAGAGTATCCTCCTAAAGGTTCTAAGATATTTCAAACTTAGAGTCTAAGAGCAAAATGAAGAAAATGGGACAAACAGCACAGTTTCTTTTAAATAAGCTGTACTTTAATACTTTAAATCTAAATCCTGAATCATAACACAGTAGTAAAATCATTTGAGTACCGGCAATTAGTTGGAAAAGACAGACAATTGCATAGCCTTCTGAGGCATAGCTTTCTGAGGAAAGCCCAAAGATTCAACGTTTTAAGTATTCTTCTTTTTATTTGATCAGTGTAATCTTCTTGTTCAGTTTAATGATGATGTTAACATTAGACTGTCCAAAACCTTTGATTTACTGCTAATTGTCAACTTCTGAGCCATGCTGGGCAGATTCTCACACCTGCATTCATAGACATAATTATATGAACTCCCTCTCTTTAGTAGTCAAGGCCATAGATTTAAAATATAGGAAAAATAGTAGCTTTGAGAAATCTTTTTTGTAAAATCCAAGATTTACGTTTGTGATTTTTAAAAATCTATCTAATAATGTATAGATAGCTTCTTTGCCTTTTTAGAACCACCCTTAATGGTTTTTCCTCTGTATGACTTCTGGCATTTTCCAAATGTTCTACAAAGTGCCCACAACCATTAAATGGTTTTCCCTTTGTCCATTCGGATCCATTCTCCACCCTCTTCTGCACCACAGTATGCTCCAGGAGGATCTTCTCTATGGGCTTCCTTCCTTACACTCTGGTTGCAGATGAGTTTTGCCACTTGGAGGCACCCAGAGCAAATCAAAAGTATAGGGAAAAAGAGAATGGCATTTATTCACTCACTCCTTACTGGACCATGGTATTTGCCAGTGTCTGCAGTTTTCTTCTGCTCACGATCGCTGTTACTGGGTGCCTTTGCACAGTCACTCAATGCACAACACGTTGGTATTGGAATAATCTAAAACAATGCTCGGTTTTCTCAGATGACAAAATACTGGCGATTTAATTGTTAGAATCTTCCACCTAATTTGGATGTCACACAGCTATCCTATAATGTAATGTTATCCAATTTTTAAGTTTTTGTTTGTTTGTTTGTTTGTTTGAGACGCAGTCTCGCACTGTCCCCCAGGCTGGAGTGCAGTGGCGCGATCTCGCCTCACTGCAAGCTCCACCTCTCGGATTCACACCATTCTCCTGCCTCAGCTTCCCGAGTAGCTGGGACTACAGGTGCCCGCCACCGCGCCCGGCTAATTTTTTTGTATTTTTAGTAGACACGGGGTCTCACCGTGTTAGCCAGGATGATCTCGATCTCCTGACCTCATGATCCACCTGCCTTGGCCTCCCAAAGTGCTGGGATTACAGGCGTGAGCCACCGCGCCCGGACCACTTTTTAAGTTTTAAGCAATGAAATAGGATAAAAAATGGAACGCTATAGTGTGTAAAACTGAACTCAATGTGCAGAAGACTCATTTAATACACACACGTCTAACACACATGCACACACCACACATACAAATATGTGCATGTGTATATATACATATACATATAATTTAATCTGTATAGTACAAAGTAAATAATTAAATTGGAATTAATTAAATCAGTTCATATGTAGAAATACTTTACTAAACTACTACTTAATAGTAAATCCTATTTTAAGGGAATATATTACACATAAACCCATTTAGTGTGCTTAAAGTAGATATCAGTATGACTTAGGCTATCCTAAAACATCAACCTTTAAAAGGTTTTAATGTTGCTATTACATCCACTTCCTCTACATATATTGCTTTTATTTTCAAATCATATGTACTTTGGAAACCAGCTATGCCTAAGATAGTGTTTTACCCCAAATCCTATTTATTTATTTTTGTTGTTAATTAGTAGCTTCTACCTCATGAAGAGTCTATCCATCTGCTAGGGTGGCTTAAACAAAAAATATATGTATATATTTTCTCACAGTTCTGGAAACTGGAAGTCCATGATCAAGGTGCCAGCAAATTCAGCTTTTGATGAAGACTCTCCCCTGGCTTGCAGACTGCTGCCTCTCCATGTGTCCTCACTTAGTCCTTTCTCCTCTGGTGGGAGGTGGAGAAAGAGACCTCTCTGGTGTCTCTTTTTTTCTTACAAAAACATCAGTTTTGTCGGATTAGGGATTCACCCTTGTGACTTCCATTAACCTTAACTGGTTTCCTAAAGGCCCTATCTTCAAATAGAATGACATTGGAGGTTAGGACTTTAACATATAAATCTAGGGATGACATAATTCAGTCCATAAAATTCTGCCCTCTGACTCGCTCAAAATTCATGTGCTTCTCACATGCAAAATATACTTCTTCCATCCCAGCAGCCCTGAAACTCTTAACCTATTCCATCATCCATTCCAAGACCAAAGTCTCCTTTAAATCAGGTACGGTGAGACTTAATGAGACTGATGCTTTGTCCTAAGGCAAAATTTCTCTCCAGCTGTGAGCCTGTGAAACTAGACAAGTTATGTGCTTCCAAAATACAACGGTGAGACAATCATAGGACAGGCATCTCCCTTTCAAAAAGGAGAAAATAGGAAAAAATAAAGGGTTTAAAAGCAAGGCCAAAAACCCAGCAAGACAAATTCCATTCAACGTTAAGCCTTGAGAATAATCTTTTTGGCTTTATGCTCTGTTTTCCAAGCCTACTGGGTGGCAGCTTAACTCCAGGGCCCTAGGCAGTGGTCTCACCCCCTCAGCTCTTCACAGGGGCAACCTGGCCCACTGAAATCAAAGAGGTGAGTTCATCCTCTGAAATGAAGGAGGAAATAGCTTTACCCATGGGCCTGTGGTGGAAGTGGCAACTCTGATGATCTTTCATGGTCATTCTTCCCTTTTCATGAAAGATAAGGCATGGTCATCACTGGATGGCTTTACTGTCTCATGTTTTAAATCCCAGAAGTTGGAAAACCTTTCTTCATTTTGTCCTATCTCTATACCCTTCAGTTCAAACTCCAGTGAATTTGCAGGTGTAAGCTCATTTCTTCCTGGCTTCTGCTGAGATGGCTGATTAAAATTATGGGTAATCCCTTTGTTAGGTGATTGTCCAGCCATAACCTTGGTGTGCTCTCCTGAATACTCTTTCTCATGTTTTACAATATGAATAGGCTTAGGATTTTCCAAATCTTCAAGTTTTGGTTACTTTTTGCTTAGTAATTCCTTCAATCTCTCTCTCTCTCTTCTCACATTTTACTACAAGCAGTAAGGAGAAAGCAGGCTGCACTTTCAACACTTTGCTGAGAAATCTCCTCAGCTAGAGTTTCAGCGTCATCATTCACAAAACCAATACAAAGGAATTGTACATAGCATTGTATTTGAGTTGAAGTTGTTTCCCATGCGGTACACATTAACAATTCAGAAGCCATAATACAAGTGTAGTGAAAGTGAACAATTAAGTAAAGGAATGGCAACTGTGGGAGCCAGGTTTCTCACAGTTGGAGTGGGAGGTTATAGACAGGTAACAGAAAACCGGAATGATTCATGTGGTAATAAATGAGTTATAAACATCAGTGTGTATATTAGGGTTCTTCAACAGGACAGAACTAATAGGATAGATGAATATATGAGGAGCAGTTTATTAAGAATTGACTCACACAGTCACAAGGAGAAGTTCTACAATAGGCCATCTGCAAGCTGAGGAGCAAGGAAGCCAGTCTGAGTCCCAAAACCTCAAAAGTAGGGAAGCCGATAGTGCAGCCTTCAGTCTGTGGCTGAAGACCCAGGAGCCCCTGGCAAACCATTGGTGTAAGTCCAGGAAGAACTTGGAGTCTATTGTTCGAGGGCAGGACGCATGCAGCACGGGAGAAAGATGGAGGCTGGAAGACTCAGCAAGTCTGCCCTTTCCATGCTTGCTTTTATGCTTGCAGCTGATTAGATGGTATCCACTCAGATTGAGGGTGGGTCTGTCTCTCCCAGTCCACTGACTCAACTGTTAATCTCCTTAGGCAACACCCTCACAGACACACCCAGGAACAATACTTTGCATCCTAAAATCCAATCAAGTTGACACTCAATATTAATCATCAAAGTATGAATTCATTTTTAGCTGACTGTAAATACAGATGGGGCAATATTTATATATTTGTGTACATATACAGGTTAGTATACACACATATATTTTTTGTTTTGTTAGCTAAGAGGACCTAAAAGAAATGACACCCTGGAAGGGATGAGCACACTCAGTGCCTAGATCTTGGCTTTTATTAATAGTACCAATTTTATTCTCCAATAAAGGGAACTAGAGTTCCTTGGATAAATGGCTGACTGTAGGACTGGGACAAGAAATATACAAAATGAGAAATATATTAGAAGAGGTGAGAAAACATTGTAGCGCCCAAAAGTAAGAAAGTACTCCAATTCACAAACACATATACACGCACATGCAGGTGCGCACGCACACACACACTGACGGGTATATCAAAGGGACATAAGAGTTAACTGAGAGAGCTCCCTATGGCCAAAGTTGAAATTTTTTATTTTTTAAAAGACCAGTTCTCATTTTGTCACCCAGGCTGTAGTGCAGTGGTGTGATCATAGTTCACTGCAGACTCAATTTCCTGGGTTCAAGTAATACTTCTACCTCAGCCTCCTGAGTAGCTGGGACTACAGGCAGATGCCACCACACCTCGCTAATTTTTCAGTTTTTTGTAGAGACAGAGTCTTGCTCTGTTGACCAGATTGGTTTTGAACTCCTGGATTCAAGTAATTCTCCCACCTCAGCCTCCCAAAGTGCTGAGAGTACAGACATGAGCTACTGTATCTGGCCCAAAGTCGAAATAATTTGAGCAACAAATAAGTAAAGTGGTATTGGATTATCACTAAAAGTGTAAAATAAATAGCCATGAGTCCATATTGATATAAATAAATGACTAAGTAAATACATAATGGGGCTGGGCGTGGTGGTTCACGCCTGTAATCCCAGCACTTTGGGAGGCTGAGGTGGGCAGACCACTTGAGGCCAGGAGTTCAAGACCAGCCTGGTCAACATGCAAAACCATGTCTCTACTAACAATACAAAAAATTAGTAAAGAATGGTGGCACATGCCTGTAGTCCCAGCTACTCCAGAGGCTGAGGCAGGAAAATCACTTGAACTCAGGAGGCAGAGGTTGCAGTGAGCAAGATCGCACCACTGCACTCCAGCCTGGGCAACAGAACAAGAATGTCTCAAAAAAAAAAACAAAACAAAAAAAAACCAATAACAGCAACAAAAACATAATGGGAGGCTGGAAAAGGCAAATCCTCCATGCAGGAGAACTGCAAACAATTTATGTGTATTCTTCACCTGATACTTCACTCTTAAGGAGGGAGAATATAATTTCTTACTCCTTATATGCACGTGCTGTGCACGGTGACTACCTTTCAAAGACTACAGACTGAAAAGGGGTAAAAAGTAACTTTACAAGGAGGAAACCTAACACTACCTCAACCAGGTGACAAAGGTTAACATCAGCTGTGATGAGTCATGTGGGCTATTAGCTACCCTTGATAAGAAGGAATGAGAATTAACTTTGATCTCTTCCTTACAAAAACCCTTATCCCAATGTAATAGAAAATAAATGCAAGTTTCAACTGAGGAACATTCTACAAAATACCAGACCAGCATTTGAAACAACTGTCAAGGTCATCAAAATCAAGGAAAATATGTAAAACTCCCATAGCAAAAAAAAAGCTAAGGAGGGGGGAGGGGGGAGGGACTGCATTGGGAGTTATACCTGATGTAAATGACGAGTTGATGGGTGCTGACGAGTTGATGGGTGCAGCACAGCAACATGGCACAAGTATACATATGTAACAAACCTGCACGTTATGCACATGTACCCTAGAACTTAAAGTATAATAATAATAATTAAAAAAAGAAAAAAAGAAAAAAAAAAAAAGCTAAGGAGAAATGATGATGAAACATAATGTAGCATCCTGGATGGGATTCCAGAACAAAAAACAAAAGCATTAGGTAAAAATCAAAGAAATGTAAATAAAGTGTGGACTTAATTAGTAACAATGTAGCAATAGTAGTTCCCTAATTATGACAAATGGCCCAGAGTAATGTAAAATGTTAATAAAATAGTAAACTGAGGATGGGGTACACAGGAACAATGTACTATTTTCACAGTTTTCTATAAATCAAAAAAGTTTAAAAATAAAAAATAAAGTTAGTTTATTTATTTTATTTTTATTTTTATTTTTGGAGACAGAGTCTTGCTCTGTAGCCAGGCTGGAGTGCAGTGGCACAATCTCAGCTCACTGCAACCTCCACCTCCCAGGTTCAAGCGATTCCCCTGCCTCAGCCTCCCAAGTAGCTGGGATTACAGGCATGCGCCACCGCGCCCAGCTAATTTTTTGTATTTTAGTAGAGACGGGTTTCGCCATCTTGGCCAAGATGGTCTCGATCTCCTGACCTCGTGATTCGCCCGCCTTGGCCTCCCAAAGTGCTAGGATTACAGGCGTGAGTCACTGCGCCCAGCCAAAAATAAAGTTTATTTTTTAAAAACTATAAGTTAGATTACTTCTTTCAAAATGGAAATATGTCTACCACATATGATTAAATTAAAAAAAAAGATTTAAAAAGTAAAATTTAAAAAAAGACTTTAAAAGTAAATTAAAAAAAGATTAAAAGTAGGTTTTCAAAGTTTTTATAGTAAATGTTATTGACAATAATAATTAGAACTTTACATCAAAATTCTTTCAAGATATTTATGAATAAGAAATTCTAGAAACATACTTTTCCAGAAGTTGATGATTCTGCTGCATAAATGTGAACTTCTGCAAAGCTGGCCAAGCTTTTACTCTAGAGTAGCATACTTAGTTAATTCATTTGTTCATCAGTTTTCCAGTGGTGTCTCATTGCTCATTATCTGTGGTAGCTGATGAGTTTTTAGGACATTTAAAAAATTTATGCCCTAACGTCATACATAATGTTGTGGTATAATAATTCACTTCTTATAATTATAAACAGAGTCATTGTGGCCTGAATTGTTGACCCTTCTTCTCTGTAATACCAGTTATGGCTATTATTAACACACATCCATATACCTCCTGTAAATATCAGTACTTTGAATCTGAGCCACATGAAGTATTAACAACTCCACAATGAGTAAAAAAATCGCCAGGCCAAATATCAGTATCCCTAAAAATGCTAATTACCTCCTAGATGGAGGTAAATCTCCGAACAAGGCACAAAGCACTAAATCATTTATAAAGCTGAAAAGTCATTTAAATATTTTGAGAGACCAGTGGGGATGAATGAATAAATGAAACATAACATTTTTCAATACTCAGGGTCCCTAAGCACTGGATTAACTTGAGGACTTATAAAACTTTTACTTCCAGAATTCCTAATTTTTCAGAAAAAAAAAGTCATTTGATGAAAAACGATGTTATTTGGTAATGCATCTCTATATCATATTTCATCAAGTTTTATCAAATATCAAATAGCAAAAGAAAAGATAAACAGAAGTATAAGATGACTAAAGATAGATTAATTTTAGCTTTGTGGTCAGCAAGAAGCTAAGCAAAGATTATGTAGAATAAAAGTAAAAATAACAAGACATATATATAGCATATCAAATAGAATGGGACTTAACCTCAGTAATAATTAAATGATCAAAGATAAATGTGCAATTATGAATTACATTCACTCAGATGACAATTTAAAGAATGGGCTTAGATTCCCTTAGGAGGGGCTTTTCCCATAATGCTTAGATATAATTAATTGGCCTGCTTATTTGGGAAGGGGAAGAAAATCATTCACAAGGTAGCTAACCTTTCCTCCATGGAGTCAAAGATTGCAATTATGAGCAAAACAGCAGGTCTTTGTCTAAGGGAAAAATTAGCACAGCTCTCTCAGTCTTTGCAGAGAGCAGCTTTAAGAATTATCGAAATACTCAACGTTTCAAACAAGCAGCCTATCTTGCACTCAATCAATCAGTTGTTTGAATTTCACACATATTTATTTGTATTACTCTAAACTGGTTGTATATAAATTCATGAAAGCTAAAGATCTCTATTATTTCAAAATTATTTGACATTATTCTAGCCAATGCCCAGAGTGTTCGTTTCCACCTTTCTCAAACTACCCTGCCTGTTTTTCAGTGAATACTTCTATCAGAAGGCTTAGTTTCATCAGCTTTTAGAATATTGGTTAAATTTTGCTGTCCTTAACCCAGTTTAAATTACCCAGGATTCATGGTGTGCCTCAACTACACTAAACTTCAGTCTTTCTGTTAAACCCACTAGGCTTTCTTAGTCCACCAGTGACTGTACTTTTGTTGTGGCTTAGTGACCTGCACCCTGGGATGCCCCTCTGGGACTTGTTGTTACCTCTGTGACATTAAAGATTTTAAAACTTCATTCTGGCCAGGCGCGGTGTCTCACGCTTGTAATTCCAGCACTTTGGGAGGCCGAGGTGGGCAGATCATGAGATCGAGACTATCCTGGCTAACATAGTGAAACCCCATCTCTATTAAAAATACAAAAAAATTAGCCGGGCTTGGTGGAGGGTGCCTATGGTCCCAGCTACTCGGGAGGCTGAGGCAGGAGAAGGGTGTGAACCCGGGAGGCGGAGCTTGCAATGAGTTGAGATCGTGCCACTGCACTCCAGCCAGGCCAAAAGAGCAAGACTCCGCCTCAAAAAAAAAAAAAAAAAATTCATCCTACATGTAAGAGTTACTTCCTGTACTTGCATCATACATAATACACTCTAAAAACGTGCTTATGTGATACACTAGAACTTACGCAGTAACCAATGGAGGAGGAATCTAGAGCACTAACTAGGTTTGTCCCAAAACAGCAGTCTGCAATTCAAGTCTTAAATGGCATCCCATTTGAAATAGATCTATGTAAATATCCTGACATACAGAAAGGTAGGGAAGAGGGAGCTGGGGGATGGTCTGATCTTAACAAAGAAGAGAAAAGCAAAAGATGGAATGCTATTTGAGTCATGATATTGTAGCTCCCTTTAATTTGGAACACAACTCTAGTAAGGGGAATTGGTCAAGTTGATCCGGATGACAGCTGATGCAGAAGCCTGAGGCGGAAGCCTCCTGCAGAGGTCAGCTCCCTGAAATATGAAACAGTGTGAAGATAGGATGCGTATTAAAGCAAAGTGCAAAATGGCTCTACTATATTTGGAATGCTGGTGTCCCCTCAAAATTCATATGTTGAAATCCTACCCCCAAAGGTGATTGATATGGTTCGGCTCTGTTTCCCCACTCAAATCACACATTAAATTATAATCCCCAATGTTGGGGGATGAATCTGGGGGGAAGTGATTGGATCATGGGGGTGGATTTTCACTTGCTATTCTGGTGACAGTGAGTGCGTTCTCATGAGATCTGGTTGTTTAAATGTGTATAGCACTTCCCTCTTCACTTTTTCTCTCTCTGTCCTGCTCCACCATGGTAAGATGTGCTTGCTTCCCCTTTGCCTTCCATCATGATTGTAAATTTCCTGAGGGCTTCCAGTCATCCTTCTTGTACAGCCTGTGAAACTGTGAATCAATTAAATGACTTTTCTTCATAAATTATCCAGGCTCTGGTAGTACTTTATAGCAGTGTGAGAATGAACTAATACAGTGGTGGTACAAGGAGGTTGTGCCTTTGGGAGACAATTAAGTCACAGAGGCAGAGCCTTCACGAGTAGGATTACTGCCTTCATAAAGAGGCTGAAGGCAACCCCATTTTCCTTCTGTCATGTGAGGTTACAGGAAGAAGACAGCTGTCTATGATGAAGTAGGCCCTTACCAGACATTGAATCTGCCAGCAGCATCTTGATCTTGGACTTCCCAGCCTCCAGACTGTAAGAAATAAATATCTGTTGTTGATAAGCCATCCAGTCTATGATATTTTGTTATAGCAACCTGAATGGACTAAGACAAACTCCAAACAACATAGTTGCCAGTATCTTCGTTTACAGAGATCACTCACTTCATGGTGGCTGAAGAACCTGGGTCTCATCTTGAGTCATATCTCTTACTAGTGGCCACTGGACACTTCGCTCAGTACTTCTGCTTTCTGGCTTTCCCCTGAGACTTAAGTGTGGCCATCACTTTCCTGAATTTTGAAATCCACAGATAAATTTGCCATCTATTATATGGGTCAGCTGGTGAATGATTTACTAGGTTATCGACCCCTTGGTCACCACCATAAGACAAACTGGAGATGCCACAATCCATTTTCTTTATACAATGTTGTCACATGTGCCTTCTCTCTTGTTTCTATTGTGGCAGCATGGGAATCACCTAGAGTTTCTCTTGAAGTTTTTCTTCTCAATCAACCTGGAGTCAGTTTATCCCACCCTAGATTTCTGTTCTCTTTCAAACCAACAAAATAATTGTCAGTCTACTTATATGAAGGACAGCCTACCTATACTGGAAAATAACAAAACTTTTATTTTAAATATTGCAACTTACTAGTTAAACAACTAGATATACTATAAGAGTAAGTTAGTCTTGAAAATGACAATAAATTCTTTTGTTCTAAAAATTTCATAAGAAAAATTGATTATAATTTTTCTAAAAGGTAAAGAATGGTGAAAAATAGTATGTATGTTGCACTTACAAATGCATTCTTTAACATTTTTAAGAAACTGTCATACTTTAACTAAGATTAGCTATGTGACATTTAAATCCTATCTATTCTACTAAAAATTTGCAATAGTTTAAGTAAAAAGGAGTCTTTATCATGTAGACAAAACAATGATAATCTGACTGAATTTCATTTAAAGGATTTTATCAATAATCCCATCCCATAAAATTTTAACAAGCACGGACACAATCTGATATAAGCAGAGTCTGGTTGTTAGAGCAATCAGGCAATTGATAAAAAGAGAAACCAATGCTCTCTAGAAGAACTCATCTTCAGTGAAAGTCTTGTAAAATTTATACATATAGAATTGCAACAAATAAGAGGTCACAATTTTAAAAAGCAAAATCATAGGACATATGTAAGGGAAAAAGCCACCATATATGAGTCAGCAGAAAATAACCAACAACAAACCTAAAACCACAAAGATATCCAATATTGCTATTTTTTGATACTCAATATAAAATAGGTACATTAACTACATGAGAAAAAATTTAAAAGTACATTGAAATCATTGGAAAGAAGAAAAATACACCCTGAATCAACACTTCATCTTAACCTATGAATTTTGATATTACTTTTAGAAAGCTTAGGATTAACTCTATCTACATTGAAAAAAATAAAACTCAAAGAGCTCGGGACTAATAATGCCAGGAAACTGAGGAGAAAATGAAAGCATATCAAAATCAGAAAGATTCCTTAAAAACCTTTTAAGAAGTGGTTAAAATTCTAGATCCTTTCTCCAATGCCACACAAATATGTAAATGTTCCTTTTCTTCCTAGTGAAACAGTTAGATTTATTCCCATAGAAGATAGAAAAATAGAGGGTCTATGGATTAGAAATTCCAAGCATTGTTGGAAACGTGAATGGTGACTCAGCCATTGCCATGACAGTCAAGAAGACAGTATGTTAAAAAGGTGTGACTAAAGAGAGTTTTAAGGAGGTACTGCTTACAAAGCTGTGGGTTAAAAAAATGCTGAAGCATCTGTAGATTTGTAACAGGGTAGATAAAGTTAGTTTTCAGCTTACTCCAGATATGATAAATCAACTTTTTTATGCTTTCTAATCAATTTCCATTTGGCTGTCTAATTTCTAGCTTCTAAAATGTTGTTGCTTGATCTTCCTTTCTATGCATCTTGTTCTTGTCTTGTACCTCTTTCCTTACAGCACAAAGAAAGCTGCTATCACATCTAGGTCCAAAAAGGAAAGAGAAGGAAGTATTTAGCTGTGTGGAGAAAGAACTGGAGGAGGTGACTTCTGGACAAGAACTGAAGAAGTAGAAGGAGAAGACAGTTGTGGCCAATCTGTGGGTAGGCTGGAAGGAAACTGGGAAATACCTTGATTTCTCTCTCCTAATGGTACTTCCAATGGCCAAAGCCAACCGGAAAACAGAGGGCAAGGGAGCCTAATTGATGCGATCAATCTTAGTCAGTTTGAGCTGCCATAACAAAATACCACAGACTGGGTGGCTTAAACAAGACATTTATTTCTCACAGTTCTGGAGGCTGGGAAGTTCAAGATCAAAGTGCCAAAAGATTTGATTCTTGGTGAGGGCCCTCTTCCTGGCTTGCACAGAATCACTTTCTTGTTTTTCTGTCCTCACATTGCAGAAAGAGAGAGAAAAGAGACAGAGAGAGAGATTGAGAGAATGCTCTGGTCTTGCTTCCTGCTCTTACGAGGACACTAATCCCATCATGGGGCCTCATCTTCATGATTTCATATAAATATAATTATCTCTCCAAAACCCTACCTCCACATATCATCACATTGGTAGTTAGGGCTTCAAAATAAAAATTTTGGAGGGACACATTGAGTCCATAACGCAGTACATACAGATCAGTTTCCCAGAGCACAGAGCAAAGTGAAAAACAGTAAAAGTGTATCAAAGGAGCACATGAAATCAAGTACAAATACCATAATAAAATGATGAGCTTGGAGAATATATATGAAGACTGAAAGCTGAAATACTGGCACATAAGCCCTCTTCTCACAATAGACCTTTTTTTATGCTGGCAAAATCTATAGACACCTGCTCTGTGGACCCTGTCTAGCCTAAAAGTAGAAAATTAAAGATACTGGCAAATGGGGTTTCCCCAGCAAACCACCAGCTACCATAATGAAAGTCAAATTCAAACCTTTATCCACATACTTGATATTTATAATTAGCTTTCATCCCCCAATTTTAAATGTAAGAATTACCGGAGTCAAATTTGTTAGCTGAGCAAAACCCCTAACATGAAAGACTAGGAAAAATACAACAAGAAACAAAAGAGAAGAGAATATAACACAAAAAGAACATGTATAATATTTAATAGTTAAACATTAACTATTAAATAAAATATTTTAAAAGATTATTAGTATCCTTATAAAGATTAGCAAAGCCATTTCATTCATGAAATCATAATAGGATTCATTGAACAGAAAGAGTTCTTGAAAATTAAGAACATGATAGCAGAGACAAAGAAATTCAAAGAAAATTTTGAATGATAAAGGAAATCTTGTGAATAATAGAAAAGAAATAGGTAAGTAAACGAAATAAATGAAACCAAAAAAATACTAAAGAACACTCATCTCAATGGTCTAACATCAAAGTAATGGAAATTCCACAAATAGAGGAAAATATATATATATATGTATTTTATATATACACACAAATAAATGTATATAAACACCAAATATATACACACAAAATATATGTAAACACTATGTATATACATATATAAACATACTATATATAAATATATATAATATAAAATGTATATATTTATATATAAATACAAATAGAGAAAATGTAAAATGCAGAAAAGAAGCTTTAAGTATAATTCAATAAAATTTTCCAGAAATAAAGAACAATAAATTACATCATTTTTGGATTTAAGAACATTAGAGTCAAAGAGAAAATATCTATAAGCTTCCAAAGTGTAATAAATAAATATATATGTATACATATATTTTTCTTTAAAAAATTTAGGACATACATAAACACACACTATATATATATAAATACATATGTAATTATACAATATTATATATTTCATAATATATATAAATATTATAAATATTTATATAATATATACATATTGTAAATACTATTACATATAATATATAAATATTATAAATATTGAATGGCTATTACAAAAAAAAGAAAGAAAAAGCAAGTGTTGGTGAGAATGTGGAGAAATTGGAAGCTTCATATCATATATTGTTGGTGAGAATGTAAAGTGCTGCAGACACTGTTGAGAACAGTTGGTGGTTCTTCTTAAAGTTAAAGGTAGCATTGCCATATGATTTTACAATCCTACTCATAGGTATAAACCCGATAGAACTGAAAGCAACATTTCAAAGAGATACTTGTACAAAACTGTTTATAGCAGCATTATTTACAACAGCTAAAAGGTGGAAAACATCCAAGTGTCCATCAACAGATGAATGAACAAAAATGTCACACAGACGTGCAATGGAATATTCCTCAGCCATAAAAAGGAATTAATTTCCAATACATGCTATAGCATGGATGAATCTTGAAAACACTATGTCATGTGAAATAAACCAGACAAAGAGAACAACATTGAATGATTCTATTTACATGTGACACTTAGAATAGGCAAATTCATAGAGACCGGAAGTAGAATAGAGGTTACCAGGGCTAAGGAAAGAAGGAAATGGGGAGTTACTGTTTAATCGGTAACAGAGTTTCTGTTTGAGATTATTGAAAAGTTCTGAAAATGGATACTTGTGATAGAATACACTTAAGGCCACTAAATTATATACTTAAAATAGTTACAATGATAAATTTTATGAATATACTTAATACACTTAATGCTACTAAATTGTACACTGAAAAATGACTACCAGGATAAATTTTATGCAACATATTTAAACAATAATAAATAGGAAAGAGGCAAACATAGAAAAGATTCTTCAATTTTAAGAAACAAATAAAACTGATCTAGAAGTATTGATAAGGAGCAATGCACCAGGTATATCGTTAAGAAAAAGAAATCAAGGTACACAATAATGTGTATAGATTATTATATCACCTTTAATTAAAAAATATATGGGGAATTCCTACACACATTTGTGCACACACATGCACACAGATATATCAGAGAGAGAGATCTTTGGAAAAACATCCAAAAAACTGACAACTAGTTTCCTATGAAGTGAGCGATAGGGGTGAGAGAGTGATTTATAATAGACTCTGAATTTACTTAACACACATATATCACATGTTTGAAAAGAAACCAGATTTGAAATTAGAGAGTTTTGTCAATAGTCATCTATTCATTAGACATGTAAATAGAAAATTACAGTATAATATAATAAATACTGTAGCATATTAACAGTGTAGAGGGAACACACTGTAAGTGGAACTCAATTTGCAGGGGGAATGATAAATGGTTTCATTGAGGGAGTACAATCTGAACACAGATCTGAGGGGCAATCTAGATACTTCACTATGCAAGGACAAGAATACCAGGCAAGGGATAAAAAATGGCATTTTCAGGAGTGATGAGAACTTCAGGGTGTCTGGTGTGTGGATATTCCCATGTACAAGAGCATAAGGGAACATTAAATCTGTATTAATCCATTCTCATATTGCTATAAAGAACTACCTGAGACTGGGCAGTTTATGAAGAAAGGGGTTTAATTGACTCACAGTTCTGCATGGCTGAGGAGGTCTCAGGAAACTTATAATCATGATGGAAGGTAATGGAGAAGCAAGGCATATCTTCCCAAGGCAAAGCAGAAGAGAGAGAGAGCTAAGGGGGAAGTGTCTCACACTTTTAAACCATCAGATTTTATGAGAATTCACTATTACAAGAACAGCAAGAAGGAAATCTGTCCTGATCATCCAGCCACCTCCCACCAGGCCCCTCCTCCAATTCAACATGATATTGAGGCAGGGACAGAAATCCAAACCACATTATCCTGCCCCTGACCCTTCCCAAATCTCCTGTCCTCCTCACACTGCAAATTACAATTATTCCTTCTCAACAGCCCCAGTCTTAAATCATTTCAGCATCATCTTAAAAGTCCATAATCCAAAAGTTTTATCTGAGGCAAAGTAAGTCCCTTATGCCTATAAGCCTATAAAATCAATAACTAGTTACTTCCAAGATGCAACGGTTGTGCAGACGTTGGGTAAATAGTCCCAATCCAAATGGGAGAAATAGGCCAAAACAAAGGGGTTACAGGCCCATGCAAGTCTGAAACCCATCAGGGCAGTCATTAAATCTTAAAGCTTCAAAATAATCTCCTTTGACTCTATGTCTTACATACAGGGCATGATGATGCAAGAGGTAGACTTCCAAGGCCTTAGGCAGATCCGCCCCTGTGGCTCTGCAGGATACAGCTCCAGCAGTTGCTTTCATGGGCTGACACTGAGTGCCTGTGGCTTGTCTAGGCTCACAGTGCAAGCTGTTGGTGGATCTACCACCATTCTGGGGTCTGGAGGACAGTGATCCTCTTCTCACAGCTCTGCTAGGCAGTGCCCCAGTGGGGACTCTGTGTGGGGACTCTGACCCCATATTTTCCCTCTACACTGCCCTAGTAGAGGTTCTCCATGAGGGTGCCATCCCTGCAGCAGACTTCTGCCTGGACATCCAGGTATTTCCATACATCCTCTGAAATCTAGGCTGAGGTTTCCAAACCTCAACTCTTGCCTCTGTGTACCCGCAGGTCTAACACCACATGGAAGCTGCCAAGGTTTGGGGCTTGCACCTTCTGAAGCCATGGACTGAGCTATACCATTAGCCATGGCCAGAGTGGCTAGAACACTGGGTGCCATGTTCCAAGGCTGCACAGAGCAGCTGGGTCCTGGGCCTGGCCCATGAAACCATTTTTTCCTCCTAGGCCTTCAGGCCTATGATGAGAGGGGCTTCTGTGAAGGTCTCTGAAATGCCCTAGAGACATTTTTCTCATTGTATTCATTATTAACATTTGGTTCCTCTTTACTTATGCAGATTTCTGCAGCTGTCTTGAATTTCTTCCCAGAAAATGGGTTTTTCTTTTCTACTGTATCATCAGGCTGAAAATTTTCCAAACTTTTATGCTGTTTACCTGTTAAATACAAGTTCCAATTTTAGATCATCTTTTTGTTCACATGTATAACAGTACACTTTTAGAAATAGTCAGGCCACACATTTGCTTTGCTGCCTAGAAATTTCTTCTGCCTGATACCCTAAATTATCTCTCTCAAGTTCAAAGTTCCACAGATCACTAGAGCAGGGGCACAATGCTGCCAGTCTCTTTGCTAAACCATAGCAAGAATGACCTTTGCTTCAGATTCCAATAAATACCTCATCTCCATCTGAGACCACCTCAACCTAGACATCATTCTCCATATCACTATCAGCATTTTGGTGAAAAACAATCAACAAGTCTCTAGGAATTTCCAAATGTTCCTCACCTTCCTGTCTTCTTCTGAGCCTGCCAAAGTATTCTAACCTCTGCCCATTACCCAGTTCCAAAGTTGCTTCCACATACTTGGGTATCTTTATAGCAATAATCCACTCCTTGTTCCAATTTTCTGTATTAGTTTGTTCTCACATTGCTATAAAGAACTACCTGAGACTGGGTAGTTTATGAAGAAAGAGGTTTAATTGACTCATAGTTCCACATGGCTGGTGAGGCCTCAGGAAACTTAAAATCATGGCAGAAGGCGAAGGGGAAACAAGGTGTATCTTCCCATGGTGGATCAGAAAAGAGAGAGAGTTATGGTGGAAGTGTCACACACTTTTAAACCATCAGATCTCATGAGAACTCACTGTTAGAAGAACAGCAAGGGGAAAATCTGTCCCTATGATCCAATCACTTCTGATGGGGTCCCTCCTACAATTTGATGTGAGATTTGGGTGGGGATAAAAATCCAAATCATATCAAAATCCTTTAGTTCTTTTAAATTCAACATATCCAAATTGAAATTTATAATTTATTCATAAAAATCTGCTGTTTCAGCTTAACAAATAATTTGGGTTTAGGCATTAAAGTTCTAAGCATACCCATCTGTGGGTTTTAATTTTTATCATTTTGTTTTCTTTGCCAATACCAACTCCTTTCCTAAATAATGTATATTTTTTTCTTCCCTGAGGCCTTGAACTTCTATTTGCAAAGGTATGGCAATTCAGAAGGGGAATGATGTGTGAAGATGATGATTCTGTCTTTATGATGCCAAGCAGACTGAGGAAGAGGACTATTTTGGGGGAGTGGCAACTTACTCAAAAATATCCCCCTGAAAGTATAAGGCTCCAGTCATTTGTAAGTGCTTATTAAAAGCCATCAGTGTGCTTGCCTAGGCTGATACAGTGCTGAGAATTTCCTGGATTTTATCTCCTGCCTCACTGATAAGGCAGCAAAATTATATTATTCAAATAATGAAATCAATATACTTACATGAGGCCCCAGTCAGTAACTGAAGGAATTAACATAGAGACATAGAAAAATATTATTGGTGGAAGGTTATTTAGTGACAGCAGAAGCACTTATCATACCTGATGTGAACCGGTTAACTTCCACAGTTCTCAGCCTCCCTTTCACTCTGTCTCCTTCTCTTCTTTTCCCACGGAGCAAACAGCATATGATAACACTGGCACATGATAGAAATTGGCAAAAACATTTATGAGAAAGACCTAGTTGTTTCCAGAAATGCCTTATGGGTAATAACAATAAAGACAATATTAATAATAGATATATTTGAGACTTTACACTGATCTGAGTGCTTACTATGCATTTTTTAAATACTACAAACCTTTTAAGTAGACACCATTATTACATTTATTTTTAGAGAGGAAAAAACTGAGCCACGGAGAGGTTAAATCAATTGTTCTAAGTCATACAGCTAATGAATGGCAGAGCTGGGATTTGAACTGAAACAAACTGGGTCCAGGGCCTGAAATCTTAAACATGACACATTGAAACTCTGGGCTAACATCTTTCTTTCCGAGCCATCAAGTGGAACATGGGTGTAACTTTACAACAGAGCACATTAATTGGTAAATAAATTGTAGTCATGAGATCACACATGAATCTATTACAATGGCTACTATATTTATTTCCTGACTTGACAATGCAGACACTAGCTCTCAGCATTCTTTCATAGCTTTATAAGTTAATTGCCTCATATATATGTAATGCCTGAAGTCAAAGCTTATTTTCTTACAATAACCTTGAATATGCTACATTTTTGTCAGAACTGAAATATATTAGGTATCTTTTAGAGGTTAAAAAACTAGGAAATAAAATTTGGACACCAATTCACATACTTTTGCATATAAGACACTATCTTTTGCATATAAGACACTATCAGTTATATTATTTCCTACTAAATCATAATACCAGAAAATCACAGAAACCAAAATTTGAAGACTTTTAGATTTCCTTTCTTTTATGCTTTTTGCAATTACTGTCCTTATTCTTGGTTAATGTTCTAAAGGCTGTGATAATATCCTTTATAATTTTATGCTTATGAAAATCTTAGAAACAGTTACACATATTTATGAATAATACACCTTATTTTTTCACTTTTTTGTCAATATTTTCTTTTCTCTAAAAGACTTTTATATTAGCTTATTAGACACCAAGTTCATATAGTGTTTCAAAAATGCCATGTCATGACATTTTATAAAAGGCACATTTACTCCTTTACCTGTGTTTAGCAAAATACCTCTTAATACAGTTCATAATTCTCATCAGTGCAGACTGGGAAAGAGATCCTGTCACCAAAAGGTATTCATTACATTTCAAGAAGGCAATATTAAGTCAAAGGAAGCAGCCCAGTTTTAAGACACTTTATACAAAGGAGAATGTCCTTGGAGATGGATGGCTGAGATCTGTAAAATATAAGTTATAATTAAAATTGTAACCATGGGTTCATGATTTTCTACAGATACCACAAGCTGCATTAATTGACTAGGTGGAATTTCAAATTAGCAAAGTACTATAATCAAAATGAGGTGGGTTATATTAAATGAGCTTTCCAGTAAGGGTCACCAAGTCAGATAAACCAGATTCTGTCTGCTGCTGCTGTGTATTCAAGGATTAGAAACAGAATTATGATGTAACAATTTAAATGAAAATACCGTTTTTAGTGATTTACTAGTGCAGATTCCTAAAGGCATTAAGGGCAGGATGAACATAGCTAAGTGGGTAAATATGCTGACTTTAAACCTTCCTTAGAAAAAGAAAAACAGTGGAGAATTTTGTTTATATATATATGCATATACCCCAACCCGTTGTCCCATTGGGGATATTGAATGATTGGAAAATGTCAGTGGTCATGAAGATGAATGCCCTTCCTTTTGTTGTCTTATTTGCTTTGTAATTCCTCCCTGTTAGTAGGAGGAGAGTATGTTGGAGGAAAGCCAAAATGTTCAGAGCTATTCACAACACTTAATGACTTTATAGCTTCGGGTTTCAAGTAAATATTGTCAAGAGTCCTCTGCTGGACTTATAACAGAAATGCTGACTCTAAGTAAGTGACAAAAGCTTGCCTAGTTGCCCTAAGTGTATGGAAAACACAAAGGTGAAGGAGACGGAGAGTAAGAAAATGTGCTATTTCAAGACTAAATAGGTACATTTCTAGTAGTCCAGTGGAAAAGAAAAGGGTTAGGATTGAATGCTTGTCTACCTTTCTTCATATGGCTAGTTTCCTCCTTTCTTTAAACAATTTTGATGCCTTTTAAATAATTAGATCCTCCTCTTTATCTGAGCACTTATTGCAATTGTTTTATGTTTTTGATCTCTCTCACTCATCAGAATGTAAATTACATGAAGGCACAGACAAACTTGACTTGCTCACCTTGGAACTGAACACAGACAGTAGGTGCTTGTGTCAGAAAGCTCTGTCCAACTTTATGCTCTTTCAGCCTCGCCTTCATTCCAGCCACAGGATTCCATCAGTCTACCCCATCTGTAACTTGTGAGTACCTCACATCAGCCAGTACCACACACTTTCCTGATCCAGGACTTCTGTATACCAACGTGCAGCTGACCCCCATCTTGAGGGAAATTCTGTGATGAATGCTGTGGGGAGGAACTGTATTAAATACTCTTTTCAATTCTACCTCTTATTTCAGCCACTGTTGTGAGCGGCGAGTTTCATTCAAGAGACCAAAATCATGCTGGTTTAATTTGCCAGTACTTGCATTGGCCAATGCTATGTATGTCTCAATCTCTGCCCTGGGGCCTTTCTAATGCTGTAGAATAGGTTTCCCGGTGAACCTACTCAAGCATGCCCAACCAAGAAACGTGAGGTATTGAACACCTGTGGGTCTACCCTGGGCCAATGAAGGCAGAATTCTATAGATAAATGTTTTCCCCTTAATATTTGGAATGCACAGTCTAGAGAAACATTCATAAGGTCCCCCCAAACAATCCCAGAAGGATTAAACATTGGTAACTAACAGTAGTGGTCACTTCAATAATGCAGTCTTGTTTTACTATGCTAATTTCTCATTTCTGTTCTCTAGCTCACTTAAAAATGAGTTACTGAATGCAGACTTTCTTTGTTTTTTTTTGTTTTTTTTGTTTTTTTGAGACAGAGTCTTGCTCTGTCGCGCAGGTTGGGGTGCAGTGGCCGGATCTCAGCTCACTGCAAGCTCCGCCTCCCCAGGTTAGCCAGGATGGTCTCTATCTCCTGACCTCGTGATCCACCCGTCTCGGCCTCCCAAAGTGCTGGGATTACAGGCTTGAGCCACCGCGCCCGGCCTGAATGCAGACTTTCATATAAAACTCTGATTTGGAATCAGCCCAGGTTGGAAAAGAGTTCAATAAGGGTTCATTGTATAAGCAAGTAAACAAACAAGTGAATGTTGATTATTCTCCAAAGTCCCTTATCAGTCCCTCCTCCTTCATTACCCTTCCTCTGCTCAACCTTAAATATTGGTATTCTCCAGACTTCTTTTATTCTCTTTTCTTCATAGGCAAATAAAACTACCCTGAACATTCCTATGCACATCAAAACTGTAACTATTTTTTATTCTGACTTTTATCTCTTACCCAAAGCCCTCTCCCAGACTTTGTAACTACACATGTGTACATATGCATGTAAACACATACAGTTGATACCTGAACAGCATGAGGCTTAGGGGTGCTGAACTCCTGTACCAGCTGAAAATCTGTAGATGACTTTTGACTCTCCCCAAAATTTACCTATCACAACCTATTTTTAACCAAAAACCTTAACAATCACATAAACAATTAACATATATTTTATATATTCTATTTATTATATACTGTATTTTTACAATAAAGTAAGCTAGAGAAAAAATGTTATTTAAAAATCATGAGAAAGAGAGAATATATGTACTATTTATTAAGTGGAAGTGGATCACCATAAAGATCTTCATCCTTGTGGCTTTCACGTTGAATAGGCTAACAGGGAAAAGGAAGAGAAATTGGTCTTCTTGTCTCAGGATGGCAGAGGCAGAAAAAACTCCTCATCTAAGTGAACCCACGCAGTTCATACTTGTGTTGTTTAAGGATTATCTGTAGGGAATATATTTACACTTATAATTCCCACTATTTTTCCACTTGAATGCCATATAAAACTTCAGACTCAATATATCTAAAGAAGAAACTACTATGTTCCTCTTGAAATCTACCACTCTTTCTGGGTTCTCTATATTGAGGAATGGTTTCACCATCCTTCAAACCCATAAGCCCAAAATCTGAATTTTTCTTAATTCTAATCCATCATTATCCATGTCCAATTAGTTACAAAGTCCTATACATTCTATCTCTTAAATACAATGTAAATTTCCCCAGTTACCACATTCACTACTACTTCATTAAATTAGACTGCTCATACTACTGTGATAAAATCATAAGTAGCTTCTTCAATTTCATTTTCACCACTGTGTCTGGATAATGTAGTGATCATCCTAAAATTCTTGCAATGTCCTTGTTTCAACTTTTTAATGTTATCCCGTGACCGCTAGCTTAAAGCTCAAATTCTTAACAAAGTTTGCAAAATCCTTTATCATATGGCTCCTACCTATTTCTCTCACTCTTTATCTCACTGCCCCACGTGTACTTTTTGTATCAATCACACAAAACTCTGAAATAAACAATGCCCTACTTCTGTATGTTTATACAGGTGTGTTTCTTTCTGTAACAATCCTCTATCATCCACCCAACTTAAGATATTTCATTATTTAAGAAGTAACTCAAAGCTGACTTCCTCTTGAAAGCTTTCTCCAATTTACCTCCCATATTCTTAACCCCAAGGCTAGATTGGATATTACTCACCACACTCTCTCTTTAGTTCTTTACCATTCACTGTCTTATTTTCTTACAATATTAACATTATTGCATGTATATAAACTACGGGATTTCTTCATTTTTTTTCTTAGACAGTAAGTACCTTTAGGTTAGAGACTTACTGTCTTTATATTTTTGCAATACATCAGAGTGTCTGAATATAATACCTCCCCAGTAAATGTCTTCTGCAGAACATGATCCATGATGTTAGGAATCACCCCACTGTGTAACATTTTCAAAAGTATACTTTAAAGAAGGCAGTAGTTTCTGCCATTTTTGGGAAAAGAAAAATGAAGTTTAGAGAACACAAGGCTTACTCAATACACAGGAGAGAAATAGCAAAACCATTTTGCAAATCTTTGTTTACATGAATATGTGGTTCTTATTCTACTCTATGTCGTATCATCTCCTCAGGTCCCATATAAATTGGACATGGAGAAAAGAGTCAGTATTATGAGAGAGAACTTGGGATAAAAGATAAATCTAAGTAAGGACACTATAAATCTCTTTGTTTCTATTCTTATTGTTGTCATTACTTTCTTGTTGGTTTATATTATTTTGAGAAAGGAGGAGATTTCTGTCTCTTTTATTTAACAAACCACATTAAAAAGAAAATCTTACATGCAAAACCCCCAAAATGCATCAATCTACATTGCCTACATTATTTGTTTTAACCTTTGAATGATCAATAAGCATAAACATGGTTTTACTTCAAAGATAACTATTTCTCTTTAATATTCACTAATCTTTATAATTTGATAAATCTGAAAAAATGGGCTCCACAATTTTGTTAAACATCAAAGAAAACTAAGATCTCACTCAAATAAAAACAAAGATGCATTTTGTCATGTTAGAAATGGTCTTCTTTGCTTGTCAAGCTGGTCAATGTAAGTATAAAGAATAGTTTCTTTCATTATTATTTATTTTACAGTAAGAGTTTTCCTCTGGGCCAAAAGTAGTATTTGTTTTTGATACTCTGTTTTTGATTTTCTTGCTTTCTAAATATATACATTTGTAAAACCCTTTGCCAGTCAATGGGAACAGTAGAGGCATTCACAGAAGGGAAATGAAGAGGATAATGTGACAGTAAATTTCCTACTCTATGGATTTGCTTGGAACTGTATTTTGGAAAAAAAGTCTTAACCCAACACAAATGTTAAACACTAGATGAGCAAACACATTCGGGAATGTTTAAGAATGAAGTGTACTGATGAAGCAAATTACTTTGAAAGCATCAAAATACTATTTGATGATCTGTTAGAAGTATGAACAGAAAATGGTTAAATATTTAATAAATAATTATAGCAAAATGTTAATTGTAGAATCTAGGTGATGAGCTCATGGTTATTGAACATGTAATTCTTTCAACTTTTCTATATTTTGATAAAATTTAGAGTAATATGTTTAAAAATCAATCATAATAAAATATTTTAAAATATAATTGATCCCATGCAGAATTTCTGGACTTGAGCCAGTTGGCAGACCCAGAACTCATTAACTGAAGAAAATCCTAGGTTTCCTTAAGGAAGCACGATGAAAAACCGTGACAAGTATATTCTCTAGTAACTTCCCCAGTCGTTTCCTAAAGGAACCTACAGCCATTTATTTGGTTAATCATACATTGGGAAAAAGAGAATACCTCCAAATCTTTTGAGAATGTCAGTATACAGCATTTACAGTAGCATTGATAATTGAGGAAAAGTGTCACCTTTGCCCCATAAAAGAATACAAATAGATGTTTCTGCATAATAAATGTTGTCCTAGGGCTGGCTCCGCTCATAGTTATGATTACACAAAAGTTATTTTCCAGTTCCTAAATGTATAATTGTGCTAGTTATAGTTGGTAGTCCGTAGAACCAGTTCCTTGAACTGTGCTATAAGAGAAATAATAGAGGAGAAGGTTAAATGGAAGCCTCTGAAATTGCTTCTGGCCAAGAGAGTAAATATAGTAGTAAAATAGTAAATACAGTAAAAATAATAACATGCTGTAAAAGTATCTATGAGATTAGTGAAATATTTATGATATAAAATATGCAGAGTTATTAGCCCTCATCATATCCCTGCAAAAATTAAATAAATCCAGAAACTCAACCAGTAGAAGCCCAAATTGCAGCTTCTATGTTAGATACACTCTTTATGCTAGAACAAATTAACACAGCCTCCAGCACATTTTATGTGGCCACTCATTTGATGAATGCACTATTTTCCATTCTTATCAATAAGGAAGACAAAAAACAGTTCATATTCACATAGAAAGGACAATAGTATGCAGTATGGTCTTTCTCCAAGACTATGGAAATTCTCTTAGTCTCTTTCAAAGTATAATCCAAAGTGATTTGAGCCATACAAACATTCCACAGAACATCACACTGGTTAACTATATGGATGACATTGTGTTAACTGGATTGAAATATAAATTGGAGCTTTAGGCAAGACAAATGTGCTGTGGAGGATAGGAAATGCACCCTATTCAAGGGCTTGCTTCATCAGTGAAGTTTTAGGCACCCAGTAGTCTATGGCATGCTGTGCTATCCCTGCAATTTAAAAGAGGAATTATTATATCTCACATCTTCTAGCACAAACAGAGACACATAATTTCTGGTATGCATTTGTAGGTTCTGAAAGCAGCATATTTATTCTACATTTGGAAAGAATATTATTTTTTTCTTTCAGCTGAAGGAGAAAAAGGCTGTCAGCTTTAATGTGTGCCCAGGGAATGAAACATTCCTCAGTAAGCTTCAGGTTATGATTCAGGTAGCTCTGACTCTTGGAAAATATGCCTGTATGGTACTAAAGATAACTAGAATAAGAAAAGAATACATGTGGGAATAATCGTAAATCCCAATAGAAGAATTATAACATGAATTCTGAGGACTCTAGAGAAGTGCTATGTTACCCGCCTATGCTGATTTCACCATGAAATTGACTCTGACAGAGAATTCCATGCAGGAAGTATACTGGAGCATGCTGCCACAGGATCAAGGTGATACACAAGACATGTATCTGCCCATCATGACAAAATTCAACACTTTCTGATTTAAGATATTTTAATCCAGAATCCCAACAACTGATCATGCAAAATGTTAGCATGCAATCAAGTTATTAAGCAGCAGAAAAATGTGATCTGTCAAAAAAAGAAAGTCAAAAAAGTAGGCCCACAAATAACACAAATGTTGGAAATAACAGAAAAAGACGTTAAAATAACTCTTTTAAGTACATTAACAATTTAAGGGAAAAATTTGACAGGATGAATGAAAGGATGGGAGATTACAACAGAGTAATACAAATTAAAAAGAAAACAAATGAAAATTATAGAACTGAAAAGCATAGTATCTGACATGAAAAATTCTTTGGATGGGCTTAATAACATACAGGACATAACTGAACAGAATTGGAAAACTATGATCTATGGTTCAAACCTGGCCTGTGGCCTGTTTTTGTATAGCCCACAATCTAAGAATAATTTTACATTTTTAAAATTTGTTCTAAAAATATGCAATAAAAACTATATGTGGCCCAAAAAGCCTAAATTATTTCTTATCTGGCCCAGTTTAGAAAAATTCTACCGAACTCTATGAACTTAAAGAAAAGTCAGTAGAAGCTTAGAGAGAACTAGTTACAACTTGGGAAAGAACAGGAAAAAATAATCATCTGAGACCTGTGAAACTTTGATCAAAGAATGAAGAGACATTTTCTAAAACTGAAGAAAAACATCAAGTCAAAGATTCAACTTTAGTGAACCCTAAGAAAGATAAATCCTACACACACACATGCATGAACACATATATACACCCCACACAAGGACATCATAGTCAATCTGCTGAAAACCAGAGATAAAGAGAAAATCTTTTGAAAATCCATAGAAAAAGGTACACATTCATTTCAAGGAAACAACAGTGAGATATTTGGATAAATTCATTATAAACATTAAGGATAAAAGACAATCAAATTTTGTCTTTAAGGAGCTCAAAGTAAGGAGGAAACAGTCACCCAGTTTTGTTTATCTGGTGAAAACATATTAAAAATAATGAGTGGGAGAAAAGGTGAGACAACAAAGTTAGAAAAGTTGGAAAATTAACAAAATCTATAGAAATATAGTAACAATAGTGGGAGGTCACGCATTTGAGAATAGTGGGAGGTCACCCATTTCCCCACAGCTCTGTGTTGTAGAATAGCTATACCAGTGGACTTTGCAAGCAAAAGGCAGTTCTCATTTTCCTGAGCTTTCTGGGATGCAAGAAGTATCCTAGGTGTATTCAGCAGCTGGTGAACATCAGCATATCCCACTTCCTACAATTTCTTAACACAAATGGACTATACCAAACTTGTGGTGGAAACCAGAAAGCTGCCTCTATTTTCCCACCCCCAACCGTGGCTACAAATGGAGAATCCAGGAGGGGCATCTAGTGAAGACTGCAGTGTAGCATTTCTATACAGTTCTGTGTTGCAGAAGAATTTCTCTGGTAGGCTCAGCAGCTGAGCAGCAGCTCCCATCTTCTCTACCTTCTTGGAGTGGAAGAGCTATTCCAGGTAGATTCAGCAGCTGGTGAACATTGGCATATTCTTTCCATAACCTGGGTTTAGGCTCCAGAAGATCTATCATGGGTGATGGCAGCAGCCAGGCAGTGGCACGGGTTCATCTCTCTTCCTGCTGCCCCACCCGCCACCCACCACAACTGGCACATGCAGCTCCTGCTCCATAGGAAGGATATGAATGGAGCAGCCAGTGAAGAGTGAGTACCCACTCCTCACACCTACATCTCCTGTGCAATAATGCAGAGATCTGCCTATAGGAGGTGCAGAGAAAGCCTCAAAAACTGGCAACACTCTGCCTCTACTAAGAGGCCGACTTTATTTGGATCACACTGTGGAACATTTTAAGCCTCAGGGCATTGTTGAAAACAATAGAGCAATTGGCTTTAAATTAGTGAAGACTGGCAGCAGCTAGTAATAACAATAAGCCAGACCAGCCAGAAGCTTACTGAGAGATGAGGGAAAGAGACAATCAAAGATAGCCAAGCTAAAACCAGTCATCCCTGATGGTCAGGTCCACTGTGTACATGCACAAGACACATCATTTGATAAAAAAACAGAGAAAACTTCTGAGCTACAAATTATTTGTTGAACACAAAGCAAACTCATAAACTCCCTGAACAATATAAGCAGTCTTCAAGCAACATACAGACTCAACAGTAAAAGGAAAAAATCTTGGTTCAGGGAGCATAAGCACAATCTTGAACCAATCTGTCCAAAAAACAATACTGGCAGAAGGGCTAACCCTAGGCAGCCGGTTTTAAAAACAAAATGAGGGAAAAAATGTGAACGGGGATGTAAATGAAAAATACAGTTCTAAGCCCCTCAACGAACTGAATGGACCCCTCTGTCATGCGCATCCATGTGAAGAGACCACCAAACAGGCTTTGTGTGAGCAATAAAGTTTTTTAATCACCTGGGTGCAGGCGGGCTGAGTCCGAAAAGAGAGTCAGTGAAGGGAGATAAGGGTGGGGCCGTTTTATAGGATTTGGGTAAAGGAAAATTACAGTCAAAGGGGGATTGTCCCCTGGCCGGCAGGAGTAGGAGTCACAAGGTGCTCAGTGGGGGAGCTTTTGAGCCAGGATGAGCCAGAAAAAGGACTTTCACACGGTAATGTCATCACTTAAGGCAAGGACCGGCCATTTTCACTTCTTTTGTGGTGGAATGTCATCAGTTAAGGCTTGGCAGGGCATTTTCACTTCTTTTGTGATTCTTCAGTTACTTTAGGCCATCTGGGTGTATTCATACAAGTCACAGGGGATGCAATGGCTTGGCTTGGGCTCAGAGGCCTGACACCCTCCTCACAGCCAAGGGCATTCCAAAGTTAACCTGGGAAACTAGTTAAGGCCATGATGGGAAGGGAGACTCAGACATGCCTCATTATACTCTCCTTCCTTTGGAATTCAGGCACAGTCTACCAGCATTAACATTAAAACCAAAAAATTAAGAATGACAAAACAGACACCTTATAGCAATAAGATACCAAATTCCAACTTAACTCTAGTATAGTATCACATGGCAGATAGCAGGCCCTGAAAGAAACAGAAGTATTTTACTCCAAATATATTTCTTTGATATATTTTTAAATGGCCCTGCAAAGTTGCCTCTTGTGGGGGAATTTTACATTCTATAGAGACTCTTCTTCTATCACTAGATCTTTTCAGGAAAATCTAGCACCCTTTTATGGTCTAATAAAAAGGCATTTACTATGTATTTTCTCTGAAGCCTGCTACCAGGAGGATTCATCTACATAACAAAAACCCTATCTTCTACAAGACAAGAACCTGCCCTCCTTGTCTTAACCACAAGCATTTCTTTCTGTTGACTACAACTCTTTAGGCAAAACTTAACTCTTTCAACCAATTGCCAGTCAGGAAACATTTGAATCCACCTATGACCTGGAATCCCCACTTTGAAATCTCCTGCCTTTTCAGAAAAAAACAAATGTACACCTTACATTTATTGACTGATGTCTGCCTGTATCTTCTGCCCCTGTAAAATGTGTAAAATCAAGCTGTGACCCAAACATCCTGAGCACATGTTCTCAGGATCTCCTGAGGCTGTGGCATGGGCATGTCCTTAACCTTGCCAAAGAAACTTCTAAATTGATTAAGGCTGGTTCAGATGCTCTTTGGTTTACACAAGTATCAGAGGTTCCATCTGTGGGAAAACATAATTCACTGAATTCATGTAACCAAGTCAATAAACAAACATGTACCAAAGATGAAGGTCTCTGTATCCAGAGTTGCTATATTATCTAAAACATTCAATTTTAGCACACACAAAAATAGGATACACAAAGAAACAGGGAATACAAGCAAGTAATAGAAACCATCTTTAGGAGCACTCAGATGCTGGACCTAACAGACAAGACTTTACAGAAAGCATTATAAATATGTTTAAAGACTAAAGAAAACCATAATTAAAAAAATTTAAAAAAGATATGATGACAATATCTTGTCAAATAGATAATATAAATTATTTTTTAAAAATAGTCAAGAGCCAAGTTGAAATTTTGGAGTTGAAATGTACAAATAACTGAAATAAAAAATTCACTAGAGGGTTCAACAGTAGGTTTTTGCTGGCAGAAAAAAGAATCAGTGAAGATGAAAATAAATCAATGGAGAATGGAGATTATACAAACACAAGAACAGAGAGAATAAAAGAATGAAGAAAAATGAACAGAGCCTTAGAGAAATGTGAAACATCATTAAGTATACCATATTCATAATGGGAGTACTAGTAATGAGGAGAAACAGAAAGGAACAAATATATATTTAAAAATAATAATGGCTGGAAACTTCCAAAAAGTGAAGAAAACCTTACACATCCAAAAAGCCCAGTGAACTCCAATTAGGATAAACATAAAGAGATCTATGTCCAAAACATCACAGTAAAAATACTGAAAGACAAAGAAAATCCTTAAAACATCTACATGTTACAAATCAAACAAAATATTACTTTTTATAATTTTATGTCTTTGAAAGAAACTGAGAGAGGACTTCTCTCTCTCTTTATAATTGATGAGTTAATGCAGCATTTAAAAAACTATTAACCTAATAAATGAGCTAAGCAAAGCAGGATACAAGATCAATATACTAAAACCAACTGCATTTCTATGTCCTAGCAATGAACAATCCAAAATGAAATTGACATAATTCCATTTACAATAGCATGAAAACAAACTGTTTCAGAAGAAATTTAATAAAAGAAGAATTTGTACAGTGAAAACTACAAAACATCACTGAAAGAAATTAAAGATTTAAATAAATTAAAAGACACCTATGTTTATGATTTGGAAGACTAAATATTGTTAAGATGGCACCGCTCCCCAAACTGATCTATAAATACAACACAATACCTATCAAAATCCCAGCTGGCTACTTTGTTTTGTTTTTTGTTTGTTTTTGCGGATACTGACAAACTGATGTTAAAATGTATAGAGAAATGCAAGGACTCCAAAATAGCTAAAACATAGCAAAAGGGACTTTGCAGATATGATTAAATTGAGAATCTTGAAATGGGGAATTATTCTGGATTATGCAAATGGGCCCATGTAATCACAAGAGTCTTCATGAGAGAGAATCAGAAAGGTCAAAATCAGAAAAGGATGATAAGGGAAGCAGAAGTCACAGTGACAATAAGAAAGGCCAAAATCAGAAAAGGATGATAAGGGAAGCAGAAGTCACAGTGACAATAAGAAAGGCCAAAATCAGAAAAGGATGATAAGGGAAGCAGAAGTCACAGTGACAACATTGCTGGAAGGGAGTTATGAGCCAAGGAACGCAACAGTCTCTGGAAACTGGAAAAGGAAAGGAACAATTATCTCTTGGAGCATTCAGAAGGAACACAGCCTTGCCAACACCTTAATTTTAGCCATGCAAGACCCATTTTTTTGACTTCTGATTTTCAAAATTTTAAGATAATAAATTTTTGTTATTTTAAGTCACAGCATTTTTGATTATTTGTTATAGCAGTAGTAGGAAACTAATACAAACCTAAATGTCCATCAACTGATGAATGAAACAATAAAATGTAATGATAACCATAAAATGAAATATTAGCCAACAATAAACAGAATTAAGTACTGATACATGCTAAAGCATGAATGAACCTTGAAAATATTATGTGAAATGAAAGAAATCACTTACAGTGGTCAACATACTATATGGTTCTATTCATATGAAATGTTCAGAATGCACAAATCAATAGAGACAGAAAGTAGACTAGCTGTTGCCTAGGGCAGGGAGAGATGACTTCTAATGTGAAATGGTTCCTTTCTGAGATAATGAATATTCCAAAATGTAATTGTGATGATGGTTTCACAATTCTGTTAGTCGAATAAAACCACTAAGTTGTATACTTTAAAAGAAGCAAATTATATGTCATGTGAATTGTCTTAATAAACCTGTGAAAACTACTGAAAGTTGGAAACAACAGTGATGAAGATACACTGTGAAGTTTATAACAACAAAAAAAGAAAATATATGACTACAAATTCAGAATGAGGTTAAGGGGAATCAAAGTCATCATGATCTTACATAATTTATCAAAATATATAATATTAATTTAAGATACATTGTGGTAAAATAAGAATGCATATTGTCATCACTAGAGCAGTAGTGGTTTCCAAAATTTTAGCATGCATCAGAATCACCTAGAGGCTTGTTGAGACACACACACCCACCCCATGAATCAGCAAGTCAACTCCTAGTTACACACGAAAGAGAAATTAAAACATATGTCCTCAAAAAGACTTGTACATGAATGATTGTAACGTTTATTCAGAATATTTCCAAACTAGAAACAGCCTAAATTTCATCAATTGGAGAAAGGATAAAAACTATGTACTACAGATATTATGGAATAAAATGGAATACATACTACTCAACAATTTAAAAAAATGAACTACTAATGCACACAAAAAAATATGTTGAGGCTGCGTATGATGGCTCACACCTGTAATCCCAGCACTTTGGGAGGCTGAGGCAGGTGGATCACCAGAGGTCAGGAATTTGAAACCAGCCTGGCCAACATGGTGAAACCCCATCTCTAATAAAAATACAAAAAATTAGCCAGGTGTGGTGGTGCACATGCCTGTAATCCCAGCTACTCAGGAGACTAAGGCAGGAGAATCATTGCTTGAAAAGGGTGGGTGGAGGGTGCAGTGAGCTGAGATCATGCCACTGCACTCCAGCCTGAGTGACAGAGTGAGACCCTGCCACAAAAAAAAAAAAAAAAAAAAAAAAAAAAAAAAAAAAAAAAAGGTAAGAAAAAAATAGCTGGACACAAATGAGTATATACCATATAATTCTATTTGCATGATGCACGAGAAAGAGTAAAACTAATTTATTGTGATAGAAATAAGAGAAATGGTTGCTTCTTAAGAATGGAAGAATTGTCTGGAAAATAGAATAAAGGAAATTTCAAACAAAATGAAAACATTATATATCATTATTTGAGTGAAGGTACATGGGGATATACATGAGTATATATATATATATATATTCAAATCTTATAGAACTTTACGCTCAAGATCTGTGCATTTTATTGAGTATTAACTATGCAGCAAAAAAGATACAGTAATGTACCAACAAAAGTGAACAATCAAATAAATTTATTATCTTCTCCTCATTCTTTCCCATATTTGTATATGTTATAAATTATTTTAAAGATGAAAAATAATGAATGTTTATTTACATTTTTCTTTTTGGTAGAGACAGGGTCTCACTATGTTGCCCAGACTGGTCTTGAACTCCTGAGCTCAAGCACTCCTCCTGCCTCAGCTTCCCAAAATGGTAGGATTACAGGCATGAGCCACTGTGCTCAGCCTAAAGTTTTATTTACAACAGCCTAGAAATGTGGTCTCTAGTTATATGTAAGTGGCTATAGCATTATGCTTCCATAATTTAGAAAAACAAGGTGGAGATGGCCAAATAGAAAGAGTTCTTGTCTGCAGCTCCCAGCAAGACCAACGCAGAAGGCAGGTGATTTCTGCATTTTCAACTGAGGTACCTGGCTCATCTCATTGGGACTGGTTAGACAGTGGGTACAGCCCACATAGGGTGAGCTGAAGCAGGGTGGGGTGTTGCCTCACCCAGGAGGCACAAGGGGTTGGGGAACGCCTTCCCCTAGCCAAGGGAAGCCATGAGGGACTGTGCCATGAGGAACGGTGCTATCCGGCCCAGATACTATGCTTTTCCCATGGTCTTCACAACCCACAGACCAAGAGACTCCCTTGGGTGCCTATACCACCAGGGCCAGGGGTTTCCATCACAAAACTGGGCGGCTGTTTGGGCAGACACTGAGCTAGCTGCAGGAGTTTTTTTCATAACCCAGTGGTGCCTGGAACACCAGGGAGACAGAACCATTCACTCCCCTAG
Organism: Chlorocebus sabaeus; assembly: GCF_047675955.1. Lineage (NCBI taxonomy): Eukaryota > Metazoa > Chordata > Mammalia > Primates > Cercopithecidae > Chlorocebus > Chlorocebus sabaeus. The sequence continues at coordinate 41,036,745 of NC_132910.1, read as the reverse complement.
AAAGAGGGCTGAAGTCAGGCAGCCAAGTGGTCTTTCTCAGCGGATCCACCCCCACGGAGCCCAGCAAGCCAAGATCCACTGGCTTGAAATTCTCACTGTTAGCACAGCACTCTGAAATTGATCTGGGACTCTCTAGCTTGGTGAGTGGAAGGGTGTCTGCCATCACTGAGGCTTGAGTAGGCAGTTTTTCCCTTACAGTGTAAACAAAGCCACTAGAAAGTTAGCAGTTTGGCAAAGCTGCTGTAGCCAGACTGCCTCTCATCTTGCCAGATTCCTCCTCTTTGAACAGGACATCTCTGAAAGAAAGGCACCAGCCCCAGTCAGGGGCTTATAGATCAAACTCCCATCTCCCTGGGATAGAGCACCTGGGGGAAAGGGTGACTGCGGGCCCAGCTTCAGCAGACTTAAATATTCATGCCTCCTGGTTCTGAAGAGAGCAATGGATCTCCCAGGACAGTGTTTGAGCTCTGCTAAGGAACAGAGTGCCTCTTCAAAGGAGCCCCTGACCCCCGTGCCTCCTGACAGGGAGACACCTCCCAGCAGGGGTCGACAGACACCTCATACAGGAGAGTTCTGACTGGCATCTGGCAGGTGCCCTTCTGGGATGAAGCTTCCAGAGGAGGAGCAGGCAGCAATCTTTACTGTTCTGCAGCCTCCACTGGTGATACCCAGGCAAACGGTCTGGAGTGGACCTCCAGCAAATTCCAACAGACCTGCAGAACAGTGGCCTGACTGTTAGAAGGAAAACTAACAAACAGAAAGCAATAGCATCGACATCAACAAAGAGGAAAACCATGCAAAAACTCCATCTGAAGATCACCAACATCAAAGACCAAAGGGAGATAAATCCACGAAGATGAGGAAAAAACAGCACAAAAAGGCTGAAAAGTCCAAAACCGGAATGCCTCTTCTCCTCCAAAAGATCACAACTCCTCTTCAGCAAGGGACCAAAACTAGATGGAGAATGAGTTTGATGAATTGACAGAAGTAGGCTTCAGAAGGTGGGTAATAACAAACTCCTCTGAGCTAAAGGAGCATGTTCTAACCCAATGCAAGGAAGCTAAGAACCTTGAAAAAAGGTTAGAGGAATCGCTCACTAGAGTAACCAGTTTAGAAAAGAACATAAATTACCTGATGGAGCTGAAAAACATAGCACGAGAACTTCGTGAAGCACACACAAGTATCAATAGCCAAATCAATCAAGTGGAAGAAAGGATATCAGAGATTGACAACCAACTTAATGAAACAAAGCATGAAGACAAGGTTAGAGAAAAAAGAATGAAAGGAACGAACAAAGCCTCCAAGAAATATGGGACTATGTGAAAAGATCAAACCTACGTTTGATTGGTGTACCTGAAAGTGATGGGGAGAATGGAACCAAGTTGGAAAGCACCCTTCAGGATATTATCCAGGAGAGCTTCCCCAACTTAGCAAGACACACCAACAATCAAATTCAGAAAATACAGAGAACACAACAAAGATACTCCTTGAGAAGAGCAACCCCAAGACACACAATTGTCAGATTTGCCGAGGTTGAAATGAAGGAAAAAATGTTAAGGACAGCCAGAGAGAAAGGTCGGGTTACCCACAAAGGGAAGCTCATCACACTAACAGCAGATCTCTCGGCAGAAACCCTACAAGCCAGAAGAGAGTGGGGGCCAATATTCAACATTCTTAAAGAAAAATATTTTCAACCCAGAATTTCATATCCAGACAAACTAAGTTTCATAAGTGAAAGGAGAAATAAAATCCTTTACAGACAAGCATATGTGGGAGTTAAACAATGACAACAGAGGGAGGGGAACATCACACCCCGGGGCCTTTTGCGGGTGGAGGACAAGGAGAGGGATAGCATTAGGAGAAATACCTAATGTAGATGATGGGTTGATGGGTGCAGCAAACCACTATGTCACAGGTATAACTATGTAACAAACCTGGACGTTCTCCACACATACCCCAGAACTTAAAGTATATTTTTAAAAATTCTGATAGAATTACATATGAGTTTAGCTATGCTGAAAAATACAAGTCAGAATACAAAGTCAATTGTGTTTCTGTAAATTAGGAATAAACATTTGGAAGTTAAAATTTTAAATAAAATGCCATCTATAATAGCATCAAAAATCATAAAATACTCAGGGATAAATTTAACAGAACATGTGAACTATTTAAATGCTAAAAATCACAAAACAATGATGAAAACATCAAAGAACACCTAAGGAAATGGACAAAGGTATGTGCTCATAGGTAGGAAAACCCGATAGTGTTAAAAGATCAATTCTCTTCAATGTGATTTATCAATTTAATGCAATCCCAATGAAAATTTCGCCTGATTTTTTTTGTAGAAATTGATTAGATGACTATAAAATTTGTAGAGAAAAACAAAGGACTTAGAATAGCCAAAATAATTTTAGAGAAACAAAGTTTTTCAGGACTCTCACCACCTGATTTCAACACATCTTATAAAGCTATAATAATCAAGAGAATGTGGTATTGACATAAGGGCATATAGATTAACAGAACAAAGAGTCCATAAGTTAAATCTACATGTCAGTTGAATTTTTACAAAGTCCCAAGGTAGTACAACATAGAAGAGTCTCTTCAATAAATGTTACTCCAACAATTGGTCCTCTATATGCAAAAACTTGAACATCAAACTTTACAACATATTATATACAAAATTAACTCAAAATGATCATACACCTAAATATAAAATCTAAAACTATAAAGCTTCTAAGAGAAGACATAGAAAAAATTGCTCACAACCATGAGAAAGGCAAAACTTTCTTAGATGTGGTACAAAAACCATGAGCCATAAAAGAAAAAAGATTGCTAAATTGGACTTCATTAAAATTAAGGACTACTGCTCTTTGGAAAGCATTGCCAAAAAAGTGAAAGACAAACTACAGACTGGAAAAAAATATTCATGAAACACATAAAGGACTTGTATCTAAAATATATTTTTAAAACTTTTAAAATTCAATTATAAGAAATAAAAAACACAATTTTTAAATTGGGCAAATGATTTAAATAGACATTTCACCAAGAAAAGATACCAACGGTAGACAAGTACATAACAGGATGCTCAATATCATTAAAAATAAGAGAAGTACAAATTAATACCGCAATGAGATACCACTACATACGTAGTAGAAAATCGATGATTTTTTAAAGGAATAATGAAAGAAAAAACTGACAATATCAAGGGCTAGTACAAATATGGAGTCACTGAAACTCTCATATTGCTAGTGGTAATGCAAAATGGTACAACCACTATGGAAAAAAAACATATTTTTAAGTGAATCATACATATATATTAGCCAGCAATCTCACTCCTAGATATTTACTTAAGTGAAATGAAAATATATGTCTACAGAAAGCTTATACGTAAACTTTGAGCCGGGCGTGTTGTCTCTCACCTGTAGTCCCAGCTACTCCGAAGGTTGAGGTGGGATGATCATTTGACCCTAGGAGTCTGAAGCTGCAGTGAGCTGTGATCTGCCATTGCCTTTCAGCCTGGGCAACAAAGTGAGTCTTAAAGTGTTGTTTGTCTCAAAAAACAAACAAACAACAACAAAAACCACTATACATGAATGTTTATAGTAACTTTATCCATAATTGACAAAGACTAAAAACCACCCAAATGTCTTCAGCTGTTAAATGGATAAACAAATTGTTTGATATTCATAAAATATAATGCTATTTGGTAATAGATTGAACTACTGATACACAACATGGATATATCGCAGAAGCATTGTGCTAAGTGAAAGAAGCCAGATTTTAAAAATTACATACTGTAACTTACATAACATTCTAGAAGTGGCAAAATTAGACCACACCAATGGTTGCCAGAGGCAAGGGTTAGGAGAAGAGACTGACTACAAAATGGCACTAAGGAGAGTTTGGGGTGCTGAAACGTGCTATATCTTGGTTGTAGTCTTGGTTACAGGGCTGCATGACTTTGAGCTGCATGTCTTTGACCAGGGTCATCAACTCTACACGTATATGGGATAAATTTTACTATCCATAAATCAGACCTCAATAAATCTGACCTAAAAAAAAAAAAAGAAAAATAAGATTACCTTATAAGAGTTAAATGTATAAAAACCACATTTATTGAATGGAATTAGCTATTTGCAGAACTGTTTTAAAGAGAAAGTTACCACAATTAATACTGGGAAGAAGACCCAGAAACTCTAATAATAATGACTATAATGTATTAAACATCTACTATATGCCAGGTAGTTAATATCTGTTGTCTCTAATTTGCAGAAAAACCCTGAAAGGTAGATACTATTTTCAGAGATAATTGATTCTTAGCAGGGTTAAGTAACTCATAAGAAATTATTCATTAGATAAATGGCTGTTATATGTATTTAATTCTAGATTTGCCTAAATTTATATTAGGCAATATAATTGCCTAATTTATTCTACAAAAATATTCTATGTTCTTTCCACTAAAAATACTGCTACTCTGAAAACAATTTTTTGTTGTAGAAGACTCTGTGGTCTAATCAAAGTTTGGGATCTCCCTGAAGAAAGAATATGTTAACAGATTCTTTCTAATATAAAAAATATGTTTCCTGGATAAAATATATGAATCTCAAAAATGTTCAGAGAGACAAAATTAATCTAGTCATGCCCTTATTCAACTCTCTTCAGGGTATGGAAATAATATATCTAGTGTACAGGAGTTTTTCTTTCCCTAGGTAAGAGTTATCATTGTTGTTTCATTTTGTGTGTCTGATTTTGTGGTATGGAAGTATTTTATCAAGTCTTAACAGTTCCTGGACAAAATGTCCCTAATCATATTTCATAATTCTTGCATGCCATGGAATCAGCAGGTTTATAATTTGGTTTCCTAGATACCTTGACAGCAGGAGGGGGTGACCTAGAAAAAGGAAATGAGTGCTTTAGTCACCAGCTGTCACACATTTGATCGTAAGTGAACAATTAGGATTCTGTTTGAGTCATCAATGGCTTGTGAATGTATTTGGTGAGTGAGATTTTGAGGTGTCTACTCATCTGAGGCTACATTGATGACATAGTTTCTGCACCTACAAGGATGAGGGTCAGCATGTGGTAACAGAGATTTCATGTAACCAAGATCCCCTGCAATATTTTCTATGAAATCTGTAAGTAGGCTTAGAGCTACATCTTACTTTTTCACTGGTTCAAGTTGAGTCTCTTATTTTATTGATGTTCTGCTTAATTATCTATTCATAGGGACAACATTCTTTCCAGGTAATTGGTGTTTGGCAACTAGAGGCAATCAAGTACAATTCATGTCTCTATTAAAGTGGGAGTGATTCCAATGAAATAAATCAGAAACATTAATCAGTACAGCTCTATGTATTTCATGCCATCAACGAAGATTTTTAATACATCATCCAAGCTGACTGAAAAGTAGAAAAAAAGTTGTGTTGCTTTTTTTGTAATTTTTGAAAAGTACTGAGATACTGTGATTGCTAAGCAGGAGTGGGAACAGATCAAAGAAGAGAGAGTGAATAAGGCCGAACTATAAAGAATAATCATAGTACGTTAACAAACATATTAAAGGTCATTCAAGTCCAAGGCATATGTGCATTCTTAAGTGATGTGTAAGCATAAATAAAATGATTAGCAAAGTCAGTCTCATCAAAATGACTGGTACTATGTATGGAATTCCATTACCCGAATGACAGAGAAAATCACAGGAGACCTGGAGTGAAGCCCTGGCTTTGCCACATAATCATTAGCCGTATGACTCTGGTTGTGTAGGTCAACCTCTCTGAGGGTCAGATTTTTTCATCTGTAAACGATGATACAGTACTTATCATTCAGGAATTTTTAAGGATTAAAGAAGATCATGCGTATATCTATTTTGACAGAGTTAATACAGTTACATTTCCTCCTGGGAACACAGCTAAATTATATTTTCCAGCCTGCCTTAGAGTTAAGTGGGACCATAAGATTAAATTTTGGTCAATGCGATGTTGGACATGATGAATGTCATTTTCAACAGAGGGTTCTAAAATGTCCTCCACAATCCAAGATCAGCCTCCCACTTGATGGTTAAATAACTTTAGGACTTCGAAGAGTATTCTGGGACTCTGAAGAAGTATTCATCAGACTTGGTCATTACATTTCTGCACTCCCAGATGACCTTCAATAGACTGTGAAATGAATACAAGTAAATGATTTGGTTATAGTTGTATGGAGTGAATTTGCACTGTCAAATACTACAGAAATGTTATTTTCCTTTTTCTGTTAACTAGTAGCTTCTGTGTAGCACAACAGTTACAGGGAAATCTACTGTCAGACAAACCAAACACCATTTGATCTGATTTAATTAAGTTATTAATTTAACAACATTTATTGAACCCTTATGTGCCAGGAACCATTATAGACACTGGGAATAGGATGATAAATTCAACATAGTTCCTGCCCTCATGTAGCAAATATTTTAGTGAATGAAACAGACAATAAATAAGGAATTTACACATGCACAAACACACACACACAAACATGCACACGTGCACACACACATTGGGTAATCAGCTCTATGAAAAAAAATTTAACAGGCTTACGCCTGTAATTCCAACAATTTGGGCAACTGAGGTTGGAGGATCACTTGAGGCCAGGAGGATCACTTGAGACCAGCCTGGGAATGTTGCAAGACCCCCCAATCTCAAAAAACAAAATTTGAAATTAGCCAGTTGTGGTAGCATAAGCCTGTAGTCCCAGCTACTTGGGAGACTGAGGCAGGATCTTTTCAGGCTAGGAGTTCGAGGCTGCACTGAACTATGATCATGCCACTGTACTCTAGCCTGGGCAACAGAACAAGACCCTGTCTCTTAAAAGAGAGAGAGAGAATACAGTATGATGAGGGACTAGTTTAAAGAAGGAGTTCTGAGAAGTCTCCTTGAGAGGTAACATCTGAACTGAAGTATCAATTGAGTGTGAGAACAAAATTCTCAACTCCTAGTAGAAATTGCAAATGTAAAGGCCTGAGTTAGAAACTTGCTTGGCACATCTGAGGACTATCAGGGAGGTAAGAGTAAGTAGAGACCAGAGAGCAAGAGATAGAGTGATAAGAAATGAGGCCACAGACTTAAACAGGGCCCAGATCATGTAGAAATAAGACCGTAAAAAGGACTTTGGGTTTTATTTGAAATCTGATGGGAATTGTAGAACAATTGACACCAGAGAAATGACATGGCTTAACATTTTTTAAAGTAGCCACTCTGGCTACTGTGAAAAGAACAGTCTATAGAGGAAAAGCGGAAACAAGAATGGTCAGGAAGCTGCTGGGATAATCCACAGGGAAGGTGGTGCTGCCTGGGCTAGCATGGTAGTGATAGAGGCAGTGCAGTGGAGGGTTTGGAATACATTGTAAAAATGCAACAGACAAGATTGCTCCTATATTAGATGTTGAATATGAGCAAAACAGGGAGGTCGACCAAGGCTCCAAGGTGTGATCTGAGAAATTGAGTAAAAGCTGGTACCATTTGTTGAGGAGGGTAAACTGTTGAAAGGGCATTTTTGGGGTGGTCATAGGCAAGAGTCCAGGGGTTTGGATACGTTTTAGGATCTTCAAGTTATGCCAGTAAAATGTTATAGTTTACTCTTATATCCAATTGTCATTGTCTTCAGATTAAAAAGTTTTGAAAAGTGAGGTTCCTCCACACAAAAGACCTTTTTCCAGTGACTCAGCAGGCACCCAGGAGAAGGCCTGCCTTTAGCACTGAAGTGGCTTTGAGGGTAGCTAGGATGTGAGTTCCTGTGTTGGTTACCCCTTGTATTCCACCTGACCTCCTCTTGGCCTAACTTTTATTCCAGCCGTTGCTTCAGCATCTAGATTTGTGCTGCTATAACCTGACACCTGCCTTACTATACTACCCTGGGCTTCCCTGAAGCCCTAATGTGGGACACCTGTGGAATCCACATAGGACAGACACATATGGACCTGGATGTGTGAGGAGAAGGAGCAGTAGCTTCCTGATCTTCTAGCGACCACAATGGTAATATAATCTTCAGCTCCATAGTTTCAGAGGCAGCCTCCTGATTTCCTAACATCTGATGGTGCCAGAGGTAACAACAGCTCACTTGGGGAGTCAGTTCTATGATGTTTGGGGAATTAATCGAGTGGGTCTGAAACCCACTCCTCTAATGTCTTTAACAACTTGGTAAGCACCTACTTCTCTGTGTCAAATTCCTTTTTGCTTAAGATTTTAAGGTAGTAATTTTGTTTTCTCTGAACTTTGACTGATAAATGCAGATTATTCCTGTACTAGGTAAATATTACACTCCAGGAAACAAAATTTTCTACATGTTGCATTGGGATCTTATCAGAATTGCTGGACATTTACACAACAGGTCCTTTCCAATAATGCCCAGCCCGAGGGTAAGTCTGAGGACTGATGATTGCTAACAGAGCTCTGAAAAACAACCTTCCACAAACATCACCACAACCCCAGCCTCTGACACAACCTTGATTTCCCCTCCTTGTGGAATCCACATTAAACATGCAAATACTGGAACACTGTTTAAGACAGAAGGCTGCATAGTCAACCCACAATTCAAAATGCCTGATTTTAAGTTTCACTGAACAAGCAACTTAGCACATAATAAGCAGGTTTCCTAACCAGGGAAGAAAAGTGTTAACACAGAGTGGGTCTTAAAGAGCAAGTTCCTTTAAGCATTGTAGGAACCTAGTTTTTAGATTCCTTCCTGGGCAGGGGTCACCGCGAGAGACCACTCGACAGGGAAGTCACGGCGGAGAGATTTATTGCTAGCGCGCTAGGGTCCTATGTCCGAAGTTGGCCACAGGACCCTGAATGCCTAGTACAGACAGTTTATAAAGGCAAAAACCACAAACATTTACAAAGCTTGAGGCGCAAGATGATTGCAGCAGGTTATGACCTGAGCAAGGTGTCTTACTCTGATTGGTTGGTTTGAACCTGGTTTGAACCCACGCGGGGTATTTCCCGGACTTGTTCTTCTGTTTGAGTTCCAGGAATTTGGGTGGGTGTTTTAGATAGCCACACGGACATCGGGCGGGTGCCTTAGATGGCCACCTGGTCATTGGGTGGGTGCTTTTAGATGGCCACCTGGTCATTGGGTGGGTGCTTTTAGATGGCCACCTGGTGTGGCTTTTCTAAGCTTCTAAGTTTCTAAGTCTCTAAGTCTCTAAGTTTCTAAGTCTATAAGTTTCTAAGCTTCTAAGTTTCTAAGTCTCTAAGTCTCTAAGTTTCTAAGTCTATAAGTTTCTAAGCTTCTAAGTTTCTAAGTCTCTAAGTCTCTAAGTTTCTAAGTCTATAAGTTTAAAGGTTTCTAAGTTTCTAAATCTATAGGTCTCTAAGTTTCTAAAGGTTTCTAAGTTTCTAAATCTATTTTCAGCATCAAATGTCTCCCCAAGACCCCCGCCAAAAACATCTATTGATTTGAAAAGAAAATCTGTTTGTTTGTATTACTCATGTTCTTATATTCTTAGGCAAAAGTTTCTGAATATTAGTCCTTCTTAAAGATCCAATGTTATTACCATAAATTTCAATCATAATGTCAACCTCTAATGTAATAATTTTATCCTTAACACTCTTTTTGGTCAATGTTTCAATGACTTTATAGACCCTCCCTACAGTGATCTGGCATATCAGATAATCAGACCTGCCAGATTCTCTGTAAATTGGAATGAGGAAGAGCTAAATGAGGCTTTGAGGCTCATTCCTTGTTTCTCAAATCAAATAAAATAACTTCAGTGCTCAGGTGTCTTTAAAAAAAAAGAAAGAAAAAGTTTGGCTCATCAGAAGCTATTTTAGTTAATGTTAGTATTTTTTATATCTTGAGCCAGGATGGGGGCATGGGTGGCTGTTAGGTCATTTCAAGGAATATGGCATGACTATACACTAACCATTGTGCTTTTCACATATGGATACCATTAGTTTTAAATGTTTCAACTAATAAACTACAAACTGATCTAAAGAGTATCTGAATTCACAGCAAGGCTTGGTCAGTATGTATTTTCTGAATTAATGGATACTAAATATACTACTACTATCATAGAGAGATGTTATGAGGCTTTTTTTTTATGTTAAGAGGGCCATAATACTCAGATATGTTAACAGATATTGTGCCAGAGGACAGTTTCCAAAATGTTACTTATGAGTAATGTAAGGACACATAAAAATTAAAAATAAGATGCTTAATCCTCCCTCTTGAAAATAAAGAAAGAAATTTACCCACCACTCCCTTCCCATTTTCTTGGGGCATTTATTTTAGAAAACTTGCAATTATAAGTTATTTCCCCTCTCTTTGAAATGAATATAAATCCTTTTGAAAACTAGATAGGCTTTTTGTCAACATCATGCCTCAGGAAGGTTTATCTCAAAGACCTGGGAATTATCTCTTTGAAATGTAAATATCTACAGGTACAGTGGCTCACTCCTGCAATCCCAGCACTTTGGGAGGCCAAGGCCAGTAGATCATCTGAGGTTTGGAGTTTGAGACCAGCCTGGCCAACACAGTGAAACACCGTCTCTACTAAAAATACAAATTTTAGCTGGGTGTGGTGGTGGGTGCCTGTAATCCCAGTTACTCAGAAGGCTGAGGCAGAAGAATCACTTGAACCTGGCAGGCAGAGGTTGCAGTGAACCAAGATCGCGTCACTAACTCCAGCTTGGGCAATAGAGTGAGACTTAGTCTCAAAAAAAAAAAAAAGAAAAAGAAAAAGAAAAAGTAAACATCAAGGGAGTGTGCACCCCTTATATGGTTTGGCTGTGTCCCACCCAAATGTCATCTTGAATTGTAGTTTCCATAATCCCCAGATCATGGGAGGGACCCGGTGGGAAGTAACTGAATCATGAGGGCAATTACCCCTATGCTGTTCTTGTGATACTGAGTGAGTTCTCATGAGATTTGATGGTTTTATAAGGGCTTTTCCCCTTTTGCTCAGCAGTGCTCTCTTCTGTCGCCTTGTGAAGAAGGATGTGTTCGCTTACTCTTACACCATGGTTGTAAGTTTCCTGAGATCTTCCCAGCCCTGCGGAACTGTGAGTCAATTGAACCTCTTTCCTTTATAAATTATCCAGTCTCGGGTATTTCTTCATAACAGTGTGAGAAGGAACTAATACAACCCCCATCTACCAGTTTCTGTGGGAGGATATGAGATTGTCTTCCATGGGTGCCTTGATCCAACTTCCAAATCTACCTCCTGTCAAAAAGATATAAGAAGTTTGCTTTTCCTCTGGATAAAGCCAATCAGCTTACACAGATGGTCACCCCAATTACTAGATGAATCTAGGATGAACTATGTGTGAGAAATGGCGTTATCTAGTCCTCTTACTTGAAGACTGTTGAATGTTTACCTAGAAAACATGTATATATGTGATGGGTTATATATATTGACAGTATCAAAGGGTAAGATTTTGATCTGCTAGTTCTTTGCAAGCTCCTAGTGGATTGCCTGTGATAGACATCACATTCTCATTTAATGCCCATTCAATAATAAAACTGTTTATTTCTCTAGTACCTTAATGGAGAAATTTTCTGGGTTGGGAGAAGATTTTGTTTTTAATTATATTTCCTCAACAGTAAAAAGGAAATTACTCCATAACTGAACCCAACATTTATCAGGCCAGCCCTGTGATGACCCCTATCAGCAGGTTCCATTACAGAATTTCTACCATTGCTACTTGTCTCTGAGGTATCTTAAACAAAATTTGATTACCACTGTTCAGATGTGTAACAGGTAGCTTTATGCTAACATGTACCTTTTTGGACTTTCACTCTCTGCTTGTAATTATGGTAAGGATGTCATGAGTCTTTCCTTTTTCCTTCATCTGACCACTGAAAGTCAGCCATCCTCAGTTCTTTGAGTTTACCCCTATTTAAAGCTGGCTTCGATCTGAATATTTATTCTAAGCAGCTATTCTTAGCTCCTGCCTCCTCCTCCTCCTTATCTTTTTCTACAGTCCCAAATTATGGCCAAACTGTAATTCGCATCTTCATCCTTCAGAATTAGCTTCATTTCAAACAGTATTACTCTTACCTCAGTTTGAGATTAAGAATAACTTTCACGTTGAAAGGGATGCTATGCACATGTATCCATTTTTCTTTTCAAAGGATCGTAGAAGGTCTGAGGTAATTCCACTATGCCTCAGGCAACTTTTCTTTTAATCAACAAATCAGGACTACATTTCAATTGGCAATTATCAGCATGTCAGCTGACAGCCTCTTGAGTTTTAGCATCCTGTTTCCAAACTGTCACCAGTACTGTGATATCCAAGGTTTAAGATGTCAGTAGCACTGATTGAAAGAACTTACATGGCACACAGTATCGTAGGTGATGTTCATTAGCGATGCCCCTGAACTTATTTCCCAAACCTGATTTCCAGACATAAGTAACATCCAGAACATCAGTTCATTTAATTGGACTGTTCTGTTAGGAAGTGACTCAATCACTAAGGGAAGAAAGAACCTCTGCTCTTTCAGAATTCACTGTCTTTTGAGTTGCATCACTCCAAGTGATTTAAATGATGCCCAGAGCTGCTTTTGTATTCAAGAAATACATCTTAATTTTAATGGGAGCCCCAGTAGACTGTCTCGTCAGGGAATTCTACATGTCCTTTTTCTGCTGCTAGCAATAATATTAATACAGTTGCTTGACAAGTAAACATTTCCACTTCAAGATACAACATGTAAAGGTAAGGTTCCTTTTTTGCTTGTCTATAATTACAGAAAAAATTTCCAAAAACAGATCACCACAACATTTTTGAACTTTCTGTCAGTGATTCTTGAACTAGCAATTGCAGCTACATGGCACCTCAAAATGTACTCTGGTGCAGAGCAAAGGAAAGCCACCATTTTCTTTAACCTAGAGATTTCTCTTACAGCCATACCATTATGCTGTATGTGTAGGCTCCTAGCAATGATGCTATCTAATCAACATCTGGATTGATTGAACCACTTTAAAGTGAACACAACAAAACTGTGGTAAAAAGAAAATTCTCATCATGATTGTGAAACAATTACCAGAGTGAAGAGACAAACTACAGATTGGGAAAAATTATTTGTAAACAATACATCTGATAAAGTGTTAATATCTAAAATATATAAGGAACACAAATAATTCAATAGGAAGAAAACAAATAACTGAATTTTAAAATGGGCAAAGGACTTGAATAGACATTTCTCTGAAAGAAGACACGTAAATAGACAACAGGTATATGAAACAATGCTCAGTATCACGAATCATCAGGAAAACACAAAAACCACAATAAGATATCACCTCATATCTCTTAGGATGGCTTTTATCAAAAAGTTGAAAGAAAATAAGTGTTGGAAAGGATGTGAAGAAAAGAAAACTCTTGTACACTGTTACTGGGAATGTAAATTTGTATAGCCATTATGAAAAACAGTATGGAGACTTCTTAAATAATTAAAAATAGAATTATCATATGATTGAACAATTCCACTTCAGGTATATATTCAAAGAATATAGAATCAGTATGTCAAAGGGACATCTACACTCCCCTGTTCATTGCAGCATTGTTTATAATTTCCAAGAGGTGGGAATAACCTAAGTTGTTAATAAATGAATGGTTGAAAAGTGACTATATTATAAAATATAGTAGAATATTTTTCAGTTTTTAAAAAGAAGAAAGCCCTCTGCTATCATTTGAATGTTTGTGTTCTCCATAAATTCATATGTTGAAACCTAATTTCCAATATGGTTGTATTAAGAGGAGGGGTCTTTGGGAGATGATTAGGTCATGAGGGATCCACCCTCATGAACTGATTTCATGCCTTTATAAAAGAAGCCTGAGTGAGCTTGTTTGCCCCTTACGCAAACAAGGGGCAAACAAGAGGACACAACTAGAAGGTGCCCTCTTTGTAGCAGAGAATGAGCCCTCACTGGACACTGAGTCTGCTGGTGGGCTGGTTGGACTTCCCAGTCTCCAAAACTGTGAACAGTAAATTTCTGTTGTTTATAAATTACTCAGTTTACAGTACTTTGTTATAGTAACTCAAAAAGACATCCCATCATATGCTATAACATGAATGGACCTTGGAAAGATTACACTAAGTGAAATAAGACAGTTGCAGAAAGACAAATACTTCACGATTCCACTTATATGATATATGTAAAGTAGTCAAATTTATCAGTGCAGAAAGTAGAATGGTGGTTGTCAGAGATTAAGGGGGAGGAGAAAATGTGGAGTTGCTGGTCAATGGGCATAAAGTTTCACATACGTAACATGAAAAGGTTCTAGCAATCTGTTGTACAGCATTGTGCTTATACTTAACAATACTGTAATGTACACCCACAGTTTTATTAAGAGAGTAGATCTCATGTTACATTTTCTTAACCACAGTAAAAAAGAATCAAAATGAATTAAAAACCCCAAACTATAAAAACTCTGGAACATAACCTAGGCAATACCATTGTGGACACAGACATAGGTGAAGATTTCATGACGAAGATGCCAAAAGCAATCGTGACAAAAGCAAACACTTGACAAATGACATCTCATTAAACTTAAGAGCTTCTGCATAGCAAAAGAAACTATCAACAGTGTAAATAGACAACCTACAGAATGAGAGAAAATATTTGTTAACTATGCATCTGACAAAGGTCTAATATCCAGCATCTATAAAAAAATTAAACACATTTACAAGAAAAAACAAATAAACAATGAGAACACTTGGACACAGGAAGGAGAACGTCACACACCGGGGCCTATTGTGGGGAGGGGGGAGTGGGGAGGGATAGCATTAGGAGATATACCTAATATAAATGACGAGTTAATGGGTGCAGCACACCAACATGGCACATGTATTGAAAGAAATCAAACACATTCCTCCATATTTCTCACAAACACATTCCTCCATATTTCTCTCAAACTTCAGAAAAACAGCACCTAGGAAATCCCTGATAAGGACACAGCGGGAACCAATAAAAAATGCTAAATGTGCTGTAACCGAGAGAATTACCTTGTTCCCCTGTAACTTTACATATCCTGTTTACATCGGGCTATAAAAAGCAAGCACTCGCATTGTTCGGGGCCCTCTTGTATGCTGTGGAATGGAGGGACCAAGTTCGAACTTGTAGTAAAGATCCTTGCCGCTTGGCTTTGACTCTGGACTCTGGTGGTCTTCTTTGGGGAACAAACGGTCTGGGCATAACAGTATACATATGTAACAAACCTACATGTTGTGCACATGTACCCTAGAACTTAAAGTATAATAAAAATAAATAAATATCAGAAAAAAAAGGATATAAATTCTTCTGCCATAAAGACACATGCATGCTTATATTCATTGTAGCATTATTCACAATAGCAAAGATGTGGAATCAACCTAAATGCCCATCAGTGACAGACTGGATAAATAAAATGTAGTACATATACACCATGGAATGCTATGCTGCCATAAAAAGAATGAGATCATGTCTTTTGCAGGAACATGGATGGAGCTGGAGGCCATTATCCTTAGCAAACTAACTCCATAACAGAAAACCAAATACCACATGTTCTCACTTATAAGTGGGAGTTAAAAGATGAAAAGATGAGAATTCGTTAACATAAAGAGGGGAACAACAGACACTGAGGCCTTCTTGAGACTGGAGGGTGGGAGGAGGGAAAGGATCAGAAAAAGTAACTATTGGGTTCTAGGCTTAGTACCTGGGTGATGAAATAATTTGTACAACAAACCACCATGATGTGAGTTTGCCTACGTAACAAACCTGCACATGTACCCCTGAGCCTAAAATAGAAGTTTCTTTTAAAAAGAAAGAAAAATAAATAATCTTTGTGACCACTACAGTTCAAACATAATTACCATAATTATGAGTTATGAATTATGATCTTTACCCACACACATAATGTGTAGCTAATAATGATGGCCAAGTTTCTCACCTTCTGTTCATGCTTCACAACCAAGAGTGTTTAAATTATGAAAGCTCTTTAGTCTTCATTTTTGTGTATGTCTTAATGAATAGTAATACTTAATCTTGTAGATTTCCTGGGAAAAATATATGTAATCTATTTAAAGCATAAGATCAATTTCTGATGCACAGTGGGCATAAAAGAAATGGAAGTTATCATGCTAAATAAATATATTTAAGCCGGGCACGGTGGCTCATGCCTGTAATCCCAGCACTTTGGGAGGCCAAGGCGGGCAGATCACGAGGTCAGGAGTTCGAGACCAGTCTGGTCAACATAGTGTCTCCATTAAAAATACAAAAATATTAGTCTGGTGTGGTGGTGTACGCCTGTAATCCCAGCTACTCAGGAGGCTGAGGCAGGAGAATCATGTGAATCTGGGAGGCGGAGGTTGCAGTGAGCCGAGATCACGCCATTACACTCCAGCCTGGGTGGCAGAATGAGACTCCGTCTCAAAAAAAATTTAATAGTATACATTTTTTGTTTTTTTGAGACAGGGTCTCGCTCTGTCAGTCATGCTGGAATGCAGTGGCACAGTCACAGCTCACTGCAGCCTTGAACTTCCAGGCTTAAGAGATCTTCCCACCACTGCCTTCAGAATAACTGCGACTACTGGTGTGCATCACTATGTCCAGCTAATTTATTTTTATTTTTATTTTTTGTAGAGGTGGGGCTTCACTATGTTGTTTAGGGTGGTCTCAAACTCCTGGGCTCAAGCTGTGTAAGGAGGTGACTCAGTTAAAAGTGGAAAAAATAACATAGAGATTTACACAGTAAACATAGATATATGTTTCTACAAGAGGCACTGGCAGTACTCAAGTCACTTAAAATAAAGTTATTTTAACATGTACTGATTTGCATTGTTTTTCAAAATAATTTACAGCTTGACTTTCTGAAAAAAAATTGATCTTTCAAATGCCATTGTGTATAGGTGGTACTAAACTTTGGCTTCAGTGTGGGTATTAGCAAAATCAGGTGTTACCTTTCAGCTTTAGATGAATAGTTAAATGCACTACATGTTCAGTTCTGGCATCTATGAACTCATGTGTGATCGATGGATACATGATCATGTAGGTAACCTTTCTACCTAGTTATTTTAACATCATTAAAAATATCAATAAGTTGCAGTGACACTGCGGTACACTACTGAGGCACTCATTCTTCCTGCAGCCAGGAATGATGAGTGCTGAGGCTCATTGCTGAGTCTTTTTCCATAAGCTGCTTCTCACTGAAGAACCTGCCTTGCCCAAGATTCTCCCCGCTGTGAGCCGATTACATCCAATAACTGCTTCAAGTCGGGGTGCAAAGGCCTTGGCCCCTTGACTCAACTGGTATTCTAAATAGTCATCTCAGCTTCTAAATCCCCTTATAGGATCAGCTGAGGCTGCTTTTGCAACTGTATCACAGTTTAACTTTTCCCTGTGCCTAATTCTGCCTTCCCCATCCCTCACAGGTATTGTATATGAGCACTCCCTATGAACCTCCTGTCTGCAAACATCAGTTTCTCTCCCCAGAGATCTTGACTTACAATATAAATGTAGGCCATGTTGTTTAGATTTATTATTTAAACTAACATTTTATTATGTAAATTTTCAAAAGAAGAAAGGTTTTTAAAACTTCGCATCATGTATCTACCACCTAGATTCTACCATCTATATTCAACTTTATCAAATGTTTGTCCACTTACTGATCTTGGATTTTTTTTTTAACACCTGAATACTTTCTTTAAAATATTGGTAATCATCATAAAATGTAAAATTGCTATGAAAATGGACTTTAATCAAAAATAGGCTACATGTTATCAAGATATTTTGAACTACCTTATCTTATACTTACATAAGATATTCAACCAAGATAGAATGAAAGTTATTATACATCCAAAGACTGAGCAAATAAAAGCAAGCCTTATTATATACTTTGCAGATAATAACACCACAATATCAGTATCTTCAGACATATCAACAACCAAGGGTTGCTTTCACATCTTTCCTTTGCTGAAGTCTGCTGAATAAATCAAACAAATATGTCATGAAGTGTGAGTTTTTCTTACATGATGCCTGCTGTACAGACCCTCCAATCATTCCTCTTTAGAGAAATTGCTAAAATGTCATGCTTACCAGTGAAAGGCTGACAGAAATCTGAGTGCCAACTAAAAATTCCGGAACAGTTTTGTCATTCTAAAAGCCAATCATATTGTTCTATTGCAAAAATTCTAGTCCAAAGTAAGGACAATTTTCCCCAAGTGATTGAGTGGAGCAGCAAATGT
The DNA here is from genome assembly GCF_047675955.1 of Chlorocebus sabaeus. NCBI lineage: Eukaryota > Metazoa > Chordata > Mammalia > Primates > Cercopithecidae > Chlorocebus > Chlorocebus sabaeus. The sequence goes on along the minus strand of NC_132910.1, from coordinate 41,018,556 downwards.
CTGTAAAAATAGTAGATATAAAAATATCAGCAAGAGCCAAAATTACAAGATTGTTTCTGAAAATATTCCGAAAGAATACTTAGAAAGCATCTTTTTCCAGGTAGACAGAGAGCTTGTGAGCTTACATCGTTGGCATCATTTTATCATCACCATCCAGCTCAGGAGCTCAAGAGGAGGGGAACTGAGTCAGTTAGAACTAGAGAGGTAGAGAAAGTTGAAAAATGGTTATATTGTTAGATCATCTGTACTGTAGACTGCAAGAGCTAGATCAAAGAAGTTGCTCCTCCTCTAACCTCAGTGGAAAACGAATACCTATTTATAGTCTCACTAATGTGTAATATAATTACCATGGGAGCAATCTATCAGGTGTTAATGCTGAAAAAAATGTTTCTATGCTATAATGTCAAGTTTCAAAATGCAATTTCTAAAATTATAACAAAAGTTGAACAATTAAACTTTATTTAATAACAGTTCACATTTTTGTTTTTACATATTCTTTCTATATGATATCTATATTGACCAACTGTTGGCTTTACCATTTTCAGCATTCAGCCAAATGTGTATTCAATACACCGCTACCGAATTTGATAAAGATTTGTTTTCTTTTTATTAAGATGCTGTTCTATTTCTATGTTGAAGTTAAATTTTATGTTTTTATATTTGAAAATTATATAAAACTCCTAGGGAATTCTTTTCCACTAAGAACTTCCAAGTACTTTTAAAAAGCACTCTTAAGATTCAATCCCTCAATTATCCATTTTGGAGTTAACACAAGCTCCCATAAAATTTTAAAAAATCTATTTTATTATTGGAAATATGCACCCCGATTTCAGAACTTGTATGGAATTATTTTGGTTTTGAAACTTTTATCAAAATATGTATTTTTACCTTCTGTAGCCTGCATAGTTTGCACAAAGTTCTTTTCTTATATTTTATTACTGTAGACAAAAAGCCAAAAATTACATTTTGAATATATGGCTTTACTCACTAAATACGTACAAAGGAGATAAAATGAACCTGTGAGAGAAATGGAGTGTTTGTGGATGGGCTGGATGCTGCTGTGCTCATTTGCACAATGAGCCCTGACTCACCGGCTTATCAGAAGTAGGTACACATCTGGGCAGTGGCTTATGTCCATTTAAAGGCAGTTATTAGAAACAGCTGGACAAATATTACATAATGCTCAGGAAATAAATTAGAGAAGAATGCCAGATGGAAATGAATCATATGAAGGGCAAAGGGCATCAGAGTAAATTATGAACCTAGTGCAATTTGCCAGTTTAAGCAGGAAACAGAAAGAGAAAAGAAAAAGAAAGCTTTTGGACACAAAGTAAGACTCTGTTGTCCGAAGCGAGATTCTTTCAAGTTAAAATGTGATTAGCAGGTAAACAGCTAAATGACCCTAAATATAGCAGTTTTATTGATTTATATATTTAAATTAATTATGGCTCATGCCTGTGATCTCAGAGCTTTGGGAGGCCAAGGCAGATGGATCACTTGAAGTCAGGAACTTCAGACCACCCCGGCCAACATGATGAAACCCATCTCTCCTAAAAATACAAAAATTATCAGGGTGTAGTGGCACACACCTCTAGTCCCAGCTACTTGGGGGGCTGAGGTAGGAGAATTGCTCGAACCTAGGAGGCAGAAGTTGCAGTGAGCCGAGATCGTGCCACTGCACTCTAGCCTGGGTGACAGAGTAAGACTCTATTTCAGAAAAATAAAAGACAAAAATGTATGTATCTATTACGTACAACATGATTTGAAATATATATACATTATAGAATGGTTAATAAAGCTACTTAACATATGCATTATATCACATACATTTTTTGGTGATAAGAATAATGAAATCTGCTCTCTCGGTGACTTTTCAAGAACACAATACATTGTCATTAACTGTAGCTAACCATGTTGTAAAAATAGGACTCTTGAACTTATTCTTTGTAACAGAAATTCTGGATCCTTTGGCAACATTTCCCTAACTCCCCACCCTTTCCAGCCACTGGTAACCATCATTCTACTTTCTACTTATATCAGTTCAACTTTTTAGATTCCATATGTAAGTGAGATCATACAGTATTTGTCTTTCTGTGTCTGGCTTATTTCATCTAATGTAATGTCCTCTGGTTCATCCACATTGCTGCAAATGACAAGATTTCCTTTTCTTTTAAGGCTGAAGAGTATTCAGTTATGCATGTACACCCCATTTTATCTGTTCCTCTGCTGACGGACACTTAGGTTGTTTCCTCCTCTTGGCTATAGTTCATAGTGCTTCAGTGGACACAGGAATGCAGGTATCTCTTTGATATACCAATTTCATTTCTTTTGGATATATGGTCAGTAGCGGGAATACTGGATGATATTGTAGTTTCATTTTAAATTTTTTGAGGAATGTCCATACTGTTTTCCATAACACCTGTACACTGTTGGGGGGAATGTACTAACTCACATGTAAGTACATGTAAGTAATGTAAGTTAGAACCTTTCCCCCAGCAGTGTGCAGGAGTTCCCTTTTCTCTAAATCCTCACCAACACTTGTTATCTTTCATGATTTTTGATAAATGCCGTTATAAGAGGTGTGAGGTAATATGTCATTCTGATTTGAATCTGCATTTCCCTGATGATTAGTGATATTGAGCATTTTTCCTATACATATTGGCCATTTGTGTGTCTCCTTTGTATGTCTCTGGAGTGTAGTGGTGTGATTTTGGCTCACTGCAACCTCTGCCTCCCAGGTTCAAGCGATTCTTCTGCCTCAGCCTCCTAAGTAGCTGAGATTACAGGAGCGTGCCACTACGCCTGGCTAATTTTTGTATTTTTAGTAGAGACGGGGTGTCACCATGTTGGTCAGGCTGGTCTCAAACTCCTGACCCCATGATCCACCCGCCTCAGCCTCCCAAAGTGCTGGGATTACAGGCATGAGCCACTGCACCCAGCCTGTATGTCTCCTTTTGAGAAATCTTTATTTAAGCTCTGTGTCCCTCTTTTAATTGGGTTATTTGTTTTCTTGATATTGAGTTGTTTGAATTTTTTTTGTTTTGGATATTAATCCCTTGTGAGATGTCTGGTTTGCAAATATTTTCTCTCATTCCATAGGTTGTCTGTTCACTCTGCTGTTTCTTTTGCTGTGCAAAGGCCTTTAGTTTGATACAATCTCTTTTATTTGCGCTTTTGTTGCCTGCACTTTTGGGGTCAAATCCAAAAAATCATTGGTGAGACTAATGTAATGGAGTTTTTCCCTATGTTTTCTTCCTGTAGTTTTACATTTTAAGATCTTATGTTTTGAAGGGGTGACCTGCCCCTCCACACCTGTGGGCGTTTCTCGTTAGGTGAAACTTGAGAAAAGAAACTTGAGAAAAGAGACTTGAGAAAAGAAATGAGACACAGAGACAAAGTACAGAGAAAGAAAAAGTGGGCCCAGGGGACCGGCGCTCAGCATACCGAGGACCCATGCCGGCACCGGTCTCTGAGTTCCCTCAGTATTTATTGATAATTATCTTTACCATCTTAAAGAAAAGGAAGTAGCAGGATAATAGGATTATTGTAGGGAGAAAATCAGCAGTAAGACATATGAATAAAGATCTCTGTGACATGAATAAGTTTAAGGAAAAGTGCTGTGCCTTGATATGCATATGTAAACATCTCCATAAACCTTTTTAGTGCATAAAGAGCAGCAGTGCGCTAGCAAGTCCCACCTTTCACCCTAAGGCGGTTTTCTCCTTTCTCAGTAAACAGAACATACAATCGAGTTTTATACCGAGATGTTCCATTGCCCAGGGACTGGCAGGAGACAGATGCTTTTCTCTATCTCAACTGCCAACACTGCCAAGAGGCCTTCTTTCCTCTTGTACTAGTCCTCCTCAGCACAGACCCTTCACAGGTGTCAGGCTGGGGGACGATCAGGTCTTTCCCTTCCCACGAGGCCACATTTCAGACCATCACATGGGGAGAAACCTTGGACAATACCTAGCTTTCCTAGGCAGAGGTCCCTGGGACCTTTGGCAGTGTGCGTATCCCTGGGTACTTGAGATTAAGAGAATGGTGATGACTTTTAATCAGCAAGCTGCCTTCAGGCACTTGTTTAACAAAGCACACCCTGCACAGCCCCAAATCCTTTAAACCTTGAGTCACCATAGCACATGTTTCTTGCAAGGACAAGGTTGGGGGTAGGGTCACAGATTAACAGCATCTCAAATACAGAACAAAATGGAGTCTCTTATGTCTACTTCTTTCTATGTAGACACAGTAACAGTCTGATCTTTCTTTCTTATTCCCACAATGTTTATGTCTTTAATCCATTTTGGGTTGACTTTTGTATATTATATGAGACAAGGATATAATTTCATTCTTCTGCATATGGATGTCTAGTTGCCCTAATACTACTTATTGAAGGGACTGTCCTTTCCCCATTGTGTGTTCTTGGCACCTTTGTCAAAATCAATTGACTGTAAATGTATGGATTTCTGGACTCTATTCTGTTCCATTGTTGTATGTACATATTTTTATGCCAGTTCTATGCTGTTTTCATTACAATCACTTTGTACTGTATTTTGAAGTCAGGTAGTGTGATGCCTCCAGCTTTGTTCTTTTTGCTACAGATTGCTTTGCTTATTCAGGGTGATTTGTGGTTCCATCTGAATTTTAGAATTGTTTTTCTATTTCTGTGAAAAATGTTACTGGAATTTTGGTAGAGATTGTATTTAATCTGTAAATTGCATTGGGTAGTACGAACATTTTAACAATATTAATTCTTCCAATCCATTAACGTGGGATATCTTTCCATTTGTTTGTGATTTTTTTCAATTTTTTTCATCAATGTTTTATAGTTTTCAGTGTACAGGACTTTCATCCCCTTGGTTAAATTTGTTTCTAAGGCCCCCTTTTTTTTTTTTTTTTTGTAGCTATTGCAAATGAAATTTCTTGATTTCTTTTTTCAGATAGTTTGTTGTTAATGTATAGAAATGCAACTGATTTTCATATTGTTTGGGTGAGGGAGAAGGGACCAAAATGGAGGAAGGTGAACAAGATGGCACAGTCCCGATTGCTTCTGGGCTCTTCATCACCAACTTTCCGGTGCAGAGAAAGTGCAGGACAACCGAGCATGTGCCAGGTGATGTCAATCTGGCCACGCCTACAGAGATGCCCCTATCACGCTCTTATCCTGCCCACTGCCCTCTCCCTTCCAGTACCAATGCATAAAAGTCCGCCTCTGGCAGAGGCCGGCGCAACTTCCCTGGCCCCATACCTGAGGACCGGAGAACCCCGCCGGAGAGTGTGTGCATATTTGCAATAAAAGGCTGCCACTTTCTTATGTACTTTGGCCTCAAGTTTATTTAGCTCTCCTAAATTAAATTAAGACTCATATGTTGATTTTGTATCCTGCAAATTCACTGAGTTTGTGTATTAGTTTTAACAGTTTTTTTTTTTTTTTTTGGTAGAGTCTTTAGGATTGTGTATATATAAAATAATGTTGTTTGCAAACAAGGACATAATACCTTCTTTCTTTCCAATTAAGTATGCTTCATTTCTTTCTCTTGACTAATTGCTTTGACTAGGACATCCAGTACCATGTTGAATAGAAATAGTGATGAGTGGGCATCATTTTCTTTCTTCTGATCTTAGTTAGAGAAAAACCTTTCAACTTTTCACCATTGAGTGTGATATTGACCTGTGGGTTTGTCAAATATGACCTTTGTTGTGTTGAGGTACATTCCTTTTATACCTAATTTGTTGAGAGTTTTTTCTTATGAAAGGATGTTGGATTTTGTCAAATGCTTTCTCTGCATCTATTGAGATGATCATATGGTTCAGTCCTTCATTCTGTTAATATGGTGAGTCACATTTACAGATATGCAAATGTTGAACCATTCTTATATCCCTGTGATGAATTCCACTTGATCATAGTAAATTATTCTTTTAATGTGCTGTTGAATTTGGATTGCTAGTATTCATTGAGAATTTTTGCATCTATGTTCTTCAGGAATATTAGTCTGAAATTTTATTTCCTTGCCTGGCTTTGGTATCAGGAACGCTGGCCTCATGAGTTTGGAAGTATTCTGTTTTCTTCATTTTGGGGGAGAGAGTTTCAGTAGGATTGGTATTAGTTTTTCTTTAAATGTTTGATAGAATTCAGTGGCAAAGCCTGCTCTGCTTATGGAGTAGCCATTCTCTATTCCTTTACATTCCTAATAAACTTGCTTTCACTTAAAAAAAAAAAATCAGTGGTAAAGCCACTAGGTCCTACACTTTTCTTTTATTAGACACTTTTTAATAGTGATTCAATCTCCTTATTATCAGTTTGTTCAGGTTTTCTATGTCTTCATGATTTCGTCTTGGTAGGTTGTATGTGCCTAAGAATTTATCTGTTTCTTCTAAGTTATCCAATATGTTGGTATATAATTATTCATAGTAGTCTGTTATGATTCTTTGAATTTGTGTGGTATCAGTTGTAATGTCTCTTTTTTCATTTCTTATATTTATTTGTTTTCTATCTTCTTTAATTTAGTTTAGCTAAAGTTTTGTCAATTTTATTTCTCTTTTCAAAAAACCAACTCTTAGTTTCCTTAGTCCTCCCTATTCTTTTATGCTCTATTTCAGTTATTTCTGCTCTGATAATTATTTCCTTCCATCTACTAACTTTGAGCTTAGTTTGTCCTTATTCTTCTAGTTCTTTTTTTGTTTTGAGGTCTTTCTTCTTTTTTGCTTTAGGTGTTCACTGCTATAAACTTCTAATCTTAGAATTGCTTTTGTTACATCCCATAAGTTTTGGTATGTTATTTATCTATATTTATTTGTCTCAAGACACTTTTAATTTCTTCGTAACTCATTGTTCAGGAGCATATTTTTAAATTTCCAAGTATAGTAATCAGGCCTTATTCAAGCTTCAGTTTCCCATGTTTAATCATGGTATGAAAATATTGAGATATTTTGAGAATGAGAAAGAGAGACCACATTCATATAACTTTTATTACAATACATTGTTAAAATTGTTCTATTTTATTATAGTTTTTTTGTTAATCTCTTATTGTGCCTAACTTATAAATTAACTTTTATCATATGTATGTATGTACAGAAAAAAAATCATATATATAAGGTTCTGGAGCTGAAAAATACAATGAACAAAGTGAAAAGTGCAACAGAGACCATCAGCAGCAGAATTAGTCAAGCAAAAGGAAGAATCTGCAAAATTGAAGACAAGTTATTTGAAAATATACAGTGAGAAGAGGAAAAAGAAATCATTTTTTAAAATGAAGAAAGCTTACAGGAATTATGAGACAGCATCAACAGATCAAAAGTTTGAGTCACTGGCATTTTGGAAATCTGCAGCTTCAGGTATCCACTGGTGATTGTGGAATATGTCCCACAGATAACGGAGGACTACTACATCTTTTAATTTTCTGAAATTCTTCGTGTTACTCACTTGTAATTTCATGTCATTGTGGTCAGAAAAGATACTTGATATGATTTCAATCTTCTTAAATTTCTTAAGGCTTGTTTTGTGACCTAACATATGATATATCCTGGATAATGTTTCATATGCACTTGAGAGGAATGCATATTATACTTCTGTTGGATGGAATGTAATGTATATGTGTTAGTATCGAGAGAACCCGCTCCCCATGTTTAACGTGGGTTCTTTTCTATTTCCTAAGTGTCTCGGCTGGGTTGAGAAATAAAGGGAAAGAGCACAAGAGAGAGAAATTTAAAGCTCGGTGTCTGGGGGAGACATCACATGTCGGCAGGATCCATGATGTTCCCCGAGCGGTAAAACCAGCAAGTTTTTATTAGTGATTTTCCAAAGGGGAGGGAGTGCACCAATAGGGTGTGGGTCACAGAGATCACATACTTCACAAGGTGATAAAATATCACAAAGCAAATGGAGGCAGGGCGAGATCACAGGACCACCGGATGAGGAGTAATTAAAATTGCTAATGAAGTTTCGGGCACGCACTGTCATTCATAACATCTTATCAGGAAACAGGGTTTGAGAGCAGGTAACCTGTCTGACCACAATTTATTAGGTGGGAATTTTCCCATCCTAGTAAGCCTGGGAGCACTATAGGAGACCGGGGCTTATTTCATCCCATCGGCTTTGACCACAAAAGACGGGGCGCCTTAAAAAGGGGCCATCTATAGGCCTAGCTTCAGGGCGCATTCTCTTTCTCGGGATGTTCCTTGCCAAGAAAAAGAATTCAGCGATATTTCTCCTATTTGCTTATGAAAGAGGAGGAATATAGCTCTGTTTCCCTGCGGCTCACCAGAGGACAGTTCAAAGTTACCTCTCTTGTTCCCTGAACATTGCTGTTATCCTGTTCTTTTTTAAAGATGCCCAGATTTCATATTCAAACACACATGCTCTACAAACAATTTGTGCAGCTGACACAATCACAGGGTCCTGAGGCGACATTCATCTTCCTCAGTTTACAAAGAAGATGACGGGATTAAGAGATTAAAGTAAAGACAGGCATAGGAAATCACAAGGATATTCATTGAGGAAGTTATAAGTGTCCATGAAATCTTCACAACTTATGTTCAGAGATTACAGTAAAGACTGGTGTAAGAAATTATAAAAGTATTAATTTGGGGAACTAATAAATGTCCATGAAATCTTCACAATTTATGTTCTTCTGCCGTGGCTTCAGCCGGTCCCTCCGTTCGGGGTCCCTGACTTCCCTCAACATATTAGGTCTATTTGGTCTAAAGTGCATTTTAAGTTCAGTGTTTCCTTATCAATTTTTAGTTCAGAGGATCTGTCCACTGTGGAAAGTTATATGTTAAAGTCTCCTAATAATTATTGTATTACAGTTAGTCTCTCCTTCCAATCTATTTATATTTGCTTTACATATTTGGTTGATTTAATGTTGGGTGCATATATATTTACAATTGTTTTATCCTATTGATGAATTGATTCCTTTACTAATACATAATGACTTTCTTTGTCTCTTTTTACCGCTTTAGACTTAAAGTCTATTTTGTCTGATATAAGTGTAGCTTCCCCTACTCTCTTTTGGTTTCCATTTGCATGAAACATCTTTTTCCATAAAGGTGAAGTGAGTCTCTTGTAGAGAGCATATTGTTAGATCTTAGTTTTTTAATCTGGTCAGGTGCTCTGTATCTTTGATTGGTGAATTTAATTATTGATAGGACTTACTACTGCTGTTTAAAACATTGTTTTCTGGTTGTTTTGTAGACACTTTATTCTCACCTTCCTCTGCTGTTGTCTTACTTTGTGATTAGGTGATTTTCTGTAGTAGTATGCTTTGATTCCTTACTTTTTATCTTTCACATATCTATTATTAGGTTTTGCTTCATGGTTACTGTGAGGCTAACATAAAACATCTTGTAATTATAATTCGCATTTTAAGCTGATCATAATTTAACTTATATTGCATTTAAAAATCTACACTTTTACTTTAGCTCCCACCCCACATTTTAGATTTTTGATTTTATAATTTATATTTTTATATTGTTTATCCCTTAATAAGTTATTGTTGTTATGGCTTTTTAAAATATTGTTTTTTCTTTTAACTTTTATACTAAAGATATAAATAATTTATACACAACTATTACAGTGTGAGAGTATTCTGAATTTGACTGTGTATTTACTTTTAACAATGGATTTCATGCTTTCATATACCAATTGGCATCCTTGTCTTTTTGCTTCTTCAGGTCTTCCTTTAACTTTTCTTGTAAGACAGGTCTGGTGGCGATAAACTCCCTCAGTTTTTGTTTGCCTGGAGAAGTCTTGATCTCTTCTTCATTTCTGCAGGATAGCTTTGCCAGTTAGAATATTTTTGCTTGGCAATTTTTCTCCTTCAGCTATAGAGACTGACCTGGGGCCTGGGGCTGTGGGAAGTGGACATAAATCTGGGTCCACAGGGGCAGTCCTGGAGCCTGTGTCTGTGAGGTCTGGCCTAGTGCTGGGGTTAACTGGGATGAGCTTGTACAGTGGATCTTGTAAAGCAGGCCTGGACCCTAAGCCTAGTGGAATGTAGGGCCACAGGGTCCAGCCTGCAGTGTGGTATTGCAGGATCTGGCCTGGGACTGGACAGGACTGGAGTCCTTGGGTGTCAGCCTGGTACCTGAGACAAGGGATACTGACTCAGCACTAAAGCGGGCCTGAAGCCTGGGACTCTGTGGGCCAACCTATCTCTGGGCTGTTCTGAGCTTGGGGTTAGGTCTGGAGCCAATATCTGCAGGGGCTGGCCTGCAAGCTGGCTCCACTGCAGCCGGCCTGAGGACTAGGGCTTCGAGGGCTGGCTTAGTGCTGGGATGGTCCTGAGCCTGCGGCTATAGAGGCCAACCTGCTGCTAGGGCAGTCCAGAGCCCATGACTTCCAGGGCCAGCTCAAAGAGACTGAATGAGTCTTTGGGGCAGCCTCAAACTCTGGGGCCGCTAAGGTTAGCCTCGTGGTGAGGTGGGCCTGGAGGCCCAGTCCAAGTGTGTCAGTCTGGGGTCTGAGGCCATAGACACCTGCCCAGTTCTGGGTTTTACTGTGGCAGGCTTGGTGTTAGGTTTAAGGTAAAGTCCAGTGCACACTTCTCTCTCCTTCCTCCAAGTGTGGGTTTCTCTCTCTACGCTGTGCGGCCTCGGGTTTGGGGAGGGATGGTTGGATAATGTGAATCTGTCCTTCTTGCCCTCATCAATGTGTCTTTTCTTATTTCTGTGCTATGCTAAGGTGCTGTAATGTTTCACCTGGTTTCCTTAGCTCTGGGGAAGGTATTTTCTTGAGGGAAAGGTATTTTATTGTGTGGAAAATGGTTCAAATTGATGTTTCCATTGGGGGATGGGCACTGGAAAGCCCTGTTCTGCTAACTTGTTGGCATCCCCTAGACAATCTAAATATAAGGTTTAGTGACCCAGAAGGAGATCACAAATTCTAATTGCACTTTTACAGATAATTTTCAATGCAGTTGCTCATACTGAGGGTTGTAAAAATGACTAAGGAGAGTGTTGGCATTTCACTACACTGTGGGTACACAGAGAGAAAAATAAATATATAAAAATATCTTGCTTTAGTAGCTACTGAGAGGAAGAGTATTTCATCTTGCCCTTGCCATAGTAAAGATGTAAACCCCTTTCTAAGTAAGGTGTATTGGCTTTTATTTTTAAATATAAGGTTTTATATACTGTACAAAAGTAACTGGATCTTTAATTTCTTGTTAAAGGCCAAACAAGTAAGCGGAATGACCTAAACTGAGATCTACATTGTAGTAAAATTATACTTTCTCTTAACAGCTTTCTCATAATGAATATTTGCTTATCATTTGTTGTAAGGGTGATAACAATTTCAGTTGGAGCCTCACTGGTAACCTTGCTCAGCCACATGACTGGAAGGTAAGAGGCTGGGGCATTTTGGACAGCACAGATGTTAAATGTGAACACTACCTTCTCAGTAGCACAAATCTGACTACATCTTTAAGTCTCCAAGAGGTAAACTCTCCTTCTTCATAGAAGATTTCACATTTTCAGAGCAGATGCAATTGGAAATTCTAAGAGTACTTAGTCCCTGAGATTTAGCTTTTGTTAGTTCCAAACTCTGCCAGTTTTCCTCATCATTGTTAGAGTCATTTTAATTCCTTCACTTTTCAAATGCTGTGCCTGCCTCTCCCGCGGCACTCTTTGAAGTAAGTAAAGACAAATAAAGACAGTGCAAATACAATCCTCTGAGGCAACAATGGATTCAGAAATGGATACCTACATGAGACACTGCTTACCCAAGTGCTATAATTTGGAATACAATAGCAAAAGTTGTTCAAGCCCCCACCCTAAATCACCTTGGACAGCAGCTGCCTTACCATCTGAAATTCTACCTCTAGGAATTTACTGGAGAGAAGAGTTCAAGGCAGAGCAGATTTTGTACAGTAGAGAACTGTAGAGTTGGGAGGCCTCGGCAGGGTCTCCTAAAGAATTCACACATGCACCCCACAAGAGAATTAGCATTTGATTGTTTTCACTCAGAGGTCATCACCAGGGAAACTGTCGAAGTCAAGACAGGAAAAGAACAACCCAATTAAATGAGTCATTTGACTGAACTTTTCTTTCTTTCTCGCTTCTCTGTCCTTAAGCCACCAGAAGAAAAAGAGCTTCAGGAAAGGGAGGATGGGAAGAGTTTCTGCATCAGATCTCGACACTTTTCAATTCCAAGTCTTCTGAGCCAAAATCTTGTTGCTGATGGAAGGAAGAGAAAGATTTAAACTGGATATAAGCTAGCTAGGTTGATGTCAAATAGCTGAGAGTGATGAGAAAGAATGGGATTTCCCTTAGAATGTTACTAAGGAATAGAAATGAAAATTCTACAGAATAGTTGAAGGAAATGATTTTTAAAAGAAAAAGATAAACAACTTTATATCTGTGTCTCATCAAATTCACATCATTCATTAATCTGGCTACACATTGTTGTAAGTAATTCATATTTAAATTAGTTTGTCTAATCCTTTCCTCATTTAGTTTTCTGATGTGAAGTCACAGTAGAAATGGAACTGCTGATTCGAGAAGGCACAGAATAATTTTGAGATATGAATGTAGTTTGGGTGAGACCGCCTAGATAATAATAATCTTGAGTCAGAGTTACCATGCAGCAGGCATTTTATCAGAATCTTTGGGAAACCTCACAACTTTGCAAGGTAATTGTTATTTACCCCAGCTTGCAGGTTAAGAAAGTGCATCAATAAAATCATGTGATTAATCTAAAGAAATCAGTCTAGGATAAGGACCTCAGATAGAGAATATAATTTCCAGGTCCAGATATGCAGTCATTACACATATCATGTGGCCTCCAGCGGGGATGAGGGCAAGGGTATTTTGGTGGTGATAGTGGGGAGAAAGAGAAGAGGAAGTGAAAACCCAGAAGAGAAAAAGGAAATAGACAGAAGTAGGAAGACGCTAGAAAAAACATTTTTCAACTTTACATTTATGGCTAAGGATGACTTTAAATATTTAACCTCATAATAGTTTATCCATGGAAAATCAAGGTACTAACTTTAAAACACATAAAATTTTTGCACCTTACCATCATGAATCTACTCTTGGTTCTATGTGAATTTCTACGTTTTTCAGAAAGGCATTTGTATAAAACTAATATTTAATCACAAAACTTTCTCCAAGAAAGGTCAGTGTTTTGATTCAGATAAGCTGTTTATTTCCATGTTTGGGAAGACCTGAGCCAAAAAACCAGAATGGAAAATGGAATGTAGCCCTAGTTCTTCCTGTGACTCGGGTTTATTGCAAGGATTTCCTTTTGTTGGAAAACATCAGGCATAACGATATTCAAGTATGCTCACATAAATACATCACTCAGCAGAGATATTGTAAAATTATACACAATTGTGAAGAAAGTTAACCTCTACTATCTTTCACTAATGCAGACTTAAGAAGCCCTTTAAGTCTTTTTATATGAATACAATATAAAAGATATAGGAATAACATTATTCTTTCTCCAGTGCCTAACCTCTTCCAAATGTCTGCTTGCAAACACAGAACTGAAAGACTGTATGTCCTCAGTGTGTATGTGTACGTGCACATGTTCACATATTTGCATGTGCACGCATGAAGATTCTACATCAAGTGACTCAAGAGCTGAATATACCTCTGCTTTAGTATTTACTGAGTTACACTGATAAAACCTAGATGCCGTACCAGAAGTAACTTCAATTAATGCATAATCACCTTCACATCTTTTCTATAATCTGACCATGAAAATAAACACCACTTCTAAATCTGTGGCCCAAAGTGATTCAAGGTGAAGCTTAAGAAAATTTTAAAAAGTTGTCATAATTAAACCAGGTGTCTAAAATATAGCCTGTATGTTCTGTTCAAACTATATTTCCCTACTTAATTTACATGGATTTTTCTAAAATGCTAAGTACTCTCTTTGTGTCTGCTGCTCACAATAAAATAATTTGTTCTCTTAATCTAGGAACATGAGGACATGAGCAATAGAAGAAACCTGGAGGAAGAGGGTGCGGCATGTTGAAATTTAAAAAGAAGCAATGTGTATTTGCAAGTCAAACTAGTATAATAAAACCTGTGGTTATTTTTTAATATTTTCAATCATTGGAATATACATAAATCTTTGCAATGAAGTGTGCTAAAGTATTCATATCTTTTAGAACATTATTTGTCCTCCAGTTGGAAATCTACAAAAAAAAAAATTGACTTTTATTTGAAACAACAGTATATCTGAGAATCCAAAACAATGTATCTGCATATTGCTCCAGCACTCTAATATGGAAGTGTTTCAACAGGATGTTCTTTCAAAAACAAAAGGGGAAATAGTCCACATACTGACTAGAAATATGTTTGGCAGATGTGGGAGAATAATCTATTACAGTGGATTAATAAATTAATCAGGGAATTAATTTTATACATAACAAGACAGCTAGAAGTAAGCCAAGAGTTGGTACAGCTATTAAAAGAAACAAAAACTGAAAAAAAAAAAAAAAAAAGAAAAAATACAAAAAACTAGCCAGGTGAGTTGGCGTGTACCCGTAGTCCCAGTTACTCGGGAGGCTGAGGCAGGAGAATGGCGTGAACCCGAGAGGCGGAGCTTGCAGTGAGCTGAGATCCTGCCACTGCACTCCAGCCCGGGTGACAGAGCGAGACTCCGTCTCAAAAAAAAAAAAAAAAAAAAAAGAACTTATTCATGTAACCAAACACCACTTGTTCTTCTAAAAATCAATTGAAATTAAATAAATAAATAATAAATAAATAAAAGAAACAAAAACTGAAGCTCCTTCTAACTTTCTGCTTTACTCTTCTTTACATGCAAATTTCTCCTCCTGATTGCAAGATGGTAGCTGTATCTTCGGGTATATCATCATTGTTCCAGGCAGAAAAAGGTAGAAGTAAGAAAACCAAAAGATACTTTCTATTTGAGTTTTTCACTTTAAAATAATCAGGGAAACAATGGATTTCTTCAAAATTCTAGCTAGTATATTTCTAGTTATGTGACATTTACCAGAACAGAATAATAGAGCCAACTTTGAAAGGTATGAAAGGTTGAGTTTTTTTTAGGTTTTTTTTTTTTTTTTTTTTTTTTTTTGAGACGCAGTCTAGCTCAACCCAGCCTGGAGTGCAGTGGCCAGATCTCAGCTCACTGCAAGCTCCGCCTCCCGGGTTTACGCCATCCTCCTGCCTCAGCCTTCCGAGTAGCTGGGACTACAGGCGCCCGCCACCTCGCCCAGCTAGTTTTTTGTATGTTTTAGTAGAGATGGGGTTTCACCAGGTTAGCCAGGATGGTCTCGATCTCCTGACCTCGGGATCCCGTCTCGGCCTCCCAAAGAGCTGGGATTACAGGCTTGAGCCACCACACCCAGCCAAGGTTGAGTATTTTTAACTGGGAACAACAAAAGTATCCCAATTGTGTTGCTGTTAGTGGGGAAAAAGTAGTTTATGGAGTTGGGTAGATACATTTTGATACTGTTATGGAAGAAATGATTTATGGAGTTAGGAAGGCAAATAGCAATGTTTGCCAAAAGTATCATGAATAGAGAGAAAAACCACACTCTTACCAATGTAAAGAAAAATTACCTGTTGGCTTTACTCTTATTTTTAGGGCTCATAAGCAAACAAACAATAATTTGCCTATTTCTTACTCCTGACGTGGTTTATATTAATGCTATAAGAGAATCTCACCTCCCTAAAAGCAATTTCAGTTTAAAGAACTTGAAGCTTTTTCATCCAATTCTAGGTTCATTAGCCTTCCTAGACTTATTTCTTCTCCTGTGAGTTACAAATTATTTGCCTCTTTATTTAGGAACACACGATACCTGAAGAAAGTCCTTTGACTCAGTATTGGCTTTTTCTTTACACATGCACACAAGCACACAAAAAAATCTAGCATAAACGCCAACTGGTATCTAATCTTGTTTCAAAAGAACTCATAATCTTTTACATGAATATATGTCAATATGAAGGAGATGATGATTTCCCTTTTCCGGGACAGAGGATAGAATTGTGTAAGTGTCTGATATCACAGTGATATTAGAAGAACACAAAAAGTCACTTTATGAGTATTTTCATTTCTTAGAACTGTCATAGCAAAATACCACAGACTTAAGCACACAGAAATTTATTTTTTCATAGCACTGGAGGCTAGAAGACAAAGATCAAGGTGTTAACAGGCTTGGTTTTCTCTGGGGTCTCTCTCCTTAGCTTGCAGATGGGCACCTTTTCTCTCTGTCCTTATATAGTCTTTTCTCTGTGCACACACACATCTTTGTGTTTCCCTGAGTGTTCAAAGACAAAAGTTTCTCCTGTAATGTTTTACCTAATGCTTCCCAGAATAGAATTTAGAGTCAGACAAACCTTGGTTTTAATGCAAGCTCTGATTATACTAGCCATAAAAGCTTGGCCAAAATAACTAACTTCTTTGTGCCTCAATTTCCCCATTTATGGTATGAAGGAAATCTAGTGGAGTGCTTTTGCTGACGGCCCCCCACTGGAGTGCTTTTGCTGGTACTTCTGTTACTACACCAGAGAGCTTTTGCAAGAGGACCCCACTGCCCAGCCAGAGTGTTTTTGCAGGGGGCCCCCTGTGTCCCACCAGTGTTTTTGGTGATGGCCCCTCATAGGAGTATTTTTGCTGGCATCCCTGCTGCCCTAGCGGAGTGCTTTCAATGGATGCCCCATCACCCACTGAAGTGCTTTAATCCGAGATTCCTGCTGCCCCATAGGAGTGCTTTTGTCAGCAGCCCCTGACATAGCAATTTTACCAGCAACCTGGGAGCACCTTGGCCCCTCCAGTGCAGCTTGTACTTGACCTCTGTGGGGATCCAGAGGACAAACCTATGTGCCTGGTTCCAGCCCCCCAGAGTTAGATCACACAGCCCAGGAGTGCCAAGCTGAGCCTTGGTCCTCTGAAAGCATCCAGAAATGAAGACAGTCAGCTACATCCAAATTACACCATAGTCCAACCCTCAAGGGAAATAAACAACATAAAAACAGAAAGCCTCATCCAAAGGACAGCAGCTTCAAAGGATGAAGAAGTATCAGCTTTCACAGATTAGAAAGAACCAGTGTAAGAACTATGGCAACTCCAAAATCCAGAGTGTTATCTTACCCTCAAGTGATCACACTAACTCTCCAGCAATGGTTCCAAACCAGATAGAAATGGCTGAAATGACAAACATAGAATTCAGAATCAGGATGGCAAGGAAGCTCAATGAGATACAGGAGGAGGTTGAAACCCAACCCATGAAAAAGAGCAAAATGATCCAAGAATTGAAAGACAACATAGCCATTTTTAGAAAGAAGAAAACTGAACTTGTGGAATTGAAAAATTCACTACAAGAATTTCATAATACAATTGGAAGCATTAACAATGGAATTCACCAAGCTGAGGAAAGAATCTCAGAGTTTGAAGACAACTCCACGAATCAATGCAGGCAGACAAAAATAAAGAAAAAAGAACTTTAAAAAACTAACAAAATCTCTGAGAAATACAAGATTATGTAAAGAGACCAAACCTATGACTCATTGGTGTTCCTGAAAGAGAAGGAAAGAGAAGGAGAAAGAGTAAGAAACTTGGAAAACATATTTGAGGATACAGTCCAAGAAAATTTCCCCAATTTCACTAGAGAGGTTAACAGGCAAATTCAACAAATTTGGTAAACCCCTGTGAGATACTATACAAGATAACCATCCCCAAGACACATAGTCATCAGATTCTCCAAGGTCAACATGAAAGAAAAACATCTTAAAGTCACCTACACAGAAGTGATAGACCACTTACAAAGGGAACCCCACTGGGCTTACAGCATACCTCTCAGCAGAAACCTTACAAGCCAAAAGAGACCAAGGCCTTATTTTCGGCATCCTTAAGGAAAAGTAAGTCCATCCAAGAATCTTAATATTCTGCTAAACTAAGCTTCTTAAGAAAAAGAGAAATAAAATCCATTTCAGACAACCAAACTCTAGGGGGATTTATTATTGCTAGACCTGCCGTATAAGAGGTTCTTAAGTGTGTTTTTGTGGTAGCATGTTTCTTTTGCTTCCATGTTTAACATTCCCCTAAGTACAGAGCCCACTGACACTATAAAGAAACTACACAATAAAGTCTAATCAAGCTAACACCACGATGGTAGGATCAGATCCTCACATGTCAATATTAACCTTGAATGTAAATGGGCTAAGCACCCTAATTAAAAGACATAGAGTTGCAAGTTGGATAAAGAAGCAAGATCCAGGCCAGGCCTGGTGGCTCACATCTGTAATTCCAGCACTTTGGGAGGTTGAGGCAGGACGATCTCTTGAGCCTAAGAGTTTGGGACCAGCCTGGGAAACATAGTGAAACACTGTCTCTACGAAAAAAAAAAAAAAAAAATTTAAATTATTAGGTGGGAGACGTGGAAAGATGTGGAATTTATGACTCAGTCATAAATTCAGAAACAATTGAAACAAAAACAAAAATTGAGAAGTGGGACCTAATTAAACCAAAGAGCTTTTGCATAGCAAAAGAAAGAGTAAACAGACAAACCGCAGAATGAGAGAATGAGAGAAAGCATTTGCAAACTATGTATCTGATGAAGGTCTAATATCCTGAATCTATACGGAATTTAAACAATTGAACAAGCAAAAAACAAATATCTCCATTAAAAAAATGGGCAGAGGACACAAACACACTTCTCAAAGAAGATATACATGTGGCCAACAAATATATGAAAAAAATGTTCAACATCACTAACCATTAGAGAAATACAGATCAAAATCACAATGAGATACTCTCTCAGAACAGTCAGAATGGCTATAGTTAAAAACTCAAAACATTACAGATGTTGGTGAGGTTGTGGAGAAAAGGGAATGCTTATAGACTGTTGGTGGGAATGCAAATTAGTTCAGCCACCATGGAAAGCAGTTTGGGAATTTCTCAAAGAGCTTAAAACAGAGCTACCACTTGACCCAGCAATTCCACCACTGGGTGTATAACCACAGAAAAATAAATTGTTACACATGCACATATATATGTTCATCACAGCACTATTCACAATAGTAAATACAGGGAATCAACTTAGATGCCCATCAACAGTGGGCTATATAAAGAAAATGTGGTACATATACACCATGGAATACTATGCATTCATTTAAAAATGAGATTATGTCCTTTGCAGTAACGTGGATGTAGCTGGAGGCCAGTAACCTAAGTCAATTAACATGGGAACAATAAACCAAATACCACATACTCTCACTTTTAAGTGGGAGGTAAACATTGAGTACACACAGACACAAAGACGGGAAAAAGAGACACTGAGAACTACTACTGGGGTAAGGGTGGGAGCAAGGTGAGGGCCGAAAAACTAACTTATAGGGTACTATGCTCACCACCTGAGTCACAGGATCATTCCACTATGCTCACCACCTGAGTCACAGGATCATTCCTACACCAATCTTCACACAATGACATGCAACTTACCCATGTAACAAACCTGCATGTGTATCCCCTGACCCTAAAATAAAAGTTGAAAATAAATAAATAAAATATATATGGGAAATAATATATACTTTTAGTGTCACAGAATGATTAAATATTGGAATATATATACATATATCTGTATATGTATATATTGCTTAGCACAGCACCTGGGACACCTTGGTATATAATATTAGCACAGAGAGGCTAAGATAGCTCCTTTGGGAGGCAGACTGTGATACTCACTAGCTTAGTGACTCTGGACAAGGTCTGTAACATCCTCTACCACACTTTCCTCATCTCTCTCTCCCTTCCTTTTTCTCTCTCTCCTTGTATGTGGGTCTCATCACTCATTCTGAAGGAAGCCATTGACATGTCCTAAAGACTCAGGTAGCCTATGAATAGACTCACTTGGCAAGGAATAAAGGCCTCCATCTAACAGCCAGTAGGAACAGATGCCTGCCAACAATCATGGGAGAGCGCCTGGAAGTGGATCTTCCAATTGCAACAGAGTCTGAAGGTGACTGCCAGTGAAGCTACAAGTTCTCCTGCAACCTCACAAGAATCTGAACCAGCCAGTCCGGAAGACCTTTTGGATCCCTGACCCTCAGAAACTGCAGATTATAATGAATACTTGTTACTTTAAGCTGTTAAGTTTTGTGGTAATTTATTACTCAGTAGTGGTTAACTGTTTTCCCCCTACAACACTGAAGATAAAGACAAATAACCAGGTAGACAGAAAGTCTTTTTGTTTTTTTCAGATGACTCCTACACTTTCCCCTGGGAGTTTTTAAACATTATTAACCTTTATTTATAAAGACTTCAGGTTTGGAACAATTCGCACAAAGTGAAAAATCTGGTCAACATGATGACTCCAGATCCTTTTTTCATTTATTTTCATATCTGTAAAGAAGGAATATTTTTCATCACAGGTTATATATGGACTGATAGAAAAGCCTGATATAAAGTGAATCCAAGAGTGGGGAAAAAACCCTTAAGGTTAAAGTAACTTTGTACCAACTTGGGAATTTTATAAAAATAGCCTGTGGCTATAATTTTATTGAAAACTAGACCAAAGGAGCAAACCAAAATTGAAAGCATTGAGTTATTACTTTCCTGCTCTGACAGCACAAAGAAATCATTCTATATCTAGAAGGGCCCTCAGGCTTTCTACTGACTAAATTGTACATATGATGAGGCTGACTGAACATGACGTTTTATATGATACCGACATTATACTGAAACTAGTCTAGAAGGCAGTTTTTTGTTTTTTTTTTTTTTTTTTAATGCCACTGATTTCCTTGGAGAAATAATAGAACTAATCTTCCAAATTGTTGTTACTTTTTTTCCTCCACCCTTGGTACCTTTCCAAAAGGGCTCCAGCTTCCCTTTAAGGCAGACAATGGATGAGATGATTTGGGCTTTTCAATATATTGCTGCTTATTTGGCAATTAGCTCCTTATCTCTCGGGAAATGTAAAAAAAGAACACATAGCAATTCGGAATGATGAAATCTTTTAATTTCATATCATGGAACATAGATAGATGTAACTAGAATGCCCAGAGCAATCCTTGTCAGAGGGCCGTGGAAGCACAAAAACACCTTTGTAGTCCTGTGAGCAGCATCAGAGCCCGTCAATGATCTGTCACAATTTCACCTGTCAAAGCCTCAGCAAAGGCATTACCACATTGAATCTTTCCCTGAGATCTTAATCTGATAAATTATTTGCCTTCCCCCAACGCCAATTACTTTCTCAGTGCATTTATTGCACCATTCTTTTATTCTGCCTGTTAATATTGTTGTTTGTACAGTTGTCTTTATTTCACAAAGATGAATTGCCAGTAATTTTGCTCGACTTTGGGAATACAATGACAAAGGAGATATACAGTTCCTTAGCAGGACAAAGAGGATGCCACAGGGATTCTCAAAATCCAGGAGAAACATTCTCCTTTCCTATCTCCTTTCAAAATATTGCCTGTCTCACCCCCTGTAACAGTCAGAGAGATCAGTATTGAGGAGGGGACTATAATTAAAACCCATTACTCACCTTTCTGTAAGAAATCATACAGATGAATCGCATCATATTAAAAACATTCTTCCATAGACACAAGAACTCCTAGTCTTCCAGTCCCCTATCTCTACCTCTGTATGTATAGCCCCTAAGCTTACTCAGCCTCCCATCCTGAATGTCTTCTTGCTTCCACTGTGCCCTCCAGTATGGCATCTGTAAAAAAGCCTGTATCAAGTTATCTGAATGATCCTATAACTTTCTTGCTTAGCCAAAACCAGCTGAAGGTTTGCTATGCCCTAATGACATTACTTTTCCCACATGGTCACAAATGGAGAAAGTTTGTTCTCCCTCTTTACATAGAACACTAGGAGGAGGCAGGTTGGTGTCCTCCTTGTTCTCTATTTCTCTATTATAGCTTCGAGATTAATGTTCCTCCCCTTGCCAAAAATAAACACGCAAACAAAGAAACTACATGAAACATATGCCATCTGACACCACCTTTCATTTTCACAGGTATCTACCATCTGCCCAGGCATTTCTTTTTCTTTTTTTTTTGTCTTTTCTTTTCTTTCTTTCTCTTTTTTTTCTTTTTTTTTTTTTTTTTTTTTTTTGAGTCTCACTCTGTCACCCAGGCTGGAGTGCAGTGGTGTGATCTCAGCTCACTGCAACCTCCACCTCCCAGGTCCAAGTAATGCTCCTGCCTCAGCCTCCCGTGTAGCTGGGACTACAGGTTCATGCAACCATGCCTGGCTAATTTTTGTATTTTTAGTAGAGACGAGGTTTCACTATGTTGGCCAGGCTGGTCTTGAACTCCTGACCTCAGTTGATCCACTCGACTAGGTCTCCCAAAGTGCTGAGATTAAAGGCGTGAGCCACCGCACCCAGCCCCACCCAAGAATATCTATATTTATTGATGATTTTAGCACTGGTCTCCAAGTCCTTATTCCCTCAGAATTTCTGTTATTGTTCATGGTGAGTTTAATATCTCTAGATGATTCACTGAAACTTTTCACTCTGCAGGTCCTTAATTCTTTCCACGTCCAGTGTCTTACACTGATGTTCATGGTTATACCCTAGACCAGAGGGTGGACAAACTATGGCCCATAGCCAAACTGAGTCCACTGTCTGTTTTTGTAAAGCCTGAAAATGAAGGATGGTGTTTATATTTTTAAGCGGAACACAGCCAAGTTCATTCATGTATATATTGTCGATGACTCTTTTCATGTTAAAACAGCAGAGCTAGTAATTGAGATCAATTCCATTGCCTACAAAGTGAAAATAGTTACTATCTGATCTTTTACTTAAAGGTTTGTTGACCCCTGCCTCCTAGACCTTCTTATTACCAATAACTTCAACACTCAAATCTTAAACCAGCTTTAGATAGATAGATAGATAGATAGATAGATAGATAGATAGATAGATAGATAGATAGATAGAGTGTGTGTGTATATATATATATTTACTTTAAGTTCTGGGATACATGTGCAGAACGTGCAGGTTTGTTACATAGGTGTACATGTGCCATGGTGGTTTGCTGCACCTATCAACCCATCATGTAGGTTTTAAGCCCTGCATGCATTAGGTATTTGTCCTAATGCTCTCCCTCCCCTTGCCCACCACTCCCAACAAGCCCTGGTGTGTAATGTTCCCCTCCCTGTGTCCATGTGTTCTCACTGCTTGACTCCCACTTATGAGTGAGAACATGTGGTGTTTGGTTTTCTGTTCCTGTGTTAGTTTGCTGAGAATGATGGTTTCCAGCTTCATCCATGTCCCTGCAAATGACATGAACTTATTCTTGTGGGGTTTTGTTTGTTTTTTTGTTTTGTTTTTGAGATGGAGTCTCACCCTGTCTTGCAGGCTGGAGTGCAATGGTGCAATCTCAGCTCACTGCAACCTCTGCCTCCCGGGTTCAAGTGATTCTCCTGCCTCAGCCTCCCAACTAGCTGGGATTACAGGCGTGCACCACCATGATTGGCTAATTTTTTGTATTTTTAGTAGAGATGAGGTTTCACCATGTTGGCCAGGCTGGTCTCGGACTTTTGACCTCATGATCCACCCGCCTTGGCTTCCCAAAGTGCTGAGATTACAGGCATGAGCCACTGTGCCTGGCCGAACTCCTTCTTTTTTAGGCTGCATAGTATTCTATGGAATATATGTGCCACAATTTCTTTATCCAGTCTATCATTGATGTCCATTTGAGTTGGTTCCAAGTCTTTGCAATTGTAAATAGTGCTGCAGTAAACATACATGTGCATGTGTCTTTAAAGCAGAATGATTTATAATCCTTTGGGTATATACCCAGCAATGGGATTGCTGGGTCAAATGGTATTTCTGATCCTTGAGGAATTGCCACACATCTTCCACAATGGTTGAACTAATTTACACTCCCATCAACAGCACAAAAGCATTCCTATTTCTGCACATCCTTGCCAGTATCTGTTGTTTCCTGACTTTTTAATGATCACCATTCTAACTGGCGTGAGATGGTATCTCATTGTGGTTTTGATTTGCATTTCTCTAATGACCAGTGATGATGAGCATTCTTTCATATGTTTGTTGGCTGCATAAATACCTTCTTTTGAGAAGTGCCTGTTCATATCCTTTGCCCACTTTTTGATGTTTTTTTTTTCTTGTAAATTTAAGTTCCCTGTAGATTGTGGATATTAAACCTTTGTCAGATGAATAGATTGCAAAAATTTTCTCCCATTCTGTAGGTTGCCTGTTCACTCTGATGATAGTTTTGCTTGCTGTGCAGAACCTCTTTAATTAGATCCTATTTGTCAATTTTGGCTTTTGTTGCAATTGCTTTTGGTGTTTTAGTCATGAAGTCTTTGCCCATGCCTATGTCCTGAAAGGTATTGCCTAGGTTTTCTTCCGGGGTTTTTATGGCTTTAGGTTTTACAGTTAAGTCTTTAACCCATCTTGAGTTAATTTTTGTATAAGGTGTAAGGAAGCGGTCCAGTTTCTGTTTTCTGCATATGGCTAGCCAGTTTTCCTAGCACCATTTATTAAATAGGGAATCCTTTCATCATTGCTTATTTTTGTCAGGTTTGTCAAATATCAGATGGTTGTAGATATGTGGTGTTATTTTTGAGGTCTCTTTTCTGTTTCATTGGTCTATATATTTTGTACCAGTACCATGCTTTGTTGGTTACTGTAACCTTGTAGTATAGTTTGAAGTCAGGTAGCATGATGCCTCCAGCTTTGTTGTTCTTGCTTAGTATTATCTTGGCTTTACAGGCTCTTTTTTGGTTCCATATGAAATTTAAAGTAGTTTTTTCTAATTCTGTGAAGGAAGTCATTGGTAGCTTGATGGGCATAACATTGAATCTATAAATTACTTTGGACAGTATGCCATTTTCATGATATTAATTCTTCCTATCCATGAGCATGGAATGTTTTTCCATTTGTTTGTGTCCTCTCTTATTTCCTTGAGGAGAGGTTTGTAGTTCTCCTTGAAGAGATCCTTCATGTCCCTTGCAAGTTGTATTCCTTAGTATATTATTCTCTTTGTAACAATTGTAAATGGAAGTACACTCATGATTTGGCTCTCTGCTTGTCTATTACCGGTGTATAGGAATCCTTGTGATTTTTACCCATTGATTTTGCATCCTGAGACTTTGCTGAAGCTACTTATTAGCTTAAGGAGTTTCTGGGCTGAGATGATGAGGTTTTCTAAATATATAATGACGTCATCTGCAAATAGAGACAATTTGACTTCCTGTCTTCCTATTTGAATACTCTTTATTTCTTTCTAATGCCTGATTGCCCTGGCCAGAACTTCCAATACTATGTTGAATAGCAGTGGTGAATATTTTGAGGGACATGTGAAGCAAGACTATTATCAGCATTAACTGGGATATGAATGAAGTAAGGTAGGACTAGTCAAGTCAGTTATTATACTAACTGAAATAAAATTATTATTTCATCTTTACAGTATCATATTTATTACCATCAGTCTTGCCTGTTCTTATTTATATGAGAATATAATGATGAAAATAATTAATACCTCAAAACCAGGGAACTAAAGGGAATAAAACAGTCACCCAAATCAAAATTCCATTTTTGAAGAAAGCTGAGTTTCACAGGAGAGGCCCAACTAAAAGAATACAATTTAAAGTTAGGCATGCAGATTATAATGCCAAGGTTTTGGTGTATGTACTATATCTATAAACAGATATGCATATTAAAAATAACAAAGGGAAATTCATCAAAATATTCATGGAAATTATATTAATAGTAATGAAAATTTCTCTGAGTGATAAAAGTATTAGTGATTTTAAACATTATTTTTATTTTTCAAATTCTACACAGTGAAGTTATATCATTCACATAATTTTAAAAAGCCAAAAAAAAAAAAAAAGGATTTAAAAAAGTTAAAGGAGGCAAGATATACTTAAAAGCCAAATCATTTTTAATGGATGGGCACCTGTACTTTAGAAAGAAGTTGCAGCATGGAAATCTATTGGTGATCTATTTCAGTCGTTCTATAGTTAGCCATAAGCCTTTCAATAGGTGACCTAAATTTCCTATATTATGAGTGAGCAGCAGCAAAAGTAACTATCTCTTCTGATTCACAATTAAGCAGCATATTTAATAGTCCTATTGATTTGGTTAAGTAATAAACTCATCATTTTATCATCAATTTGATTTTGAAGGGTTTTTTGGCACAAAATTATAACTGTTAATCATATTTAATTTCTCTTATGTTAAGAAACAAACCCAACACTATTACAGTGTTTTCACAGGGATCTGTAAAGAATATCTGAGGCAAGGCACAGTGGCTCATGCCTATAATGCCAGCACTTCGGGAGGCTGAGGCGGGTGGATCTCTTGAGGTCAGGAGTTCGACACAAGCCTGGCCAACATGGTGAAACCCTATCTCCACTAAAAATAGAAAAATTAGCCAGGCATGATGGCACTCGCCTGTAATCCCAGCTACTCAGGAGGCTGAGGCAGAAGAATCACTTGAACCCAGGAGGCGGAGGTTGCAGTGAGCCGAGATCACGTCACTGCACTCCAGCGTGGGCGACAAAGTGAGTGAGACTCTGCTCCCCCACCAAAAATAAAAGAATGTCTGAGGCCTACAATTATGCTTTGATAACTAATAAAAATATTGTCTATTCAGAATAAGGAAAGGGAGTTTTGAGTTGCTGTTTCTACTACCATCCTCCTACTCCCACTCCTTCTCCAGGATCCACAGCAGTAACAGCAGAGGGGCCTTGGGGAACACATATCTAATATCCCCAGTGGCCAGTTGACCCCCATCTTAAACCAGGTGAGCATCCATGAAAACAGCCACCCTTGCCACTCTAAGCAAATACCCATGAAAGATCATTCAGAGTTCTCATATATTAGTGAATTATATATCACTGTGTCTGTCTTGTTTTCCTTTCAATTCTATTATATCATTGATTGTCCTTGGACTTTTCTACAGCTGCAAAGACGTTTTGGTTCCACTTTACTTATGACTATGTTTTCTCTTATTGTTTCTGTGTATTCTTCCTCCAAAACTCGTCTCCCTTTAGACAACATTATTAGGTTTAATTCCAAGTGAATAGTAACCAAAATAATGATTAAAATGTATACTTAGAAATTTGCAGGAGTAGATATTGGAAAATGAGGGTATCTATTTAAATTACGGAGGAAACTAGATGATGGCAATTATAGCATATTTAAATTTATGGGATGGATAGATTTCAATGTTATCACTATAATTCTGTATTTGTATAAACTAATTTATATAAACTAATGTCAAAAGTCTGAAATTTAGTCCTACTCTTCCTGGCTTATTTATAGAAAAACTGGCTGCATGGCCTTTGCAAGTCCCTTCATCTTTCTGCATTTCAGTTTCCTCATAGGTGGAGGAATTTACTTACCTGTTTCTAAGGACCCTTCATACATAAAATTGGATTATTCTGAGACCTTTCCCTGGTCTTCCTCTCATAATTAATTGAAGTAAAGTCCCATCATTCTCACAGCCCCCTTCATTTCTTATTAAACAAAGATGGCTCTGTGTTGCCGTCTGTTCTAAAGGTCTCTTAAAGAGAAATCAAATTTTTTGAGATTCTCGAGTCCTGATTGACTGAGACCTTTACATCCTAACAATAGCTATTTGATACAGTCACTGGATAAGGCAAAGATTCTTCTGTTGATGTGTGTTTAAGTGCCTGTGAGTTCAGCCAACAAAAAAATCCATTTGGTTAAATATTGAATAGTCTTAGCACGAAACAAGGCCTCATCCCAAGGGATGTAAGGTAAGATAAAGTGTTGGGTCATCTTTTGTTGAAATCTTTGTACAATCCAAATGCCTTAGCTGATAACTTGGTAGGCATTGGGGATATAGTTAAGGTAGATTTATATTTTTTAATGAATTCTATGGTTTCTCAAATAATAATAGCAGCAATCATTGAGAGAGTAAGCCATCCACTAGCATTGCAGTAAAAAATAATGCATATATTCTGTATTTCATAAAAATCTGCATAGTGAGAGAAACAGAAATATATATATATATTTTAAGTGAACTTACACATACTGATCCAAAATTTTATATCTTAACAGCTTATGGACATACATGATAAAATCAAATCATTATTCTAAACCTATTAGTCAAATGGTTTATTAGCAGTTGGACAACTTTATGGTAAAGGGAGGTCTACATTTCAGGCTGAGACATTCCTAGTTGGAGATGTATAAAAAAGTCCAAAAAATCCCAAATAAAATTTCAAAATATCTCTATGATGAGGACTTTTATTTATAAAGCTTTCAATATTTTTAAGCATCTGAATAATACTTTTAATGGTTTAATGACATTATTAGCATCTAATCCCATGCCTTTATGCCTTTCTCCAAAATTCAACAGGCATTTTGCTAAAATCATGAAATCTCAAATTTGATAAGCTGTAGGAAATGACTTTCTCTCATCGTTTTTTCTTTTTTTTTTTTTTTTTTTTTTTTTGCTTGACTCTTGTCCATTCTTAAACATCTGTTTGGCAAAGCTTTTCCTAATTCTGTTTCCCCTAATAGATTAACCACTACCTCATCTCTGTCTTCCCTTTACCTTGGATATATTTGTGACATGCATGCACCATTCCATGCTTTAATGGCTTGTGTATCTGTCTCCCCCAAATTGCTGTCTTGTCCATCTCTGTGTCCCTAATACAAGGCACGGGGCCTGGCATACAATATGGGCTCAGTACATATTATTGAACTTGTGAGAAAACTGAGACTCAGAGAGAGGCTGTTGTTTTCTTGAGATAATATAGCTCATTTGTAACAGCGTTTGTACTAGAATTCAAATGACCTACCTTTAGCATAATGCCCCTCACTTAATTCATACATATTGAAGGAATTAATGAATCAACATATTAATAAATCAATTGTTCTTGAGCATTTTCCATTGCACTATCCAAATCAAATAATAAATATAACATATTTATTTATTTAACCAGTCTTCTGGCTACCTGGCTTCAATGAAGCAAGTAATGAGGAAATGAGATTAATAAAACATCAATGAGACCAGATATTTCACGTACATTTGATTATCGTGGCCTCGTGGAGATACAGTTTATATCAATCAGATATGCTAAACTTTATCTGGTAATAAAATTCTATCATTAATATCTAACCATCTAAGCTAGTGATCTGAGAGACAACTTTCTCACCAAGTCAAATATCTACCCAGTCAACACAGCTATCCCACGATTCTTGTTTGGAAAATTAATCCTCCTGGGCATGGATCAGTCCATGTGTCACAGATGCTTTAAGGATAGTTTACTGGCTTCTCTTTTGTTCTGAAAGCAAAGAGGTAACCTTTGTATTGAATTGAATGCTAAGCAATAGCTCATTTGACTTTAAGGGCTGTAATATGTTTTGGGTATATCCCTCCTCAGAAATGAAACAAGAACCCTCTTCCCTCGGATAACCACAGGGCTTCCACTCTGATGTCAACCAAATACCTGTGCATACCTTACCAGAGAGGTCTTTCCACACTCACTTTTTCTAAAATAGGACCACACTCTGGCTTTCCCCTTCATCATCCCCTTTCCCTGCTTTTCTTGCAACTATTATCACCTAACACTCTTATTTTCTTATTTTTTTGTTACTACATGTGTGTATATAATATGTTTATGTTGTCCAGAATTTACACATTCAATGTTTTTGGGGGTAATTAGTAAGCAATATCATAGACACACCAGAAATTCTGTTGGGAGTACAATTCAGAATCAAGATTCAAAAATTGGTAAGGACATTGAAGGTCATGTGGTACAAACTATTTATTTTGTAAGTATGAAGTCCAATGCTAATAATAACAGCTTTTTAATTGCACATTTCATGTTCCAGGCACTGAGTAAAGTGCTTTACATGCATAAATTCTTATGACCGCGGCAATTAAGAGGGATCTTGTAACTATATCTTATTAATTTAAAAATAAGCATTTTTTACATTTCAATTTTAAGGTTTAAAAATTATCATAATTGAAATCAGAATGATTATTATTTCAAGTATTTTGGAATTTGCTTGTGTGAGTTTGGAAAATATAAGAAGTAAAAAAAAATCAAAGAGAAGGTCTTTGTTTAAATAAAATAATAAACTTGACTACTGTGTTACTGATGTGTAATTTTTCAAAAAAAAGGATGTAAAAATAAATTTTCTAGTAATGTAGCTTCTATTTTTTCCCTGATTTGTTAAGAAAGAAGAGTTCACAATCCTTCAAATGCAAGAACCATGTCCTCATCCCCTCTATCATGTATAATGTGTGAAACATCATTTTTCCAGTGCTGGTATGAGACTCCGCCATATGGAAGAGTGGCTGGAACAACCAGGATCATGGGTCCTGAGGTTGTTTTCCAAGGTAACAAGGTAAAAACCAGGGGACATTGACAAGGAAAATTTATAAGTAGACTAACAAAGTTAAATTTCAGAAGTCCAAAGTGGAGTGGATAAGGTTAAAAGGCAGAGCTGCTATCCAAACACCTCAACGAAGTAGAAAGTGTGATTAGAATAAAAGATTGGGATCAGCTTTGACAAAATCAAACTTGGCAAGGGGACGGAGCAGATTCTGACAATTGTGCCCCCTAATAACCAAGCATGAGTGATTTTTAATTGTTGGACACAACTGTGTGCCCCAGGACCCCTGGCTTTAGGAGCAGATAAGCCTCTGAGATACTTTCCACTCCACAGGGAGCAGACCCTGGTGACTGCACTTGGGTGGGTCCTCCTGGAGCAGTAATCATTCTAACAACCAATATCTGGCTAATGAAACAGATGAAATTAGAAATCCACCAAGAGACTCAGGAGACAATAGGATGTCAGGCATAACCTTCAAAGAACATCTCCTCACAAACACATGTTAACATGCTGCACAACAGCCTTTTTCTTGGGTCTCGAGAGTACCAGAGTGACAGATTATCATGTGCACAGTAATCCAAGTGGATGACATTCTGTCAAGGCTGTCCTAATTATAGTCTTGCATTTATGACACAGCAATCGGGAAGATCATTCTCAACTCTAATCCCTGTTGTTTTGTAGGCTAGTTATTCAGCTTCCAAATAGAGCTGCCTCAGAAAAATGTCCATTTGTAAAATTAAAGTGATCAGGTTAAAGTGATAATATGAACAAGTATTTATTAATTTATGAATACGAAGGCTTTCTTCTAACACAAAAATATCTTAATGAATGTAATCACACTTGAATCCCTGCTAGACACTTACGAATAAGAATAAACGCTCATGAAAAACTGCTCTTGGTTTTTAAGTTTTACATTTCAAAAAATAAAAAGCTCGGCAGTCAACTGCTGCAGTGATGATGTAGAGGATTCAACCTTTCACTTGAGTATTTCAGCCTGACATCGCTTTTTATTCACCAGATGAATGCTGGTTTATCCAGGCCACTTGAACATGGCAACACTGAGTCAGAGGAAGAGTGTTGCCGCAGCTTTTGAGATGTTGAGTACAGCTTTAAGCTGCTGTTTGGGGACTGTTAGCCACTGACTGCAGCTAGTCCTTATCGAATGCCTACTATTCACTGGTGAATTTTTGAAGACATTGATATATTTTATCTGATTTCATCCATATGTCAAACTTCTGAAGGAGAATTACTTTTCCTCATTTCACAGATAAGGAAACACAGGATTATATTAAATAAAAGTTAAATAATATATCCAAGGTCACACAATTACATGGAGGCAACAGAAAAGTGCCTCTCCCATGGGAGATGGGTATGGGGGCAGAAGGGAGGATAGAATTAGGGATAAAGAAAAAATTTGCTCTGTCTGAATTAAATTAATAAGATCCATATGCAATATCTGTGTGTAAGTCTTTTATAGAAGTATAGAATTAGGGATAAAGGAAAAATTTGCTCTGCCTGGATTAAACTAATAAGATCCATTTGCAATATCTGTGTATAAGCATTTTATAGAAGTAAACTCCAACTTTTCTAAATTTTTTTCTTTTTTGGTTTTATGAAGTATGACTAAAGACATTTTAAGATTTTGTAAACACCAGAATCTTGGGTCAATATCAGGCAGTTATTTTCAGAAAATAGATAATTGGAATATAATTGGAATTTTTGAATTTAGAATATTACCCACTTGTATTGTACTATGTTTATAGTAGTATTTGTCAGAGCAGAGTAGCGGGGATTGTCAGTCCAGAGAAACAAGAGACCCAAACAGCTAGAAGCTGGCTATGCCCATTTAGAACTTCATACTTGTGGAGGCAGACATGGCCTCATCAGGAAGAAGGTGCATCAGACTGTTTTGACAATATGCCATGAAGCACGTGAATTGTAAAATTCCCCTTGTTTTGATCCATGCTCACCAGGCAGGCTTCTGATGGTAATTTTGCTTCCTGAACATCACATTTAATCGGAAAGATTCTATTGATGCAAGCATTCTAGTTTGCTTACCATTGCATTTATTACTGTAAATTAGTCAATCAGAGTTATGGAGATGTGTCAGTTTCCACAAGCTTGAATAACATAAGCCTACTCCTGAAAGGTATGTCAGTTCTCAGTGTGCTAATATAACAGCATGAAAATAAGGGGACCAAATTCCAAAATGATGAACTCACCAAATGATTATACCTACACCTGCGTACTAGGCCTCTTCAACCCAGGGAGCTCTGTACAACATAACAGTCATGGTGCAACTCGGTTGGGAGAAAATTAATCCAGGGATAAGTTCTTTTTGAAACCAGCTGTTTCTCGCTGTCAGAACAATTCCCAGTGTAATCCACTGGTCCGTACATCTTATAGGAATCCTACCCCCGCCTCGCAAAAAATAAAACAGCAACCTGCCCTTAAAGAAAATAATACACAACAGAAAACCCTAGTGAATATATCTAATACATGAAAGAAAACTCCTCCCTCAGCTAAATACCAGACATGCAGTGGTGTAGTGATACTTCAGTAGCAGCTGGAACTTCAATAATTGTGCTCTTAAAAAGACAACTGCTACCCAGTGCTCAAATGATCAGCTCTAACTCCGTTGTCCAATAAAAAGAACCAGGGCTCTTTGAAGAAATGGCTACTTTTAGAGCTGGGGGCATGGGATAGGCAAGGTAAATTAGGAGCATCTGACAGTGCCAGGATTTAAGGAAGTGCTCAGAGAATAGAAGGATGCAGGCATGTCAGAGCCAACCTGAAAGACCTTCTAAATGGCCAAAGCTGGAGCAATGAGAACAAAATAAATAAGGATAGTATTGAGTGATAAGGCAAAGCATAAAAGAAATATCCCAAGTCCATGCTGATATAAATAAATGACTGAATACATAAGCAAAGGTGGAGACAAGAATTTCAAATAGTCTGTGTGGCTTCCCCCCTCTCCAGGCAGTGGAGCTTAAACTGCCAGCCATTTTTGACTGTGGGCTACATGTAATGACTTGTTTCCAATGTATAAAATAGGGAAAGTAGGGAGCGCGGGTGACTTTACAATGGAGAACCCTGGTCTGGTGGTTAAGATTAACATCTCCATATCTACATCACAGGAAGAGCATGTAGCCTTGATAAGATGTGACGTGAATTTGCCTCTGTGATCTTTCTCACAAAAGCCCAACATCCCAGTTAAACCATGAAAAAATATTAGACACATCCATATTTAAGGACATTTTACAAAATACTCCTCAAAACTGGCAAGGACATACAAACCAAGAATGATGGAGTAACTGTCACACAGTGGAGATTACAAAGGAGGCATGATGACTAAATGTAATGTGGAATCCTTGAGAGGATTCTGGAACAGAAAATGGACATTAAGGGAAAACTAGTGAAATCTGAATAAAGTCTGGAGTTCAGTAAACAATATTGTACCAATGTTGTTTTCTTAGCTATGATATATGTACCATAGTAAAACAAGATGTTAGCATTAGGGTAAACTGGGTAAAGGGTACAATGGAGCTCTCTGCATTATCTTTGCAATTTTCCTATAAATCAAAAAGCATTCTAAAATTAAAATCTTATTTTAAAAATTATTGCTTTCTTTAGATTTTATCTGTATTGTATTTTAAAGGTATGCAATGAAAACTTCTGTCAGGTGGATTTTGACATTTCTAATTGTTCTGCAACAGTCAAGTCAACTTTGAAAGATTTCATTTGGATTTGAGCAACACAGCAATTCAATTAGATGCCACATCAAACCCTCTGTACTCAGGATCTTGTAAGGCACAAGCCCTTTGACCTCAATTATAATAGTAGGAACTTGTTTTGATCTGGCTCCTTAGTTTCTAGTAAAGGTTAAACCTGGTAGTAATTAATAGATAGTAAATGAAGAAAAACCAAGATCAATAAAGAAATCTTGTCCTTACAGATTCTCAGCTTACCTCAGAAGAAAATAAACAGGTGTGTTTTGAAGGGGTGCCCCATGAGAAGCAGAGTTGTGACAGAAAGTTATTTATTCATTCAATAATCTACACAATAAAAAATAGTATTTGCCTATTGTGAACCGGCTAATCCAGAAATAGAGAGAAAATAAAGCCCCTGTTATCATCATCAATGAAGTCATAATCTGGGGACAGAGGTAGGCAAGGAGAGGGAGAATATAAATCACTGATGAGTGCTAGAATGCCAACTTCATCCAATGTTTATGCTTGGTGAAATGGGCAAGAGGCTGCCTCAGTGCACTACCTCTCTCCACACTATCAGTGGGTAAGAATTTAGAGATCATTCCAGATTTATGAAGAAAAAAATTCAGTTTAAAAACTACCTTAAAAACCTTATCTCCTTTTTAAGAAGTCATTACTTAATGAAAATTTATCTGTCTCCTTCAAATTTTGTTCCTGCTACAACTACCTGGACCTTTATTACTTAACCATGTTTATGCCCACTTACAAGTAAGTCACCATAGTGACCTAATGGTATTGGCTTATCCTTAAAAGGAGATTTATGATTCCTAAAGATTTCTAAATGCAACCCCTATATGAGTGAAGACTGTTTTTGCCAATACTGTACCATACAAGTTCTTTATCTCCTCTGCCTTTGCAATCTGGACATGAAATGTTACCTGGCCAGTATCTGCCCTGACCAGCAAGTCATAGGCAGTATTTGAGATTATGTTTTGTTTTAAATCATTTTTACTGATGAACAAAATATACTCCCTTTAAGTGTACATTTCAATATGTTTTGATAAGGAATATATGTATGTAACCACTGCAATGACAAAGATATAAAACATTTTTCCATCACCCAAAAATGTCCCATACTCCCACTTCAGCCCCAGGCAACAATTTGGTTAATCTGAGTATTCTGGGAAGCAGATGTCGAGAAAGGATTAGCCATGAAACAGGTTTAGGGGAAATGCTGTGAAAGATAAAGGGAAGAGAATCCTGAGAAAACCTGGAGAGCCTACAGAGTATGCAGTTCCAACACCTGTAAAAGAAAGGAAGAAGGCAGGACAAGGGGGTAGAAAAAGGCTTAGACTGCAGTGCAATTCCAAGAAAGGTTTGGTCAGACTGAGGGGGTGTCCTCAAAGCAGTCTCCCACTGGAGGATTCCTGTGTCTCTTAGGAATAGGCCTGAATCAGTACATCCTCTGTGCTGAGCTGCTGGCTGGGCGTAGCATCCCATTGTAGGATTACCACAGTTAGCTCACCCATTCACCTGCTGCTGGACATCAGCATTGTTTCCAATTTGGAGCTGTTACAAACAAAGCTGCTGTGAACATTTATGTGTAGCTCTTTGTGTAAACGTGTGCTTTCATTTCTCTAGGTAAATACATAAGAATGGGACTGCTGAGGCATATGGTAAGAATTAATAGTTTAACGTTACAAGAATCAGCCAATTTTTTTTCTTAAGTGTTTGAGTCAGTGTACATTTTACAAGATTTCCAGTTGCCTCCGTCTTCTCCAAAACATGGTATTAGTCTTTTTAGTTTTGTCACTTTTAGTGAGTATATAACGGTATTTCAATGTGGTTTTAATTTGCCTTTTCTTGATGACCCGTGATGAGAGTCATCTGTTCATATATTTACTGGTGATCCCTTTTAAAAGTTTCCAAGAGTCTCATCCCATTATAGCATCAGCTCAAAGGCCCATTACAGCATTAGCCCAAAATCACTGAAATCAGACCCAGCCATAAATGAAGTTCCAGGGTGTAATCTGTTAAGTACTGTCCCTGGGGCACAGTTCCTCTCTTTTGTCAGATATATGTTGAAAATATTTTCTCCCAGTCAGTGTCTTTCCTTTTCATTTGCTGGGACTTTATGATAAGCACAATCCCTAGGCAACATATCACCGGAAAAATAAAACAAGTTTATATTTAATATACCTATGAGTGTAACAGCTCACCTTGGACACACTTAGACCAAATATATGTCTTCTTAAAGCACCATTCTGTAAAAGATTTTGTTGCCTGCTTCCTCTCAGTAGATCTTAACAGAAAGAACATCGGGTAGGTTGATGAAGTCTAGATAGCTAAATGTCTCAAGACCTGAAGATATGGTAATTCAAAATGGTACGTAGTAATCACCTACTATATACCATTTTGAATTGCCAACTACCTACTGGATAATTCCATCTCAATCTTTAATTTGGGACATCAGAATTAACTGAAATTACTGATCCCACGAGGTGGAATGAGAATTAAAACAACTATAATTTTTAATAATCACAAATAGCATAAAGCAGTTTCTCCTTAAACAGGAGTTTCTCCTTAAAGCTTTTTTAAAAGCTTAAAAACAGCTGGAAAAACTGACTAGCCAGGCCGGATGGCTAAGATCATTGTTTCTCCTGTGATGTAGATGATTCCCTTTCCTTCTCTGTCCAGTTTCTGGTGAGTCAACTCTGTATCCCAAGCTGCCCTCCACAGGGATGTTGTTTGAAAGTAACAACATGCTTATCCCTATATGTAGAACATGTTTAGTCTCTGGATTTGAAACCCTGAAGTTTTGCTCAGTGATTTTGAACACTCTTCCATGGTAATGCTGATTACTTTTTCTCTCCTGTCAAATAGCATTTAGAAAATGCCTGATGCTCTGTTCTCATCACAGGGCATGGCTTCTTATTCCCTCTGTGTGGTGCATCGTATCTGTGTGCCTGTGCGTGAGGGGCCTCCCTGCTCTCCTGGTGGGTTGAGATGCCTGAACCCTCTTAGCTGGTGAATATCACTTCATTTGCTTACAAGACCAAAATAGTTTACTTGTTGGAAAGACACATAACACCATTATATTTTCTGTGCAATGTTTTAAGCTAACTCTTCAATATCTTCCTGTCTGCAGAGATTTTATTGTTCAAACACTTTACATCCATTTATTCAAAGTTTATTAACCTCTTGATCTATCAGAAAGCATCTTACCTATCAGGAGTGTAGGAGACGGGGAGACAAAAGAAAGATGGAAAGAAGGGGATGGAGAAAATAAGAAGAAAAGTGAAAAGATGTACATTTTTATCAGGTTACTACAGAGTACCTGACAGTGAAGTGATTTATCCATGTTCCTTATTGAGGGAAAAATAGTAAATCAATCTAAAAACATAACCTCAAAGAAGTTGTAAGATATTGCTTTGACTAGGAATATAGATATTTTTTTAACCTTTTATCATCTAGCTATTGCACTTTGTCAGTTTTTATTTGGCTGCTAAAAACAGTGCCAATCACAGGGACTTAAAATACATATTTATCTCACATAATAGAAGTAAACAGTTGATGCCATTGATTCAGGACTTCAAGCATATTAATGCTAAAGTATCTGATATTCTCTTGACCATTTTTACAAAGTTCCAAGATGGTTGCTGTGACTTCAGCTATTTCATTTCCATTTCAGGAAGGCAGAGAAAGGAGAGGGGAAAACGACATGTCTCCCAGCTGAGTCAGTCCTTTAAAGAGCTTTCTTGGAAGCCCAAGCCCACCCAATGGGCGGCCATTATATCTCATTAGTCACCCAACTGCAAGGAGGCTTGGGAATGTCATTTCAAACTGACCATATTACAGTAATCAAAATTAGAAGGATTCTGTTACTTAATAAGAGTTGAAATTGACTAGGCAACCAGCAGTCTTTGCAGTCCTCTTGCCCTCACACTCCAGGGCCTTAAAAGAACAACCTTACATTCCTGTTCTCTACTTAATCACTTTGCATTCACCCTTTAATACATCTAGCTTCTGCCTCCACCACTTCTCTATAACTAGTATATTTCATCCTCTCAGCATATTACATGCTCTTATCTGGAGTGTTTATCCACAATTAAATCCCTTCTTATAAAAATGTCTTGCTTGCTTTATAGAACATTAAGGTAATTACCACACACTGTCCAGATACTGCTTCTCAGCCTCCTTTCTTGGCCCCTAACCCTTCTGATTCCTATGCATTCTCTCTAGCAATATTTTTCACATCTGTGGCATCAATTTTAATATGACCTATACTTCTCAACTATGCTTTCTTCTCATTCTCAGACCTTGAATTGCTAATCACTTACCAGAGACCATTTTGAAATGCCAACTACCTATTTAGATAATTCCGTCTGGATATTTTACAGGAAAATCAGATTTTAGATATTCAAATCAAACTTGTCTGCCTCCTCTTCTTTCACCTGAAACCTTCCATATTTTCTATCCCAACTGATGTGACAGAACTAATAAAGAATCAGGGGGAAAAAAGACATGACCAAAAAGTATTTATCCTTTATTATGAGGCAGAGTCAATGGTTAAATATTTTCGCGTCCCGTCTTGAGGCAGCGCTCCTTTCACGGGGGCACTAGCTGAGGGGTGTCTGTTCCTGCAGACCCCTGACTCAGTGACAGATGACTGAGGTACACTGACACACAGATACTCTGCTCTGCCAGTCCGGCTGAGGGTCCGAGCCGCTTACAGACTCCAAGCTGAGTTCTTTAAACAGTTGTGACTCGGCCCTCATCCGCTAGTCAGGCTCACATTTATTCAGTAAGACTAATTAACAAAAGTTGTGAGTAAACACCACTGGAGGGTAAAGATTAAAGGCCAGGTCCCGAGGCCTAAACCAAACACCATTTGCGGGTGATAAACTTCTGCCAACCCCCACCTGCCCCCAGTAGGAGGCAGTAAAGTACCTGTAGGTAGGTGTAGTTTGAAAGGTTAGTCTTAAGCCCATATAAGTAAGCAGGTTAGTAAGATAAACTTCCCACATTCCTTTGTACTTGCACCCTATCTTTCCGGCTCCTGCAAAGAGACCCTGGCTGCCTTCAGCCAAGCAATCTGAAGCTATGCAAACTCTTGGGCCTTCCAAGAGAGTTTTTGGCTATTTTATAACTATCTTTAATATTTTTCCCACCAGCCTGATTGAACCCCAACACCATCTCATTTCATTGTCACTATAATCCTACAAGAAAGGTACTTTATTATCTGCAGGATACAGGTAAGGAGACTGAGACTTAGAAAGGGTTAATAATTAATACCAGAGAGATAGTAAATGTTACTCCCTCCCGGCCTCAAATCCAAAATCATTATATTAGGCTGTTTCCCCTTTTTTTCCTATTAAGATATCTGACAAAACTTTCCTATATATGTATCTGCCTAGGTAAAGTGACTTATTCTACCACAACCCTCACAAAATTCAGTGGAGTGCACCCTATAACAAATCTAAATAATTCATTTATCCCACAGCCATTGCTTTAATGCAGGATCTTTGCATTTCTTATCCCCGCTAATACAAATAGCTGTTGAAGTCTCCATATCAGTGTTACCAGGTTTTGTTTTCTTCCTTCTCCCCTGAAGAAAGAAATATTTGTAAAACTAGATTCTGACCATGGCAGTACCTTGATAGTATTCCTTCAGTGACATTGTATTACACATAGCATGAGGGCCAGGCCCTCGGGATGATAAGCAGAGTTGGCCATGGCTGGGCCCATGTCTGCTTCTCCCTCACATTTGCCCTCTTCTTTAGCTATGAGGAGCTTCTTGGTGACTTATTGTCCTTGCATATAGTGGTCCCTCTGGAAGTTACCTCCCCTCAGCCCATCTTCATAACTTCCTAACATCTTTTGACATTTGGATTACCTATTACGCTCTCATTTTCTGTATTAGTCTGTTCTGCATTGCTACAAAGGAATACTTGACACTGGATAATTTATAAAGAAGGATTTATTTCACTCAAGGTTCTGCAGACTGTGTAGGCATGGCACCAGCATCTGCTCAGCTGCTGGTGAGGCCTCCGGAAGCTTACAGTTAGGGGCAGAAGGGAGCTGATGTATCACATGGCAAGAGAGGGAGCACAAGAGCGAGGCAGAGGTGCCAGGCTCCTCTAAACACTAGATCTTATATAAACTCATTGCAGAGAGGCCACCAAGACCATTTATGAGGGGTCCATCCCCATGACCCAAACATCTTCAACCAGGTCCCACCTCCAACACTGGGGATTACAATTCAACATAAGATTTGGAGAGCACAAACATTCAAATTATAGCACCCCTCTGGGAAGTTCCCTAGCTCTTCCAGGCAGATATAGGGCCTTAAATGCTCACAGTCAAGTGCAAGATACACGTGAAAATGTGTAATATATTAGCATGATACCCTGCCACAGGATAGATTTCAGTTGCCATATTAATATGTTATTTTTCTGTAAACTTATTTGTTTATCCCATTTCTTCTCCTGCCTCACAATTAACATAAAATAATGAAGTTAACCGAGTTTCTGTAAGATGTTATTGGCAAAAGAATGAAACAAACAAGTATCTTGTCCTTTGGCGATACTCTGGGAGGAAAAAGCATAACCAATCATGTCCATGGACAAACAGCCAAGAAAAGCAAGAGGTATGTTCTAAATGCACAGGAATTTCTTCCTTTCTTACTTTATACCACATGGGATAATTACTCCTGATTTTCAGAGTATTCATCAGCTTTGCTGTAGTAACAAACCGTCTCAGGTTTCAGTGGTTTCCTACAATAAATTTATCATGCCCATTCATGTAAAATGCAGCTACAGCTTTGCTACAGGTGGAGGCACTGCTCCATGGGTTTTCTCATTCAAGGACCAGGACGAAAGAACAGCCACCATCTGGGACTTGTCATAATAGCATAATAGCAAGATGCCTCACACAGTTGCATTTCATGATTCTGTCACATCTACTCACATTTACCTCAGCAAGTCATACAATCAAGGCTAGGGCAGAAAGTGAGAAAGTACAGGGAGATACTGAAAGTGACATGGTAAGGGCAAAGAGATACAATCCTCTCATAGGGAAGGGGACAAAACAGTATTTCAATCTACCTTATTCAACCATTTGTTTCTAAACTTCTTTTTGTAGACCTCATACCACAGTGGAAAGAGGACACATCAGAAGTCAGATGGGATCATCTATCTCAGCTCTTGTCCAACTCAACCTCACTGAGGTCTGGTTTCTTCATTGATAAAATGAAGGGATAGGACTAAATCATCTAAAAAATACCTGTCCAAATAAGCCATCCAAGTTTTGTGTGACACTTTCTTATTCTGTCATAATTGGGAAGGAAATGCAAAATGCAACAAGAAAAACTAGTTTCCGTTTATAAGGACTGGTTCAAACACATGATGTCACAGATGTAAATTCTATTATATTTTATTGGGAGGCTGTTGGGTATTTTTTTTTTTTTTTTCTTGTAACATATTGATATAACCAATTTGTTACTCTTTCATTTGACAAATAAACATGTCAGCCACAGGTACTCAAGTCTGCTATATTAGTCTGTTTTCAGGCTGCTGATAAAGGCATACCTGAGACTGCGAAGAAAAACAGGTTTAATAGGCTTACAGTTCCACATGGCTGGGGAGGTCTCAGAATCATGGTGGAAAGCAAGGAGGAGCAAGTCACATCTTAAATGGATGGCAGCAGGCGAGGAGAAACAGAGAGATAATTTGTGCAGGGGAAATCCTTTTTAAAAACCATCATATCTCATGAGACCCACTCACCACTGCAAGAACAATGAGAGAGACCCGCCCCCATGATTTAACTACCTCCCACTGGGTCCTCCCACAACATGTGGGAATTGTGGGAGTTACAATTCAAGATGAGATTTGGGTGGTGACACAGCCAAACCATATCATCAAGAAAGTTGCAAATGATAGTCTTTCCATTGCAAGTAACAGGAAGTCCAACTCACATTGTTATACACAATAAGATGATTAATGGGTTAAGATAGCTCAAAAGTCTATAGGGGAAAATGGCTCAAATCAGGTGTGACTTGATTTGGTAACTAAATCATTTCACCAAGACCCTGCCAGCTTTATCCCAAGACTAAGTCTTCTCTTCGTCACAAAACAATTACCAGCTGCAATTTGAGTAATGTATGCTCTTCCTTCCAGTCACAAAGGAAGATGTTTGCCACCCTAACTATTGACTAAAAGTTCTGGGCTTTACTGTGAGTGGTCAAACTTGTGCCAAGTTCTTAACCTTGAACCAATCTCAGTCAGAAAGAGAATATAAATGTGCTGTTCAGCTTCTGCCTACTCAGATCCCCTCGCTTTGCCCAGTGGGGAAGGAAAACAGCAAACGCTGGAGAAGCAACCAGTCAAATCAACACGGAAAGTCAGAGATTTAAAGAGAATGTTTTAATGACTGCTTTGTAAACTTTATCAATACTAAGGAATATATCACATAAAGAGATAGAAATAATCCATGACAGTCACATATCCATGAGCATACTTTATGCTTCTAGAAAAATTATGACTTTTTCTAATCTGAATTTTGTAAATTTTCAGTGTGTTTTCCTACTGAGAGTGTTTATGTTGAAGAAAGTTAAATTTTCCTATTTTTAGAGTTTTTAAAAATCTTTCTGGAAAAAAAAAGTTTCCACTATAAATGGTTCAATATTTATGGTGGAGAAAACATAAATCTAATTTATCACCCTTAAAAGTTACCCCTGATTCTTTTATATTGATTTCAACTTATTTTGCTTGATTACCTCTTTTGTTATCATAAACAGAATGTCCTTTTACCTGGGGGCAGAAATAAGAAAGCACTCTATTTGAGGGGAAACAGTCCTAGATTAAAACACACAGCACATGACAAATATCAATCCCTTTTTGTTCCTTTTAATTTCAATATTATTCTCTTATTTCCAGAGGAATCCTTGGAAAAGCAGGGCATATGAGTAGCTTGTGGAGGAGCTAAACAGGAGAAAACAGCTTTTAGCTTCTGGAGAATCAGGTCTTACAGATATGCCTTCAATCTTTTGTATGAAATATTGGGAATTCCTAGAGCATCAACTACATTTATTC
The DNA here is from genome assembly GCF_047675955.1 of Chlorocebus sabaeus. NCBI lineage: Eukaryota > Metazoa > Chordata > Mammalia > Primates > Cercopithecidae > Chlorocebus > Chlorocebus sabaeus. The sequence continues at coordinate 40,975,482 of NC_132910.1, read as the reverse complement.
CAAAGGAAATGCCAAAATGTATTCCAAACATAAATATAAGTGATTTTTGGATTATCTAATTTTGTTCCTCTCCAATAGCTTAGAATACTGAGTCAACTGCATATGAACTTCTTATTCACAGTTAAACAGAATATAGCCTCCTCTGAATTATTCCTGCTAATTATGGGGAAAGAGAAGAAATGTCATGAATAAATTAAATTTGTAGGTGAACAAAAATAACTGTATTTTCATGGCGTATTGTATTTATCCTTTAGCTAGAATGTCTCACAATACATTACAATTTCTATTACAAGTCTAATGTTTTACCTATCAGTCTTGAAGTTTTGGGGTGCCAAGTTATAAGGAATTGAGGCAGGTACTACAACTATAGAAATCAGCAAGTCATAGTTAATCATCTCAAGGAATGTAAAGTCTTACAGAAGACACAGATAAGAATACTAAGGTTTACAAAACAGTAAGATAATTGCTACAATTGCTATAGGGGAACAAGAACAGGAAGAGGGGAGCCTGAAGAATAAAGAAATTCTAAGTCTAGGTAATATAGGAGCTGAATGTTAAACGATGAGGTATCTAGACAGCTGATGAGAAAGGTCATATGTGGCCAACATACATGAAATAAAGAGATCCAGGGCTTGCAAAGAAAACCACACAGTTCCATAGAGCTTTGGCCAGCTCCAGGCAGCAGTACAAATCTGGGGTGGGCTGCTGCCAGAACCCTTTTTGGCATCACAAGCAGTTACGGAATAAGACTACAGTATCATGCAAAGAACCAAGTACCTAAAGACTTATTCTTTTAAAACATAGATTTCTGGACTCTACACCTAATCAGGAAATGAGAACACTGGAGCTGGCCCCAAGATTCTGTATTGTTAACAAATGATCCAGCTATTTTAAATGTTTACTAAAATGTGAAAATTATTGTTTTATTACATGGAATGCACATTATAATCACCTGGGAAGCCTTAAAAGATGCCAGTGCCTGGACCCCACTGCAGATATTTTTACCCTGGCATCAGAAGTTTTTCATAACTCCCCGGTGATTCTAATGCATACCAGTTGAAAACCACTTGTCTGGGGAAACAATGAGCATGTTTCCTTTTCTTTTTGCTGACATGTGTCCCCAGTAACTTTTTAGTAAAACAAAATCCATTTCTCTAAGTACTAAAACTCACCTTTACCAGCATCAAAGTAATGACAATCTGTTCTTTGTGTTTAGGTTTGCCAATAATTTCAAAAAGACTTACAATCTAGTATAACTACCTAATTATGCCTAAATTCAAAAAAATAATCAAGATAACTGAAAGAAGGTTAGACAACACCAAAGCTTTAGGGAAAAAGTATCTGATATTTTCAATTACTGTGCATTAGAATTAAATATTTCAGGAGCTCCATTTCAGGGGGCTCCAGAACTTTTGCTTCATGAATGTAATTTGATGATGATATGTCTTTCAACATATATGAATAAAACTACTAATCCTTGTGAATTTTCCAGTATAAATTCCTTCTTTCGTGGGCTGGCAATTGTTGTGATCATTTAGGAGACATTCAGAGATATTTTACCTCATTTGTTCATTTGCTTGATGTTCATAGTAACTATTTATATTTATAATAAAACCATAAGCCGCCTTCTAAATGGACCATCACCCTCGAACCTGCACTGTATAGTCATTACCTGTTGGGCAGTGCATCCTCTATTCATTAAGAAGGGACAAGGAGGCAAATAGCCAGCAAGCTAATTTCCAGCTGTACCAGAGGATAGAAATAATTTTTAGACGAATCTCATTGCTTCGGATACAACAACAGCAAAAAAGATAATAAAGAATATAAAAAAGATGGATATAAGAAGACAATCCATTCATTTGTTGGTTAAAATAATAGGAGTACCAGAATTTTTAGTATATGTTAATCAAGCAATAGTGGGAGAGATGAGAAGGAGTAAGAAAAAGGCAATAAACTATTCATCTTTATCTGTTGATGAAGATAGTTCTTCACTGTTTTAAGTCTGGGGCCGGTGTTATTTACCCTGGAAACTAAGGTGGCTGAAAAGAGCAAAGAACAAGGCCATGCCTAAGTTTGTGTGTGCTAAGTAGTGAAACGGCCACCATTCTCCAGTCTCTCAAAACCGTTTCTACATATTGATGGGAAATGACAAAGAAAAGGTAAAAACCATTCTAAAGTGTCACCTTTATCACTTTCCTAGCAATGCCTTCAGGCCAGATAGGAGTATTTGTTTCATATTGTCCTAATAGGAAATGAACCTAATTAGATCCTATTTTTTGCTTGGCCTTATAAACATAAGTATCACCATAAGTATTCATAATACTACATGAGGTATTGTCCATAGGAAAACAAATACATTTACTTCCTGTCTTCTTTGAGGCTAAACATCAAAAGCAACTGATTCTATTAATGGGGCAGGCAAATACCACATGAACCTGAAAGGTCTTGTAGTGCCAGAAAGTAGGAAGTACTTAAAAAACAAATGATGGGTCATGTCAAAGGACTCAAGAGCCAACCTGAAAGAGGTCACAATGATTAAAGCTGGAATAATTTGAACAACAACTTAATCAACTCAGTACTAGATTATAATCCAAAGTATAAATACCCATGAGTCCATACTGATGTAAGTAAATGACTGAATAAACAAATGGGGGCAGAAGAGACAAATCTGTCTTAAAGAAGAATTCTGAATAATTTATGTAGTTACTCTCCCCTCCAAAGGGTGGAGCTTAATTCCCGATTGATCCTTTTCGTGTGGAATGGATTTAGTGAGTTGCTTCCAAAGAACTGACATCATAATCAAATACTATCTAGGTATCCTGGATTGGGTCTTAGATCAGAATATAATTGGTGAAAAAAACTAGTACTATTACCTTGAAACTATTACTATTACCTATTACTAGTACTATTACTATTACGACTGACTTTGAATCTCTGCAGTAGGATGCAGAAATCTAGTCATAACATTGGCTCCCAGGTGACATTTTTGTTCCCCACTATGGGAGGTTACAACTCTCTGGACTTCCCGAAGGATTTTCATTCTTAGTTTTAGCTTCTTTCTGTGGAAGAATGTGAAACATTTTGGGATAGTCTCTTGTCTCCGCATGACTGTTGAGGCATTCCAGATTTCAGAGGCTGAGGAAGCTGTGTCTTAACTCTTCATTAGGAAGAGTCTTATCAGTCCCAAAATAAAGGACTCATAGAAATAGAACTTATGTGACTATTTCTCAATCTCCACCTTTCCAAGGATGCTATCCAAATAAGGCCCCTACCACCACCCAGCTATGGACAGCTTCACTGAGAAGTGTTCATACATATTTAAACATTGTTTTAATCACTTGCTTCACTTTCGTCAATAGATTTCTTCCCACACTTACTATACTAATAATATAATAGGTTTCATATACATGATGTAATAGAGAATTAGGTTGAACCTATATGAATAACAGATCATTTAAGCTGTACAGATCATTTAAGCTGTTATTACATAGTTTAAAGATTCTCTGAAAAGATATTCTTTTCTCAAAGCTAGAATAATTTGAAAAATGTGTGTGGCTTATACTTGTTCAACTTTTCTTTCATAGCTAAACTTTCCATTGCCTGCCTCACTGTGGACACATCATTTTTACTTTCTTCATTTTTCATTTAAAGTGGTCAAATTGTCTTTCATGTTAATTAGCTTTAAACAAAAGAAAGAATCTCTGTGTGTGTAATATCCAACTCCAAATAGGTATTATTTCATTAACTTCATGCTTTGGAGATATAATGGCTGATTGTTAGAACACAACAGAGCTGGTATAAATTAAATCTAAATGGGTCATTCATTAAACAGGCAGTGTGAAGTATTCTGAAAAGCAAGGTCCCTTCATTTAATTTAATGGTATTTTTCCCATAAAATCACAATGTTGCTCTAGTAGTTCAAGCACATATCTATTTTAATTAATTTCTAAATTCTTTACTCAAAAATAATAACTTCTAAAGAAGAGATTAATGCTGATTACAACATAAGACAAAACAAACCTAGACTGCCAGCCTCATCGATGTTCCTGGGCAAATGTGACTGATACCGGTACATATGTTTCTGTTTGTGGATACAATATATCCTAAGAAAATATTATGCAAAAACCTTTTGATGTTCACTAAAATATCAAATTTAATTATTTAAGGGATACTAGTAATTTTTAAATTACTTATTCCTTTAATATTTTGAATTCTGAAGCAACACAGTGTAGACCAGGTTACATTAATAAAGTCCTTTAAACAAGAATCCTTTGTGTTCTGAAAACCTTTCTAGCACTTTTTCTCCAGCTGAAAGATATATGTGTTCTCATGATATTTGGCTGCGTTTTAGTATATTCAGGAGGAAAAGTCTTACATTTAGAACATATAGAAGTCTAGTCGTGACTTTTTAAATAAAAATTATCCTATGCATTCATTCAGCAAAAATTTTCTTAGCCCTTATCATATGCCAGGCACTATACTAAACCCTTTAAGAACAAATGCAAATATAGTAGACATTTTCCCTGCCCTCACAAAATCTAGAACCTACTGCTATTATTATTTCTAAAAGTATAGTGACTCTGTCATTTTCACACTAGGTAAATTCATAGCTTATTAATCCATAAGATTTTTTTAGTACTTAATTGTTAGTGTCTCAACACACAACAAAAAACAAATAGGAAATTTTAAACATGGTAGAAAACTAAGCATATATCAAAGATGAAATAATTCATGATGAAGGCATTAACAGTTTTACAGAATTAGTAATCATAGCGCATCTTGGCCTTTTGGCTAAGATCAAGTGTAGAAATCATAGCATTTATTATATAATTCAGCCAATTATATGGTAACATTAGAAAACAAGAAATTATCTGACGAAATGCTAATTCTGTGATATAAATTACACTCCCTAAAAAATCAAGAGTTGATCCTTAGGAAGTTTATTAGAAGAAATAAACCCTGAATGCAGAAAGTCATGATCTTGTCCTTTCCAAGTAAATGATAATATGACGTAAATAAATGGAGGAGGAAAGGCTATCTCTTCCACTCTCCTATAAAACTATGAAACCATGAAGCCCTTAGCCTCTTCTGATTGTTACTCTTTAGAAAATCATATTATGTAAATTAACTAGGAAGATTAATTTTAAGTAATTCACAAAAATCCTGAAACAGTTTTTCACTGTGAAATTAATATTATATACACATATTAAAATGTAAAGCTTAGTCATTTTACAACCTAATCCATAAATCAAAAATGACCTAGAAACTGCTTGGTTTCTCCCAACTTTTGGTGCAGCTCAACCTGTCCATTTGCCATTACTAAGTCAGTAAAGAACTTCTGCTGGTTGTCTAGGAAACTATAATATAAATTGTGATAATCTCATTTTCCATAAACCTGTAAACAAGAGATAAACTGAATAGAGAAAGCACAAATTGGTTCACCATCCTCTTGGAAAAAAATAAGTTTAAAATTACCCTACAAAAAGCCTCTTTGAAATGTGGGGCATGCTGTTTTACAGTAAGAAAAAAAGAAAAGCAAGAATCTGAAGATTCTCAAGAGGTACTGGATAAATGAAGAAAGAAATGGAACATGAAGAATAATGATATACACTCATTGCAAATTCAGGAGGCTTTTTTTCTCTTGTCTAATTTAAAAATTGGACTCACAAGCCTGCAATTCTGCCAGTATTACTTTGCCTTTATCATACAGTAGGACAATTTTATTTGTTCATATAATATAAGCAATTTCATAAAAGGTTTAATGAAAACAAAATCTCAGCAGTAGCATTTTTGTATTTCACTGAATAGTTTTAGAAACATCCAGAACTATCACTTTATTAAAATTCTAGGAATTGACTTAAGTGTGTAAAGGTTTTCAGTTTCCTATTTTCCAATTTTGATGTTATAAGACTAAAAAACAAGTCTCTTTATCAAAAAAGGAAGAAAAGGAGGTGGAGGAAGAGAGAAGGATGAAGAGGTGGTGGTGAGAGCAAAGTGTTAGCAATTATATCAGAATTATTGTATAGCTCATTCTGATCGTTTAGAAACCCAAGTAAGAGTTAAGAGTAGTGATGGAACAGAAAAAAAGTAATTATGTAAAATATTGATAGTAGGGAAGGTCACCAATTGAATCAAGTTTCAATTATTTTACAATTTAGATCAAAACAGCCCCTACATAGGCAGCTGTTCTATTACAAATAGAATATAAGATATAAATCAACACCTAGTTGTATTAACAAGATATGTTCCTTGACCAAACTTTAGTCAGGCTCCTCTGAACCCTCTATCCAACTAAGCTTCAACCTGTGGATTTTTCCGTCTCTGCATTGTGCTATTTTAGCAAAAATCCTAAGTCATTTTAGCAAGAATCCTCCATCCTTAATATCTGATCGCTCTCGGTATCTTTTTTTTTTTCTTTAGAGACAGAGTTTCACTCTGTTGCTCAGGCTGGAGTGCAGTGGCATGATCTGGGCTCACTGCAACCTCCGACTCCTGGGTTCAAGCAATTCTCCTGCCTCAGCCTCCTGAGTAGCTGGGAATAGAGGCACGTGTCACCATGCCTGCCTACTTTTTGTATTTTTAGTAGAGACAGAGTTTCGCCATGTTGGCCGGGCTTGTCTCGAACTCCTGACCTCAGGTGATCCACCCGCTTCTGCCTCCCAAAGTGCTGGATTACAGGCATGAGCCACCGCCCCTGGCCTGATCACCCACAATATCTGATGAAGTTCCTCATTCTTCACCCACCTTCCAGATCTGATCACCCTTGCCTTGGTGAGAATTCTGTTAGGTTTGTTTAATCAGAATCCCCAACTTCTGATGTTTCCTCTTTGTAATTTTTCATCCACTGACCCCCAGCCTGATCCTTGACTATAAATCCCCTCTTGCCCATGCTGTTTTCGAACTGAGCCCAGTTCTACACTGAAGTCTCAATAGTTCCCAAATGAACTCCTTTACTATCTAGCTCTGGTTTTCTTTTAAAACACTCAATTAAATATTTTGCGGCCGGGCGCGGTGGCTCAAGCCTGTAATCCCAGCACTTTGGGAGGCCGAGACGGGTGGATCACGAGGTCAGGAGATCGAGACCATCCTGGCTAACACAGTGAAACCCCGTCTCTACTAAAAAATACAAAAAACTAGCCGGGCGAGGTGGCGGGCGCCTGTAGTCCCAGCTACTCGGGAGGCTGAGGCAGGAGAATGGCGTAAACCCGGGAGGCGGAGCTTGCAGTGAGCTGAGATCCGCCCACTGCACTCCAGCCTGGGCGACAGAGCGAGACTCCGCCTCAAAAAAAAAACAAAAACAAAAACAAAAAACAAAACAAAATAAAACAAAAATTAAAAAAATATATTTTGCTACATATCACTTTCTATGATCCTCTATTTCACACTGGTAATATCCATCTTGACAAATACTAAAACTCTCAGTCCCTTGAGATCTAAAGTGTGCTATAGATTTCTCTCATGCTCCCCTGTTGCTCCCTCTACAGGTAACCAGCAGAGAAATAACAAATATTCCAAAGATATAAGTAAATTAGACAGGAATGGGATTGGCTTCCTTAAAGATTGAGTAGGGTGGTACCTTTTCAGTCTTGAATTATTTGCTTTAACCAGCAGAGATATATGTTAATATCTTCCAAAGCTGCTTTTTGAGATGTCCTTCTCATTGAATGACTTTAAGACTAAAAAAGTCTGAAAGTCTTAAAGTTAGTTGTTAACAGAGCTATCAAGGTTTAAGGACTTAAAAAGAAAGTTCAAAATCTATTTAGGGTACTTAGAATTCATTTAACAGATTTTCCCCTAAAATGAAGAAAGTAAAGGGAAATGGAATAATGTAACATGCATAGGCTTTCTCTAGAATAAAAATGTCTCTTCCAAAATAAAACTTCATGTTCCATATTTTCTAAAAACCCAGTTTCAATTTCTACGGGAAAGATGCACATAATGCTATTACTTACTGGCTAAGGGATATGACCTGAAGAACTAGATACTTCTCTGCTGCCTTTCTTAACACCCAATATGGCCCTATCCGAGCACTACCATTGGTCATCTCTGCAAGCATGGACTGTGAGCACGAAAGAGGGACTGTGCCAAATTTGTGACTAACTTAATGCACAGATACTAAATTACCAGTTTTGTGTAGTTTTCATTTTTATAAAAAAAAAAGAAACCAAGTAATTGTGAATCTAATTAGTAATAATAGCAATCCTGCAAATTTGCATAATGCTTACACACTTATAAATTAATGTTGCAGACATTTTCTAATCTGACCATCACTACAAATCTCTGGAGTGGACCTAACAGTTATTATCTTTATTTCACAGCAAATGGAAATCTGACTTAGAGAAGGTTTAATTCACTATACCTAAATTTTTAACCCCAGGGACATTCAATAGTACAAAGCAGAAATATGCCCCTTGAAGATAGCATTTGAAAAATACATGGTGATATTCTGATGGACTAGAAACCATATAAAATATGAGATATCAAGTATGTCCTACTTTGCTATATCGAGTGATGTGCAGGGAAAGAATTCTATGGCCCAACTAGAACTCAAGTAATACAAACATCTGCCATAATAGATTTCACTCTATTTAACGTGTGATTTTTCCTTTTTGGTATGACTTAAATAAAAAAATAAGTCAGCTGGGCATGGTGGCTCATGCCTGCAATCCCAGCACTTTGGGAGGCCAAGGCAGGAGGATCGCTTGAGTCCAGGAGTTTGAGAACAGCTCTGGCAACATAGCAAGACCCCGTCTCCATACGTACACACACACACACACACACACACACACACACACAAATTAAAAAAAGAAGCCAACAGAATTTAGTAAAACAATTTAGCATGCATTTTAAAGATCAAACCGTTACTATATACCAATGGAATTACATTGTTAGCACTCTTATCAGGAACTGCCCTTTATCCATAAGCGTCATCTAAAACTAGTACAATAAGTGATAAATTTCCTTTTAACAAAGTAAAACATTGTGTTCTACTGCAATGACCAAATATTCTACCAGTAAATGTCAAAGGTTGGGAACACAGAACTCTTGTTTGAGATGATGGAAGGACATTTCCTGAAAGAAGAACCTGGCAAGCAACACTGGAAATTCTACTCTTTAAACTTCCCTTTACAAATCCCAGTGAAGCACCTCTCCCACTTGCGACATAGATAAAATGGAAATATTCTCATTCTTCTTTTCTATATTAGTGTTTATACATTTTATAAACATATATAGAGGCTTATGTTTCACATTTGTGTTTTTAAAATAACAATATACTTTGAAAGGTGAATCCAATGTTATTTAAACATATGTGTAAAGCCTTGGAGTTCAGTCACAAAGGTCCCATTGGGACAATTTTTTCTTTTTTCTGAATGTCACAACAGCTTTGGGTCACCAATAATTTTCCTTTGTTTTCCTTCCTGTCCTTGCCATGATCCAACCATGCCAGCAGGGAATCGGCATGATGCTTTGCAGCCAGCTTCAAAAAAGCTACATCTTCGCTAATGAGGTACTGAGAGGAGACAGCCAGAGTCTGATAAAATTCCACTATGTAACTTTTGATGCTCCTAGCTCCATCTTCCACCCAAATCAGATGAAAGTAAGGAGATATATAAGATCATGAAACATACTATAATAGAGATATCATAGCCAGGTGTATCCACAACATGGAGACCCAAACAGCTTTGAAATTTATTTAACTCTGTATAATTAGAACTCAAAGATTTTAAAAGTTAACATTTTAAATCATGCTGGGCATTATTTCAATTTTTATCACAAATTGCCTTGACAATGAAATAAAAATCATTTTCTGACCTAAAAATGTACTGTTAATAAGATGAAAATATTGTTATCATTAAAAGAGAAAAGTTGAATGATCTGAAGTCTAACCAAACTACACAGAATGACTTCAGTCCTGACAAAAATCCTCATGGGTCCCTGCGGTGAATGTAGATGCTATGGTGGGAGGTGCCCCACCTCTGTTCTCTGCTGCCAGGTGAACATCTGTTTTGGGTAGACCACAGACCAATCAAGATCAAAAGTAAGGTTGAGTCCTGCATAGGACTGTGGGAACCCTGGAGAAAGGAGAATTAAGGTAATAGAGAACATTCCTTACATTCTTTTCTTCAGCATAATTCCTGCGTTAAATACAAGTTATAAGCCAGGCAGCTTAAAATTTCAAACCTTTTCTCCAGACAATTCAAATGTGCTCTAGTGAAGAAGAGTGAGGATTTTCTGCATTGTCATTATGAGCATTCAGACACATGAACTCATCTGGAAGACCCATGGAGCTGACCAAGAGCCCACCTGGACAGCCTCCTGAGAAAGACTGCATTACCTGGCTTTGGAGGAGAGATACCAAATACCTCAGAACGTCCTCACTTTGTTGTCTAGTCGAGACCTCATGGTCTCCTATAAAAGTTATTAAGATAAAATTCCTACAAGGAAAAAAAACATGGATTTTACAGAGAAATTTTTGTGATATACTAGGAACACAATGCTGGAATGATCTGAGCCAAAATGAGGCTCTCAGGAACAAGTCTAACAATTCCTTCCTAGCCCACTGCACACAGCCCCCTAATGGGGCTCTTATCTCCATAGGTGTACAAGCAGTGTCCTTACAGAAAAAAAATTCTTGGTAGCTTGAAACACTCAGAACATGTGGGTGTCTGAAACACCCAGAAATACCCAAAAGAATCTGATTTTAAGCAGCATCCTTTCACTATATAGTACATTGTTGGGATAACTAGGTAAATCAGAATGAGGTCTAAGGATTAGATAAATAGTGGTATTTATTTCCATATTTGGATGGTTGAATGGTTGTATAGAGGAATGTCCTTTTTTTATATGACATGCATACCAAAGTACTTGTGATCACGGGCTATCAGGTCAGCAAGCTACTTTCTTATGACTGAAGAAAATAAAAGTTCCATGTATTAAGCTTGCAACTTTTTATAAGTAAAAATTTCTTTAATTTTTGCATTTATTTGTTTACTAGTTTTTGCTTATATGTGCTTTTAAAAATTACACATACACACACACACACTCTACAACCTGGCCTAAATCTGTTATTTCAGTATCTTTACTTATATTCCCCTTCATAAATCTTGTACTCCCATTTGTCTAGTTTATTGGCTGTTCCCCAACATAGTCTGCAGACTTTTCCACTGACATACCCTCACCCAAGGAACCTTCCCTGCAAAAAATCTGCCATGAAATTCTATTCATCCCTGAAGACCAGTTTAAATGGTGCTATCTCCATGAAATCTTCTGTCAGAGCCTAGTCTGATGCTTCATACTTAGTATGTGCTCAAAATATATCTGGTGAAAAGAATTCAGTCACTTAGGATTGGAACACTTAATGGTAAGTTAATAGAAATTGTACATGAGAAATCAGTCCAAAGGTAGATGAACACTTAACTTTTATTCTATGAATAGGAGGTAAAGAATGTATTATCCAGGGTTCCCCAGAGAAACAGAACCAATATATAAAGAGATCTTATTTTAAAGTATTATCTCACACAATGATAGAAGTGGAGAAATCCCACAATCTAAGAGATACAGGAAAGCCAGTGGTGTTTTTTGAAGGAAAGCCTGAGAGCTGGAGGGCCATGGTACAGAATCCAGTGTGGGCCTCAAGGCCTGAGAACCAGGAATGCTGAGAGGAGCAGATCAATTCCAAGCTCAAGGAGTCAGGCAGAGAGCAAATTCAAACTTCCTCTGCCTTTTTGTTCTATTCAGGCCCTCAATGGATTGGATAGTGCCCACCCACGCTGGGGAAGGCCATCTGCTTTACTCAGTCCACCGATTCAAACGCTGGTCTCTTCCAGAAATGTCCTCAAAGACACATGCAGAAATAATCTTTAACCAGCTATCTGGGCATCCCATGGCCAGTAAAGTTGACACATAAAATTAGCCATTAGAAAGAAGAGGGTCAAAAAAGGGATATACAGTGCTTATCTGCCGGTAAATTTGAGACTGCAATGTAAAGACCCATGGGAAAGAGTGTAGAAGAGATTCAAATAATTGTAACTGGCAGTATAGAAACCTAGCCTTGCTATGTTGAAGCACTGGCTAATAAACTAGAAAGCTATTAAAACAAAATAAACTAGAAAGCTATTGAAACAAAAAATAAATGAAGACATTTTCATGTACAAGCAATTAAACAAAGCAAAACAAGAGCTCTAAATATATAGATAATGTGTTTAGATACAATTTTGTCTGACTGTTTGAAGAAACATGGGGTTGGATCACAAGAAAAGATCAATGATAATCCTAAAACATTGTGAGGGGTAGAACAGCCCCCCAAAATGACATATTCTGACTGTATATTTCCTAAACCATTCTCTTCAGAAAAGATGCTCTAAATTTAAAATACAATCATGAGTCGCTTAACAACAGGGATACATTCTGAGAAATGTGTTGCTAGGCATTTTTGTCATTTTGTGAACATCCTAGAGTGTACTTATACAACCTAGATGGTACAGCCTACTACACGCCTAGGGTAGTTGGTATAGCCTATTGCTCCTAGGCTGCAAACGTGTACAGCATGTTACTGTACTGAACACTACAGGCAGTTGTAATATACTAGTGGGTATTGACATATCTAAACATAGAAACAGTACAGTATAAAAACAATATAAAAGATAAAAAATGGTACACATACATAGGGCACTTATTATGAATGGTGCTTGATGAACTGGAAGTTGCTCTGGGTGAATCGATGAGCGAGTGGTGCATAAATGTGAAGGCCTAGGCCATTACTCTACACTACTGTAGACTTTATAAATATTGTACACTTTGGTTACACTAAATTTATTTTTAGAAATTTTTCTTTCTTTAATAATAATTAATCTTAGCTTACCATAACTTTTTGTATTAATAAATTTCTTAATTTTTTAAACTTTTTTGACTCACATAACAACACTTAGCTTAAAACACAAATGCATTGTACGGCTGTAAAAAAATTCTTTACATCTTTATTCTATAAGCTTTTCCTATTTTTAAAAGTCTTAACTAATTTTTACTTTTTTAAATTTTTTGTTAAAAACTAAGACAAACACACACATTAGCCTAGGCCTACACGGGATCAGGATCATCAATATCATTATCTTCCACCTCCACATCTCTTCCTACTAGAAGATTTTCATGGGCAATAATATGCATGGAGCTGTCATTTCCTATAACCATAGCTTCCTCTAGAATATCTCCTGAAGGACCTGCCTAAAGCTGCTTTACATTTAATTTATATATATAAGTAGAACGAGTATACTCTAAAATAACAAGTACAATTACGGTACTTACAGAAACCAATAACATAGGTGTTTATTATCATTATCAAATATTATGTACTATACATAATGTATGTGCTATACTTTTATACAACTGGCAGTGCAGGAGTTTTGTTTATACCAGCATCAGCAAGACATATGAATAAAGCGTTATGCTACTATCTGAGGCATTCAAACCAGAGTGAATCCATCTTGAAAAGGGGCTGGGTAAAATGAGGCTGAGACCTACTGGGTTGCATTCCCAGGAGGTTAGCATTCTTAGTCACAGGATATTTACAGTTGGGTTTGTTATATCCTGGGTCTGTTAAGTCCTGGGTCTGACAGGAAATAACAGACCCGGGAAATGTCCTGATGTCCCAATATCTTAAGAACAAAAGCATTCTTAGTTTAAGAATACGTTTCACTTTAAAGAAAAAATGTAGATTATTAAGACAGTAATTATACACCAATTAACAATCTTTTTGTCACAGCCCTTGTAGTAGAGCACATCTTTTCCATGATATTTTGTTTTCTTACCTTATGTGCAAACAAGCATTGTACCTAATGTGGATGTGTTCCTCCTCTTGCTTCTGGGAATGCCCTCCTCTGTCTATGGAGCAGCTATTCATTCATTCCTTGCTTTCTTAATAAACTTGTTTTTACTTCGCTCTGTGAACTCACTCCAAATTCTTTTCTTGCACAAGATCCAAGAACCCTCTCTTGGGGTCTGGAAAGGGGCTTCTTTCCCACAACACTGGAACGTCACTAGGCAATAGGAATTTTTCGACATCACTATAATCTTATGGTACCACCATTGTTTATACAGCCCATCATTGACCAACATGTCATTGTGCAACACATAACTGTGTATGTATCAGTCATAGCTATGAAAGGCCAAGCATATAACTGCTAAAGAGACAAAGCATTCCAGCTTCTCCTTGAATTTCCTGTCAAATAAAACCTAGAAGTCAATGATGGTAATTCCTATACATCCAGAGTATTTAATCAGAGGGCTACCATGAATTGAGCAAACATTGCAGATTGTTACATTAATATGAATTCTACATTTTAAGACGACTTCCTCCAAAGATTGGAAAAAGAACAAAAATGGTTTCAGTTTCTGAAGGAAAATATTGGAATTATGCCAGTCTTCAAGAATCAGCAGTTTGGCAAATGAAGATCTCACAAAACAAAAATAAATAATTTTATACTCAAAGTTGCCATGGTGCAACATCTGTCACTTCACCCTTAACCTTAAACTGTTTTTCTCTATGACATTTTAGGAGATTAAATATTTCTATTAAGCTGTGGATCGCCTGTTTCTCAATACACTTCACTAACCAAGTTCACTTATAATACCCAAGAAATAAATCTTGCAAGGTCTTTACAAAGAAATGCATTTTTATAAAGATTTCCTGAGTAAAATATATTGATCTCAAAAGCGCTTGAAACATCTCCTTTTATTTATGGCTTCATGTTTCCCTGTTTCTAGCATGTCCCACAGACAGATATGCTAGATTTCTTTTTCTTTCTCACAGCAGCCTCCTGAGCCTAGTGTGCCTTGAGGAGGAAGACCCTTAAGACACTTTTTGACCCTGAGATTCAGTCATCTATCAATGTAAAAGGTCTTTGAAGTGATCAATTAGAATTAACATTGTAGGTTTCAAGTCCCCTTTAGCTTTCTCCTTTTCAGAGCTGAAAATTAAACTCATTAGGCAAAAAGAAATCATGAGGCCAATTTTTTGCAAATTATGGTTCCCTCGGGGTGCTTTCCTAGGGAAGAATTAAAGGATAAGAGGCTCATTTGCACTCTAGGAATGAATAATAATGGCTTATAATGACCATAACAACAAGCACCAGCCTATGCAGTCTAGGGTTTGGAATAAATCAGGGTGGATCTAATACTAACAGGCAGTCGGCAGAGGGCCTAATGAGAAAGGCGATTTCTGTCATGCCTTTCCATTAATTTGTGGTTTGCTTTTTGTGGGTATTGATCTGTAGGTGACCTTTAAGAAATGTCTCTTCCAGGCATGCTTGCTTTCTCTTATCTCTTGATTTGGAGATCACTAGATGTTACTGAGGAAGACCAAGAAGAGAAAAATATGTCTGAAATATGTGAAGAAGGCCTAAGCAAATATTCAGTCTATTTTAGTCTATTTAAGTGAGTTGCTAAGCCTAAAATATTAATAATTGTCGAGAGGTTTATTTGGGAAGACCCAGCAAATTGTAGTAAATCTCTTTCTGCATAAAATATTTCCTGAACCGAATTCTGAGTGGAATAGTAGAAACACTTCACACTTACAAAGTCGATGATATCACAACATCTTCTTAAATTTTTCCATAAAATAACACTATCGTTCTTTCATCCGTACATGGAATATTCTAAGGCCAGCTGCGTCTATGATAGAAACAGGAGGCAGCCAAGGCCCCCACCCCTATCCCTCCAGGTGAAACCCTGCCTTCAATCCTAAAAACAGCCTGAAGGCTGAAAAGCTGAACTGCCAGTCCCGGATAAAGCCCGCCCTTTCCCCCGCCGCCCCCGAGACCTCCCCCGTCCCCAGCCTCCCCTCCACCCCGACCTCTCCCACACGACCTCCCCGCCTTCTCCCCTCCCCCGCTTCCCTTTATTCTTTCTGAAGAAGTAAAGAGAGGCTGCGCACTGAGAGGCCGGGGTGGGGCCTCGGGAAGTTCCGCTGTTTGCAGGGAGGAGAAGCCTGGCCTAGGCTCTGCTGTTCCTGGGTGGTGACTTGGGATTCAGTCTGTGAGGTGGAGGCTTGTTAACAGGAATTCCTCTCGCTTTGCTAAGTTTTTTTCCTTTTCGCCCAATAAATTTCGTTCCCCCTCATCCTTCAAAGTGTCTGCGAGCCTCATCTTTCCTGGTCGTGTCACAATAACCTAGCTTTTTCCTACACTATCTATACAAACAAACTCATAAATCATGTGGCTTCCTCTGGTCTTTTGAAAAAAGAGCAAATTAACTTGAAAGTAAATGTTAACAATTTAAACAACCAATTAGAAACTAGTATTGAAAATTAGTTGTTTAGTTAAGACAAGCTGTATGTTCTATAAAGTGATGATTGATTTTTGTCACTTCGGGAGGAAAATTTTTCAAAAGAATTTGTCCCTTGGTATGTAAATACTAAGTTCCAGAGAAAAAAACATAGTCTAAAATTCAACAGAGCTGAGTAGCACTGTGTTGAATTTTACTGTTTTCAATTATTAACAAATTCTTATTTTTGACTACTCTCAATAAAATTTAACAGTAAATAGTACAGTGTAGCGTTTCAAAGTTAATGAGAATTATTAATGATAATTTTTATCATATGCCCTCCCTACAATGCTAGTAGATTTATAACTAAATAGGGAAGTTACCCACAGCTTGGCTGCCAGGAAGAATTACATAAACTAATTAACAGAAAACCTTGGAGGAAACTGGTTTCATTTAAAATCTTGATAAAAGAAGGGAAAGATGCCAAAAAGGAAAAAATAAGTAGATTTTGCTACATACTAACTACTGTTTCTTTGTAATAAAATATATTGTAGCCAGAATAAAAGATAAAAGGCTAATAAATATTTTCAGAAAAAACATAAAACTGCAAAGACAAAATGCAAGCACATATAAGGAAAATTAGTAAACAAATAAAAGGAAAAATTAAATAAAATTTTCACTAAAATGTGGAAAACATATACCTAATAAATATACACAGTGAAAATACAGTAATAATTTATGCTAATATGTTTAATGTGTATAATAAAATAATTTATGATAACGTGTATATTTACATTGATATCATTTTAGAAAGCATTTTTACTCTGGGTTCCAAATATTACATAAATGTTAGTCTCCTTCAATGCAGTAATCTCACTCTAGGGAATTTTCCTAAAGATTATCTAACTAATATTTCTATTCATTGTAGATTTACTTATAACAGAAAAAGACCTAGCTACTTGGCAATAAGAAATGGTTAAGTAAATTCTGGCCTATCAATTCGATGAAGTATTATTGAGCAATAACTAAGTTGCTATTTATGAGACTTCTGTAGCAACATTTGACAAATATTAAGTGCAAATAACTGTCAAAAACTTTACATAGCCGCCAAGAATAGAAAAGAACGTGGAAAAAATTTTCAGTGGAAATATCGTGAATGCTATGTCTAATCTTTTGCCACATTTTTATTCTAGCTTATTTACAGGGAAAGACAGTAGATTAAAAGCTTGCTCAAGCTTTTATTGGAATTCAATGATTTCAAAATAGTGAAATATCAGTTATTCTAGCTGAATTTGCATTGTACTTTTTTTCCAAAAACAACGTCCTTCAAGTATAAATGTGCTGTAAAATAATATTCAATACAATATTTCACCAGTGCAGTTAACTCAGACAACGTTTGACAGGACGTTATACTGAACTAATTGATAACGTTTTGGATTTCAGAACTAGGAACTAAGGTCTGGCACAGACCGAAGGCAACCCAGATAGAACCACAGCTGTTTTAAGTAGATATCGTCTCGAAGTTCTTAGTGAGGAGAAAGTAAAACTGATACGAGAACTCTCTTCTATATTCTTTATAATTTACCTATATGGTTATATGAAAAAATTGTCGCAGGAATTTCATTAGAATGTAAGCTCAGTCTGCCTCCAAAATGCTTTGGCTGCTCCTTAAAACCCTGAGTCAATTAGAGCAGGGGTCAAAAGCTAAGGGCCTGGGGGAAATCTGGCTTACAGATTTTTGTTTGTGTGGAAATAGCTTTGATAAAGTTTGAACTGATATACTTCATGGTGGTGTTAGCAGTCTAGACCAATTCAGACATTTATGTTACTTGCCTGGATCCAAGAGGCATTTAAGCTGATGATGTCTGTATTAGGACATTTGAGACCCAGAAATGGTGAAGTGACTGTGATCTGAAAAGTCTTCCGAGTGGGCCCATTATGGGAGCCCCCTAGAGCTCCCTAATTTGTTGATAGCTCAATTTTTCTAGGAGGCCTGGGACTGTGGCAACTGAATTTCAGTTCTTCAATTCTTCATGGATATGTGGTTGCAGAGGCTGGGGAGATAGGATCCTCTCACCCCTGAGCTTTCTTATCTTAGCCCCAGGGGTTGAGATATTTTGTAGCTGTTGTCTTGGGATCAAACCATCAGTGTAAGGTTGGAATCGACCAGCCTTCAGTAAGTTAGAAAGCACTTCAGTAAGTTAGAAAGCACTTTTCCCCTTTCTGTGCCTCCTACTGGAGAAAGGCAGCTCCCAGCAACCCTTAACTGACTATCAGATGTAATATTCTAATATAATGATGTTGGCACTATTGATAGTATATGGAGAGTTTTCTGCCCCTGTTTAAAAGGAAAATACAATCATTTGGAACATATTGCAATTAGGCATGCATCTCACATAACACCCTTTACCTGAGAATCTCAGATGTGTATAGAAATTAGCTGATTTACCTTTAATGAATGACATATTTTTAATTCTTAGAGCCTGCAGACTGCATATAGAAAACATAAATGGAATTCCAAGGTTGAAAAAAAAGACATAGTAAAACAAATAAAAAACATTGTCTTTTCAGGATGGTTGAATATGTCCAATGGGAAGAAACATTGTGTGCAATAGATAAAGGCATCAGTGTGACATGATTATGAAAAAGCACGTTTTTCCCTCTAGCATTTTTCACAATTAGATTCAAGTAATAGTTAAATATTTCTCCTTTGTACCAAGAGCATCTATTTACTCAGGCATCTTTAACTTTTGGTGACATCTACTGTACAAAGGGGAAAATGCTATGGAGTCATTCTAGGAATGATAGTTGAGCTGCTCAGAGCATATCTAGCTGTTATTTCTTCTTCTTCTTCTTCTTCTTTTGTATTTACAATGCTATAACTTTTTTGATATTTCTCCTCAATATAAATAGTCCTCATTTTAAAAAGTAAGTATATTTAGATAATTTCCATATGCATTGTGTCATAGAAATATTGACCTGAACTGGCAAATTCTAACTTAATTTTCTGGCAAATAATTTAAAGATTGCATTTCAACTTAATAACTTTGCTAAAACTCTGGTCTAATACTAGGAATGACATTAAAGTGGATATTTAAGTACATTCTCTTATATTTAAAGACAACTATATCTGACGGCTGATTAAAATGTTATCAATATTATAACAGTAATATTTACAGTTAAGACTTGAATTTTAAAGGCAATTAAAGCTCCTAATAGGTTGTCAACTTTACTTTCTAGTCCCTGTTCTAGCTGTAAAAAATAAGCACAATTATCTAGTATGCACCAGAAAATAAGCATCATTTATACACACTTTTAATTATGCTATATCTCAATCCTTTGACTCTGTTCCACAAGTGATGGTTTGAAAAACATTTAAATACTTCTTAGCTCTTGATTATAACTAGGAAAATCTCTGAGGCATATGGTAAATCAACAACAAAGTAAACCACTTTTTTATTGAGTATTCATTATTTGCAGGTATTCTGAAAGACACTTTTACCAAGGTAACGTGATAAAATCATCTAGCTCCCAAAGAAAAGTTCAAAATAGGAAGATCTCAAGTTCCATAAAACAGCCTAGTCTCACCCACTCCTGTTAACAGGTGAGAAGATACTTCCCCTAACTGACTATGGTTCTTCAGTTCTTAAAAACCAAACACAGTTTTTTCTAATTCTGTGAAGAATGTCATTGGTAGTTTGATAGGAATAGCAAAGACATGTAATCAACCTAAATGCCCATCCATGGTAGACTGGATAAAGAAAATGTGGCACATATACACAATGGAATACCATGCAGCCATAAAAAGAATGAGCTTATGTCTTTTACAGCATCATGGATGGAGCCAGAGGCCATAATCCTAAGTGAACTAACACAGGAACAGAAAACCAAATATCACATGTTCTCATAAGTGGGAGCTAAACATTGAGAACACATGGACACAGAAAAAGGAAACCATGGACACTAGGGCCTACTTGAGGATGGAGGGTGGGAAGAGGGAGAGGGTCAAAAAACCACCTTATTGGGTACTCAACTTATTACCTGGGTGAAAACATAATCTGTACACCAAAACCCCATGGCACACAACATACCTATATAACAAACCTGCACATGTATCTCTGAACCTAAAATTCAAGTTCTAACAAACAAACAAAAATGCTTATTCTTCTAATCTATGCATTGTAACCTAGTAGACAGCCATTTCAAAGTTCTTGGTAGGAGAAAAACCATATGTGGTTGAAATAAACAAAACCAGTCTCATGCAATGTTACATGAACAGGTTAAACTATTAAGCAATTCCTTTCCTATTGTGACTTCCTTTTCAGTCCTCAATATCCTTTTATTTAAATGACCCTGAGGCCCAATAACCTTCTTGAAAGGAATAACCCTTATCAATAAATACATATATACATACCTGATTATTTTTATAATTATGTGATTTAGTAATTACATATTTAATTTAACAATTATGTGATAATTATATATGGTAATTAATCTTAATTATTCTGTGAATATTTATCAGCAAGGTTGGCTTGCCTATGAACAATAAAATACATGCTATCTCTTAAGGCTTTACAGCCTAGTGAAAGAATGCATCAACAGTTGAAACCAAAACAGAATGCATTAAGTGACCAGATAAGATATTTAGCATAAATTTAGGATTTAGAAAGGAAGAGTACTTCCAGCTGAGAGAATCAGAGGAAAATTTATGGACAAACTGATCCATTTGGTCAAATATGAGCAGTGTGTTTATTTTCAAAGTGGTGGTGTAGAAAATCTAGGTAAAGAGAAATTCAAAACCCACGTCACCTTGGCAGCAGGAAGGCACAGACAAGAGTGGTCCATAGGTCTACTCATTGGATACACACTGACTATGAAAGAAACATACAGAGGTTGGGCCATTTCCTAAACGGTACTTAATTGCAAACGAAGGAGTTTGAATATTTTCACCAGGAAAATTGAGTTGCTTATTTCAGATCCTCAGATCATGGTAGAGAAGTATTTTCATATCTGCCTCTCGAGTCATATTCCTTTTAGCGTCTACTGAGAGCTATTTTTCTGGGTTGGGTTTACCCTAGCCTCATTCTTCTTATGCTTTTGATTTCTTACTGGCCTTAAACTAAGGCTTTTGGGTCTGTTATCTGCTATAAATATTTTACACTGGATCAGTTTATGCTTTGGATTCTGAAAAATCTTTGTTTTCTCCAGTTTTCTAAATATTACAAATTACAGACCACTGGTCCCCAACCTTTTTGGCACCAGGGACTGGTTTCACGGGAGACAATTTTTCCACAGGCCAGCGAGGATGGTTTGGGGATGAAACTGTTCCATCTCAGATCATCAGGCATTAGGTTCTCATAAAGAGTGTGCCACCTAGATCCCTCACATGCGCAGTTCATAATAGAGTTCCCTATTCTATGAGAATCGAATGCCAAGGCTGATCTGACAGGAGGTGGAGCTCATGCAGGAATGCTCACTCACCTGCCACCTGCCACCTGCCACCCGCCACCCGCCTCCTGCTGTGCTGCCCAGTTCCTAACAGGCCACAAACAGTTACCAGTCCATGTCCTGGGGATCAGGGACCCTGTTAGACAACCACCATTTTGTCTTCAGAAATTACTTATTATACTATCAATTTTTAAATACTTTACATTTCCTCCCCAAATACATTTTATCATATTCAGTCCTTGAATTTCCCTTATCACTTGTAGTAAGTAAAGGAGTATCCTGGGAATCCATGCGTCATATCTAGAAGGTGGGAAAATAATAGCATAGAAAAAGGCAAAGAGGCAGGAGGAAACTTCACCCAGACTTAATCACTCTCATCCACCTTCCAACAACCCTGAGTTATTTTCTGTTAAGGTTTGAAGTAATCCTTTCTGTGACCTGTCAACAAAATACATAAACAACAGTTTTGAAATGCCTACTATATAGGCCCCAAAATATCCACAGCCAAATTCAGTTGATAATCCAACTGCAAATCATAAATATACATGCTACTTGAGATTCTGCCTATAATTTAATTTTCATACTAATTCTAACAATAACTCACCGTTTTTACACTACATATCAAGTTTTGGGTTTTAAACACTAGTGTGTCCGGAATTGGTGGGTCCTTGAACTCACTGACTTCAAGAATGAAGCCGCAGAACCTCGCGGTGAGTGTTACAGTTCTTAAAGATGGTGTGTCCAGAGTTTGTTCTTTCAGATGTTCACATGTGTCCGGAGTTTCTTCCTTCTGGTGGGTTCATGGTCTCGCTGACTTCAGGAGTGAAGCTGCAGACCTTCCCGGTGAATGTTACAGCTCTTAAGGGGGCGCTTCTGGAGTTGTTCATTCTTTTTTTTTTTGAGACGGAGTCTTGCTCTGTCGCCCGGGCTGGAGTGCAGTGGCCGGATCTCAGCTCACTGCAAGCTCCGCCTCCCGGGTTTACGCCATGCTCCTGCCTCAGCCTCCCGAGTAGCTGGGACTACAGGTGCCCGCCACCTCGCCCGGCTAGTTTTTTGTGTTTTTAGTAGAGACGGGGTTTCACTGTGTTAGCCAGGATGGTCTCGATCTCCTGACCTCGTGATCCGCCCGTCTCGGCCTCCCAAAATGCTGGGATTACAGGCTTGAGCCACCGCGCCCGGCCTGTGGGTTCGTCGTCTCCCTGGCCTCGGGAGTGAAGCTGCAGACTTTCACAACGAGTGTTACTGCTCATAGACGGAGCACGGACCCAAAGAGCGAGCAGCAGTAAGACTTATTGTAAAGAGGGAACAAACAAAGCTTCCACATCGTGCAACGGTACCAAGCAGGTTGCCACTGTCGGCTAGGGCAGCCTGCATTTATTTCCTTATCTGACCCCACCCACATCCTGCTGATTGGTCCATTTTACAGAGAGCTGATTGGTCCATTTTGACAGTGCTGATTTGTGCATTTACAATCCTTTAGCTAGATGTAAAAGTTCTCCAAGTACCCAACACGACTCAGGAGCCCATCTGCTTCCCCTAGTGGATCCCGCACTGTCCCCCAGTCCCATGGAGCAGTGTGCGCCTGCACTCCTCAGCCCTTGGGCAATGGATGGGACCTGGCGCCCTGGAGCAGGGGGCGGCACACGTCAGGGAGGCTTGGGCCACTTGGGAGCCCATGGCGGGCAGGGGGCTCCGGTACGGCGGGCTGCAGGTCCCAAGCCCTGCCCCGCGGGGAGGCTGCTGAGGCCCCGCGTGCTGGCGGTCGGCGCTGCTGGGGACCAGGCACACCCTCTGCAGCTGCTGACCTGGGTGCTAAGCCCCTCATTGCCCGGGGCCGGTGGCGCCAGCCAACCGCTCTGAGTGCTGGGCCCGCCGAGGCTGCACTCACCTGGAACTCGCGCTGGTCCGTGAACGCCTTGCTTGTCCTCGGTTCCGGTCCGCGCCTCTCCCTCCACACTTCCCTGTAAGCAGAGGGAGCCGGCTCCGGCCTCGGCTAGCGCGAGAGGGGCTCCCATGGTGCAGCGGCAGGCTGAAGCACTCCTCAAGCAGGGCCAGAGAGGGCACCGAGGCCGAGGAGGCGCCAAGAGCGAGCGAGGGCTGTCAGCACGCTGTCACCTCTCACTAGGTCAAACAAACACAATCTTCAGGTTTCAGTCTATGAGTTTATAAATTTTTTTAAATCATCTGTCACTATTCTACTAATCTCAGCTTATTGTAAAATTAAGTCACCATATGTTCTTTTTAGTTCATGGTTTCAAGGAAAATAGGACAATTTCAACTAATAAAGGGAATTATAAAGATTTTTCACATTTCTAGAACTAGTTATTAAAATGTTTGCATGAATCAACCAGCTTAATTTGGGCTCTGCACAAGTCTACAGTAAGTAGATAAAATGACCATGAATAAGTCACAGTTCTCTCCATAATTTCAACTTGGTCCACTTGCTTTGAACTGGTGTTCCCACCTGCTTCACTCTCCCTTAGATCACATTGTCAGGACTGCCATCTACTGACAGAGCTAGCTGCACCTAAGTGAGATGATTTAAGAAGAGGGGTCATGTCATTTGTTGACCAATCAGGACAGCTTTGACAGTGAAAAAATATTTTTTTACATACTGCTTCTAAAAAAAAATGTTAATTTTTTTCTAAAAAGAAAAATACATATCTGTACAACTGAAGCAAAATGTTTAAAACTTCTTTATATTCATTTCATTTTCTGAACCTTAATATAAGCAGAATAAATATTCTTGGCACATATCCATGTTCTTAAACACAATTTTCTAGTGATATCTGTCTCTAATACCATGTCACTGGAATTTTCCTGAAAAGTATATTTTTAAAATATGATTTTATTATTTTTACATTTTTAAATTTAAATGTCTTTCTGAAATCCTTTGATTTAATGTAAAGAATAATATATTTTCATTTAAATTTATCATCTTATTCAGTGCTTTCTACTTTTCTTGCCTATTTTATATTCCCTGTCTCTCCATTCTTGCCTTCTTTTTTTTTTTTTTTTTCCAACTTTTAAGTTTCAAGGTACATGTGCAGTATGTGCAGGTTTGTTATATAGATAAACGTGTACTATGGTGGTCTGCTGCATCTGTCAACCCATCACCTAGGTATTAAGTCCAGCATCCATTAGCTATTCTTCCTGATGCTCTCCCGCCTGTCTTCCCACTACAACAGGCCCCAGTGTGTGTTGTTTCCCCCAACGTGTCCATGTATTCTCATCATTCAGCTCCCAATTATAAGTGAAAACATGAGGCGTGTCTGTTTCTGTGTTAGTTTGCTAAGGATAACGGCTTCCAGCTCCATCCATGTCCCTGCAAAGGACATGATCTCGTTGCTTTTTATGGCTGTATAAGTATTCCATGATGTACATGTACCACATTTTCTTTTTTCTTTTTATTTTATTTTAGGTTATGGGATACTTATGCAGAACGTGCAGGTTTGTTACATAAGTAAATGTGTGCCATGGTGGGTTTACTGCACTTATCAATCCATCATCTAGGTATTAAGCCCTGCATGCATTAGCAATTTGTCCTGATGCTCTCCTTCCCCCGCCCCACTGACAAGCCCCAGTGTGTGTTGTTCTCCTCTCTGTGTCCATGTGTTCTCATTGTTCAGATCCTACTTATGAGTGATAATATGTGGTGTTTGGTTTTCTGTGCCTGTGTCAGTTTGCTGAGGATGATGGCTTCCAGCTTCAACTATGTCCCTGTAAAGGAAATGATCTCATTCCTTTTTAGGGCTGCATGGTATTCCACGATTTACATGTACCACATTTTTTTTATCCAGTCTATCATTGATGGGCATTTAGGTTGATTCCATGTCTTTGCTATTGTGAGTAGTGCTGCAGTAAACATACATGTGCATATATATTTATAATAGAATGATTTATATACCTTTGGGTATATACCCAGTAATGGGATTGCCCAGTCAAATGGTATTTCTGGTTCTAGGTTCTTGAGGAATCACCACACCATCTTCCACAATGGTTGAACTAATTTACACTCCCACCAACAGTGTAAAAGCATTCCTTTCTCTCTGGAGCCTTGCCAGCATCTGTTGTTTCTTGACTTTTTAA
Organism: Chlorocebus sabaeus; assembly: GCF_047675955.1. NCBI lineage: Eukaryota > Metazoa > Chordata > Mammalia > Primates > Cercopithecidae > Chlorocebus > Chlorocebus sabaeus. The sequence goes on along the minus strand of NC_132910.1, from coordinate 40,949,688 downwards.
TAATGCCTTTCTGACTGGCATGAGATGGTATCTCATTGTGGTTTTGATTTGCATTTTTCTAATGATCAGTGAAGTTGAGCTTTTTTTCATACATTTGTTGGCCTCATGAATGTCTTCTTTTGAGAAGTGTCTGTTAATGTCCTTTGCCCACTTTTTAATGAGGTCATTTGTTTTTTTCTTGTAAATTTGTTTAAGTTCCTTGTAGACTCTGGATTTTAGAACTTTGTCAAATGGATTGATTGCAAAATTTTTCTCCCATTCTATAGGTTGTCTGTTCACTCTAATGATAGTTTCTTTTGCTGTGCAGAGGCTCTTTAATTTAATTAGATCCCATTTGTCAATTTTTGCTTTTGTTGCAATTGCTTTTGGTGTTTTCATCATGAAATCTTTGCCTGTCCCTATGACCTGACTGGTATTGCCTAGATTTTCTTCTAGGGTTTTTATAGTTTTGGGTTTTACATTTAAATCTTTAATCCATTTTGAGTTAATTTTTGTGTAAGGTATAAGGAAAAGGTCCAGTTTATTGATTATCCAGTTTTTATTGATTTGCAGATGTTGAACTAACCTTGTATCCCTCCTGAGGATGAAGCCAAGTTGATCGTGGTGGATAAGCTTTTTGTTATGCTGCTGGATTTGGTTTGCTCGTATTTAATTCAAGATTTTTGCATCAATGTTCATTAGGAATATTGGCCTGAGCTTTTCTTTTTTGGTTGTATCTCTGCCAGGTTTTGGTATCAGGATGATGCTGGCCTCATAAAATTAGTTAGCAAGGAGTCCCTCCTTTTCAATTGTTTGGAATAGTTTCAATAGAAATGACACCAGCTGCGCTTTGTACTTCTGGTAGAATTCAGCTGTGAATCTCTCTGGTCCTAGGCTTTTTTTGGTTGTTAGGCTATTTATTACTGCCTCAATTTCACAACTTGTTATTGGTATATTCGGGGATTTAGTTTTTCCTGGTTTAGTCTTGGGAGGTTTAGTCTTGTATGTATCTAGGAATTTATCAGTTTCTTCTGGATTTTCTAGTTTATGTGCATAGAGGTGTTTATAGTATTCTCTGATGGTTGCTATTTAGGATAGTTGGCTCTTCTTGAATTGAACCCTTTACCGTTATGTAATGCCCTTCTTTGTCTTTTTTGACCTTTGTTGGTTTAAAGTCTGTTTTGTCAGAAACTAGGATTGTGACCCCTTCTGTTTTCTGTTTTCTGTATTTCTGTGGAGTCAGTGGTCATATCCCCTTTATCATTTCTGATTGTGTCTGTTTGATTCTTCTCTCTTTTCTTCTTTATTAGTCTAGCTAGGGGTCTATCTAGTTTATTAATTTTTTCAAAAAAACAGCTCCTGGGATTCATTGATTTTTTTGAAGAGTTTTTTGTTTCTCTATCTTCTCAGTTCCACTCTGATCTTGGTTATTTCTTGTCTTCTGCTAGCTTTGGGGTTTGTTTGCTCCTGGTTCTCCAGTTCTTTTAGTTGTGATGATAGGTTGTTGGTTTGAGATCTTTCTAGTTTTTTGATGTGGGCATTTAGTGCTATAAATTCCCCCTCCTAAAAGTGTCTTAGCTGCATCCCAGAGATTCTGGTACATTGTCTCTTTGGTCTCATTAGTTTCAAAGAACTTCTTGATTTCTGCCGTAATTTCATTACTTACCCAGGAGTCATTCAGGAGCAGGTTGTTCAATTTCCGTGTACTTGTGTGGTTTTCAGTGAGTTTCTTAATCTTGAGTTCTAATTTGATTGTGCTGTGGTCTGAGAGACTGTTATGATTTCAGTTCTTTTGAATTTGCTGAGGAGTGTTTTACTTCCCATTATGTGATCATTTTTAGAGTAAGTGCCATGTGGCTATTAGAAGAATGTATAGTCTGTGCTTTTGTGTGGAGAGTCCTGTAGATATCTACCAGGTCTGCTTGATCCAGAGCTGAGTTCATGTTCTAAATATCTGTTAATTTTCTGTCTCAGTGATCTAATATTGTCAGTATGGTGTTAAAGACTCCCACTATTTATTGTATGGGAGTCTAAGTCTCTTTGTAGGTCTCCAACAAATTTATGATTTATGATTTTGGATGATCCTGTATTGGGTGCATATATATTTAGGATAGTTGCTCTTCTTCTTGAATTGAACCCTTTACCATTATGTAATGCCCTTCTTTGTCTTTTTTGACCTTTGTTGGTTTAAATTCTGTTTTGTCAGAAACTAGGATTGTGACACCTTCTGTTTTCTGTTTTCTATTCCGTTGGTAAATTTCCCTTTATTTTGAGCCTCTGTGTGTCTTTGCACATGAGATGGGTCTCTTGAAGACAGATGGGTCTTGGTTCTTTATCCAGCTTGCCATTCTCTGTCATTTAATTGGGACATTTAGATCATTTACTTTTAAGGTTAGTATTGTTATGTGTGGATTTGATCCTGTCATCTTGATGCTAGCTGGTTATTTTGCAGACTTGTTTATGTGGTTGCTTCATAGTGTCACTGGTCTGTGTACTTCAGTGTGTTTTTGTACTAGCTGGTAATGACTTTTTCCTTTCTATATTTAGTGCCTCCTTCAGGAGCTCTTGCAAGGCAGGCCTGGCGGTGATGCATTCTCTCAGCATTTGCTTGTTCGAAAAGGATCTTATTTCTCCTATGCATATGAAGCTTAGTTTGGCTGGATATGAAATTCTGGGTTGGAAATTCTTTTCTTTAAGAATGTTGAATATTGCACCCCCACCCCCGATCTCTTCTGGCTTGTAGGGTTTCTGCTGAGAGGTCCACTGTTAGTCTCATGGGCTTCCGTTTGTAAGTGACCTGACCTTTCTCTCTGGCTGCCTTTAACATTTTTTCTTTCACTGAAATAATTTTAAAAGGTAATTTATTATTAACAAATTTAAAATTGTTGGCGTGTTCAATTGACTCCTTTCTATAGGCCATAATTAACAAAACACTTCTCTGCAGGTGCTGAAGTACCAGAGATATTCAGAGTAAGTTCAATTAAACGGCAGCCATTGTCATGTACACCGTGTGGAATGTTGTAAGATAAACCAAACTTATAATTTGTGAAGTAGATAACTACGTTATATTTTAAATGGAATGTCACAAACTAATACAAACTAACTAATTACAAATTTAAAGAAGTGGGAGATCAGAGGCCATACAGATTGGGCCCTACCAGAAATTTTAACAAAAATATGGTATGTTTCCAGTCAAAAATTAAATTTTTTCCTTAGGCTTTGGAGACTAGAAAATCCTTGTTCTGTATTGTGGATAAAACAAATTTAGATGTTGATTTTATACCTTCATTTGCACTGGCCATCAGGATGCTCATCGTTAATAATTGTGCAAGATCATAAGTGTACATATTGTCATTATTGTTGCTTGATTTTGCCTTTAAGTTTATTTGAATATATAATATAAATACAAATATAATACAAATTTTGAGTGCTTCAAATGAAATAAAAATGTATACATGAAAAGTTATCTTCACTCTTCTATCCTTCAGCTATTCATACCCCCACTCCCATGAGGGAAAAAATATTGTCAGTTTCTTTTCTGTTCTATCAGTGGTCTTCTAAGATCACTGTGTGTATACTTTTTTTCTTTTTTGTAGAAATGGAGCAAGCCATACACATGATTCTACCTTTTGCTAGATCCTTTTACCAATATATGTAATATAATTTCCTATAAGGACATGAAGATCTTCTACATTCTTATTTATAACTGCTTAGTGTTCCAGTTTCAGAATGCTGTACCAAAATTTGGCTATTCCATAATTTATTTAACATGACATGTACTAATAACATTCAGATTTTTTTCAAGCTTTTGCCATTTCAAAGAGTAATATAATGAATAATCTTATAAATATATTATTATTTTACACACATAAAATATTTTTAATTTTGAAGGTTTTCTTCCAAAAGGTACTTTATACAAGTATTCTCAATTTACATGCCCACACTGATGTGCTACATTTTTATTATATTTGCCAGTTTGGTGAGAAACAGTATCACGGTGATAGTATTCTCTTATTGTAAGTGAAGTCAGGCAGTTTTTTGTGATTAAGATCCATTTTTATTTTCTGCTAATTCATATTATTTGTCCTTTTCTATCAGATTGATGATCTTTTCCTTAATGATTTTTTAGAGTTCTTTTTATGTTCGGAAAACTACAATTTTGAGTGTAATAACTGCAAATATTTTTTCCAGTTCATCACTTTTCTTCAAGATATTTTACCTTGCAGAATTTTATCAATATCATCATCATCATCACTGTTTTATGAAGTTGAATTTATTAATCTTTTTTGTATATATTCTAAGTTTTAGATCACGCTTTGTATATATTCTAAGTTTTGGATCATACTTTCCCTCTCTGAGATTATTGAAAATATATTATCTTGTCATTCTCCTTGATTACAGCCCTGCTGTTTGACCTTCATTGTTTATGGAATCCTTTCCAACTATTTTTCAGTCTGGGGTTTATCTGTCAGCTGGTTTTACCAAAGAAGTGATTCATGTTCAATTTTCTTCTTGTTGCCTTCTCGTGATTTCTTTAAAAGGAGAAAAATTTTGACTATATGTATTCAGGTTCAAACTGAAAGTCCTTTTTAAAAAAATCTTATTGTATCCAATGTATTTATTTAAGTCAAGTCAAATCCTTTGTAGAATGTGAATACTAATGCATAAACACAATTATTTTGATATACAATTAGTGTTGGGTTTTTGTTTATTAGCATGTTTGTTTTACAGTACTCAGCTTCCTTTCGCCAAAATATATGTTGATTTTTTTAAATTGTCTTGGGAAAAAGTCCTTCTAGGATTAAGTTGCGCCAGAATAATTTATAATTTTACACACAAACTTTTCATACAACATCAGGAGCTTGAGAGGCCTCCTCAGAAATCCTAATGTTCATCATCACCTCATTTGAGATTCAGAGAATCCAAACAAAATCATTTATGATAAAAGAGAAAAACTTGCCTGTAATGTTGCCACTGATGCATGAGGAATTAAAACGCCAAACAAGATGTGACCTATTTTAAAAACCCATCATAAATATTATTAAAATGGTTATTTATTTTGAAATGATCATGGAACATATGATTCAACATAAAACCTTGCAGTTTCCAATATGAATAAGCCTAGAAAATATATACTCAATGCAGTTTTTAACCAAATTATTAATTTTTCTTCAAAATCTTTGGTTAATGTGGCAAGTCCATTGGCAATTAGCTTTGTATGTAGAAAAAGATCTAGTCAGACTGTTAAGATTGTAAATTAGTTAATGTTGTAGAAAATAAAATTTAGGTACAAAATATAACAGGATATAAAAATGAGACTTCATATGTTTCAGTTTCATGCCAGGCCCAAAAGGAAAGCAGAACCATACATGCCAGCTGCCCTCCATTTCAAAGTATCTTGCTAAATCATCTATGTAGGACTGCAAAGTAGGTAGTCAAAAATATTTTTGCACTTATTGACTCATTTCCTGATTTGAAAATATGTCTTAGTTTGTATTCTATACAGGTTGTAACATAATATCACAGATTAGGCTATTTATTTATTTATTTATTTATTTATTGAGACGGAGTCTCACCCTGTCGCCCAAGCTGGAGTGCAATGGCACGATCTCGGCTCACTGCAATCTCTGCCTCCCGGGTTAAAAAATAAAATTTACTTCTTATAGTTCTAGAAGCTAGGAAGTGCAAGGGCATGGTGCTGGCATCTGGTGAGGGTCTTCTTGCAGCATCATAACATGATGGAGGGCATCATATAGCGAGAGGGTGAGAGCATGTGTGTCTGCTTAGGTCTCTCTTCCTCTTCCTATAGTCACTAGCTCCATAATGAAGGCCTCACTCTGATGACCTTATTTAATTCTAATTACCGCCCAAAGGTCCCACTTCCAGTCAACATATGAATTTGGGGATTCAGTGTCCAACACATGAAATTTACAAGACACATTCAAATGTTTGCAAGTTGTAAAAAGTGGAAGAAACCTAACTAAAGAGAGAATTTCTTTAAAATAAGTTGTCCAAATGCAGTGGCATTTTACCTACCTCTGTTATGTGGCTGAGGAACAAGGTGTTTGTCCTCACCTCATAGCTACTAAGTGGATCTTCCAAGGTGCTGCCCAGATAATTTGATATTTGTCCACTAAAGTTTAGAGATATAAACATTTGGTGTTTGTTTCACACCTGAGAAAATCAGAAGCACAAGTTTGTACCTGTATCTATAAAGAGAGAAGGCTGTATTTTCCATCAGTGGTTGGTCAGAGAGGCATAATTTTTATGTTGAGATGTGGGTTGTATAGGAAAGAGCCTTACATGCTCTTTTAATGGGACGCTCCTCTTCAAGAGCATTTGCTGCCAGGAGGGAGGAGCCTTTAGCAAGAAGAGGCTGTAGATACATTGTCCATTGGAGAAGCTGCTGGGAGATGGGGGAATGTAGGGAATAACTATCACAGAAACGTTCCCCCCACACAAAAACTGAACCTTGATATTTTTCCAAAGAGAGAATAAGAAAGCCACAAAAATATACCAGAAAAAAAAATGAGCCCTTAGAATCTGCCATACTCAGAGGACACTAAATATCAAATTGTATCTGCCTCTGTCAACTAAGATGTTTTTCACATCTTTTCTCCCTCTAGAACCAATCCAGGAAGTTGCAAGAGCAGCCTTGTGGGCCAAGTGATGTCAAGAAAGATCAGAACAAAGTAAGGAAATGGAGAAGTATCCACACTCTCCTCCCCTGCTAAAGGTTTCTCAGATTGAAGCAGTATGTCAGGGGCATTTTTAAAAGGCTTTAATTAAATTAAAGTGCAGAAGTTGGGTTATTAGAAGAGACAAGGCATACCATTTCAATACTGAGTCCCAGTGGATGACTAGAATTTAGCAAGATAAATGGAAACTTTCTTCCAAAATGCAGGAAATACAGCATACCCATGTTGTATTCACCTCTTCTTCACCCGGTTAATGAGGAAGGGATTCTTCCCCTAGGATTAAGGAAATGGCTGAAAACACAACACCTGCCACTGAACAGATGAGACTGAAAGGAGTTTATTAATCACGTATACTCAGAGCCCAGGGAACAAGGACATCCCAAACCAGGGAGGACTACGTGGAGGTGCGCTCGGGAACAGATGAACAAACAGGAGCTGTGGGGGGCTTTGTGGTAACAAGAGGGTAGGGTGAACCCTGCTTCCTATGGAAGGATCTGAGTGGCTTCTTTGGATAACTTTGTGAGCTGGCACAAAAGTAAAGCCAGGGAACATAGGTATTCTGCCTGGTCCCCATGATAGGAGGGTTATTTGGCTAGGGGAGCTTATTGCAGAAGCAGAGGGGGAGGATAACTTGTTAGGCCACTCAAGGCCCTTCCAAAATTTCAGGACTTCACTATAATATAGAAGCACCAGAAAATATTGTATATTTAGAGTCTTTTGGAATGTCTTGAAGGTGGAGTACAGGAAAAGAAAAATTGGGATGAGGTTGAGAGATAAGCAGGAGCCAGATCTAGTCTCAAATTCCTTTTTTATCTAGGTCTCTAACTATAATAAAGTGAATGTTTGGATTAGGGCATACTCAGAGACAGGCAGAACAATTAGGAAGCTGTTGGAGTCTTGTGGGAGAACAGAATGTACTAAAAGTAATACTGGGAACAGAGATGTATGGATAATCCCAGAAACATTAAGAAGAAAAACCAAAGTTTTCTGACTTAAGCAACTAGATAAATGACTGTCAGGTTTGTCCAACTTGTGGCAGCCCGTGGGCTGCATGTGGCCCAGGATGGCTTTGAATGTGGCCCGATTCATAAACTTTCTTGAAACACTATGAGGTTTATGCATGAACCTTTTTTTTTTATTATTCATCAGCTATAGTTAGTGTTAGTGTTTTTTTATGTGTGGCTGTGATGGTTAATATTGATTGTCAACTTGATTGTATTGAAGGATGCAAAGTATTGATCCTGGGTCTGTCTGTGAGGGTGTTGCCAAAGGAGATTAACATTTGAGTCAGTGGACTGGGAAAGGCAGACCAACCCTTAATCTGAGTGGGCACAATCGAATCAGCTGCCAGCAAGGCTAGAATATAAAGCAGGCAGAAAAAAGTGAAAAGATTAGACTGGCCTAGGCTTCAAGCCTACACCTTTCTCCCATGCTGGATGCTTTCCGCCTCCAAACATTAGACTCCAAATTCTTCAGTCTGGGGACTTGGACTGGCTTCCTTGGTCCTTAGCCTGCAAATGACCTGTTGTGGGACCTTGTGATTGTGTGAGTTAACACTTAATAAACTCACCTTTATGTACATATGTATCCTATTAGTTCTCGCCTTCTAGAGAACACTTACTAATACAGTGCCCCAAGACAATTCTTCTTCCAGTGTGGCCCAGGGAAGCCAAAAGATTGGACACCCAGGACTAGGTTTTTCATTGTAGTAAGGAAAACCAAATAGTCACAGTTCAGAAATAGAAATGCACTATTCACAAAACTACTACAAATTTATCATATGGTAGGAGGATGAGAGTCATGTATTACAAATGTTAGGTTTTTCTATTTCCTGTATTTATTGATTACAAGAAGCTTACAGTACAATAGAATGAATATCTGGTTGACATGAATTAGGTTTAAGGGATAGTAGTCTCAAATAACTTTTACTAGTTGGTTATACTGAGATGAGACTCATATAAGAACTAATAGTACATTGTGGTATTTGATAAGTACCAAATGATCAAAAATGAAAATAAGTTTTATAAAAGTATTTAAAGATATCTCACAATACTAATGAAAACTTCTTTCAAAACACAAAATATAAAATGTCATGTTTTTAACTTCTTATGTTAGGAAAATAGTGCTGGAATTATGAATGAATATTTTTGCATAAAATGGTCCTTTTTATGTTTTAGCAGTGAAAACTTAGCTATTATTAAATTTGTTGTCTATGTTAAAACATTATCTATATTAATATCAAAAATTGACTGTGCCAGGTGTTCTGACTTGTGCCTATAATCCAAACACTTTGGGAGGCTGAGACTGGAGGCCTACTTGAGTCCAGAAGTTTAGGACCAGCCTGGGCAACTTAACAAGACCCTGTGTCCAGAAAAAGAAGAAAAAAATTGATTGGTTATATATAAATAACAGTACAAATATTATGCAGTCATTAAAAATAATAAAATAGAACTGAATTTATTCTTTTAAAAGACATAAACAATATATTACTTTAAAATGAAGCTAAGGGAGACTATTATGGCACAGTTATATCTCTATCTCTCCCTCTATCTCTACATGCATAAGAAATTCTGAAAGAAATTACCCAACAGGTTAATAGTGGTTATTCCTGAGAATGTGAAATTGTAAGGTTACTTTCACTTTCTCTCTACCATTTGAAATTTTAGAATAATAATATGTGTATTAGTCAGGGTTCTCCAGAGAAACAGAACCAATAGGACATATGCAGATATATAAGAGGAAGATTTATACGAATTGGCTCATGTGATTATGGAGGCTGAGAAGTCCCACAGTATGCCCTCAGACCCAGAAAAACTGGTAGTGTAATTCAGACTGAGTACCAAGGTCAAAGAAGCAGGAGAGCAGATGATGGATCTCACAGGCGAGGACCAACAGCCTGAGAAGGTGGGGAATGGGCAGAAGGGCACTGGTGTAAGTCCCGGCATCTGAAGGTTCTGATATGCGAGGGTATAAGCAGATGGATGTCCCAGCTCAAGAAGAGAGAAGCAGAATTTGCCCCCTACCTTTTGGTTTGATATGGGCCCTCAGCGAACTGCATGATGCCAGCCTATATTGTTAAGGGTGAATCTTCTTTACTGAGTCTACTGATCCAAATACTAATCTCCTCCAAAACCACCATCACAGATACACTCAGAAATATTTTCCTGGCTATCTGGATATGCCATATTCCAGTCAAATTGACACATCAAGTTAACAATCATAATACATTATCTGAAAAAAATAAAATATTATGAAATGACTTCTATTGTTGCCTTATGAGGAGCTTTCTGAACAACCCTTTTTTAAACAGAGAAAATCATACAGGACAAATGACATAGAAACCCTTTCTTCTGCATTTGCATCCCAACTCCTACCACTGAGTGCTTTCCATTCTCCAGCAACTAAACTTAAAACTGATATATTTCATAAGATTTGCTGCTTAGCAAACTCATGACTATTTACTGTTCACTATTTTAGCTTTACATAATGGTAACTTATACAAAGGTATCTGGCAATTTGAGAAAAGTCGAAATATAGGGCTTCCTATTTTTATTAAGGTAAAACATGCTCTCAATTACCGGAAGTTGAAATTATGGAACAATTTTCATTTCCTGTTTGCTTTCTATATTATGTCACCAACAAGGTCACCCATATACTTCCACTCCTTTCTATTCTTTACAATAGGGGTAGGTAAATGTTTTCCTGTAAAGGACCAGGTAGTAAATATTTTAGCACGACATGCTTGGGTTTTAAATACACTTTGCTAAGCGAAAGAAGTCAGACATTAAAAGGCTCATTTTGTATAATTTCATGAATAAACGCTCTGGAAAAGGCAAAACTATAGGGATAGAAAGTAGCTTAGTGGTTGCCAGTGGTAGAGGAATGATGAGAGGGGTGAATATAAATTAGTAGTAACTGGAAATTTGGGGGATGAGAAAACTGTTCTGTATGAAACTGTGACTGTGGATACATGACTCATTGCATTTGTCAAACTCACAGAAACCTAAGTCGCAAAGAGTGAATTCTACTGCACGTTCCTTTTTTAAAAATCAAACAGGATGTGTGGAGGGATGGAATGCAAACTGCCAAACAAATCTAGCTGTATTACAGATGAATCACATGATCACACTAAAGGAGATGAGGAAGAAAGGAGCTGACCTAAGTAACTTTGGTAAGCAGTTATGTGACGGTATATTTTAAAGACAAAAAGTAATGTACACTAACATTGTGCTCTAGTGTAGGGGTTGGGAAACTTTTTGAGTAAAAAACCAGATAGTAAATATGTTAGGCTTTGTGGATCATATAGTCTGTATTACCTTCTCAATGCTACTGTTGGAGCACATAAGCAGCCATAGATAATACATAAATAAATGAGTGTGGCTATGTTTTAACAACACTTTATTTATAAAAACAAATACAGGGTCATATGTGGCTTGTAAGCCATAGGTTGCTAATTCCTGCTAAAGTTGGCAAATTAGTCTCTTACAAGGGTATGGGTTTCATTTCATATTTTATAGTAGGATTGAGCTAATAAGGAAATATAGTGTAGATAATGAAAGCTGAGATTTCTCACTGTCAAAGGAAGAAGTTACAAATAAGGAAAGGGTGGATGCTGGAATGAACCACTGGTAGTGGATTAGAGCTGGAGGTATTAGTATGAACTCATGATTTTCATTTATCTGCAAATGTAGACAAATAAAAAGAGACTTATGCCTCATATTTGTAGGCATGAGTTAGGGTAATACATATATCTCCAGTTGTATCCATTAAAAGGTGTTAGAAGAAGTATCATCCCAGCAGCAAGGAGCTTCATTTCTAAATATCATGCTCTCATAAAAGGAACTATGGTTCCTTGGAAAATTGATTCATTTTAGGGCTATGGCAGGAAAAATATAAGCGATCCTGGGACAATTTGTGATACTGGAGAGTAAGAAAGTAATTAAAAATAAAATAAGCAAAAAAAAAAAAAAAAAAAAAAATCAAAGCATATTCAAAGGGCAAAAGAGACAACCTGAAAAAAGATCCGAATAGCCAAAATTAGGACAATTTGAGAAACAAAAAAAGTAATGACAGTTTTGTGTTGTAACCCAAAGAATGAAATAAATATATAAATAAATAAATAAATAAACAAATAACTGAATAAATAAATAAGTAGAGGAAAAGAGACAAGTCATCCTTACAAAAGATTTCTAATTAAAAACTTAAAAGGCATGAGGAAAACAGAAAATAGAAAATCATTACTAGAACACCATAGTAATAGTTGCCTCATGCAGGATCAGTGATGGATACTAAGATTGATAGGTAAAAGATTAACCAGAAATAAGATTTTGCATAGTCACTGTCCATTTGGACTGCATTAACAAACGATCATAGACTGAGTGACTTATAAACAACAGAAATGTATTTTTCACAGTTCTGAAGGCCAGTAAGTCTAAGATAAACACACTGGCAGATTCAGTGTCGTGTCTGGTGAGGACTGACCTCCTCTTCATGGAAAGCTGTCTTCTCATTGTAACCTCTCATGGCTGAAGGGGCAAGCAATCTCTCTGAAGTCTCTTTTACAACAGCACTAATCCCATTCTTGAGGACTCCACCCAAATGACCTAATCACCTACCAAAGTCCCCACTCCCAAATACCATGACCTTGGGTGTTAGAATTTCAGGACATAAATTTGGAAGGAACATAAATATTCAATCCATGGCAATCACAAAGTATATCTCTCAAAATATTTAGTAATCACAAAGAGAAAAACAGCAACTTTACAATGGAAAAACCTGGCAGATACCAAGTGATCAAAATTAATATCATCAGTAATAAGACATATCTGATATCATCAGAGGTAAATGACATTGATATGCATTGTTCTTCTTAATAATGCACAGCCTTAATATAATCAATAAAAAATCTAACAAACCCAAATGGAACAAAGTTCTATAAAATAACTCCTCTTCAATAATATTAAAAGCAAGACGAGGAAAGACTGAGAAATCATCTCAGATTGGAAGAGGCTAAGCACATTCAGCAGCTATGAACAATGTGAAGTTTTAAATTGGATCCTGAACCAAAAATAATAAAGTATGTGAAAAAATGGTGAAATCTGAATAAATTCTATAGCTTCATTAATGGCATAATACCAAGGTTAATTTCCTAGGTTTGATCATTTTATTCTTTGGCTGTGTAAGATGTTGGCATAAGGATAAGCTGGGTGAAAAGTATATAAAATAAACTCTGTACTACTTTTTGCAGCTCTTCTGTGTGTCTAAAATTATCATGAAATTTTAAAAAATGTTAAGGCTAAAAATTCATCTGTTGCGCACCAATTGTATGCTAAGTATGGGATTAAATGGTAGGGTTGTTAAAAATATATCACAATGGTATATAAACGCCTATTCGATATGCTTAACATACACTTTACAGGTTAGATGATTTTTCTTGGTGCAACCCATTTGTCATCATGGACTTGGGGTTAAAGGAAGGCATATGACATCTGCCAGTAGGATCCAGTTCTGAAGAAATTAAATACAAGGTCAATGGTGATGGTCTGCTTCCCTGATAAAGCTTTGCAGAAACTTCAGGACTCTGTGAGAAGCCGAGATTTTGACTTGGCACCCAAGCTAGCCTAGAACCAACAACATCAATGCAAAGAGGCTCTGAACTAGAAAACTCTAAAAGTCTAAATAAATACACTTTCTCTCCATGTCCTATACGTATGGATCCAGAAGTGTTCCCATGATCTGAGATATAGAATACTGAGAAGGCCAATGGGCTGACAAATGCTGGAGGGTCATGGCTGAAATATTCTGGGATTTCAACACGTGGGGAAGTGACTAGAACCATTTCAGAGTAGGTACCACACTATATAGAAGTGGTCATATCCCAGTGGATACCAGTCAGGGGTTGGTAAGACTCCATGCTTCTCAGAAAACCGGCAAGGATTCCTATGACTCAATATGCTTTAAAACCATTTTCCCCTATTCCTACAAGGACTTTTGAGTCTCCAAAAAACCCAGAAATCATCTGAAATTAGAACAGAGGGAAAATGAGGAAATCTAAAAGACTGAAAACTTACACCAAAAAACCTAAAACAAACCAAAGAGATTTATGCTGGAAGAAATTGAGACCTTTATTTATATTCTGAAATAGGGTCTTTTGCAGAAAATGAAAATGTTACATTTTTACTTGCAAGTCTGAGAAGAAATTACTGAATTAGTGACCTTGCAATCCCTATTTTTTATGTACCATTTGACTCAAAGTTTTACCATCATGTGCCCAACATGATGGTAGGTATTTGATATATATTTGTCACATAAATTAATTAATAAAAGATAAGGTCACTACCCTGGGGCTCAAGACCCAGAGAGGCAGGCAGACATGTAAATAAATAATATTAATATTTAAAACAATCATTAATGAAAGATGCAGCACACCTAACCATGTCTACCTATAAGAAGCAAAAAATATTTCAGAGAAGAGTGGTGTGGATCTTGAAGGATTAACAGGGGTTTGACAAGGATCTTCTGAACTGGAGAGAAACTTATAAACTTTCTTGGGTTGAAACCATTTATTTTAGACTTCTTAATATTTTCTCTGAAAGACATTCAGTAAATGTATTAATTTGATTTGAGTTTTAGTTTACAATCCAATGTAAAAATAAATTGCCATTTCCTAAAACGTATTTCCAACTGATGATGTTAGAATGCTTTTTATAGCTAAGTTAATCACTATAGTGAGCTTGTATAGCTGGTGAGGTCTATTTATGAAATTACTTACCATGGGATCAAATCAAATAATGATCATGAATGAGCATGCAAGTAAATTGACCTTTTTTACTTTCTGTTTTAAATATATATAAATTTAATAATAATGTTATCTACTGAAACTTTAGATTTTCTGAGCAAATCGGTTTTCATTTGAATTCCTCTGCCTACATTATTAAAGTTTAATTGTATTTATTTAAAAAGTACTGAGTTTAAATGTTATATAAAAGGTGAATTTGATGTCTTTTATCCCTGCTTTGAATCTTCTTACTCTCAATAAATCAAGGAATACATTAAGAGAGAGCAGGGAGGGAGGAAGCGAAGGAGAGAGAAGCAGAGAGACAAAGAGACAGAGAATTTCAATTAGAGACAAATACTGATCACAAGCGGATACGGTTTTTTTTTTTTTTTTTTCCAGATTTCACTATCAAATTACAGAATCATGAAATCTAAATTGTATTTCTGGAGACAACCTTAGAAATCATCTCTTTAGTTCCTTTGTTTTACATGTAAGATTTATTAAACTAGAAATTGGGCTTTATTCAATAAACAGAGAAACATTTTAAATGTCTTAGTTTGAACTATTACTATTTTTAGTTTAGTTTGTTTTAAGAAATTTATTGGGATATAATAGACATATAAAATTAACCATTTTAAAGTGTACAATTCAGCGAGTTATCGTAGATTAACAGTTGTGCATTCATCACCAACATCTAATTTTAAAACATTTTATCACTCCAAAAAGAAACACATACTTATTATAGTCACACCCTATTCCCACCTTCCCCCAGCTCCTAGCAATCTAAGGTAATTTCTATCTGTATATATTTGCCTTTTGTGAGTAGATTCTTTCACTTAACTTAATGTTTTCAAGCTTCATCTATGTTGCAGGAGGTGACAGTACTTTATTCCTTTTTACTGCTGAATAATATTTATTTTATGGAAATACCACATTGTACTTATCTGTTCATCAGTTGATAGGCATTTGGATTGTTTCCACTGTTTGACTATTTAGAATGTTGCTATGATTTTTTTTTTTTTTTTTTTTTTTTTGAGACAGAGTCTTGCTCTGTCACCCAGGCTGGAGTGCAGTGGCACAATCTCAGCTCACTGCAAGCTCCGCCTCCTGGGTTCACGCCATTCTCCCGCCTCAGCCTCCCGAGTAGCTGGGACTACAGGCACCCACCACCAGGCTCAGCTAATTTTTTTGTATTTTTAGTAGAGATGAGGTTTCACCATGTTGACCAGGATGGTCTTGATCTTCTGACCTTGTGATCCGCCCACCTCGGCCTCCCAAAATGCTGGGATTACTGTGCCTGGCCAAATATTTTTATTAATAGTTTTTATTTGGACATATACTTTAAATCATGGGTCTATAACAAGGAGTAGAATATTCTGGGTCAGACAGAAACTCTAAGTTAAAATTCTGAGGAACTGCCAAAATGTTTTCCAAAGTGACTGAGCCATTTTAAAATCCTACCAGCCTTGTATGGTGATTCCAATTTCTTCATGTTCTTGTCAACATTTGTTATTGTCTCTCTTTCTTGATATAGCCATCTGTCTTAGTTCCTTTATGCTGCTGTAACAAAATACCTGAGACTCAGTAATTTGTAAAAAATAGAAATTTATTTCTCATAGTTTTGGAGGCTGCAAAGTCCAAGAACCTGGGCACTGGTAGATTTAGTGTCTGGTGAGGCCCTGTTCCACTGATGGTGTCTTCTCATGGTAGCATCTTCAAATGGAAGAAGACAGAAGGATGAAAAAAGAGCCTAAGGTTGTTCCTTCTAGCACTTTTATAAGGCACTAATCCATTCATGAGGGCAGAGCAATCACAATATAATCACTTCCTAAAGGGCCCATCTCTTAATACCACCATAATTGGGGTTAGTTAAGTTGCAACATGAATTTTGAAGGGGACATATTCAAACCATAGCTTTGTCCTAGTAGTTGTGAGGTAGTATCTCACTGTTGTTTTAATTTGCATTTCCTTAATGGCTAATGAGGGTGAGCATCTTTTTATATATTTATTGGCCACTCGTTTATCTTCTTTGCAGATATGTTTGTTCAAATCTTTTCTTCATTTTTAAGTTGGATTATTTGTCTTTCTATTATTGAGCTATAACAGTTTGTAATATATTCTGGATACCAGTCCCTTATCAGATTTATGATTTGCTAATGTTTTCTCTCTCTGTGAGTTGTCTTCACTTTCTTGATTGTTTCCTTTGAAGCACAAAAGCTTTTAATTTTGATAAAGTTCAATTTATTTTTTTCTGGGTTTTTTTTTTCCCCCAACTTGTGCTTTTGGTATTATTTCTAAGAAACCATTACCTAATTCAAGGTCACAAAAATTTAGCCCTACTTTTTCTAAGAGTTTTATAGTGTAAACTCTTACCTTTGGGTCTATGATCCATTTTTCAATTAATTTTTGTATATGGTGTGAGGTATGGGATTTAATGTCATTCTTTTGTATATTGTTCCATTTTTTGGAAAGACTATCCTTTCTCCCACTGAATTGTCCTGGCATACTGGTGGAAAAGGTACTAACCAAAAATGTAAAGGTTTATTTCTATAATTTCTATTCTATTTCATTGTTTTAGAGTTTATGGCCTATGCTAGTACCTGTCCCCACAATGTTCATTTTCTTACCAAAATAGTTGAGAATTAAATTCAACCCTCAAAGTCAGCAGAGGTATTTTCTTAGTTCATTTTATCCTGCTATTATAGAATACCACAGGCTTGATAATTTATAGTAAAACAGAAATTTATTGGCTCACAATTCTAGAGGCTGAAAAGTCCAATATCAAGGTGCCAGTATCTTGCAAGAGACTTCTTGGGGCACCATTCCACGGTGGAAGATGAGAGGGTGAGAGAAAGAGAGCAAGAGAGGGCTGAACTCATTCTTTTTAAGGAACCCAGTCATTGATGACAGCATTAATCCACTCAGAGGACATGCCTTCATGGCCTAATCACCTCCTAAAGGTCACACTTCCCAGTGCTGTAGCACTGGGTATGAAGTTTATACCATATGGTTTTTGGTGGCACAAATTCAAACCATAGCAGATTCTTTTCTTCCTGTTGTTGGCACTAGTATCCAGACACAGTCTTGAAAATTCAAGCAAAAAAATTCATTGTGCCCTTTTCTCTTTGTATCTGTTTTCCTTCATTTCTCTCTTGTTGCTGAAGTATATGTCTTTGTTTTAGGTTTAGGATTATTGTTGTTGTTAGAAATAGTGATTTACTTGGTCTCCTTTATTATATGTAGATTCTAAACTGCTCAAGGTAATGAATTTGATTGCACCCATTCTCTGTTGATATTGACTTTGTAAGTATCAGCTTTTACAACCTATCTGTACTCAGATAGGTTTCTTTTGTATCAGCAATATATTAATATTTTAAAGAAGTGAAAAAGCAAGATTTGCTGTGAATGTTTTAAATTTAAATATAATGTAATTAAAAGACAACTGAAAAGACCTGAAAATTTATTATTATCATGTTTGTTGTTATAATGACAATTAATGAAGATACTTATTGTCCCGTTACCATTCTTTAAATATTTCTAATTCTAAAGGACTCCAAAGCTCCTAGAAAGCTTTATGAGTTCGTGTATTAGCCCAACAAATATTTAATGGGCACATCCTATGTGGCTGGTATCGTTTTTAGTACGTAGGATTTATAAAGATAAATGATGCATAATCTCTCTTATGAAACAGGCCTGCTAGAAAAGAAAATTTCTTACTGAAAAAACTGTAACACAGCCAGGCACACTGGTTCAGGCTTGTAATACCAGCTACTTGGGAGACTAAGGTGAAAAAATCACTTGAGGCCAGGAGTTTGAGACCAGCCTGGACAACATAGTGAGACCCTGTCTCTAAAAGAAATGAAAAGAAACCATAACAAAAGTGATGTGGACTACTGAAAGACACAAAAAGTACTAAGGGAATTGAGGCAAACTTGAATTGTGGCTGGAGCGAGATAAGTGAAAGACTATAAGTACATTTAAAGAAAAGTAAAATAATGAAAGAAGTTTATCTAGAATTTATTTTATCTCCCTCTAAAATATTATGCCTATAAATCAAAGGAGTTCATCCCATTTATTCCAACATTCCTCCCTCTTTCTCTCTCTTATTATCTCTTTTTCTCTTCTACCCTTTCTCCTCTCTCCCTTCCTCCACATTTCTTACTTAGCAGGAACCAGAATGGAGTAGAGAAAGAGAGTAAGAGGGTACAGTGATTGAATCAAGCTGATTGAGCATGTGTAGTGATGGTGACATCTCCATGTTAATATGAATATCATCATCTTTTAGTCATTATAACCTCAGCCTCAAAGTACTTCATTGAAAATACTGAGGATTTTAAACAATCTGACAAACAGAAATGGATCCATGGACTAGATTTTTGTCTCTCTCTCTCTCTCTTTTTTTTTTTTTTTTTTTTTTTTTTGAGACGGAGTCTTACTCTTGTCACCCAGGCTGGAGTACAATGGTGCCATCTCGGCTCACTGCAGCCTCTGCCTCCCAGGTTCAAGTGATTCTCCTGCCTCAGCCTCTCAAGTAGCTGGGATTACAGATGCCTGCCACCATGCCTGACTAATTTTTGCATTTTTAGTAGAGATGGGGTTTCACCATGTTGGCCAGTCTGGTCTTGAACTCCTAACCTCAGGTGATCCACCCTCCTCGGCCTCCCAAAGTGCTGGGATTACAGGCGTAAGTCACCGCTCCCAGCCAGATTTTTGTCTCTCTTAAGCCTCACACCTCAACTAACCTTTGAAAAGAGTTATTCAGCCTTTGATAAAAATGCCAAAACCATTGGAATTAAACTTCAAATTACACAGATTTTTAAACTGCGGAAAACATGGGAATTGCTAAATTACCATTTTAGCCCGTAGTTTCACTCACTGAATGAAGCTAAAATAAAGCCAGATGAACTAATTCATACTTCAAGCACAAAGAAAGCAAATGCATATTCATTAAAGTTTAGAAATACTGCTGTAGTACTTCTGACCATGTAAAGTAAGAAATTATTTTTACACATAATGTGGACAACCGAAGAATGACTTAACACCTTTAAATTTTTCAATCTAAAGAAGAAATAAAAGATTACTTCTTTTCCACAAGTTAGAAAGTTGACAATATTCATGTTAAATATTCTATTTATCCTCCTTTTTAAAATTGTGGGATGGGGAAGTTGGAAAACGGTAAATTATTTATGCTGTCAAAGGTTATTAGAATACAGCATTTGAAACTGGTGATTCTGAGCACAAGGAATAAGATATTACATCACACTTGCCAGGAAATGATCAAAAGACTCTTAAGCTACAGAGGCTATTGCCACATACACTGATTAACAACTTAAAAAAATAAATGTGTGTATGTTTTTAAAAGTAAATGTAAATGTGTGTATGTTTATGTATGTGTGTGGTTGTGTATGTGTGTGTAGGCCAGAGAGTAAATAAAAAGAACACCAAGGCTTATTTTGAAAACAATGTATTAGATATGTTAATTATCCAAAGGAGCATTTATCCAAAAAATATTATTTTATGCCAGTTTTCTACATATGTATGTACACGTCTAAATATTTTTAAATTTCACCTAGGAAACTTTTATTTGCCATGATTTTTTCCTCAAACCTATGAAGAACAATCCTTTTTTTGTTAAACAGCTTATTCTTTATAATAAAGGACATGATACCCTTACAAATGATGTTTGCAAAGTATTTTCAGGCAAAATTAAAGTGTTGTAACTCTATCATTAACATCTCATGCAAGGCAGATGGGTTCCACGTGTTAACAATGTATGGCAGACTACCTTGACATTGATTTGAATGGAACCTCAAGAAACCAATAAGGATTCCTGTGCTCTTTGGGCCTGTCTCTCACCTCTCCTAGGGCCTTGCTCCATCAATTATTTGCACTCTGTCTTATACATTCTTCACTCAACCCACAAAAACATCAAGTCTCTCTTATTCTAAAAATTTCCATTCTCTCCAGTTCTATTCAATATACTTACTTATAATCTCTGCCAAACTTCTTAGAAAATATAGTGCATTTTCATTTATCCTATATAAGTCCTCATTGAGACAGAGAGTTCTAGTTGCCTATCCAGTATCCACACTCCTGTTCTTTGTACCCAACTGCTCCCTGATCAATGCCCAGCTGAAATACTTTATTTCCCAGTATTTCTGACCACTGTTGATGTTCAATGGGTTCCAAGCAGAAGTTAGGTGGACTTTAAAAAAAAAAAAAGTGTCATAAACTAAGTTTACAATATTGACATGTGCTTTCTTGCCATTAGTTCTTTCTCCTTCCTCCTGTCTGGAATACAGGTGCAGTGGCTGGAGCTCCAGCAACCATCTTGGACAATGAAAAAACCTTCAAGATAACAGCCACAGCGAAACGCAGTGGAGTAGGAAGATAAAAGAGCCTGAGAACTGGATAACCATGGAGTTCCACACCAGCTCTCCTGATTCCTTTCATGAAAGAGTGAAATGAGCATTTACCTTTTCATTTTGCTTCACTATTACTTTGCTGAGTTTTTTTTTTTTAAGTTACCAATACTCTCTTTTTTCACTTGTACTTTGGTTTCTTTTATTTATTAATATACCATTGAATGCATGTAAACATTCATATAAGTCATAAACTATGAAAGATTAGATAACACAATAGCCCCCACCCCAATTTGCGGGAGCTATTTTCCAAGACCCTCTATGGATGCCTGAAACTGCAGATAGTACCGAACCCTATATATACTGTTTCTTCCTATACATACATACCTATGATAAAGATTAATTTATAAACTAGGCACAGTACTCTTGTGCTTTGGGGACATTATTAAGTAAAATAAGAGTTACTTGAGAACAGTCATACAATACTATGACAATTGATCTGATAACCAACACAGCTACTAAGTGATAATGGACAATGCCAGACAAAGGGAAGTCAAGTCCCAGGAGGGACAGCGTGGGACGTTGCAAGATTTCATCATGCTGCTCAGAATGATGCACAATTTAAGATGTATGAATTGTTTACTTCTAGACTTTTCCATTTAATATTTTCAGACCACAGTTAACATGGGTAACTGAAACCGTGGAAAACAAAACTGTGGCTACGAGGGGACTACTGTGTTATTTAAAGCTTTAAATTTTAGTTTTAAAAAAATATACAACATTTTAAGAAAATGTAGTTCAGTGCATATACCATATTGATTTTAATTGGTTA
This sequence comes from Chlorocebus sabaeus, assembly GCF_047675955.1. NCBI lineage: Eukaryota > Metazoa > Chordata > Mammalia > Primates > Cercopithecidae > Chlorocebus > Chlorocebus sabaeus. The sequence goes on along the minus strand of NC_132910.1, from coordinate 40,928,040 downwards.
ATCTTCTATATACATGTTTATCTAAGAAAGAATATATGTAAGAATTGTATGGAAGTGCAGTTGTTTTCTGATTTTATGATTTCTGATAAGCTTAGGAATTTCTTAGATAAGGATTATTTCCTAATTAATTTTAATGTCTTGCAGTCAAATAAAGTTCACAGAAATGAATCTCAAGTTGATATTAAAGGAAAATGCAATCATTGTTAATATTAAAAATTCATCAGAAAAAGAAATATATTTTAAGATTTTATGCATACACAAATTATTATTTTTATTTGAGCCAAACTTAATGGATACACTCATGTGCCCCTCAATCTCTAAAACCTTTTTTCGTCTTTTTCCTCCAACAAAACTCCTCTGTTAAAGGTCTTTAGTTAACTCAGGTTGCCAAATTCAATATTTAAATGCTAAATCCAATCGCCTCACGTCATTTCTCCCCTACTTTCGATCACACAAACCGTTCTTATTATTTTTTTCTTCACTGTTCACTCCTGGATTTTCTCTTACTCCTCAGATCAGCCTCTTTCACTTTCATTAACTCTTCTCTTCTAGCTCCCTGTTAAGTATTAGCTTCCTATAGACTATGTCCAAGTGCAAGCACTTCTTCTTACTATGTATTTCATACAATGCCTAAACTTAACTTCTTATGATGACAATGCTGCCAAAACTTTTATCTTAATCTGGACATTTTGCTTGAGTTCCACATTCATGTTTTATAGTTCTTGTGGCCCCACAAATATATCCTGTAAACAAATTTAGATGTGTGTAAATTCCCTGAGAGTCTCTCACCTTTTAGACTCTGCTCTGCTCCATGACTTGGTCAGGGAGGAGCAGTCCACTGAAAACAGCCCACAATATCCTCACCCAAGAAGAAATGACAAAGATAAAAACCTTGTGCCTATGAGTGAAAGCTCTCTGTTTCAAGTAAGGAAAGTTCAAATCTACCTGGTTTAAGTGAATAAGGAAACACACTGGCTCATATACCTGTAAATTTCTGGAATAAACTAGGGGCAGTATGGTTTGACCCAGTAGTTTAATCATTGTCTTCAGGAATACTAATTTTTCCTCTCTACCTCTTGGTTTTGTTTTGCACTTCAATGGCTTCTTTCTCAATTATATTCATCTCAGTGGTAGCGAAGATGGGCAATAACATCTATAAGCTTATATTTAACAAATTTAAAATTTTTAGTGGGAAGAAATTTCTTCCCCAACAATTCAAGCAAAACTCAAGGAATCATTCTCACTGGCTTGGGTCAGGTCACCTGCCCCTAAGTGATCATTAAAACTTTCACTACCTCTCTTCCACCCAAATTAGTTGGCCCACTGACCTGGACCTCTTGATATTGTGATATAATAAGAAATATATAGTTGGGCTTCATCCATAGTTCCTGGCACAAAGCTTCTAAAACCCTTGTATTTTGTTATAATACTTGGTCTTTATGCCCAATTCTGGACACAGAGCTTCTAAAACCCTTGGAAGTTCCTGAGAGATAGGGTCAAAGGACCATCTTTTGTTATTCATAATAAGACTCTTTCAACCATACCTGACTTTCTGCTAATAAGATGACTCTTGATGGGCTTCTAGATAGCTTCAGCATAAGAGTGTGTTGCTAGAGGAATCAACCATTGATTAGAGGGTTGAAACTTTCAGTCCCATCCCCCAGCCTTTGGGCAGATTAGAGGGGCTGGAGATTGAGTTAATCACCAATGATCAGTGATTTACTCAGCCATGACTACATAATGGACATTGCATAAAAACCCTAAACAGTGGAGTCCCTGGTGTGACTGAGCCTTTAAATTGTGGGAGCTGATGCTAATTCCAGGTAGCTAGTGTCACAATTGAATTAATTTGTAGGTCACTCAATTGGTGTCTTACAGTTGGAGAATTGGTTGTTGGTATGAGGAAAACCCCCATACCTTTGATATGGGAGAAGAAGTGTTCTGTGGATAGAAACAGATTCTAGTAGCCCCACACCTATTTTCCTTTCTCTGCCCTCCAATTCTGCCACTTCAGAGTGCCTTTTTTAAAATTTTTATAGTCACACTTTGGTGGCTGGAATCAGCCAGAGTCTGCAGTGTTATTCAGGCAGGAGCCTATAGTAGAACTTGAGTGGGTCAGATTCCCATTGCTCTCCTTGGGTGTACTCACTGACTCTCTAGCCCACATTGTGGTAAACCAGATGCCTGCAGAGTTCCAACAATCACATCTATAGGGTTGTCCTGGGCCCTGGAGCCAGCTTCTGGAGTCCACGAGGGTGACCTGATTCCAAGAGGGTGGCCTGGTGAGCAGATTATACCCACGGGCTAGTATGGTAATTCTTTTATGGTATCATGTAAAATTTTATCCTCAGAATGGTTCAGAAATACTGATTTTGGGTGACTCTTACATACATCGACACAGAACCTTTTTACCTTGACTTGTAAGTCTCTCACACTGCAGTCTGTATTTTCCATACTTTTTTCACTCTGAGCTTTTTCTCATATAGTTTTTAGTAGTCTATCTTCCAACTTTCTAATCTTTTCTCCTACTCTATCCAATCTGTTGAAGACCCAACTATCGAGTTATTAATTTTAGTTATTTTGATTTTCTGTTCTAGAATTTATGTGTGATTTTCCTATAGATTCTAGTTTTTTAGTGAAATTCTCTATCTTGTTATCTATTTTCTCAAATGTATTAATAACAGTTATTTAAAATCTGTGCCTGATAACTCCAATATATAAATTAGATATATTTGGTATATTTCTGGTGAATTCTTTCTCTTGCTTTCAGTGACTTGGTCTTGTTTTCTGACACATTCATTCAATAATTTTTTATTGAGAGAGAGACATCGTGTATTAAAAAATAAAAACAAAAACAAAAAAATAAAGTTTCAAAGATAGTATTCTTTTCATCCAAAGAGGATTTATTGTTTTTCTGGCAGGTATTTAGAGGAAGCATGATTATTTCAAGCTGTGTTTAATTCTCTGTAAAGCCTGTTCTATTTTGATTTGACTTTACTTCCAAGGCATAATGTTTCAAAAGACTTAACTAAAAACCAGATATTTAACAGGACTCTTACCCAAATAAACTTCCCTAATAATGAGATATAAATATTCTATACACAGTTCATATGTATAAAGAATAAAATAAAATGGTGGCAGAAATATGAAAAAAAAAGAGACACTAAACTGAAATAATAGAATAAGGAAGATAGTAGACTAATATCCCTAAACAGTATTCTGGAGGTGCTTTTGTTTAAGTGAAATTGGAATAAATACAAGGAACAAGGATTTGAAAAACTTACTTCAGTTCTCATTTTTTTTGGGAGGGGGGGAGACAGAGTTTCACTCTTATTGCCCAGGCTGGAGTGCAGTGGCGTGAACTTCGCCCACTGCAACCTCTGCCTCCCAGGTTCAAGCGATTTTCCTGCCTCAGCCTCCAGAGTAGCTGGGATTACAGGTGCCAGCCACCACGCCTGGCTGATATTTTGCATTTTTAGTAAAGACAGGGTTTCACCATTTTGGCCAGGCTGGCCAGGCTGGTCTCAAACTCCTGAACCCAGGTGATCTACCCACCTCAGCCTCCCAAAGTGCTGGGATTACAGACGTGAGCCACTGCACCTGGCCAGTTATCATTTTTATTATTAACTTATCTCTGTCCTATGAGAAAGTCAGTTACTTGAACAAAAGATTAGTATCCTAATATTTTGTAAAGTACTGGAATGAATGAATAAATTAAGGAAATACATAAACGAATGGTAATAAATGCTTTTTCATATATTTTAGTTTTCTCTCTCACACTATACAGATTGTAAAAAGTAAATATTCTTGGGGAGTGGACATAAATTAATACTTCTGTAGAGTTCAAGGTTTTCACTACTTTCTCTTCATTTCATGTGGTTTATAAAATTATGCAGAATATTTATTATCAACAAGTAATTCATAACATTAAAAAAATATGAGAAATGTCATAAGAAACCCCCAGTTTTTCTATGTTCGTGTAAAGGAAAGCCAGAGTCATTTTCTAGCAGGTTATTAAAAGCCTACACATATGTTGAGAACTAAATGAGATATTAAATTTGGGGAAAATAGAACAGTTTAGGGCATTAAGAAAGTAAAATACTAAATAAAATAAAGAATTAGAGTTGAGTAATTATTACAAAGTAAAAATCAACAATTCCTAGGAAGAGAAATGCAAAGCTTTAATCATTAATGTTTTTATAAAATTATAAACTATAAATACTATGACATGATTATTCTGTAAATATTTAAAAGATCAATCTCTTGTCAATATAAAGTTACTTTTAAAGTTTTTAAATAATTATTTAAAAATTATTTTTATAATTTATACAAATTTTCCCCCACTCCAAATTCAGAATTTAAAATATTTCCATATATACTTTTCCTTTTATAGCAGTATTAGACCCTTTGAGGAAGCAAAACTCACAGAATATGATAAAGTCTTCTAGTAATTGTTTTCAGTCTGTGTTACTTTCTCAGACAGAACCTGAAGTGTGTGTGAGCTTTGGCATTAAGCACTTTCTTTAAACCCTTGAACCACTCTAAGTCTTACAACTCACATCAGGCATGTTTGGTAATGTCAGATAAAATCTCCTCCTGATTCACTAAGTAGCACTACTTATAATTAATGGTGAATCTAAGTAAGCTAAGTGACCATTTTGCAAGGAAGCTAAACATGTTATTGGAAAAGAAAAATCTTAAAAAGAAAAGTTAACATCTTTCTACCTTTCTTTTAATTGGATTTGTTTTTCGTAACATGTGTACCTGAAATTAATCTGGCAGTCTATGGCCAAGTTTTATTTTGACAATATCATAACCTCAATTTCAAATAATCTTTTCTCATCACCTCATTCTTACGTGTGTGTGTGTGTGTGTGTGTGTGTGTGTCTACACATAGAGCAGAATGTGACTCATGAACAAATATCCACTTAATTACACCAGAAATGAAAAACAATTTATCTGGGAAAGATCCAGTAGACAACAATATCAATCACAAATGTTACTATCGGTATAATCATGACATTGCTGAAGATTTTAAAGGAGGTGAGAGTTCATACATTGTGAAATGTTTGTTTATATACTGTGTATTTTAAAGGTTTACCATATATGACCATATAATGCCATGCACTTTATTCAACTCTATTTATAATTATGTGTGTATAATCATACTAAACCTTCATTGAGTATCAGGAATTAAAATAGTCTCTGTCCCTCCAAAAAATATACCATATCAAAATATTATGAACTAAGATATGGGTGGATACATAGATAAATAGATGTGGTCAGACATAATTTTAAGGCAAGTAGGTCTTAAATAAAACTACCTTAACTCAGATATTCTTTTCTTTACTTTTCTCTTCCCTACCCATCTTCATCTTCTCTATACTCCCTGCTATGGCTTAGATTCTGTCTTCTAAAATGATACACTGACTTCCTAACTCCCAGTACTGATGAATGAAACCTTATTCAGAAACAGGGTCTTTGTAGATGTAATCAAGTTAAGATGAGATCATCCCCAGTTAGAGTGGGCCCTAATCCAAAGTGTCTGGTGCCCTTAGAAGAGGAGGTAACCACTAGGAGGAGAACCACCCTATGAAGACACAAAGACACACAGACAGAGAGGGGAGACCACCATATGGGAAGATGGAGGCTGAGATTGGAGTTGTGGTGAGACAAGCCAAGGCATGCCTTGGGCTACCAGAAACTGTAAAAGGTGAAGAAGGATCTCCCTCAGAGGCTTTAGAGAGAGCACGGGGCACTCAATTGTCTAAACATCCTCTCCTCTTATTCCTTCTCCTCATTTTTAATTAATAGGATTTAGTTTTAGAGTACTTTTAGGTTTACAGAAAAATTGAGCAGGAACTACAGAAAGCTCCTGTACACATCCAGTCTATTTTCCTCTTGCCTCCACTTTCCCCTATTATTAACATCTTTCATTAATGTGGTATATTTGTTCCAATTGATGAATTGATATTGATATTATTGTTAATGTCAAATATTTACATAAGGGTTCACTGTGTTGTACAGTTCTGTGAGTTTTGACAAATAGAAAATGTCATGTATCCACCATTACAGCATCATACTGAATAGTTTCACTGCCCTAAAAATCTGTGCTCTGCCATTTGTCCCTCCCTCTTTCTCTCCTTCAAACCGCAGCAACCACTGACCTTTTCACCATCTCTATAGTTTTGTTCTCGTTCTCTTTAAAACTCACTCCAATCAAGGTTTTATCTTCAAAACTCCTCTTGTCAAAGCCATTGTTGCCAAATCCAAAGTTCAAGTCTTAAATATCATCTTATTCAATCCATCAGAGCATTTGAAACAACTGACCTCTCCCTATTTGTTCAAACTCATTCTTCTTCACCTAGTCCCTGAACACCAATTTCTGGGGTGTCCGTCTATCTCATAAACAAGTCTAATTTTTTTTGGCCCCTCCTTATCTTGCCAACTTCTAAAGTTTGGAGTGCCTGGAGGTCTTCTGACTTTTCTTCAGTCTATTCTTGCTCCCAAAATAATGTCATTTAGTCTCAGTCTTTAAATACCATCTATTTTCAGATGACTCAAAAATGTATACCTCTAGCTTAGAACCTCTCTGCTAAACTCCAGATTTTTGTATCTGACTCTTAATTAGATCTCTCTATTTGGTTCCCCAGTAGTTATCCTGAACTTAGCATGTCCTAACGGGAATTCTTTATTTCATCACCATCAGCAGCAGCAGCCCCTTTCTAAATTCCACCCTTCCGAGAGCTTCTCTCAGTTTTCTACTTTGTAGTATACAACCACTCTATTCCATATTCTGTGTGGTTGCTCAGACCAAAGAATTGGAATAATTCTTGACACTCCTCCCACCTCATATTAGCAAATTCTGTTGGCTCTATCTTCAAACTAAATTCAGACCCCAGGCATTCATCAGCCCTTCTACCACCTCTGGGCAGTCACAGTCATACTTTTCAGGACTAATGTAATAGCCACCTAACTAGGCTCCCTGTCCCTACTCTTTCCCCCTATTCTGTTTCTAGTATAGCTGTTAGAGTGATCATTCAAAATATATGTGAATTAACGTTTCTCTTCTGCTTAAGCCAAACAACAGATTGGTTGTTTCTCTTCTGATTTAGCCAACCAATGCCATTGCAGCTTAACTCAGAAGGAGAACCAAAGGCCTTATCTTGGTTTCCTAGTAGCACTGTACTAACCCATCCCCGCTCCAGCCTCATCTCCCCATCTTTACCCCTTCATTTGCTTCACTCCAGCTCTTCCTCTTATTTAAGATCAAAATCCAAACTTCTTACCATGGTGTCTACATGTTTTCTGAGTTTTCCTTCTAGTGCTTCCTGTGCTCTCTTCCTTCACTTGGTGCCTGCCATATTGGCCTTCTTGCTCTTCCTCAAATATCAAGTCCATGTTACCTTAGGGTCCTTGCACCAGCTGCTGCCTCTGCCTGGACTCTCTTTCTCCAGATAGCTGGACATCTTGTCTCCAATCCTTTCAGGTCTCTGCTCAAATGGCACTTTTATCAGCAAGGCCTTCCTTCTTCATCCTATACAAAATAACACCCCCACTATTACTCTTCACTTTTCTCTATAGTGATCAATGCCTTCTGAAGAAGCATTCCTTTGTTTATTTTCCTATCTCATCCCCATAGGTCTGAGGGGCCAAGAAAAGCTTTCCTGAGAAAGAGGTGCTTTTGCTGATACCAGAGGAGGAGCAGACTGACAAAACATGGGAAGAAGCACATTCCAGGCAGAGTGGTGAGAAAGCATAAGGCCTGAGATTTAGAAAAGGGAGACACAGGAAATATCTGTTATAAAGGAGCATGGAAGTCATGCTAAGGATTTTTCATTTTATCCCAAACACAATGGAAGATTTAAGGAGTAAGATAATATGACTAGAATTGCATTTTGAGTAAATGCTCTTAACTAGTCTGAATATAAGATTGAATGGAAGCCAAGGAAGCACAGGAAACCCAGTGAGGGCCTCTGGCAGATGCAAGTATATCACGTGTTAGCTCCTGAGATATGCCTACAGTAGTATTAACCACCAATCTCCGGCAGCATCTAGGTCCAGATTTCTTCTTCTACTTATATCGAGATAGTTATGTTTTCACTTGGTTTAATATTAGATATTTATAGTATCTTAAATGACTTTAAGTCCAGAGTTAATTGTCCCATGACTCATTTTTAAGTGTGCCATCAAAGTCTATCTATAGTTGGTAAAAAAAAAAAAATGTCAAACTCCTCACACTTTGAATGTGGGGAGTAGATGAAGAAATTGCCCCATGATCCCCTCAAGAGCATGTCCTGCTGTTTTAAAGAGAAACCAGTGCAAGTGGTGAGAAAAACTATAGCATATCTTTCAACTGACAGGCATTTTGCTGTGAATGTATTCATGTCTACAATTCACAAAGAGAACAATTTTTTCTTACAGAATAACGATGTCCATGAGATGGGGCTCTAATGGGATATTTTGGTGGTAAAACAAACACTTATAAATTTCCCATTTTTTTTCTAAAAATGAAAGTGACAAAATCATACCTTATGTTTTTGATAATTTCACTTCTATTGCTTTTAACTGACAACTATTTCTGTAATATGTACAGATTATTGCTTTCAACCTCATATATACTTTTTTCAGCCCTCTGAATCTGAGCTTAGTCTGTCATTTTTTAAAACCATGAAATGGCCTACAGATTATCTGTGAGAGACTGGTTCATAGTAACTGAACCAGTAACAGCCTTATCTAGTAAATGGTTTCATTTTTAGAAGCTTAGCATGTGATAGTAAGTGCAGGTTGTTTTGACTTAGTAAGAAGCAAGTTGAATTTTGCCTTATCCTTATGAAATTGTATGTTAAAATTATAACTTCACATAAAATTCTCCTTATACATAATAGGCATGAAAAATTCTGAGTAATATAATATTTTGGTTTATTGAGTCTATGTGTATGTGCGTGTGTGTGCGTGTGTGCATAAAATTTATTTAACAGGTATAAATCATCGTTTATTCCACACTTAAAAAATGAAATGTAAAACTTCTGTAACATGAAAAAGTTAACTATGTACATAAATTTGATGTATGTGTTAACCAGTCTATGAAGAGTAATAATACAAGATAATTGACTCAACTGCCAAAACTACACTGATTGAAGTTTAATATTTATTAAACATAAATTGGTTAATATATCTTTTAATATTGCTGATTGTCATGTGAAGGGTGATGAAGAGGCTATCTACACCCTCAACTATTTATCCAGAGCTATTCATTCAGCAGTTACCTGTTTTGTTATGAAGCAAAATTTCATTTGAAAAATGCGTTCTGCAGATTTAAATGGTCCAGAGTTATTTGGAAGATTAAATGAGATAATTTATGTAAAAGAAAGTTGCACAGTACTCAGTAAATGTTAACATTTTTCTTCCTTCCTTTTTCCTTACAAGTGCCCATCTCTCTCTCTTTCCCTTTCTCTCTTTTGTCATTTCATGGATCCCTTTTTCATTCATGATGCTACCACATCTCAAAAAATAATCTTAAATATAAATGAAATATAAAAGTAGAAATACTTAATATTGAAAAAAATTTACCCAAACATGGCATTCAAAACCAGTAATTTTTGATATAAGATAGTTTACAGATTTTCTTCTCTATGAATAAAATACAGAAAAGATTTGTGATCACTCAAGCTTTCTAATTGCAAATATTTTGTATAAATCAACGATGACTACATTGTGCCTCCATGTCAAGGTATCACAATAGAATTATGGATATGTAATCCTGATCTTGAAAAATTTTTAATTGTAAAAAAATTTGACAAACTATACTATTTGATACGTTGCTAGATAGAAAGGCAAGATATAGAGTATATGTGTCAATAATTTTTAGTGCCCAGCATTCATTCTCTCATATATATATATATATTTATATTTTGAGACAGAGTCTCGCTCTGTCACCTAGGCTGGAGTGCAGTGGTGCAATCTTGGTGCACTGCAAGCTCCGCCTCCTGGGTTCATGCCATTCTCCTGCCTCAGCCTCCTGAGTAGTGGGGACTACAGGCGCCCGCCACCACGCTTGGCTAATTTTCTGTATTTTTAGCAGAGATGGGGTTTCACCGTGTTAACCAGGATGGTCTTGATCTCCTGACCTCGTGATCCACCCGCCTCGGCCTCCCAAAGTACTGGGATTACAGGCATGAGCCACCGTGCCTGGCCTCATTCTCCTCAATATTATTCATACGACTGTATGATCTCTGGAGTCATATGGAACATAAGAGGACCCAGATCCTTCTATACCTTCTTGTATTTGTCAGAAAGGGGCACGTATTCTAAGCTGATCTGACTAGAAGTTTACCCTGGCACTTAGACTGTAAATGTGTGGCATAAAAACATGGGATTGGTTGCTATCAGATCATCTCAGCAGCCACGAAGCACCGCCAGCAGTGCTCAGTAGTGGTGGCAAACTGACATGATCCATCCTGCAGCATGTCCTTGGCTACTCTTTCCACCAATTCATCGTCATCTCTATTTGATCCTGCCCATCTTCCCTGTCTTATTCCCCAACCTTCAAGCTTTCAGGTGAATCTATAGGACCCCATTTTGTTCCAATAAACTCAAAGGAAATAACTTTCCTTCTTTTCAACACTTTCCCTCTTTTCCACACATTTTTTTCCCTATAAGATAAGCACATTCAGTTTCTATTGTTTGGAGGTAAGATTTTTGAAACAGAAATTGGGACCCAGAATGAGGCTAGCATTCTGAAACTCTAGAATGAGGTCTTGGCTGAGCTAAAAAGATTGGTGGAGGAGGCCAGTGAAACAACTCTCTTTAGTGGTTGGAAAATTGTAGTTGTTGTTATATGGTAGCAAAAATAATAATAATTTTTGTTTTTTCTACCCATGAGAACCAGACCATGTACATTGAAAGTTTAGCGTTTAAAGGACTTAGGAGAAAAAAATTAGAATGTTAGAATATGTTAACTCCTTTTTAGATTTTTCAATAAATTCCTGCTTGAGAGAGAGAAAATAGAGTTTATACTAGCATCTAAAAACATGAGGGAAGAAAATAAGACATTCCTTAGAGAAACACTAAGTTTGATTTCTATTCATTTGACTTAAGAGTCAGGAATCTTGAAGTACTGGAAATGCGGTTATTAACTACAAACAACAGTCCTAATAGAGGAAAGGGATGACAACTTAGGATATGACTATTACTTAGGAGCATGCTGCTACTCTCTTACTTTAATACAGGCCTCTGTAGTTATCTCCTATTAATAAGAAAGAAAAAGGCTAATCATTTCCCTCAAGAGTAAGCTGCTCACATACAGCCCACAAGAAGAGAGGATTTTAATGGAATTGTCTTACCCCAGTTTATTGTTTTGGATTGTCACAAAATGACAATAACTAAAGCCATGATCCCAAACTTTATCAAGTACCAGAATCGCCTTGAGAGCTTAGTACAACACAAATTGCTATGCATCAAACCAAGAGTTTCTAAGTAGGTCTGGGACAAGACCCCAGAATGCATTTGTAACAAATTCTCAAGATTCTACTGCTGGTGCAGGATCCACACTTTGAGAACCATAGTACCAAAGGAACAAGCAAAGCAGTAAGACATCACAAAAGACACGCTGATGGCCAGAAATTGACTTCAAGATTACATTCCAATTAGATCGCTGACTTTGGCTGCTGATTATGAAACTAATAGAAAACAAACCACCCGGAAGCCTCCAAACTTTTCATGGAGCTGTATTGCCAAATAAACTCCAAGCTTGTGGTTTCTTAGGCCTTAGATGCAATGTCTATATTTCTTAATTTACAGAAATTGGAAATGAGACCCCAAGCAGCATAGGGAGAGGGGTGCTATACTCAATGCCCATCTTGGAGATGACTCTGAAAGACAGTAGAGAAAATAATCCTCCCACAGAGCCAAATCAGTGGTGACCACATTAGCAAACTAAGGAACTCACAGGTCAGGGAGTCTTGCCCAGAAGAGCATCACATTTGCTATGGACCAGTTATCCCTATTTGATGTTTCCTCTTTTCCCAGTGGGAGTTTTGTTTAAGGTATTCTTTTCTTTCTGTATAATTGTATCATCAGATGTTGACATGGTTTGGATTTGTGTTCCCACCCAAATCTCATGTCAAATTGTAATATTCCCCAGTATTGGAGGAGGGGCCTGATGAGTGATGGTTGGATCATGGGGGTGGATTTTCCCCATACTGTTTTTGTGATAATGAGTGAGTTCTCCTGAGATCTAGTTGTTTAAAGGTGTGTAGCACCTCCCCCTTTGCTCTCTCCTCTTCTTACTCTGGTTATTTAAAGACGTGCCTCCTTCCTCTGCTTTGCACCATGATTGTAAGTTTCCTAAGACCTCTTGGGGAGCCAGCCATGCTTCCTATACAGCCTGTGGAACTGTGAGTCAATTAAATCTCTTTTCTTAAAAGTTACCAAGTCTCAAGTAATTTTTTATAGCAATACAAGAATAGACTAATATGGAAAATTGGTACCAGGAGTGGGGTGTTGCTATAAAGATACCTGAAAATGTGGAAGTGACTTTGGAACTGGGTAACAAGCAGAGAATGGAACAGTTTGGAGGGCTCAGAAGACAGGAAGAGGAAGGAAAGTTTGGAACTTCCAAGACTTGTTAAATTGTTGTAACCAAAATGCTGATAGTGGTATGGAAAACAAAGTCCAGGCTGATGTGGTCTCAGTTGGAGATGAGGAACTTATTGGGAACTTGAGTAAAAGTCACTCTTATGTCCCTGTTCTAGAGATCTGTGGAACTTTGAACCTGAGAACAATGATTTAAGATATCTGGTGGAAGAAATTTCTAAGCAGCAAAGCATTCAAGATGTGGTCTGGCTGCTTCTAACAGCATGTGGTCATATGTGTAAGCAAAGAGATGATCTGAAACTTGAACTTATATTTAAAAAGGGAAGTGGAGTACAAACGTTTGAAAAATGTGAACCCTGACCAGGTGATAGAAGAGAAAAACTCATTTTCTGAAGAAGAATTCAAACTGGCTGCAGAAATTTGCATAAGCAAAGACAAGCAGAATGTTAATAGCCAAGACAATGAGAAAAATGTCTTCAAGACATTTCAGAGACCTTCACAGCAGCCCCTCCCATCAGAGGCCTGGAGGCCTAGGAGGAAAGAATGGTTTTGTGGGCCAGGCCCAGGGCCCTGCTGTTCTGTGTGGCCTTGGGACAGCCCTCCATCATGGCTACTCCAGTTCCAGTCATGGCTAAAAGGAGCAACAGTACAGCTCAGGTTGTTGCTTCAGAGAGTGCAAGCTATAAATCTTGGTGGCTTTCACACGGTGTTAAGCCTGCAGGTATGCAAAGTGTTAGAGTTGAGGCTTGGGAGCCTCCACCTAGATTTCAAAGGATGTATAGAAATGCCTGAATATCTAGGCAGAAGTCTACTGCAGGGTCAGAGCCCTCATGGAGAACCTCAACTGGGACAGTGCAGAGAGGAAATGTGGGGTTGGAGCCCCCACACAGAGCCCCCACTGGAGCACTGCCTCACCTTTTGTGAGAAGAGGGCCACCATCCTCCAGACCCAAGAATGGTAGATCCATCAACAGCTTGTACTGTGCACCTGGAAAAGCTACAGGCACTCAGTGACAGCCTATGAAAGCAGCCATAGGAGCTGTACCCCACAGAGCTAAGGAGTGGAGCTTCCCAAGCCCTTGGGAACCCACCTCTTGCAACAGTGTTGCCTGGATGTGAGACATGGAGTTAAAGGAAATTATTTTGGAGCTCTAAGATTTAATGAATACCCTGCCAGGTTTCAGACTTGCCTGGGGACTGCAGTTCCTTTGTTTTGGCCAATTTCTCCCTCTTGGAATGAGTGTATTTACCCAATGCCTGTAACCTCATTATATCTTGGAAGTAACTAACTTGCTTTGATTTTATAGGCTCATAGAGAGAAAAGACTTGCCTTGTCTCAGATGAAACTTTGGACTATGGACTTTTGAGTTAATGCTGAAATAAGACTTGGAGGACTGTTGAGAAGGGAGGATTTTATTTTGCAATGTGAGAAGGGAATGAGATTTGTGAGGGGCTAGGGTGGAATGATATGGCTTGGGTTTGTGTCCCTGCCCAAATCTCATCTCGAATTGTAATCCCCAGTGTTGGAGACGGGGCCTGGTGGGAGGTGGTTGGATAATGGGTGTGGGTTTCCCCCTTGCTGTTCTCATGATAGTGAGTGAGTTCTCACCATATCTGGTTGTTTAAAAGTATGTAGCACCTCCCTCTTAGTTTTTCCTTCCTCCTGCTCTGGCCATGTGAACACGTGCCTCCTTCCTCTTCACTTTGCACCATGATTGTAAGTTTCCTGAGGCCTCCCCAGTCACACTTCCTATACAGCCTGTGGAAATGCGAGTCAATTAAACCTCTTTTCTTTATAAATTACCCAGTCTCAGGTAGTTCTTTATAGCAATGCAAAAAGAACTAATACAGATGTGTTTTGTATAGATAATTGTCCATTTAGCCAAAAATTAATGAATTGTGAGAAACTATATTTGGACCCAATGAAACGGAATGAAACTCATTCAAGGTCAACTGCTCACTCCCTGAAGAGATCCCCAAAATAACTTGTTGATAAAGCAAAGCCACATTTATTTTTTACCGCCATAAATAAACTAGGACCTTGAAGGTTGATTATGTGTTTAAGAATAACAAGGTTGGGCCGGGCGCAGTGGCTCAAGCCTGTAATCCCAGCACTTTGGGAGGCCGAGACAGGTGGATCACGAGGTCAGGAGATCGAGACCATCCTGGCTAACACGGTGAAACCTCGTCTCTACTAAAAAATACAAAAAAAAAAAAAAAACTAGCCGGGCGAGGTGGCGGGCGCCTGTAGTCCCAGCTACTCGGGAGGCTGAGGCAGGAGAACGGCGTGAACCCGGGAGGCGGAGCTTGCAGTGAGCCAAGATCTGGCCACTGCACTCCAGCCTGGGTGACAGAGCAAGACTCCGTCTCAAAAAAAAAAAAAAAGAACAAGGTTAAAGGCAAATATACATTGAAGTTTTGGTTCAGGTTTACTGTATCTGGTTATATTTTAGTGTGAATGCCTGATAATTTAGGTTTGGTGGACCCAGCAAGGGGAAAGTTTTGAAGCAAGCCTTCAGTAGTGAACAGTCTAACAATCACAACTGTGTGATCTATTGAGATATCCTGATGAGGGCAAGTTAAGGAAAGTTATTTACCACTTCCTCTTCCAGGCAAGACTCTCCTGGAATAATGCAACCAGTCAAATACAAAAGTCATGTAAATATAGATCATATTCTCCACAAATATGATGTGCAATATATGTGACTTTGGGTATCATCAGAGCTCCTAAAATTTTAATTCAGTAAATGGATCAATTTGGGGGTTGTGTTTTTGTGGTGGGGTGTGTATATTCCATGTAAAAGGTTATACATTTTTAAGACATGCATTTAAAGGAGAATATGTATGGCTATTCGGTAGCCTAAGGAGTATTCTGCAGACATTTGTGTTTGTCTCCAGAATCCATTCTGCTTTTCCCATTAGTGCCTGATCTCCATTTGTGGATCCACATAGTTGTAGGGCAGCTCTTTCCTTTCCTGAATCCTGTGGACAATGTAACAAAAACAAAGTGAGTCACATAGTTTCTTGCCCTCACAGTGACAGGCTGTCATGCTTGTTGGTTCAGATAAGTGGCCTAAGTCCGTCTCATCAGACTGAATCTTGGAAGGATTGCTGAGAAAGCTGACCTGTGGGAAACCAGTTTAAGGACAAAGGAAACAATTCAGAGAAAAGGGCAAAACAGAGAGAATCCCAGGGAAATGCAACTGCAGCTCTGATAACATGATAAACTTGTAGATTATACCACACTTCAAGGCTGCTCGACCTCTAGACTTTCCAATTTAGTGAATTAACAGCTCCACATTACTTTAAGACCAGTTGAGTCAGATTTTCTTTTACTTGCATCTTGAGTGTTCCCAAGCATATTGTTCTTCTCTTGCCACTGTAACAAATTACCACAAATTTCGTGGTTAAAAAAATTATTTTTATACAGTTCTGAAGGTCAGAAATACAAAATAAGCCTTAAAGAAAAATCCAGGATGCCTGGTGCCTACTGGAGACTCCAGGGGAGAATTCATTTCTTGCCTCTGCCAGTATCAAGAGGCTGTTGGCACTCCTTGGTTCATGACTGCATCAATCCAATCTCTGCTTCTATCATCACATAACCTTCTTCTCTCTTTTTTAAATCTCCCTTACTCCCTCTCATGAAGACCCTTGTGATTACATTGGACCCAGCTCAATAATCCAAAATAATTTCCTCATATCTATCAGATCTGCAAGAACCTTTCGCCATATAAGATATTCACAGGTTCTGGGGATTGTACTTGGCATCTTCAAAAGTTCATTAAGTTATGAAACAACTATACTGGATTGCATTTTTTATGCTAAAGTAAACTCACACCAACCTGTTATAACACGTTTAAACATGGTCTAGTTGAGGCACTAAGAAGAATAAGACATCAGTTTGAAAAGGGCCCTGTTTGGAGTAATAGTTTGCTAAAATTTAAGCAAGAGCAAAATCAAACTTATGATGAAACTTTGGTGGAAGAATGGTGAAACCATTGATAATTTTTGAAAAACTTATGGAGAAAATGTTCCAAAGAAATCAGTAGTTCACAAATGGATAATTCATTTTAAGAAGGGATGAGACAATATTGAAGATGAAGCTTGCAGTGGCAGATCATCCACATCAATTTGCAAGGAAAAAAATCATCTTGTTGATGCCCTAATCGAAGAGGACTAATGATCAACAGAAGAAATAGCAAATACCATAACTATCTCAATTGGTTCAACTCACAGAGTTCTGACTAAAAAATTAAAGCTGAGCAAACTTTCCACTCAATGGGTGCTAAAATATTGCACCCAGATCAGCTGCAGACAAAAATAGAGCTTTCAATGAAAGTTTAAACAATGGGATCAAGATCCTGAAGAATTTCTTTGAAGAACTGTAACAGGAAATAAAACACAGCTTTCCCAGTACAATCCTGATGACAAAGCATAATCACAGCAGTGGCTACCAAGAGATGAAGTGGGCCAGTCAAAGCAAAAGTGGACTGGTCAAGAGCCAAGGTCATGATACAAGTTTTTTTAGAAGCTCAATGTATTTTGCTTGTTGACTTTCTGGAGGTGTGAAGAATGATAACATCTCCTTATTATGAGAGTGTTTTGAGAAAGTTAGCCAAAGCTTTAGCAGAAAAATGCCTGGAAATGCTTCACTCTATAGTCCTTCTCCATCATGACAATACTCCTCCTATCAGCAAACAAGGCCATTTTTTAACGAAAATTTGATGACAAATCATTAGGCATCCACCTTACAGTTCTGATTTGCCTTCTTCTGAATTGTTTTTGTTTCCTAATCCTAAAATCTCCTTAAAGGGGCCAAGTGTGGAGGCTCATGCCTATAATCCTAGCACTTTGGAAGGCCAAGGCAGGAGGATCATTTGAATCCAGGAGTTTGAGACAAACCTGGGCAACAAAGTGAGACCTTGTCTCTACAAAAAAACATTAAATTAGTTGGGTGTGGTGGTGCACACCTTTAGTTCCAGCTAGTCAGGAGGCTGAGGCAGGAGAATTGCTTGAGCCCAGGAGGTCAACGCTGCAGTGAGCAGTAATCATGCCACTGCCCTCCAGCTTGAGTGACAGAGTGAAACCCTGTGTCAAAAAAAAAAAAAAAAAAAAAAAACGAAATCCTGAAAGGGCACCCATTCTTCCTCAGTTAATAATGTAAATACTGTAAAAAAGACTGCAGTCATATGGTTAAATTTCCAGGACTGCCAGTTCTTTAAGAATAGATCAAATGGCCAGTATCATGATTTACGAAAGTGTCTTGAACTTCATGAAACTTATGTTTAAAAAATGCTTAATTTTTAAAAATTTTCAACTTTTTTTGATTAAAAAGAAAAAGCCTATTTATGAGAATGATTTTGTCTTTTAATTTCATTTTTTCCATGAACTTTTTGAAGTCCCCTTAGACATGGACATCTATGGGAAGACAGTATTCAGGCTGACACACCAAGTGACAATTTTTGTAAAGAAGAAAATAAAGAAAGAAAAAAGGAGGACATGCTCCAAACTGTTAATGTCACTTAGTGATGAGCTAATAGATGAATTTCATTTTTAAATTTTACTCCATTATGCTTTTTCCAGCTTTACCAACACATAACACACACACACACGACATTTTTATAAGAAAAAATAATGAATTTTAATATCTATAACAAATATTTAAAAATTGAAGTGAATTCTTAACAAAACTCCACAATCTACAAAGGAAAATTAAATATCATATCACTAAAACTTGTAGAAAGGGACATTTTGGCCCAAGGTGGTGGACAATCAGGTATCTAAATATTAATATATGGCCTGGTGGTTTACTAGGAATTACTAAAATTCCCTGGAAATACCTTCCTCACTCACATTTCCCTATTCTGCTATTTTCAACTGAATTTCCTTTAATATAAGACACTTAATATTAGAAAACAAATTTAGCATAAAATTGCTCCTGGTGGAGTAAAAATCTTTATACAAATGCCTACTAAGCACATCATTAAAAAGC
The DNA here is from genome assembly GCF_047675955.1 of Chlorocebus sabaeus. Lineage (NCBI taxonomy): Eukaryota > Metazoa > Chordata > Mammalia > Primates > Cercopithecidae > Chlorocebus > Chlorocebus sabaeus. Next base: position 40,909,452 of record NC_132910.1, on the reverse strand, counting down.
AAATTTGGGGAGTGAAAGGGTTTCTGAGAGATGGGATATATGTGGAATGGGGTATAAAAAGGAAGAGCAAAGATACTGGAAGCTGTTACTCCAATTACCTTTTCTTCAATGACAAAATCCTCCAAACTCTCAGTTAAGGTCTTCCAGAATGTGGACCTAAAATCCACTTTCTCCTCTCACCTCTGATTCCCATGAGTGCTGGCCAATCCTAAAATATAGTGAACAGGGCTCTGGAGCAGGCCTTGCAGCACAAAGTTATGTTACCAAAGATTGATTCAGGAGAAACTGAACCATTTTCAGTGAATGCTGGAAACCATTATTTATCTTTCTTTATCACATTAGCAGTCTATGGAAGAGGGAAAACAGAGAAGAAGCACTGATGGCTTCACCCACCATGCCAGAATATCAATAGGCAACTGTGTCTGCTGACTTTCTTTGTTTTTTGCTCATTCTTAGTATTTCCTGTGTCTCTCCTTTGGTCACGTTATTGTATTCCCTGGAATGTCTCCTACTCTCATTTATCCTAATCAGGCCAGTGTTATTAGGAGAACTGAACAATAACATGTTCAAAGCCCTAATCAAATGCCACCTCCCTCAAAATCTTTCCTGATCCTTCAACTGGAAATAATCTTCCTTGTGAGTAATCGCCAGAACCCCTTATCTTCATTTTCCTTTAGGTAATTGTAACTACCTCATCCATTGTTACTTTCACTATGACTACTATTAATATTACCACTTCTACTACTATTGCTAATGACAATGATATCAACATTTATTAGGTCTTATTATGTGGCAGGCATTTTCTGTGCTTTGCATTTATTAACTCAATCCTATAAGGCAGCCACTGCCTTCACATGGAAACTAAACTTGTGGAAACTAAGCTTATTTTTTACGGAAACTAAATTTGTTCTTTCTATGGAAACTAAACTTGTTCTTTATATGGAGGGGGTAAGTAACATGCCAGAGTCTTAAATGGGAGTGCTGGGATCAAACCCAAGCAATTTGTTCCTGGGGTCTGCATTCCTAATGAGTGTACAATACAGCCTATCTTTTCATTATGTTATGTTGATTAATAAGGCACATGTCTTTTTTCTATAACCTTTTTGAATTAAGAGTCATGTCTAGATCATCCTGTTTTGACCTATAGTGCCCAGAATAAACATAAGAAATAAACCTTTCCTGAATGAACAAATCAGCTTTTCCTCCAGTATTCTTGATATTATGTGTTGTACCTCAGGCAAATATTGGCATATGAAGTACAGTTTTAGTAGACTGCCCTGTGTCTTATGATAGGATGATGCAGCTGGGTGGTGTCCCTAGTTCCTTAGGAATCTATGTCAGTTTTCTAATACAGTGGTGTTTAAATTTACTTACTGCTTCTGAAACGACCCAAATGTACACACACACACACACACACACACACACACACACACACAGAGTGTATTTTTCTTTATTTTCTCTGACCTTATCTTGCTTTCAAACCCCCATTACCATTGACAGGAGGGAAAAAACAAAACAGGCTTGTCAATAAGTAATTCAGTCTTTTCTAGTTTAAATAGCCTCTTTCTGGATAATTCATGTCTTTTGAATTAGTGCCATGGGCTTCAGATTTGATGCCCTTTGCCACCCTCCTCTCAAGTTTTCCTTCCCTTTTGCCAGGGTGATTTAAGATCCCAGGTGGTGTAACTGGTGTAGAGTAGAAAGTGTGTATCCAGACCTCGGAGGGCCTCTGTTCTCTGCACCGCCTCCTGAGGCATCCAGAGGTGTGCCTCACATTCTGCTCTATGCTGAGGCGAAGACCGGATGCCCCCATGGCTGCCTCAGCCCTCCCCGGCTCTCACTAATGATGCTCTGAGGTTTGCCCGTGACTCCAGTTTGTGTGGTCTAACAGGCAGGTCCACGTACCAGGGTTGCTTTGTCTCTTGTCCCAGCACTACTTCAAGCCTGTGAACCAGAGCATCTCCTGCGGCCATTTTGACCCCAGCACCCAAAAGTCACTCAAAGTAATTTGCGATGCTCTGCCATCTTGTGGTTACTCTAAGAAATCTTCGTCTCTTTCAGGCCGCCCCCTGGGAAACCCAGAAGCCTCCAATTGCCTTGGATTTCCCCACACAATCTCAGTGCTTCAGATGCCTCCCTAGCACCACCCACCACCGCCGCCGCCCCAGCACTACCAAGGACAAAGCAAGGACACCCAGATTAGATTGCTTTGCTTTCCTCTTCCTTTCCGTGGTTTTTTAGCCTCAGCATCGGAAGGACTTTTATTCCTTCCTGCCTGATGGGACCTTACAACTGTCTTTCAATTTACAAATGTCTTATAGTAAAACACTATGATATGAGTCATATATAGGTGTCTTGATTATATAAAAGGAACACATTGTACTCCAAAAAAAACCTTTCCTTTCTGTAAAAGTTATGATATCCAAGGCAATTGTTTTTCTGAGTGCTCAAAAAATGTCTAATTTGATATTCAAAGCTGAGCAGTGACTTCTATATGTTAGGTTCTGTCTACTGTTGCCCTGAAACAATCGAAGCCTACTCAATGGATACAGAGACCCAGGACAGTATAATTTATATAACTTACAACAATTAATAATTAATATACTAAGGTTAATATAACTTATGGGGAATAAAATAGATGATTTGTTTTGAAAATATTCATGATATGGAGACACAAATCAAAGTCACACTATGTGGCTGGGTGCGGTGGCTCACGACTGTAATTCCAGCACTTTGGGAGGCCAAGGCAGAAAGATCACTTGAGGTCAGGAGTTTGAGACCAGCCTGGCCAACATGGTGAAACCCGGTCTCTACTAAAAATATGAAAATTAGCCAGGCGTGGTGGCAGGCATCTGTAATCCCAGGTACTTGGGAGGCTGAGGCAGGAGAATCACTTGAACCTGGGAGGTGGAGGTTGCAGTGAGCGGAGATCAGGCCACTGCATTCCAGCCTGGGCGACAGAGCAAGACTCTATCTCAAAAAAAAAAAAAAAGTCACACTATATGATCAGGAAATGTAAATTCTTCCTGCCAGTTGTGATAACCAAAAATGTTTCCAGACATTGTCAAAATAGCCCAGTTGAGAACCACTGCTTTAGGTCTGAGGATAAATGTCACATCCTCAAGGGTGCTTTCTGATATCCCCACCATCACTCACACCCCTGTGCTGTCCTGTCATAGCATGCATCCAAAATCATAATAAAAATTATCTGGGGCCGGGCACGGTGGCTCACGCCTGTAATCCCAGCACTTTGGGAAGCTGAGGCAGGCGGATCATGAGGTCAGGAGATCGAGACCATCCTGACTAACACGGTGAAACCCCGTCTCTACTAAAAATACAAAAAATTAGCTGGATTACGCACCTGTATTCCCAGCTACTCAGAAGGCCGAGGCAGGAGAATCGTTTGAACCTGGGAGGTGGAGGTTGCAGCGAGCCGAGATCACACAATTGCACTCCAGCCTGGGTGACAGACAGAGTGACACTCCGTCTCAAAAAAAAAAAAAAATTATTTGGGGAGATTGTTTGTTTACTTTTGATCTTTTCCACTAGATTGTAAACTTAGTGAAGGCAGAAACTATATCTGGGTTTTCCTTTCTTTTCTTTTTTGAATCACTATGTATTAGATTATCTCAATAAAAGTAACTATGCTTTAATATTTGTGAGCAAATAAATATTTGTTAGATAAATAAATGAGAGTTCACTAAAGAAAAAGATATAAAAATATATCTAGCAGTTACAAATCTGAACTTGCCATCTCCTATTTTGAGAATAACACTTAATTGTTAAGGGGCAGAGACGAAAACAAAAGGAAGGAAAAAGGGAGGGTAAAAGGAAGGAAAAGAGGAAAGGACCAAAAGCAAGCACCCCAGTGAAGTGTGGGGTTTTTCTCACAGGCCCAGGGACTCTGCGGTGCAGAATAAACAGCATTATGGAGGAGGGAACCATAGCAGTCCTGCATCTAGGCATGAATATGGCTGCATACTGAAACAGATGTGATTGAGAGTCCATCTTTCCTAAGGTTGGAACTCTGTTGAATCAAATGTGAGACTTTCCCCAGGCTCCTCCTGCCTTCCTTGTTCCTGATACAGTTACTTTCTGGGAAGTCTTGAAATGTCCGTTAGCATTTCCAACTTTCCTCTAGCTTCTCCCTAAATGTAAAAAATGATTAAGCAATGGCTGACATCATCATACTGTCCTGGAAAATTTGTATTATTGTCTAGAGGTGTATGTAGAATCGCTCTGGATGGTTCAGAATAGCAAGAGATGTTGCAGAATGTGCCCAAAAGGTACAATAGCATCTGCAGCAGCATGTAACAGTTTCTGGTCAACAAAGGATGCTGAATTCTTGGGGTTTTTTTTTGTTTTGTTGTTGTTGTTGTTTTAAAGTCATTTTAAAATGACAAGTATAATGCTTAATGCAGAGAACTTTGGACATATACGCAATAGAAATAAAGCAGAATAAAACCACCTATTAAACAAATCCAGCGATAACTACTCATTTTTGTGGGTGTGAGCTGCACTTTTATTATGTATTTTTATTACGGTTGTGTAAACATTGCTTGGAAACCCTTTTTCACTTGCTCTCAGATTTTTGCTCTTATTCATATCAAATTTGAAACGTTTATCTATAATTATTTGTTGTTATTTAATTATACAATGATGCCTAATGACTAAGTCCCTGGCAGATCAGGGCTGATAAAAAATGCAAACACTCTCTATATGGCAGCTTAAAATAGTCTAAAGAGTAATTATGACGTTTTAATAATGTTTATTCTCAAATACAGTGGTATTGAATTAAACATTTAAAAAGATTCAGAAACAAACAAGAAATCTCAAAGAGCTTTCCTCAGAAGCTGATTTCAGTTCTGCTAACTCAGGCAAAAGATGGTAATTTCTTCAATCATTTTAAATTCTGCAGTCATGGATTAGAAAATTTCTCACAAATATACTCTCATATCTAATATTTCCTAACTCTCTCACCCCCACCTCAGCAGCTGCACACAATTACCACATAAAATTACATTCTTCTTTCATTTACCTAAGACACTGTACATTGTTAATAAAATTGTTGTAATAGAAAAACTGAAGCATCCGTAAGTAGTCACCTATAATAACTTTCTGATTTACTAACTGGAGACCTTATGTAGTTAATTAACCTGGAATAGCTGCCAAACATTTTCTTTGATTGTGATTAATATAGGATCAACTCAACTTGATCTCTATTAGGAAGCACTTAGGCTCCTAACAGAACCTGTTAGGCGTTTGCATCAACAAATAATTCCTCCTTGAGCTTACTCCAAATAATTTGACATTAGGACATTATTTAATTTTTAAGGACTAAAATGATCTGTTAACTTGGTTTTTACAATTCAATGTTTTAAAAAATATGTGTAGCTGTTGTCTTTTTAAAATACACTCTTTTCATCATATTTGAGGTTTCTGTAACCAAAGATTTATTTGGTTACAATTTTCTCTTTCCCCTTTTCTGTATTTCAAAATGAACAGGTACTTCGTATCCTATGTAGTTTGTAGCATGAAATTCCACATATGAGTAATTATTTCCCTCCTGCAGGTATTAAAAAGAAATGTTAATAATAATTAAAAGATTACTGGCTTCATTTCCATAAGGCATTCACTCTAAGAAGTTAATTACAAAAGTGAACTCATCATGCATGTGCAATTAAGTCCTATTTATAAGAAACTGAGCACAGCAAAAATTAGGTATGATAAAATCTTTGTAAAGCAATGCTTTATGTACTTATTCTTTTGCAAGTGCATTTACCCAAACCATCTTATGCAAATTTTGTTCTCAGCCATTAGATTGCTGACTTTTCTTTTTGGCCACTAGAGGTCTGCCATTCCTTACTTGAAAACATGCTGGCGTTTGAGAGTTAGTATAGTAAGTTCTGGAGCCTGCCTGAATATATCCATCATCTATCTTTCTATTCTTTCATGCACTGATTCATTAATTCACTCAGAATTTATTCATCACTGCTGTGTGCCAGTCATGGTGCTACTTACGAAGGACGAGGGGATTGTCAGTTTCTTGCATCTGCCCTGTCTTACTACGTTTTGTGCTGCAACAACAGAATACCTAGCACTGGGTGATTTATAAAGAAAAGAAATTTATTTCTTACAGGAAGCTGGAATGCCCAACATCGAGGGGCTTGCATCTGGTGATGGCCTCTTGCTATGAGGAGGTAGGGGAGGACAAACTCATCCTTTTATCAGGAACCCACTCCCGTGATAACCCACTACAACGATAACGGCATTAATACATTCATGAGGGCAGAGCCCTTGTGACCTATTCATCTCTTAAAAGTCCCAGCTCTCAACACAGAGAGGCACTGGGGATTAAGTTTCCAATACATGAACTTTGGGGGACACATTCATACCACAGCATGCATCTTTCTCTGTATTTCCTTGTATATAAGGCTCTCTACTTCCTCTTACCTGCCCAGGCCCTTGTTCTATCAGGTATCTCTGAACCTCTCTGTATATCTTCATTTTTTGCTTCTCTTATTTGTCTTCCCCACTTGCTCATTAAGCCTTCCATCCTAAAATCTTTCTTCCCTCTGATCTTCCTCTGGCTACTACTCTAACTCTTGCCACTGCTTCACAGATCATTCTTAACGGGATTATCAGTGTTTCCACTCTCACCTCCCATTGCTCATCTCACTGCCATTGGACTCCATGGAAGCTGCCCTAGTAAAACAATTGCCTGCTTGACGCCTTCTTTCTTTCTCCCCACACTGAATTGCTTACTGAGTCCTGAGGACCTACCTCCTTAACAGTTCCAGCATTTGACCATTTTCCTCCCTGCCTCACCTTCATCCAGGCCCTAATCATTTCTCATTAAATTACACCCATTATTCCCAACTGGCCTCAGTGGCAACAACATATTCTCTACCCTCTGCCACAGTGATCTTACTACAGCATAAATCTAAACATGTCTTAACCCAGCTGAGACACTTCCCTCTGCCACAGTGATCTTACTACAGCATAAATCTAAACATGTCTTAACCCAGCTGAGACACTTTAGTCACTCTGAGCCTTCAGGGAAAGCTCAGATCTCCCCTAAAGGACAAGAGCAGCCAGAGTCACAGGCCAGTGCTGATCTCTCCCTTCCCCTAGACCTTCAGCCACACCAGGCCTCCCACTTGTCCCTGCTCCCTTGATTACTGTGGATTTGTGCACGTATTCTTTTCTTCTGTGTGGGATTTCATCCTTTAGAGCAGCAGTCCCCAACTTTTTGGCACCAGGGACTGGTTTCTTGGAAGACAGTTTTTTTCACAGACAGAGGTGGGGGTACGATGGCATGGATTGGGGATAAAACTGTTCCACCTCAGATCATCAGGCATTAGATTCTCATAAGGAGCATGCAACCTAGATCCCTGGCATGTGCAGTTCATAATAGGGTTCACGCTTCTGTGAGAATCTAATGCAGCTGCTGACCTGACAGGAGGCGGAGCTGAGGCGGTAACGCTCACTGGCCCACCGCTCACCACTAGCTGTGCCACCTGGTTTCCAATAGGCCGGGGTCCATGGCACAGGATTGGGGACCCCTGCTCCAGAGTACTTTCCTAAAGCGTCCATGAATAATAAATACTTAATCCTCATATGTCAAGAAGTGGTTTTATTTTATTCTCCCTTTTGAAAAATAGCTTCAATGGGAATAGAATGCTAGCCTGGAAGTTGTTTTTCCACTCTCCTTTGAAGAAAAGAGTCAAATGTTTTCTAGCAGATATCGTTGCTTGTGAGAATTGTGTTGTTATTCCTTGTAGATAACCTCTTTCCTCTGTACTTGGTTTTTCAATTTTCACTTTTTTTAATTGCTCTGAAGTTTCATTCTTATGTATGCATGTAATTTGTATTTAGTTTTGCTGATTAGAAAGCATTGTGATTTTTAAGTCTGAGGAACTCTAGTCATTTTATTCTAGAAAAATCTGAGCTATCTATCACCTTTCCTCAATTTTTTCTCTTTTCTCCTCCTTTTACTCTGATGCTATCTTACCCATCCCTTACTCTCTCATTCCATGTTTTCATCTCTTCATCACTCACCCTGATGCATTCTGAGTAAGCATCTCAACTCTATCTTCCAACGTACTTGCATTTTCCTTCCCTGTTTCTATTTTATTGCTTAAACTCACCTCTCCATTAAGACTTCTTGAAGCCTAAACCTGAATTAAGGTATTTTTCTTCTGGGTCAACATAGTTCCATGTACAGGCTAAGACACAGTACATGTTATATTGTATTTTAATGATCTGCTTATTTAATTACCTGCTGTATCTCTCCTATTTTAAACTTTCTGTTTTCTGAGGGCAGGATTATCTTATCTTTATATCCTCTGCACTTAATCCTGTCCCTGGAACATACCAGTAGTCTGTAAACAATGAAGGAATAAAGTTTCTCACCTTCAGCCTCAATTTGCACATTATTTCTCGTGCTTTTTTTTTTTTTTTTTTTTTTTTTTTTTAAGACGGAATCTCACTTCGTCACCCAGGCTGGAGTGCAGTGGTGCGATCTCGGCTCACTGCAACCTCCGCCTCCTGAGTTCAAGCAATTCTCCTGTCTCAGCCTCCCGAGTAGCTGGGATTACAGGCGTGTGCCATCATGCCCGGCTAATTTTTGTATTTTTTGGTAAAGACTGGGTGTCACCATGTTGGCTAGGCTGGTCTCGAACTCCTGACTTCAGGTGATCTGCCCACCTTCACCTCCCAAAGTGCTGGGATTCCAGGCACGAGCCACTGTGCCCGGGCTGCTGGTGCTATTAATATGCTATTTTCACGCTACATTTACTTACTCACACTTCTTCCCCAGTAGATTCTGTGACTATATTTATTTTGTGCACTATTGTTATCCCCAGTTCTTAGTACATAAGAAACACCCAAATAACACCTGTGCTTCCCTGATGATGTGCCTCTCATTACCTTGAGCAAAACCCGAAGAGCAGCCCATGATTTGAAGATATTTGAAATATTATTAGTACTGGAGAGTCAATGAAGGATCTCTATTTTAAAACATAATCTTCCCCTAACTCTTCCCTGACTGCTGATGGGTTAGGTCTCAGTGTTATATTTTCAGCAGTTCTTTCCATACCAACCATGTGGACTGACTTTTCTTCTCTCTGGATTTGCCAACAGCAAATTAACATTCTAAATTTCTGAGATATACTAATTTTAACCAAAAGGAACAAATTTCAAAAGAGGAAAAATATAGATATTATTAGGGGACATCACTTCACCTCCATGTCTAATGTTTTCTTCTATGTGATGGGATATTTATTGGAGTAACACCACTGACCTCTTCCCATGCCCTCATCACACACTCCTCTATCCCACCCCAATTGCTCCACCTCCCCACCTCCAAGAAGGAAAACAATGAGTGGTGAATATATGCAGGTGAAAAATGCATGGACAGCACAGGTTCTTTCTCTTTCCTATTCCTGGGAGTGGAAATTCTGCTCTGCCTATTCTGCTTTTGTTGGAAGAGATCTGTCATGGGTCAGTGCTGTTCTGTAGACACATGTATCTACTTGGGGCGGGGCGGGGGACGGTGGCTCAGTATTAGGTAACTGACTTGCCTACAGAAATAAATATGTCTTTCTACTAGTCCTTTCAATACAAGGTGATACTAATGTTTTGTCCTCTGCCTGCTGAAACGTAGATTTGTCTATCAATTGGTTTAAACCTTGGCCAGGCAGGAAGGAGCTATTTATTGGTGCCTTCTCAAAGACATTGGCACATTTCAGCAGAAGGTAGTAGTTCATGTTATGGTGACCCCACACACTCTTCTATGTCACGGCCATAAAATAGCAATGGATTCTCTCTCTCTCTTTTTTTTTTTTTAAATTTTTTTGTTGAGGGAAAGAGTCTTCCTCTGTTGCCCAGGCTGGAGTCCAATGGTGTGATCATGGCTCACTGCAGCCTCAACCTCCCAGGCTCAAGTGATCCTCCCACCTCTAGAATAGCCTCCAGAGTAGCTGGGACTACAGGCATGCACCACAATGCCTGGCTCTTTCTTTTTTTGTAAAGACGGGGGGTCTCACTATGTTGCCCAGGTTGGTCTTGAACTCCTGGACTCAAGTAATCTGTGTGCCTTGGCCTACCAAAGTGCTGGGATTACAGGCATGAGCTACTAACCCTGGCTCAATTCACTTATTAAACAAACATCTATTGGGCATCTATAATGTGCTAGACCCAGGGGGTATGTCATTGGACAAAATGGTCAAAATCTCTGTCATCATGAAGCTCACAATCTAGTAGAGGTGGAAGGAGAAGATAGGAAAAAAAAAATAAGTAAGTGCTACAGGGAGAACAAAAAACGAGCTGGTTAAAGCAATTGGGAGTGCCCAGTGGGGAAGTAGGATGAGATAGAGAGGTAAAGGCAGCCTCAATGAGAATATGACATTTCAGCATTTGAGCAAAGAATTGAAAGAAATGTTAGAGTGGGCCATGCAGACATCTGGAGGAAGAAACTTCCAGACAAGGAAACAGCTCCGAGGCAGGAAGAATGAGGAGGCCAGTGGGCTGGTGAAGGGGAATGGAGGGCAAGAGAGGGGCAGTTCCTGGGATAACAAGTCAAAGAGGTGATGGGGAGAGGAAAGCAGGCCATGTAGAGCAGTGAGGCTGCAGTAACGGTTCTAGCTGCCATTCAGAGTGAGTGATAAGGGCTCAAGCGTTTACACAGAGGAGCAATGATATCTCATTTATGTTTTCAAAGGATTATTCTTTCTGCTGTGTTGACAATGAACTTAGAGAGAGTGAGTTTAGAAGCAGGAAAACCAGTTAGAAGACTATGGCAACAATCCAAGTGAGAGGTGACGGTGTCCTGGAAGATGGTGACAAAAATGGTAAAATGTTGTCAAATTCTGGATACACTTTGCAGGTCAAGCCAACAAAAATTCCTGATGAGTTGGCTGTTGGATATAACAGCTGTGCTACAAATAATTTCCACGGTAATTGCCTCTTAGGAAATACTGAAGAAGCCTAGTAAAGTCCATCAGTGACTGGTTCTGTGGGGGGCCACATTTCAATAACTAAAAATAGATATTTTACAATTTAAGCCACTATCACTGTGACAAGGAGGCAAAGTCTGGTCCAGATAGATAACTCACTTTGACATATTACTCAATGGGAAAATTAAATTAAAATCCTTGTTCTCTAGGTATCAATGAACACTTTTTAGAACACATCATGTGTTTGAATGTATAAAACATTTAATAAGAAAATATTTTGTTAAATCAATATCCAGCTTCATATCCACAATAACTGCTAAAAGAATACCTTTTATGTACCACATTTAGAGTTTACCAAAGGGAGACAATGCCCCTGACGTTTTGTGAAATTCTGTGCTGATATATCTTGACACATTGTTTAGGAGTGCTGGAAAAAGTCATCATTCCTCTTCTTACTATAGCTCTTAATATAAAAGGTCAAATGAGGATCCATCCTCTAAATAGGAACGTATTAAAGAATTGTTTCTTTAATTTACAGGCCATTTAAGTCACACTTGATGAACTCAACTGTGAATGATGATTCTGAAAAGATTACAAAATAAAATTTTACAGACATTTCTTAAAAGATTACCAACTTGCTCATACTCTACTATCTAACATAAGGTCTTAAAACTGCTAGTTTACCAAGATAAGTAATAAAATGTTTGATTAATCATCCATCTATATATATATTTTTTCTTTTCTTTTTTCTTTTTTGTAGGCAGTGTCTCACTGTGTTGCCCAGGCTGGAGTGCAGTGATGCCATCTCAGCTCACTGCAACCTCGGCCTCCCAGGTTCAAGTGATCCTCCTGCCTCAGCCCCTCAAGTAACTGAGACTACAAGTATGTGCCACCACCCCCAGCTAATTGTTGTATTTTTGTAGAGATGGAGTTTCACAATGTTGCCCAGGCAGGTCTCAAACTCCTGGGCTCAAGTGATCTGACCACCTTGGCCTCCCAAAGTGTTGGGATTACAAGTATGAACCACCATGCCTGGCCCATCTATGTTTCTCTTCATTATTATTCAAATGGAACAAGGTAAGTCAAAAAGCAACATTGCCCTTATAGTAGTGTCAGAAACATTTGTTGGGTACAGAAGAATAATGCTACTTTTTATTTGCTTTTTTCATCACATTATCAACATTATAACATGGAGGAAAGTAATCTATACCCACAAATGTGTATGAATAGCATAATCTTAGCTAACAAATTTTCTCTTCTCCTACTACAGTTTCCCTCCATGTCAATTCCACACATTATTTCCTTTTTCCTGCTACCATCTTGTGTTTGAAGAAACATCCAAGTATCAAGGCATGAATGACCTTCACTCCTACCTCCAGATAACAAAGTGGATGCCAGCATCTCCCTAGACGAACAGGAAGAATGTCAAGGACCTGCTTTTACAACGTAGAAATCTAGGAATTGTTTTCATTCAGAAATTCTATTGTTTTTTCCACTGCCATCTGTAACAAAACAAGGAAATGAGGTTTTAAAAAATCAATCTTAAATGTAAACAGATCATTTGGGCTCCACTTGGCTCCACAGTGTTTTATGTTTACTTTACAGATGTAACCTTTCCAGGCATTGGCCAATTCCGGTGTGATAAATAAAATTATCTTTAAAATTGGAGTATGACGTCACCACAAACATGATATGACAGAAACAAAGATAGAGCCAGTGCCCATTTATCCAGAATGACACAAAATGGATAATCGAATAGTCTCATTAGGTAAGAATTATTGTACATAAATTACCAATTTTCTAAAAATTAGAGTAAAAATAGAATATATTTAAATGTAATAAGTACAAGTTAACCCATCTGGTTCACAACAGTACCTATGCCACACTACTAATTATAAATATCAATTACTGTAATTTAAGAGTGGGAAGTGATGCTAGATACTGGGTTATATCAGTGCTAGCTCTTTAATTTGACCTGAAAGTTGTTGATTTCAACAAATTCTTACCATATGATTACATCATTATTATTTGTCTCTTTTTCATAAAGGAAATGTACAAATGTACATTTTTATAAGTCCTGTAATTTGAGCTTTTAAAATATTTTATTTCAGAGAAAGGAAAGAAAATCACTATAATGATAATCTTCATAGGAATAATAGAGAAAATGGCACATGCTTTTTTCTAAATTACTTCTAATTACTAATCATATAGTACAAGTAAGAATCATGGTTTAAAATATTCAAAAATTCTCATTGAAGTTGCAAAAATTATTCAAGCTGTGTACCCATGTCCTACACTTGCTTTTATATTGTAGCAAGCCTAAATCTTCTAATCAAAAGAATTGAATTTGGAGCATAATACATCTGAATGCAAAATATCCTGAAAACACTTTATTCTGCCTTGGGATACTGATCAGGAAGCAGCCTACGTTTTTCAAATCCAGAGATCAATCTTGTCTTTCTTTTGTGCATATGAAAGTTTCAAATTCTGTTTTCAGTATGGAATGATGTTTTGATATGAACCAAATGCTCTCTGATCATCTGAAATTTCACTAGTCCCCTAAGTAGCAAGAACATTCTCAGTTTCTTTCCTGTCCTTGAAGGAACTATAGCTGATATAGTTTGGATATTTGTCTCCTCCCAGTCTCATGTTTAAGTGCTATCCCCAACATTGGAGGTGGGACCTGGTGGGAGGTGTTTGGGTCATGTGGTGAATGTCTTGGTGCCCTCTCCATGGTAATGAGTAACCATGAGATCTGATTGTTACAAAGAACTTGGCACCTCCTCCTCTCTTTCTTGCTTCCTCACTTGCCATCTGATATGCCTGCTTCCCCTTCACCTTTTGCCATGATTCTAAGTTTCCTGAGGCCTGCACTAGAACTGGATAATGATGCCATGCCTTCTGTACAACCTGCAAAACTGTGAGCCAAATAAACCTCTTTTCTTTATAAATTACCCAGTCTCAGGCATTCCTTTATAGCAATGCCAAATGAACTATACAATAGCTTTCCAAGAATGCAAGCATTTTATGTGGAGACTTGGCACAGACAAAGGAGTCCAGGTAATTATGTCAGGAAGGAAAATTCTGAGACATTTGGAGACCTGAAGCATCCCACTCACCAGGCATCACAGGTATGAACTTGGGGAAGATTTTGTGGGAGTCCACAGTGGACACTGTACCTCGCCCTTCTGATCCCTTTACCAGCATTCTTCATCTTTGGATCGCCATTCTGCTAACAGCTAGAACCTATGACTTTCCAATGTACACCCTTGAAAACTGCAGTTATCTCACTTGGAAGTGCTTCGTAGCTTAGGCACCCCACTCGTTGATTACCATGGCTGCCTGGAGCCAATGACTGATTGGTATGAGGGTACAAAATCCTAGCTCTTTTGTCTCAAGATAAGACAAACTCTGAAATGTAATTTATGCTCCAGAGTTCCCCCACAGGATCAGGCTGAGCCTGAAGTCACACCTGAAATCACATCGTTGCTTGGCTTTTTTCCTTTTCTATTCTCTCCTTCCACTCTCTTGCTTGTTTTTCCTGGGGTTGCTCCTGTATAAATCCTTGAGGCAGAATCTTTAACCAAGGCTATATCTCTGAGAGAGAGCTTGATCTATGACAGAGGCAAAGCTCAATATCCAAGAGCCGCAGCATCTCACTTTAGACCAATAGGATCCAAGAAAAAAGTAGACACAGAAATGGCGGATTTGAGACAGGTGACTTTTAGAATCAGGATCTAAGACTGGCAGGCAATGTCAGAGAAATCTAATGGCCACTGTCAAACAGGATTGATATTCAGGAGAAGAACTCCATTTTCCTACGAACAGAATCCCAACATTAAAACAGAGCCCAAGAGGAGAATGGAATTGTGGCGAGTTACAAGAATCAAGATCTGAGAAGAGGAACCAATACAGTGGACTCATTATTAAAAAGCATGGCAAACTTAATTCCTTCATTTTTTTATTTATTCTGCCTGAATATCTACTTTGTTTGCATATCACCTACTACTGAACCTGAAAAATTGTTTGCTTTTGAAAACATAAACCCAATGCTTCCTCCTCTATAAGCCTTTTTAATATCCACAACACGGGCATAGACATTCTTTCCTTCCTGCCACCTCTACAATAGATACGTAACTCTGTTATTGCAATTATCACCCAATACTAATGTTAGCATCATTAGTATTTCGATGTTTCTCCCTTTCTAGATTGTGGCAGGGCAGCATCTGTCTTATTCATCATTTTCTCCATAGAACCTATCATGATGCCTAAAGCATCTATCATGGCATAGCTCCTAGAACAACGTAGAACCGCGACTACCTAACTTGGGTAAAGCTCAGAGGCAGATTAGAGCTGCTCAAGTACATTTTGTCGAAGCTGGGCTGGGTAATAGATTCAAAGCTAGTTGTTGGAGAATAAGAGGTACACCTGAGTGGGTGAAGTAAGGTGGCAACTATTGTGTGGCAAAAAACCAGACTGAGTTAAAGAACTATTTATTTCTAGGTTCCTGCCCTTCCTACCCCCAAACTGAGGAATTACAGAAGACTTGCTTTAATTGGCAACGGTTTATGCGTTTTCTCCAGACAGGTGATTTTAAGAGAAAATACGCACTTAATTGTCTGGAGAAGGGCACACCTGGTTCATCATTATTTTCTGCTTTATCAGTTCTCCCAATTGACAGTAGGGCTGATGATTCATTTTCTTTCATTTTATCCAGCTCAGTACATAGTTGCCATTTTGTTCTGCTACACAAGAAAGATCAACTAGAAGAACTGACTTGCAGTCTGTCGTCTCATCCTCCTAAGTTTCAAAATACTACCAGAATGATCTGTCTAAGATTTACACGACCTTCTCATTCCAATTATTAAAACATTTTAGTGGCCCTCTCCATCATTCATTAAAGTAATTCAATAAATATTCTTAGAGGACCTATAATTATGATAGGAACTGACAATAAATGAGTAAGCAAAATGAACATCATCCCTGTCTTCATGGAGATTACAGTTTAGTACAAGATCCAATCCAAATACACACGATTGTACACATAAAGTGCAAATTATCCTAAGCATTTAGAATAAAGTACAAGATGTGTGAGAGAGAACAACAAAGGATATACACCTTATTTTATTGGTCTTTGAGACACCAGTATCTGAAAAATTACCTGGATCAAAGCCAAAGCTTGTTATAGGTACACTGAACCAAACAGAATTCTTCCTGATTTTCTGCTACAGAACATTAAAACAAATGTCAGGAAAACTGTGCAGAGGACTGTTTATCTGACTCAGTTCATTTTTTTTGGTTCATTTTTTTTAGTTCATTGAAGGTGGGAAGTTTTCAATACTGCTCATGTGGAGATGGATGGATAGATTTTCCATGCAAAAAGTTCCTGTGCTTTTTTACATGAGCCCAAAATTCTCACCATAAAAATATATGTGGAAAATGGATAAAAGGTAGAATGGACATAAATGACAAGTGAAGATACACATAGAATAATAAGATAAAAATGAAAGGGAAATATAAGGCAAGAAAAAATATACAGATTTATAAAGAGGAGAAGAAAGTTGGAGTAGATATAAAGAGGAAAGTTTCTTCTCTTTATCTTCATACACATTAAAATCCTTACCTAGTAGCTGGCATTCTTTCATCTTCCTCTGCCGACAATGAATAACTAAATTGAATTTGATGTTATAAAATCATTTAACCAGACATGATTTTTATAGATACCATAACCATGTCTTAGAATTTTTAAAATAAAGGGCCAGGTAAACATTGTAGGTTCGTTGGGTCCTGGAGTCTCTGTTGGAACCATTCAAGTCTGCTGTGTATCGGGAAAGGTGCCATCAACCATGCATAAACAAATGAGCATGGCTGTGTTCTAATAAAACTGTATTTTAAAAAACAAGCATCCAACCTGTGGGCTGTGGTTTGCCAAATCCTCTCTCAGAGTAAAATGTACTGTTGAATACACACATCCATCTATGCAAAGTGTCATGTGTATATTTGGTTTATATAATATGTCTTTCATAGGTATAAGATATATATTATTCTAGAGTTCACTATGCATTAAATTATTTATAAAATATGATGCACATTTAAACTATATTGTAATCATTCTCCAATTTTTCTGAGAAAGTAACTGATTCATATATATGTACACACCAGCTTTTCTTCTTTTATGATCCTCAAATTTTGATAATCAATTATTTTTTATCCTTAGTTTTCCTAATAATATGGCCTTAATGTAAATGTTATTTTGTAGAAAGAGATCCAGCCACCTAATCTTTCAAATTTATTGTTTCCACCATTGGATGCTGTGCCCAAGAGATAGGCCAGCATCAATCTTGTTTCTCGTGGAAATGCATTGCTGAGTGTTTATTTACATCCTCTTTCCAGGAGACAATGTAGACATTTCCAGAAGACTTGCTTTAATTGGCAATGGTTTATGCCTTTTCTCTAGATAGGTGATTTTAAGAGAAAATATGCACTTAATTGTCTGGAGAAGGAAACATCTGGTTCATCATTATTTTCTGCTTTGTCAGTTCTCTCAATTGACAGTAGGGTAGATGATTCATTTTCTTTCATTTTATCCAGCTCAGTACATAGTTGCCATGACTTACCTTGGCCCTTCTGCTGGGTTACATGGCAGAACCAAAGGCCAAGCAAAGATACCTTCATGGCGGTAAAGGTGATTGGATAGTCACAGAATGAAAGCCAAAATTGTGCACCACGGAAAGGAGAAAACGAGTTCTGTTTTCTCGTTTATGGAAACAAGCACAGAAAAAAATTAATTTATTCTAAAATTGAGGTTTATGTTACATGGTCATTAAGTCTGAGCTCACAGAAATGAAGTTGACAGCTAAATTATGGGTAAAAGTCACTGTTAAGTGCTGATCTTATGGCCTTTACTCACCAACATATGTATGGAGCTATTTCTGTGTATGATGTGTTAATCTGATCCTGTCAGCACTACCCATGTGGAACTCCAGATGAAGCCTGAGAAATCAATGGAGGAATTGTACACAGACAGGATTCAGGAAGGTAAGAGAAAGCAGGGCAAGGTTTAGGGCCCCTGGAAAGACAGCAGGCTTGAATTGGGCCTTTGATACTATATCAATTAAGCCTGACTAGCATGACAACCAACAACATTCTTGTCCTGTATTTGTAGATTTAAGCTATGTATTCTCTAACCACAAAGTGAATGAGCCCAGGCAGCCTTTTCTTCAACCATAGCAAATAACTGGTTGATCAAGTTTTTTAAAAAAATAAAATACAAACAAACAAAAGAAAATAGCACGGCTTTGCAATCTCTAAATCCAGCAATCGGACTAAATGCATTACCATTATTTTAGTTTTAAAGTCTCCTTTCTGTTTGCATTAACAGAAATCAGATTTAGCAAATAAAAACACAGCACACCCAACTAAATTTGAATTTCAACTAAACAACATGTAATGTTGCAGAAATATGTCCCTTGCAATATTTGGAACATAGCTATGTTAAGAAATTATATCTTGATCTGAAATTAAGATTTAACTAGGCATCCTGCATTTTAGCTGGTAACTCTAATTCTTAGTAAGACATGGAAGATGGAAAAGAGTAACATTTTTATAGAAACATTCATTATTGAATAGGTAAATTGTCACTGAAATCTTCTATGCTATGGCTTATCAGAGATAGAATGAGATCAGTTCATTAATTTTTGGTTTAATTTTTTCTTTTTTTAAGACAGTGTCTCACTCTGTGGCTCAGGCTGGAGAGTAGTGGTACAATTATGGCTCAAGCCATCCTCTTACCTAAGCCTTCCAAGTAGCTGACACCACAGGCATGCGCCATTATGCCCAGCTAATTTTTAATTTTTTTTGTAGAGATGAAGTCCACTATGTTGCCCAACCTGGTCTCAAACTCCTGGACTCAAGCAATCCTCCCACCTCAGTCCCCCAAAGCGCTGGGATTACACGTGTGAGCCACCACGCCTGTCCCCTCACTGTTTCTTATACAGATACACATTCTAATATGAAATAATTAGAGAAGGCCAGACTTAAACAGTAAAATATTCTTAAACAAATGATACCATTTCAGGAAAGGGATCTTATAGGACCTAGTTCAATGACCAGGCACTCAAAAATATTTATCGAAAGAATCATGTGGGATAAATTGTCCATTATTATGCAGCTGGCATAGTTGTTAACTAATTCCAATTGAGGGTGATAGCGTTGTCAATCTTTCCCTTGAAAGAAATGGAGAATTATTTAAAGTCCCTTCAGGGTTGGGCAGCAACATAGAATGTAAGGTACAATAAAAGGTGATTAGACAAAGAGTAAAAAACAAACTCTATTCTTGAGTTAACACAAGCTAATGATAATACAACAATAATACCTAATATCTTACTGAATGCTTGCCACTGCCTATACATTTGAGTTGCATATTTTACCTAGCATTTTATATGCATCATCTCTTTTTGTTTTTTAATCTTAAAAGTATTCCTATGAGAAAGATATTCCTACTCTCTCCATTTTATACATAAAGAAACCAGGGCTTAAGAAAATTCACACAGAAGCAGGGCAGATACTTTAATCTACCTTTCACTACTACTGTAAAAGTCCACACTCTTAGGTGGTATGTACTATCAATCCACACAAGCAAAATACCAATTTAATGTATATTTTAAAAATAGGAAAGAAATTAGAATAAAATAATAAGTTACCTAAGTCTTAGAAATCACAAGACATGTACAAGTATAGGAAATATAAATAAGCCGAATGAAGAATCTACAGTCTGTTTTCTAACTTAATTAGTGATTGCTTTTACCATAGGTGGTTAGAATATTGCGCAAGGGAAGTGAAGAATGTTCTTGCATAGTTTATAAAAGCTCCCAAAGTGAATCAAGTATGCCCTCTTGAACCACTGGTTTGGACAGACGCACCATTCTAGATACAAGTGATTCATTAGGTCACCATATGTTGGGAATATTAATTGAGACATAGAGTTGAATGTGATAGGAATAGCAGTGTTGTCATTAATTACCACTATGGAAATTGGCTTGCATTTGGGTGGCTACCAAGTACTCATTGGGCATGGATAGAACACATGTTAGGAAAACATCCTTTTGTAAAAATAGAATACTTTATTGAAGTTACTAATGCCTTAGTCAGCTACACCATGAAAGTGAGATATAAAAATTTAGACATCCAAAAGGATCAAGACAGGAAAGAAATAAACATCTAGATATAATAGCATATTTTCTTTTTTACATAGTGTTTACTTGCTTTGAAATGAAAACTTCAGTGCCTTGTATAATTTTTAACTTTCAAATTTAGAAAGCCCACAAAATAACACCCTTCTTTTCCACTCCTGGATTCAAATTCCACTAAGATCAGAAAGATAGATATTAAAATATCAACTTTATTATAATAAATAAATGGTTGGAAAGCAGGCGACTTAAAGCCACAACAGGCCTCTTCTGTTTTATTTCTGAATTCGGCAAATGTGTCCAGCCAGTAATAGGCAACTCTGGACAATCACAGGCCTGACCCTGCAGGTTTATAATATGTAGGAGCAGAGAAATCAGACTTTCTGCAGGAAAGCTGGATCCGAAAGTGAAAGGGAAGAGAAGGGACAAAGTGGCACCTTGAGGGGACAATATAAGACTGAAACAATGCATGGAATCAGAACATACTGAATTACATGTGTCCACCCTCCCCACTTTCATCTTTCAGGAATGCTGGATGTCAGGGACAAGATTTTGTTGTGTTAAGCTGGATAGTGGATGGAAATACAAATAGGAGAACAAAGAGAGATTAAATTATTTTCTACAGGGAAAATGCTGGAAAGAATTTCTGGAAGTGCCACAAAAGAGCTAGAGCAGCCAAAAGTGGAGGAAAAAGTAGGGAGCTGAAGGGAACAGTGATAGAGAGACAAAAAGAAATGGTGAGGAGGTAACAGTGGCCACCCGGAGAAGAGAGAAATATATTTAAGGATGATCTTTAGGAAAATGTTCTGGGTTAAGTGTGAAGTATACATATTTCTGTATCTCTGTGACACCTTCCACAAGATCTAACATCCACATTATTATCCACAATGTCTTTGGAGAACATTTCTTTTTTTTTTCCTTTCTCTCAGAGTCTCTTTCAGTGTGTGCACGTGTGTGTGTGTGTGTCTGTGTATGTGTGTGTGTGTGTTTTAGACACAGCAAGATCAGTGCTGATTAACAATGCCCTGCCCCAAGGAGACCCTGTTCAGGCAGAGGGATACGATGTAAGACTTGGATGGCGAAACAGAAGGAGATCAAAGGTGATATACTTTCTACCTGTCTGCATTGGAAGAAAATAAGCATCAGTGGAGACAGATGTTCCAAGCTGGAGTTAAGGGTGTAGGGGAAAGCTATTGTTATGTAGAGATACTGAGTCACAGAAGAAGGAAAGTGAATCCTAAAAGCCTCTAACTTCAGGTAAAAGGATTTAGATCATCTCTTAGAAGTTCACAGTATGATTAGGGGATTTTGAAAAGTCTGGAACAACTAACTTCTAAATTATTAGCAATTCAAAAAGAAGTCATCAGGGACTGAATTTTTAAAAGGCTTGCTGAGTAATCGTGAATATTCATCTGAAATTAGTGCAGAGTGATCTAGTGTCACTGTAGCTAAGATATCCCTCATTAGCACTAGCAACCCTAAAAAAAGAACTGAGACAGTGGTAACTTAAGATTAGCTGCAAGAAGGCATGGCAAAAAGCCTGGGGTATGGATGAGTGCTACGGTCTGAATGTTTGTGGTCTCACAAAATTCCTGTTAAAACTTCATCCCCAGTGCAATAGTATTAAGAGGTAGGATCTCTGGGTGGTGATGAGGTCATGAGATGGAGCACTTATGAATGAGATTAGTGTCCTTATAAAAGAGCCCAAGGGAGCTTCTTGACCTTCTACCATGTGAGGACACAGCTAGAAGGCACCATCTATAAGAAGCAGGCCCTCACTAGCCACCGAATATGCTGGTATCTTGATTTTGGATTTCACAGCTTCAGAAGTATGAGAAATAAATTTCTGTTGTTTGTAAGTTACCCAGCATATGGTACTTTGTTATTAGTGGGCTGAACACATTAAGAAGGCTCTACACTGGGGAGAAATGCACCGGAAAAGTTGTCCATTGGGTTTCTGCAGCATATCTGCTCACAATTAGAAGAAAGAGGATCCTATGAAGAGAACTTGCACCATTTCTTGTGACTTGTATTTATTACATATCAATAAACAGAATGCCCAGGGAAAATCAGTCAGGTACAAGTCTGGCTATCCTTAATTAAATTCTGAGCCCTATTTTTCCCTAAATCAATTGACTATTAAATGTCAGGCATGTAGTTCTATATCAACTTAGGTGATGGAGTGGGATGAGAGGTTGAAAATAGGAGCTAATTCTGAAACAGATTCCTCTGCTTCTGTTTCAGAGTAGTTGTTGATTCTTCTTTCTGCTACTTTACAATTGACTTGTTGATTAATACAACTTTTAATTTATTTAAAGTCACATTATTTAAATCTTGAAAAACATCCTGAAATGAAAAAAAAAAAAAAACCTGCTTATTCATTGCCATTGTTTAGTGTTCCAATTATCTACTGCTGTGTAGAAAACCACTGCAAAGCTTAGTGGCTTAAAGTAAAAAGACTTATTTTGTTCCCAAATCTACAGTTTAAGCAGGATTAGGTAGTGATATCTTGGCCTCAGTTAGAATGGCTCCAATGCAAGGATCTGAAAACATCTGATGATTTGCTCACTTGCATGTTTCACAGTACTAGCTGTTAGCCAGGACAATAGCTGCCTTGTCAACCAGAACATAAACATGTGGGCCCTCTATGTGGCCTCTGCTTCCTCACAACATGGTGGCTGATTTCTAAAGGCAAGCTTCCCAAGAGTGAGAAAACCAGGCAGACACTGTATGCCTTTTTCTGCCTGAATTTCAGAAGCATTACTTTCACTGCATTTTATTCACAGGGGTGGTCAAAAAGGTCCACCCAAGGTCAAGAGAGAAGAGTAGAGAAACAGACACACTGAGTCCCTCATACACATTCTTTTCATCTACGTGGTCACAAGTCCTGCCTAGTGTCAATGGGAAAGGAAATAGACTCTTCTTCTTGACAGAGGAATGGTAAAGTTCTAGAACACTTTGTCCTGGGAATATTGCTTTGGCCATTTTTGGAAAATACAGTTTGCCACATTTAGCAATCTGTTTTTCAAAATAGTAAAGTATGAAAAGTAAGATCCAATTTCATTTAATTACAGAGAAAAGAAAATCTAAAAACTTTCTCCAATGGAAGCAGAGAAATGGGTATTATTACCTTTCCTCTGCAAACCACAGATTTCCTGAAGTTTTGCATCAATGGGAATTTTATTCTAGTAGTCAAATGTAGAGTTTGACCCTAGAATTTTGTAAGTGCATCTCAGAGCACAATCTGAGGATGTAAGTAAAATGCTCTTCTGTTTGAAGCCTATTTTAGAAATAAGTAACAGATGAATCACTAAATAGCTTATGGTAATGTTTTTATTGATTCATGACTCACCACACGCTCCTATCTTTCAGGCAAAAAATAATGTCTTCCTTGTAGGTGATTTGCTCTATTAGACTTCATGGGGAAAAAGAGTTCTTTGCTTTATATTTTACTCTGACAAGCAATGGCTTTTGTCCTGCTTTTGAAAAGTAACTAATATGCTAACTTGGGAAGGTGCATTAACTTTTCAAGCTCTAACAATTCCATTTATGAAATTATATCGATTCATGCATTATTATCTTACAGAGTGAATGCTCTTTATAATTAGAAGGAAGTTACTGAGAAAACCTAGGCCTCCCAGCACACACAGGGCGCCATGAGAGAGATCATAGATCCATTTTGGGAAGTTATGTTCAGCATTAGAAAGATGGGCCAGAAAACCTCTGAAGTGCCTAAGCATCTTTGCCCAGTATCAAAATCAGAGGATGACTACCTACATCTCAAAATGTCGTACTTTTATTCCTACTATTTCCTCTCCACTGAGAGAAACCTACTCCCAACTCAACCATCATCACTTGCAGGAATCCACTGAAAGCCTCTCCCTCCTCCTCCAAAATTATAATCACTGTAACTGTCAGAATAATACCAACATCAGATTTAATTACTCATGTATCAAGCCAGCATAGTATTTTATATGCTGTCCCTTTTGTTCGTTTGTTTTTCTTAGCACTTAAGCAACATGTAGAATTAGTCTTTATTTTTCTCTCCCACTGCATATGTTTCTGTGGCACCCAAAATAAGGCTGGCCAGAAAGAACTGGGCTTTCCAATACTGGCCTCATGAAAGACTCTTGTAGGGCACTCTTTAAGAATACCAATTCTAGAACTCACCCCAGACAAATGACCATTGATTAGGAAAAGAATCATTCTACATTAGCCGTTCTTAGAAATCAGACCTACTCATACCTGTTCACATAGAAATGTGCATGAAAGATTATCATTAAAGCTTATGTGTGCTACTCTCAAACAAATACTGGCAAGACTTAGGAGAACTCCTTCAGGGAATGTACCAAAAATCAGTTGTAGCCAAAAATCAGTTGTGCAATAACAAGTGAATGCATAATACATCACATAGCAAGAATATAATATCATACATGAATTAATAATTTTATATTTTAAGCACTCCATTTCAGACTTTCACATTTATTATAGAGAGTTCAAACATTATTCAATATTATTAATGATACATTTTTGACACAAGCACTTCAAACACTGGTCCTTCAAGCTTCCAAATCAATGTAATTGGAGGGATCTAATGTTTCAAAGTTACCTGATTTTTTTTAAAGCAATGATCATTTACCCCTTTATAACTATTTATTTTTAAGAATTCAGTACATACAAGTTAAAATGTATTCAATAAATTATATGTTAATATCGATAAAGTTCAGTAATTTCATCTGTTATCATAGAATTTATTAGCAAATTTGTCTTTAGTGAATCAGCTACATTGATTTTAGTATTCGAGTTTATCATAAGTAAATACATGTTTGAATTTCCATATTACATTTCTTAACAAAATACAATTTATTCATTAAATATATAAGTATTTCAGATAAGTTTCCTTAGAGGGTTAGAAGATTAAAATGCTTGAAAAAAATTTGAACATCCACTAATTTAAGAAACTAGAGTCAAATGTCTCAAATTTCTTTTATCCTTTCCATCTTTATTACTAAAATTTTCTTCTATTCAATGTTATCTCTCATTTGAACCATTTTATTATTATAATTATATCATTTATAAGTATAATTATAATTCTTCAACCACTCACTCAGTCTTCAGCATGACCACCAGAATTTCTGCTTCTACTGCCACTAGAGCAGTCTTTCTAAAACCTTAATGTAAGTATGTCACTACACTGATAAAAGCCCTTCAGTGTTTCTCCATTGCCTACAGGTAAAATCTGAACTCATTCACACGGCATTCAAGACCCTTCAAATTCTCTTTTCTAGATTTTCCTCGCAGCATCTATCACAAATCCCGTTGACCTTAGCCTCACAGGCCTCCTCCACTCACATTACTATGATTACAAGTGTTTTTATCCCCCTCTTTCTTCCTTAGGTCTACCTGGAGAATGCAGACTTACTTTTTGAAACCCTATGGAAGTGCAACTTTCTCTGTGAAGCTTTCCTTGATCTTTCCTGAAACCATTTCATTTATACATCTGTTTCCATGAACTCCTTAGGAGCTGAGACTATACCATATTTAACTCAAGTTAGTATGGTAGCACCAAAAATTATACAAAGCTTAGTATACAGTGGGTGCTCAGTATCAGTTAAAGCAGTCAACATCATGATTCCTTAGTGTCTCTACGACCAGTCCTTATGATGAAGGATATTTAAAAATCAATTCTTAGTATAAAGTAAATTTAAGTTTCAGTAATGATACTGGACACAGTTACAAGTACATTACTATTGGATATTACCTATGGTTCCCAAGAACCTAAAGACATAGCACTCAAACCAGAGATAACTGCTACTTTTCAAACACACTTGGCTAGCTATTGTTATGAGAATATTTATGGCAAGTAGATGTGGCCAGGAGAATCAAATTACTAGATTGAGGCTAAGTGTGCATTAAGCACTTCAAAAAAGTTCTGTAGTTTATGTGGAACTGTGTTTTCATAGAAACCCAAATTTCCTTCCTTCTTATTTTTCAGACATATCTCAGAGAGGGTGGGAAATGCCAGAAACACGTATATCAGCACTGAAAATCGTCTTTAAAATTGGAGTCAATTGAGGTTTCTTCAAGTCTATTATACTACAAGTATAAAGTCCGTTTGTCAAGTGCCTATTTTGTAATCGCTAGGTCTCAGAATCTTGCATTTGCATGCAAAAAGGACAGTGGAAAACTTCCCTGCAGGGCTATATCCTCTTTGGTGTATCTTCTAAGGATATCAACTGTTCGGGGACTGTCTGTTATGAATCCCTCACTAAGTAGGCTAGTTAGGAAAAAAACACAAACCAACCACATTACCGGTCTGCAGCCATATCAACCCAAAACAATTCTCCTGTCCTCTCATTCACCAGCCTTCATTCAGTATTCCTTGTGACCATTAGGAATAGGGTCTTGCATCAAAATGTCTCAAGCTTGGCTTGACTTTAAGGGCAGTTAGGTTTAAATGCTCTTTTTTTTTTTTTTTTTTTTTTTTTTTGTGGGTAGCTTTTTAATCCAGCACAGAATACTATACTATATGGTTTGTGAAAGCATCCCTGACAATATTAGGGAATGAAGAAAGTTGAATTTACCAGAAGCCACCTCAGAGAATAGTACGTGTAATAAAAGGAATATGTAACAAGACCCTGGGGGAAATTGGTAGAGAAACACTGCTCACCCACCAAGAAAAAAAAAAAAAAAAGCAGGCTGGAATAATAGATGATTTTAGAAAGGGGAGACAAATGAGCAGCGGCAGGGCTTCAGTTACGTTCCCAGGAGCATAGGCATTAGAACTAGCTCCCAGGAGACTCGTTCCCTGCCCTTCACTAGAGTAGCAGAACTAAGAGTGCCTGAGTTGGAATCCCTGGGGGTCACATGATCACATAGGAGGAGGAGGGTGCTGGACAATTTAACTTCTCGTTGCTTTTATTTCCTTATCTGAAAATAACAGTACATTCTATATAGAAATGTTGAGAAGGTTAAATGTATTAGTGCAGTACACAGAACAGTACATATAATAGTACAAATAATAGAATATTACGATATGGTAGTATGTTACATATACTAGTATATTACATATAATAGTACACAGAACATAGCCTGGCACAAGTAGTACTCAGTTAATGACAGATACGTTAAAATTTTCAAGAATATTAGTTTGAAATAGTGCCAAATTAATCTGTAGCCAGGAATGCCCACAAGCTTCTATGTTTATTAAGGCTTGACTTTGGGATTTTAACATTGCCATTCTATTATATTCTAAATTCTTTAGGCCTACAGGACAAAGTAACTATAAATAAGTATGTAGATCACAAATCTGGAAATCAACTTAAATGTGTTTCTTTTCTTGGAAAAGGTCAGCTGATGGAGGTTAGAAAAACATGTCAAAAGCATTTCTTCCTGAGAGTAAATTCCTCTACCCTGTTCCTCATCCCATTTTTTTTTTTTTTTCTAGAAAACACAGTCCTTCATGAGCTATTGAATTCTATAGGTGCTGAATTGAAAGTCTCGACTTGCTCTGCTAATTCTTCCAGGAGAATTATGTACTAGACACAAGTCCCATTGGACAGCCTAGCTTTGCCAGATGGGAGGCAGGTATCTCTCACTTCGGGGAGGTGTGTCTTTGGTTTCTCAGTAACTCAGAAGACACCTAACCCTATTGTTCTCTTCATTTCTAACGTTATTTCAGCAAAGCTATGATGCTTGTAGAGTTACCCAGTGATGTAAATTGAAAAACACTTGTAAAAATAGGCTCTTGGCAAGCAAGATAATCTACTCACAGGAGCCATTTTGCAAAAGTTGAAAATACATCTGAAAACAAGATTATCTGTCTTTTACTTTACAGAACGTAGTATATTTGTCTTTCCACCATTTAGAAGGATCCTCAAAATAAAAAGGAATGAATATTTGAGAATTTGTTGTACGTTTATTTTAAAAATAAAATAAAACACTATTGCCTGCCAGATATTTTGTTATGTGCTGAATATGCCACAGGGAACAAAATAGACCTGAATCCTAACTTCCTGGAGCTGAATTTATGCATGTAGTTCTCAGATTTAGTGTACGTAAAAATATCCAGGAAGCTTGTTTTAAATGTAGGTTCTCAGGACTTGGATTCTATATACATGTCCCATTGGACAGCCTAGCTTTGCAGGATGGGCGATAGGCAACTCTCACTTTCGGGAGCTGTGTCTTTGGTTTCTCAGTAACTCAGAAGACACCAGATATAACAATACAGTCATGCGCTATACATTATATAATAGCATATTACATATAATAGTACACAGGACATAGCCTGGCACAAGTTAGTGCTCAATAATGAGATACTTTAAAATTTTGGATTCTGACTCTAAGAATCTGAGAAAAGCCCTGGAATCTACCTTTGTCACAGGCAACTCAAGCGATACTAATGCAGGTCATCCAAGAACCACGCATTGAGATCACCAGAGGAGTACACGACCCAGGCAAATCTTGTTAAGAAGAAAAACGGTTGTGATGAATATTTCCATAGTGGTAACTTATAATGAAGGGACACAGAGGGTAAGTGTCAGCCTTCCGTATCACGTTGCAAGCACACATAAAGCATACTTAGAAATGGGAGCGAAAGGATTCCATTTTATACGGAAATTTTGTGTAAGATACAAGCTTTGTGGTTATTTGGGCTCTTTCAGGCACTCAATCTTCCAGCTGTGACCAAGTCTCTCAGGACTCTTCAGGACGAGTTCAGCCTCTTTCCCAAGCCCCTGATACTCATCCAGCTGTTCAGAACACAAGCCAACTGAATCAACACGAGCTATATTTACCACAAGTGAGAGACTATCAATACTTGCAATAGCAGCAGGGAATTCCGACATCTGGTAGCACCAGATGATTAAGAAAAGCATTTGGCAAATCAGAATAGGTGAAGCTTAGGAAAGACTGCTGCCTTGTGGGATCCAGATTAAGCCAAGCTGGTCAGAGGAGGGACTGTCTCCGATGACAGCTGACTTGCCTGATAATTTGCAAAACTGCTTTGTAGTTCCTCAAGGAGCCCATTCTTACACACATCTAAACAAAGCAACTTACATTGCTGGATACTATTTTATATAAACATGTAAAATTGGATATTCACTCAGATATTTTCTTTTTCTGCTTTAAGATTAAAAAAGAACATTTCTTAGCAATACTATGAAACTCTGAATGACTTTCATCAGTAAGGTTTCTTGGGGGAATTTTAGTTTACTTACCCTGTTGGGGCAGTTGCCAAAAAACAAAATGTGCCCAGTGGTGGTGTGACGTGGAAGGCAGTCTGCTCAAGCCCATCCTCCTGAACAATCCTTCTAGGAAATTTAGAAATTGCCACATCATTCTCCCATTGGGCTTATTGTACTGATGTCTCTGAAATGATGATGGTACCTCCTATATCTGGAGCACAAGCAATCAGGAACGGGAAGAAACTGCATCACAGGAGACATTAAACAGGTTTCAGAAGCCCAGCTGATAAACAGTTGACATTAAGATTTGGAAGTTCAACCATTGTCTGATAGGAAAGGAAGCAGGGTTGGAGAAGGGGTTTCCTGACATGACCTTAGGCTCTGTGACATTAGGATTCATCTACTCTTCATTCTTTCATGATTCTTTCCGTTAGCAAGTGTTTCACAAAAGCCCACAATGTGCTCCCTTCGGTGCTTGATGCTGGGGCGATTAAAATGAGCAAAGCAATCCCCACACTGCCCTGCATTTCCTGCATTCATCAACACTAGCAGACTGTGGGTGGATGATTCAGAACTTAGGAGAATGAAGAAAACGCGTCTGTGATGCCACAATCTCCCTGAAATTTTCTAACTTGTAAGGGTGTCTTACCTTTTGTCTTTGGACTAATAACCAAGAATTCACTTCAGCAAGTTACACTAAACCACCTCCATTTTAAAAAATCAGACTAAAGCCATTAAATAATTATGAAACTATTTAGTATAGCTTTAGCCACTTTGACTAAAGCATACTTACTGCCCTCAAATGCAGTTTCAACCTGAATTTTCCCCTTACTCCAATCATTTCCCGAGAGACCGTTAGTAAATTATCAGAAAAGAATATCAAATTTTTCAATTCCACTACTGTGGCCATACGTAGAATTAATACACTATAAAACATTCTAAATTGTCAATGATAATTTTGAAATGCATGCTTTGCAAGAGTGCTTATTTTAAAACATGTTTCATCAGTGACGGTTATTTGCCAATTTTAAGAGTTCAACTATTTTGCCATAGGTCTTGTTTACCTACTCTCCTTGCTACCTTCCATTGAGAACTCTCTGTAGAAATTGTTTTCAAAGATATCTCAATAATAGGGATGAAAGCATCTAAATTTGGTCTCCCAACACATTATCTAAGTTCCATACCATCGCAACTCCCAGTTACTAATAACAATAATTACTCTTTGCTGACTGCCAAAACCATTGCCAGGCACTGTGTTAGATCTTGCAAAAGCATTTACTCATTTTCACATACAGGAGTTCTGTCAAACAGGTTTTTTCCCACTTTTACACTAAACCAAGACTTAGAGAGGTTAATTTGACTAAATTTACATAACAGATGAGCAAAAGTGCCAAAGCCAAGTCAAGTGGATTAAGACCCCTATGTCTGTCCCCACATCCTCCACAGCATCCAAATCCACCAACAATTTAATCAACTCTTCTCTTAGTTCTCAAGTGTGAGTAATGTTTGTAAGTGTCTCAAAGCCAAAAGAAAAGAAAGACCACGTATTCTCTGTTTGTATGGTATAGAGATAGACATGGCTATAGATAATTAGTCTTTTAATTTTAGTACTGAAATTCTTTACATATTTACTTATTCTTTGGCTATTTGGTCTGTCAAATTCTCTCAAAAGATAAAAGGTTCTTGCTAATTTGATCTAAAAATGCAAGACTTTTTCAGCTCAGGATTTTTTTTCTTCCTGTTATTGCTTCCCTTCCATCTGTTCCTCTTTCTCCTTTTAAACTTACTATTATTTGCATATTAAACTCCTGAATCTAGCTACCTTATCTCTTATCTTTTAAATTATGATTCCCATTTCTTAGTATTCTTTGCTCTATGTTGTGAGGATGTACATCAATCCGATCTTCTAGATTATTAATTCAGTTCAGCAAGGTCCATTTTCTTTTTGTTTTCATTTCTTCTACTGTTTTTTATAAATTGCATATTTATTCAACAAATAGTTACTGCACATCTCTAGTGCTCCTGGCACTGATCAAGGGTCTTAGGACATATCAAGAATTAAACAGATAACTATTCCTACCTATACAAAGCTTATAATTTAGTGGGGAAAGACAGATATCAAGAATAAACCTAAAATTAAGTTTGTTATTTAACATGTTAGTAAGTGGTAAGTGCTAAGGAAGAGAAGAAAAAAAAATAAAAGTAAGGAAAGAGAGACTTAAAAAAAATGCAGATAAGCAGAAGGTTGTATTAAATTGGCAGAGTAGGCCTCATTGGGAGATTGAGATTTGAGTAATGATGTGAAGGAGGTCAGGCAGTTCCCACAGTGATACCTTGGAGGACAGCTTTCTTGATTGAGAGAACAAGTGAACTGACCTTGACCATAAGGTGGGAAAGCGTCTAGTTTGGGTACCAATGTGGCTGGAGAAGAGTGAGTAATGGAAAGCATCACAGGAGATGAAGTCAGAAAATCAAAAAGAAATAGCACAGGGAGGCTGGAGTGGATAATTTAGGGCCATGTGTCCCCTCTAGTAGCTTCTATTCTCAGCGAAATGCCATTGCAGGATTTTGAGTACAGGAGTCATATGATGTGATATGTTTTAACAGGCTCACTGTCTACTCTGTTGTAAATAGGCTCTCAGGGTCAAGTATTAAAGAGAAAGATCCATAGGGAGTATTTTGCAGTAGTTTAGGTGAAAGATAATGACAGCTTGCACCAGAGTAGTGATATTAGGAAAGGTGAGGCATGGACATATTCTAAGGCGGAACCCATATAATTCCCTAGCAGACTGACTATGGAGCGTGTGAGAGAAAGAGAAATCAAGCATGACTCCATGGCTTCTGGCCTGAGCAATCAGAAAAACAAAATTGTCTTTAACTGAGATACGCAAGTCCATAGCTAGAACGGGTGCTTTGGGGAAGGGCAAGACTTCAATTTTACTATGTTAACCACGTTTTGTTTTTGAGATGGGGTCTCACTATGCTGCCCAGTCTGACTTTGAACCCCTCGGCTCAAGTGGTCCTCCCACCTTGGCCTCCAAAATTGCTGGGATTACAGGTGTGAGCTACCACACCGAGCCAAGACTTCAATTTTAGATATGCTGAGTTTAAAATGTCTATTGAATATCTAAATGCAGATGTCAAGTTGGCAGTTGGGTATTGTATTAGTTCTCTACTGCTGCTGTAACAAATTACCACAAACTTAATGGTTTAAAACAACAGAAATTTATTATCTTATAGTTCTGTGTGTTAGAAGTCCAACATGGATCTTACCAGGCTAATCTCCAGCTGTGGGCAGGACTGTATTGCTTTCTGGAGGCCTTAGAAGAGAATCAATTTCCTGCTAATTCAAGTTGTTGGCAGAATTCAGTTTTTGCACTTGTAGGACTGAGATTCCTTTCTGCTTGCAGACTGTCAGCAAAGGGTCATTCCCAACTTCAAGGGGTCAACCACTTTCTGGGGTTTGTTACCCCTCTTCTCCAACTTCCAGCCAGCAATGAAAGAGGGAATCCTTCCCATGCTTCACATCTATCCCGCCTTTTTTCCTGTCCTCCCTCTGACCCCCTTCTTCTCTCTTCCACTTCCGTGCTTCAGGACTCATGTGATTAGATTGGGTTTACCTACAATATGCAGGGTAATCTAACCATTTCAAGGCCCTCAACCTTAATCATATCTGCAAAACCCCCCTTGCCATATCAGGTAACATATTCACAA
This sequence comes from Chlorocebus sabaeus, assembly GCF_047675955.1. Taxonomy (NCBI): domain Eukaryota; kingdom Metazoa; phylum Chordata; class Mammalia; order Primates; family Cercopithecidae; genus Chlorocebus; species Chlorocebus sabaeus. The sequence continues at coordinate 40,876,407 of NC_132910.1, read as the reverse complement.
GTTCCAGAGATTAGGGCAGGGACATCACTTGGGGAGTTGGGGGACACTCTTCTGCCTACCTCAGATGCATAAGTCTGGAATTCAGGAGAGAGGTTTCAGTTGGGATATCAATTTGGGAGTAGCTGGCATAAAGAATTGCATATGGAGGTTAGTTTCGACAATGACGACAACAAAGGTTTGAGCTCTGGAAGAAGAGAGGAATCCATCCGAAGAGACTGAGAAAAGACAGAGGGATAAACAAAAATGTCTTAGTCCATTTGAGCTGCTGCAACAAAAATACCATAGATTGGGTTGCTTGCAAACAATGGAAATACATTTCTTGCTTTCTAGAGGCTGGAAGCCCTAGATCAAGGTGTCAGCATGGTCGAGGCATTCTGGGGAGGATCCTCTTCCTAGCTGCTGTCTTCCTATTGTATCCTCACATAGTGGTAAAAGGGTGAGGGCCCTCTCTGGGGTCCGCTTTATAAGGACTCAAATCCCATTCCTCAGGGATCCACCCTTATGACCTCATAACCTCCCAAAGTTCGCACTTCCTAATACCATGGCATTGAAGGTTAGGAGGATTTCAGTGAATGAGCTTTGGTGTGACACTAACATTTGGTCCGTTGCAAAGTTAATACCGTTTTCTGGAAACCAAGTGAAGGCATTCTATTATTTTTATTCCAGAAAGTTATTTTTGCTTCCTTTCAGTAATCTTACCTCTTTTAATATCTTCATTATTATAGCATAATGCACTTCTGTTTCCGTAATTCATTCTGTTTTAGTAGCAGCCATCCAATCTGATATTGTGCTTGGTCTTCCTCCATCAAGTTACTGAGCCCCTTAAAAAAACTGTGTCACTCCTTTGCCTCCTGGTGTCAGGGCACATGGTCAACTCAGCATCTATTCAGATGTGCAAATCCAGAAAGAAATTTGTAGTAATGAAGCAAAAATGAAAATTTCTTTTCCAGTGGAAAGACAAGTAGACAAACTGGGTCTCAAGGTGTAAAAGTTACTCTGATTGTGAGGAGAGGGTGGGAGAGGTCTCTATCTAACCCCAGGAAATGGGCTCAATTTAACACAACAATGCAATACCCTCTGAGGCTGCCAGCATCTCCAGATCATCAGATTTTCCACAGGGATTATTACATCTGAGTGATAATTCTGTTCTAAGCACAGAAGTGAATTAAGTGCCTGGTTGGCTAGGAACTTCCTCTAGAAGGATGGTGGTCTTTGCCTCGGAGTATGTTAGAAAGGCAAGCCTCCAACAGAACTCATGGGTCTTCATCATCTCCCTTGCATTATAAATAACTTGGCCCCACACGAAATCCTTCTTTTTCAGGATACTAAGGAATCTATACACAACTTCAGGTTTGCCACTAAAGCAACCTAAGTCACTAGAGCAGAGAACTGGAAAAGAGAAGAGATCCCAGATAAACATGTATGCTGCCATTCTGTTTGCAATTTTAAAACAGTATCTCTTCTGGTCATTCATTAAAGTGTTAAAAAATGCCTCATACTCAATTTATTTCTATCAATTCTACTCTCACTATGATGTCCACACAACAGGCAGATCCAGGTTTTGTGGGACCTGAAGTCAATATAATAAGGGCAGGAAAAGGGTCTTTAAGGAGAAGGATACACAATTATAAATGCAAAATTAAGGTAAAATTTAATGTTCATTTACAATGAGAAAACAAAAAACCATAATTATGGAAACTTGAAGACTCAGATCCTTATATTTAAAATATTTAAGGCAATTTATTAAAAATGATTACATATAAATTGTTCCTATTAGCATCCTGACTCCACTTTCTCATCTAGAATGTTCTATAACTCTGAACACTCCCAGCACTCAAAAGCCTAAGCTTCACCTTAAATTCTCCTCTGCAATGTGTGAATGCTCTGACCCAATTTTCCTATGATTTATTGTATTATGAAGGCATTTTCTATCTCGAAGCTTGCCATTGCTAAAAAATTAATTCTACAGAACCAGCTTAAATTGTTTTAAATTGTTTCTTCTTTATTTTTGGCATCATTAATGAAAAGTTTATTAATTAGGTTATTAATACTCAGTTGACAGAACATATAGAATTAAATACCCTATAGTATGGTAATTTACAAGATGTTTTGTGGCTGTTACTGGCTTATCCATATATACAACCTCAGAGCAGTTTGTCTTATTCATCCTTGAATTTACAGAACCAAGCAAAGTGCCTGACATATATGTTAAAATAACTTTTATGAATGAATAGTGCAAAGGACTGATTATTCAATATGTATTTATCATTGTCTTAGATAATAATAAAATCACAGAGAATTGAAATAATAGATAGGATATGAACCAATACACAATTTAGAAGAGCTCACTGAGATTCAACATAAGAGAAACAAGTAGTAAACCATTGCAGACTTTCCTTTAGAATTATGACTAGGGGAAAAGTTAAAATAACTTCTTCCTATGTTTTCGTATTATTAAAATTAGCATCCTCCTAGAATTTCTACTTGATAGTCTTCGATTTTTCAGCCAAGTGAAAATAAATTGGTATCCACTTTAATCTGTTTGTTTCAGTTTTTGTAGCAGTGGGTTTTTTTTTACTGGAAGATGCAGGCTGTCACCATGGTTGGATCACTGTGCTGTTCTTTTGCTTTTCATATGCTAACATTTCTTACATACTCGCACAATAGTATTAATAGCAAAATGTTGTTAAATTCAGTTTTTCAAGGGGGCTTGTGGGGTACCTAGTAATTTTTGACCTGATTTTTGCTTTGTGGACACTCAAAAGAAGACAAAAATTAATTATTTTCCCCTCTCCCTTGCACAAGAGCCAGCTGTCTTTGCTCTAAGCGGCATCTCAAAGAAAATGCCTCCTTGGGCTAGGCAAGTAATATAACTGGGTGATGCAGGTCAGGTGTTTGTGAATGGTGATGTGGCATGGTCTTTCACAATAAGACAGCTGCTATTCAACTCCACGCCTAGAGGAATACAAGCCCACAGTTTCCACATTCCATATCTTCCAGATTTCCATGAGCAGCCACAGATATGGATTTTTTTAAATGTTGATAAGCAATTCAATTTAATACCAACAATAAAATGTAGAATAAACAAAAGAAAGACATTAATGGGCTTAGTCTGTCCACAGCTGCCAGTTTGTGACATCCAGTTTAATAACTATCATTTTATTAATCTTAGGGAGAGTTAAAATTCATTTTGTTTTATCATTCTGAAAAAAAAATTTTATTTATATCTTTGGAAAGTTCAGGGGCCTATGAAGAATAGAATCAAATAGTCTCAGAATTAGAATCAAATCGTCTCACAAAGGCTGGAATTTGAAGGATTTAAGAGTAAGAAAGTGGCGCAAACCCAGGAAATAATTATTTTCAGCAAACTGAGAGACATGAGGGCAGAAGGTTTCCAAATGGCAGAGCCTAGAACCCTACTGCCATATTGTTTCCAGGAGCTGACAAAGCTGGCTACACAGATAGATCAATGACCATTAAATGAATACCAAGAGGTCGAGTAGCCTGCTTCAGATGGACCATGTCTTAGTCCATTCAGACTGCAATGACAAAATACCTTCAACTAGATAATTTATAAACAACAGAAGTCATTGCTCATGCTGAGAAGTTCAAGATTAAGGTGCCAGCAGATTCAGTGTCTGATGAGGGCCTGTTTCTCATAGATGACAACCTCTTGCAATGTTCTCACATAGCAGAATGGGCAAACAGCCTCCCCAGGCCTCTTTCAGAAGGGCACTAAACCTGTTCATGAGGGTTCTGCCCTCATGACCTAGTCACCCTTGGCCACCTACTCAGCAGTTCATGTGAGAAAGAACCGTTTCTAACTTGTACAAGCCTCTGAATTTATGGATTTCTATCACTTTAGTCTAGCTTAGCCCTAATGAATTCAAGAGGCCCTAGAGTTTTCTTAAGAACCTAAAGAGCACCTCACTACTCAAAACACAAAAATAAAACAAGTTTGCCCAATAAATTCCAAAGGCCGGAAGAATGAGGCCTGTATCATATTTAAATTTTTTTAGAAAAAAATGCAATCTGATGTGTACATGCCCAAATGTTAAGGAATAATCCATACTGATAATATGTTTTTGCCACTAGAGCTAAGTGTCTTATCTGGGTAGTTCTGGCCTTGAAGCAGTTTTTTTGACATCCACTGAGGCTGGGGTGTGCGGAGTTAGAGTTGTTGTCCACAAGGAGATCGGAAGTCCTTCTGTAATGGATCTATTCCTGTATACAAAGAAAGTATCCTATATTTTTAGGCAATAGTAACTTGTTTTAATGTCTAGTGTTAGCTATGATTTGAGCTTTGATTACTTTGGACTGTAGCCTAAAATTTCTCTGATGACAGACATTTAAAAGAAAATAATTTACTGTTTCTCAATAGTAAATTTAGGTACGTGGACTTTTTATATCCACTCACTTCATCATACTTGATGATTTTTAATACATCTTTCCAAAATAACACTCAAAAATATTTTTTATTTAACAGAGAGAGAAAATACAGATATGAGAAAATAGGTAGAAATCCGATTTAGTAAAGAAACCAGGTGAAGTGTGAGAGATCATCTGTATTTATGACTGCCTCAGCTTATTTATAAGATGTATTGTTTACGATGACAAACCTCAAAGGTACAAAGATCTCCAACACAATATCATAAAATGGACAGCAGCAATCCTTTTAAAATATTATATAACCCTTAACAGAGCCAAAAATATTGCAGGCAGTTTAGCTGTTGTTCTAAAGCCTAGGGAACATTTCCTTTCATGGAAAAATAAAATCCAGGGCCTATTTCCTTCTTTAAGATGTGAGATGTCTCCTAGACTGTACACAGATACATAAAAATATCAGGCAGTTCCTATATTTTAACGAATACACAAATGAATGCCCAAAGCCATGTGCTGAGAGTGATTGCAGTCATAAGTAATTTATGTCAAGACATTTTCAACAACTGGACAGTGTGCCTTGCATTTTTTGGACATCTTCAGTCCCTGTGGTCTGGAGCTGTCTAACATAGAAGGCACCTTTCGCAGACAGCCCTCATTAACGTCTGTGGAATAAATGAATAAGTGAAGGGAGGAATAAACAAACACCAGCTTAAATTTCCACCTAAAATATGAACTAACTGCATGTAGCAGCATGCCTTGTTTGCATTATTTTGTTTACCTATGGTCTTAGCAAAATTCTTCTTCAGAGTTTAGAAGCAACTTTCACGTTTGCTTGTGATACAGGGAAAGTATCAGATATTGATGTATCTTGGACCATATAGATAAAGAGGTAATATGTAACTTGACATTTCCAGAGCTAGGAAATACATGGCAAACTGGAATATATCTCAGAGAGAAAAGCATGGCATATATTATGTATATAATACATAACTGGGCATTCCCTGAACTGGAAAATACATGGAAAGCTAGAATACATCATGGAATATACACATAGAGGAGTAGAGTTTCAGATAATATAGTCCAGCACTGTCCAATAGAAATATGATGCGAGCCACAAATGCAAACCATGTATGTCATTTAAAATTTTCTAATAGACACATGTGATATTAATTTTAAGATTACATTTTATTTTGATGAATACATCCACATTATTACACTTCAATATATAATCAATATTTTTAATTGGTTTATACTTTTTGCAAGCTATGTCTTCAAAATCTGGTGTGTATATTACACTTATAGCACATTTCAATTTGCACTCGGCACCGTTGCAGTGCTCAATAGACACATAAGCCCAATGACTATCAAATTGGGCAGTGTAGATACACACTTTAGCACTTCCCTTTTATTCTAAGTGACCTCTTTATCAGAGTGGAAGAGAAATACAGTCCTCACTTTGGCATTTTTGTTTTGCTAAAAGTATTAATATCCGAAATATTAAACACCAGGCATTCCAAAGTCAAATATAAGTCATTTGGAAGTTTTGCACATTTAATGTTGCATGATCCTTGAAAGTCAAAACCCAGAGGGGGTGGACTACATTAAACAAATAAAACTCAGACCTACAAATTGCAATTAAAAACATGTACAGTGAAACCCCATCTCTACAAAGAACACAAAAATTTACTGGGTGTGGTGGTGCATGCCTGTAGTCCCAGCTACTCAGGTGGCTGGGGTGAGAGGATGACTTCAGCATGGGGAGGTCAAGGATGCAGAGCCATGATTGCGTCACTGCACTCCAGCCTGGGTGACAGAGTGAGACCCTGTCTCAGAAAAAATATATATATATTTAATATGTGCACAACTGACTTGCACTTAACTCCATGCTCCTGGATTCCATTAGCTGAAGATATGTCCCGGTCTTGACTTCGGTCTAGGACTTTGGGCTTTCTGCAGTGTCATAGAGGAGCATGAACCTGGCTTTGAAACCAAATAGGCTTATATTTTATTCGATTAATGCCACCACCTCATCTTTTGTGAAATGGAGCTAATAACACCTAGGGTGGGGCATTTTCATATCTAAGGGATAATTTGTGTTGTTCTCAGTGCCTTTCATTTGCACATCTTGAGTGAAATGCCGTCAGCCCTCACCAACCTAACTCCCCTCTTGTGCACCAATACCCTTTCAGGCCATGGGCAGTGCTCCAGGAGGGGTTCCTGGTTGACAGCAGACCTAGCCCTCAACTGCTACCACCAACCCCCATCACACAGGCCACTCTCCTCCCACTCACCAGCATAATGGATAGAACAAGAATGACATATTAAAGGGGAATTATCCCATTTCTACTTTGACTACACACTTTCCTTCTTTATCTCATTTCTGCTGCTAGTTCTTTGTCATTGCTTCTCCTCCTGTTGGCACCTACCTCACTGGGAGGCACGGAATGAAAAGTAGTGAACACAAATCAGTCTATTTTAGATATTAACAATATCCTTTTAAGATGCTATAACATAAAGTGTGCTTTAACTACCAAGAGAAATCATTCAATAGAGCATGGTTCAAGAATGTGCCACAGCAGGAGTGGATATCAAATAAATGATAAGTAAGATAAGCCTTACCAAGGAACAGATGTCTTCCATCCAGCAGAGGAAAAGTCCCATCACCACAGGCCTTTAAGGGAATCGGCATAAGAAAGCCTGAGGGTTATAAGTAGGGAAATGCCCCTATCTTCAGTCAACCTAATTAAGGTTTTGGACACTCCCTAAGACAGAAATTTGCACTCAATATGTATGTGCATGCCTTGTGTGTATTCCTGTTTGTGTGTCTGTGTGTGAGTGTATATATTTTAAGTTAAAGTTGGAGTAGAAAGACAATATGTCAATTTTATATAGCATTTTATAAGTAAATGTTAAATGTACGGTTTTAAATTAAACTTACTAATATAATTCTATGGTTTCGGAGCACTGTGTAAAATTCTAACATTTCTATAAGTTCAGGATGGGGCAAGCCTATCATATTCCAGGGAAAGAAACAAGTTGGCCATTACCACTAATAATAAGTAATTAACCAAAAAGTCCGTCTTTAGTCTATTTAACTGTTTCCCGAATACTAGAAAACGTAAATAGGGCCTATCCTGGAAGAAACCTAGAGTCAAGCTAGAAGAACCAAATCTCACCCGTACAGAACAATTCACAGGCAACAAAATCAAGCTTAAAACAGATAATAAAATTTGAGCACCAGACATAATTTCTAGATTAGTTTTTTCCTAGCCAGCACCTGGCTTAGATGGGGGAAATCTTGATTTTAGCACTGACTCTGCCAGTTACCAACTATAAAATTTATATAGCATCTCTGAGTCTACTTTCTTTATTATATAAATTGAGATATTACACTCTAGAATTTTTCAGTTCCCTCAGTTTTAACATTCTGAAATTCCAATTCTGTTTTCAAAAACAATGTTCCAGTGCTTATGTTTTTAAAAGTATACAATAGATACCTTTTTTTAAGTTGCAAAGAAATATTTGAAACTGAATATAAAAATCCAGGTTTAGGAAGTGAGACCTGATTTTATTAGAGAAACTAGAAATATTAAGCCTCAAAATCTTCAAATTTCTTGGAAGCCAAAGCAAACAGAAAAAGAAAATGGATTATAATTTTTGCTGACTGAAAAGAGGCAGTTTCTTCTTTTGGAAGAGCTCAAAAGAAATACTTTACATGAGACACTTTTCTTGGTGAAGACCTCTCATGCTCAATGCATTGAACACGAGAACTGTAGAAAACACAATTACTTCATCACATTTTATCAATATGAAGTCTCCATATAAGATCAAAGAAACCATTAAGGATCATCTATCTAACTCTCAGATTATCAGACCAGAAATAGGGATTGTTGCATGGATTTTTACAAACAACAAAATGAAGAAAATAATTTGACTGTCAGTAATCAACACGTGAATAAACAACTCTTGTCAAATTTTTGCTTTTCAAATGCCTTTTCCTTTAAGAAAGTTTTTAGAGTTTCCTAAATACGAATAACAACATGCCTTTAAAAAATCAGAGTAATATTCATGTTTTAGGTTAGGAATAGAGATGGCTTTTAATGATTTAGGTTTGTCTGGTCTATATGGCATTGGAGGCCAGATTGGCCATATTCTAGATCCCTCGTGTTCTACAAATAGTCACAGAGGAAATCAGGGAGTAAAGCTACTTATACATTGAAAACAGAGGGTCTCCTGGTTGCCATGGCTGTTCTCTCTGAGGGTAATGTTAACCCTTGCACTAAAAAAGCATTTTGTTTCATTTCAGTCTGTATAAAAATGTGTCTTCTCTGACAAATGAGTTTCAATCAAGATAGGTCTGGGAAGGAAAGTAACTGCATGATAGTGAATTGGAGCACTTGACTCTGGCAAGGCCCATGATAAAAACTTCTCTCTCTTTTTTCTGGTTTTTTTTTTTTTTTTTTTTTTTTTTTTGGCTTCATGTCTAATTTAATCTTAACATCTTAAAATCAACATGACAACATAAATATGGAACAAAGCCAAAACTCAGTGTGAATTTTTCCACTGAAAAGTTTCTCTATTCCTATTCTGAACATAGAGAGGAAGGCAAAAGAATATCTAAGAGTTAAAGGAAGGGCAAATTTCAGGTATAATTGAATAACTAATGAGAAGTTTTGGTTGCTGATCAAAAATGTAAAACAAAAAATGTTTCTTAAAGCTCTAACATTCCAAAATGCACTGACTTCCTAACTTACCTCTTCTTCCTATATCTTTAAAATTTTTAGTCAAACACAGTTAAGTCTTATCTAGCCAGTTAGCTTATCTCGGGGTGTCTTATTTTTCTGTATTTGATGTCAAAAGGATTTCACTATATTACCAGACGCTTTGTTTCAATATTATGCACCAAAGGGAGGGAAAAATGCCCAACCACTTCTATTTTTTCAGTCTTCTTACTTAGCAACTCGTCTCAACTATTTTTCAACCTCATTTAAAGTCTCCAGTTCATAGCCTCTACAGCTTTCCCACTACTTATTACCCTCCTCATGTGCTCACTTTTTTCCTTAGCTAGAGCTTGAATTTCATGGTTCATCATTCAAATAATTCATTGCCAAAACCTTAGCTATTCCTCTCACTAATTTCTGTATCATACTCACTTGGTCGAATCTCAGTTCTAACTAAATTTAGCTAACACACCCAGTCTGATATTGAAACCAAGCAGTTTCTCCTGGAAGAAAATACACTCTTACTGACTTTGAATGCATGGTCGCAAAACCCAAAGGGGCATGCAACAACTGCCCAAAACCATGTTTATCATGCAACTCTTCTAAAATGACTGTTTCACTCATTACTATTACATCTTCAGACCTCCTGCATTCCTTCTCCTCCAACCCTCTGTCTGCTGACAAGCTTGCCTCATAATTAACCAAAAAAAATAGAAATATCAGACAATAGCTCATGCATCTTTGCCCCCTTGAAACAATCAGCCTACCCTTCTATTAATATGCGTGAATTAGCTCTACTGCTATCCAAGGCCAGCTCTTGCACTTGTGTTCTAGAGCCCTCTCCTTTTGTCTTTAAGGACTCTGTTCCTGCAATTACTTCCTCACTCTCTTGCATCAGTTTCTGCCTCTCTAATAAATTTTGGCCATTTATCTAAAACATGTTGAATATTTCCTCTCTTTAATTAAAAAAAAAAAAAAACCCAACCCACTCCAGCTTCTGTCCCATTTATTAGCTCCTTTCACAGCACAGCTTCTTCCTTAAAGAGCAGTCCAGAAGCACTAGCTTTTGCTTCTCCACCCTACGTCCTCTCTTCAGCTTTTCTGCCCCTACCAGTCTACTATGCCTGCTCTAATCAAGGTTACTGATGAATTCCATGTTTATATGGACCACTCTTTTATTTTTGAAAGTGTTTTTATTTTTGGTTACAGAAAAAATGCACTTCCTAGTTTTCCTCTCCCCTCACAGCTCACTCCTTCTGAGTCCCCTTTGCTCTCTTTTTATTCCCTGATAAACACCAAATGCTGACATCACCCAGCACGGTGCAATTGTCTGGATCCCCTGCTTTTTTCTCTATCCACACACTCTTTCTTGGTGCCTTCCTCCAAGTCGATCATTTTAGATACCATCAATTTGTGATGATTCTCAAAACTACTTCTCTGGCCTTGGTCTGTTTCTGGAGCTACAGATTTATATGTCTAAATCCTACTCAATATCTAAATAAGGTTTTCTAGTAAATAGCTCAAAACTGACATGGCCCAAAAAGGACTATTTATTTGTTTTTTCCACAAACTTCTTTCACTTCAAAATTCTCCAGTAAATGATATGGCCATCTACCCAGTTGCTGGAGTCCTAAATCTAGGCATGCTTCTTCATACTCCATATTCAATCCATCAAGTCATGTTGAGTCTACCACCAAAACCCATCCCACATCATCCACTCCCTTCCATGTCCGTCATCACCCTCTCTCCCCCTAACTGGTCTCTTGCTTTTTCCCTTGGTCCTTTATAATCCCCTCTACAATTCTCCACATAGTAGTCAGAGGGGATATGCAATGTAAATTAGATCATGCCATCCCATTCCTTTTTAATCCCTAGTTATTTCCCACCTTCAGAAGAAAACCCAAACTCCTGAGTTGCCTTATAAAGAACCACGCACTTGTCTACCTCTGTGACCTCCTAGACTTTTCTCTCCCTTCCTCCTTGCACCTGCCAACATGAGTCATCCTTAAACATCCCAAGTCCGCTTTCTGGCTTATGACATTTGCACTTATTTCTTCTATGTGGAAACTTTTTCCTTAATCTTTTCACACTTGACTTTTCCTTTCTCTTTCAGATCATGTAACTTCTTTAAAGCAGTCCCAACTACTTAATCGAAAGTAACTGTCCAGTCATCCTATTTTAATTTTCTGCTTTATGGTTATCCTTATTTGATGTTTTTGGCTTCAGTCTTTTATTTCACTTAATACATTTGTCTGTTTTTCTGTTAGCTGCCTTCTCACTGATGCCAAGAGAATATAAATCACACAAATTCAAGAACCTTACCTTTGTGTTATCAACTCTATTACTAACAATTAAAACAGCGTCTGTTTGGCACAAAGTAGGTTCTCAACAAAAATGTATATGGTATATAAACTGTTAAGTGTTTTAGATAGAAGCTTGCTTGAATTAAAATTACCAACCAATTAAGACATAGAATACTGTATTATAGTTTTAAAAGAAAAGTTATCACTTTCTGATCTCATCAATGAGAAAAATTCATGATTGGTCATTTTTATTGTGAGAAAAGTGTGAACAGTCTTGTGCTTATGAGGCAGCCTTAGAACACTCTAAAGGACAATTTCTAGAACCAGTATATGACCCAGAACTTGGCTCTGTCAGGGAAATTTAAATCCATTGCAATATAAATAAGTCAAATTTACTATCTAGTGACTATGGTTAAGAGAAACTACCTTAAGAGACTTTCACCCTGGCCCAGAAGAAGTACCATGAACTAGACTTACCCTGCCACCTGAATCTATGGAAAAAACAGACAAAATATATAAAGCAATGTATTTCAGACACAGAACATCAGGAAGTGCAGGACAGTGATTCCTCAGAGATAAAAACAAAATAAGTGAGCTCTGCAGTTGCCTCAGCTGACAATTTAAAGGGAATTTTAGCCTGTGGAATAAAGAAGTCGTATTTAGGTAAAGCTCATTAGTGACTTTTGAGTTGGAGACATGGAATTGGGTGCCTGAGAAGATTAAAGTACCTGTAGTTCACAGAGGAGAGTACTGGAAAGGAAACCGTTGCCCAGAGTCTGCTGAGGATGCCCCTCAAGTCTTCAGCTACCGACTAATCAACACTTGCACATGTGAAAATAATCTCAGGCTGGGAAATCACCACAAGAAAGGAGCAGAAGGGCACACAGAGCTGGGAATAATCTGTGTTTGCACCTGCCAGAGAGGAAAACCCTCACAATTCATGGGTAGGAGGTAGAATACTCAGAAGGATATTGCCTCAGTCGTGGGCAGTATTAGATCTAGACTAAAACCTGCTCTAATCCCACCCAACGAAGCTTACAAGCAAGTCTCAAATGAGCAAATTAATTCCAAGTAACTTAACTGTATTCCAGAACATAGCTCAAGAATACTTTTAGGAATACAAAAAAAAAAAAAAATCCATCACCAAACAAAATACAAATTACAATGTCTGACATCCAATTAAAAATTACCGAGCATATATAGAAACAAGAAAATATAATCCATAACGAAGAAACTAATCATTCAATAGAAACAGATCAATGTATGGCAAGATGAAAGAGTTATTGAAATGTTATTCCATATGTTCAAGAAGGTAGAGAAACATTTGTGCAAATAGAGACGTGGACAATAATTTTAAAAGACGCAAACTTTTAAAGATAAAAAGTGCAGTGTCTGAGAGGGAAAATATACAGGATGCTATTAACAGCAGATTAGACAGAGCAGAATAAAGTATAATGAATTTAAAGACACAGCAATTAGAATTTATCCAAAGTGAAATACTAAGAGGAAAAAAAAAAGCATTTAAAAAGAAAAATAAACAGAGTCTCTGTTAGCTGTGCTCTGATATATGTGTTATTAGAGTCTTTGAGGCATGAAGTAAGATGAGGCATACTTGAAGAATTAATGGGCCAACAGTTCCCAAATTTGATGATAACTACACATCCCACATTGAGGAAGTGAAATAAACCCCAAGAAACACGAAAAACTAACTAAAAGAGATTTAAGTCTATAATAACTCATGAACAAACGTTAAGTTTGTTTCTGTATGCACTTTTATTACAAAAGCAGCTTTGCAAACATGTACAATGGATGGGGAAGATAATGTTATGAATAATAGCTCTCTCCACAGCACTTCTAAGACACTTAGCACCACCCCAGGCCTAAGAAGTATTCAGATTGTTACCTTACACGACTTTGTGTCTGTGTTTCACAATGCTTTCAATTGACCAAACTTGTTAAATTAAAAGCTATGACATGCAAATAGTCTTGCTTTTCGTCACCATCTTCTGTCTGTATTTGCCAATATTTAAAGAAACAATGTCTTATAATAATACTCTCTTTTTCGAAAAACAGGCTTCCATGTAATTCTCTTTTTTCTCTAAGAGGTGTTGGCAGCACAACGTTTATGTTTTGTAATATTTGGTTCTTTATGCATTCATCAGGAAATAGTCAACATTTTCATGTTGTCAGGAAAGAGAAAATAATCCATGGAGAGTCCATAGAGTATCATGATCTTTGGGCTCTTTTCTTATTCTGACTCATGAAACCCTCATTTGGAACCCAAGTAGCTCGATCTCAGTCACCAAGTATTAATAGGTATGTCATAGACTAAAAGAGACAGCAGCCTTTCAGAAGGAATCAGAAATGCCAACAAGCTAGCATGAGAGTGAACAGGGAACAGAAAAGGGGATAGAGGGAGGAGGACTGAGTCACAGCTGAAGTCTAATAGAGTGGAATCATTACCAATTGGAGATGCCAGGATACCATCACGTAATACGAAGAACTTAGAACAAGGGCTTACTATGTGCTGCATGCTTGTATTAACATTTGTAATTTTCACAGTAGCCCTATGAGCTAGGTGTTCTCGTGAGCCTCATTTTATAGATGAAGAAAATAAATCGCAAAGAGATTAAATAAATTGCCCAAGGTTACACAACCAGCAATGGGTGCAGCTGGGATTCAAACCTATGGGGTTTCTGGAATCAAGACACTAGACTATACCACTTCTTCCTAGAAGAAGGCAGTCTCCGGGATTTACTTGATGAACAGGCTGGAACAATGGACCAGGTTGAACAGAGGGGTTCTTGGGACAAAGTGCCAGGAGCATGTCTATCTCTCCTACTGCACATGGTTTGTCTTAAAGTGACTCTATTCACCAACCATTAATTGACAAAGCAATACCAATTGACTGATTCTGCCCTGATCCTCTTTTTTAGAGTATCAAACAATAACCAGGGCAATGTACTTGTTACTTCTCAATGGGGCCAGTGACTCAATATTTGTAAGCCAGTGACATTTCTTAATAATAGACATGATGATATTAATAACATCGAGCACTTTTATGTGCCAAGAGCTGTGATTCACTTGCACAAAATAGACTTATTTCTGAGTAACAGTCTTGTGTATGTATGCTTGATGTACGTGTGTGTGTGCACGCACACACATCTTTAATTGATATGGGTTTATTTTCAGAGTTAATTAAAATAGTTATTCCTTATGGCCAGCAGAAAACTACTGCCAGCACAGAATACACATGAAAGCCAATATATGTAAAATCATAAAATTTCAGCATTACATCATAGGTTTCTAAATTTCCCAGAGATGATGCAATTATACTCGTTTATAAGAAGTATGGTTTCTAAACTAGAATTTGAAAAATTTCGCTCTATAATACAGTATTCTTATTCTACTGGGTGGTAGAAACGTAGCCAGAAAAAGAAAGAAAGAATATTTTATATTTTATAAATTGACAGAAATGAATTTTTGGCAGATTGAGTCTACAAAGGTTTTAAATGAAATGATATACTTAGAGTCAAAGTGCTACTGTCCTTGTTGGAGTTGGCAGATGGTGACAGGCTCCAGCCTCCTTGCCTTTCATTGTCATTTCTTTTTAAGTCCTCTGTTCTCCATCAAGTCATTGCCTGTCAAATGTGCTGCCACCTTTTTTCTTTCTTATGCTGAGGCCACCAGTGATTGAAGGTTTCTAGTGTCTCAACGACTGCCATTGTCTCCACATTGTTGCTGAAAAGGCTGAGGACATGACTCTGTAACATTACCTTCTTCACCTAGGCCTCCTTTACCTGGACAATGAAAACACAGGAGTGTTGCCTTGTGTTTTCATTGTCTCAGAGACTTGAAGGAAATCATTGTCTTGTCGCGTTGTCCCCATTGGCTTCCATGCCAGGGCTCAGGCACATAGTGCAAATCCCTGGGATTTGTATTGGGAAATTACAAGGTATGTGTGCCATAAAGGAGAAGAACAAAGGACCATGTGGGCCACACACGCTCGTAATTACCCCACTGTTTCCACACCAGCCATGGCCTTGAATCTTCTGTGAATCCAACAACTTTCTCAATGGAATTTCCTTTCTAGGACGTTTCTCAGACTCACAGAATAGGCTTCTGGAAGGTCTGTCCCTCCAGACACTAAATATATACCTACACATGTCTCAATTCTAAAATGAACCTAGCAGAGGTGGAAACAAAAATATGCCACTTACCTACATTTAATCACAAAGCATTTTGCTACAGCTGTTATGTTTTTAACTAGTTCAAAGAATCATGGAAACTTACAAACCAGAAAGAAAAAAGTACATGCTAGACATTGTCTTTTCCAACTAAGGCTAAGAAAGATTAAATGTCTACATTGTCTTACGGCTTTTCCTGCAATTCACTGATTCAGCTAAAGAGTTAGAATAAACGTATAATTTTGTAAATCAAGATATTCACTAAAGGTAACTAAATTCTTTGAAGTACCTCTAAACATTTTTCTCATGGTCTGTTGACACCAGACATGAAGAACTACAGCTTCCTTTAAACGAAAGTTTAATCACCATTGATAAGTCAAAGGATTCATTTTACCATGGAATCTGCAACATTTCCTTATTCTCAGTTGTTGGTCCTTCTGATTCCTTCTCAAGACTCTGCTCTGACCCCTTGGGTTTCTTCCTATATACTGTTTCCTTCAGTGAAATCACCTACTTTCATGGCTTCTGTTGCCACCAGTCTTCAGATGATCATCAAATCTACATTTCTAACTCTCTTTTCCACTGCAGCCTCATTTTGGTCTCTAAGGCATTACTTTTCTGTCCTGCCATCACTCAACCTGAACCAAGCCAAACTTATCTCTCAGGTTTAATAACCAGATTTCCCAGTTCCCCTGACTATGTCCTTAACATTGTCATGATCTCAGGCTACTATGTGAGGCATCTGGGTAAATGTTCCTTCTTTCACTTCATTGTTTTCTCTCTTCTTTAACTACTAGTTAAATTCTATAGATTCTTCCTTAGATACTTTTCTGTGTTTGTCCTCTCCTCTCAGTTCACATGATTCTTACCCCAATTCATGCTCTCCTCCCTTCAAGCCTGGCTCACTCTATTGCACCAAAAACAAGTGCCCTAGAGCCCTCCCCTTTTCACAAATCCATCTGATACCCTACTTTTTAAAAATGTTTCTTTCATTATCCTATTATAGGGATGGGAAAAGAAAAAAACAAATTTATTGGGCAGCTAACCATGACTTTGGCACTTGACACATGTTACCCCATGAAGTCCTCTCAATTAATAGCATGGGACGGTTATGAGGATTTCTGTTTTATAGGTGATGGAAGCAAGCATCAGAAAGGTTAACAACCTGCTCAACATCACCCATAGCTAATGATCAGTGGAGCCAATATTTGAACTTGTGCTATCTCAATTCCACCCTGCTGCTTCAATATCTTGTCATGGTTCCCCATTATCTAGTGCATTGGTCATCAAGCCTTTATGTTTTGAGTATCTACAGTACATAAGGAAGTACATGTATAAAAATAAAAGAAAGATCAGGAAGAACAAGATCTTCCCTCTAGGAGTTTACAGTCTAGGAGGAAAGGGAATTTGTGGGAATTGTTATGTTTTGTTTCCTCTTGTAACTTCAGCATCCAAAACGTTCGGTATTCACTTCCCAGGGCTGCTGAACCAAATTATCAGAATCCAGGTGGCTTAAAATAACAGAAGTGTATTCTCTCATATTTCTGGAGGCTAGAAGTCCAAAACCAAGGAGTCATCAGGACTGGTTCCTTCTGGAGGCTCTGAGAAAGCAGCTGCTCCAGGCCTCTCTCCCAACTTCTGCTATTTCTTGGCTTGTAGCTCCAACATTTTACTCTCTGCTGCCTTTGACACAGGACCTTCTTCCTCTGTCCCTCCATGTCTTTCTCTCTCTATGACAAAATCTTCCCTTCCTTATAAGGACACCAGTCATTGGATTTAGGGATGCATCCTAATCCGGTATGATGCATCTCAACTTGATTGCATCGGCAAAGAAGCTATTTTCAAATAAGGTCAAATTCCCAGGTTTCAGGTGAACGTGAATTTGGGGAGGTCATTATTCAACCAATATACTGCAGTGCCTAACACAATAGCCATTCAATAAATAGTTGTTGATACAGAACTAATATAAAATAGGAAGTGTTATAAGGGAGACAGACATGTTTAAAAAATCACATTGGCATTTCTGACTGATTTTAAAAGTTGTCCATAATTTTCTTAACAATCTTACCTCTCACTACACTCTAACACAAAACTTGTCAATTGGTCTGATTTCCTCCCTGGCCCTCATATTCTCATTCCTAATCCCCTAAATACATACCAGCATGCCTTATTATTGCTGTCTCAAATTCATTTGCTTCTGTTTCTTCCTTAGCTTAGATACTTGCTTCTTCCTCTCAAGTGACCCGTCTCCTCTTTTTCTTCCAAGGCAAGTTAAAATGACATATCTTTCATGAAGCTTTTCCATGGATTACACGTGTTCTCACGTAATGACACCTCCTTCTCTAAACCTTTCATTACAGTTGCATTTTGCTCTGTATCACTTGGAGTTTCAGTTACCTATCGATGTGGAACAAACTACCCCCAAACTCACCTTACAACTGCAGGTTGTTGTTTGTAATTGTTCTGCATAGTTCTTTGGCTGGTCTCACCTGGGCTCACTCACGTGGCTGCACAAACTTGAGTGTCAGCTGGGCAGAAGGATCCTAGATGACCTCACCCACATGTCTGACAGCCAGTGCTGGTATTGGTTAGGGCATCTCCATTTTCCTCCATGGGCCTCTCAGCCTCCAGCTGGCTAGACTAACTTCTTCCTGTGGAAGTCCCAGGGCAGAGTGCTAAGCCAGTTATGGTGGAAGCCACAATGTGTCTAAACACCTAGGGCTCCAGAACTCAACATAACTTCACATCCGCCTCATTCCATTTGCCAGAATAAATCACAAAACCAGCCTAGACTAAAGGGTCAGGGAAATTAGTCTCCATCTCTTGGTGAGATGAGCAGCAAAGTCACTTTGCAGAGGCAAAAGGGAAGAGAAGGGGAGAAAGGGTGTGGTCATCTTTGAAAACAATATACAACACTTGGGAAATAATGACATCTGCATAACTATCTTTTATTGCTCTCCAAGTACACGTGTTTAAACCTAATTGCTTCCCAAGTTGTAAGTTCCTTGAAATCAAAATTCAAAACACATAGCCCTGTTGAAACTCCTTAAATGCTTACTACCGACATGAGCACATTTTATGCTTTGCTAGACACTGTTCTAAGTACCTACTGGCATTTTAGCCTAAGTATATTAAGTAATTTAATTCTCACAATGACTACATGAGGTAGATACTATTATTGTCCCCCTTTTACAAAGAAGAGAGGTGAGGTAGAGTGAAGTTAATTATCTTTCTCGGTTTCTACAGCTACCAAGTGAAAGGCTGGTAGTCAAACCCAGGCATTCTGGCTCCAGATTTTAGGCTCTTAACTAATATGCTTTATTTGTATTGATAATATGATGATATTAAGTATCATCATTGTATTATACCTACATAAGTATATTTCACTCAAAACTACCTGGAAAATAAACAGCATGATTTCTATGATGAATGGACAGAAAAGTCAAATGATATATTTCCAGATAGACTGGGTTTCTATCTAAGATCATGAGCTATTTTTAAAGAAAATATATACGAAGACATCTAATAATCACAGAAATCATAGCTGAAGTTAAATCTCCCCTTTCTTTCTCTCACACTATTCCTCTAAGATCTCCCATCATGAAGTGAACACCTGGCCTTTTCTTTGGTGTATTTACAGGACAAACTTCCAGATATTAATATGCTCTATGAATAGTATTTTATCTGGGCTTTGGTCATATCCTCCTGCTGTTCACCTTAGCAGATTAGCACATGTCACAGATGAGACCCATGCCCATGTGGGCCAGTTAACATGTCTCCATTTCATTTCCTTCTTAATGTGCTTGCCCCTAGTTACAGGTAGCATTAGGTTAAAAAGACCATCTATAATTGCTTCTCGGGAAAAAAAAAAGTGTATGTATTTATGATAGGCCAGTTTTCATCACCCTCATGCACTAGGTTTGTTTTGTGTTAACTGCTTGAGGTGGCAGGACCTGATGCTATGGATGCCAGAAGCTAAGTGAACCCAGGAATGAAACACTTCTGAATCTTGTTCATTCCTTTGTAGACATTCAGCATAACATATTCTCCTCAAGGAAACAAAACAGTCTTGACCTGCTATATATTTTTCTAATAGATATTCTATTTTTTTCTGTTGCTTCCAGATACCTGTGATGTCCCCAGTTTTCCTTATGACTTCTGGCCTATAAGCAAGGGTATACATAGTAATAAAATATAGATAAGATGTTTCATGCACGACATGGAGTACCAGAAGTCTAGACATGGTCTATCTGATAACACTTTTTAACTCTTTTTAAAAGAGCCTTTAGAATTCACAGTAAATGTAGGTGAAGTTCTCTCTGTAAGTCAAGCATGAACAGGGATTTTGTCTGCCTCTCTCAGCATGGTGAAGGTGATGTTCTTAATAAAATCAAGGAGACTTCTTAGAAAATAGTTGTTATGTGGCTCATGCCTGTAATCTCAGCACGTTGGGAGGCCATGGTGGGTGAATCACTTGAGGCCAGGAGTTCGAGACACCAGCCTGATGAACATGGTGAGACCCCATCTCTACTAAAAATACAAAAATTAGCCAAGTGTGGTGGAACACACCTGTAGTCCCAGCTACTCAGGAGGCTGAGGCAGGAAAATTGCTTGAACCTGAGAGGTGGAGGTTGAAGTGAACCAAGATCACACCACTGCACTCCAGCCTGGGTGACAGAGGGAGAATCTGCCCCAAAAAAACAAAAAACAAAACAAAAAAAAAACAGTTGTTATGGGTTAAATTGTGTCCCGCACAAAAGATGTTTAAGTCCTAACTCCTAGCACCTGTGAATGTGACCTTATTTGGAAAGAGAGTCTTTGTATGTGATTAAGTTAAAATGTGCTCATTAGGGTGGACTCTATGTCTTTGTAAAAAAGGGGAAATTTGGACACAGACACAGACATGCCCAGAGGGAAGATGATATGAACACACAGGGAGAAAATAGCCATCTACAAGCCCAGGGATACCGAAGATTGCCAGTAAACCACCAGAAACTAAGAGAGAGGAATGGAACAGATTCTTTCTCACAACCCTCAAGAGGAACCAACCCTGCTGACACCTTGATTTCAGACTTTTAATCTCCAGAGCTATGAGACAATAAATTGTATTGTTTAAGCCACCCAGCTTGCAATCATTTATTATGGCAGCCCCAGGAAACTAATACAATAGTCTTCATACATTCTTTGTTACTTCAGGGCCTACATTAGTCATAGCAAATGGGGGGTAAATTCTGGGACTAGGAAACAAAGAAATCATTTAACATAAGAAGAATCATTATTTTCCTTTCATTTCCTTCCACCTCTGATTTGTAAAAGGAACTTTATATTATAAGTTAATATAAGATTAACCTTAACCTTAACCTTATCTTCATTCAAAACATGGCTCTAGCTCATGTTTTCAGGAAGGAGAACAATTTTCCACCTGTTTTCATTTAATGAACATAATTTCATTTAATACTTGTTCTATATTTTATACTCATATAAGAAATATGGAAAACATGTTAAAAATGAGAATAAAATCTTATCTTTAAAGAGTTTATAATTATTTGGGGGTAAGCAGGCACTGATCAAATTAAAAATCAATTGAAGGTAATAGCTAATGGATTTCTAAATTGAGCAGTATAAGAATACCATGAAATTCAACAATTGTGTAAAAATCTCATAGGAAAACTGTCATATTTTAAGATGATATACTTAATATGTACAAGCATAATATATAATATTCCCCAAAAGAAATAAACTGAAAATCAGCTTCTTTTTAAAGGTTTAACTTGTTCTATCTCTTCACTCATATCTAACAGGATCTTGAATACAATAGTGATTTCGTGTCCACCTAGTCTAAATATCCATGGGCAATACCTAGAGCAATGTCCATGGCTCTGGACTTACCCAGCTAACAAAAATTATTAATTGAAAACAACTAAAATCATAATGCAGAATGTGAGCTATATAGTGTTTTCCTTTCCAGTGAATTTATTATATATTCTATACTATTACTATATACTAAACCACAAATAATATGCTTTACTGTAAGCTTCTTAAAGGCAGGGAATGTCTTATTTCCACCCATGGTCCAGAGCTTTCAAAAATCTTGATTTAATAAACAAACAAATAAAAGAACAAAATGTGCTTCTGATATTAACTCTTGACTAAGGAGCACATTTACACCCTTAGCCAATTTTTCCGTTGCAATACATTTTTTCTTTTTTAATGTTTATTACTTTCTATTGATCCTCAGTGTGTGGGCTACATTTCTCTTGTCTCATGCCATTCAGTGCTGGGTTATTGACTCCCTGCATCAGTGTTCTTAAAAATATGGGCAGAAAATTCTAAGTCTTAGCTGATGTGCTTACTCAAAGTTTACTTTAAGTACAGAACCATTATCAACTATATTGTGAGGGAGACTCTGGTACGCTCCAGTGTGTTCAAGTGCAAAGTTATTTTGGAGGTATGCTTTTATTTTTTGTTTTTGAAACTGCAAGGCAATACCCATCAGTAGATCAAGAAATTAACCCAATAGGTGGACACCGGCAATTTTGGAAAGTAAACAGGTGGAGGGAGGGAAAGGAAAGGGAGAGAAAGGGAAGGGATGAGAGAGGAAGAAAAGGGAAGGGAAAAGGAAAAAGGAAAGGAAGGGGAAGGAGGAAAGGGAAAGGAAAGGAAAAAAGAAAGGAACTTATGTATTTCTTACATAGAACCACAGTCAAAAAAGTATTTTTGAAAGAAGGAAAGAAAGAAGGAAGGAAGGAAGGAAGGAAGGAAGGAAGGAAGGAAGGAAGGAAGGAAGGAAGGAAGGGAAGGAAGGAGGGAAGAAAGGAGAGAGAGAGAAGAAAGAAAGAAAGAAAGAAAGAAAGAAAGAAAGAAAGAAAGAAAGAAAGAAAGAAAGAAAGAAAGAAAGAAAGAAAGAAAGAAAGAAAGAAAGAAAGAAAGAAAGAAAGAAAGAAAGAAAGGAAGAAAGAAAGAAAAGAAAGAAAGAATGAAAGAAAGAAAGAACGAACGAATGAACGAAAGAAAGAAAGAAAGAAAGAAAGAAAGAAAGAAAGAAAGAAAGAAAGAAAGAAAGAAAGAAAAAGAAGGAAGGAAGGAAAGAAGGAAAGAAGGAAGGAAAGAAAGAAAGAAGGAAAGAAAGGAAGGAAGGAAGGAAGGAAGGAAGGAAGGAAGGAAGGAAGGAAGGAAAAAGAAATAGCCATCTGTATGAAAGGACAGAGGAAGTCTTCCAGTCCAGGGCTCTGGGGAAAGGAAGAACTTGGCTGGTGATATGGTTTGGTTGTGTCCGCACCTAAATCAAATCTCATCTTGAATTGTAGCTCCCATAATCCCCATGTGACCTGGGAGGGACTCAGTGGGAGGTAACTGAATCATAGGGGTGGGTTTTTCTTGTGCTGTTTTTGTAATAGTGAATAAGTCTTATGAGATCTGATGGTTTTATGAAGGGCAGTTCCTCTGCACACGCTCTCTTGCCTGCTGCCATTTAAGATGTGCGTTTGCTCCTCCTTCACATTCCTCCATGATTGTGAGGCTTCCCCAGCTATGTGGAACTGTGAGTCCATTAAACTTCTTTTTCTTTATAAATTACCTAGCCTCGGGTATGTCTTTATTAGCAATGTAAGAACAGGCTAATACAGCTGGCTAAAGGAAATGAAGGTGACACTGCATGAATGGCTGGAACAGAGAGAGATATGGGGAGGGTGGGAGGAGAGGAAGCTGGGGTGATGGAAGTAGTCATACAAGACCTTGCAGGTTATGGTAAGAAATTTGGACTTAATCTGAATGTAATAGAAACCATTAAAGGGCTTTTAGCAGGAGAAGGACATGATAAGGCTTAAATTCTTAAAAGAACACTATCCATGTTGTGTGGTGAATGAGCTGGAGATAAGGAAAAGTAGCTAAGAAGACACAGGGAGACTGCAGGGGTGATTTCAGTATCCAGGTGAGAGATGATGATGGCTGGGCTAGGGCTGTGCTTGAGGAATGGGCAGATGACTTTGAAGATAGACTGACTGGACTCTGCAATGGATTATATTTAGAAAAAAAAAAAGATGGAGGAATCAAGAACGACTCCAAAGGTTCCGATTCAAATGTTTAGGTGGATGTTTACCGAGATAGAGTCGCCTAGGAATCACAGGCTTCAGGGAGAAAATCAAGAGCTCAGCTTGGGACAGGCTAACTTGAGATGCCTGAGCAACTTGAAATGAAAAGTTGGCAGCTGGAGGGCAGGCAAATAAACTCTAATGACACTTCTGCTGGGCTGCACTAATCATCAGAAACTTCCCCCACAGGGTTGCCCGGAGCCCCAGCTACTCCTAAACAAGGTAGGGGAATGAGGGAGTGGTCAGCAGAAGGAAACTCCATATTTTATTTCATCAAATTACATACACTTTGTTGCATTTGACTTGGCAACTCCAAGGTGAACTGCTGCCAAGTCAAATTTTTATCCAGATAATGAACTGGATCTATTGCTACCACATCTGCTTCCTGTTTGCTGTAAGCAGAGAAGTTACCCAAGGTGGAACAATAGACAACATCATAGAAAGGGAAGCAGCTGGTATTGCCTGCTCCAATCGTGAGAAATCTGAGATGGGAAAGCCATATTTTTTTAAAAGTCAGAGAAGACTAAGATGTAAGATAATGTTGCCCCTCTCATTTTTGGAGGGATGTCATTCAGCATTAAGAAGAAAGTAGGAGTCTGAGAGAATGTAATTGATAGAAGGTCAGGGAGATCAA
This sequence comes from Chlorocebus sabaeus, assembly GCF_047675955.1. Lineage (NCBI taxonomy): Eukaryota > Metazoa > Chordata > Mammalia > Primates > Cercopithecidae > Chlorocebus > Chlorocebus sabaeus. The sequence goes on along the minus strand of NC_132910.1, from coordinate 40,852,089 downwards.
GAACTGTGCCAGCTGTAACACTTCAGAACTCCCTAGGAAGCCAGACTCTTCTGTCTTATTTTAATATCTAGGGGAATCTGTACCAGTCTCCCTAAAGCATAAAGCATCTCTTTTTATAGTGGGGCAATAAAGCATTTAGACAACTGTTCAAAAAGGAGGTCACTGGATGGTTTCAAGCTTGCGTTTGCTGTACAGCTGAGTAGAAACATTCAGAATATTCTACTTTGGTCACAATCCCTATATTTGCCATCCCCATTTACACATTAAAAACAGTTGAGGCTCAGAGAAGTTGAGATATGTGCCGAAGGTTATAAATCCAGTGAACTGGCAGAGGTAGAATTTAATCCAGGTTGATCTGATTTTCATGTCACAATGTTATTTATGAGAATCTGTCTCAAATAAATGAGCCAAGTAGAAAATTGAAGAAAAAAGTAGATCATTAATCAATAAATTTCCTATTGTTTTTCACTTTAGCAGCCATTTCTGCAACTTTGTTTTAATAATAATCACTCCTACCTTCTACTCACTAAAAATATACCATAAATATTATTTTCAAATCGCAAAGATGAAATACTGAAGAAAAAAATTATCTCCAACAAGCAAAATATACGAGGATTTCAAAAAGATGGAGGAAGGTAGAATTTAAAAATAAAAATATAATTATAACTTTATTTCTCAACATAAGCTCCATTAACTTTATGACATTTTTGTAAGAGTGATACCAGTCTTTTAGTCCATCTCTATAGAGCTGAAGTTCCTGGGACTTCAACCATGTTGATGCAGGCATTTTTACATTATTAAAGGAAGAAAAATGGGTGCCTCTTAAATGCTTTTTAAGATTAGGGCAGTAAAGGGGTTAGAAAAAGCCAATTCAAGACTATAAGGTGAATTCCTAATGATTTCCATCAAAACTCACATAATTGTTCTTGCTTGATGAGAAGAATAAACAGTGGCATTGTCATGGTAGAGAAGGACTCTCTGGTATAGCTTTCCCGGGCATTTTTCTGCTAAAGCTTTGGATAACTTTCTCAAAACACTCTGATAATGAGCAGCTGTTTTCATTTTGGGGTCCTCAAGAAAGTCAACAAGCAAAGTGCCTTGCTCATCCCAAAAAAGCTGATGCCATGACCTTTGCTGTTGGCTGGTCCACTTTTGCTTTGATGGAACCACTTCCGCTTCTTGGTAGCCATTGCTTTGATGGTGCTTTGTCTTCAGGATAGTACTGGTAAAGCCATGTTTCATCTCCTGTTACAATTATTTGAAAAAATGCGTCAAGATCTTCATCCCACTTGTTTAAAATTTCCATTGAAAGCTCTGCTCTTATCTACAGCTTATCTGGACACAATGCTTTTGGCATCTATTGAGTGGGAAGTCTTCTCACCTTTAATTTTTCCGTCAGAATTGTGTAAGATGAACAATTGAGGTGTCATGGTGTTGGCTTTTGTTTCTGCTGTTAATCATCAGTCCTCTTCAATTAGGACATGAACAAGCCTAATCTTGTCCTCATAAATTATGCAGATGGTCTGCCACTGTAGATTTCATCTTTGATATCACCTCATCTCTTCCTAAAAGGAGTTATCTATTTGTAAACTGCTGCTTTCTTTGAGTCATTGTTTCCATAAACTTTTTTAAAGCATCAATGATTTCACCATTCTTCCACCTAAGTTTCGCCATCAATTTTACCTTTGTTCTTGCTTTGATTTTAGCAGAATTCATGTTGCTTTGAATGGGTCTCTTTTCAAACTGATGTCTTATTCTTGTTAGTGCCTCAAACTAGATTCTATTCAGACATATTATAACAAGTTAGTATAAGTTTATTTGGGTGCAAAAAAAGTTGAAATCTATGCATAGTTTTGTCAAAATACACATTTACTTCAACTTTGTGAAGTCCCCTTATACAATGGTAAAGGAACTATATAAATAGAAAATATATTTTGAATTAGATGACAGCTGGTATTCTTTGACATCTAGGTTGAGTAGTAAAATGTACATATTGCTTATTTTTAGGAGAGCATGCAATTAATCGCCTCCTTCCAATAAACAAAAAGTCCTAAAAATGAAAGTAAGAAAATTTCAAGATGATGCCCAGGAGCAGTCTATATTTCCCTCTAATTATTGGTGTATTTGTTATTTCCTGGACTCACAGTATTCCCTGATGCCTTTGCTTTTGCTCAAGCTATTTCTTCTCCCCATAATGCCCATGTTCTCTTTTATCTTTCATAACTTCATGTACCAAAATTGGACCTATCTGCAATGACTACTGTAGAGGCCAAGGAAAAAACTTGCCCTTTGTCCTCTGAAGGTTAGTTGAAAAATCAACTCCAAAAAGGCAGATTAATTGGAAAAGGGCATACAAATTTATTAATATGCACACATGGGAGAAGTGCAGAGTGATTGCCGCATCCCACGACAAGGTTTAGAAGCTCATATACCATCTTGAGATTACAGAAAGAGTGGGAGATGGATTGTAGCAAAACAGGTAGATAAGACCTGGCTAGCAAGGTAGTCTTGTAATGTAAATGAAATCTCACAGGTAGCAGGCTTCAGAAAGAATATTCAGTAAATATTTCTTTTGGATCTTTAAAGGTATCAGACTCTTTTACTCCTTCCTAGATCCAGACAAGGGAAATCTTCAGAGAAAGCCTGGCTATATCAGTGCAGATTCTGCCTAGATGCAAATCTCCCCCACAAAAGACAGCTTTGCAGGATGCTCTTCTATTTGCTGGCTCCCTAAACAACCATCTCAAAATATGTCAAAAATATATTTTAGGGTAAACTATTTTTATTTTCTTCATTACTCAAATGAGAGTTCTTCCATAGACATTTGCACTAATAACAGATACAAAAGAACATTTTCATTATTTTTTCTACCTTCCCATAACACCTTGCATCATACAGCATTTGTCTTGACTCTTCCTTCTCATGTGAAAGCCTCTTGAAAGGAGAAGTTGTATTTTCTGTATCTTTGTGTCCCTCCCCTTTCCTCTGAAAGCTAGGCATGCTTCACCGTAAAGGGAATACAAAGAGGTCAGCATACGAAATCATCTCATTGTAACAGTGAGAGAAATCTGACATCACTGACTTCATCTTGCTTCTATCCTCACAGGCTAACTGCCTTTGCTTATTCCTACTTGTAGACCAAACTAATCTTGGAAAGAGTTTAGATATTTTAACTTTAGAACTAATGACTATTTCTCTTTTGAAAGAGGCCTGCGAGGAGATAAGGAAGTATGCACACAGGTAACAATTCTGTTCAAGCGTTATAGAAACAAGGTGAACCTGACAAGCAGTTGACCACAAACAAGTTTTGCAACCTCTTCACACCCCTCCTGATGCCCAGATGTCCGTGGGCACCAGTTACCACTTGACTTTAACACCCTCTTTGCTCCCCGCTTCCCTAACATAAAAGGAGCCTAAAAATTTTTTTAACTTAATATGGTTCTTTGGGCCATTAGTCCTATATCTTCTTGGCTTACTAGCTCTCTGAAATACAGTCACTTTACTTGCCTCAACACCTTGTCTCTCAACTTACTGACTTTCTTGCAGCAAGGAGTATAAGCTTTGGATTCAACAGCATCATAAGGGTTTAAAATATTTTCTGCAGAAGTAATATAGCCTTGAGTCTTATAAATTATCCCAAGGTAAATTTAATTTAGTCAATTATTCTTTTCTAGATAAAGAAAAAAAATTGAGAGAAAGCCTCTACTGAGGACTCAGAGAATCTCCTGTGGGTCTATGGAAAGGTCTACACCAAGATAGTCAGAATATAGAATGCTTTCAGTGTCCACTGTTTGTCCTCTGAACAATTTCTCCTTCCTTGCTTTTTCTATTGTCTTTTAAAGAAAAAAGATCAAAAGCAAAATTAATTGATGGATTATTATTTAAAATAAAGGAGTAAAACAGTAACAAGGGTATGGCAACAACCCCTCCAACTTGGTAAACAAAGTTGCCATAAGAATCCAACAAGAACCTTTATGGGAATTGGAAATAATTAATTAAAGTATATCACATCTTGAGTGTCAAATGAGGTTTAATTCAGAATTTATTCATAAGAGAAGACGATGGATAAAGCATTGAAGGCTAACTTCCTTGACCAGAAAGAAACTAGGAACAGATTTTAGAGACTCATAAACCTAATGATAACAGCACTCACAGAGTTGGCAAGCACCCTGGGACTACACTACATGGCCAATGGAAAGGAAAATCAAGTTGAGAATGGAAATGAGAAGAAGTAGAATCATTAGGAATAACAGTAATCGTTAACATGCACTGAGCACTTACTAGGAAACAGGCACTGGGCTAAGGGTTTCATTTACATCATTTCATTCTCATACCACCTAACTTGTCTCTGTTTTCTTTTCTTCCCCTGAAAGCTTATTCTCTTGATGACTGAATGATGCTTTAAAATGTAAATATGAGCTTATCACCCCCTCAAAATCCTCCAAAGTCTTCTAATTACATCTTCCAAAGCCTTCTAATCACACAAGATGTAGTATATTTTATTTAAAGATTTCCAATTCCCATAAAGATTCTTGTTGGATTCTTACGGCAATTATGTTTACCAAGTTGGAGTGGTGGTTGCCATACCCTTATTTTCTTATTTTCTATTGCTTTACTCCTTTATTTTAAAGAATAATCTGTCAATTAATTTTGCTTTTGACATTTTTCTTTAAAAGACAATAGGAAAAACAAGGAAGGGAGAATTGTTCTGAGGATAAGAACATTATAGGGAGAAGAAATAGCTTGAGCAAAGCAAAGGCATCAGATGGCTTACAGGCATGAATGATCCAGCCACCAGCTGACCCCAAGTTCATTTTCTAAAATTTCATAACCCCAGTGAGACTTCCACACTATCCTTTCTAAATTATCACATTCATCTCTCTCTCTCTCTTTCTTTCTTTATTATTTTTGTGTGTGTGTGAGAGACAAAGTTCATTTTCTAAAATTTCATAACCCCAGTGAGACTTCCACACTATCCTTTCTAAATTATCACATTCATCTCTGTCTCTCTCTCTTTCTTTCTTTATTATTTTTGTGTGTGTGTGAGACAAGGTCTCACTCTGTCACTTAGGCAGGAGTACAGAGGTGTGATCTTGGCTCACTGAAACCGCTGCCTCCTGAGCTCAAGCGATCCTCCCACCTCAACCTCCCAAGTAGCTGGGACCACAGGTGCACACCACCATGCCTGGATAATTTTTTGTGTGTTTTTTGCAGAGATTTGGTTTCACCATGTTGCTCAGGCTGGTCTCAAACTCCTGGGCTGAAAGCGATTCGCCTGCCTCAGCCTCCCAAAGTGCTGGTATTACAGGTGTGAGACCCCACGCTCTCATTCATCCCTTTTTCTATCCCCATACTCTAGTTAATAGCACTTATCAGTACTTGAGAATATATTATATAAAATCAATTATTATTAATCATGGTACTTAAGTTCTGTAAAGTTTCAGTGAATACTGCATTAGCAAACACTGAACAATTACTCCTAGGAGAAATATAGGGTGAGGTTCCCATGAGTCTCTGGAGACAAAATGTTTGTCAACTGACAAATGTTTGATAACCTTGTTTTGTGTACGTTTCTGTTGAAAGATGTGATTTAATACATATTGTTGATTCATTAACATTGAACATATCGCCAACAGCACTATAACTCATACCAGAAAGCAGCTTATCTAACATACATATTCTCTCTGTTTAAGGCATGTCACAGTCTTGTTGAGATTAGTAACACTAGACAGCACTTCAGCACTACTCTCAGGGGCCAGGGGAAACAGCAAAATAAACAGAAAGCACAAAAATGTGAAAAATGTTGCACCAAGTAGAACACACAAAAAAAGCCCACTTTACATTATGAGGGTTAAAACAAGAATGCAGAGAGCATGGTCTTGACTAACTTCAGCTGAGAATGTGTGCACAGAGTGACTCAAATTTTTTGCCACTCTGAGCCGATGTGTGAATGACCACAAAGTTGTTACAATTGTCAGTTTTGGAGATTACAAATATACTTTAGCAAGTAGATAATTAGCAAGCACAGAACATGCAAATAATGAAGACTGGCCCTATGTATTCATCCATGTTGCATTATGTATCCCCCCTTCTTGATATCTAAGCAAGCTCTACAATAGCAAAGACGTTTTCTGGTTTGCTTTTTCTTCAGCATCTAGACCAGCACTGTCTACAAGAAATGTAATGTGTGTGCACCACAAATGTGAGCTACTTATGTAATTTTAAATGTTTCAGTAAACACATTAAAAAAGAAACATGAAATTAATTTTCATAACTTATTAATTTGCCATAATATATCCCAAATATTATTTGAACATCTAGTAAGTAACAAAGTATTAACATAAAATTTTACTTCCTTTATTTCAAATCTTTGAAATCCACATATATTTTATACTTACAGCACACTTCAATTTGGACTAGACACATTTTAGGTGCTCAATAGCTGCATGTGGTTAGTGGCTTATCATATTAGACAGCACAGGTCTAGAACAATGACTGGTACATATTAAGTCCCCAGTAAACATTGATGAGTGAATTCATTTATTAATTGCTTCTAAATCCCAGACACTGGGCCGAGAAGTTTACATCTTTTACATCAGTTAATCACACAATCACCCTTCTGTTAGCTATAATTATCCTCTTTTTACACACTTAGTAATAGAGATGCACTAATAGAGATGTCCACAGTCACATAAAATTCCAGAACAAGGAAGGACTTGAATATCCAACCATCTGACCAAATCTAATGTCTCCAAATATGTCTTCATTAAAAGACACTAATACAGTTTTACTTACACTATTCATTAAAATATTAGTTGAAATATTTTTGACTATGGGAGGGACTACATGGTTCTAGAAGAATTTCAAGTTTGGCCAAATACAGAGTGTATAACTTACTGTTTTTAAAACTAGGTAATGCTAATGGACATGATTATTATATGCCTGAGTGGTATTGTCACGAAAGAGCCTATCTATCTGCTCTCTCCATGACTTACTGGAGACTAATTAGAAAGACAGTAGCAGTAGGCTTTGGGGCGTGAAGCAACAGGCATCTTGCACTATTGTTGCTGACAACCTGAGATGCTTTGCATAATTGCAGGGAATGAGGTGGAAAAAGGCATTGTTTTCCTTGGAAACCACATGGTGCCCCCTCATTCTCAAAACCTGTGAAAGACCTTTCACTCCTTTTCCTTATCCATGAAACAAACATTATATTTTTACACAAATTTATGAAATAAAAAATACTGCATGACATCTATTGAATAGCAATGTAATAATCAATTCACAATATTTACCTTCTTATGATTCCAAAAACAACTCAGGACAGCTTAATCAATTAATAAGAACAACCCATCACTGCTTAACACAAACAACTTATTTTTTCTGCTCCAATCCTGCTTGCACAAAAATCTGCAAGATTAATCAGAGTTAATTCATTAGAGAGCAAAAAATGGAGACAAAAGAAAGTTACTCAGTCAGAGCAGCCACTGAATAATAAAACTCATTTCGTTTCTGCTCGAATTGAAGAGCTCTTGGTATCAGACTAAAAATTGCAAATCATGTTTTCAATTTCCCTGAAGCCAGACTCTGATTACAGCAAACGTTACACCACTGGATTTCCTTGGTTGGCAGAATGTTACACACTCATGGAAAAAGTAACCAGGACACTTCAGTCCATGAAGAGGGCTTCACACTCCAGGCCTCTGCCTCTAAAATAAGCAACATGCAACAGGCGCTGCTACAGACCTTCAAGTGTGCTGCCTAAGTCATATTTTCCTACAGTGAAAGAGCTTTTAAATAGAGAAGACAATCAGCACTGTTTTCCTAATTCACGTATTGTTTCTGTGTTGGGTTTTTGTTTTTGTTTTGCCTTAGTCTCTCTCTGAATGTGGAATTCCAAATAAATAAACCATGTATGTCTACCAGATATCATCACCAAAGCAACTAGAGCTGAGCCACAAGTTTGCATTCAGGTTTAAAATATTCTAACATGATGAGAAGAAATGGTCCATCTTCTCCGAGAAGATCATAATGTTTCAGGGAAATGTCTAAGAAACAAATGACTGGAGTTGCTGGTATTTCAATGCAAATGAGAGAGGTACGCATTTAGAAGTGGCAGTGCTGAGAAAAAATTAGTCTAACATAGATTTTATTTTGATTTCGTTGGTTTTGGAAAATTTCCCAGTATGAAACTAAAAAACAAGTCCCATGAAAGTTGTTTTAAAAATTCAAATGTGTACAAGGTGGCAAAATATATGCTATAATGTGACCTGTAGTTCAATTGGCAATTTTAGTCAGGACACAGAAAATAGAGCAGAGCCCAACAGGGAAGGAAAACATTGTTCCTTTGGAGGTCAGATAGCATGGTTGGAGGCCATAGGGAGGCCTAGAAGAGAAATGAAAATAGACAGCTCTGGAAGAATCAGCATTCCAAACCTGCACCAGCCTTGGCTGCACAGTCACTAGCTAAATTGGCTACATGTCACAATGCCCAATCTGCATTTCCTTATAGGAGATGATATTGATGATATCCCTCATGTAACAATGTGTGTTCTGATATTCCTCACAAGACCTTGTGTAATATCTTCCCTAAGTCCTCTCTGTCAAAGATATTGTGATCACCATGCATATAGCTGAGTTTTGAGAAGCTATGCTGTGAATGTAAAATATACTTCCTTCAGAGAAAGACTTTCCTTCATTATTCACTCATTCATTTACTAAACACATATTTATTGATGTGCCTTCCATGTGCCAGTTACTGTTAAAGGGCCAGTCATACAGAAATTTATGCCACAAACACAGCTCTTGACATTCTGGCACTTCCTTTCTTGATGGGGAAGACAGATATTAAATAAGACAAAATGTAAATAATATAATTCCAGACAATGAAACACCAGGGTCAAGAATCAGATCCAGGCAGGCAGTAGTGCAGCTTAGACTGGTTAACTCTTTCAAATCCCTTAGAACCCTTGAGGTCTCCCAACTTGCTCTAGCATGGATTAGGTCTCATTTGAACTAACTTATACAGAGTATCCTGAATGTTGGTGCCAACCCTACCAAAGAACTGACACAAAGTAGCAACAAAAGGCAGGGCAAAACTGATGACAGTATGATCAGGGAAGGAGACAGGGTGACCAGGAAGCATGCTACGAAAATAGACAGTGGTGTTGTAGAGAGTGGAGGTTGTATTCTAAGTAGTGAGGTTAAGGAAGGCTTCTGAGGTACTGATACTTGAGAACAGAAGTCTCATGGTGCAAAACTCTGGAGGAAAACTGATAGAAGCAGAAGAATCCTGAGCTCAGATACAGTTTCAGATAGTCAAGGAACTGTAAGAAAGTCAAGGAGTTTAAATTATGATGAGCAAGGAGAATCAGCAAAAGAAGACGAGGTCAGAAGGCAAATCACATAGGATCTTGTACACCATGGTAAGAAGTGGGGTGTTAATTTTAAATGTAGTGGAATGCCTTGGAGGGCATTAAATTGGAGCAAGTTGATGTGATTCAAAATGGTTAAACTCTTCATATGAAGATGGCACAAAAAGAGGACATAACCAGCAATCATTTCTCTGCTGTAAGTTGACATCAGCCCTGGAAGTAGAGAAAATTAGAGCAGGGAGCGGGCAGATTATGCAAAAAGGCGCTGTAGAAAAGATTTGAGAATTATCTGAAGCCAGTGACCTAGGTCAAGTGATAGAGCAGTATTATGGAATAGACACCCTTTTTCAAATATGTAGCGCTCATGGAAGATAATGGACTATCAGCATGTCATGAAGTCTGCTGGGTCTTGTCAAACCTCCTGGCCATTGCTCACTCTTGCTGCTTTTTGTGGGAAGAAATGCCACCTCCAGAAAAGACTAGAAAAACATCTTTAGTAACTAGGATATGTTGGGATCAGAAACTGAAATGTTTAGATTGAAAGGTGTTGATTCTCTGGTTACCTTCTGTAGTAGCTAGGGTGGAGTTTCCTTGGACCTTCCTTCAAGAGATACTGCTGCAAGTTTCTCTCCTGCTGCAGTCCTTCAGGGTCCCCTGCAGAGACCCCTCTCTCTCACCTACTGTCCCCAGGTAACCCCTAGCCAATGACAGGCATGGTAAAGGTACTGAGACCTGCCAATTTCTACCCAATGTAAGACTCCTCTAATGGGTACTTTCTGCTCTAGAGAAACTGCCCAGTGGCTGGCCAAAATGCTCTCAGACCTGGCACCACAGTCTGAACTTCTTTCTACCCAATTCTTCTCCCATCACCCTTTCCTTTCACAGGATTCAGACTTGAATTGCCCTGTAAAGGTTTTTCCTGCTTCTGTTGCTGCTCCTCTTTATCTTTCATGGACAAAACTTATAATAAATCTCTCATATCCCTAACTCCACCTTGGCATCTGCTTCTCAGAGAACCTGACATGACACAGAAATTGACACGCTTGCACTAAAAGTTGGAAGTAGAATGTGAATTGCAAGCAGAAACATGGCCTTGTGGTGAAGAACCCACATGCCCTATCTTTTGTCCCAAAATTTTGACACAATTATTCATACCAATAGGATAGAGGCACAAAGCCAAATGTTCTAGGAGCTACAGGAGCTTTTAGAAAACATGTTTGATACATTCAAGGGGATATGAGAAAGAAGGGCCTCTTAGGGAAAGAATGAATTCATAAGAAGAGAAAGGCTTAAGATGAAAACAGTTGTGAAAAAGGAACTGAATACAATAAGAAAATAATATGAAAATCCCCCAAATACAGCAACAAATTTAAAGTCAGCATTGGTGGCAATCGAAAAACAAAACATTAAAGGTGGAAAACTGCATTAAATGATATTAACAACCAAATTAATAGATAAAATAAAATAAGAGGTAAAACAGAGAAGCCAATGAATAAATCATGGATATTACTAAAGACCAAATATGAGAAATGGAAATGTAATAATAGTAAATAAGGAAATCTTTGCTGAACTGAATGGAAGCCTGTGTAGGTACAATGAAAACTTTATTGTGTTCCATGGAAAATTAATTTTAAAATACATATATTATAGCAATTTTAATTTCAAGGATAAAGAAAAAAGGTTAACAATCACCCAACCAAGGGGGAAAAAGAGAGATTTACCTACAAAGCACAAAAATTAGGCTGGCTTCAACATATGTGGTAGTTAATCACCATACAAAATATAATTACTTTTACTGGTAATTAAATACATTTGTAGCAAGTAACAAAGTTTTATGTTTCCTTATGTTTTTAATGATGGAAAGGAATATGTTAAGTATTTTCAAAACTGCTCTTGAAAGTAGATTTTGTGACAAAATATTTTGGATTAATTTGGTTTCATTCATCAACATTTCACTTAATAATTCTACTTCTGGCAATCACATCTAATGAAATAATGTGATATACAAACAAATATTTACACGTAAAGATGTTCATTAAGTTGTTCTAGAAAAAATGGAAGCAATGTCAACATCCAAAATAAAGAAAACTTTAAATAAATGATAATACATGATTACAATGGAATACTTTGCAGCTTTTAAAATAATATTCATAAGAAATTTAAATAACAAGGAAATGTTTTAATATTATAATCTAATGATAAGAGAGAAAACAGGACGTAAAGCTATCCAGCTATCTGTGTACAGGCCTACTTCAGAGATATAGTTAATTGAGTGCCAGGCCACTGAAATAAGGCAAATATTATAATAAAGTAAATCGTGCAAACTTTTTGGTTTCCCAGTGCATCTGAAAGTTGTGTTTACACTATACAATAGTCTATTAACTGTGCAATTTATTATGTCTAAAGCAACAATGAAAATATCTTAATTTAAAAATACTTTATTGCTAGAAATTGCTAAAGATCATCTGAGCCTTCAGAAAGTCATAAACTTTTGGCTGGTGGAGGGTCTTGTCTTGAGGTTGATGGCTGCTGACTGATCAGGGTGGTGGTTACTGAAGGCTGGGGTAGCTGTGGCAATTTCTTAAAATACGACAATAAAGTTTGCTGCATCCATTGACTCTTCCTTTCATGGAAGATTTCTCTGTAGCTTGTAAGGCTGTTTGACAGCATTTTACCCACAGTAGAACTTCTTTCAAAATGGAGTCAATCGTCTCAAACTCTACCACTGCTTTTCCAACCAAGGTTGTATAATATTCTAAAGTCTTTTTCATCACTTTAACAATGTTAATGGCATCTTCGCCCAGAGTAGATTCTATTTCAAGAAACTGCTTCCTTTGCTCATCCATAAGAAGCAACCCCTCATCTGTTGAAGTTTTGTCATAAGATTACAGCAATGCAGTCACATCTTCAGGCTCTACTACTAATTCTAGTTCTCTTACTATTTCTGCCATATCTGCAGTTACTTCCCCATCTTATGCCCCTCAAAATCATCCATGAGGGTTGGAACCAACTTCTTCCAAACTCCTGTTAATGTTGATATTTTGACTTCCTCTCATGAATGTTCTGAATGGCAACTAGAATGCTAAATAATTTCCCGAAGGTTTTCAATGTACTTTGCCCAGATCAAACAGAGGAATCACTCGCTATGGAAACTACAGGTTTACAAATTGTATTTCTAAAATAAGAGAACCTGAATGTCAAAATGACTTCTTAATCCATGGACTGAAGAATGGATGTTCTGTTAGAAGGCATAAAACAGCTTTAATCTCCTTGTACCTCTCCATCAGAGCTCTTGTTTGACTAGGTGCCTTGTTAATGAGCAATAATATTTTGATAGGTATCTTCTTTTCCTGAGCAGTAGGTCTCAACAGTATGCTTAAAATATTCAGTAACCCACACTATGAACAGATGTGCTGTCACCCACACTTTGTTGTTCCATTTATTGAGTATAGGCAGAGTATATTATCATATAATTCTAAAGAGTCCTGGGATATTCAGAATGGTAAATGAGTCACCAGCTGCATTAGTCCTTAACAAGTAAATAAGTCACCAGCTGCATTAGTCCTTAACAAGTGAATCGGCCTGTCCTTGGAAGCTTTGAAGCAAACCAGTGACTTCTCCTCTCTAGCTATAAAAGTACTGCATGGCATCTTCTCCCAATAGAAGGCTGTTTTGTCTACACTGAAAGTCTGGTTTTTAGTGTAGTCACCTTCACCCATGATCTTAACTAGATCTTCTGATAACTTGACTGCAGCTTCTACATTACCTCTTGCTATTTCACTGGATACTTTTGTGTTATAGAGATGGCTTCTTTTTTTAATATTCATAAACTAACCCCTACTAGCTTCCAATTTTTCTTCTGCAGCTTCCTTACCTCTCTCAGCCTTCATAGAATTGAAGAGAGTTGGATTCTTGCTCTAGATTAGGCTTTGGCTTAAGAAAATGTGGCTGGTTTGATTTTCTATCCAGACACTCAAATTTCTCCATATCAGCAATAAAGTTGTTTTACTTTATTATAAGTTCTTGTGTTCACTGAAATAGCACTTTTAATTTCCTTCAAGGACTTTACCTTTGTATTCACAACTTGATTATTTGGCACAAGAGACCTAGTTTTTGCCTGTCTCAGCTTTTGACATATCTTGCTCACTAAGCTTGCTCATCTCTAGCTTTTGATTTACAGTGCAAGACATGTAACTCTTCCTTTCACTTGAACACTTAGAGTTCATGATAAGGTTATTAACTGGCCTCATTTCAATATTGTTATGTCTCGGGGAATAGGAAGGCCCAAGGGTTGATGGAGAAGTCAGAACACATACAACATTAATCAATTAAGTTTGCAACTTTATATGGACATGGCTTGTGGTGTCCCAAAACAATTACAATAGTAACGTCAAAGATCACTGATCATAGATCACCATAACAGAGATAAGAATAATGAAAAAGTTTGAAACATTGCAAGAATTACCCGAATGTAACACAGACACAAAGTAAGCAAGTGCTGGTGGAAAAATGGTGCTAGTAGACTTGCCCATTGCGAGGTTGCCATAAACCTTTGAGTTGTAAAAATTACAATATCTATAAGGTGCAATAAAGTGAAGGACAATATAACTTGATGTGCCTACACATGTAAGGATATTTGTGAGTGGGTAAGTACATATATATTTTATCAGTGATCATTAATCTTAATCACAGAAAAGTGTACATCAGAATGTTATCTGGCATAGGAACAATAATTTTTTTGTTTCCACATTTTTATGCTTTTCTGTACTCTCGAATTCTACTTCTAAAATAAGAATGTGCTCATTCCATCATCAAAATTTTAAATTTTGTACTTATTTATTTTTTTAAGGTCCTCGGATATTTCAGAAAAGATAATACTGAAGTAGAATTTTCAAAATTATAAGGTAGCGGTTGAATCTAGTGACCTGTGAGTTAGATTTAGACTACAGATCTGTTTTCGTTTCATTTATGGTGTGTTTTTGTCAGTTGATTTTGTTCCCAATATTGAAATGTAGAAAAATTTTTTACAAAAATCCAGATATCTGTCCTTTCTAGGAAAATGAGAATATCTCATCATGCTTGGTCTGAATGCCCACAGGGCAGCCATCACTGCTGAGTAGCAGCTGGTCCCTTTAAATGGGGCATAAGCTTGTCTGACCCAGTCTGTTTTCCTCATTCATGTTACGTGCCCTGACCTTCATAAGCTTTTGACTTTGCTAGGAATGTTTTGGAAATGTAAAGCATTATCAGCACCACTGTATTCTACATAGTGAATGCCACCTCCTGGCTGCTGACTACCAAGCTCAGCTGTCTGGCAGCCTGGAGTGGAGCACATTCACTGCCATGAGGGCTTTGCGTGTAACAGGTGCATACTCCTCATCTCAAGACTTCCAAGCTGCTCTACTGTCTGTCTCTCTTCTCCAATGTCAGTGATTGTTACATATCATCAACATAACCAGTCCTAATCGGTGGCTAAGTCACTCCATCATGGCTGGATTCCATTACTCTTTGCTTCCATTTCTTCACAATGTTTCATTTTTTGTTTCTTAAGCTTCCAATTTCTTCTGAAGTGCTTTTTGATTTTTATGTAGACTGGCTTTTATAGAGCATCCCAGCCCATTAAAGCATTTTTCCTTCATATTAAACTGTCCAGTTACACTTTATTTATTTAGTCGTTCATCAAATAGTAACAGCATAGTGTTAGGACATAGCAGTGGAAAGACAGACAAGCCCCTGCTGTCCCCACCTCTGGTGCAGTTACATTTTATGGGAAAGGAAGACAGACAACTAAGAAGTGAACACATTAAATAATTTCAGAGTGATACACATGCTATGAAAATAAAACAGTATGATATAAAGACTATTTTATATTAAATGGATAAGGAAGGTCTCTCTGAGATCGTCCCCTCTGAGTCGAATGACAAGAAGCAACAAGTCATCGGAAGACCTGGAAGGAGAACATTGCAAGATGAGAGAAGAGCCAGTATGAAGACAGTAAACTGGGTGCTTGACTAAAAGCCAAAAGGAGAAACAGAAAGAGGTTGCTGTGGCTGAATCACCATGAAAGAGGAGGGGAGGAAGAGATGAGGCCAGTCAGCTGGGTAGGGCTGGTTCAGGAAGGTGGAGCCTTGTAGGTACTGTTAAGATATCTAGATTTTCTTCTGAATGCAAGGGGAAGCCATTGGAGAGTTTGCAGAGAGGCCATTTTGGAGGCTGTAGCGATTGCTCCAGTGAGAAATGATGATGGTTTGGACCAAGGTGGTATTAATGGAATTCTTAAGATTAATGGGATTCTGAATCTTTAGATTTTTATCAGGGATAGTCATTTTCCCCTGAGTCTTCAAATGCTATATTTACTCACTACCAATGAGATTTTTTTTTCTTAGCTATTAGTCTAGAAGTTGGGAAAGTTATGAAAGGCTGCATTTTGAAGAGCTTATGTTTCACTGTACTTGAGGGAATAAATTACTGCATTTCCTTGACTCTGAGATGCCATTTATTGAAGAGGAGCCATTATTTCATGTACTACTAAGAAAAAATGTTACCAGTTAAACTATAGTACAAGGCTTGCTGATTATACAAAAATTTTGTTTCACACTTACTGAAAGGATCCTTTTAGCATTATTTAGACGTAGGTTTATTTTTCACATTTCTGTTTTCACTTTTCTCCACATGCACTAAATTTTAATTGCAAAGCTAAAGTCCACTGTAATCTTTTTGGAGACATTAGCAATGGCAATTAAAATCAGCGTGTGTGATATCAATAATGCACATAACTCAATTGAAGTGGCTATGAAAATATGTAAATCTATTTCTGCATTCATGCATTTAAAGGCAATGATAGCCCATGCTAACTGCCCCAACTGACCAACAAGGATTGGAAAACATTTTTATTTGTAAGACACATGCTGATCTTGAAGATGTTAAAATGTAACTAAAATATGCATCTTATGATTGATGATGCAGTAGTAGTAGAAAATTTTCTTAATAAACAGAAATACAAATAGGGCTGGGATTGAGTCTCTTGATTTATTGCTGCTTCACTCTGCAATTTATCTTTCCAATAATCATAAAACTTGCATCTACCAAAAATTTCAAAAACACACCCACCCACAGACATAGTTACATCATATTATGTACATACTTGCACACATATATTCACATAATAATTTAAAGTGTTCTAAAAATGTGAGGATAGATTAAAAAAATAAATTTCCTAGCCGGGCATGGTGACTCACACTTGTAATCCCAGCACTTTGGGAGGCTGAGGCGGGTGGATTGCCTGAGGACAGTAGTTTGAGACCAGCCTGGCCAACATAGTGAAACCTCGTCTCTACTAAAAATACAAAAAAATAGCTGGGCATCATGGTGGGCTAGCTGTAATCTCAGCTACTAGGAAGGCTGAGGCAGGAGAATCACTTGAACCCAGGACACAGAGGTTGTAGTGAGCTGAGATCACGCCATTACACTCCAGCCTGGGCGACAGAGCAAGACTTCAACTCAAAAAAAAAAAAAAGAAAGAAAAAAGAAATTTCCCTTCTTCCTCTCTTAGTGTAATAGCCAGTGGAGCCCCCACTTCAATGTTTCACTCCATCATTTATCTGCTCTGGTTCCCAGGGCAGTTTTCTCTCTGGGATTGAGAGGATTATGGTTAAAATTTTATTAAGAAACAATTCTGTCACTAGGAACCCAAGCAAGATTTTTGTTTGCTTGTTTTAAGGGAGCTTCCTCCAAAAAATGCTAGACATAATAAGAAGAAAGTTTTCCTTGATAGCTAAAGAGAAGTTCACTGAAAAAAGGAGTCCCATCTGCTGTCAGCACAAAGCTCTTTAATGTATATGGGAACATTGTTGTAAATTAAATTACATCCCTGAAAAAGATACGTTCAAATCCTGACCCCCGTATCTGTGACCATGACCTATTTTGGAAGTAGTGTCTGCAGATGTAATAAAGTTAAGATGAGGCCATACTAGATTAAAGTGGATCTTGATTCAACGACTCCTGCCATTGAATTTGGTCACAGGACCAGGGAGAAGGCCATGTGACTAGAGAGGCAGAGAAAGGAGTGAGGCATCTACTAATCAATGAGCACAAAGAATGGTGGGCACCCACCAGAAGCCAAAAGTCAAGGAAGGATTTGCCCAGAACCTTCAGAGGAAGCATGTCCCTACTGAAACCTTGATTTTGGATTTCTAGCCCTCAAAACTATGAGACAACAATTTTATGTTGTTTTAAGCCATCTGAATTTGTGGTAGTTTGTTAAGGCAGCCCTAGGAAATTAATACAGACTGTAAAGAAAGCTCTTTGCACCCAGGTGAGAAGCCCAATTGGAGCTCTGGTAGCACAGACCGCAGCCCTTCCCATGTGGTCCAGAGGAGTTGGCAGCCATCGAGGGCAGTCACCCTAGAGGAGCAAAGCTACTACACGCACCAGAGCACAAGACTTGCAGAATGACGGGAGGCCACTTTAATTACGTGATGGGTGACTTGCTACTCCTTTCCCTTCAGAACTGACCTGAAACGGCCTCTCCCCAAAGACAACTTCATGAACTACCTAATCTAAGTTATATTCCCCACTTTCTGAATTACTGGCCATTTTTGCACCTGACTTTTACTTAGGGAGTTCGAAATTGTAACTTTTTTTTCTTTTTCCTCTTCTAGACTGAACTCCATGAGAGTCTGATCCACTATAGATCTCTAACACAAAGAAAAATGTCTGATAATTGCCTGTACTCACAAGGTATTTCTTGAGTGAATGAAGGC
This sequence comes from Chlorocebus sabaeus, assembly GCF_047675955.1. Taxonomy (NCBI): domain Eukaryota; kingdom Metazoa; phylum Chordata; class Mammalia; order Primates; family Cercopithecidae; genus Chlorocebus; species Chlorocebus sabaeus. The sequence goes on along the minus strand of NC_132910.1, from coordinate 40,833,953 downwards.
ACCCATCCTTTGGGAGGATCTATCTGGAAGAGACAAAAGGAAGGATCAGTCTTTAGCCCTGTGTCTTGGCAGGTAAAGTTCTGTTAGTTCACAATATAATGGAGCCTGGAGAATATGCTGATCAGGTCCTGACTGCTTGGACCATTCCTGAAGTCCCTGGAGTTCACACTAATCTGACGCAAATCCTTTAGAAAGACACATCCAGAGTGGATCGTGTTTAGCAGTAGGTGCTAAGGGGAGACAGAATAGTGCCACGGAATGCCACAAAAAAAGGAAAATCTTTTGAGAACTAAAACATTTGGTACTATAATAATTATCTTCAATTGTAAAAGGCATAAGTGTAGAGAATACAGTTGTTTCGATATTTTTTTCCTGTTTCCTCGGAGGGCAAAACAGATATCAATGAGTAGAATTTATAAGAAAGCAAAATTTGGAGGAATTTTCAAGCAGCTAGGTGTATGGAGCTAATAGAGTTTGTATCATTAGTTATATTTCAGTTGCAGCTAAATAGTCTTTTATCAAGGGTAATATTAAAAAAAGATACAAATATCTAATGAGAGTGAGATGGAGACTAGTCAGATTAAATAGTTGCAGAAATCCCTTCCAATCATGCAAATTTATGCCTGTACGAAACTGGATACATAAAGCTTAAGTATATTTAGGCTATTTTACTTAAAAGTACGAATGAAATCTAAGTGAGGGTTTTTTTTGTTGGTTTTTTGGTTTTTTTTTACTTTTTTCACATTGTTTTCAAACTATTGGGAGTTTAGTATTAGCATTTTTTTTTAGTACTTTTCTATACCTCCACTTATAAAATTTGATTACTTGCCTCTGCTAACACAATTTTAATAGAGTTCTTTTGCACCGTGCTGCTTTATTGTCAAACATATTATGAGATACTTACAAAGCACAAAGTGCTTCAGGTTCATTTTAGAGGACACATTGAGGTCAGGAAGTAATCCACTTAATAAATGAAGCCTCACTGTAGTTTAATGACTTACAAACGTGGCTTAGCAAGTCTTAAGTGGGGCAGGGATTGCAATCTGTGTCTGCAGATCTGCTCCACAACACAACCATTCTTTGCTTGGAGAGGAGGGAGTTTGGTTTCCTGACTTGCCAATTTCAGGAGCTTACCACAATGATAAAGTCTCAGGGTAGAATGGCAGGAAATTTTAATTTATCCATTTTAAGAGAGCGCATCTGGAGGATACTGAAAGTAAATCTGTCACTTGGCAAAATAAGGAAATCAAGATGTTCTGAGAAATGATGACATTTCATCTAATACAAACCAAAATTACAGAATAAAAATGATGAATGTCTTAATTATCTTGAAATGGAGAACACAGTGAATTGTAGGAAAATAATAGATTGAAGCTACATTCTTGTCTACATCCACATTGTATTTCTTGGATGACGTACCATTTTATATAACCACACATTGGTTGCTGGAGACAGCATTCTAGAAATAGGTTTAATATTACTTGGAATTTTGACATCTAAGATTGGCTACAAACACAAATCATCATTGGGCTTTCTCATGTCTCAATTTCCATTTAATTGGGAAGGGACTTAAATCATCTTCACCAAGCTGTGACTGCAATTGAATATATAACTAATTGTATGGCATACGAGGTGCACAGTGCTTTATTAATGGGGAGAGAAAATGGGGGTAGGCAATGGAGGGTCATGGAAATAAAATTTGTAAAAAGCCATCCACAAAGTTTGCAATTATCAAAAATTTGATTCATGAATCATATCCTGGAGGTTTTTTTTCCAAACAAAAGTTCCCTTGGTTATTTACTGATTTGGCTTTTTTTAAGTGCTGTCAATATGGAATCACATCCCTAACAGACAGCCCCTCAGTGCTGCCCTGAACAGCCACCAGGAAACAATTATGATGCCACTCCTACCCATCAGCTAACGCATGGCATCCGTTATCTGATTAGTACATTTCAAACAAAATCAAACCTTGGTAATTCCGTCAAAATGATTTATCACATAGAAATGATGCTGAACCTACATGAGGTATTTTCATTGTCCCACAGCAATGCAGGTCTGCAGCAGTTACCACAGCTTTCTAGTAATGATCACAGCAGGCCCATGTCAGTGGTACACAAAAGGTTATTTTGTTGTCGTCAATTGCTAAGTGAGTTTCTTAGCTACTTATGATTCTCTAGGGCTGCACAGTAAATCTTGGGGGTTGAAGCCATAGCTGATAAGACTGCTGAGTCATATTTGTGTTTATTTCAAAAGCAATTATAATGATTTATGCTTAGGAAGAAAATATAATAAAGGGAGACTCTCCCAGTTCTCCATCTCCTCACAACCATAAATTTTAATTGCCTGTTTTTTTTTATTCAAAATGCAATCAAAGAACCTACGTATTTTCTCAAAGCTGAGGGCACATATCAGAATCTAAAATAACATGTTAAAATATTTGCCGAGGCAGATCTTTGTTCTAAATGCACAATTCAATAATGTGATTAGGTCAAGTTAATTAGCTAACCAGCAGCTCAGAAACAAAACCTTTAGTTGTCAAGTAGATTCTTCTTATGTGAATACTAAGCCATTGGAGCTATTTAAATTTTTGTTTAGAAATTCAAAATGGTTATTTTAAAGCTTCCACTTTGCTTGAGCCATTTATACTTGGAATAGCAGAGAAATATTAAAATCATATTTTAAAAATATGGTTGATTCATTTAGAGAATAATTACTGAGTGATAGATATTTTACAGAAATTTTTCTCCTTATAGTATTAACAATGAAAATGTAAACACCTTTGGGGTACTCACAATCTAGATACAACAGACATGAGAAATTCTAGAATAGAGGTCTGTCCATTGTCCCACAGGAGCATAGCATTATAAATGAAACAGAAAAGTGTTGAATATAGGCTGCAAATGGAAGGAACTAGCCCTAAGCCTCCATTTGGAGCAAAGGTACCTCTATTTACACCCTATTCCAAGAACTCTTATTGTTCATTGGTCTAACTCCTGGGTATTAGAAATTAGAAAAAAAGGAAAAAAACACTGCATTAAAATTCAAAAACTAAGAATATTTCTCAGCTTAGTTTTGAAAACAGAAAGATGATATTTTGAAAAGTTAAAGCAAAAAGCACTATAAATTTTGAAACAATAAGAGGAAGATTTTGGAACATTTACCTAGACAATTTGGAAGAGTTAATCTGTTTTTGAAAAAAGTGATTTTAGCTATTCAACAGTAAAAATACTTATTGTTCTCAGTCCTCTGGAAAATACAAACTTATGACACAGTTTTTCAGTGCATAGAACGTATTATCTCACTGAATTCTGATGACAGCACAGAATGCAAGGAAAGTGATGTATCACTCAGCTCTAAACTGTTGACTAAGATGTCTGGCTTTATCTCTTTTCTTTCAAAAAGAATCATATTACAATGATATAACAAATACTCAGCAATCCTATCAAACCGTGGAATGTGTCCTCAGCACATGAGAACAGAAAGATGTTTCTGATGAGAGTGAACTGATGGAGAAAGGCAACAGTGCTGAATCATTAAGTAATCCTAAATTTAAAGGCAATGGGGCCTAAAAGAGTAGTTTTCTTGTTGGCTGGGCCAATGTTTCCAGAAGCTGACTCTCAGCAACTGTCCTTCAGCTAAGACCACATTTAGAGCCAATACAATGGGAGCCCGGGAATGGGGAATCAGGATTGCACCCCAGGGGACTTCGTGCAGCCATAAGGACATTGGGAAGAGAGAAACAGGATTGTGCCTCAGGGGACTTAGTGCAGCCATAAGGACATAAAGGTCCTGCACTTAGAAAATACATAACAAATATTCCCTGAAAGAAAGCTAACCTGGCCATGCTTTTGCTACATGCACACACGTACACACACATGCACACATATAGACAAGGAGTGAAGTCTCTTGTTGAATCTGTGTTCATTTCCAGGAAAACATAAACTTTTCTTTGAATACTGAAATATTCTGCTGCCAACAGCAGTCCAAAATATCAACTATAGGTAGAAAAGACTAATGAATATTCAGCAATCATTTCAGCAAACGCAATGACATGAAAGAAAGCTAACAAAATCCATAAACAAAAGAACTAATGCCCTAAAGCAACCAAGGAGCATTTGAAAGTCAGCAAAACCAGTAACTTCTGAAAGATTCAAAAGGTTAATTCATCCATTAAGAATAAGGCTGCTAAGAGAAAGAAATTATTAAAATGATCAATAAGTGAGAAGAATAGAAAATGAAACAGTTGAAAAATCAACCCTAGATATTGCCCCAGAATCTTATGCAAATAAATAGAAAAAAAAAAAGCTAAATCATCATAAATATGAAAGAACAGTTAGAAGATGATGCATGGAGTATAGGTCTAAGAATTCTAATGTCCATCAACCAGGTGCTTCTATGAAGGGATTGGGAGGAAAGGGAGAGAGACAGGGGAGAGGGAGAGGGAGACGAAGACAGGGGAGAGGGAGAGAGAGAGAGGGAGAGAAAGCGAGCGAGAGAGAGACAGAGAGGGAGAGGGAAGAAAGAAAGAAAGAGAGAAAGAAGGAAAGAAAGAAAAAAGAAAGAAAGAAAGAAAGAAAGAAAGAAAGAAAGAAAGAAAGAAAGAAAGAAAGAAAGAAAGAAAGAAAGAAAAGAAAGAGAGAGAGAGAAAGAAAGAAAGAGAAAGAAAGAAAGAAAGAAAGAAAGAAAGAAAGAAAGAAAGAAAAGAAAGAGAGAGAGAGAAAGAAAGAAAGAGAAAGAAAGAAAGAAAGAAAGAAAGAAAGAAAGAAAGAAAGAAAGAAAGAAAAAGAAAGAAAGAAAGAAAGATGGAGAGTGAGAGAGAGAAGGAAAGAAGGAAGGAAAGAAGAAAGAAAGGAAAAAAGAAAGAAAGAAGAAAAATAAGAACATATGTATTAAACTGTCCTATTCTTCCAAAAATACTCTAGGTCTATAGTTTTCATGGCTACAACTACTGTGGTCAATTTTAGACTATCAGGTCAATGTATATAGGAGAATAAAGGACAAGGAAAATAGGAATGTTGAAGAAAATCAAAATACGGGCTTCTCTTTTCAGATAGCAAGTCAAGGTGGAGCAATTAAGATAATTGTGGTCTAGGACAAGGAAAGACAAACGGTGCTGTGGAACCTGGAAGAGAGCCCAGAAGGCATTTAGGAAAGCTTGATGAATAACTAAAGTGGTACAAATCCCTGGGGAAGGAATGAGCTAGTCAATAAATGGTACTGGGGTTAGCCAGATGGGAATCTACCTCACTTTTTACACAGATAAAAGCATTCCCATGTGAATTAAAAACTTAAATGTAAAAATCAAAACTTTAGTGAGTTCAGAAAATATTTGTAATGAGGATATTTTTAAAAAATAGAAGGTACATATGCTCTAGGAGTGAGTGAAAATTGGTTCCACCTCTTTGAAGAGCAATCTGGCCATATTTATTTAATATCTATTATTAATGATTTCAATGGAATGTGTGCATATACCCAGCAATTCTATGTCTAGATATTTAGGCTAGGAAACCTAAAACGTACTCTCAAGAAGACATAACAGGGTTATTTAAACAGCAAAATACTAAATAAAATGAAACAAAGTTTAAAACTTAAACCTCAATCAAGAGGAGCATAAATAAATGATGGCAAATTTCAATCGAGTTCATAAATTGTGGTTTAATACCTCAAATACTATATAATAGGTATAAAAACAAGCTGGAGCCCCTTAAAGCAACAAAAATAAATCTCAAAAAAAAAGCAAGCTACAAAATTCTGTAATAGTATAATACCACTTCTTAAAGTATAAAAATACACAAAACAGGCCAGGCGCAGTGGCTCATGCCTATAATCCCAGCATTTTGGGAGATCAAGGCGGACAGATCATGAGGTCAGGAGTTTGAGACCAGCCTGGCCAACATAGTGAAACCCCGTCTCTACTAAAAATACAAAAAATTAGCTGGGCGTGGTAGTGGGTGCCTGTAATCCCAGCTACTTAGGAGGCTGAGGCAGGAGAATCACTTGAAACCGGGAGGTGGAGGTTGCTGAGTCAAGATTGTGTCAGTACACTCCAGCCCGGGGGACAGTACGAGACTCCATACCAAAAAAAAAACAAAACAACAACAACAACAACAAAATACAAAACAACGTCGTGTGTGTGTGTATACGTGTGTGTGTGTGTGTGTGTGTGTGTGTGTTTCAAAATACTTAAAACAGCATGGGAAATAAAGCAGAGCACTGCATGGTGACAGGGCGTGGGTAAGGCAGTAGGACCAGGGAGAGGTACACAGAGGCTTCAACTGTGTCTAATTTTTTTTCAGATGTGTAAGAAATATGGCAAAAATCTCAAGATTTTATAAACCTGTTACATAATTGCTAGTCTGTCTTTTATTTTTCTCCACATTTTTCTGTATGTTTAAAATGTTTCATAATAGTCAAACATTTCACAATTAACAAATACTAAGTACAATATGATTTTAAAATAAACAGCGAGCAAATACATCTGTAAAATGTGTAGTTAATTCCAAATAAGGGTTAATGCAAGATATTTTAAAAATTATTTATAATCTCAAGAGTCTAAGTGCCTTTCCTAGAGACACACAGCGGATAAATGGCAGAGCCACAGTTTAAACTGAACTTCTCACCGAGGACCTCTCTCCTCTGCTTTAAATACTAGAACAAAATGTAGGAGCTAATTTAGGATACTGGTTGCGGAGGACATCTTAAATAAGATATAATTCCCCAAAATCATAAAACCAAGCAACACAAACACAATTATAAAATGCAAATAAATCATGGGAAAATACTTGCAACATACATTTCTAAAAGGATTAATATTTAGAATACCTAAGGAGCTTCAACTCAAAGAAAAAGATGACACAATGAGAAAGCAAAACATATGAAGAAGCAATTTACTTTTTCAAATTACCAAGAGACAAAAAAGGAGGAAATACTTCAAAATAAAAAATAATAAAAATAAATAACAAATAATAAAACAGTATTAGAGTGGAAGATTTTGAACTGTCCCTCCATGCACTGCTGGCCAGAGTGTGGGGAAACACTTTCGTATATCATGGTTGAGACTTCAAAGCTGTAGGGTAATTTGGCAGGATCTTTCAAAACCATAAATGTGCAAATCTTATGTAATTCTAAAACAGTTTTCCTACATAAACTCAAAGCTGTATGTATAGCATTGTTTGAAATAATGAAAAATTGGAAGTATACAAATTACTCATCAATGGAAAATGGCTAAAGTGTAGAGTACTCACACTGTGGAATATAGTGTAGTTATATACAGTTGTAGATACTCTCTATATATAATTATAATGACCTTTTGGTCAATGAGGAACCACATGTGCAATGGTGCTCTCATTAGATTATAATGGAGCTGAAAAATTCCTAACACCTAGTGACACTGTAGCCATCGTAACATTGTAGCACAAGGCATTAGTCATTTGTTTGTGATAATGCTGGTGTAAACAAACCTACTGCACTGTCAATCATATAAAAGTATGGCAGTATAGTTAGGTACAGTATATAGTGCTTGATAATGTTAATAGATGACTGGGTCACTGGTTCCTGTGTTTACTATACTACTCATTTTATTGTTATTTTAGCGTGTGTTTTACTCCTACTTACTTATAGTTAACTGTAGCAGAGCCTTAGCAGGCTCTTCAGGAGGTATCCAGAGGAAGGTACTGTTATCACAGGAGATGACAGCTCCATGGGTGTTATCATCCCTGAAGACCTTCTGGTGGGACAAGATGTGGTGGTGGATGACAGCGACATTGATGATTCTGACCCTGTGTAGGCATAGGCCTGAACACATTAGTGTGTGTTTATGTTTTAGTTTTTAGAGAAAAAAATTTTAAGGTTAAAAAATTTTAAAAGCTTATAGAATAAGATTGTGAAGAAAAAAAGTATTTTGGACAGTTGTACAATATTTTCACGGTTTTTTGAGTTTTCTTCTTTTTCTTTTTTGAGACGGAGTCTCGCTCTGTCGCCCAGGCTGGAGTGCAGTGGCTGGATCTCAGCTCACTGCAAGCTCCGCCTCCCGGGTTCACGCCATTCTCCTGCCTCAGCCTCCCGAGTAGCTGGGACTACAGGCGCCCGCCACCTCGCCCGGCTGTTTTTTATTTTTCGTAGAGACGAGGTTTCACCGTGTTAGCCAGGATGGTCTCGATCGCCCGACCTCGTGATCCGCCCGCCTCTGCCTCCCAAAGTGCTGGGATTACAGGCGTGAGCCACTGCGCACAGCCAATATGTTCGTATGTTAAGCTAAGTGTTATTGTAAGGGAGTCAAAAAGTTAAAAAATAATTTAAAAGTGTATAAAGTAAAAAAGTTATAGTAAGGTAAAGCTAATTTACTATTAAAGAAAAAAGTAATTTATATAAATTTAGTGTAGCCTAGGTGTACAGTATTTATATAGTCCAAATAGTGTACAAGAATGTCCTACGCCTTCACTTGCACTCACCACTCACTCACTGACTCACCCAGAACAACTTCCAATCCTGCAAACTCCATTCATGGTAAGTGCCATACACAGACGTGTTATTTTTAATTTTTTTATACTACATATTTCTGGCACTTTTTCTGACTTTAGATATGTTTAAATACACAAATATTTACCGCTGTGTTGCCGTTGCCTGCAGTATTCAGCACAGCAACATACCATACAGGTTTATACAGCATATAGCCTAGGCTCCGCAGTCTGGGCTTGTGTGAATACACTCTGTGATGTTCACACAATGACAAAATGTCCTAACAACGAATTGTTAGTGTATGTTCTCAGAACATATCCCTGTGTTAAGTGACACATGACTGCATATTACTTTATATTTTAAAACGATTTATTATATCTAAAAATAATGAACTATGTACACTTTTACTGCCATGGAAAGGTCACCAAGAACAAAGAAAGTTAACTTAAAAAGCATATCAAATAACTATTTAGGATAATTCTATTACCTTTAAAAACGATTAAATTATGTTATATGTAACATAATTGTAAAACACTATATGATGACATATACATTACACAATGTAATTCACACACACATATATACATAAAAGTTATTTTAAGAAACAATACTATCACAAGAGTGATTAAGGGGATAAAGGGGAAGATAATAAAAGGACTTCAACATTTTACTGCATGTGTTTCTGTACTACATGAATGTTTTTTATAATGTATGATTTGAATTACTTTTTAATCAAAAATTATGAAACATCCAAAAAATAAATTTCATGCCATGATTATTGATAGTAAACAAATGCATACTTAGCATTTCATTTGGCTTTGCCTTTATAGACATAGCCTTAGTAAAAGAAGTATGTGGGAGAATATTGATGAAGCAGTGAGGTTTAGTTTGGTTTGATCATGTGGCTCATTATAGAATCCACTTTTTATTTTAATTTCCTTGGATATAATTAGGTGAACAAATAAATGCTTTTTATGGCAATGTTGATAATCTGTAAACATTATTAAACACTTACACTGTACCCTTTAAAGGCATTACATAAATTATCTCAGCTATTCCTTACAAAAATCTCCTGTAATAGGTATTAATTTTATCCCCATTTTATAGACAAGAACACTAAATTTGGAAAGATCAGGTGCACTTGCAATTTGAACCCAGGCAGTCAGGCTCTAGGACTTGTTTTTGTAACTGATTACCCTCTATAGCTCCTCAGACTCAAAGTCACATCTTCGTCTTTTTGTCTCTTCTGTACCATGTGTGCTGCCTTTAGAGCAGCTGGATATATTCAAGATTAAATCAGTGTGTTATCAAATCACTTAAATCCTCAAGTTTAATAGACTCTGACAAAATTCAGAATAAGCTGGCCATGCATGATATTACTAATTTACTTGCTATACCAATAATAATTATTCTTTGAATAGACTGTATGTTTCTGAGTTAAGACATGCTGTCAATTGTTATTGTGGTATTCTTTTATTTTATTGACTACTCTGGCAGCCATACTTCATTTAGAGTGACAGTAAGTACTACCTGGCTTGTCTCTCTTGCTACAGTGCATCAATATTGATCCTTTTCCTAGCTCAACATTCTTAATGTGCCTGAGTATTTACTGCTAGTCTTGACTGAAAGTACAATAAATGATAACATATATCAAACTCTAAAAAGTCACAAATTTTAGAAAAGACAAAAGTGTATTTGATTTAAAAGCTTTTATTTTGAGGGTTTACCTCAACTGGCTTGTGATCTGAGTGTCAGTATCCTTTCTCTTCCATTGTTACTTTCTTCTAGCTTAAGTTGGGAAAGAGGAGGTTTGTCTAGTATTTGTTCCTGAACCATCTTCCAGCCGGCTAGCTGCTCATCCTTAGTAGATGCTTCTCCCCACCTGTTTCAGCTTGCTGGGGCCACAGTTCATTCATTGATGGGTCTACCTTGAACTTCTGAGCTATAATAGGATCTTCTTCATGGATGTCAGGAGAGAAGTAAATATGAAGTGTACCTGGTGTTTAGTTACTGACACATCCCTTTATTTTCCACATCGCCATCAAAACTTCATGGTGTACCAGAATATACTGAAGGGTTAAGATAAGTACATTAAATGTGAATATTGCAAAGGAAAACATTTATAACTGTGCATGTGATCTGATTTTTATTTTTAGTAGTCCAAGAGATAAGCATCAAAAAGTTGCCTTTAACATTAAGTCTTTTGGGTATCTTGCCACCTTGTTTTCCTGTCCTCAGGTCACCAGCATTGGAAAGAATGGCAGATGGCATGTATTCTAAACCGTTGTGAGGAAACTCACCCTCTACCCCAAAGTTCGTGTTGTTTTAAAATTTGCTTGTACCAGCAGATAACACATGAAAGAGAGTTGTACTCAACAACACATTTCCCAGCATCATGATTATTTAGTTTGGACAAACCTCTGGGCTGGGAAAAGTGTCCTGCCCATCCGTGTGAAGAGACCACCAAACAGGCTTTGTGTGAGCAACATGGCTGTTTATTTCACCTGGGTGCAGGGGGGCTGAGTCCGAAAAGAGAGTCAGCGAAGGGAGATAAGGGTGGGGCTGTTTTATAGGATTTGGGTAGGTAAAGGAAAATTACAGTCAAAGGGGGGTTGTTCTCTGGCGGGCAGGAGTGGGCGTTAGAAGGTCCTCAGTGGGGGAGATGTTTTGAGCCAGGATGAGCCAGGAAAAGGAATTTCACAAGATAATATCATCGCTTAAGGCAAGGACCAGCCATTTTCATTTCTTTTGTGCTGGAATGTCATCGGTTAAGGTGAGGCAGGGCATTTGCAAGTCTTTGTGACTCTTCAGTTACTTCAGGCCATCTGGGCGTATACATGCAAGTCATAGGGGATGTGATGGCTTGGCTTGGGCTCAGAGGTCTGACAAAAAGGAAGTTCTAGGTTGTCCAGAGGGCTTCAGTGCGTTCTGGTATCAAGTGAGGAATCAAGATTTTTGCTGATCTTACAGGAGTACCTCTTGAATTGGACTTACACATCTCTTCCAAACATAACCATTTATTCTTCTAGAGAGTAGAGTCTAGATCCATATTTTAAAAAGAAAAACAGTGTCCTAAATGCAACAAAAGCTGTAAAGGCCCAACACACAATAGAAGTCAGGCTTTGCACTATTCGAAAGAACAATATTGGGGGACTTCCAGTTCCAAAATAGTGTTATAAATGTAAGCTGGCTTTAGTCCCACTAAAGAAAACCAAAAACAAATATATAGCACCAAGATTATAACCAGCAATATCCCAGGACTCAAATATGAGGACGAGTCAGTTCCTGGGGCCACAGAGAAGTTAAAAAATTCTGAGCAGATGGTAAGAAAATCAGATTTTTTGGAAGAACATTCCATGTTCATGGATAGGAAGAATCAATATTGTGAAAATGGCCATACTGCCCAAGATAATTTAAGGATTCAATGCCATCCCCATCAAGCTACCAATGACTTTCTTCACAGAATTGGGAAAAACTGCTTTAAAGTTCATATGGAACCAAAAAAGAGCCCACACTGCTGAGAGAATCCTAAGCCAAAAGAACAAAGCAGGAAGTATCATGCTACCTAACCTCAAACTGTGTAACAAGGCTACAGTAACCAAAACAGCATGGTACTGGTACCAAAACAGAGATATAGACCAATAGAACAGAACAGAACCCTCAGAAATAATACCACACATCTACAACCATCTGATCTTTGACAAACCTGACAAATACAAAAAAAGGGGGAAAGGATTCCCTATTTAATAAATGATGCTGGGAAAACTGGCTAGCCATATGTAGAAAGCTGAAACTGGATCCCTTCCTTATACCTTATACAAAAATTAACTCAAGATGGGTTAAAGACTTAAATGTTAGCCATAAAACCATGAAAACCCTAGAAGAAAACCTAGGCAATACCATTCAGGACATAGGCATGGGCAAGAACTTCATCTCGAAAACACCAAAAGCAATGGCAACAAAAGCCAAAATTGCCAAATGGGATCTAATTAAACTAAAGAGCTTCTATACAGCAAAAGAAACTACCATCAGAGTAAACAGGAAATCTATAGAATGGGAGAACATTTTTGCAATCTACCAATCTGACAAAGGGCTAATACCCAGAATCTACAAAGAACTTAAACAAATTTACAAGAAAAAAATCAAACAACCCCATCAAAAAGTGGGCAAAGGATATGAACAGACACTTCTCAAAAGAAGACATTTATGCAGCCAACAGACACGTGAAAAAATGCTCAGCATTGCTGGCCATCAAAGAAATGCAAATCAAAACCACAATGAGATACCATCTCACACCAGTTAGAATGACGATCATTAAACAGTCAGGAAACAACAGGTGCTGGAGAGGATGTGGAGAAATAGGAACACTTTTACAATGTTGGTGAGACTGTGAACTAGTTCACCCATTGTGGAAGACAGTGTGGGGATTCCTCAAGGATCTAGAACTAGAAATACCATTTGACCCAGTCATCCCATTACCAGGTATATACCCAAAGGATTATAAATCAGTCTGCTATAAAGACACATGCACACGTATGTTTACTGTGGCACTATTCACAATAGCAAAGACTTGGAACCAACCCAAATATCCATCAATGATAGACTGGATGAAGAAAATGTGGCACGTATACACCATGGAATACTATACAGCCATAAAAAAGGATGAGTTCATGTCCTTTGTAGGGACATGGATGAAGCCAGAAACCATCATTCTCAGCAAAGTGTCGCAAGGACAGAAAACCAAACACCGCATGTTCTCACTCATATGTGGAAATTGAACAATGAGAGCACTTGGACACAGGATGGGAAATATCACACATTGGGGTCTGTCATGGGATGGGGGGAGGGAGGAGGGATAGCATTAGGAGATATACCTAATGTAAATGATGAGTTAATGGGTGCAGCACACCAGCATGGCAGATGTATACATGTGTAACAAACTTGCATGTTGTGCACATGTACCCTAGAACGTAAAGTATAATAATAATAAAAAAAAAGAGAATCAGATTTTTTTATATCCATGAAATCCCTCCCCTCAATCTTCCCAGCACCAAGTACATAGAAAATTTCCCATAACTTGTGGTTTCTAAACTGGAAAAAGTGAGATCAGGGTGGAAAACTACCTTCCACACAATCTTGGGTTCTTTGACAGGAGACCTGCCCATACCTCAAACTGTAGGAGACATCACGAGTTCCTGAAGGAAGACATATCTCTGAGGACAGCCAGAGACAAAGATGGGAGGTAGGACTACCATTTCCAGCCTTGGAAACTGCTCTGTGACTCAACTAAAGGGGATGCCAAATCAGTGACTGTTCAGCAGTACCAGGCTGTAGGAAGTATGTTTCACAGTTCCCCTGGGCACAAACTCCTGGCCAGAATTTTCACACTACTGAGATATCCTCTTTTGGACCTCCATATTCAGGATGCAAAATAGGACTCCTATCATTTACTAGAGCCAAAGCAAACCTGGACTTAAGGCACCATTAGTACTGAAAAGGAGGCAGTGACCTAGGAGAGAAAAAAAAAAAAGAAATTCAACAAGTAAATTCTAAATAATTCTTAAGCAAACATTTCCAATAAAAACCAAACCCAGTCAGACAGAGAAGACTGGAATAAATAAATAATCCTTCAATGCAAAGACATAGATGTACATCTACAAGAAACAATAGCAAAGAGGAAATCATGACCTCTCCAAATAAAAAAAGCAATAAACCAGTGACTAACCCTAACAAGATAGTAATATATGAGCTCTCTGACACAAGAATTCAAAACAGCAGTTTTAAGGAGACTCAATGATTTCCAAGATAACACAGAAGAGAAATTTGGAAATTTATCATAAAAACTTAACAAAAAGATTAAAATAATTTTAAAAATCAAACTGAAATCCTGTAACTGAGAAATATATTTGCTAAACAGAAAAATTCATTAGAAGCTCTCAACAGCAGACTAGATCTTAGAAGAGGAAAGAGTCAGTGAATTCGAAGACAAGCTATTTGAAAATACAGTCAAAGCAGAAGAAAAGAATAAAAATAAATGAAGATTGCCTACACAATAGAGAAAATTACCTTAAAAACATCTAAGAAATATTGGCATTCAAGAGGGAACCAAGCAAGAACAAGGGATGGAAAGCTTAAAGAAATCATAGCTGACAACTTTCCAAAACTTGAGGAAGATACAAATATCTAGGTACAAGAAAGTCAGAGAACACCAAACAGATTTGACCCCAACAAGACTATCCCAAGGCAGAAATGTTTAAACTTTGAGAGTTTAATCATCAAATTCTCAAAGGTCAAGGACAAAGAGAGGGAGGATCCTAAAGGCAGCAGAGAAAAGAAGCTAATAACATACAAAATAACATACATCAATTTATCTGGCAACAGAACGCTCAACAGAAACCACATAGGCCAGGAGGGAGTGGAACAACGTTTTCAAAGTGCTGAAACAAACAAACAGACAAAAACTACCATGCAAGAATATCTTACCCAGACAAGCTATCTTTAAAATATAAAGGAGGTATAAAGTCTTTTCTAGATAAACAAAAGTTGAAAAACTCATACAACCAGCCCCATCTCATAAGAAATGCTAAAGAAAGTTCTTCAATCAGAAGGGAAAAAAAATTCCTAATGTGTAAAAAGAAAACATTTGAAGGTAGAAAACCACTGGAAAACAACATAGACAACCCCAGAATACTCCCATACTGTAATTATGGTGTGAAATCCACTTATAACTCTAGTAAGAAGCCAGTAAGACAAATCTATCAAAAACAATAACTACTGCAAACTATTAAGAAATAGACAGTATAAAAATATATAAATTGAGACTGGACACTAGCTCATGCCTGTAATCCCAGGACTCTGGGAGGCCAAGGCAGGGGGATTGCTTGAGGCCAGAAGGCCAAGACCAGCCTGGACAACATAGCAAGACCCCCTCTCTAGAAAATAGTAAAACATTAGTCAGATGTGGTGGAATGCACCCACTATAGTCCTAGTGACTCAGGAGACTGAAGTGGGAGAAACACTTGAGCCTTGGAGTTAGAGGCTTCAGTGAGCCATAATCACACCACCGCACTCCAGCCTGGATGACAGAGTGAGACCTTGTCTCAAAAAAAAAAATGTAAATTGAGATGACAAAAAGTCAAATGGATTGGGGAAGGACTGGGGTGCAGCTAAAGAATAAAATGTTGTTGCTTTTTGTTTGTATCCTTTTTTGTTATCTAAGATAAGTTGTTGCATTAGGCCATTTTTGTGTGCTTATAAAATGTGACGCCGGGCAATTTATATAGAGAATAAGTTTAATTGGCTCACAGTTCCACAGACTGTACAGGAAGCACAGTGCTGGCATTTGCTAAGCTTTTGATGAGGGCCTCATGAAGCCTACAGTCATGGCAAAAGGTGAAGGGGGAGCAGGCATGTCACATGGTGAGAGTAGGAGCAAGAGAAAGAGGGGAGTGGTGCTACACACTTTTAGACAATCAGATCTCACCTGAACTCAGAGTAACTCACTCATCTCCAAGGGGATGACACTAAGCCATTTATGAGGGATCTGTCCCCTTGATCTAGACATCTCCTACCAGGCCTTACGTTCAACACTGGGGATTATATTTCAACATGAGATTTGGAGAGGACAAATATGCAAAACGTATCAATTGTCATTTCTTTAAAATAACTTGTTGTATCTATGAGACGGTTTCTGTAAACCACATAGTATTCACAATGTAAAATTCTATAATACATACTAAAAATACAAACTAAATAAATTAAAACATACTTAGAAAGAAAATCACTTAACCACAAAAGATTTCAGTATGAAAGAAATGAAGGAAAAGACTCAAGTTACAAAACAACCAGAAAATGAGGAATAAAATAGCAGTAGTAAGTTTTTCTTATCAAAGATAAGTATCGCTTATCAACAATAACACTGAATATAAACAGAATGAATTATCCAATTAAAATACATAAAGTAGATGAATGGATTAAGAAAAAAAATAACCAACTGTATGGTGCCTACAAGAAACTCATCTCACCTACAAAGACACACGAACTAAAAGTGAAAGTATGGAAAAAGACATTCCACGCAAGTGGAAACCAAAAAAGAGCAGGAATAGCTGTATTTATATCAGGTAAAATAGACTACAAGTCAAGGGATAGAAAAAGAGACAAAGAAAGTAACTACATAATGATAAAAAGATCAATTTAGCAAGAGGATATAGCAATTATAAATACGTATGCATCCAACACCAGAGCTCCTAAGTATATAATGCAAACATTAATAGATCTAAAGAGAGAGACAGACTGCAATACAATAATAGTAAGGGTTTTCAACACCTCGCTCTCAGTAAGAGACAGATCATCCATACAGAACATCAACAAAGAAACAACGGAGTTGAACTCCATACTAAACCAAAAAGGCCTCACTGACCTTTACAGAACATCTTACCCAACTGCTGCAGAATACACATTGTTTTCACCAGCACATGGAACATTGTCTAGATTAGACAAAATTTTGGGCCACAAAATAAGTCTGAAAAAATTCAAAAAAGCAGAAATTATAGAAACTATATTTTCTGACCACATTGGAATAAAAGTAGAAATCAACAAGAGGGACCTTAGAAACTACACAGGCACATGGAAATTCAACAACATGCTTCTGAATGACCGATGAATCAATGAAGAAATTAAGAATGAAATTTAAAAAGCTTTTAAACAAATTAAAATGGAAATACAACATACCAAAATCTATGGGATACAGCAAAAGCAGTATGGGAAGAGTAGTTTATAGCAATAAACACCCACATGAAGAAAGTAGAAATACCTTAAATAAACAACCTAATGATATACCTCAAGGAAACAGAAAAGCAAGCACAAACCAAACCCCAAGTTAGTAGAAGGAAAGAAATAATAAATACCAGAACAGAAAAAAAAGAAATTGAGACTAAATAAACAATACAAATCACCAAAACAAAAAGTTGGTTTTTTGAAAAACTTAAATTGGCAAACCTTTAGTGAGACTAAGAAAAAAGGAAAACACCCAAATAAATAAAACCAGAAATGAAAAAGGAGACGTAAAAGCTGAGACCACAGAAATACATAGAACCAATGACTATTATGAACAGATATATGCCAACAAATTGGAAAACCTGGAAGAAATGGATAAATTTCTGGACACATACAACCTACCCAGATTGAACCATAAGAAATTTTAAAACCTCAGCAAACCTGTATAACAAGTAACAAGATCGAAGCTGTAATAAAAACTCTCTCAGCAAAGAAAAACCCAGGACATGATGGCTTCACTATTGAATTCTACCAAACACTTAAAGAAGAGTTAATATCAATTCTATTCAAATTCTTCAAAAAAATTGAGAAGAGAATACTTCCAAATTCATTATATGTGGCCAGCATTACCCTAATACCAAAACCAGACAAAAACACAACACAAAAGAAAACTACAGACCAATATCACTGATGAACATAGATGCAAAAATCCTCAACAAAATACTAGCAAACCAATTCAAGAATACATTAAAAAGATCATTCATTATGATCAAGTGGGATTCATCCCAGAGATGCAAGGATGTTTCAACATATGCAAATCAATAAATGGGAAACATCATGTTAACAGAAACAAGAACAAATCTTTATGGTTATTTCAATAGACGCTGGAAAAACATTTGATGAAATTCAACAACACTTTATGATAAAAAAAAAAAAAACCCTCAACAAACTGGGTATAGAAAAAGCATACGGCAAAATAATTAAAGCCACATATGACAAATCCACAGCCAACATAATACTGACAGGGAAAAATTGAATGCATTTTCTCTAAGGTGTGTACAAGACAAGGATGCCCACTTTCACCACTTTTATTCAGCATAATACTGGAAGTCCCAGCCAGAGAAATTAGGCAAGAGAAAGTAAAGGACATCCAAGTTGGAAAAGAAGTCAAATTAGCCTTGTACACTGATGACATGACCTTATATTTAGAAATATGTATAGACTCCACAGGAAAACTGTCAGAACTGAAAAATTCAGCAAAGGTACAGGATATAAATTCAACAAAACAAAAAACAGTAGTGTTGATGTAAACCAATAGCAAGCAATCTAAAAATGAAATCAAGAAAGCAATACCAATATACAATAGCTACAAAGAATGTAAAATACTTGTAATCAATTTAACCAAAGATGTGAAACATCTATACAAGAAACACTGTAAAAAACACTTGAAAGAAATTGAAGAGGACGCAAACTAATGAAAGATATTCCATGCTCATGGAATGGAAAATTAATATTGTTAAAATGACAATACTACCCAAAGTAATTTGCCAGTTCAATACAATTTCTATCAAAACACCAATGACATTCTTCGCCGCAATAGAAAAATTAATCTTAAAATTTATATGTAACAAAAACTACCCTGCCTAGCCAAAGCAATTCTGAGAAAAAAGAACAAAGCTGGAAGCATCACACTACCTGACTTCAAAGTATACTACAAAACTATAGTAACCAAATCATCATGATACTCACATAAAAACAGACACATAGACTGATGGAACAGAATAGAAGATAAAGGAAATAATCAACAAAACGAAGAGACAGCCCACAGAATAGGGGGAAAATTGGCAAACTAGCCATCTGAAAAGGGATTCATAAATACTCAGAATCTATAAGGAGCTCAAAAAACTCAATAGTAAAAAAAAAAAAAATCAATTATCACATGTACCCAAAAAAATGTACATCTAATAAGTGTCAATATAAATAAAGTAAATAAAAATTAAAACAAAGAGAAACAAACACTGTATGTTCTCACTTATATATGGAATCTAAAATAGTTGACCTTACAGAAGTGGAGCGTGAAATGGTGGTTACTAGTGGCTGGGGGAAAGCTGGGGAAGATGTTGGTCAAAGGATCCAAAATTTCAGTTAGATAAAAGGAGTAAGTTCAAGAGATCAATTGTACAACGAGGTAACTATAGTTAATAATAATGTATTGTATTCTTGAAAATTGCTGAGATCAATTTTAAGTGTTCTTACAACAACAACAACAAAAAAGATAACCGTATGTGGTAATGCATATGTTTATTAGCTCGATTTAGCTATTCCACAATGTATACATATATCAAAACATCATGTTGTACATGATAAATACACATCATTTTTATTTGTCAATTAAAAATAAAAACATAAATTAATTTGGCCAGGCATGGGGACTCATGCCTGTAATCCCAGCCAGAACTTTGGGAGGCCAAGATATGCAGATCACTTGAGGCCAGGAGTTCAAGACGAGCCTAAACAACATGACAAAACCCCATCTCTACAAAAAATACAAAATTAACTGAGTGTGGTGGCGTGCAACTGTAATCCCAGCTACTCGGGAGACTGAGGCACAAGAATAGCCTGAACTCAGGAGGCAGAGGTTTCAGTGAGCCAAGATTGTGTCACTGCACTCCAGCCTGGGTGACAGCGGGAGACTAGGTCTCAAAAAAAATTAAAACTAAAATTAATTAGTTAATTAATTAATTAACATAACAATGTTCTGTCCTCCCCTCTTCTCAGCTTTTGAGTTGTTTATTAAAAAAGCACAAATGCAAAATCATCTGGCCACTGGTACCTAGAGAAAAAGCACTCATAGTTCCCATTTTTCTATATCTCATCCCATTCCTATTTGCATATTACTCTCTGTAACAGAATGAAAAGTAGATATTTATAAGTGTTCTGTAAACACTGAGGATGGCAAGAAGGAGAGTGGTCCTTTCTTCTACCTAGAGGAATAAAAGATGGTTTGATCATGTCTTTCTAGTGTATAAAGGATGTATGCTTTGGTTTGTTTAAATGATTGGCATTTTAAAAATCTATCCTTCTATATGTTGATTAAAATGTTTAATGAATTTTAATTTGTAATTTTCTCAAATTCTTTTAATTCCTCAGATTTGCAGATTATATAGAATTAAACTTTCAAAATATCATTTTATATACATAAATACCTCTCTCTATGGAATTCAAGTTCAGTTATGAGTTTTGTCCAAGTAATTTTTTCTAACATTAATGTTAAACTCACAGATACTGTCAATGAATATAGAACAGTGACCTAATACCTGAATGGCATTTTTATCCCCTAACTGAAAAATTGCTGTAATCTACTCTTCCTCTGAAATCATCTACTTTCTTAACTTCCACAACTATTGCTATGCAGATAATTTTCTGCTGGAAATAATATAGGTATACATATTCCATTTTTTTCTTTTTCTTTTTCTTTTTTTTTTTTTCTTGAGACAGAGTCTTACTCTGTCACCCAGGCTGGATCTCCCAGACCCAAGTGATCCTTCCACCTCAGAATTTTGAGGACCTGGGACCACAGGCACATGCCATTGTGCCCAGCTATATTTTTAAATTATTTGTAGAGATGGGGTCTTGTTGCCTAGGTTGATCTTGAACTCCTGGGCTCAAGTGATCCGCCTGCCTCAGCCTCCCAGTGTGCTGGGATTACAGATATGAGCCACTGCATCCTGCCTCAATTTATAATGCATGGTATTTTGGAGATAATTAGAAATGTGTATTTCAGAGTAACTTATTTGCATATCTAAGAAGAGTTGAGGTTTCTAAGCAAAAACTCTATTATTTACAAATAAACATTTGAGGAAGATAAATCAGGATGGAAGACAAGCTCTCCATAACTTGAAGATTCTCATGTTCTAGCTACCAGGTAGGAATATGAGTAAGCTCCATGAGGGCAGGAGTCATTGTTATACTTACTCATGTATTCTAACTGACTGGGAGAGGGCCTGGCACAGAATTGGTTAGCAATAAATACTTGTAGAATTAATGATTTAATTGATTAATTAATTAATTTAAGGTCCGTATCTTTATATGTAGGGAATTACATTGACACTATTTGCCATTTAACTTCCATGTTACAGCATAAGGTCTCATTTGCCGAATTACACACTATATTATCTAGGTCTTTGTCCTTCTTGTTCCCTCATACATAATTATGGGCAGATATTACAAGACTGGAGGTAAGATCCTTGGGTAGAAAAGGGAGCAATTATAAAACTAGGAGAATTGGAGTCATTATGGTTTGAGGGTTGATTTGGGGACCATAAGAATCCTTTAATGTCTTGAACTTTTGGTATTTTAATTCAACATTCACTAAGTAATTATAGAAACTTACTGTGTGCCAAGCACCACTTAGGCACTAAAAGCATAGCAATGATTAACACACATGAAGATTCTTCTTTCATTCATTTGCGGTTGGGAAGCAGGGAGACGGGTCAGTTTTCTTTAAAGAGGACAGAAAAAAAAAGTGATTAATTGATTGATTAGTTGATTTCAGAAGTGACAAATGCCAGAAAGTAAACTTTAAATTGTCTGATGTACTGGAGAATGACAAGTGGAGCACACACATGTATACGTACACGCACACACAAGAAAGGGAAGTCAGGGGCTTCCTGAGGTAAAGCAGGATCTGCGATCTGAATGATGATGATGCCAGCAGTGGGAAGACATGAAACATGTTTTCCATGCAGAGAGTGAGTAACCTCAAAGGCTCCCAGACAGAAACAATCCTGGCAGGTTCAAGGATCTGATCCTATGCCAGCATAATCAGAGGATATCAAGCCAGAATGGATGAAGTAGTAGAGAATGAGATCAGAAATTAAGGGCTTGTAGCCATGGAAATATTGTATTCCCAGTTCATTGGGAAGCCACTGAATATTTTAAAATTGGAAAGTAACACAGTCTGACATTTTAAAGAAGATCATATTAGTTGTTTGTTTTGTTTTCCTGTTGGTGGTGTATCCTCTGCCTGGAAAATATCTTCAGCTCTAGAGACTTAAAGAGATGAGGCCAAGCTAAGAGAAAAGAAGAGCTGAAAAAAGACACTTGGGAGAGTTCCTTACTAGTTGAGAATTCCTAAGAATCATCAACAGGGCTTGTTTAAAATATAGATGCCTAGAACCTACTTCTAGGAGATTCTGATTCAGGGAGTCTCCAGCAAAACCAGAAATTAGCATTTTAATTAACAATTACCCCAGGTAATTCAGGTGTAACTGACTGACAGATCACTTTGGTTAAAGAATTAATTTTAGTTGAAAAGAAAAGATTTAAGAGTCTTTTAGGTTAACCAACCCAGTTCAACATTAGAAGAAAATAGCAAGAATTTTGGGAAGGGGCTTTGTCTGGAAAACAACTATACCCCTGACTAGAATTGGATCTCCAGTGGAAGTAAGTTTTTACATCTTCCTTCAAGAAAGAGAGAAATAAAGAAAGAAAGGGAGAGAACAGGAAGGATATACATTTGGTATGAATAAAGTCCAACCTTACCTGATGTTTTAACAGGACATCACAATAAAACGAGATCCAACACATTTTATTAAATGACTTCATTTCCTAATCTGCCCCACATATCCCATACTTCAATCCTTGCCCCAATTCTCTTCACAATTGTGCTTACATTTGCACTCCTCATTAAACTCTTGCTTCTTCTCCCTGAATCACAGCTAGTCTCATCTCTCATGGTTACAAATATTTGATTCTGGCTCTTGCATCTCTCTTTCAGCAGCACACAAAAAAAGCTACTGTGGATAATGAACACCCTGACTCACCCCAGTTTTCAAACTGGCTCTTCTGACTCTTTTATACTTGAGGGGAGATAAAATGATAATAATAAGCCATTTTACACATGTGGTTGGGGATCACTTTCTTTTAAAACTGTACCCATTTCATTGTGGAACCTTGGTGGGAGAAATTGAAACTTGTCTCTTGACTCCTAAGAAAATAGATAGGGCTGGGCATGAGGCTCATTGTAAAATCCCATGTACTCACAATATGTGGTCTAAAAGAATGTTGTCCTGAGCATATGGCTTCAGAGGGGATTATGAAATATTTTTCTACCCAAGGTATGAAGAAGTTATGCTTTAACTTTCACATTTAAATCTATTATTCACCCAAAATTGATTTGGGGTTGGTGTGAGAGAGAGATCAGCTAAATAGCCAGTTAGCCCAGCACCACTTATTGAATAAAAAGCATTCTTCTGCCTATTGTACTTCTATCATTATCATATCATATCACAGTCACTATCATCGTTATCATCATCTTCATTATTTGTTTATAAACCTATCTTCTCCACTAAACCAAGGCACCTTTGAATAAGACCATGTTTTGTTTACCAGTTTTCCTCTGCACATAACACAACTGCCAGTTAAAAGCCTATGATCAAAGAGATGTTTATTTGATAACTATGTCATGTCAATCTAAAATAGAGGTAAGAGATCATGTAAGAAATCACATGATTATTTTCAAAGTTCCGGCATCCTGTCTAGTATATCATTTTAAAGGTATTAACAGAGTGTGGCAGACAGTGAAACACTATTGAAGATCCACAGAGAACAGGAAAACTGCTAAAAGACTGGCAATAGCCTTGTTTTGATTTTTTTACTGCATTCTTGTGAGTTTGATGTGGATTCTCAGAAATACAATCAAATGAATTTTAAGAACATAAAGAATGGAACAAAGAATTCTAGGAGCTTAACTGAGAACAAGTCATGACAGACTCAATTTAATTGCTCTTTTATAACACATTTAATTTGGTAAAGTAGGAAAATATAGTTTATGTATTTCAGAAACGCACTTGATATGCCCTCTCCTGATAGCCTAGTGAAATAATAACTGTGACTCCTGGACAATAAGTTTCTTTGAGGACAGAAATCATGACTTTTTACCTATGTACTCTGCCTAGCCTCTAATACACTATAATAACTCACTGTTAATAAGTGATTTATAATACAGTTAAGATTATTCTTTTACAGCACAGTGCCTCTGTTGAGCATAAACTTGGACTCGGAACCTGCCTGTTTGATGAACTAGTAATCTATCCTATTTGCATGATTTGATGAGCATGGGGGTGTTTATTTGGGGCTGAAATGGAATGGAGCAGTCAAAGAAGAAATAAAGAAGAAAGATGAGGGGGACAGGGCTGGATAAGACAAGGTGACTCAGATCTACTTCTCTCTGGCTTGAGGAGCTAAATTCGTGCCCTGATGATGAGGAGAATTAAGGTCAGAAGGGTCAGGAGATGTTTTCATGAAAGACACCTGAGGCTGTGGGCATAAATGTCACTGCACTGGGTCCTCCAACTTTGTCATTGATCACTGAGGGGGATTTGGCAGTCTGTGGGCTCAGAGAAGCCACGTTGGGGGATTCCTATAAAGAATACCAGCAGCAGAGGACGTGGTGATGTGACTCAATGAAGAACACGAGCCACCATGTGACACACCCTGACATCCCAGAAATAACTACTGATGACTTTACCAGGGGGTGGAAGAAGTCCTTCAGTATCAAAGGCAGATGCTAAGTTACTATAACTTGGAAAATAATGCTAAAGTGACTTCATTTTAATATGCTACTAAGACTTAGGGAAATTCTATAACTTGTAAGTACTAAACGAACATATATAAAAGTAGTGATTTATTAAAATCTAATCAATCTCAAATTCTTGGCATGCAATACTTTATTTAAACTTTTATAACCTTACTAAGTTTTATTAGCAATAAATTTAGTTGTTTTTGTCTGTCTGTTTTTCTGGATAAACATTGTAAGCATTTGCAAAGTTGATTTGTAATCCCATTTGAATATTTATTAGTATTATATTTGTATATATACTTATTTAGAAGAAAAAAAATTGGCATATACAGACTCCTCATATATAGAGGAAGCCATGTTTCTCCAGTTCTCTTCTAGGTATATTGCCTATTCATTTAAAAAAATTAGTTTGCTTCATATAAGCCTTGTGGTGTTTGATAAGTTTATTTCTATCTTATTTCAACTATTTTACCAATACCGTGAATGAGCTCATCTTTCATTATATTTTCTAAATGTGAATTGTTGGAATAACCCACATTTATTATTACATAGTTTTCATACATATCATTTTACTAAACTTTATCATAATATTTTTTGACTTTAGTCATATGTACTTTCTAGGTATATCTTCCTATCTACAAATAAAAATAATGTTGTCTTCACATTTCCAAAACTTATGCACAATTTGCTTCTATTTGAGTCTTACCACCTTAACCAGAACTTGCAGAACATTGATAAATGATCATGTGACTGTGAGAAGAATTATCTATTTTTAAACCCTTCCATGTGGTAAAATAGAAAGAATTTAGATGCTTCCTAACTTCTTTATAATTAAATTGAAGACAAGAGGAGAAACAATCCTAAAAGAAGGTTGGAAGGTGAGAGGGAGACAAGCATATTTGTGAATCTACATATGGGAAACTGAGAAAGAAGCTATAAGGGGCAAGCTGGGATCCAACGACATTAGCATGAGTGAGTCTACGAGACTCATCCCTGCAAGCAGGTCTTGGAAGAAAGAAGTAAAGAATGAATGTGAATGTTAGATACAGCGTTGTTGGTGAGATATAAAGGTGAGGTGGCAGGTGGAGGGAAAGGAGGGAGTGGGCCATAAAAAACAAATTTTGTCTTCCTCACAATCTCACCTGGGATTAAGATTAAAATCACATGACAGATTGTATGGTGCTGATTTTCAACGTTAGCCAGAGCAATGAGTTCATATATTTGATGTCTGTATTTCCATTCTGAAGTAAACAAAATTTCGTTGTCACCATCTTACGCATAATCAATGTAACCATTTTCTTGAGGAATTTGTGATAAGAATAAATATGAGGTCTCCGAGTCAAAGTAACAAATATTTGGAGAGAGATGGAATAATGTTTTTCCATAAGAATTGACTGAAATTTTGTAACAGAACCAATGTATTGGCAGAATTGGCTGGAAGAGGAGAGTTAATTAGAATTGACTACCTTCCTAATCACATGGAGATGTCAAACTTGCAGATGGAACCAGTACCCTAGATTCTGATGAGGTTGAGATTTCTCTTCTGACAGAGAAAAGGCTTTGAAGGTTCAGGAAGATGCCCCCCACAATTGATACATTCCCAACTGATGATGGAAACCTCTTGATAGAAAATGCTCTTTTCCAGTCAGATGCTTTTCTTTCAGAGAATTAAATTTTAGAGAGCAGGGGGTGGGGTACCAGGAACAATGAGTGGAAAGACCATGTCCTTGGAAGCAAAACATCAGCTCAAATCATAGCCTACCCTTTATCACACTGTATTGTTTGAGTAGTAACAAAACTCTACGAACCTTCGTTTACTCACCAGTAAAATAAAACTATGCATTTAATAGGTGGTTGTAAAGATGAACATACATATATATATATTTCATGGCCTGACACCTGGCACTTTTGAAGGAAATTTTAAATATTGGGTCTCCTTCATTATTATTTGTGCAGCATTTTGAAATATGTTATTATTTTATTTACTGCTCCTTTTTTCATCTTTGCTCATGATCTTTCTCCTTTTAGCCAGCAGTGCCTACTGCCTCAGAGAAGTTTAGTATCTTTATAGCTGGGATGCACGCAGAAGCTAAAAATCCATTTTCATTTCTAGACTTCCAAAATAGGCACTTAAAGTCCATCTCAGGAACAATAGTCCTGAAATCCGGGCTTTTGAATGTAACTACTCAGTCTTTGAGATAGAAAAGAATGTTCTAAATCCCAAAAGCTTCTTTTTAAATATCAGAGAACAAAGCTTGAAGGCCTGACCACATTGTTTTCACTATAAGTCATAGGCCAGAAAAGAGGAAGAATGTACGGTACAAGTGCATGTCCTAAAGTGAGGGGATTATAATACTTAAAACATACACATTTTGTATTCCAAGTAGTTTGCATATATGAACTCATTCATCCTTATAGCAATCTTTTGTACAGATAAGAAAACTGAAGCTCAGAGAGGTTAAGTAATTTACTCAAGATTATACAGCTTGTAATTGATGGGGCTGGTATTTGACCCCTTTGATTTATCTTCATTTGGTGCTCTTAAAAATTACACCACAGTGCTGTAAAAGCTGGTCCTGAAGTTGGGAGGAGGTGCTTGGAGAGTGTTGGTAGGAATAAGACTGGTCTGCCTTCTGAGAGCCAAACATTTGGAGGGGGTAGATCAACAAATTTCCAGACATGTTTAGCAATTTCAAAGTAAAGGAGGCTGGGTCAAGATGGCCTCACACTTATAAAATGTTCCATATGGTGCCAGTGTCTCTTTCTTGGTCATCATGATGTGATTACTTTGTTGTACTAAGGAAATGTTTCTGATTCTCACTGAGTCTGATTCCAGGGACAGAAACTAAGTGCACAAGCCAACTTCAGAGCAGGGGTCACTTTCTTCATTTGTTCAGCTGCCCTCTCTGCTCTGGAATTCTATTTTATATACTTCTCACAAGTCTGACACCTCTGTTCAATGTGTCTTGTCATTCTTGGTTAATAAAATTGGTCTTATGCCAAGTCAAGCATTCTCTCAAACCCTGGTTGTCCCATCTCATCATGTCTTCCTTTCATCACTGAATAAAGTGCAGCTCTGTTTAAACAAAAAAATAGATGACTCCACAAACGGTCTCTGGGCCCACCTGCACCCCCACCAAGCACACGTGCAGCACACATCCTAACACTGGTGGGTGATCTGGCATGGAGTGTTTGTTCTGAAAGGGGCCTTGGAGTCCCATGCCCTCTGCTCCCCACGCTTCACATGCCCGTGATGCCAGTGGGGCATCCTGAATGTCACTGAGGCATCCAGTGCTTCTGAAATTCCGAAATGGACAGAGGTGTGCTGAAATGCTCCTGCTCAGGGACCACTGACCAGGACATTACTGGGGTCTGGACACTGAGAATGCAGAATGAGCTGCCTCAGGCTGGGGTCCAGGGCCCCTCGTGTCAGTACACAATGTTCACTGATCAAGGGACATAGAGAAGGCCAGGTCAGGTCCATACGGCCTGAAGTGTATAGAATTTTAGGAGCCCACTTTAAGAAAAAAGTATACAAAATGATCAATATCATTCTAAGAATGAAAGTGAATATTTATTTATTTATTTATTTATTTATTTATTTTGAGATGGAGTCTCGCTCTGTTGTGCAAGCTGGAGTGCAGTGGCACCATCTCAGCTCACTGCAAGCATCACCTCCCAGGATCCAGCAATTCTCCTCCTGCCTCAGCCACCCGAGTAGCTGAGATTACAGGCATATGCCACAATATCTGGTTAGTTTTTGTATTTTTAGTAAAGATAGGATTTTACCATGTTGGCCAGACTGGCCTCGAACTCCTGGCATCAAGCACTTCTCCCACCTCAGCCTCTCCAAGTGCTGAGATTACAGGCCTGAGCCACTGTGCCTGGCCAAAAGTGAATTGTTTCTTATATTGAGAAAAAAAATGTAAGAAAGCTTACAAATACTACAAGTCTAACAAAATCTAGGTAACATTTTTATTAATTATTTGTTTATGCCTTAGTAAGACATTTTTCCTACATTTTGGACTGCATACTCTTTGACCACCTCGGCATAGGATAATTATTTTGTAATATTTTCTATAGAGAGGATAAAAAGGTAGATAATTCACATTTTCCTCAAGTATGCTTAACTTTTTTTATTATTGATCATTGGAAAGCATAAAACCCATGACTTCACGCATAGATATACCTCTGTCCTACAAACACAGAAATTCTGAGTTCCATTTTGCATGATTTCCATCAGAAAAAAATATATGTATGCATGACATTTACAAGTATATATGCTACATTATTCAGCATATTCCTGGCCTGAGAAAACTTCTGTATGTCCAGTTGTCAGTGAAAATTGAATCCTCTGTTACTATTTTACCTCTCAGATGACTAGAGGAAACTTCTATAGGCTTCTCCCAAGGCTTTTTCTCCTCCACTCCCAACACACTTCTGGTGCCAGGCATTCTAAGCAGTATATCCTGATACCACTCCAGCCCTTTACATTGTAAGTAGGTATAGCAAGTGACAGGAATATTTCTGGAAGCCATTATTACCAAAGGTTGTCCAGCATATAACTTAACCATTTGTGGAAGTGACTCCAAACCATATAAATATATCACACGAAATACAAACTGAGGGTATCCCCATGTCACCTTCCCCTTAAATGACCAATATTCCTACAGCCACTCGAAAGCCACTTTATACGGCAGACAGCTTTAGTGGAGGGGAAGTCAAGTGGTAGGCAACAGTGTCTCAATCAATTGCTGTTAAAGTGTTTTACTTTCATTAATGTGACAAAAACTATGACCATGTGAATCCATCATTAAGGCCCTTTCTAAGAGCCTGCAGATGAGAAGCTCTGTAGTTTGAGCTTCATTAACTACATAGCAAATTCAACCCTGGGCATGAGACACCTCAGGGAATAGAAAGGACAAGAGGACAGAGGGAAGACCAGGAGCTTTCCCCCTGGCTTCTCCATCCAGGGTCTGGATCTCATCCTGGGGAAGGGAAGGAAGCAGAAACACTGACTCACACTGGAAAAGAAGAAGATTTAAACTGAAAATGAGAAAACGTGGATGGGCAACTTAAAGTTTTTCCTCATTCTTGACCAGAATCGGAGGTCTTATGGGTAAGGTGAGTTCAGGTAGAGAAAATAAAACTACATTTCTGGATTTCTAAGCAATAACTTTAAGTAACCACTCCACTACATATGAAAATAAAATGACTGAAACAGGAAAAGCCAAAGAATATAACCCTCTGTTTTAACAGAATTGTGAGTTAATATGAACACTTAAAAAAGGAACAGATAACAGCTTGGATAGCTTTAAATAACTTTCTGTGATAACTCCTAAATCCCCAAGGTTCTGTGTAACTTTGACAAAGACATGGACCCAGAATGAACTGATCTTATCCTGGTTTCACTATGGCACTGGCTGGTGATGGCAAGGTCTGGAAATAACACCTGGTGTCTGCAAGGAAGTTTACCCCCATGTTGACCCTTTTCTCTGGGTTTGCCAGGAAGACAGACAGTTGCAGCGGGAACAAATTACTCCACCAAAAGATAATGTAAAACAGTAAATTTGGTTGATCACTGCTCTGGGCTAGATTGCGTCCCTGCAAAATTCATATGGTAAAGTCCTAACCCCCAGCATCTCAAAATGTGACTATATTTTGAGATGAGGTTTTAAAAGAGGCAAATAGTTTAAAATAAGGTCATGTGGGTGGGCCTTAGTCTAACATGACTGGTGTCTTTATAAGAAGAGGAGATTAGGGATGCAGACAGGCACAGAGGGAAGACCAGGTGAAGGCACAAGGAGAAGACAGATCAAGGAGGAAGACCTAGAAAGAAACCAATCCTACTGTCACCTTGATCTCAGATTTCTAGCCTGTAGAAGTATAAGGAAACACATTTCTGTGTTTCGCTACCCAGTCTGTACTACTTTGTTAGGGAAGCCTAGTAAACTAATACAATCCCTAACTGGGGTCTGGGTAAAATGGAAGATTCATTTTATGCCCATAAATGACCATGATTTTATAAAAGTTTAAAAAATAATCTCTTGTTCATATCTACCAATTTTTTCTTCATATCAGCCAATCCTTTCTGAGCCCTGATAAGATCTTTTTTAAAAAAGGAAAATGTCCTAAAAATTAACATGTCACAATAGGACTCATACCCCTGTTGTTGTGTGTTGTAAGCACACACTGAGGATCCTGGGGACTGGTAACAACTTCTGTGCAAAAAATTATTCTTCCTCTGTGATGTTCCTTGGTTTCTCTTGTAAGGGGAATTTAATATTTTTGTTCTTGAATTAAATAACTGAGCCTATATTTGGGATGGGGTGTGGTTGGCTAAATGAATAATGCCCTCCTACCAAAGATGCCCACATTGTAATCCCCAGAACCTATGGATATGTTACCTAATGTGGTAAAGAGACTTTGCAGATGGACTTAAATTAAAGATGTTGAGATGGGAGATTACCCTGGACTATCATTATGATATTATCACAAGGGTCCTTGTAAGTGAAAGAAAGAGGCAGGAGAGTCTGAGTAGGAGATGTGATGATGGAAGCAGAACTCAAACAGAGAAAGGTATTTGAAGGTGCAGATAAGGGGACGGAGTGGGCAGGAACTGCTGTGGATGGAGTAGGCAGGAAGTGCTGTGGATGGAGTGGGCAGGAAGGGGCCACGGCCAATGAACACAGCTGGAAAAGGCAAGAAAATCAATTTTTCTCTTCGAGCCTCCAGAAGGAGCACAGCCCTGCCAACTCATTTTAGACTTCTGACTCCTGAACTGTGAGATAATAACTCTGTGTTGTTTTGAGCCACCAAATTTGTGAAAATTTGTTACTGTTGTAGGAACTAACACTCAGTGTGTACTGCAGGCTGCCCGCAGCCCTGAGCCCTTTCTTGACCCTGAGAACATCAGGATAAGGAACAGGAAGTGTGTCAAGACCTTCAGTTCCACTCTCTACTGGAACATGAATTAAGTTGTGCCATTATCTGCCCAATAACTGGCCCCCTCGGGGAGAATCCTGAGCAAATCTCACAGCGCTTGAATCCATAGCACTTCCTGCCCACCCCATCCCCTGATCTGCGTGGGCCTAGTCTCCATGCACACAGACTCCCATCTTGACACCCACTCCAGCAGCCTGCTGCCCAGAGCGTGTCTCAGGCCTTAGCAATCCTACTTTTCAGTAGGAGAAACCATTCTGTAAGAACTGGAATTGAGAAGAGAGATATATAGTTTCAGAATCATATGCCTCTTGGCTGTTAAAATAAAACTAGATTTTGATGAAGAGTAGCAGTGACAGAACACCTCAAAAGGATGTGAATTTCATGTCAGCAACATTGCCAGTCCAACCTCACTTTGCCTTTGATTTATGTGAAAGAAAAATTAACCTCAATCAGCATTGCTCTGTTTAAGATTTCTGGGGTTTTCCTTAGAGCTGAATCAATAAAGAAAGGCCTAATGGCTTCAGAGCAAATTGGTAGAAATTTTATTTCAAGTCTGACAATTAAAGCAAAGCCATTATAAGTCGTTTATTTACCCTCAAGGAAAACTTAGATATAGACATGTGGTGAGTTCAGACTGTTCTTCAGGAATGAGAAAGGCTGAGATTCATTGAAATAATAACCATGATGATAATGATAATTGCCATTCATCGGACATCAACTACAATGCCAGACACAGAAGTGCATTCCTTACAAGCATCATGTTGAGTCCTTGCAACAGTTCCAAAAAGTGATTGATATTATCTTTACATATGAGAAACTTGAGATTAAAAACTTTGCTTAAAGTTGCACAGATAGAATATGGAAGGGTGTATAATATTTACATGACAGATAAAAGTCACTTTGTTTTATTCACATGAATAATTTATAATGTGCATTTTTCTAAAGACTACCTACTACTTCAGTTTTCTCTTACTTCTGTCACTTATATTTTTATCTTCAGATATTACGTGACTATGTGATGTTTCCCCAAAATTCCAAGAAGCAATGGCAGACATCTGTTCTTGCCTGTTTGGCATTCACACCCACTTCAGGTAATAAATGGCACCTGTGCACCCTCAATCCAGATGACTGAAGTGGGCCTACCCCATCTCCTGGCTCCAGAGCTGGGAATTTTGGTTAGGATTTTGGGTCTGGATTTTGACTGGGTCTAGCCAATCAAAGAACTGTATTACCCTGGCACAAGGTGACTGTTTCCAAGATGATCCTATAACCTTGCAGGGTAAAATAATTGTTACCCAAACTTTTGATGGAATGCATAAGAAAAGTCTTTTGCATTTGTCTTTCCACCGGAGTTACTCAAATGATGAGGCAAAAGCTCCTACAGACAAAGAGATAACCTACCTGAATTTGTAACTAGCACAGAGAAAAGGAGCACCAAGTGATGAAAAGAGGCAAATTCCTGAAGATCTGTTTGAACCCCTGGATCCACCTGTGCCTGAAGACACCTAGACTTCTTCATTTAATGTCCTAATAAATTAAATATCTTTTTTTTCTTTATCTCATATTAATCAAAAAATTCTAACATGGAGTATACTTTCCCTTTGAAGATGAAGGAAGTGGGCCATGAGTCAAAGAACGTGTGTCCTCTAGAAGCTGAGAATGACTTTCAGCAGGCAGGAAGAAAATGAGAACCTCAGTCCTCCAACCACAAGGAACTGCCAACAACCTGAGAACCATATTCTCCCCTGGAGCCTCCAAAAAGAAACAGACTGCAGGCATCTTGATTTTAGTCTAATGAGACCCACACCAGGCTTCTGAGCAGCAAAATATAAGATAACAAATTTGTGTTGTTTCAAGTCACTACATATGTAGTGATTTGTTACAGAAGAAATCAAAAATTAATATGGATTCTAATCACTATATTTGTCTTGGAGAGTCTGGAGACTCAGACAATACCACCCAGAGTTCTTTTGGAAAGATTATCTGGGCTTTGGGGAAAGAAACTTTGGTCCTGAACTTCAGGTTGATGATGTTAGCACACTCACACCAAAAGGGAGGCTAGGAGGAGAGGCTGCAGAAGTATAATATAGAGAAGGTAGGGATCTTAGGCTATCAAAATATGGCAAGCATGTGCCCATTTTGTGTTACTAAGCAATCACTGGCGAGGAATATGTTTGCTGTGTTACTCTTGGGCTTTGGCAATTATGTTCAAAATTCCTAATGTGGTATTAGTAAAGAAAAAGCAGGACATTGGACCCCTAGAGGTCCAGAAAGCATTCATTGGTAATGGAAATACTTCCCTCTGACACTGTTGGTACCAACAGCAGAAGTTCTGACAGCAAGTCAAAGTATTGATAGGGAGAGAGAGCACCAAGACTACTGAATGGAAGTAGCAGCAGCAGCAATAACAGTGACTGGCCTGGGGTGATCTAAGCTGAGTTGTAGCAGCCACTGAGAAAGAACATGGGGTCCCCAGGGCCCACTCAGTGAGAGAAGAAGAAAGGAGAGTGCTAGGATCCCAGTGAGAATTCTGAAGAAGGGATGGGGAAAGTCAAGGAAATAACTATTGCAATTATTGTAGAAATTCTAAGTGTTCCCAAGGGCCCCACAGTCTGGCAATATAAGGGTTACCATGCACACTAGTTTATATCCACTGAGACTTCTCAGAATGTTCTAAATGAACTTATGCCCCTTTCTTCAAGGATGTTGTTGCCCTCCAGATGATGCCTCAGAGGCCCTATCAAGGTCCCTCATTCAAGGCTCATGATAATGATTTTATACTACAATAACCAAACACCAAGGCTTAAAACACACGACTCACTTGGCTGATTTGACACAATGCAGAGAAGGCCTAGGTACTTCTGGCAATATATTCCTTCTACTTCTCCATTTACCTGGCTTCTGATATCTTCTGAAGGGAATTAATCGGGGATTCTGAAGAGACTTAATCATAAATCTCTGAAGAAAGTACTTGAGAAAAAGAAATGGAGTTTATAAGTGGAAATCTCTAGAAAGATATTCTTTTCTTCATTCAAGGAAAGTTACATTTATTACTAAAGCACCCAAGTCAGCTTTCTTTCTTCAGTAAATCACTGTTTCTTTTCTTTCTTTTTTTGTAATGAGCTAAGTTTATACTTTTAAAATAAAAGGTGATGTCTTTAGAAAGTTTGTATCTTTGAAATCCTAAGAATAACTGAATTATTGATTTAACTTTTTAAGAATACCAGAACCCTATTTAAAGGTACTTCTGGCCCTGGTATGTGATCAGAAGCCTGTCGGGGGTGGCGGGCAAGGGGAGGGAGAGCATTAGGACGAATACCTAATGCATGCGGGGCTTAAAACTTAGATGACAGGTTGATAGGTACAGCAAACCACCATGGCACATGTATACCTATGTGACAAACCTGCACTTTCTGCATATGTATCCCAGACTTAAAGTAAAATAAATAAATAAAAAGAACTTACAAATGAAATGCTCCTAGTTTTTCCCTGTGCCATCAGCTTTAGCGCTTATTTTATGTAATCAGTCTGTAAGCTCCATGAGGACAGTTTTATTCATTGCTGTTATCTTCTAGAACTGTCAAATGTGTGAAGGTGAAACAGATAAACATTAGTATCAAATATAGCAACTTGAACAGGGGTTGGCAAGAGGCTAAGTATATTGGATAAACATATTGAATGGATGGCCCTTGTGTTAAGAAAAATTTCCAAGAAAAACATTTTAAAACCATCTTTCACCAAAGCGTTTAATAGGGGAAGCCCTTCCTATATCAACCTTCCTATCATTAATAATGACTATGAAATCTCACTGGATCCCTGGATGTGTTTTATTTACTTATAAACAGTAAAGCATTAACAAGAAAAAATAAAGACACTTCTAGCTATTCATACTTTGATATTACATGTGTCAAGACAGAAACAACAGAGAAATTAATAATTGTGTTAGAAAAAAACAAGAATTCTTTGGGACCTAAACATACTGTGTACTGAGGAATCATAAGGAATTCATAAGGATAAATACTATGGTTTTAAAGGTCATAGCTTATCTGTTTTATTCACACATTCTTTTTCTTATTCATACACAGCTATAATGCCTCTACCAATTAATGACTCAATTGAGTTGATTGCAGATAATCTATAAAATGGAAGCTAGCGGTCTCTTGATATACACAACTTGGAAGAAAGGATTCTAGTTCATATTTCTTACAGCAGCCTGAGCTTGGGAAATTTTGAAGAAGACAACGGAAAGAGTTTTTTCTACAAAGCTATATTTCGTTTTATTTGTTTATCTTCCTTGCTACTTAATTGAAATGTGAACAGAAGATAATTCGATTCCTTATTTACCAATAGATGTCTACCAAACAGAAAACAATGACAGGTCCTTCCTAAGCCACAGGGTTCTCTGAGCTGAGAAGGGCAGTTAATTGCATTCACGTAAATTATCCAGTGGTAAATAGCAATGCACAACCTTTCTTTGATCCCTAAGATTAGTTGTTCTTTGTGATTCTGAGAAGTAGCAATCAATAAGGCTAATAACATACAGTAACCCAATGTGGGTTTTTCTACTCTTTACTTTTCTTAACAAGTAAGGGCTAGAATTTAAAGTGACATTAAACAAATATTGCTCATTAAACTCTTGCAGTAGAGACAGATAAGAAACAATTCTGCGGAGAAATTCTGTTCTGTGAATTGCTTTGATTCCTGGGTTTATAAGAAGCCCTTTTATATGATATCAGGAGATTGATTTTTAAAATATTTTAGGAGCCGTTATTTTCTTACCAGCCAGCCTTTCTTTCTACTTGTGAAGAGCTGCTAACAAAAACAATAAAACTACCACAGAACAACAAAAAAACAGGAATTTGGATTTCATGAAATCTCTAATTTCAACTTTGGTTGCCTAATGGTGGAGAGAGTGTCTAAGATGACTCAGAGAATTCAAGAAGTGGAAAGGACATTGACATCATCTGCCCTGTGCTCTCCCCCCGACACCCCACAGGCCTACTCTCTGGGCAAAGAACTTGCCTTGTTTGCTCTTCACTGAACTTCATTACAAAAGAGGAAGTCAAGGCCCAGAGAGTATGAAGTGACCATCATCACTCCACTGACTACTAAGACAACAGGACTTCTAACTTCCTGTTCAATTTTCATTTCCTGCATCTACGGTCCCTGGAGGATGCGAAGGGTCAGATCAAGAATACAAATAATGATGTTGATATAATGTTAGGACTAAAAGGAATGTAGACATCTAATCCAACTCCCATATTTTTAGGGTGAAAAATATGAGACTCAGATAGACTGTGACTTATCTGAGATCAGATGCTTTGTCAGAGGAAAAGCAGAACTCGGTGGTACCGTCCCTCGACCACCATCACCATCAGTGGTCAACAGGCTCTATGTAGTGTGACCTGAAAAAGTGAGGCCAGGTCCAGGGACCTCACTGTCTCTGTCATTTTCTTGTGTCTCATAGAGTTCTGTGTAGGTGACTTTCTCCAAATGGAGTAAGGCAAACTATTTCAAAGGTCCAAATAATGAAAATCTGCAAGACATTCCTAAATTCCTTAACTTAATAATGTCATAAAATTGACCTTTGGAAAGAAACACAGTAACCTGCCTGTCATGTCCCCCTGCCTATGGTACTTGAAGGAACAAAGCCATCTTCTGCCCTAACTTGGGGTTAAACCTCACAGTTACTTTGTAGATATCCCAACAGAAAATAGAAGTTATGATGTACCATTGGAGTACAACTCCAATAGGACACTTTTTAATTAAGATAGAAAACATGTCCCTGAGGAGAGGCAATTGTTTAATGGATCAAGAGAGGCAGACTGCTGCTTTTCTTTGTGAATTTTATTTAACCTATAGTCTACATTTTCAATAGGAAGAA
Source organism: Chlorocebus sabaeus (assembly GCF_047675955.1). NCBI lineage: Eukaryota > Metazoa > Chordata > Mammalia > Primates > Cercopithecidae > Chlorocebus > Chlorocebus sabaeus. The sequence goes on along the minus strand of NC_132910.1, from coordinate 40,796,310 downwards.
CAGTGAAATACACATTACTAGACTCTCAAACTTGGCAGGGCATTTGGGAGCCTTGGTGAGAAAAATATTAAGTAGATTTAATAGGGATAGCTTTATAATTGGGTACTAAAGACTACCCTTGTCAGAGCCAAGCTCTTTAGACTCCCTGCCACATTTACTTGATACCCCAGGATAAGTATATGTTTGCCACAATGCCTCTGGAAATTTTAATTCTTTCTTAATTCATTTACAAGCCCTGCTCTCTGCAAAGCAAATAATGGTGACAATAACTGCTATTAAATGAGTTCCTCCTATATGCTAGGCACTGGGCTGTGTGCTATTTCCAGTCTCACAAGAATAAGACCAGTCATAAGACCTACACAATAGGTCTTATGATGCACCCTTTATAGGTGATAAGTCTCAGAAGTCCAGAATTTGCCCAAAGTCACACACGTAAGGTAAGGACAGAGATTACTTCCACTTGTGTCTCAGTTGATTCAGGGGATCTTTACAGATTTCTCCTCTCTTCTAACCCTATTTTGGCTTATAGTCCCCTTCCTCTGGCTACATTACACCTAAATCGAAGGTTTGAAAATGACATCCACCCTCAGAGAAATTGCTGTTGCTCCAGCCTTGGAGATAGCTTGCTTTCTTTTTATTGTTCAGGTTGAAATAACGAAGAGCTGGGGAAGTTGTGCGTTTCACTTAAGCTGCAGCCTACATTTTCAATAAGAAATACAGCAAAATCTATATTCCTAGACTCTCCAACTCAGCAGGGCATATGGGGACCCTGATGAGATAAGCATTTGAGTGGGTTGAAGAAGATGTTTGAGCAAAGGAAAACTTAGAGATTGAAGCTTGACACTCCTTAATCAGAATAATATTCAAATCCAAAAAAAGTGGAGCAAAAATAAGTACTAACTTTGGGATAGAGTGGGAGAAGGAAACAATAAGATTAAAAAGGTTTTAGAAATACGAAGTAAGATAGAAGGAATGTAGGAGGTGATGAGGGTAATAGTGTGGTTGGCAGGGTGGAGTTTTGGTATAATTTTAAGTGTATACCTAATAAGATTTAAACATGAGCTGTCAGAGGAGTCATTTCTAGGTTAGAATAAGGTATATACAGAGACTCAGGATCAGAGATTTATTACTGTCTCTTAACTCCTTTTAAAATATTACATAATTATGTGGACTCCCTCTGCTATAGAAATTGACCTACCCTTCACAATAACATAGAAGTTAATCTTGACCATGGTTATTCAACAATCCTGTAGCATTGACACATTGCCCAAGAGAAATTAGGCCTTATGCTTTTAGTGAGATTAATCATTGAGTTGGTTCATATATTAAATCAGTGAAGAAATAGTATTTCTGAATCCAGTGCCTTTTCTCTCTGATTCTAGTGATGCATTAAACTGTTATCTTTACCCTTACAGGAGTGGGCCTATTGACTCTCAAAGGCAATTATAGATTGGAATGGACTAAAAGGTAAAGAGTACATGCATTGTAACCTATGAGTGAAAAACGTATAATGTCTGTTTCCTGGGTTTCAACTATTAAGCAACATATTAAAAAATATTGTTACTGTTCACTCTAACCTGTGCAGGCTTCATTACTCTTGTAACTATAGATTTTTTGTCTGTTGGTTTGTTTTGAGACAGGGTCTCATTTTGTCGCCCAGGCTGGAGTGCAGTGACACCACTACGGCTCACTGCAGCCTTGACCTCCCAGGCTCAAGGAATCCTTTCATCTCAGCCTCCTAAGTAGCTGGGACAACAGGTGTGTTCCACCACATCTGGCTATTTTTTTTTAACTTTTTTATTTCTTGTAGAGACAAGATTTCACCATATTGCCCAGGCTGGTCTGGAACCCCTGGGCTCAAGCAATCCACCCGCCTCAGCCTCCCAAAGTGCTGGAATTACAAGTGTGAGCAACCACACCCAGCCTGTAATTATAGTTTTTAAACTATGCATAGTTGTCAACAATGCTCTGAAATTGATATTTGCTATAGAGTAATAGATGATTAGATTAGATAGATAGATAGAAATGGATAGGCAGGCAAATACATGCATGCATTTGTGTAAGTCTTTGTGATATGTGCATATTTTATTATTTTGATCAAATTTTGATTAACTAAGATATATCTAGATTTTAGAATTTTTAAATACTCATCTCCAGGCTCATATCTGGCTATTTGTCATCTTTAGAAGTTTTTAGTATTAAAATCTCTTGCAAATTACAAAATTAGCCCATGTTGCAACCATCATGAAAAAAATATTCAAAAGAGAAAACGAATAAACACTCTTGTCCCTGTGTCCCTCCATGCCTACTTACCAACCATCCCTACCCTGAGACAACTTTTCTTGTCTTTTTACTTCTTTGCATAGTAATCAGCTCAGGTTTGGGATAAGTCCATTTTTCTCAATGCACTGATAATTTTAATGCTATTTTGTATCCATTTTTTGACAGAAACATGTTACCTCACATGTCCCAAAGGTTTACATGTATGCTCATAAAGTTCTGAAATTGAACAGCGAAGAGGTCCCTTTCCAGTCTAGGAAGCCCTATGAAGCTTCAAGTTGTATCACAAGAGCAATAGAATATAGGAGGAAATAGGTTCATCGGTTTTAAGTCTTCCTCCACTGACAATATAGAGGATGAGGAGACCAACTCTTCCCATGGTTAAAATCTGGAGAGGGTGCTGAAAGAGAAAAAATTTATAAATCCTTTGATCTCATGGATCTTAACCTCTGTGGGTTAATAATGTCATTCAACCAGTCCGGAATAAAACATGTATTTCTTAACACTGCAAAGTAAGGTTACTCTGCACTCATTTTTATATTAGCAGAGTTTTTATTTTTTTAGATAAAAGTTGAAAAATACCGCTCCATGCCACATAGATTTTCATTTCCTTCCTGTTATTGATTATTTAGTTGCTGGACAATACACACACAATCATTAAAAGTTCTACAGAAAATCAGTGTTATTTTACTCTTATCCCTTGGCATAATTTTCTCATTGTATTTTCCACAATGCCATTTCCGAGCTTTTTGCCCACTATGAAGACTCTCCTTTAATAAGCCCTGAAGCATCTATTTGTACAGAGGCTTCTAAAGGTGCAGGTAAATATCTTTCAAATAACTTTATGCTCTACATGAAATACCTGCAGGAAAGCCTAGAGATGACCACAGACAGTAAGATATTTGGCCGGATATTTAGAGAACATACTTCACACAAGCAACAGTGACTGAGTTCAGTTGAGGATGCGAGGTAAATGTGACTGGATTCCTGTCATCAGGGGCTCACATCTATTGTTCTTGGCTTATGGAGAGTACAACAATATAGCACTTGATATAAGTGGGGATTAAGGGTGAGTTGAGAAAGAATTAGGAAGACGATTCATATTTAAGAAAGTAATATGGACAGGAGGTAACATGGCTGGGCATTATCACATAAATTAGCAGTTGGAAAATATTTTCCATATAGAAAATATTTTAGCCTTTGCAGTCCCTGTCATAACTACTCAACTCTGGTGTGTTCTAATTAAACTTCACTGACAAAAACAGGTGGCAACTGGAGTTGGCCTGAAGGCCATAGTCTATTGACCCCTGACATAAATTATCACAGTTTCAAATTAGATGTCTGTTTAGAGGGTGATGCCATAAACAAAGAAGAAAATGGAAAGTAAGATAGGTTTCCTGAGGAAAAAAAAACAATGGGTTTGAAATTAATAAATATTTTATTTAATATGAAAAATATTTCCTGAGCACTTCTAGGCATGAAATCCAGCGTCAAGGATAAGGAAGTAGACAAAATATGAGCTCCACTCTAACGGAACTTGCAATCTATCATACAATGTGGTAAGATTATAAGATTATATCATACTGCCATGGTTTTAAGGACATATTGTGTACTAGAGTAAGCAAGCCATGAACAGGGACTCAGTGAAGCGCCTCCATTCAAATCACTTTAGTCCACAAAGCCACTCATGATTCAGTGAGTTGGGGTGAGTAGGGCAGGTAGAAAAATATGGCAGTGAGTGCTGGCAAAGTGAGGATAGGAGGACTTGATGAGTTTTGAAGCATGCAGTTGGGAATGTGATGAGTAATCCAGGCAGATCAAGTCTAAATTGTTATCAGTGGTGAAAATCATACTTATCCCCTTCAGTGGAGTAGTGGAAGTTGGAACAGGGCATAAAACTTTAAGTGCAACAATATCCTGGGGATATTGATGTTTTCGGTAAGCATATCATCTACTTTAAACAGGGTGTGTTCTGTGTTCCAAAAGTTACCATTGTAGGAAGAGAAAAGGATGTGCCACTATGGTTTCCAGATATGGTTCAATCAGAAGAGTTTCCCTACATGTCAGTTTTGTGGTTTTGATGAAGGAAGGGAATATAACTATCCCATTCCTAGAGAAGTTGAAAGAAAAAGAGAAATGTCATTATAATTATCCAGTGCAATGATTTGAGTGTTTGAAAAACATGTAGACTCAGAAAATATAATGAAAAATAGAGATAATATTTCCCCCATGTTCACATATACGAACAAAAATTGCATGTAAATCCAAAGAATCAAAAATCTATTAAAAACTATTAATTCCCTAGAAATTTGCATATGACAGTTTGAGAAACTCCACCCACAGTATGTCAACTGGTTTTCATAGTCATCTCAGTTGATCTTCAGACAACAGACAACAGTTGACAGAGGTACCATTATCACTGCTGTGGAAAGATGAAGAAACCAAGGGCCACAGAGACTAAACTTGCTGGAGATCACCAGACAACAGTGTATTAGAGCTGAATCTCTGAACACCGTGATCCCATAGCATAGTGGAACTCACACTTGCCTTCATGCTCTAGTGGTCTACCGGCAATCTGTGAGAAAGAGAATGGAATCATTCTTCTGTAAAACAATTTGTATGACATTTTAACTGAAGCTTTCCCAAAAAGAAAATACTTTCTTTGGGTCTTAAATATTGAAAAAGTGTGGTAGCCTAAACAGCATGCTCCCTTTCCCCAAAAATATCTATATTCTAATCCCCAGAGCCTGTGAATATGTTATTTTCCATTGCAAAAGACACTTTGCAAATGTGATTCAGTTAGTGATCTTGTGATGAGGTTATCTGGGATTATTCCAGTGAGCCTGAATAAAATCCCCAGGCTTCTTTATAAGAAGGACACAGGAAGGTCAGGCAGAAGAGAGGGTAATTTGATAATAGAAGCAGAGATTGGAGTGATGTAGTCACAAGCCAAGGAATACCAGCAGCCTCTAAAAGCTGGAAGAGACAAAGCACAGGTGCTTTCCTGGGGCCTCCTGAAGGAACCAGTCTTGCCAAACCCTCCATTTTAGCGCCATAGGCCTCATTCCAGAACTGTAAGAGAATAAATTTGTGCTGTTTTTAGCCACTAAGCTTCTAACTATGGCAACTGGAAATTAATACAAAAAGTGAAACCAAACTAAGTCATATTATGTAATATAATCAAACGCCTTTTTTTTCTGAGCTCCACAAGAGCAGGAAGTTTTGTATTACAAGTACCTAGAAGACTACCAGAAACAGAGTACATGCACAACAAAAAATAAAATAAAGCACCCAATTCTTGGTAGTGACATGGCACTTCATTTTAAATTTGCCAAAGACGGCTGGGCGCGGTGGCTCACGCCTATAATCCCAGCACTTTGGGAGGCCGAGGCGGGTGGGTCACCTGAGGTCAGGAGTTTGAGACCAGTCTGACCAACATGGAGAAACCCCGTGTCTACTAAAAATAACAAAATTAGCCAGGTGTGGTGGTGCATGCCTGTAATTCCAGCTACTCAGGAGGCTGAGGCAGGAGAATTGCTTGAACCCGGGAGGCGGAGTTTGCAGTGAGCCAAGATCACACCACTGCACTCCAGTCTGGGCAAAAAAGCGAAACTCTGTCTCAAAAAAAAAAAAAAAAAAAATTGCCAAAGACAGGCAAGTTTAAAATGCAGCTAGGGGACCATTTCCACAGGGAGAAAAAAGAAATGTTTTAAAATATTGTTGGGAACCACAAAAACAACTATCTTAGCCACATGTCTGCACCAAAAGATGAAGAGGCAGGGAAAGCATTATGCAAATTTTAAGGCGAATTTATTAATTAATGAGCCAAATTCTTCCATACACAAGTACTTTCCTCATACGATCTTTTTTTACTTATAAAGGAAGTGATCCAACTTCAGTTCTAATAGATAACTATATTTTTCTTTTTCTGATTTGTTCTGATCATTCCTGCTATTCTTGTTGGAACTGGTCAGGAAAAGAATCGGGTAGAGGCAGCTGTGGGCAGAGGCTGCAGCTGAGAACCCTCGCAACCTGGAAGTTGATGTCTGCACCTCTCCACATCACTGAAACAAAGTAGGATGACCATCCCTCTTCTCTTTAAAACAAAAACTTTCAAATTGATCTTCTGTGGCCACTTTGCTTCCCTAGGGTTGTCTAATCTAGGGGATATAGGATAAAGAACGAAAACAAAATAAACTCAAGGGTCAGCTTTATTAAACACTTCTTTTTAAACCGTAATTATTCCAAAGCTTTATTAGTGAGGGCCCCCACATTTTGGTGCCTTAGTATAATTAACTGTATTATGTGCTTATACAAAGTCCAGTGTAAATATTCCTAGTTAAGTAATCGGAGACCCAGGACTCCCCAGAGCCTTTAGGTCTTCTGTGGGATTCTGCGCATCTGGCAAGCAAACAGAAGAGAGAATCACACACAACATTTATATGAGTAAGTCTGAAAGTGATGCATTCCATTAGGCAGAAATATTTCATGTGTCTACATACCTAACTGCAAGGCATGCTGAGAAATACAGTATAGCTACCTAATTAGGAAGTAGAAAAAATAACTTTAGTAAATTCAAAGACTTTGCATAAGCTAGCCACTTCTGCCAACTCATTTCCTGTTATTCGTCTACTCATTTAGGTTGCTCCAGACACTCTGGCCTCTTTGTTGATCCTTAAGCATACCAAACCATGGTCCTGCCTCAGAGCTTTTGTACAGGCTGTTCCTAGTATCTGCAATGCTCTTCCTCACTAGACAGTCACATGGCTTGCCCCCTAACTTCATTCAGGTCTCTGCTCAAAACCGCCTCTTTAGAGAGGATTTCCTTAACCTCTTATCCCTCAATTTAAAATAGCACCCTGTCACTTTCCAGGCCCTGACCCTGCTTTTTTTCTTATATGACATTTATTACTCTCTGACATTGTGGCATACATTTATTTGTATGTTCAATTTTTATCTGTTTGCCACACTAGAGTTTAACTTCCAAAAGGTCAGAGATTTTTTATTGTTTCATTAATCACCATGTTTGCAGCACCTAGAACCTATTGCCCAGTACACAATAAAACACTCAGTAGGCATTTTATTTAATGAATTATGTTTCTTAATAAGCACTTCAAACATGTGCACATTGCAATGATTCTGTTTTCTGATGACCCGATCTTGAGCAGAGCCTGAATTACCCACTCTCTAAATTATCTCTGTTCATTCCACTTCCTCACCTCACTAACCCGTTTTTATCTGACGTTTAAATCCTCATTTCAAGGATCCTCTCTTTTCCCAAAACTCTAGCTGCCCTGTGCCCTATAGAGCCTCATGCATAACTCATGCTTGTTTGGAAATCTGCTACAAGACCAGGGCAAAGCTACATATTACTCAAATTTGTATCTTCATTGCCTAATATACTGTGTCTGGCATACTGTAGAATCTTATTAAATGTTTGCTAGTCAGAACTTTTCAATAATTTTTAAGGCTTCTTCTTGCTTCAGGAAATCAAGAAAAAAAATTATGCAAACTCCTCTAAGCAGTTTCAGTGCAAATATAACAAAACATTATTTCTTCCATCATCCTCTGAATCACAAGAATACAAACAAAATTAATCCTTGAATCACGTGTAATTAAAACCATGGCTATTAGAGCTAGAACATTTGTTTTAAATAAGTAATGTGAGTGTGTGTTATAATTGTTAAGGGTTATATATGTACATTGTGGTACAATGGGATTCCTTGAATAGTTGATGTACACAACTTATTTGTATTATTTTTATGGATTTTAGAACATAACCTTATTTTAAATGACTGCAGAGATTTTAGTATTTGTTTCTATGAAACAGTGTTAGTTTTTAAACTCTGAATTATTTTATTATTGTATTCATGATCAGAGAAGACAGGCCTAATTACAACACTATTGCTACAGGGAAAAAGAACCCACTTCATACTGATATGCATTGTGATTCAACTTCTACAAACATGGAGATTTCCTATAGTAAATGAATAATTAGAGAGACAAGCCATTCCTTGAAATAACAAATTGAAATGATTTTCAATTAGATGATTAGAAAAATTAAGCGTTTCTGTTAACTAGACAAGGCTTTTTGTATTTATCTTTCATGTGTATAAAAGATTTCCATAAAATCTGGTAGCATTTAGACAAATGTAATATTATCAGAGACACCTTCAATCTATATAGAATAAAACATATTATAGTTGTATCTAGATTTATGGATCCATATATATATATATATATATATATATATTCTGTGTAATAGGCAACAGAAAAAATAGGATATAGAGAACCATTTTTTTGAGGTTCCAAATTTCTTTCAGGTACCATTCTAGAAGATTTATTGGGTAAATCAGACTTTCCATCTTCTACAATCTAGAAGGCACCACATTTGCAAAGAGCATAATTCAAGTCATACTGATTGAGTGGTCCAATTTCATTATAACCAGACAAACTTAACCAATCTGGGGCAAACTGAACACATTCATCAATCCATAAACATTATGCTTATGGCATGAGTTCATTCATTAACTCAGTTATTAACTGATATAATGGTGGTGCTGAATGCCAAATCACTGTTTATTCTTGCTTTGTTCTCACATCCATTACAGAAAACAAAATCTAGAACTATATTTTACTTTTAATTTATTTTGCTTTATTTTTTTCTTGTTATGTGATACCACATGTTTCCACCAGAAATATTTATAGTTCTGCATTGAAAAAATAATATCCTATTTATGGCAGATTAGACTTATCAAGAAGAAAGAACAAGAGGCCAACTGGTTGACTCATGGGCTATTTTAAGTAAGGTTCCTTGGGGATGTAGTACCTGTGCGAGATTAACACAGGCTAGGTGTTTAGTTGTGTGGTTTGCTAAAGTCAGTTCTATCAGTTCACTCCAAGTGTGATCACACTCTGGGGAAATTATTTAGACTGGAAAAACCTGTAACAGAAGGACATGAAAACCAGAGTATCCATTTATTTATATAAGTTGCCATTTTGGCGGGATAAGTATCATTGATCAGGGTAATACAGCAGGGAAACTGAGTTAGAAATTAAAAGGTTGCTCAGTGAGCTCAGCCTAAGTGTAATGGTAGTTAAGAATTCTTAAGCCGGGCGCGGTGGCTCAAGCCTGTAATCCCAGCACTTTGGGAGGCCGAGACGGGCGGATCACGAGGTCAGGAGATCGAGACCATCCTGGCTAACACGGTGAAACCCCGTCTCTACTAAAAATACAAAAAACTAGCCGGGCGAGGTGGCGGGCGCCTGTAGTCCCAGCTACTCCGGAGGCTGAGGCAGGAGAATGGCGTAAACCCGGGAGGCGGAGCTTGCAGTGAGCTGAGATCCGGCCACTGCAGTCCAGCCCGGGCTACAGAGCAAGACTCCGTCTCAAAAAAAAAAAAAAAAAAAAAAAAAGATTTCTTAAAAAGTATTCCGTCAGACTAAACTAGTTGTTCAAATAATATTTTTAAGCAGCTTTATTGAGCTATAACTCACACACTATACAATTCACCCTTCTAATGTGTACAATTCAATGTTTTAGTTCATCCACAGGGTAGTGAAACCATTACTGTAATCTAATTTTAGAACATTTCATCACCCCAACAAAAATATCATACCCATTAGAAGTCAGTTCCCATTCCCTCTTTCCCCCAACCTTACTGCCCTAGGCAAACACCAATCTACTTTCTGTCCAATAGATCTGACTATTCTGGATATTTTATATTAATGGAATTCTGCAGTATGTGGTCTTTTGCGACTGGTTTTTTTTTTTTTTAACTTAGTGTAGTGATTTCAAGGTTCATTCATGCTATAGCATGTATCAATACTTTGTTTCTTTTATTTCTGAACAAAATTCCATTTTATAAATATGCCACATTTTACTTATCCATTCATTCATCAGTTGGTAAATATTTGAGTTGGTTATTCTGTGTGGATATCAGTTATAATGTTGCCATGAACATTTATGTACAAGTTTTTGTATGGACATATGTTTTCATTTCTCGAGGGTATATAGTCAGGATTGAATTGCTGGGTCATATGGTAACTGAAGTAGCTTCACCATTCTTCATGCCCATGAGTAATGTGTGAGTGCTCAGTTTCCCCATATCCTCACTAGCACTTGCTAGTTTCTGGTTTTTGATAATAGACATCTTAATGGGTATAAGGTGGTACTTTACACTTTATTATGGTTTTGATTTGCATTTCCCTGATGGCTAATGATGTTGAGCATTATTTTATGTGCTTATTGGCCATTTTTATGTCTTCTTTACAGAAATGTCTGTTGTCTATTTTCAAACTGAAGCATATATTAATATCATTATTTCACTCTTTTGTTGACAAATTATATATATGTATACTGCATTTTATGTTTCCATTCATCAGTTGATGTCCTGAATAGAATAAAAAGGCAATGGAAAGACAAATGTGCTCTTGTCTTGAGCTGGGATATCCATCTTCTTCTCACCTTGGACTTTGGCACTCCTGGTTCTTGGACCTTTGGGTTTGGACAGGAACTATGCCACCAGCTTTCCTGGGCCTCCAACTTACAGATGGCAGATCATGGGAGTGCCCAGCCTCCATATTCACGTGAGCCATCAACATCATACCTCTCTTTCATTATATCTCTGTATCTCCTAGTGGTTCTGTTTTTCTGCAGAATCCTGAATAACACAAGTGACTATGAGGAAAGGGAATTTCAGGAGGAGATAGGGTGGGGCACAAAAGCAAATTCGTGTTGTTGTGAAACAATATATTAGTGTGTTATAAAAACTACTATTGCAGGAATGGAACATGTAAAATTAGGAGCCGCAAAAGATGAAGCAGTAGGACAAGGAGTGATTCGAGTATCTATTATCCAATCAGTTGAACAAGCCTATGTTAAGAGTATTCCAGATGGAGACAATCTAAACACTCAACAATAGGGCATTGATTAAACGTACAATGGAATACTAAGTATGGCCAAAAATTGATGCTGGAGAAGCCTTATTTAGTAACAAATAGAAAGGGGTGGAGAGAGAAGAAGGGGAGGAAGGAAAGAAGAAAGGGAATAAGAGGGGAAGGGAGGCAGGGAGGAAGCAAGGAGTGAGGGAGTGAGCGAAGGAGGGAGAAAGGAGGTAATAAACAGGAGCCTGAGTTATATGCTTGCCATGATCTTCCAGAAATCCAGACACACTCAGGTAACATCAAAATGGACTTTAATGTGAGCCTTCAGTGTTTCTCCACTGATTTTCTGGGAAAGACACTGCTATGGGATGATCCTACAACCTGCCTGCCTTCTCCGTTACCAACACAAGCTCAGTTTTAATTGAGGTAGCAAGATGTCTAGCCTAGAAAAAGTAAGGCAACACCAGGGCTGCATGCTTGGTGCTTATTTCCACAGCCTCCTTGAGTGATCTGGTGACCACATTCTGGTCAATGGCTCTAGGGAAGGCAATGGGTTCTAGAAAATACAGTTTCCTCCATGAAAGACAAATATATATAAATATAAATATATATATTATATATATACACATATATATATACTGTTGTTTTCACTGAGATTCTATTTCTTCCGGCTTTGTGTGCAGTTTGTAAAGATACGATTTTTAGGAAGATGGCAGCCTTCTTATAGTCATTCAGTGACAAGTCTATTTTGAGTCCAGTACTGGGCAGAAGGCAGGGATATAAAAGAATTAGAAGTGATGGTCCCTGTGCCCAGAGAGCCTGTAATACCAAGTGTCAAGATGTGCACACACAAATTAACTTGAAAAAATTACAAAGCAACTTACAGTATTACTCAGTGCCAAATAACTCAGAACCAATGGCAGCCCTCCAGAATCCACCGTTGGTAACTCTGTCCTGCCAATTCTTCCTGCCAATCCGGTTAAACTGATGAAGTTTTTAGGAAAGATGTGACATTTAGAGAAGATTCTAGTCTCAAATTCTTATATTTTAAAAATTCATTGCTGCTCCTGTTTAAACATCACTAACACTTTCACTTGGAAAGGAAACACATTGTCCAAAAAGCACTGGGCTGGACATTGGATTTTAGACTTCGTAAAGTCACTGAATAGATGTAGGACATTGTAAAGGTTCACTTAAATATCTGGGAGTTTGGTTCCCTAATTGGCAAACTGAGAGTAACAATTCAGTAACAAATATTTACTGAACATTTAATAAGTTTTGGACACTGTTTTAGGCAATAGAAATACAGCAATGAACTAAAGAGCCAAAGATCTCTATCCCACCGAAGGTAGACATACAATAAGCAAATGTATACCAATCAAGCTGTAGTACTAAGTTCAACAGAAAAACATAAAGCAGGGAAAGGAGGATAGAAAGTTTGCCAGGTAAGTGTTGAGGGGAGCTGCTAATTTATATAGAACAGTCAAGAAAGTCTCTTTGATAAGAGGCTTGCATTTCCTTTCCCACGTTGGGTATGTGTGAGTGTGTGTGTGTGTGTGTGTGTGTGTGTGTATGCACTCCCACATGCACCGGTATGCTTGTCTAGGGGGAGAGAAGAGGTCAAATGACTGAAAATACATAAAAAGCACTTAGTAAATTACTTGGCACTATGTGAACATAATGTATTATTACCATTGTTATCACTGTGGATTAAGTCTAAACTCCTTAGCTTGACATTTAAGATCCTTACAACACAACCTTCCAACCTACGTTTCTAGTTTTGTCTCCATTCCCCTGGATAAACCTAACTTGCAAACGAAATGTTCACTTCATCTACTTCACTTGTCAATTAGTAACGTACCAGGTCAAGTCGCTTCTATTTTTTTTCTTTTTAAATATTTTATGATTTCATTTTTTATAAATTCTATGTTCCCAATGAAATGACAAACTTCCATATATCAGTCTTTCTACAAATGCTTTGAGTACAAAAGGCATTCAATAGCATTTATTGATTTCGTTTGATGGACTGATTTAATGTGTATCATCACTCTGAAAACTATGACCCTGTTTAGAATTTGGTGCTGTACTCAATTCTGCATGAGTTTTGAATAACCTTATTCATCATGGAACTGTGTACTGTTTGAGTTGCAGAATTTTTAAAACCTTTGTATTGCTAAAGAGGTCCTTTAATTGTATTCAGGATGTCCCTCAAGGATCATCTCAGAGTCAATCAGACCAAAAGCAGCTCTACATCTTATATGTCTTTTTCGTGATCATAATCCTATGTGTCCTTTTCATGATTTTTTCATGACTTTGGGGTATTTCTTGCCAATACTGATTTGTTATTGTTGTATCTTGAATAACTTTCCTGTGTATTTTTGAGCTGTAAAAACTTCCCAGCAGTCTGAGAAATGAAACAGCGGAGAAGGATGAATAAGGTCTAGTAGAAACTACAGTGTAAGTACTATATGTGGTTTTGATAGGCAGAATAATGACCCTCCCCAGTGATATCTACACCCTGGGACCTATGAATATGTTACTTTACACGACAAAGGGACTTTGCAGATGTGATTAAGAACATTGAAATGGGGAGATTACTCTGGGTTATCCAGGTGGACCCCATGTCATTACAAGGGTCCTTCCAGGAGGGGTGCAGGAGGATCAGAGTTGGAGGAGATGAGGCAAGAGAAGTAGAAGTTAGAGTTCTCCAACCAAGGAATGCAGGCAGCCTCTAGAAGCTGGAAAAGACAAGGAGGTAATAGGTGATCCCCTCAGTCTCCAGAAAGAGTGCACAGCCTCTGTGGGCCTTTGATTTCAACTCTAAAATATCCATTTTCAGGTGTCTGACTTCCAGAACTGTTAGCTAATGAATTTGTATTTTATTCAGTTAGTGGTACTTTGTTGGCAGCAACAGGAAATGAATACAGTAACATAGTAAAAACAGCCCTAGACAGAACTAGAGCTTGGTCACAGTCTAGTCCCTACAACTCATATAATATATTCATTGTATAATCTCAGGAAAATCACCCTATCTCAGTTTCCTTTCCTGTAAAGTGAAATTATATCTGCCTTACAGTGTTGTATAAAGACAAATAAAATTATTCACATGAGCACTTTGTAAAGGGTTTCATCCTATACAAATGTTAGGACTAAAATTTTGGCTTAGTTTGCTTAATGAGGGGGAGAACTGGAATAAAGACATCTGTGCTTAGCATATTTATGATATGAATACGATGATGACATAAATATTATGCCACAACCACTCCTGTAATAAAGATGTCCTTTGAGAAGTGGCCTAGTGTAGGGAAGACGACCCAGCTCCCTTCGTCTTCAACCAAAATGAACAGGGCTAGCCCAAGAACCCAGACGCAGCCTGAGAATCCTTCTTAACCCACCTTCAGAAAGCAGCTATCAATTAACTACACTCGGCATAAAAGAAGAAACTTATTTAAAATCCCTGATCTAGTGGCTTAGAAAGTTTGATCTTTTGGCCAGTAGCATGGGCATTACCTGGGAGCTTGTTAGAAATGCCTATCCTGGGCTGGGTGTGGCTCACGCCTGTAATTCCAGCACTTTGGGAGGCCGAGGAGCGGGGATCACCTGAGGTCAGGAGTTCCAGACCAGCCTGGCCAACGTGGAGAAACCCTGTCTCTACTAAAAATACAAAAAGTAGCCGGGCGTGATGGTGGGCTCCTGTAATCCCAGCTACTTGGGAGGCTGAGGCAGGAGAATCGCTTGACCCCGGGAGGCAGAGCTAGCAGTGAGCCAAGATCGCGCCACTGCACTCCAGCCTAGGAGACTGAGTCTCCGTCTCAAAAAAAAAAAAAAAAAAAAAAAGAAAAGAAAAAAAAGAAACTAAAGAAGCGTTTCTTCAGTCCCTACCCCAGACCTATTGGATCACAATCAGCATTTTAACAAGACCCCCTAGGTGAGTGCTGTGTACTAGTTGAGAGGATATATTTTGGATTGGTTTGAATCCCAGCTGAGCAGGTTACTACTGTGTGACTTCAAGCAAAGTGTTTAGATCATCTAAGTCCGTTTCCTAGTCCACATAGTGAGGCACCTCAATGGGATGTAGTAAGAATTAAAGAGGCTGAGGCTGTATTAAGGCATTTTGCACAGAGCCTTCCAACAAATACCCAGTTAATAATGAAACTCTTTTCATCATATCATTTCGCACCATCTACAGCTGCTAACCATACTACACATCCATTCAGAATTCTGGAGCTGCTCAACAGGGACGATTTCCAAAGCCCACAAAGCCCTCCAAGCCCATGGGGTAGGGGGAAAGGGGTGGGGACAGGAACACTGTCAGCAGTGCCTCTCGGAATACGCAGGATACTGTACATTTTGCAAAACATATTACTCATCGGATGATCTTGCTTTCAGATCTTCACTGCACGTGGCTTTACTGGAAACCTTCTGCTAGAGTCTAGACTCAGCCATGGAGTCTGGTGACCTGTGGGAGGGAGCAAGGGCCAGAATGCTCGTTAAATCGCTCTGGGCCCCCAGCCCTCTTCCTTAATCCCTTCTTAACTTTCCATCTATCTCTGGTCTCCAGGGGTGCAGAACCGCAACCCACCAGCCCTTTCCCAGCTCCCCGGCCCGGCGCTCAGCAGCCTAGGCTGCAACACTTTCCCCCAGGACCGGGAAGGCGGGGGAGGGGGTTTGGAGGGGGCGGAGCTCGGCCTCCTGCTGCCGCCGCTGCTGCTGCTGCCGCCGCCGCCGCCTGCAAAGCTGTCGCCCCTCTCTCGGATGCTCAGGCTGGGCAGCGCTGGACAGATGGGTGCACCCCGGGCCTGACGGATGAACAGTCGGGCAAGTGAACTCTCACCTCCAAACTGGCTCTGCCCCCGGCTGGGGCGGCGGCGGCGGCGTCTGCAGCCCAGCGGTGGGGGCAGCCCCCTCGGTCTCCGCCAGACTGCTGCGCGCCTCCTCTGCTCTTGGCATAGTAATTTCAGTTCCTGAACGCACGGAGCTCGCTCCGGGACCGGGCTGAGAAGGACCTCAGCTCGCGGGCCCGCCGGAGCCATCGGTGTGGCGCCGAGAGACGGTGCTTGGGATATGCGACGGGGAGCCCCCGCCACAGCGCAGACAGTGGCCCCGCTGCGCCGCGGAGCCGGGCAGAGCAGGTAGGAGACCCGCGGCCGTCGGAGGAGACGCCCCCTGCGCACCTACGCCCGGCGGCCAGCGCGGGGGACCGGAGCCTGGTGATGTGCTCTGTAGGGATGCGGAAGGGATTCGATCCCACATTTTGCCCAGGGATCCTTTGCCTGTTGCTCTTGTCTCCGTCCCAACCTGCGCTCTAGGAGGGGCAGTCTTTCTGGCAGGTGATGAATTTCTCTGCAAGGTCATTGCTCTCTTAGGCTCTGGCTTTGAAGGTAAATGGGAGAAGACGCCTGCTGATCGTGGGCAGGGGGATTTATAATCAATCCGGTCTGCACATTGCGAATATTCGAATATGGGTGTGTGTGTGTGTGTGTGTGTGTGTGTGTGTGTGTGTAACATTTATCTCATTTTCCTATGCTTATCCCCTTTAAGGTCAAAACACCATAGAAATATATATTACATATGCATTTATATATGTGTGTGTATACACACAGTATGTATATAGGTTTTCTTGAGGTAGGCAGAAAGAAGAGGAAGGGCGGGCAGGGGTTGATAAAGGGAAATCGTTGTAGAGACCTGTTCACTAATAGAGGCGAACTTTGGAACCACATTAAATCAGGGTAGAGACTAGAGGTGATAAACAGTTCTTTCAAGATGGGCTTTAGAAGAGGTCTGGAGGAGCCTGTCAGCCAACACACACAGAAGATCTTCATGCTCTCCAGGCAGATGGAGACGATGTAAGCAACATTTCAGACGCAACAATGGATAGTGAAAGAGGAAAAAAAGGAGAGGTACTTAATATGCCACTGGGAAGTGATTTTTGGGTGGTGGGAAGGCATCGAATCCAGACCAGGTTTCAAGGGCTTGCTGGAGTGGCGTTGGGAGAAATCACCGCTTGGGGTGTAGACAGTTCAAGGTTAAGACGATGTGAAAGTCCACAAAGCAGCCGAGGAGGTGGGCAAAAGGCTTGGAGGGGGAGGGGAGAAACGGAGCTCTGAGCAGTCACTCAAGAAGCACCCACCTTTGAGTAAGGTGTCTTCTTTCTCTTGGTTAAAGCAGTACTTGGATATGCGCCATCTAAATATTTTCACAACACATTTGTTTAAAGATCCATTGGACTATGTTTTTATTTTGTTTTTGCAAGGTATCTGGGTCATGGTGGGACTGGAAGAAACTGAAGTGTTTACAACACCAGCAAGATTTGGGAGAGAAGGTTGATTAAGGCTTAGCTTCATGAAATATTTACACATCTCCTGCGTAGGCTTTTGTTTGCTCTTGTTGGTGCTGCTGCATATTTTACTTTGATAATGCTTTGAGTGTACTTCTCCCGTATGTGCTTATTTTCCAGTTATAAACTATTCTTTCTTTTCCCATTGTGCTCACCATTGGCCTGCCCTGAGTAACAATTGTGGGAATAAAGGTACATGAGTCACAGCCCAAAGCAGAAAATCTCTGCTGCTATCTG
Source organism: Chlorocebus sabaeus (assembly GCF_047675955.1). Taxonomy (NCBI): domain Eukaryota; kingdom Metazoa; phylum Chordata; class Mammalia; order Primates; family Cercopithecidae; genus Chlorocebus; species Chlorocebus sabaeus. The sequence continues at coordinate 40,778,570 of NC_132910.1, read as the reverse complement.
CAAAAGACAGGAGTTTGCATTAGAGAGTGTGCTTTTGAAATAGAAGCAGGAAGAACATTTTTCGAGTTTTTGTGTGTGTTTAGTTTTTCAAGTTTTGTGTGTCTTTAATCAGGGGAATAGATTATTGACTCAAAAGAGAAAAAAAAACCCAGTAATTGCAATTGCAAGTCTAGATGTTATATGATTGAAATTTATTTTGGAAACAGCAGAGGAACTCATGGAGAGCCATGTACAGTGTATTGTGGTGTGGTGAGCCTTCACCTAATCACTAACTAGACTTCTGCAAAAATGATTAGGACAAAATCACAAGTGCATCAGCTTCACATGGGAAGTAGAGGACTGAAGCATTATATGAGTCAGATCAGTGTCAACTGGAGGGCAGGCTGGATTCCAGCAAGCTGTTTTGAAATTTGAGTGTTTTAATTGCCTCAAAAGAATTGCCCAATATGCTTAATTATTTGTTCCTGCAACATTTTCTTAATTATGCCTCAACATACTTAAAAGACTATATTTAGATCTAGCTATCCTTCACCGTTTGAATTTCCAGTCGCAAAATCTGCAGCCTGCAGGAAGCATGGAAATATTGGTCCTGGAATCACAAAATTATAAAATATTGGGCTCAGAGAAGGAGGACACATTATTCTAGCCACAGCTCATATTTGAGCTCTTTCATTGGCAGCTGCTCCTACCCTTTATGCACTCATTTATTCACTTTTTCGTGAATATATGTTGATATATTTAATCCTGGACTAAACATGGTCCTAGATTGTGGAATAGAAGAATAAACAAGATATAGTCTCAGCCTGCAAAACTTGGGAGGGATACTGCCAGCAACCGCTGGTGGAGTGCCCTGACGGGGTGCTGTGGAGGTCAGGGTAGAGGTGGAGAGAATAAGGAGAGTTTCCCATGGACCTGAAAGATGAGAGGACCTAGTCCAGTGAAGAGGAGAGGAAAGGACATTCCTGGCATGGGAACCAAAATAAGCAGAGACCAAGGAAAATACGCAGCTCCAGGTGGTTGAAAAACAGTGTGAGTACGTAAAGATGGCAAGATGAGAATGGAGAGGGCAGCAGGATCCACCTACAAACTGAAGTCCTAAAGGCCTGCCAACTCATCTGGTCAGTAAACCATTTTATCAGGGTGACTTAGGTGAATGCATTCATTTTAAGGGTCTATGGTATTCAGATTACCCAAATTTATATTCTTCAAATATCTGAAAACTGTATTTACCTTAATTTACAATAGGCTGCTTAAACGGGGAAAAGTCTTATTTCTTTTTGGCTCAAATATGTCATCCACAAATGTCTACCACCTACTTTGCTTATTAGAAAAATAAGAGAGAGAATGGGGGAGCAGAGGTTTGAATTTTATAGAAATGAGTTATAAAAACTCAAGGATTCTTATTTTTATGAGAATAGAGTTCAGGGGAAAAGAATTACAAATAGTATATATTCTAAATATTTACTCGTCCTAGATGACTCCAAAAGGCAAACGTATGATAGTGTAAAAAACGTATGATAGTGAACAAACAAGTAACTCAGAAACACAGGCTAAAGAGACCCCAAAGGCCACGTACATTTTTAAAAATTATTTTTTAAATGAGAGAAATAGTACAGTAATCCCACGGTAATCATTAAGTGCCCTTCAAGAATGGTGCTTTTCAAACCAACACACTGTGAAGTCAGTTTAGTGGGTCTGATCAGCATTTTTATTTTTGAAAAATAAAAGAGTGAAACAGAAGAGTAAGTATTGTTCATGAAATTCCTTAAATATATATACATATATGTGTGTATGTGTGCACGCCTGCGTAATGGACTGTGATGTAAAATGTATACCTCATCATACATTATGTTCGAAAAAGTCTGAAAGCTCCTGCTTTAAGTGATACAAAGAAGAGATGCTCCCAGTTTGCAAGATGCCAAGAGCCGACCAAGAGATCTGACAGATCTGATAGACAAGCATTTTCCGCAATATTCTGAATAGCATAATTGCCTGATTGAGGAAGGCAAGATTTATGATTTACCGACTGCATGGCAGTACAGTCAAAGAGCAAGATCCTTGGGTACTGAATTAGTCTGGAAAGACTTCAAGGAGGAGGGGAACCTTGAGTTAGTTTATAAAAGACGGATGGATCTGGATGGGCAGTGAGGAAGGTGTGCTGATTTTGTGTCTATAGAAGGAGGAAGCAAAGAATGAGTGGAGGCAGTTATATTGAAGAATCATTAAGAAAAGAAAAAGTAAGTATCAAGTTGGGGGAAGAGAATTGCAGTAGAATTTCTGATGGACTGAAATATTACATGAGTTACTTTTTAAAAAAGTAAAATTCATTGTGTATATTTAAGGTATACAACATGATGTTATAAGATATATACATTATGTGTGTGTGTGTGTATATATAGTAAAATGGTGACGGTGTCTGTAGTGAAACCAAATAACGTATCCATCATCTTTTATATCTACTACTTTGTATCCTTTGACCTGGATGTCCCCTTTTCCTCCCTGACCATTTTCACCCTGGTAATCACTGTTCTATTCTCTATCTCTGTATATTTGACCTTTTTTGAGTTGTTAATTATTTTATGACTAAGATCTATTTTCCTAATACTGCTACTTTAAGAAAATCTAGCCAGAGTGGCCATAACATCATAAATCTGCCATTTCCTGCCATCTTTTTATTTATTTTGCAGTAATTTACTGGTTAGGCCTTGTTCAGTTGAATCTTGCTGTTGAACTATTGACATTACGATATACACCACATTGTGGCGTGATTATTTCATTTCTCAGAATGCAACTACAATCGCTGGCACAGAAGGCCGAGGTGGTCATGTGAGGAACTGACAGGCTGTGAAGATGAACCAGATCGCTTGGTAGCCATGAGCTCCTGAAGGACGGACAGCATCTGCCATATTTTCTTTTCGTCAGTTGCTCTGTGACTTGTCCGTCTTCTTAGTTCGATATTTAAATATGTTTGTATGCATTTTTAGACATTTTATTCTTGTGTTTTGCTGTCTCCTAACAGTTATTCTGAGGAAAACAGTTATTCTGAGGAAAAGTTAGAGAAGAAAACCTTTACTTGTGTTCCTGAACATTTTCTTGCTGGGCTTCATTCAGCTCTCGCTGTCTTTTCTCTGGAATAGAACAATTTTGTGATATTGACACCCTTTTAAATGAAGCTATACCTTTAAACAGAAGAACAATGCCAGTTAATTCAGAGATTCACCTGCTTGAATTAGTTGGAGTGCAACCAAATATGGAACTTTGCTTTAAAAAAAAAATTACTTGGACCTCCTTCTTGTCCTTATCAGCGTGTTCAAATTAGTGATAAACTAACTTTTTTCACATAAGCATCAAGTCTGGAATAATAAAAACATTTAGAGTCTGCATTTGGATTGAAATTCTGAAATTACTGAATTTCAGGGAGAAAATGTATACACTCTTACAATTTAAATCACGTACTGTCTTGAATGCCAGTGAGAAAAGTTTTCACAGCTTTTTAACTGGGCATATTGGAGTTGGCAACATAGTAACAGCTTTCTAATTGTTCATGTCGGTAATTAAATTATTGGCTTTATTTTGAAGCTAGCAGCATAATCTGGGACCCCAATTATTATTACCAGGCAGTTATAAATGACCTTAATCTGAATCTGAATCTGAATCTGGAGGTGAGGCTTAGAAATCTGTATTTTTATGAAGGTCCCAAAAGGATTCCAGTACCCAGATTTGGAAACCATTGCCTTTATTTACAAAGAAATAAAATGATTACAGATGAGTCCCAAGGAAGTTAATAACTGTTTCTAGTCACTAATAGAGCTGAAGCTAAAAATCCAGAACTCCTCTTTCTAATTCCCCATTAATTCTTGGCTAAGGGGAAAATGACCAGGACCTGAAGACAACATCCAAGAGTCCTCTCCATGGTGAGGGAGGAGAATCAGTTACTATGCACCCCTTCCTCCAAAATTGAGAGTCAATTCAGTAAGTCTGCCTAAATGACAATGCCATGATCTCATCTCTGTCCCAAGGGTCTAGTGTAGCAGAAATATCGTGGGGATCAGCTGGGTGATCTAAGACAAGACAATTTATTGGCCTTACACACCAGATTCCATTTAAAATTTTTAATTCTTGGATCCTAAATAGTGCGGATATCAAGCCACCTCTAGAAGATTGGTTTAGTCAGGATTCACAGCCTTGTGACTCTTACAGAAGCAAGAGAACCCTAAAAAAAATTATGGAGGCTAGAGAGTAAAAACTCACAGTGTCAGGCATCTCCGGGGACCTCAACATTGTTGCTAATTCAGTAATGGACAGACGGAGATCTATCTCCAAAGCTCCTTTGACAATCACATTTGCATCTGTTAATTTGCTGGAGGAAAAAAGAGTTACAGAGAATTTTTTTAAAACTTGAATTGCAAATAGTCCATCCAAGTGGGAGATCTGGTTTATGAAGAATAATCAGATGCTTTATGTTAATAGATTCCTGATTGTTTTTCAGAAATCAGTTGTTAATGATTTCTAAATAGTGTAAAGTTAAAATAACCATATTGTGTCTATGGGAGACTCCTCTCTTTCTTTATAATGTATAACTTTGGTTAAATGAAATGCCTGAGGGAGTAAAGTGTTTGTGTGAACTATATTTGCTGAGTAATCAGAGCATTTTTTGTTTCAATTCTTGTCGACAGTTTTTCTAAAATGTAACAGCCTGCAAATATTATCAAGATTCAAAATTTTGCATTGCCTCTGTGTCTTTATTCTGAATTATGACTGTATAGGACAGATATGCTGAATATAACATAAAAGTTTTTCTTGTATTTCTTCCTTTTTACTCTGTAATGTGAATGTGCTTTCTCAGCATACATTTTTAAAAAAAATTGTTGTTCAAAAATGCAAAAGACATTTGACTCGTGGTGAGTTCCACTTTCCTGGAGTTTGCTCTCTGCTTTTGCCATGACATCACTTTGAAATGCTCATTCCTTCACTCCACATTAGTTTCTCAATCCACTCAAAGCATGGCTTACAGCTCCGTGATTGCAGCAAAACTTTCGTAATCCTTAAGACCTGTTTCTAATTTGTTTTATACCAGCATGATTCTTAAATTTATACTTAGTCGTATTGTTAATTAAGCATGCCTTTCTTTGAATTTTTCTACAAGGTATTTCTCCTTGAAAAATGCAGGTAAAAATGAAGCAGCTAAAATTTTAATTGTTAATTAAAATTAACAATTTTAAATTCCAGTAAAAATTTTAGTCGGGGCTAAAGTTAGTAAATGCATGTTCGTTTTCATCTGCATCCTTGGTTGAGTAAAAATTGCTTATGACAAGTGGGTATGGATGATTGTTCTTATTTTCATGTCGAACATGTTCTGAAAACAGTCAGAGAGCAGAAGTCTGTCATTGTCAGGGTAAGGGGCTGAGCTCTGTTTAAGCGAGTGAAAATGCACTTACAGTCTCCTTTCACATGAGGGATTGTGTACCCAAGTGGATTCTCAGAGTAGAAGAAAGGTTTGCTGTGAGCATCTGAGAGGCCTGGTACACTTCACTGGACCTGTCTGGGCCTCAGATTTGGAGATGTACGTACCAAATCAGAATTGAAAATTGGCAGTCTGTGGGCCCAGCAGGAAAACTGTGACCTCCAGGTATTTATTTTTTAATTAAGCCATTGTTTAAACATCAGATCTATTATTAAAAAAAAAAAAATGAAGCCCTCACCCACATTCTCTAGGCTGGAGCTGAACAGCAATATATATGCTACTTCATTATTTTGCTGTAGTCCCCACTTCTCAATGTCTCACTGACATTGAGCATTTGTATAAGTCACTTGAGCCTAACAGCTTCACTTCGTTGTGTTACTACCTCAAACCTGTAGGTATTGAGTCTGTGAAGTCTGGACTACTAAGGTGTTCTCCAAGTACCATTGAGCTCCAAAATGCTATGACTATACTCATGAAATGGATGTGTTTACAAAGCCGAAAGGTAATGCACCAAATATAGTTAACCCCCGTGAACCATAGTGAGGGTCTCAGAATTTTACAATATCAAAATATGTAGAGTCTGTGAAAGTTTAATGAATTAAAATTGAGTTAACATAGTCTGTTAAAGAATAACAGAGGTTTTCATCTGTGTACTTGCTTGCTTTTTACTGTACCACAAGTGGCAAATAAAAAATATTAGCAGTTTTAACAATAATGTAATTTATTTTTTCTTTACTGTAAAGACCAACGACTGAGATCTCACATTGGATTGCTTTATGTACTTTTAAATGCACCATATCTTTATCTTATGTATAATTTTTAACATATAGGCCAAACTTGCATAGATAGCTTCCTGAAAGTCCAGAGTATATCTCAATCTTTCAAGTAATGCTGCATTTTATTTAGCAGGCCTGGCAGTTGAGACGAACTTTCAGGAGTAGCATCAACTTGTGTCCCAGCTTGTATTTCTGTATAGCCTAGAAATGCTCAGTTATTGATTGCAGTAGGCAGTGTTTGCAACCCCTCTCTGAGGCTAGGCAGATCACTGCACAGTCTGGCCACTTGTGCTATGGTAATATGGCTAAAAAATGAGATGACTGCATCAGGGTTGATTTATTCATGTTGCAAACAAAGACAAATGCCGTTTTGAGGCAACAAGATGGAAAACTCAGGCAGATCTCTTCGATAGGGAAAGCTGTCTTCCCAGCGCTCTGAAATCTCTCATGCCTTCTCAACTTCTGCTGCCACTTTCCTTCCTCATGCACACTTCGCGGCTTACCACCCCCACTTCGTGCCTCCTACTTTATTTCTAAAAACATCCCCTCATCTAATTATTAATCCTAAAGTGTCGGTGCTTCAGCAACTTCACTTAAAGACAGTGCCGAGAATAGTACCGATCGAAACGAACAGAGGACACAGTGCCACATTGACTCTGCGCTTTCTTTGGAGAGAGTGGCATTTCCTTATAGAATGGTGACCGTGTTTAAGTATCAGGCGTCCTGTCACCTAAAATGAGTTGATAATATATAAAAGACCATAGGTGTTAAAAGTCTTTAGAGATAAAGTTATTTTTCTGAAAGTGCCATTTAAAACACAAATTTAGTTCGCTGAAATGTTTATGTTCTCTTATGAAGAAACTGTTCTGCTATTCCCCTGGTGGCTATTTTGATGTTTAGAACTATAATGATAGGTTTTTAAAAAATCCTCCCTGTGGGGTTTGTGGCTTTTGAGTGATGAAATCTGAGTGTCCGAGAGGGAGGGGAAACGTTAATAACCTGAGCTGGACTAGATTGAGGACATCTCAGCTCCTTTT